>NW_028242601.1:0-1200000 GCF_964263255.1 Lissotriton vulgaris
TTTAAAGTGATTTTCATGCTTCCAGGGGCTCGGGAAGTTAATTAAATACCATTTGGAGGCATTTAATGTTCGAGCAAAAACTGCTGATTTTCGACAAAAGAGATAACACCCTCCCATTACATCATGCTTCAGAAATGTGGAAAATGGTCCGTTTTCAAATGTTTTATTTTTGAACGTCAGTTCACATTTGTAGGTGGATCATCAGTGTTAGAGCTAAAATTAGCATGTTTAAAGTGATTTTCATGATTCCAGGGGCCCAAAACACAAGATTTATGGAATGGTTAAAAGTGCATGAAAATGGCCAATTTACTCACTCTGAGTTCTCAAAAAGGGTTTCTTCACCCCGGGAAGTTAATTAAATACCATTTGGAGGCATTTAATGTTAGAGCAAAAACGGCTGATTTTCGACAAAAGAGATAACACCCCCCCATTACGTCATGCTTCAGAAATGTGGAAAATGGTCCGTTTTCAAATGTTTTATTTTTGAACGCCAGTTCACATTTGTAGGTGGATCATCAGTGTTAGAGCTAAAATTAGCATGTTTAAAGTGATTTTCATGCTTCCAGGGGCCCAAAACACAAGATTTATGGAATGGTTAAAAGTGCATGAAAATGGCCAATTTACTCACTCTGAGTTCTCAAAAAGGGTTTCTTCACCCCGGGAAGTTAATTAAATACCATTTGGAGGCATTTAATGTTAGAGCAAAAACGGCTGATTTTCGACAAAAGAGATAACACCCCCCCATTACGTCATGCTTCAGAAATGTGGAAAATGGTCCGTTTTCAAATGTTTTATTTTTGAACGTCAGTTCACATTTGTAGGTGGATCATCAGTGTTAGAGCTAAAATTAGCATGTTTAAAGTGATTTTCATGCTTCCAGGGGCCCAAAACACAAGAATTATGGAATGGTTAAAAGTGCATGAAAATGGCCAATTTACTCACTCTGAGTTCTCAAAAAGGGTTTCTTCACCCCGGGAAGTTAATTAAATACCATTTGGAGGCATTTAATGTTAGAGCAAAAACGGCTGATTTTCGACAAAAGAGATAACACCCCCCCATTACGTCATGTTTCAGAAATGTGGAAAATGGTCCGTTTTCAAATGTTTTATTTTTGAACGTCAGTTCACATTTGTAGGTGGATCATCAGTGTTAGAGCTAAAATTAGCATGTGTAAAGTGATTTTCATGCTTCCAGGGGCCCAAAACACAAGATTTATGGAATGGTTAAAAGTGCATGAAAATGGCCAATTTACTCACTCTGAGTTCTCAAAAAGGGTTTCTTCACCCCGGGAAGTTAATTAAATACCATTTGGAGGCATTTAATGTTAGAGCAAAAACGGCTGATTTTCGACAAAAGAGATAACACCCCCCCATTACGTCATGCTTCAGAAATGTGGAAAATGGTCCGTTTTCAAATGTTTCATTTTTGAACGTCAGTTCACATTTGTAGGTGGATCATCAGTGTTAGAGCTAAAATTAGCATGTTTAAAGTGATTTTCATGCTTCCAGGGGCTCGGGAAGTTAATTAAATACCATTTGGAGGCATTTAATGTTCGAGCAAAAACGGCTGATTTTCGACAAAAGAGATAACACCCCCCATTACGTCATGCTTCAGAAATGTGGAAAATGGTCCGTTTTCAAATGTTTTATTTTTGAACGTCAGTTCACATTTGTAGGTGGATCATCAGTGTTAGAGCTAAAATTAGCATGTTTAAAGTGATTTTCATGCTTCCAGGGGCTCGGGAAGTTAATTAAATACCATTTGGAGGCATTTAATGTTCGAGCAAAAACGGCTGATTTTCGACAAAAGAGATAACACCCCCCCATTACGTCATGCTTCAGAAATGTGGAAAATGGTCCGTTTTCAAATGTTTTATTTTTGAACGTCAGTTCACATTTGTAGGTGGATCATCAGTGTTAGAGCTAAAATTAGCATGTTTAAAGTGATTTTCATGCTTCCAGGGGCCCAAAACACAAGATTTATGGAATGGTTAAAAGTGCATGAAAATGGCCAATTTACTCACTCTGAGTTCTCAAAAAGGGTTTCTTCACCCCGGGAAGTTAATTAAATACCATTTGGAGGCATTTAATGTTAGAGCAAAAACGGCTGATTTTCGACAAAAGAGATAACACCCCCCCATTACGTCATGCTTCAGAAATGTGGAAAATGGTCCGTTTTCAAATGTTTTATTTTTGAACGCCAGTTCACATTTGTAGGTGGATCATCAGTGTTAGAGCTAAAATTAGCATGTTTAAAGTGATTTTCATGCTTCCAGGGGCCCAAAACACAAGATTTATGGAATGGTTAAAAGTGCATGAAAATGGCCAATTTACTCACTCTGAGTTCTCAAAAAGGGTTTCTTCACCCCGGGAAGTTAATTAAATACCATTTGGAGGCATTTAATGTTAGAGCAAAAACGGCTGATTTTCGACAAAAGAGATAACACCCCCCCATTACGTCATGCTTCAGAAATGTGGAAAATGGTCCGTTTTCAAATGTTTTATTTTTGAACGTCAGTTCACATTTGTAGGTGGATCATCAGTGTTAGAGCTAAAATTAGCATGTTTAAAGTGATTTTCATGCTTCCAGGGGCCCAAAACACAAGATTTATGGAATGGTTAAAAGTGCATGAAAATGGCCAATTTACTCACTCTGAGTTCTCAAAAAGGGTTTCTTCACCCCCGGAAGTTAATTAAATACCATTTGGAGGCATTTAATGTTCGAGCAAAAACGGCTGATTTTCGACAAAAGAGATAACACCCCCCCATTACGTCATGCTTCAGAAATGTGGAAAATGGTCCGTTTTCAAATGTTTTATTTTTGAACGTCAGTTCACATTTGTAGGTGGATCATCAGTGTTAGAGCTAAAATTAGCATGTTTAAAGTGATTTTCATGCTTCCAGGGGCCCAAAACACAAGATTTATGGAATGGTTAAAAGTGCATGAAAATGGCCAATTTACTCACTCTGAGTTCTCAAAAAGGGTTTCTTCACCCCGGGAAGTTAATTAAATACCATTTGGAGGCATTTAATGTTAGAGCAAAAACGGCTGATTTTCGACAAAAGAGATAACACCCCCCCATTACGTCATGCTTCAGAAATGTGGAAAATGGTCCGTTTTCAAATGTTTTATTTTTGAACGTCAGTTCACATTTGTAGGTGGATCATCAGTGTTAGAGCTAAAATTAGCATGTTTAAAGTGATTTTCATGCTTCCAGGGGCTCGGGAAGTGAAATAAATACCATTTGGAGGCATTTAATGTTCGAGCAAAAAAGGCTGATTTTCCACAAAAGAGATAACACCCCCCCATTACGTCATGCTTCAGAAATGTGGAAAATGGTCCGTTTTCAAATGTTTCATTTTTGAACGTCAGTTCACATTTGTAGGTGGATCATCAGTGTTAGAGCTAAAATTAGCATGTTTAAAGTGATTTTCATGCTTCCAGGGGCCCAAAACACAAGATTTATGGAATGGTTAAAAGTGCATGAAAATGGCCAATTTACTCACTCTGAGTTCTCAAAAAGGGTTTCTTCACCCCGGGAAGTTAATTAAATTCCATTTGGAGGCATTTAATGTTAGAGCAAAAACGGCTGATTTTCGACAAAAGAGATAACACCCCCCCATTACGTCATGCTTCAGAAATGTGGAAAATGGTCCGTTTTCAAATGTTTCATTTTTGAACGTCAGTTCACATTTGTAGGTGGATCATCAGTGTTAGGGCTAAAATTAGCATGTTTAAAGTGATTTTCATGCTTCCACGGGCTCGGGAAGTTAATTAAATACCATTTGGAGGCATTTAATGTTCGAGCAAAAACGGCTGAATTTCGACAAAAGAGATAACACCCCCCCATTACGTCATGCTTCAGAAATGTGGAAAATGGTCCGTTTTCAAATGTTTTATTTTTGAGCGTCAGTTCACATTTGTAGGTGGATCATCAGTGTTAGAGCTAAAATTAGCATGTTTAAAGGGATTTTCATGCTTCCAGGGGCTCGGGAAGTGAAATAAATACCATTTGGAGGCATTTAATGTTCGAGCAAAAACGGCTGATTTTCGACAAAAGAGATAACACCCCCCCATTACGTCATGCTTCAGAAATGTGGAAAATGGTCCGTTTTCAAATGTTTCATTTTTGAACGTCAGTTCACATTTGTAGGTGGATCATCAGTGTTAGAGCTAAAATTAGCATGTTTAAAGTGATTTTCATGCTTCCAGGGGCTCGGGAAGTTAATTAAATACCATTTGGAGGCATTTAATGTTCGAGCAAAAACGGCTGATTTTCGACAAAAAGAGATAACACCCCCCCATTACGTCATGCTTCAGAAATGTGGAAAATGGTCCGTTTTCAAATGTTTTATTTTTGAACGTCAGTTCACATTTGTAGGTGGATCATCAGTGTTAGAGTTAAAATTAGCATGTTTAAAGTGATTTTCATGCTTCCAGGGGCCCAAAACACAAGATTTATGGAATGGTTAAAAGTGCATGAAAATGGCCAATTTACTCACTCTGAGTTCTCAAAAAGGGTTTCTTCACCCCGGGAAGTTAATTAAATACCATTTGGAGGCATTTAATGTTAGAGCAAAAACGGCTGATTTTCGACAAAAGAGATAACACCCCCCCCCATTACGTCATGCTTCAGAAATGTGGAAAATGGTCCGTTTTCAAATGTTTCATTTTTGAACGTCAGTTCACATTTGTAGGTGGATCATCAGTGTTAGAGCTAAAATTAGCATGTTTAAAGTGATTTTCATGCTTCCAGGGGCTCGGGAAGTTAATTAAATACCATTTGGAGGCATTTAATGTTCGAGCAAAAACGGCTGATTTTCGACAAAAGAGATAACACCCCCCCATTACGTCATGCTTCAGAAATGTGGAAAATGGTCCGTTTTCAAATGTTTTATTTTTGAACGTCAGTTCACATTTGTAGGTGGATCATCAGTGTTAGAGCTAAAATTAGCATGTTTAAAGTGATTTTCATGCTTCCAGGGGCCCAAAACACAAGATTTATGGAATGGTTAAAAGTGCATGAAAATGGCCAATTTACTCACTCTGAGTTTTCAAAAAGGGTTTCTTCACCCCGGGAAGTTAATTAAATACCATTTGGAGGCATTTAATGTTCGAGCAAAAACGGCTGATTTTCGACAAAAGAGATAACACCCCCCCATTACGTCATGCTTCAGAAATGTGGAAAATGGTCCGTTTTCAAATGTTTCATTTTTGAACGTCAGTTCACATTTGTAGGTGGATCATCAGTGTTAGAGCTAAAATTAGCATGTTTAAAGTGATTTTCATGCTTCCAGGGGCTCGGGAAGTTAATTAAATACCATTTGGAGGCATTTAATGTTCGAGCAAAAACGGCTGATTTTCGACAAAAGAGATAACACCCCCCCATTACGTCATGCTTCAGAAATGTGGAAAATGGTCCGTTTTCAAATGTTTCATTTTTGAACGTCAGTTCACATTTGTAGGTGGATCATCAGTGTTAGAGCTAAAATTAGCATGTTTAAAGTGATTTTCATGCTTCCAGGGGCCCAAAACACAAGATTTATGGAATGGTTAAAAGTGCATGAAAATGGCCAATTTACTCACTCTGAGTTCTCAAAAAGGGTTTCTTCACCCCGGGAAGTTAATTAAATACCATTTGGAGGCATTTAATGTTCGAGCAAAAACGGCTGATTTTCGACAAAAGAGATAACACCCCCTATTACGTCATGCTTCGGAAATGTGGAAAATGGTCCGTTTTCAAATGTTTTTTTTTTTAACGTCAGTTCACATTTGTAGGTGGATCATCAGTGTTAGAGCTAAAATTAGCATGTTTAAAGTGATTTTCATGCTTCCAGGGGCTCGGGAAGTGAAATAAATACCATTTGGAGGCATTTAATGTTCGAGCAAAAACGGCTGATTTTCGACAAAAGAGATAACTCCCCCTCATTACGTCATGCTTCAGAAATGTGGAAAATGGTCCGTTTTCAAATGTTTTATTTTTGAACGTCAGTTCACATTTGTAGGTGGATCATCAGTGTTAGAGCTAAAATTAGCATGTTTAAAGTGATTTTCATGCTTCCAGGGGCTCGGGAAGTGAAATAAATACCATTTGGAGGCATTTAATGTTCGAGCAAAAACGGCTGATTTTCGACAAAAGAGATAACACCCCCCCATTACGTCATGCTTCAGAAATGTGGAAAATGGTCCGTTTTCAAATGTTTTATTTTTGAACGTCAGTTCACATTTGTAGGTGGATCATCAGTGTTAGAGCTAAAATTAGCATGTTTAAAGTGATTTTCATGCTTCCAGGGGCTCGGGAAGTTAATTAAATACCATTTGGAGGCATTTAATGTTCGAGCAAAAACGGCTGATTTTCGACAAAAGAGATAACACCCCCCATTACGTCATGCTTCAGAAATGTGGAAAATGGTCCGTTTTCAAATGTTTTATTTTTGAACGTCAGTTCACATTTGTAGGTGGATCATCAGTGTTAGAGCTAAAATTAGCATGTGTAAAGTGATTTTCATGCTTCCAGGGGCCCAAAACACAAGATTTATGGAATGGTTAAAAGTGCATGAAAATGGCCAATTTACTCACTCTGAGTTCTCAAAAAGGGTTTCTTCACCCCGGGAAGTTAATTAAATACCATTTGGAGGCATTTAATGTTAAAGCAAAAACGGCTGATTTTCGACAAAAGAGATAACACCCCCCCATTACGTCATGCTTCGGAAATGTGGAAAATGGTCCGTTTTCAAATGTTTTTTTTTTGAACGTCAGTTCACATTTGTAGGTGGATCATCAGTGTTAGAGCTAAAATTAGCATGTTTAAAGTGATTTTCATGCTTCCAGGGGCTCGGGAAGTGAAATAAATACCATTTGGAGGCATTTAATGTTCGAGCAAAAACTGCTGATTTTCGACAAAAGAGATAACACCCTCCCATTACGTCATGCTTCAGAAATGTGGAAAATGGTCCGTTTTCAAATGTTTTATTTTTGAACGTCAGTTCACATTTGTAGGTGGATCATCAGTGTTAGAGCTAAAATTAGCATGTTTAAAGGGATTTTCATGCTTCCAGGGGCTCGGGAAGTGAAATAAATACCATTTGGAGGCATTTAATGTTCGAGCAAAAACGGCTGATTTTCGACAAAAGAGATAACACCCCCCCATTACGTCATGCTTCAGAAATGTGGAAAATGGTCCGTTTTCAAATGTTTCATTTTTGAACGTCAGTTCACATTTGTAGGTGGATCATCAGTGTTAGAGCTAAAATTAGCATGTTTAAAGTGATTTTCATGCTTCCAGGGGCTCGGGAAGTTAATTAAATACCATTTGGAGGCATTTAATGTTCGAGCAAAAACGGCTGATTTTCGACAAAAAGAGATAACACCCCCCCATTACGTCATGCTTCAGAAATGTGGAAAATGGTACGTTTTCAAATGTTTTATTTTTGAACGTCAGTTCACATTTGTAGGTGGATCATCAGTGTTAGAGTTAAAATTAGCATGTTTAAAGTGATTTTCATGCTTCCAGGGGCCCAAAACACAAGATTTATGGAATGGTTAAAAGTGCATGAAAATGGCCAATTTACTCACTCTGAGTTCTCAAAAAGGGTTTCTTCACCCCGGGAAGTTAATTAAATACCATTTGGAGGCATTTAATGTTAGAGCAAAAACGGCTGATTTTCGACAAAAGAGATAACACCCCCCCCCATTACGTCATGCTTCAGAAATGTGGAAAATGGTCCGTTTTCAAATGTTTCATTTTTGAACGTCAGTTCACATTTGTAGGTGGATCATCAGTGTTAGAGCTAAAATTAGCATGTTTAAAGTGATTTTCATGCTTCCAGGGGCTCGGGAAGTTAATTAAATACCATTTGGAGGCATTTAATGTTCGAGCAAAAACGGCTGATTTTCGACAAAAGAGATAACACCCCCCCATTACGTCATGCTTCAGAAATGTGGAAAATGGTCCGTTTTCAAATGTTTTATTTTTGAACGTCAGTTCACATTTGTAGGTGGATCATTAGTGTTAGAGCTAAAATTAGCATGTTTAAAGTGATTTTCATGCTTCCAGGGGCCCAAAACACAAGATTTATGGAATGGTTAAAAGTGCATGAAAATGGCCAATTTACTCACTCTGAGTTCTCAAAAAGGGTTTCTTCACCCCGGGAAGTTAATTAAATACCATTTGGAGGCATTTAATGTTCGAGCAAAAACGGCTGATTTTCGACAAAAGAGATAACACCCCCCCATTACGTCATGCTTCAGAAATGTGGAAAATGGTCCGTTTTCAAATGTTTCATTTTTGAACGTCAGTTCACATTTGTAGGTGGATCATCAGTGTTAGAGCTAAAATTAGCATGTTTAAAGTGATTTTCATGCTTCCAGGGGCTCGGGAAGTTAATTAAATACCATTTGGAGGCATTTAATGTTCGAGCAAAAACGGCTGATTTTCGACAAAAGAGATAACACCCCCCCATTACGTCATGCTTCAGAAATGTGGAAAATGGTCCGTTTTCAAATGTTTCATTTTTGAACGTCAGTTCACATTTGTAGGTGGATCATCAGTGTTAGAGCTAAAATTAGCATGTTTAAAGTGATTTTCATGCTTCCAGGGCCCAAAACACAAGATTTATGGAATGGTTAAAAGTGCATGAAAATGGCCAATTTACTCACTCTGAGTTCTCAAAAAGGGTTTCTTCACCCCGGGAAGTTAATTAAATACCATTTGGAGGCATTTAATGTTCGAGCAAAAACGGCTGATTTTCGACAAAAGAGATAACACCCCCCCATTACGTCATGCTTCGGAAATGTGGAAAATGGTCCGTTTTCAAATGTTTTTTTTTTGAACGTCAGTTCACATTTGTAGGTGGATCATCAGTGTTAGAGCTAAAATTAGCATGTTTAAAGTGATTTTCATGCTTCCAGGGGCTCGGGAAGTGAAATAAATACAATTTGGAGGCATTTAATGTTCGAGCAAAAACGGCTGATTTTCGACAAAAGAGATAACTCCCCCTCATTACGTCATGCTTCAGAAATGTGGAAAATGGTCCGTTTTCAAATGTTTTATTTTTGAACGTCAGTTCACATTTGTAGGTGGATCATCAGTGTTAGAGCTAAAATTAGCATGTTTAAAGTGATTTTCATGCTTCCAGGGGCTCGGGAAGTGAAATAAATACCATTTGGAGGCATTTAATGTTCGAGCAAAAACGGCTGATTTTCGACAAAAGAGATAACACCCCCCCATTACGTCATGCTTCAGAAATGTGGAAAATGGTCCGTTTTCAAATGTTTTATTTTTGAACGTCAGTTCACATTTGTAGGTGGATCATCAGTGTTAGAGCTAAAATTAGCATGTTTAAAGTGATTTTCATGCTTCCAGGGGCTCGGGAAGTTAATTAAATACCATTTGGAGGCATTTAATGTTCGAGCAAAAACGGCTGATTTTCGACAAAAGAGATAACACCCCCCATTACGTCATGCTTCAGAAATGTGGAAAATGGTCCGTTTTCAAATGTTTTATTTTTGAACGTCAGTTCACATTTGTAGGTGGATCATCAGTGTTAGAGCTAAAATTAGCATGTGTAAAGTGATTTTCATGCTTCCAGGGGCCCAAAACACAAGATTTATGGAATGGTTAAAAGTGCATGAAAATGGCCAATTTACTCACTCTGAGTTCTCAAAAAGGGTTTCTTCACCCCGGGAAGTTAATTAAATACAATTTGGAGGCATTTAATGTTAAAGCAAAAACGGCTTATTTTCGACAAAAGAGATAACACCCCCCCATTACGTCATGCTTCGGAAATGTGGAAAATGGTCCGTTTTCAAATGTTTTTTTTTTGAACGTCAGTTCACATTTGTAGGTGGATCATCAGTGTTAGAACTAAAATTAGCATGTTTAAAGTGATTTTCATGCTTCCAGGGGCTCGGGAAGTGAAATAAATACCATTTGGAGGCATTTAATGTTCGAGCAAAAACGGCTGATTTTCGACAAAAGAGATAACTCCCCCTCATTACGTCATGCTTCAGAAATGTGGAAAATGGTCCGTTTTCAAATGTTTTATTTTTGAACGTCAGTTCACATTTGTAGGTGGATCATCAGTGTTAGAGCTAAAATTAGCATGTTTAAAGTGATTTTCATGCTTCCAGGGGCTCGGGAAGTGAAATAAATACCATTTGGAGGCATTTAATGTTCGAGCAAAAACGGCTGATTTTCGACAAAAGAGATAACACCCCCCCATTACGTCATGCTTCAGAAATGTGGAAAATGGTCCGTTTTCAAATGTTTTATTTTTGAACGTCAGTTCACATTTGTAGGTGGATCATCAGTGTTAGAGCTAAAATTAGCATGTTTAAAGTGATTTTCTTGCTTCCAGGGGCTCGGGAAGTTAATTAAATACCATTTGGAGGCATTTAATGTTCGAGCAAAAACGGCTGATTTTCGACAATCGAGATAACACCCCCCATTACGTCATGCTTCAGAAATGTGGAAAATGGTCCGTTTTCAAATGTTTTATTTTTGAACGTCAGTTCACATTTGTAGGTGGATCATCAGTGTTAGAGCTAAAATTAGCATGTGTAAAGTGATTTTCATGCTTCCAGGGGCCCAAAACACAAGATTTATGGAATGGTTAAAAGTGCATGAAAATGGCCAATTTACTCACTCTGAGTTCTCAAAAAGGGTTTCTTCACCCCGGGAAGTTAATTAAATACCATTTGGAGGCATTTAATGTTCGAGCAAAAACGGCTGATTTTCGACAAAAGAGATAACACCCCCCCATTACGTCATGCTTCAGAAATGTGGAAAATGGTCCGTTTTCAAATGTTTCATTTTTGAACGTCAGTTCACATTTGTAGGTGGATCATCAGTGTTAGAGCTAAAATTAGCATGTGTAAAGTGATTTTCATGCTTCCAGGGGCCCAAAACACAAGATTTATGGAATGGTTAAAAGTGCATGAAAATGGCCAATTTACTCACTTTGAGTTCTCAAAAAGGGTTTCTTCACCCCGGGAAGTTAATTAAATACCATTTGGAGGCATTTAATGTTAGAGCAAAAACGGCTGATTTTCGACAAAAGAGATAACACCCCCCCATTACGTCATGCTTCAGAAATGTGGAAAATGGTCCGTTTTCAAATGTTTCATTTTTGAACATCAGTTCACATTTGTAGGTGGATCATCAGTGTTAGAGCTAAAATTAGCATGTTTAAAGTGATTTTCATGCTTCCAGGGGCTCGGGAAGTTAATTAAATACCATTTGGAGGCATTTAATGTTCGAGCAAAAACGGCTGATTTTCGACAAAAGAGATAACACCCCCATTACGTCATGCTTCAGAAATGTGGAAAATGGTCCGTTTTCAAATGTTTTATTTTTGAACGTCAGTTCACATTTGTAGGTGGATCATCAGTGTTAGAGCTAAAATTAGCATGTTTAAAGTGATTTTCATGCTTCCAGGGGCTCGGGAAGTTAATTAAATACCATTTGGAGGCATTTAATGTTCGAGCAAAAACGGCTGATTTTCGACAAAAGAGATAACACCCCCCCATTACGTCATGCTTCAGAAATGTGGAAAATGGTCCGTTTTCAAATGTTTTATTTTTGAACGTCAGTTCACATTTGTAGGTGGATCATCAGTGTTAGAGCTAAAATTAGCATGTTTAAAGTGATTTTCATGCTTCCAGGGGCCCAAAACACAAGATTTATGGAATGGTTAAAAGTGCATGAAAATGGCCAATTTACTCACTCTGAGTTCTCAAAAAGGGTTTCTTCACCCCGGGAAGTTAATTAAATACCATTTGGAGGCATTTAATGTTAGAGCAAAAACGGCTGATTTTCGACAAAAGAGATAACACCCCCCCATTACGTCATGCTTCAGAAATGTGGAAAATGGTCCGTTTTCAAATGTTTTATTTTTGAACGCCAGTTCACATTTGTAGGTGGATCATCAGTGTTAGAGCTAAAATTAGCATGTTTAAAGTGATTTTCATGCTTCCAGGGGCCCAAAACACAAGATTTATGGAATGGTTAAAAGTGCATGAAAATGGCCAATTTACTCACTCTGAGTTCTCAAAAAGGGTTTCTTCACCCCGGGAAGTTAATTAAATACCATTTGGAGGCATTTAATGTTAGAGCAAAAACGGCTGATTTTCGACAAAAGAGATAACACCCCCCCATTACGTCATGCTTCAGAAATGTGGAAAATGGTCCGTTTTCAAATGTTTTATTTTTGAACGTCAGTTCACATTTGTAGGTGGATCATCAGTGTTAGAGCAAAAATTAGCATGTTTAAAGTGATTTTCATGCTTCCAGGGGCCCAAAACACAAGATTTATGGAATGGTTAAAAGTGCATGAAAATGGCCAATTTACTCACTCTGAGTTCTCAAAAAGGGTTTCTTCACCCCCGGAAGTTAATTAAATACCATTTGGAGGCATTTAATGTTCGAGCAAAAACGGCTGATTTTCGACAAAAGAGATAACACCCCCCCATTACGTCATGCTTCAGAAATGTGGAAAATGGTCCGTTTTCAAATGTTTTATTTTTGAACGTCAGTTCACATTTGTAGGTGGATCATCAGTGTTAGAGCTAAAATTAGCATGTTTAAAGTGATTTTCATGCTTCCAGGGGCCCAAAACACAAGATTTATGGAATGGTTAAAAGTGCATGAAAATGGCCAATTTACTCACTCTGAGTTCTCAAAAAGGGTTTCTTCACCCCGGGAAGTTAATTAAATATCATTTGGAGGCATTTAATGTTCGAGCAAAAACGGCTGATTTTCGACAAAAGAGATAACACCCCCCCATTACGTCATGCTTCAGAAATGTGGAAAATGGTCCGTTTTCAAATGTTTTATTTTTGAACGTCAGTTCACATTTGTAGGTGGATCATCAGTGTTAGAGCTAAAATTAGCATGTTTAAAGTGATTTTCATGCTTCCAGGGGCTCGGGAAGTGAAATAAATACCATTTGGAGGCATTTAATGTTCGAGCAAAAAAGGCTGATTTTCCACAAAAGAGATAACACCCCCCCATTACGTCATGCTTCAGAAATGTGGAAAATGGTCCGTTTTCAAATGTTTCATTTTTGAACGTCAGTTCACATTTGTAGGTGGATCATCAGTGTTAGAGCTAAAATTAGCATGTTTAAAGTGATTTTCATGCTTCCAGGGGCCCAAAACACAAGATTTATGGAATGGTTAAAAGTGCATGAAAATGGCCAATTTACTCACTCTGAGTTCTCAAAAAGGGTTTCTTCACCCCGGGAAGTTAATTAAATTCCATTTGGAGGCATTTAATGTTAGAGCAAAAACGGCTGATTTTCGACAAAAGAGATAACACCCCCCCATTACGTCATGCTTCAGAAATGTGGAAAATGGTCCGTTTTCAAATGTTTCATTTTTGAACGTCAGTTCACATTTGTAGGTGGATCATCAGTGTTAGGGCTAAAATTAGCATGTTTAAAGTGATTTTCATGCTTCCACGGGCTCGGGAAGTTAATTAAATACCATTTGGAGGCATTTAATGTTCGAGCAAAAACGGCTGATTTTCGACAAAAGAGATAACACCCCCCCATTACGTCATGCTTCAGAAATGTGGAAAATGGTCCGTTTTCAAATGTTTTTTTTTTGAACGTCAGTTCACATTTGTAGGTGGATCATCAGTGTTAGAGCTAAAATTAGCATGTTTAAAGTGATTTTCATGCTTCCAGGGGCTCGGGAAGTTAATTAAATACCATTTGGAGGCATTTAATGTTCGAGCAAAAACTGCTGATTTTCGACAAAAGAGATAACACCCTCCCATTACATCATGCTTCAGAAATGTGGAAAATGGTCCGTTTTCAAATGTTTCATTTTTGAACGTCAGTTCACATTTGTAGGTGGATCATCAGTGTTAGAGCTAAAATTAGCATGTTTAAAGTGATTTTCATGCTTCCAGGGGCTCGGGAAGTTAATTAAATACCATTTGGAGGCATTTAATGTTCGAGCAAAAACGGCTGATTTTCGACAAAAAGAGATAACACCCCCCCATTACGTCATGCTTCAGAAATGTGGAAAATGGTCCGTTTTCAAATGTTTTATTTTTGAACGTCAGTTCACATTAGTAGGTGGATCATCAGTGTTAGAGTTAAAATTAGCATGTTTAAAGTGATTTTCATGCTTCCAGGGGCCCAAAACACAAGATTTATGGAATGGTTAAAAGTGCATGAAAATGGCCAATTTACTCACTCTGAGTTCTCAAAAAGGGTTTCTTCACCCCGGGAAGTTAATTAAATACCATTTGGAGGCATTTAATGTTAGAGCAAAAACGGCTGATTTTCGACAAAAGAGATAACACCCCCCCCCATTACGTCATGCTTCAGAAATGTGGAAAATGGTCCGTTTTCAAATGTTTCATTTTTGAACGTCAGTTCACATTTGTAGGTGGATCATCAGTGTTAGAGCTAAAATTAGCATGTTTAAAGTGATTTTCATGCTTCCAGGGGCTCGGGAAGTTAATTAAATACCATTTGGAGGCATTTAATGTTCGAGCAAAAACGGCTGATTTTCGACAAAAGAGATAACACCCCCCCATTACGTCATGCTTCAGAAATGTGGAAAATGGTCCGTTTTCAAATGTTTTATTTTTGAACGTCAGTTCACATTTGTAGGTGGATCATTAGTGTTAGAGCTAAAATTAGCATGTTTAAAGTGATTTTCATGCTTCCAGGGGCCCAAAACACAAGATTTATGGAATGGTTAAAAGTGCATGAAAATGGCCAATTTACTCACTCTGAGTTCTCAAAAAGGGTTTCTTCACCCCGGGAAGTTAATTAAATACCATTTGGAGGCATTTAATGTTCGAGCAAAAACGGCTGATTTTCGACAAAAGAGATAACACCCCCCCATTACGTCATGCTTCAGAAATGTGGAAAATGGTCCGTTTTCAAATGTTTCATTTTTGAACGTCAGTTCACATTTGTAGGTGGATCATCAGTGTTAGAGCTAAAATTAGCATGTTTAAAGTGATTTTCATGCTTCCAGGGGCTCGGGAAGTTAATTAAATACCATTTGGAGGCATTTAATGTTCGAGCAAAAACGGCTGATTTTCGACAAAAGAGATAACACCCCCCCATTACGTCATGCTTCAGAAATGTGGAAAATGGTCCGTTTTCAAATGTTTCATTTTTGAACGTCAGTTCACATTTGTAGGTGGATCATCAGTGTTAGAGCTAAAATTAGCATGTTTAAAGTGATTTTCATGCTTCCAGGGGCCCAAAACACAAGATTTATGGAATGGTTAAAAGTGCATGAAAATGGCCAATTTACTCACTCTGAGTTCTCAAAAAGGGTTTCTTCACCCCGGGAAGTTAATTAAATACCATTTGGAGGCATTTAATGTTCGAGCAAAAACGGCTGATTTTCGACAAAAGAGATAACACCCCCCCATTACGTCATGCTTCGGAAATGTGGAAAATGGTCCGTTTTCAAATGTTTTTTTTTTGAACGTCAGTTCACATTTGTAGGTGGATCATCAGTGTTAGAGCTAAAATTAGCATGTTTAAAGTGATTTTCATGCTTCCAGGGGCTCGGGAAGTGAAATAAATACAATTTGGAGGCATTTAATGTTCGAGCAAAAACGGCTGATTTTCGACAAAAGAGATAACTCCCCCTCATTACGTCATGCTTCAGAAATGTGGAAAATGGTCCGTTTTCAAATGTTTTATTTTTGAACGTCAGTTCACATTTGTAGGTGGATCATCAGTGTTAGAGCTAAAATTAGCATGTTTAAAGTGATTTTCATGCTTCCAGGGGCTCGGGAAGTGAAATAAATACCATTTGGAGGCATTTAATGTTCGAGCAAAAACGGCTGATTTTCGACAAAAGAGATAACACCCCCCCATTACGTCATGCTTCAGAAATGTGGAAAATGGTCCGTTTTCAAATGTTTTATTTTTGAACGTCAGTTCACATTTGTAGGTGGATCATCAGTGTTAGAGCTAAAATTAGCATGTTTAAAGTGATTTTCATGCTTCCAGGGGCTCGGGAAGTTAATTAAATACCATTTGGAGGCATTTAATGTTCGAGCAAAAACGGCTGATTTTCGACAAAAGAGATAACACCCCCCATTACGTCATGCTTCAGAAATGTGGAAAATGGTCCGTTTTCAAATGTTTTATTTTTGAACGTCAGTTCACATTTGTAGGTGGATCATCAGTGTTAGAGCTAAAATTAGCATGTGTAAAGTGATTTTCATGCTTCCAGGGGCCCAAAACACAAGATTTATGGAATGGTTAAAAGTGCATGAAAATGGCCAATTTACTCACTCTGAGTTCTCAAAAAGGGTTTCTTCACCCCGGGAAGTTAATTAAATACCATTTGGAGGCATTTAATGTTAAAGCAAAAACGGCTTATTTTCGACAAAAGAGATAACACCCCCCCATTACGTCATGCTTCGGAAATGTGGAAAATGGTCCGTTTTCAAATGTTTTTTTTTTGAACGTCAGTTCACATTTGTAGGTGGATCATCAGTGTTAGAACTAAAATTAGCATGTTTAAAGTGATTTTCATGCTTCCAGGGGCTCGGGAAGTGAAATAAATACCATTTGGAGGCATTTAATGTTCGAGCAAAAACGGCTGATTTTCGACAAAAGAGATAACTCCCCCTCATTACGTCATGCTTCAGAAATGTGGAAAATGGTCCGTTTTCAAATGTTTTATTTTTGAACGTCAGTTCACATTTGTAGGTGGATCATCAGTGTTAGAGCTAAAATTAGCATGTTTAAAGTGATTTTCATGCTTCCAGGGGCTCGGGAAGTGAAATAAATACCATTTGGAGGCATTTAATGTTCGAGCAAAAACGGCTGATTTTCGACAAAAGAGATAACACCCCCCCATTACGTCATGCTTCAGAAATGTGGAAAATGGTCCGTTTTCAAATGTTTTATTTTTGAACGTCAGTTCACATTTGTAGGTGGATCATCAGTGTTAGAGCTAAAATTAGCATGTTTAAAGTGATTTTCTTGCTTCCAGGGGCTCGGGAAGTTAATTAAATACCATTTGGAGGCATTTAATGTTCGAGCAAAAACGGCTGATTTTCGACAATCGAGATAACACCCCCCATTACGTCATGCTTCAGAAATGTGGAAAATGGTCCGTTTTCAAATGTTTTATTTTTGAACGTCAGTTCACATTTGTAGGTGGATCATCAGTGTTAGAGCTAAAATTAGCATGTGTAAAGTGATTTTCATGCTTCCAGGGGCCCAAAACACAAGATTTATGGAATGGTTAAAAGTGCATGAAAATGGCCAATTTACTCACTCTGAGTTCTCAAAAAGGGTTTCTTCACCCCGGGAAGTTAATTAAATACCATTTGGAGGCATTTAATGTTCGAGCAAAAACGGCTGATTTTCGACAAAAGAGATAACACCCCCCCATTACGTCATGCTTCAGAAATGTGGAAAATGGTCCGTTTTCAAATGTTTCATTTTTGAACGTCAGTTCACATTTGTAGGTGGATCATCAGTGTTAGAGCTAAAATTAGCATGTTTAAAGTGATTTTCATGCTTCCAGGGGCCCAAAACACAAGAATTATGGAATGGTTAAAAGTGCATGAAAATGGCCAATTTACTCACTCTGAGTTCTCAAAAAGGGTTTCTTCACCCCGGGAAGTTAATTAAATACCATTTGGAGGCATTTAATGTTAGAGCAAAAACGGCTGATTTTCGACAAAAGAGATAACACCCCCCCATTACGTCATGTTTCAGAAATGTGGAAAATGGTCTGTTTTCAAATGTTTTATTTTTGAACGTCAGTTCACATTTGTAGGTGGATCATCAGTGTTAGAGCTAAAATTAGCATGTGTAAAGTGATTTTCATGCTTCCAGGGGCCCAAAACACAAGATTTATGGAATGGTTAAAAGTGCATGAAAATGGCCAATTTACTCACTTTGAGTTCTCAAAAAGGGTTTCTTCACCCCGGGAAGTTAATTAAATACCATTTGGAGGCATTTAATGTTAGAGCAAAAACGGCTGATTTTCGACAAAAGAGATAACACCCCCCCATTACGTCATGCTTCAGAAATGTGGAAAATGGTCCGTTTTCAAATGTTTCATTTTTGAACGTCAGTTCACATTTGTAGGTGGATCATCAGTGTTAGAGCTAAAATTAGCATGTTTAAAGTGATTTTCATGCTTCCAGGGGCTCGGGAAGTTAATTAAATACCATTTGGAGGCATTTAATGTTCGAGCAAAAACGGCTGATTTTCGACAAAAGAGATAACACCCCCATTACGTCATGCTTCAGAAATGTGGAAAATGGTCCGTTTTCAAATGTTTTATTTTTGAACGTCAGTTCACATTTGTAGGTGGATCATCAGTGTTAGAGCTAAAATTAGCATGTTTAAAGTGATTTTCATGCTTCCAGGGGCTCGGGAAGTTAATTAAATACCATTTGGAGGCATTTAATGTTCGAGCAAAAACGGCTGATTTTCGACAAAAGAGATAACACCCCCCCATTACGTCATGCTTCAGAAATGTGGAAAATGGTCCGTTTTCAAATGTTTTATTTTTGAACGTCAGTTCACATTTGTAGGTGGATCATCAGTGTTAGAGCTAAAATTAGCATGTTTAAAGTGATTTTCATGCTTCCAGGGGCCCAAAACACAAGATTTATGGAATGGTTAAAAGTGCATGAAAATGGCCAATTTACTCACTCTGAGTTCTCAAAAAGGGTTTCTTCACCCCGGGAAGTTAATTAAATACCATTTGGAGGCATTTAATGTTAGAGCAAAAACGGCTGATTTTCGACAAAAGAGATAACACCCCCCCATTACGTCATGCTTCAGAAATGTGGAAAATGGTCCGTTTTCAAATGTTTTATTTTTGAACGCCAGTTCACATTTGTAGGTGGATCATCAGTGTTAGAGCTAAAATTAGCATGTTTAAAGTGATTTTCATGCTTCCAGGGGCCCAAAACACAAGATTTATGGAATGGTTAAAAGTGCATGAAAATGGCCAATTTACTCACTCTGAGTTCTCAAAAAGGGTTTCTTCACCCCGGGAAGTTAATTAAATACCATTTGGAGGCATTTAATGTTAGAGCAAAAACGGCTGATTTTCGACAAAAGAGATAACACCCCCCCATTACGTCATGCTTCAGAAATGTGGAAAATGGTCCGTTTTCAAATGTTTTATTTTTGAACGTCAGTTCACATTTGTAGGTGGATCATCAGTGTTAGAGCTAAAATTAGCATGTTTAAAGTGATTTTCATGCTTCCAGGGGCCCAAAACACAAGATTTATGGAATGGTTAAAAGTGCATGAAAATGGCCAATTTACTCACTCTGAGTTCTCAAAAAGGGTTTCTTCACCCCCGGAAGTTAATTAAATACCATTTGGAGGCATTTAATGTTCGAGCAAAAACGGCTGATTTTCGACAAAAGAGATAACACCCCCCCATTACGTCATGCTTCAGAAATGTGGAAAATGGTCCGTTTTCAAATGTTTTATTTTTGAACGTCAGTTCACATTTGTAGGTGGATCATCAGTGTTAGAGCTAAAATTAGCATGTTTAAAGTGATTTTCATGCTTCCAGGGGCCCAAAACACAAGATTTATGGAATGGTTAAAAGTGCATGAAAATGGCCAATTTACTCACTCTGAGTTCTCAAAAAGGGTTTCTTCACCCCGGGAAGTTAATTAAATATCATTTGGAGGCATTTAATGTTCGAGCAAAAACGGCTGATTTTCGACAAAAGAGATAACACCCCCCCATTACGTCATGCTTCAGAAATGTGGAAAATGGTCCGTTTTCAAATGTTTTATTTTTGAAACGTCAGTTCACATTTGTAGGTGGATCATCAGTCTTAGAGCTAAAATTAGCATGTTTAAAGTGATTTTCATGCTTCCAGGGGCTCGGGAAGTGAAATAAATACCATTTGGAGGCATTTAATGTTCGAGCAAAAAAGGCTGATTTTCCACAAAAGAGATAACACCCCCCCATTACGTCATGCTTCAGAAATGTGGAAAATGGTCCGTTTTCAAATGTTTCATTTTTGAACGTCAGTTCACATTTGTAGGTGGATCATCAGTGTTAGAGCTAAAATTAGCATGTTTAAAGTGATTTTCATGCTTCCAGGGGCCCAAAACACAAGATTTATGGAATGGTTAAAAGTGCATGAAAATGGCCAATTTACTCACTCTGAGTTCTCAAAAAGGGTTTCTTCACCCCGGGAAGTTAATTAAATTCCATTTGGAGGCATTTAATGTTAGAGCAAAAACGGCTGATTTTCGACAAAAGAGATAACACCCCCCCATTACGTCATGCTTCAGAAATGTGGAAAATGGTCCGTTTTCAAATGTTTCATTTTTGAACGTCAGTTCACATTTGTAGGTGGATCATCAGTGTTAGGGCTAAAATTAGCATGTTTAAAGTGATTTTCATGCTTCCACGGGCTCGGGAAGTTAATTAAATACCATTTGGAGGCATTTAATGTTCGAGCAAAAACGGCTGATTTTCGACAAAAGAGATAACACCCCCCCATTACGTCATGCTTCAGAAATGTGGAAAATGGTCCGTTTTCAAATGTTTTATTTTTGAACGTCAGTTCACATTTGTAGGTGGATCATCAGTGTTAGAGCTAAAATTAGCATGTTTAAAGTGATTTTCATGCTTCCAGGGGCTCGGGAAGTTAATTAAATACCATTTGGAGGCATTTAATGTTCGAGCAAAAACTGCTGATTTTCGACAAAAGAGATAACACCCTCCCATTACATCATGCTTCAGAAATGTGGAAAATGGTCCGTTTTCAAATGTTTTATTTTTGAACGTCAGTTCACATTTGTAGGTGGATCATCAGTGTTAGAGCTAAAATTAGCATGTTTAAAGGGATTTTCATGCTTCCAGGGGCTCGGAAGTGAAATAAATACCATTTGGAGGCATTTAATGTTCGAGCAAAAACGGCTGATTTTCGACAAAAGAGATAACACCCCCCCATTACGTCATGCTTCAGAAATGTGGAAAATGGTCCGTTTTCAAATGTTTCATTTTTGAACGTCAGTTCACATTTGTAGGTGGATCATCAGTGTTAGAGCTAAAATTAGCATGTTTAAAGTGATTTTCATGCTTCCAGGGGCTCGGGAAGTTAATTAAATACCATTTGGAGGCATTTAATGTTCGAGCAAAAACGGCTGATTTTCGACAAAAGAGATAACACCCCCCCATTACGTCATGCTTCAGAAATGTGGAAAATGGTCCGTTTTCAAATGTTTTATTTTTGAACGTCAGTTCACATTTGTAGGTGGATCATCAGTGTTAGAGCTAAAATTAGCATGTTTAAAGTGATTTTCATGCTTCCAGGGGCCCAAAACACAAGATTTATGGAATGGTTAAAAGTGCATGAAAATGGCCAATTTACTCACTCTGAGTTCTCAAAAAGGGTTTCTTCACCCCGGGAAGTTAATTAAATACCATTTGGAGGCATTTAATGTTAGAGCAAAAACGGCTGATTTTCGACAAAAGGGATAACACCCCCCCATTACGTCATGCTTCAGAAATGTGGAAAATGGTCCGTTTTCAAATGTTTTATTTTTGAACGCCAGTTCACATTTGCAGGTGGATCATCAGTGTTAGAGCTAAAATTAGCATGTTTAAAGTGATTTTCATGCTTCCAGGGGCCCAAAACACAAGATTTATGGAATGGTTAAAAGTGCATGAAAATGGCCAATTTACTCACTCTGAGTTCTCAAAAAGGGTTTCTTCACCCCGGGAAGTTAATTAAATACCATTTGGAGGCATTTAATGTTAGAGCAAAAACGGCTGATTTTCGACAAAAGAGATAACACCCCCCCATTACGTCATGCTTCAGAAATGTGGAAAATGGTCCGTTTTCAAATGTTTTATTTTTGAACGTCAGTTCACATTTGTAGGTGGATCATCAGTGTTAGAGCTAAAATTAGCATGTTTAAAGTGATTTTCATGCTTCCAGGGGCCCAAAACACAAGATTTATGGAATGGTTAAAAGTGCATGAAAATGGCCAATTTACTCACTCTGAGTTCTCAAAAAGGGTTTCTTCACCCCCGGAAGTTAATTAAATACCATTTGGAGGCATTTAATAATCGAGCAAAAACGGCTGATTTTCGACAAAAGAGATAACACCCCCCCATTACGTCATGCTTCAGAAATGTGGAAAATGGTCCGTTTTCAAATGTTTTATTTTTGAACGTCAGTTCACATTTGTAGGTGGATCATCAGTGTTAGAGCTAAAATTAGCATGTTTAAAGTGATTTTCATGCTTCCAGGGGCCCAAAACACAAGATTTATGGAATGGTTAAAAGTGCATGAAAATGGCCAATTTACTCACTCTGAGTTCTCAAAAAGGGTTTCTTCACCCCGGGAAGTTAATTAAATACCATTTGGAGGCATTTAATGTTCGAGCAAAAACGGCTGATTTTCGACAAAAGAGATAACACCCCCCATTACGTCATGCTTCAGAAATGTGGAAAATGGTCCGTTTTCAAATGTTTCATTTTTGAACGTCAGTTCACATTTGTAGGTGGATCATCAGTGTTAGAGCTAAAATTAGCATGTTTAAAGTGATTTTCATGCTTCCAGGGGCTCGGGAAGTTAATTAAATACCATTTGGAGGCATTTAATGTTCGAGCAAAAACGGCTGATTTTCGACAAAAGAGATAACACCCCCATTACGTCATGCTTCAGAAATGTGGAAAATGGTCCGTTTTCAAATGTTTTATTTTTGAACGTCAGTTCACATTTGTAGGTGGATCATCAGTGTTAGAGCTAAAATTAGCATGTTTAAAGTGATTTTCATGCTTCCAGGGGCTCGGGAAGTTAATTAAATACCATTTGGAGGCATTTAATGTTCGAGCAAAAACGGCTGATTTTCGACAAAAGAGATAACACCCCCCCATTACGTCATGCTTCAGAAATGTGGAAAATGGTCCGTTTTCAAATGTTTTATTTTTGAACGTCAGTTCACATTTGTAGGTGGATCATCAGTGTTAGAGCTAAAATTAGCATGTTTAAAGTGATTTTCATGCTTCCAGGGGCCCAAAACACAAGATTTATGGAATGGTTAAAAGTGCATGAAAATGGCCAATTTACTCACTCTGAGTTCTCAAAAAGGGTTTCTTCACCCCGGGAAGTTAATTAAATACCATTTGGAGGCATTTAATGTTAGAG
The DNA here is from genome assembly GCF_964263255.1 of Lissotriton vulgaris. NCBI lineage: Eukaryota > Metazoa > Chordata > Amphibia > Caudata > Salamandridae > Lissotriton > Lissotriton vulgaris. Next base: position 23,158 of record NW_028242601.1, read on the forward strand.
CAAAAACGGCTGATTTTCGACAAAAGAGATAACACCCCCCCATTACGTCATGCTTCAGAAATGTGGAAAATGGTCCGTTTTCAAATGTTTTATTTTTGAACGCCAGTTCACATTTGTAGGTGGATCATCAGTGTTAGAGCTAAAATTAGCATGTTTAAAGTGATTTTCATGCTTCCAGGGGCCCAAAACACAAGATTTATGGAATGGTTAAAAGTGCATGAAAATGGCCAATTTACTCACTCTGAGTTCTCAAAAAGGGTTTCTTCACCCCGGGAAGTTAATTAAATACCATTTGGAGGCATTTAATGTTAGAGCAAAAACGGCTGATTTTCGACAAAAGAGATAACACCCCCCCATTACGTCATGCTTCAGAAATGTGGAAAATGGTCCGTTTTCAAATGTTTTATTTTTGAACGTCAGTTCACATTTGTAGGTGGATCATCAGTGTTAGAGCTAAAATTAGCATGTTTAAAGTGATTTTCATGCTTCCAGGGGCCCAAAACACAAGATTTATGGAATGGTTAAAAGTGCATGAAAATGGCCAATTTACTCACTCTGAGTTCTCAAAAAGGGTTTCTTCACCCCGGAAGTTAATTAAATACCATTTGGAGGCATTTAATGTTCGAGCAAAAACGGCTGATTTTCGACAAAAGAGATAACACCCCCCCATTACGTCATGCTTCAGAAATGTGGAAAATGGTCCGTTTTCAAATGTTTTATTTTTGAACGTCAGTTCACATTTGTAGGTGGATCATCAGTGTTAGAGCTAAAATTAGCATGTTTAAAGTGATTTTCATGCTTCCAGGGGCCCAAAACACAAGATTTATGGAATGGTTAAAAGTGCATGAAAATGGCCAATTTACTCACTCTGAGTTCTCAAAAAGGGTTTCTTCACCCCGGGAAGTTAATTAAATACCATTTGGAGGCATTTAATGTTCGAGCAAAAACGGCTGATTTTCGACAAAAGAGATAACACCCCCCCATTACGTCATGCTTCAGAAATGTGGAAAATGGTCCGTTTTCAAATGTTTTATTTTTGAACGTCAGTTCACATTTGTAGGTGGATCATCAGTGTTAGAGCTAAAATTAGCATGTTTAAAGTGATTTTCATGCTTCCAGGGGCTCGGGAAGTGAAATAAATACCATTTGGAGGCATTTAATGTTCGAGCAAAAAAGGCTGATTTTCCACAAAAGAGATAACACCCCCCCATTACGTCATGCTTCAGAAATGTGGAAAATGGTCCGTTTTCAAATGTTTCATTTTTGAACGTCAGTTCACATTTGTAGGTGGATCATCAGTGTTAGAGCTAAAATTAGCATGTTTAAAGTGATTTTCATGCTTCCAGGGGCCCAAAACACAAGATTTATGGAATGGTTAAAAGTGCATGAAAATGGCCAATTTACTCACTCTGAGTTCTCAAAAAGGGTTTCTTCACCCCGGGAAGTTAATTAAATTCCATTTGGAGGCATTTAATGTTAGAGCAAAAACGGCTGATTTTCGACAAAAGAGATAACACCCCCCCATTACGTCATGCTTCAGAAATGTGGAAAATGGTCCGTTTTCAAATGTTTCATTTTTGAACGTCAGTTCACATTTGTAGGTGGATCATCGGTGTTAGGGCTAAAATTAGCATGTTTAAAGTGATTTTCATGCTTCCACGGGCTCGGGAAGTTAATTAAATACCATTTGGAGGCATTTAATGTTCGAGCAAAAACGGCTGATTTTCGACAAAAGAGATAACACCCCCCCATTACGTCATGCTTCAGAAATGTGGAAAATGGTCCGTTTTCAAATGTTTTATTTTTGAACGTCAGTTCACATTTGTAGGTGGATCATCAGTGTTAGAGCTAAAATTAGCATGTTTAAAGTGATTTTCATGCTTCCAGGGGCTCGGGAAGTTAATTAAATACCATTTGGAGGCATTTAATGTTCGAGCAAAAACTGCTGATTTTCGACAAAAGAGATAACACCCTCCCATTACATCATGCTTCAGAAATGTGGAAAATGGTCCGTTTTCAAATGTTTTATTTTTGAACGTCAGTTCACATTTGTAGGTGGATCATCAGTGTTAGAGCTAAAATTAGCATGTTTAAAGGGATTTTCATGCTTCCAGGGGCTCGGGAAGTGAAATAAATACCATTTGGAGGCATTTAATGTTCGAGCAAAAACGGCTGATTTTCGACAAAAGAGATAACACCCCCCCATTACGTCATGCTTCAGAAATGTGGAAAATGGTCCGTTTTCAAATGTTTCATTTTTGAACGTCAGTTCACATTTGTAGGTGGATCATCAGTGTTAGAGCTAAAATTAGCATGTTTAAAGTGATTTTCATGCTTCCAGGGGCTCGGGAAGTTAATTAAATACCATTTGGAGGCATTTAATGTTCGAGCAAAAACGGCTGATTTTCGACAAAAGAGATAACACCCCCCCATTACGTCATGCTTCAGAAATGTGGAAAATGGTCCGTTTTCAAATGTTTTATTTTTGAACGTCAGTTCACATTTGTAGGTGGATCATCAGTGTTAGAGCTAAAATTAGCATGTTTAAAGTGATTTTCATGCTTCCAGGGGCCCAAAACACAAGATTTATGGAATGGTTAAAAGTGCATGAAAATGGCCAATTTACTCACTCTGAGTTCTCAAAAAGGGTTTCTTCACCCCGGGAAGTTAATTAAATACCATTTGGAGGCATTTAATGTTAGAGCAAAAACGGCTGATTTTCGACAAAAGAGATAACACCCCCCCATTACGTCATGCTTCAGAAATGTGGAAAATGGTCCGTTTTCAAATGTTTTATTTTTGAACGCCAGTTCACATTTGTAGGTGGATCATCAGTGTTAGAGCTAAAATTAGCATGTTTAAAGTGATTTTCATGCTTCCAGGGGCCCAAAACACAAGATTTATGGAATGGTTAAAAGTGCATGAAAATGGCCAATTTACTCACTCTGAGTTCTCAAAAAGGGTTTCTTCACCCCGGGAAGTTAATTAAATACCATTTGGAGGCATTTAATGTTAGAGCAAAAACGGCTGATTTTCGCCAAAAGAGATAACACCCCCCCATTACGTCATGCTTCAGAAATGTGGAAAATGGTCCGTTTTCAAATGTTTTATTTTTGAACGTCAGTTCACATTTGTAGGTGGATCATCAGTGTTAGAGCTAAAATTAGCATGTTTAAAGTGATTTTCATGCTTCCAGGGGCCCAAAACACAAGATTTATGGAATGGTTAAAAGTGCATGAAAATGGCCAATTTACTCACTCTGAGTTCTCAAAAAGGGTTTCTTCACCCCCGGAAGTTAATTAAATACCATTTGGAGGCATTTAATGTTAGAGCAAAAACGGCTGATTTTCGACAAAAGAGATAACACCCCCCCATTACGTCATGCTTCAGAAATGTGGAAAATGGTCCGTTTTCAAATGTTTTATTTTTGAACGTCAGTTCACATTTGTAGGTGGATCATCAGTGTTAGAGCTAAAATTAGCATGTTTAAAGTGATTTTCATGCTTCCAGGGGCCCAAAACACAAGATTTATGGAATGGTTAAAAGTGCATGAAAATGGCCAATTTACTCACTCTGAGTTCTCAAAAAGGGTTTCTTCACCCCGGGAAGTTAATTAAATACCATTTGGAGGCATTTAATGTTCGAGCAAAAACGGCTGATTTTCGACAAAAGAGATAACACCCCCCCATTACGTCATGCTTCAGAAATGTGGAAAATGGTCCGTTTTCAAATGTTTTATTTTTGAACGTCAGTTCACATTTGTAGGTGGATCATCAGTGTTAGAGCTAAAATTAGCATGTTTAAAGTGATTTTCATGCTTCCAGGGGCTCGGGAAGTGAAATAAATACCATTTGGAGGCATTTAATGTTCGAGCAAAAAAGGCTGATTTTCCACAAAAGAGATAACACCCCCCCATTACGTCATGCTTCAGAAATGTGGAAAATGGTCCGTTTTCAAATGTTTCATTTTTGAACGTCAGTTCACATTTGTAGGTGGATCATCAGTGTTAGAGCTAAAATTAGCATGTTTAAAGTGATTTTCATGCTTCCAGGGGCCCAAAACACAAGATTTATGGAATGGTTAAAAGTGCATGAAAATGGCCAATTTACTCACTCTGAGTTCTCAAAAAGGGTTTCTTCACCCCGGGAAGTTAATTAAATTCCATTTGGAGGCATTTAATGTTAGAGCAAAAACGGCTGATTTTCGACAAAAGAGATAACACCCCCCCATTACGTCATGCTTCAGAAATGTGGAAAATGGTCCGTTTTCAAATGTTTCATTTTTGAACGTCAGTTCACATTTGTAGGTGGATCATCAGTGTTAGGGCTAAAATTAGCATGTTTAAAGTGATTTTCATGCTTCCACGGGCTCGGGAAGTTAATTAAATACCATTTGGAGGCATTTAATGTTCGAGCAAAAACGGCTGATTTTCGACAAAAGAGATAACACCCCCCCATTACGTCATGCTTCAGAAATGTGGAAAATGGTCCGTTTTCAAATGTTTTATTTTTGAACGTCAGTTCACATTTGTAGGTGGATCATCAGTGTTAGAGCTAAAATTAGCATGTTTAAAGTGATTTTCATGCTTCCAGGGGCTCGGGAAGTTAATTAAATACCATTTGGAGGCATTTAATGTTCGAGCAAAAACTGCTGATTTTCGAAAAAAGAGATAACACCCTCCCATTACGTCATGCTTCAGAAATGTGGAAAATGGTCCGTTTTCAAATGTTTTATTTTTGAACGTCAGTTCACATTTGTAGGTGGATCATCAGTGTTAGAGCTAAAATTAGCATGTTTAAAGGGATTTTCATGCTTCCAGGGGCTCGGGAAGTGAAATAAATACCATTTGGAGGCATTTAATGTTCGAGCAAAAACGGCTGATTTTCGACAAAAGAGATAACACCCCCCCATTATGTCATGCTTCAGAAATGTGGAAAATGGTCCGTTTTCAAATGTTTCATTTTTGAACGTCAGTTCACATTTGTAGGTGGATCATCAGTGTTAGAGCTAAAATTAGCATGTTTAAAGTGATTTTCATGCTTCCAGGGGCTCGGGAAGTTAATTAAATACCATTTGGAGGCATTTAATGTTCGAGCAAAAACGGCTGATTTTCGACAAAAAGAGATAACACCCCCCCATTACGTCATGCTTCAGAAATGTGGAAAATGGTCAGTTTTCAAATGTTTTATTTTTGAACGTCAGTTCACATTTGTAGGTGGATCATCAGTGTTAGAGTTAAAATTAGCATGTTTAAAGTGATTTTCATGCTTCCAGGGGCCCAAAACACAAGATTTATGGAATGGTTAAAAGTGCATGAAAATGGCCAATTTACTCACTCTGAGTTCTCAAAAAGGGTTTCTTCACCCCGGGAAGTTAATTAAATACCATTTGGAGGCATTTAATGTTAGAGCAAAAACGGCTGATTTTCGACAAAAGAGATAACACCCCCCCCCATTACGTCATGCTTCAGAAATGTGGAAAATGGTCCGTTTTCAAATGTTTCATTTTTGAACGTCAGTTCACATTTGTAGGTGGATCATCAGTGTTAGAGCTAAAATTAGCATGTTTAAAGTGATTTTCATGCTTCCAGGGGCTCGGGAAGTTAATTAAATACCATTTGGAGGCATTTAATGTTCGAGCAAAAACGGCTGATTTTCGACAAAAGAGATAACACCCCCCCCATTACGTCATGCTTCAGAAATGTGGAAAATGGTCCGTTTTCAAATGTTTTATTTTTGAACGTCAGTTCACATTTGTAGGTGGATCATCAGTGTTAGAGCTAAAATTAGCATGTTTAAAGTGATTTTCATGCTTCCAGGGGCCCAAAACACAAGATTTATGGAATGGTTAAAAGTGCATGAAAATGGCCAATTTACTCACTCTGAGTTCTCAAAAAGGGTTTCTTCACCCCGGGAAGTTAATTAAATACCATTTGGAGGCATTTAATGTTCGAGCAAAAACGGCTGATTTTCGACAAAAGAGATAACACCCCCCCATTACGTCATGCTTCAGAAATGTGGAAAATGGTCCGTTTTCAAATGTTTCATTTTTGAACGTCAGTTCACATTTGTAGGTGGATCATCAGTGTTAGAGCTAAAATTAGCATGTTTAAAGTGATTTTCATGCTTCCAGGGGCTCGGGAAGTTAATTAAATACCATTTGGAGGCATTTAATGTTCGAGCAAAAACGGCTGATTTTCGACAAAAGAGATAACACCCCCCCATTACGTCATGCTTCAGAAATGTGGAAAATGGTCCGTTTTCAAATGTTTCATTTTTGAACGTCAGTTCACATTTGTAGGTGGATCATCAGTGTTAGAGCTAAAATTAGCATGTTTAAAGTGATTTTCATGCTTCCAGGGGCCCAAAACACAAGATTTATGGAATGGTTAAAAGTGCATGAAAATGGCCAATTTACTCACTCTGAGTTCTCAAAAAGGGTTTCTTCACCCCGGGAAGTTAATTAAATACCATTTGGAGGCATTTAATGTTCGAGCAAAAACGGCTGATTTTCGACAAAAGAGATAACACCCCCCCATTACGTCATGCTTCGGAAATGTGGAAAATGGTCCGTTTTCAAATGTTTTTTTTTTTAACGTCAGTTCACATTTGTAGGTGGATCATCAGTGTTAGAGCTAAAATTAGCATGTTTAAAGTGATTTTCATGCTTCCAGGGGCTCGGGAAGTGAAATAAATACCATTTGGAGGCATTTAATGTTCGAGCAAAAACGGCTGATTTTCGACAAAAGAGATAACTCCCCCTCATTACGTCATGCTTCAGAAATGTGGAAAATGGTCCGTTTTCAAATGTTTTATTTTTGAACGTCAGTTCACATTTGTAGGTGGATCATCAGTGTTAGAGCTAAAATTAGCATGTTTAAAGTGATTTTCATGCTTCCAGGGGCTCGGGAAGTGAAATAAATACCATTTGGAGGCATTTAATGTTCGAGCAAAAACGGCTGATTTTCGACAAAAGAGATAACACCCCCCCATTACGTCATGCTTCAGAAATGTGGAAAATGGTCCGTTTTCAAATGTTTTATTTTTGAACGTCAGTTCACATTTGTAGGTGGATCATCAGTGTTAGAGCTAAAATTAGCATGTTTAAAGTGATTTTCATGCTTCCAGGGGCTCCGGAAGTTAATTAAATACCATTTGGAGGCATTTAATGTTCGAGCAAAAACGGCTGATTTTCGACAAAAGAGATAACACCCCCCATTACGTCATGCTTCAGAAATGTGGAAAATGGTCCGTTTTCAAATGTTTTATTTTTGAACGTCAGTTCACATTTGTAGGTGGATCATCAGTGTTAGAGCTAAAATTAGCATGTGTAAAGTGATTTTCATGCTTCCAGGGGCCCAAAACACAAGATTTATGGAATGGTTAAAAGTGCATGAAATTGGCCAATTTACTCACTCTGAGTTCTCAAAAAGGGTTTCTTCACCCTGGGAAGTTAATTAAATACCATTTGGAGGCATTTAATGTTAAAGCAAAAACGGCTGATTTTCGACAAAAGAGATAACACCCCCCCATTACGTCATGCTTCGGAAATGTGGAAAATGGTCCGTTTTCAAATGTTTTTTTTTTGAACGTCAGTTCACATTTGTAGGTGGATCATCAGTGTTAGAGCTAAAATTAGCATGTTTAAAGTGATTTTCATGCTTCCAGGGGCTCGGGAAGTGAAATAAATACCATTTGGAGGCATTTAATGTTCGAGCAAAAACGGCTGATTTTCGACAAAAGAGATAACTCCCCCTCATTACGTCATGCTTCAGAAATGTGGAAAATGGTCCGTTTTCAAATGTTTTATTTTTGAACGTCAGTTCACATTTGTAGGTGGATCATCAGTGTTAGAGCTAAAATTAGCATGTTTAAAGTGATTTTCATGCTTCCAGGGGCTCGGGAAGTGAAATAAATACCATTTGGAGGCATTTAATGTTCGAGCAAAAACGGCTGATTTTCGACAAAAGAGATAACACCCCCCCATTACGTCATGCTTCAGAAATGTGGAAAATGGTCCGTTTTCAAATGTTTTATTTTTGAACGTCAGTTCACATTTGTAGGTGGATCATCAGTGTTAGAGCTAAAATTAGCATGTTTAAAGTGATTTTCATGCTTCCAGGGGCTCGGGAAGTTAATTAAATACCATTTGGAGGCATTTAATGTTCGAGCAAAAACGGCTGATTTTCGACAAAAGAGATAACACCCCCCATTACGTCATGCTTCAGAAATGTGGAAAATGGTCCGTTTTCAAATGTTTTATTTTTGAACGTCAGTTCACATTTGTAGGTGGATCATCAGTGTTAGAGCTAAAATTAGCATGTGTAAAGTGATTTTCATGCTTCCAGGGGCCCAAAACACAAGATTTATGGAATGGTTAAAAGTGCATGAAAATGGCCAATTTACTCACTCTGAGTTCTCAAAAAGGGTTTCTTCACCCCGGGAAGTTAATTAAATACCATTTGGAGGCATTTAATGTTCGAGCAAAAACGGCTGATTTTCGACAAAAGAGATAACACCCCCCCATTACGTCATGCTTCAGAAATGTGGAAAATGGTCCGTTTTCAAATGTTTCATTTTTGAACGTCAGTTCACATTTGTAGGTGGATCATCAGTGTTAGAGCTAAAATTAGCATGTTTAAAGTGATTTTCATGCTTCCAGGGGCCCAAAACACAAGAATTATGGAATGGTTAAAAGTGCATGAAAATGGCCAATTTACTCACTCTGAGTTCTCAAAAAGGGTTTCTTCACCCCGGGAAGTTAATTAAATACCATTTGGAGGCATTTAATGTTAGAGCAAAAACGGCTGATTTTCGACAAAAGAGATAACACCCCCCCATTACGTCATGTTTCAGAAATGTGGAAAATGGTCCGTTTTCAAATGTTTTATTTTTGAACGTCAGTTCACATTTGTAGGTGGATCATCAGTGTTAGAGCTAAAATTAGCATGTGTAAAGTGATTTTCATGCTTCCAGGGGCCCAAAACACAAGATTTATGGAATGGTTAAAAGTGCATGAAAATGGCCAATTTACTCACTCTGAGTTCTCAAAAAGGGTTTCTTCACCCCGGGAAGTTAATTAAATACCATTTGGAGGCATTTAATGTTAGAGCAAAAACGGCTGATTTTCGACAAAAGAGATAACACCCCCCCATTACGTCATGCTTCAGAAATGTGGAAAATGGTCCGTTTTCAAATGTTTCATTTTTGAACGTCAGTTCACATTTGTAGGTGGATCATCAGTGTTAGAGCTAAAATTAGCATGTTTAAAGTGATTTTCATGCTTCCAGTGGCTCGGGAAGTTGATTAAATACCATTTGGAGGCATTTAATGTTCGAGCAAAAACGGCTGATTTTCGACAAAAGAGATAACACCCCCCATTACGTCATGCTTCAGAAATGTGGAAAATGGTCCGTTTTCAAATGTTTTATTTTTGAACGTCAGTTCACATTTGTAGGTGGATCATCAGTGTTAGAGCTAAAATTAGCATGTTTAAAGTGATTTTCATGCTTCCAGGGGCTCGGGAAGTTAATTAAATACCATTTGGAGGCATTTAATGTTCGAGCAAAAACGGCTGATTTTCGACAAAAGAGATAACACCCCCCCATTACGTCATGCTTCAGAAATGTGGAAAATGGTCCGTTTTCAAATGTTTTATTTTTGAACGTCAGTTCACATTTGTAGGTGGATCATCAGTGTTAGAGCTAAAATTAGCATGTTTAAAGTGATTTTCATGCTTCCAGGGGCCCAAAACACAAGATTTATGGAATGGTTAAAAGTGCATGAAAATGGCCAATTTACTCACTCTGAGTTCTCAAAAAGGGTTTCTTCACCCCGGGAAGTTAATTAAATACCATTTGGAGGCATTTAATGTTAGAGCAAAAACGGCTGATTTTCGACAAAAGAGATAACACCCCCCCATTACGTCATGCTTCAGAAATGTGGAAAATGGTCCGTTTTCAAATGTTTTATTTTTGAACGCCAGTTCACATTTGTAGGTGGATCATCAGTGTTAGAGCTAAAATTAGCATGTTTAAAGTGATTTTCATGCTTCCAGGGGCCCAAAACACAAGATTTATGGAATGGTTAAAAGTGCATGAAAATGGCCAATTTACTCACTCTGAGTTCTCAAAAAGGGTTTCTTCACCCCGGGAAGTTAATTAAATACCATTTGGAGGCATTTAATGTTAGAGCAAAAACGGCTGATTTTCGCCAAAAGAGATAACACCCCCCCATTACGTCATGCTTCAGAAATGTGGAAAATGGTCCGTTTTCAAATGTTTTATTTTTGAACGTCAGTTCACATTTGTAGGTGGATCATCAGTGTTAGAGCTAAAATTAGCATGTTTAAAGTGATTTTCATGCTTCCAGGGGCCCAAAACACAAGATTTATGGAATGGTTAAAAGTGCATGAAAATGGCCAATTTACTCACTCTGAGTTCTCAAAAAGGGTTTCTTCACCCCCGGAAGTTAATTAAATACCATTTGGAGGCATTTAATGTTAGAGCAAAAACGGCTGATTTTCGACAAAAGAGATAACACCCCCCCATTACGTCATGCTTCAGAAATGTGGAAAATGGTCCGTTTTCAAATGTTTTATTTTTGAACGTCAGTTCACATTTGTAGGTGGATCATCAGTGTTAGAGCTAAAATTAGCATGTTTAAAGTGATTTTCATGCTTCCAGGGGCCCAAAACACAAGATTTATGGAATGGTTAAAAGTGCATGAAAATGGCCAATTTACTCACTCTGAGTTCTCAAAAAGGGTTTCTTCACCCCGGGAAGTTAATTAAATACCATTTGGAGGCATTTAATGTTCGAGCAAAAACGGCTGATTTTCGACAAAAGAGATAACACCCCCCCATTACGTCATGCTTCAGAAATGTGGAAAATGGTCCGTTTTCAAATGTTTTATTTTTGAACGTCAGTTCACATTTGTAGGTGGATCATCAGTGTTAGAGCTAAAATTAGCATGTTTAAAGTGATTTTCATGCTTCCAGGGGCTCGGGAAGTGAAATAAATACCATTTGGAGGCATTTAATGTTCGAGCAAAAAAGGCTGATTTTCCACAAAAGAGATAACACCCCCCCATTACGTCATGCTTCAGAAATGTGGAAAATGGTCCGTTTTCAAATGTTTCATTTTTGAACGTCAGTTCACATTTGTAGGTGGATCATCAGTGTTAGAGCTAAAATTAGCATGTTTAAAGTGATTTTCATGCTTCCAGGGGCCCAAAACACAAGATTTATGGAATGGTTAAAAGTGCATGAAAATGGCCAATTTACTCACTCTGAGTTCTCAAAAAGGGTTTCTTCACCCCGGGAAGTTAATTAAATTCCATTTGGAGGCATTTAATGTTAGAGCAAAAACGGCTGATTTTCGACAAAAGAGATAACACCCCCCCATTACGTCATGCTTCAGAAATGTGGAAAATGGTCCGTTTTCAAATGTTTCATTTTTGAACGTCAGTTCACATTTGTAGGTGGATCATCAGTGTTAGGGCTAAAATTAGCATGTTTAAAGTGATTTTCATGCTTCCACGGGCTCGGGAAGTTAATTAAATACCATTTGGAGGCATTTAATGTTCGAGCAAAAACGGCTGATTTTCGACAAAAGAGATAACACCCCCCCATTACGTCATGCTTCAGAAATGTGGAAAATGGTCCGTTTTCAAATGTTTTATTTTTGAACGTCAGTTCACATTTGTAGGTGGATCATCAGTGTTAGAGCTAAAATTAGCATGTTTAAAGTGATTTTCATGCTTCCAGGGGCTCGGGAAGTTAATTAAATACCATTTGGAGGCATTTAATGTTCGAGCAAAAACTGCTGATTTTCGAAAAAAGAGATAACACCCTCCCATTACGTCATGCTTCAGAAATGTGGAAAATGGTCCGTTTTCAAATGTTTTATTTTTGAACGTCAGTTCACATTTGTAGGTGGATCATCAGTGTTAGAGCTAAAATTAGCATGTTTAAAGGGATTTTCATGCTTCCAGGGGCTCGGGAAGTGAAATAAATACCATTTGGAGGCATTTAATGTTCGAGCAAAAACGGCTGATTTTCGACAAAAGAGATAACACCCCCCCATTATGTCATGCTTCAGAAATGTGGAAAATGGTCCGTTTTCAAATGTTTCATTTTTGAACGTCAGTTCACATTTGTAGGTGGATCATCAGTGTTAGAGCTAAAATTAGCATGTTTAAAGTGATTTTCATGCTTCCAGGGGCTCGGGAAGTTAATTAAATACCATTTGGAGGCATTTAATGTTCGAGCAAAAACGGCTGATTTTCGACAAAAAGAGATAACACCCCCCCATTACGTCATGCTTCAGAAATGTGGAAAATGGTCAGTTTTCAAATGTTTTATTTTTGAACGTCAGTTCACATTTGTAGGTGGATCATCAGTGTTAGAGTTAAAATTAGCATGTTTAAAGTGATTTTCATGCTTCCAGGGGCCCAAAACACAAGATTTATGGAATGGTTAAAAGTGCATGAAAATGGCCAATTTACTCACTCTGAGTTCTCAAAAAGGGTTTCTTCACCCCGGGAAGTTAATTAAATACCATTTGGAGGCATTTAATGTTAGAGCAAAAACGGCTGATTTTCGACAAAAGAGATAACACCCCCCCCCATTACGTCATGCTTCAGAAATGTGGAAAATGGTCCGTTTTCAAATGTTTCATTTTTGAACGTCAGTTCACATTTGTAGGTGGATCATCAGTGTTAGAGCTAAAATTAGCATGTTTAAAGTGATTTTCATGCTTCCAGGGGCTCGGGAAGTTAATTAAATACCATTTGGAGGCATTTAATGTTCGAGCAAAAACGGCTGATTTTCGACAAAAGAGATAACACCCCCCCCATTACGTCATGCTTCAGAAATGTGGAAAATGGTCCGTTTTCAAATGTTTTATTTTTGAACGTCAGTTCACATTTGTAGGTGGATCATCAGTGTTAGAGCTAAAATTAGCATGTTTAAAGTGATTTTCATGCTTCCAGGGGCCCAAAACACAAGATTTATGGAATGGTTAAAAGTGCATGAAAATGGCCAATTTACTCACTCTGAGTTCTCAAAAAGGGTTTCTTCACCCCGGGAAGTTAATTAAATACCATTTGGAGGCATTTAATGTTCGAGCAAAAACGGCTGATTTTCGACAAAAGAGATAACACCCCCCCATTACGTCATGCTTCAGAAATGTGGAAAATGGTCCGTTTTCAAATGTTTCATTTTTGAACGTCAGTTCACATTTGTAGGTGGATCATCAGTGTTAGAGCTAAAATTAGCATGTTTAAAGTGATTTTCATGCTTCCAGGGGCTCGGGAAGTTAATTAAATACCATTTGGAGGCATTTAATGTTCGAGCAAAAACGGCTGATTTTCGACAAAAGAGATAACACCCCCCCATTACGTCATGCTTCAGAAATGTGGAAAATGGTCCGTTTTCAAATGTTTCATTTTTGAACGTCAGTTCACATTTGTAGGTGGATCATCAGTGTTAGAGCTAAAATTAGCATGTTTAAAGTGATTTTCATGCTTCCAGGGGCCCAAAACACAAGATTTATGGAATGGTTAAAAGTGCATGAAAATGGCCAATTTACTCACTCTGAGTTCTCAAAAAGGGTTTCTTCACCCCGGGAAGTTAATTAAATACCATTTGGAGGCATTTAATGTTCGAGCAAAAACGGCTGATTTTCGACAAAAGAGATAACACCCCCCCATTACGTCATGCTTCGGAAATGTGGAAAATGGTCCGTTTTCAAATGTTTTTTTTTTTAACGTCAGTTCACATTTGTAGGTGGATCATCAGTGTTAGAGCTAAAATTAGCATGTTTAAAGTGATTTTCATGCTTCCAGGGGCTCGGGAAGTGAAATAAATACCATTTGGAGGCATTTAATGTTCGAGCAAAAACGGCTGATTTTCGACAAAAGAGATAACTCCCCCTCATTACGTCATGCTTCAGAAATGTGGAAAATGGTCCGTTTTCAAATGTTTTATTTTTGAACGTCAGTTCACATTTGTAGGTGGATCATCAGTGTTAGAGCTAAAATTAGCATGTTTAAAGTGATTTTCATGCTTCCAGGGGCTCAGGAAGTGAAATAAATACCATTTGGAGGCATTTAATGTTCGAGCAAAAACGGCTGATTTTCGACAAAAGAGATAACACCCCCCCATTACGTCATGCTTCAGAAATGTGGAAAATGGTCCGTTTTCAAATGTTTTATTTTTGAACGTCAGTTCACATTTGTAGGTGGATCATCAGTGTTAGAGCTAAAATTAGCATGTTTAAAGTGATTTTCATGCTTCCAGGGGCTCCGGAAGTTAATTAAATACCATTTGGAGGCATTTAATGTTCGAGCAAAAACGGCTGATTTTCGACAAAAGAGATAACACCCCCCATTACGTCATGCTTCAGAAATGTGGAAAATGGTCCGTTTTCAAATGTTTTATTTTTGAACGTCAGTTCACATTTGTAGGTGGATCATCAGTGTTAGAGCTAAAATTAGCATGTGTAAAGTGATTTTCATGCTTCCAGGGGCCCAAAACACAAGATTTATGGAATGGTTAAAAGTGCATGAAATTGGCCAATTTACTCACTCTGAGTTCTCAAAAAGGGTTTCTTCACCCTGGGAAGTTAATTAAATACCATTTGGAGGCATTTAATGTTAAAGCAAAAACGGCTGATTTTCGACAAAAGAGATAACACCCCCCCATTACGTCATGCTTCGGAAATGTGGAAAATGGTCCGTTTTCAAATGTTTTTTTTTTGAACGTCAGTTCACATTTGTAGGTGGATCATCAGTGTTAGAGCTAAAATTAGCATGTTTAAAGTGATTTTCATGCTTCCAGGGGCTCGGGAAGTGAAATAAATACCATTTGGAGGCATTTAATGTTCGAGCAAAAACGGCTGATTTTCGACAAAAGAGATAACTCCCCCTCATTACGTCATGCTTCAGAAATGTGGAAAATGGTCCGTTTTCAAATGTTTTATTTTTGAACGTCAGTTCACATTTGTAGGTGGATCATCAGTGTTAGAGCTAAAATTAGCATGTTTAAAGTGATTTTCATGCTTCCAGGGGCTCGGGAAGTGAAATAAATACCATTTGGAGGCATTTAATGTTCGAGCAAAAACGGCTGATTTTCGACAAAAGAGATAACACCCCCCCATTACGTCATGCTTCAGAAATGTGGAAAATGGTCCGTTTTCAAATGTTTTATTTTTGAACGTCAGTTCACATTTGTAGGTGGATCATCAGTGTTAGAGCTAAAATTAGCATGTTTAAAGTGATTTTCATGCTTCCAGGGGCTCGGGAAGTTAATTAAATACCATTTGGAGGCATTTAATGTTCGAGCAAAAACGGCTGATTTTCGACAAAAGAGATAACACCCCCCATTACGTCATGCTTCAGAAATGTGGAAAATGGTCCGTTTTCAAATGTTTTATTTTTGAACGTCAGTTCACATTTGTAGGTGGATCATCAGTGTTAGAGCTAAAATTAGCATGTGTAAAGTGATTTTCATGCTTCCAGGGGCCCAAAACACAAGATTTATGGAATGGTTAAAAGTGCATGAAAATGGCCAATTTACTCACTCTGAGTTCTCAAAAAGGGTTTCTTCACCCCGGGAAGTTAATTAAATACCATTTGGAGGCATTTAATGTTCGAGCAAAAACGGCTGATTTTCGACAAAAGAGATAACACCCCCCCATTACGTCATGCTTCAGAAATGTGGAAAATGGTCCGTTTTCAAATGTTTCATTTTTGAACGTCAGTTCACATTTGTAGGTGGATCATCAGTGTTAGAGCTAAAATTAGCATGTTTAAAGTGATTTTCATGCTTCCAGGGGCCCAAAACACAAGAATTATGGAATGGTTAAAAGTGCATGAAAATGGCCAATTTACTCACTCTGAGTTCTCAAAAAGGGTTTCTTCACCCCGGGAAGTTAATTAAATACCATTTGGAGGCATTTAATGTTAGAGCAAAAACGGCTGATTTTCGACAAAAGAGATAACACCCCCCCATTACGTCATGTTTCAGAAATGTGGAAAATGGTCCGTTTTCAAATGTTTTATTTTTGAACGTCAGTTCACATTTGTAGGTGGATCATCAGTGTTAGAGCTAAAATTAGCATGTGTAAAGTGATTTTCATGCTTCCAGGGGCCCAAAACACAAGATTTATGGAATGGTTAAAAGTGCATGAAAATGGCCAATTTACTCACTCTGAGTTCTCAAAAAGGGTTTCTTCACCCCGGGAAGTTAATTAAATACCATTTGGAGGCATTTAATGTTAGAGCAAAAACGGCTGATTTTCGACAAAAGAGATAACACCCCCCCATTACGTCATGCTTCAGAAATGTGGAAAATGGTCCGTTTTCAAATGTTTCATTTTTGAACGTCAGTTCACATTTGTAGGTGGATCATCAGTGTTAGAGCTAAAATTAGCATGTTTAAAGTGATTTTCATGCTTCCAGTGGCTCGGGAAGTTGATTAAATACCATTTGGAGGCATTTAATGTTCGAGCAAAAACGGCTGATTTTCGACAAAAGAGATAACACCCCCCATTACGTCATGCTTCAGAAATGTGGAAAATGGTCCGTTTTCAAATGTTTTATTTTTGAACGTCAGTTCACATTTGTAGGTGGATCATCAGTGTTAGAGCTAAAATTAGCATGTTTAAAGTGATTTTCATGCTTCCAGGGGCTCGGGAAGTTAATTAAATACCATTTGGAGGCATTTAATGTTCGAGCAAAAACGGCTGATTTTCGACAAAAGAGATAACACCCCCCCATTACGTCATGCTTCAGAAATGTGGAAAATGGTCCGTTTTCAAATGTTTTATTTTTGAACGTCAGTTCACATTTGTAGGTGGATCATCAGTGTTAGAGCTAAAATTAGCATGTTTAAAGTGATTTTCATGCTTCCAGGGGCCCAAAACACAAGATTTATGGAATGGTTAAAAGTGCATGAAAATGGCCAATTTACTCACTCTGAGTTCTCAAAAAGGGTTTCTTCACCCCGGGAAGTTAATTAAATACCATTTGGAGGCATTTAATGTTAGAGCAAAAACGGCTGATTTTCGACAAAAGAGATAACACCCCCCCATTACGTCATGCTTCAGAAATGTGGAAAATGGTCCGTTTTCAAATGTTTTATTTTTGAACGCCAGTTCACATTTGTAGGTGGATCATCAGTGTTAGAGCTAAAATTAGCATGTTTAAAGTGATTTTCATGCTTCCAGGGGCCCAAAACACAAGATTTATGGAATGGTTAAAAGTGCATGAAAATGGCCAATTTACTCACTCTGAGTTCTCAAAAAGGGTTTCTTCACCCCGGGAAGTTAATTAAATACCATTTGGAGGCATTTAATGTTAGAGCAAAAACGGCTGATTTTCGACAAAAGAGATAACACCCCCCCATTACGTCATGCTTCAGAAATGTGGAAAATGGTCCGTTTTCAAATGTTTTATTTTTGAACGTCAGTTCACATTTGTAGGTGGATCATCAGTGTTAGAGCTAAAATTAGCATGTTTAAAGTGATTTTCATGCTTCCAGGGGCCCAAAACACAAGATTTATGGAATGGTTAAAAGTGCATGAAAATGGCCAATTTACTCACTCTGAGTTCTCAAAAAGGGTTTCTTCACCCCCGGAAGTTAATTAAATACCATTTGGAGGCATTTAATGTTCGAGCAAAAACGGCTGATTTTCGACAAAAGAGATAACACCCCCCCATTACGTCATGCTTCAGAAATGTGGAAAATGGTCCGTTTTCAAATGTTTTATTTTTGAACGTCAGTTCACATTTGTAGGTGGATCATCAGTGTTAGAGCTAAAATTAGCATGTTTAAAGTGATTTTCATGCTTCCAGGGGCCCAAAACACAAGATTTATGGAATGGTTAAAAGTGCATGAAAATGGCCAATTTACTCACTCTGAGTTCTCAAAAAGGGTTTCTTCACCCCGGGAAGTTAATTAAATACCATTTGGAGGCATTTAATGTTAGAGCAAAAACGGCTGATTTTCGACAAAAGAGATAACACCCCCCCATTACGTCATGCTTCAGAAATGTGGAAAATGGTCCGTTTTCAAATGTTTTATTTTTGAACGTCAGTTCACATTTGTAGGTGGATCATCAGTGTTAGAGCTAAAATTAGCATGTTTAAAGTGATTTTCATGCTTCCAGGGGCTCGGGAAGTTAATTAAATACCATTTGGAGGCATTTAATGTTCGAGCAAAAACGGCTGATTTTCGACAAAAAGAGATAACACCCCCCCATTACGTCATGCTTCAGAAATGTGGAAAATGGTCCGTTTTCAAATGTTTTATTTTTGAACGTCAGTTCACATTTGTAGGTGGATCATCAGTGTTAGAGTTAAAATTAGCATGTTTAAAGTGATTTTCATGCTTCCAGGGGCCCAAAACACAAGATTTATGGAATGGTTAAAAGTGCATGAAAATGGCCAATTTACTCACTCTGAGTTCTCAAAAAGGGTTTCTTCACCCCGGGAAGTTAATTAAATACCATTTGGAGGCATTTAATGTTAGAGCAAAAACGGCTGATTTTCGACAAAAGAGATAACACCCCCCCCATTACGTCATGCTTCAGAAATGTGGAAAATGGTCCGTTTTCAAATGTTTCATTTTTGAACGTCAGTTCACATTTGTAGGTGGATCATCAGTGTTAGAGCTAAAATTAGCATGTTTAAAGTGATTTTCATGCTTCCAGGGGCTCGGGAAGTTAATTAAATACCATTTGGAGGCATTTAATGTTCGAGCAAAAACGGCTGATTTTCGACAAAAGAGATAACACCCCCCCATTACGTCATGCTTCAGAAATGTGGAAAATGGTCCGTTTTCAAATGTTTTATTTTTGAACGTCAGTTCACATTTGTAGGTGGATCATCAGTGTTAGAGCTAAAATTAGCATGTTTAAAGTGATTTTCATGCTTCCAGGGGCCCAAAACACAAGATTTATGGAATGGTTAAAAGTGCATGAAAATGGCCAATTTTTTCACTCTGAGTTCTCAAAAAGGGTTTCTTCACCCCGGGAAGTTAATTAAATACCATTTGGAGGCATTTAATGTTCGAGCAAAAACGGCTGATTTTCGACAAAAGAGATAACACCCCCCCATTACGTCATGCTTCAGAAATGTGGAAAATGGTCCGTTTTCAAATGTTTCATTTTTGAACGTCAGTTCACATTTGTAGGTGGATCATCAGTGTTAGAGCTAAAATTAGCATGTTTAAAGTGATTTTCATGCTTCCAGGGGCTCGGGAAGTTAATTAAATACCATTTGGAGGCATTTAATGTTCGAGCAAAAACGGCTGATTTTCGACAAAAGAGATAACACCCCCCCATTACGTCATGCTTCAGAAATGTGGAAAATGGTCCGTTTTCAAATGTTTCATTTTTGAACGTCAGTTCACATTTGTAGGTGGATCATCAGTGTTAGAGCTAAAATTAGCATGTTTAAAGTGATTTTCATGCTTCCAGGGGCCCAAAACACAAGATTTATGGAATGGTTAAAAGTGCATGAAAATGGCCAATTTACTCACTCTGAGTTCTCAAAAAGGGTTTCTTCACCCCGGGAAGTTAATTAAATACCATTTGGAGGCATTTAATGTTCGAGCAAAAACGGCTGATTTTCGACAAAAGAGATAACACCCCCCCATTACGTCATGCTTCGGAAATGTGGAAAATGGTCCGTTTTCAAATGTTTTTTTTTTGAACGTCAGTTCACATTTGTAGGTGGATCATCAGTGTTAGAGCTAAAATTAGCATGTTTAAAGTGATTTTCATGCTTCCAGGGGCTCGGGAAGTGAAATAAATACCATTTGGAGGCATTTAATGTTCGAGCAAAAACGGCTGATTTTCGACAAAAGAGATAACTCCCCCTCATTACGTCATGCTTCAGAAATGTGGAAAATGGTCCGTTTTCAAATGTTTTATTTTTGAACGTCAGTTCACATTTGTAGGTGGATCATCAGTGTTAGAGCTAAAATTAGCATGTTTAAAGTGATTTTCATGCTTCCAGGGGCTCGGGAAGTGAAATAAATACCATTTGGAGGCATTTAATGTTCGAGCAAAAACGGCTGATTTTCGACAAAAGAGATAACACCCCCCCATTACGTCATGCTTCAGAAATGTGGAAAATGGTCCGTTTTCAAATGTTTTATTTTTGAACGTCAGTTCACATTTGTAGGTGGATCATCAGTGTTAGAGCTAAAATTAGCATGTTTAAAGTGATTTTCATGCTTCCAGGGGCTCGGGAAGTTAATTAAATACCATTTGGAGGCATTTAATGTTCGAGCAAAAACGGCTGATTTTCGACAAAAGAGATAACACCCCCCATTACGTCATGCTTCAGAAATGTGGAAAATGGTCCGTTTTCAAATGTTTTATTTTTGAACGTCAGTTCACATTTGTAGGTGGATCATCAGTGTTAGAGCTAAAATTAGCATGTGTAAAGTGATTTTCATGCTTCCAGGGGCCCAAAACACAAGATTTATGGAATGGTTAAAAGTGCATGAAAATGGCCAATTTACTCACTCTGAGTTCTCAAAAAGGGTTTCTTCACCCTGGGAAGTTAATTAAATACCATTTGGAGGCATTTAATGTTAAAGCAAAAACGGCTGATTTTCGACAAAAGAGATAACACCCCCCCATTACGTCATGCTTCGGAAATGTGGAAAATGGTCCGTTTTCAAATGTTTTTTTTTGAACGTCAGTTCACATTTGTAGGTGGATCATCAGTGTTAGAGCTAAAATTAGCATGTTTAAAGTGATTTTCATGCTTCCAGGGGCTCGGGAAGTGAAATAAATACCATTTGGAGGCATTTAATGTTCGAGCAAAAACGGCTGATTTTCGACAAAAGAGATAACTCCCCCTCATTACGTCATGCTTCAGAAATGTGGAAAATGGTCCGTTTTCAAATGTTTTATTTTTGAACGTCAGTTCACATTTGTAGGTGGATCATCAGTGTTAGAGCTAAAATTAGCATGTTTAAAGTGATTTTCATGCTTCCAGGGGCTCGGGAAGTGAAATAAATACCATTTGGAGGCATTTAATGTTCGAGCAAAAACGGCTGATTTTCGACAAAAGAGATAACACCCCCCCATTACGTCATGCTTCAGAAATGTGGAAAATGGTCCGTTTTCAAATGTTTTATTTTTGAACGTCAGTTCACATTTGTATGTGGATCATCAGTGTTAGAGCTAAAATTAGCATGTTTAAAGTGATTTTCATGCTTCCAGGGGCTCGGGAAGTTAATTAAATACCATTTGGAGGCATTTAATGTTCGAGCAAAAACGGCTGATTTTCGACAAAAGAGATAACACCCCCCATTACGTCATGCTTCAGAAATGTGGAAAATGGTCCGTTTTCAAATGTTTTATTTTTGAACGTCAGTTCACATTTGTAGGTGGATCATCAGTGTTAGAGCTAAAATTAGCATGTGTAAAGTGATTTTCATGCTTCCAGGGGCCCAAAACACAAGATTTATGGAATGGTTAAAAGTGCATGAAAATGGCCAATTTACTCACTCTGAGTTCTCAAAAAGGGTTTCTTCACCCCGGGAAGTTAATTAAATACCATTTGGAGGCATTTAATGTTCGAGCAAAAACGGCTGATTTTCGACAAAAGAGATAACACCCCCCCATTACGTCATGCTTCA
The DNA here is from genome assembly GCF_964263255.1 of Lissotriton vulgaris. Classification (NCBI taxonomy): domain Eukaryota; kingdom Metazoa; phylum Chordata; class Amphibia; order Caudata; family Salamandridae; genus Lissotriton; species Lissotriton vulgaris. The sequence continues at coordinate 44,821 of NW_028242601.1, forward strand.
GAAATGTGGAAAATGGTCCGTTTTCAAATGTTTCATTTTTGAACGTCAGTTCACATTTGTAGGTGGATCATCAGTGTTAGAGCTAAAATTAGCATGTTTAAAGTGATTTTCATGCTTCCAGGGGCCTAAAACACAAGAATTATGGAATGGTTAAAAGTGCATGAAAATGGCCAATTTACTCACTCTGAGTTCTCAAAAAGGGTTTCTTCACCCCGGGAAGTTAATTAAATACCATTTGGAGGCATTTAATGTTAGAGCAAAAACGGCTGATTTTCGACAAAAGAGATAACACCCCCCCATTACGTCATGTTTCAGAAATGTGGAAAATGGTCCGTTTTCAAATGTTTTATTTTTGAACGTCAGTTCACATTTGTAGGTGGATCATCAGTGTTAGAGCTAAAATTAGCATGTGTAAAGTGATTTTCATGCTTCCAGGGGCCCAAAACACAAGATTTATGGAATGGTTAAAAGTGCATGAAAATGGCCAATTTACTCACTCTGAGTTCTCAAAAAGGGTTTCTTCACCCCGGGAAGTTAATTAAATACCATTTGGAGGCATTTAATGTTAGAGCAAAAACGGCTGATTTTCGACAAAAGAGATAACACCCCCCCATTACGTCATGCTTCAGAAATGTGGAAAATGGTCCGTTTTCAAATGTTTCATTTTTGAACGTCAGTTCACATTTGTAGGTGGATCATCAGTGTTAGAGCTAAAATTAGCATGTTTAAAGTGATTTTCATGCTTCCAGGGGCTCGGGAAGTTAATTAAATACCATTTGGAGGCATTTAATGTTCGAGCAAAAACGGCTGATTTTCGACAAAAGAGATAACACCCCCCATTACGTCATGCTTCAGAAATGTGGAAAATGGTCCGTTTTCAAATGTTTTATTTTTGAACGTCAGTTCACATTTGTAGGTGGATCATCAGTGTTAGAGCTAAAATTAGCATGTTTAAAGTGATTTTCATGCTTCCAGGGGCTCGGGAAGTTAATTAAATACCATTTGGAGGCATTTAATGTTCGAGCAAAAACGGCTGATTTTCGACAAAAGAGATAACACCCCCCCATTACGTCATGCTTCAGAAATGTGGAAAATGGTCCGTTTTCAAATGTTTTATTTTTGAACGTCAGTTCACATTTGTAGGTGGATCATAAGTGTTAGAGCTAAAATTAGCATGTTTAAAGTGATTTTCATGCTTCCAGGGGCCCAAAACACAAGATTTATGGAATGGTTAAAAGTGCATGAAAATGGCCAATTTACTCACTCTGAGTTCTCAAAAAGGGTTTCTTCACCCCGGGAAGTTAATTAAATACCATTTGGAGGCATTTAATGTTAGAGCAAAAACGGCTGATTTTCGACAAAAGAGATAACACCCCCCCATTACGTCATGCTTCAGAAATGTGGAAAATGGTCCGTTTTCAAATGTTTTATTTTTGAACGCCAGTTCACATTTGTAGGTGGATCATCAGTGTTAGAGCTAAAATTAGCATGTTTAAAGTGATTTTCATGCTTCCAGGGGCCCAAAACACAAGATTTATGGAATGGTTAAAAGTGCATGAAAATGGCCAATTTACTCACTCTGAGTTCTCAAAAAGGGTTTCTTCACCCCGGGAAGTTAATTAAATACCATTTGGAGGCATTTAATGTTAGAGCAAAAACGGCTGATTTTCGACAAAAGAGATAACACCCCCCCATTACGTCATGCTTCAGAAATGTGGAAAATGGTCCGTTTTCAAATGTTTTATTTTTGAACGTCAGTTCACATTTGTAGGTGGATCATCAGTGTTAGAGCTAAAATTAGCATGTTTAAAGTGATTTTCATGCTTCCAGGGGCCCAAAACACAAGATTTATGGAATGGTTAAAAGTGCATGAAAATGGCCAATTTACTCACTCTGAGTTCTCAAAAAGGGTTTCTTCACCCCCGGAAGTTAATTAAATACCATTTGGAGGCATTTAATGTTCGAGCAAAAACGGCTGATTTTCGACAAAAGAGATAACACCCCCCCATTACGTCATGCTTCAGAAATGTGGAAAATGGTCCGTTTTCAAATGTTTTATTTTTGAACGTCAGTTCACATTTGTAGGTGGATCATCAGTGTTAGAGCTAAAATTAGCATGTTTAAAGTGATTTTCATGCTTCCAGGGGCCCAAAACACAAGATTTATGGAATGGTTAAAAGTGCATGAAAATGGCCAATTTACTCACTCTGAGTTCTCAAAAAGGGTTTCTTCACCCCGGGAAGTTAATTAAATACCATTTGGAGGCATTTAATGTTAGAGCAAAAACGGCTGATTTTCGACAAAAGAGATAACACCCCCCCATTACGTCATGCTTCAGAAATGTGGAAAATGGTCCGTTTTCAAATGTTTTATTTTTGAACGTCAGTTCACATTTGTAGGTGGATCATCAGTGTTAGAGCTAAAATTAGCATGTTTAAAGTGATTTTCATGCTTCCAGGGGCTCGGGAAGTGAAATAAATACCATTTGGAGGCATTTAATGTTCGAGCAAAAAAGGCTGATTTTCCACAAAAGAGATAACACCCCCCCATTACGTCATGCTTCAGAAATGTGGAAAATGGTCCGTTTTCAAATGTTTCATTTTTGAACGTCAGTTCACATTTGTAGGTGGATCATCAGTGTTAGAGCTAAAATTAGCATGTTTAAAGTGATTTTCATGCTTCCAGGGGCTCGGGAAGTTAATTAAATACCATTTGGAGGCATTTAATGTTCGAGCAAAAACGGCTGATTTTCGACAAAAGAGATAACACCCCCCCATTACGTCATGCTTCAGAAATGTGGAAAATGGTCCGTTTTCAAATGTTTTATTTTTGAATGTCAGTTCACATTTGTAGGTGGATCATCAGTGTTAGAGCTAAAATTAGCATGTTTAAAGTGATTTTCATGCTTCCAGGGGCCCAAAACACAAGATTTATGGAATGGTTAAAAGTGCATGAAAATGGCCAATTTACTCACTCTGAGTTCTCAAAAAGGGTTTCTTCACCCCCGGAAGTTAATTAAATACCATTTGGAGGCATTTAATGTTCGAGCAAAAACGGCTGATTTTCGACAAAAGAGATAACACCCCCCCATTACGTCATGCTTCAGAAATGTGGAAAATGGTCCGTTTTCAAATGTTTTATTTTTGAACGTCAGTTCACATTTGTAGGTGGATCATCAGTGTTAGAGCTAAAATTAGCATGTTTAAAGTGATTTTCATGCTTCCAGGGGCCCAAAACACAAGATTTATGGAATGGTTAAAAGTGCATGAAAATGGCCAATTTACTCACTCTGAGTTCTCAAAAAGGGTTTCTTCACCCCGGGAAGTTAATTAAATACCATTTGGAGGCATTTAATGTTAGAGCAAAAACGGCTGATTTTCGACAAAAGAGATAACACCCCCCCATTACGTCATGCTTCAGAAATGTGGAAAATGGTCCGTTTTCAAATGTTTTATTTTTGAACGTCAGTTCACATTTGTAGGTGGATCATCAGTGTTAGAGCTAAAATTAGCATGTTTAAAGTGATTTTCATGCTTCCAGGGGCTCGGGAAGTGAAATAAATACCATTTGGAGGCATTTAATGTTCGAGCAAAAAAGGCTGATTTTCCACAAAAGAGATAACACCCCCCCATTACGTCATGCTTCAGAAATGTGGAAAATGGTCCGTTTTCAAATGTTTCATTTTTGAACGTCAGTTCACATTTGTAGGTGGATCATCAGTGTTAGAGCTAAAATTAGCATGTTTAAAGTGATTTTCATGCTTCCAGGGGCCCAAAACACAAGATTTATGGAATGGTTAAAAGTGCATGAAAATGGCCAATTTACTCACTCTGAGTTCTCAAAAAGGGTTTCTTCACCCCGGGAAGTTAATTAAATTCCATTTGGAGGCATTTAATGTTAGAGCAAAAACGGCTGATTTTCGACAAAAGAGATAACACCCCCCCATTACGTCATGCTTCAGAAATGTGGAAAATGGTCCGTTTTCAAATGTTTCATTTTTGAACGTCAGTTCACATTTGTAGGTGGATCATCAGTGTTAGGGCTAAAATTAGCATGTTTAAAGTGATTTTCATGCTTCCACGGGCTCGGGAAGTTAATTAAATACCATTTGGAGGCATTTAATGTTCGAGCAAAAACGGCTGATTTTCGACAAAAGAGATAACACCCCCCCATTACGTCATGCTTCAGAAATGTGGAAAATGGTCCGTTTTCAAATGTTTTATTTTTGAACGTCAGTTCACATTTGTAGGTGGATCATCAGTGTTAGAGCTAAAATTAGCATGTTTAAAGTGATTTTCATGCTTCCAGGGGCTCGGGAAGTTAATTAAATACCATTTGGAGGCATTTAATGTTCGAGCAAAAACGGCTGATTTTCGACAAAAGAGATAACACCCCCCATTACGTCATGCTTCAGAAATGTGGAAAATGGTCCGTTTTCAAATGTTTTATTTTTGAACGTCAGTTCACATTTGTAGGTGGATCATCAGTGTTAGAGCTAAAATTAGCATGTTTAAAGTGATTTTCATGCTTCCAGGGGCTCGGGAAGTTAATTAAATACCATTTGGAGGCATTTAATGTTCGAGCAAAAACGGCTGATTTTCGACAAAAGAGATAACACCCCCCCATTACGTCATGCTTCAGAAATGTGGAAAATGGTCCGTTTTCAAATGTTTTATTTTTGAACGTCAGTTCACATTTGTAGGTGGATCATCAGTGTTAGAGCTAAAATTAGCATGTTTAAAGTGATTTTCATGCTTCCAGGGGCCCAAAACACAAGATTTATGGAATGGTTAAAAGTGCATGAAAATGGCCAATTTACTCACTCTGAGTTCTCAAAAAGGGTTTCTTCACCCCGGGAAGTTAATTAAATACCATTTGGAGGCATTTAATGTTAGAGCAAATACGGCTGATTTTCGACAAAAGAGATAACACCCCCCCATTACGTCATGCTTCAGAAATGTGGAAAATGGTCCGTTTTCAAATGTTTTATTTTTGAACGCCAGTTCACATTTGTAGGTGGATCATCAGTGTTAGAGCTAAAATTAGCATGTTTAAAGTGATTTTCATGCTTCCAGGGGCCCAAAACACAAGATTTATGGAATGGTTAAAAGTGCATGAAAATGGCCAATTTACTCACTCTGAGTTCTCAAAAAGGGTTTCTTCACCCCGGGAAGTTAATTAAATACCATTTGGAGGCATTTAATGTTAGAGCAAAAACGGCTGATTTTCGACAAAAGAGATAACACCCCCCCATTACGTCATGCTTCAGAAATGTGGAAAATGGTCCGTTTTCAAATGTTTTATTTTTGAACGTCAGTTCACATTTGTAGGTGGATCATCAGTGTTAGAGCTAAAATTAGCATGTTTAAAGTGATTTTCATGCTTCCAGGGGCTCGGGAAGTGAAATAAATACCATTTGGAGGCATTTAATGTTCGAGCAAAAAAGGCTGATTTTCGACAAAAGAGATAACACCCCCCATTACGTCATGCTTCAGAAATGTGGAAAATGGTCCGTTTTCAAATGTTTTATTTTTGAACGTCAGTTCACATTTGTAGGTGGATCATCAGTGTTAGAGCTAAAATTAGCATGTGTAAAGTGATTTTCATGCTTCCAGGGGCCCAAAACACAAGATTTATGGAATGGTTAAAAGTGCATGAAAATGGCCAATTTACTCACTCTGAGTTCTCAAAAAGGGTTTCTTCACCCCGGGAAGTTAATTAAATACCATTTGGAGGCATTTAATGTTCGAGCAAAAACGGCTGATTTTCGACAAAAGAGATAACACCCCCCCATTACGTCATGCTTCAGAAATGTGGAAAATGGCCCGTTTTCAAATGTTTCATTTTTGAACGTCAGTTCACATTTGTAGGTGGATCATCAGTGTTAGAGCTAAAATTAGCATGTTTAAAGTGATTTTCATGCTTCCAGGGGCCCAAAACACAAGAATTATGGAATGGTTAAAAGTGCATGAAAATGGCCAATTTACTCACTCTGAGTTCTCAAAAAGGGTTTCTTCACCCCGGGAAGTTAATTAAATACCATTTGGAGGCATTTAATGTTAGAGCAAAAACGGCTGATTTTCGACAAAAGAGATAACACCCCCCCATTACGTCATGTTTCAGAAATGTGGAAAATGGTCCGTTTTCAAATGTTTTATTTTTGAACGTCAGTTCACATTTGTAGGTGGATCATCAGTGTTAGAGCTAAAATTAGCATGTGTAAAGTGATTTTCATGCTTCCAGGGGCCCAAAACACAAGATTTATGGAATGGTTAAAAGTGCATGAAAATGGCCAATTTACTCACTCTGAGTTCTCAAAAAGGGTTTCTTCACCCCGGGAAGTTAATTAAATACCGTTTTGGAGGCATTTAATGTTAGAGCAAAAACGGCTGATTTTCGACAAAAGAGATAACACCCCCCCATTACGTCATGCTTCAGAAATGTGGAAAATGGTCCGTTTTCAAATGTTTCATTTTTGAACGTCAGTTCACATTTGTAGGTGGATCATCAGTGTTAGAGCTAAAATTAGCATGTTTAAAGTGATTTTCATGCTTCCAGGGGCTCGGGAAGTTAATTAAATACCATTTGGAGGCATTTAATGTTCGAGCAAAAACGGCTGATTTTCGACAAAAGAGATAACACCCCCCATTACGTCATGCTTCAGAAATGTGGAAAATGGTCAGTTTTCAAATGTTTTATTTTTGAACGTCAGTTCACATTTGTAGGTGGATCATCAGTGTTAGAGCTAAAATTAGCATGTTTAAAGTGATTTTCATGCTTCCAGGGGCTCGGGAAGTTAATTAAATACCATTTGGAGGCATTTAATGTTCGAGCAAAAACGGCTGATTTTCGACAAAAGAGATAACACCCCCCCATTACGTCATGCTTCAGAAATGTGGAAAATGGTCCGTTTTCAAATGTTTTATTTTTGAACGTCAGTTCACATTTGTAGGTGGATCATCAGTGTTAGAGCTAAAATTAGCATGTTTAAAGTGATTTTCATGCTTCCAGGGGCCCAAAACACAAGATTTATGGAATGGTTAAAAGTGCATGAAAATGGCCAATTTACTCACTCTGAGTTCTCAAAAAGGGTTTCTTCACCCCGGGAAGTTAATTAAATACCATTTGGAGGCATTTAATGTTAGAGCAAAAACGGCTGATTTTCGACAAAAGAGATAACACCCCCCCATTACGTCATGCTTCAGAAATGTGGAAAATGGTCCGTTTTCAAATGTTTTATTTTTGAACGCCAGTTCACATTTGTAGGTGGATCATCAGTGTTAGAGCTAAAATTAGCATGTTTAAAGTGATTTTCATGCTTCCAGGGGCCCAAAACACAAGATTTATGGAATGGTTAAAAGTGCATGAAAATGGCCAATTTACTCACTCTGAGTTCTCAAAAAGGGTTTCTTCACCCCGGGAAGTTAATTAAATACCATTTGGAGGCATTTAATGTTAGAGCAAAAACGGCTGATTTTCGACAAAAGAGATAACACCCCCCCATTACGTCATGCTTCAGAAATGTGGAAAATGGTCCGTTTTCAAATGTTTTATTTTTGAACGTCAGTTCACATTTGTAGGTGGATCATCAGTGTTAGAGCTAAAATTAGCATGTTTAAAGTGATTTTCATGCTTCCAGGGGCCCAAAACACAAGATTTATGGAATGGTTAAAAGTGCATGAAAATGGCCAATTTACTCACTCTGAGTTCTCAAAAAGGGTTTCTTCACCCCCGGAAGTTAATTAAATACCATTTGGAGGCATTTAATGTTCGAGCAAAAACGGCTGATTTTCGACAAAAGAGATAACACCCCCCCATTACGTCATGCTTCAGAAATGTGGAAAATGGTCCGTTTTCAAATGTTTTATTTTTGAACGTCAGTTCACATTTGTAGGTGGATCATCAGTGTTAGAGCTAAAATTAGCATGTTTAAAGTGATTTTCATGCTTCCAGGGGCCCAAAACACAAGATTTATGGAATGGTTAAAAGTGCATGAAAATGGCCAATTTACTCACTCTGAGTTCTCAAAAAGGGTTTCTTCACCCCGGGAAGTTAATTAAATACCATTTGGAGGCATTTAATGTTAGAGCAAAAACGGCTGATTTTCGACAAAAGAGATAACACCCCCCCATTACGTCATGCTTCAGAAATGTGGAAAATGGTCCGTTTTCAAATGTTTTATTTTTGAACGTCAGTTCACATTTGTAGGTGGATCATCAGTGTTAGAGCTAAAATTAGCATGTTTAAAGTGATTTTCATGCTTCCAGGGGCTCGGGAAGTGAAATAAATACCATTTGGAGGCATTTAATGTTCGAGCAAAAAAGGCTGATTTTCCACAAAAGAGATAACACCCCCCCATTACGTCATGCTTCAGAAATGTGGAAAATGGTCCGTTTTCAAATGTTTCATTTTTGAACGTCAGTTCACATTTGTAGGTGGATCATCAGTGTTAGAGCTAAAATTAGCATGTTTAAAGTGATTTTCATGCTTCCAGGGGCCCAAAACACAAGATTTATGGAATGGTTAAAAGTGCATGAAAATGGCCAATTTACTCACTCTGAGTTCTCAAAAAGGGTTTCTTCACCCCGGGAAGTTAATTAAATTCCATTTGGAGGCATTTAATGTTAGAGCAAAAACGGCTGATTTTCGACAAAAGAGATAACACCCCCCCATTACGTCATGCTTCAGAAATGTGGAAAATGGTCCGTTTTCAAATGTTTCATTTTTGAACGTCAGTTCACATTTGTAGGTGGATCATCAGTGTTAGGGCTAAAATTAGCATGTTTAAAGTGATTTTCATGCTTCCACGGGCTCGGGAAGTTAATTAAATACCATTTGGAGGCATTTAATGTTCGAGCAAAAACGGCTGATTTTCGACAAAAGAGATAACACCCCCCATTACGTCATGCTTCAGAAATGTGGAAAATGGTCCGTTTTCAAATGTTTTATTTTTGAACGTCAGTTCACATTTGTAGGTGGATCATCAGTGTTAGAGCTAAAATTAGCATGTTTAAAGTGATTTTCATGCTTCCAGGGGCTCGGGAAGTTAATTAAATACCATTTGGAGGCATTTAATGTTCGAGCAAAAACGGCTGATTTTCGACAAAAGAGATAACACCCCCCCATTACGTCATGCTTCAGAAATGTGGAAAATGGTCCGTTTTCAAATGTTTTATTTTTGAACGTCAGTTCACATTTGTAGGTGGATCATCAGTGTTAGAGCTAAAATTAGCATGTTTAAAGTGATTTTCATGCTTCCAGGGGCCCAAAACACAAGATTTATGGAATGGTTAAAAGTGCATGAAAATGGCCAATTTACTCACTCTGAGTTCTCAAAAAGGGTTTCTTCACCCCCGGAAGTTAATTAAATACCATTTGGAGGCATTTAATGTTCGAGCAAAAACGGCTGATTTTCGACAAAAGAGATAACACCCCCCCATTACGTCATGCTTCAGAAATGTGGAAAATGGTCCGTTTTCAAATGTTTTATTTTTGAACGTCAGTTCACATTTGTAGGTGGATCATCAGTGTTAGAGCTAAAATTAGCATGTTTAAAGTGATTTTCATGCTTCCAGGGGCCCAAAACACAAGATTTATGGAATGGTTAAAAGTGCATGAAAATGGCCAATTTACTCACTCTGAGTTCTCAAAAAGGGTTTCTTCACCCCGGGAAGTTAATTAAATACCATTTGGAGGCATTTAATGTTAGAGCAAAAACGGCTGATTTTCGACAAAAGAGATAACACCCCCCCATTACGTCATGCTTCAGAAATGTGGAAAATGGTCCGTTTTCAAATGTTTTATTTTTGAACGTCAGTTCACATTTGTAGGTGGATCATCAGTGTTAGAGCTAAAATTAGCATGTTTAAAGTGATTTTCATGCTTCCAGGGGCTCGGGAAGTGAAATAAATACCATTTGGAGGCATTTAATGTTCGAGCAAAAACGGCTGATTTTCGACAAAAGAGATAACACCCCCCCATTACGTCATGCTTCAGAAATGTGGAAAATGGTCCGTTTTCAAATGTTTTATTTTTGAACGTCAGTTCACATTTGTATGTGGATCATCAGTGTTAGAGCTAAAATTAGCATGTTTAAAGTGATTTTCATGCTTCCAGGGGCTCGGGAAGTTAATTAAATACCATTTGGAGGCATTTAATGTTCGAGCAAAAACGGCTGATTTTCGACAAAAGAGATAACACCCCCCATTACGTCATGCTTCAGAAATGTGGAAAATGGTCCGTTTTCAAATGTTTTATTTTTGAACGTCAGTTCACATTTGTAGGTGGATCATCAGTGTTAGAGCTAAAATTAGCATGTGTAAAGTGATTTTCATGCTTCCAGGGGCCCAAAACACAAGATTTATGGAATGGTTAAAAGTGCATGAAAATGGCCAATTTACTCACTCTGAGTTCTCAAAAAGGGTTTCTTCACCCCGGGAAGTTAATTAAATACCATTTGGAGGCATTTAATGTTCGAGCAAAAACGGCTGATTTTCGACAAAAGAGATAACACCCCCCCATTACGTCATGCTTCAGAAATGTGGAAAATGGTCCGTTTTCAAATGTTTCATTTTTGAACGTCAGTTCACATTTGTAGGTGGATCATCAGTGTTAGAGCTAAAATTAGCATGTTTAAAGTGATTTTCATGCTTCCAGGGGCCCAAAACACAAGAATTATGGAATGGTTAAAAGTGCATGAAAATGGCCAATTTACTCACTCTGAGTTCTCAAAAAGGGTTTCTTCACCCCGGGAAGTTAATTAAATACCATTTGGAGGCATTTAATGTTAGAGCAAAAACGGCTGATTTTCGACAAAAGAGATAACACCCCCCCATTACGTCATGTTTCAGAAATGTGGAAAATGGTCCGTTTTCAAATGTTTTATTTTTGAACGTCAGTTCACATTTGTAGGTGGATCATCAGTGTTAGAGCTAAAATTAGCATGTGTAAAGTGATTTTCATGCTTCCAGGGGCCCAAAACACAAGATTTATGGAATGGTTAAAAGTGCATGAAAATGGCCAATTTACTCACTCTGAGTTCTCAAAAAGGGTTTCTTCACCCCGGGAAGTTAATTAAATACCATTTGGAGGCATTTAATGTTAGAGCAAAAACGGCTGATTTTCGACAAAAGAGATAACACCCCCCCATTACGTCATGCTTCAGAAATGTGGAAAATGGTCCGTTTTCAAATGTTTCATTTTTGAACGTCGGTTCACATTTGTAGGTGGATCATCAGTGTTAGAGCTAAAATTAGCATGTTTAAAGTGATTTTCATGCTTCCAGGGGCTCGGGAAGTTAATTAAATACCATTTGGAGGCATTTAATGTTCGAGCAAAAACGGCTGATTTTCGACAAAAGAGATAACACCCCCCATTACGTCATGCTTCAGAAATGTGGAAAATGGTCCGTTTTCAAATGTTTTATTTTTGAACGTCAGTTCACATTTGTAGGTGGATCATCAGTGTTAGAGCTAAAATTAGCATGTTTAAAGTGATTTTCATGCTTCCAGGGGCTCGGGAAGTTAATTAAATACCATTTGGAGGCATTTAATGTTCGAGCAAAAACGGCTGATTTTCGACAAAAGAGATAACACCCCCCCATTACGTCATGCTTCAGAAATGTGGAAAATGGTCCGTTTTCAAATGTTTTATTTTTGAACGTCAGTTCACATTTGTAGGTGGATCATAAGTGTTAGAGCTAAAATTAGCATGTTTAAAGTGATTTTCATGCTTCCAGGGGCCCAAAACACAAGATTTATGGAATGGTTAAAAGTGCATGAAAATGGCCAATTTACTCACTCTGAGTTCTCAAAAAGGGTTTCTTCACCCCGGGAAGTTAATTAAATACCATTTGGAGGCATTTAATGTTAGAGCAAAAACGGCTGATTTTCGACAAAAGAGATAACACCCCCCCATTACGTCATGCTTCAGAAATGTGGAAAATGGTCCGTTTTCAAATGTTTTATTTTTGAACGCCAGTTCACATTTGTAGGTGGATCATCAGTGTTAGAGCTAAAATTAGCATGTTTAAAGTGATTTTCATGCTTCCAGGGGCCCAAAACACAAGATTTATGGAATGGTTAAAAGTGCATGAAAATGGCCAATTTACTCACTCTGAGTTCTCAAAAAGGGTTTCTTCACCCCGGGAAGTTAATTAAATACCATTTGGAGGCATTTAATGTTAGAGCAAAAACGGCTGATTTTCGACAAAAGAGATAACACCCCCCCATTACGTCATGCTTCAGAAATGTGGAAAATGGTCCGTTTTCAAATGTTTTATTTTTGAACGTCAGTTCACATTTGTAGGTGGATCATCAGTGTTAGAGCTAAAATTAGCATGTTTAAAGTGATTTTCATGCTTCCAGGGGCCCAAAACACAAGATTTATGGAATGGTTAAAAGTGCATGAAAATGGCCAATTTACTCACTCTGAGTTCTCAAAAAGGGTTTCTTCACCCCCGGAAGTTAATTAAATACCATTTGGAGGCATTTAATGTTCGAGCAAAAACGGCTGATTTTCGACAAAAGAGATAACACCCCCCCATTACGTCATGCTTCAGAAATGTGGAAAATGGTCCGTTTTCAAATGTTTTATTTTTGAACGTCAGTTCACATTTGTAGGTGGATCATCAGTGTTAGAGCTAAAATTAGCATGTTTAAAGTGATTTTCATGCTTCCAGGGGCCCAAAACACAAGATTTATGGAATGGTTAAAAGTGCATGAAAATGGCCAATTTACTCACTCTGAGTTCTCAAAAAGGGTTTCTTCACCCCGGGAAGTTAATTAAATACCATTTGGAGGCATTTAATGTTAGAGCAAAAACGGCTGATTTTCGACAAAAGAGATAACACCCCCCCATTACGTCATGCTTCAGAAATGTGGAAAATGGTCCGTTTTCAAATGTTTTATTTTTGAACGTCAGTTCACATTTGTAGGTGGATCATCAGTGTTAGAGCTAAAATTAGCATGTTTAAAGTGATTTTCATGCTTCCAGGGGCTCGGGAAGTGAAATAAATACCATTTGGAGGCATTTAATGTTCGAGCAAAAAAGGCTGATTTTCCACAAAAGAGATAACACCCCCCCATTACGTCATGCTTCAGAAATGTGGAAAATGGTCCGTTTTCAAATGTTTCATTTTTGAACGTCAGTTCACATTTGTAGGTGGATCATCAGTGTTAGAGCTAAAATTAGCATGTTTAAAGTGATTTTCATGCTTCCAGGGGCCCAAAACACAAGATTTATGGAATGGTTAAAAGTGCATGAAAATGGCCAATTTACTCACTCTGAGTTCTCAAAAAGGGTTTCTTCACCCCGGGAAGTTAATTAAATTCCATTTGGAGGCATTTAATGTTAGAGCAAAAACGGCTGATTTTCGACAAAAGAGATAACAGCCCCCCATTACGTCATGCTTCAGAAATGTGGAAAATGGTCCGTTTTCAAATGTTTCATTTTTGAACGTCAGTTCACATTTGTAGGTGGATCATCAGTGTTAGGGCTAAAATTAGCATGTTTAAAGTGATTTTCATGCTTCCACGGGCTCGGGAAGTTAATTAAATACCATTTGGAGGCATTTAATGTTCGAGCAAAAACGGCTGATTTTCGACAAAAGAGATAACACCCCCCATTACGTCATGCTTCAGAAATGTGGAAAATGGTCCGTTTTCAAATGTTTTATTTTTGAACGTCAGTTCACATTTGTAGGTGGATCATCAGTGTTAGAGCTAAAATTAGCATGTTTAAAGTGATTTTCATGCTTCCAGGGGCTCGGGAAGTTAATTAAATACCATTTGGAGGCATTTAATGTTCGAGCAAAAACGGCTGATTTTCGACAAAAGAGATAACACCCCCCCATTACGTCATGCTTCAGAAATGTGGAAAATGGTCCGTTTTCAAATGTTTTATTTTTGAACGTCAGTTCACATTTGTAGGTGGATCATCAGTGTTAGAGCTAAAATTAGCATGTTTAAAGTGATTTTCATGCTTCCAGGGGCCCAAAACACAAGATTTATGGAATGGTTAAAAGTGCATGAAAATGGCCAATTTACTCACTCTGAGTTCTCAAAAAGGGTTTCTTCACCCCCGGAAGTTAATTAAATACCATTTGGAGGCATTTAATGTTCGAGCAAAAACGGCTGATTTTCGACAAAAGAGATAACACCCCCCCATTACGTCATGCTTCAGAAATGTGGAAAATGGTCCGTTTTCAAATGTTTTATTTTTGAACGTCAGTTCACATTTGTAGGTGGATCATCAGTGTTAGAGCTAAAATTAGCATGTTTAAAGTGATTTTCATGCTTCCAGGGGCCCAAAACACAAGATTTATGGAATGGTTAAAAGTGCATGAAAATGGCCAATTTACTCACTCTGAGTTCTCAAAAAGGGTTTCTTCACCCCGGGAAGTTAATTAAATACCATTTGGAGGCATTTAATGTTAGAGCAAAAACGGCTGATTTTCGACAAAAGAGATAACACCCCCCCATTACGTCATGCTTCAGAAATGTGGAAAATGGTCCGTTTTCAAATGTTTTATTTTTGAACGTCAGTTCACATTTGTAGGTGGATCATCAGTGTTAGAGCTAAAATTAGCATGTTTAAAGTGATTTTCATGCTTCCAGGGGCTCGGGAAGTGAAATAAATACCATTTGGAGGCATTTAATGTTCGAGCAAAAAAGGCTGATTTTCCACAAAAGAGATAACACCCCCCCATTACGTCATGCTTCAGAAATGTGGAAAATGGTCCGTTTTCAAATGTTTCATTTTTGAACGTCAGTTCACATTTGTAGGTGGATCATCAGTGTTAGAGCTAAAATTAGCATGTTTAAAGTGATTTTCATGCTTCCAGGGGCCCAAAACACAAGATTTATGGAATGGTTAAAAGTGCATGAAAATGGCCAATTTACTCACTCTGAGTTCTCAAAAAGGGTTTCTTCACCCCGGGAAGTTAATTAAATTCCATTTGGAGGCATTTAATGTTAGAGCAAAAACGGCTGATTTTCGACAAAAGAGATAACACCCCCCCATTACGTCATGCTTCAGAAATGTGGAAAATGGTCCGTTTTCAAATGTTTCATTTTTGAACGTCAGTTCACATTTGTAGGTGGATCATCAGTGTTAGGGCTAAAATTAGCATGTTTAAAGTGATTTTCATGCTTCCACGGGCTCGGGAAGTTAATTAAATACCATTTGGAGGCATTTAATGTTCGAGCAAAAACGGCTGATTTTCGACAAAAGAGATAACACCCCCCCATTACGTCATGCTTCAGAAATGTGGAAAATGGTCCGTTTTCAAATGTTTTATTTTTGAACGTCAGTTCACATTTGTAGGTGGATCATCAGTGTTAGAGCTAAAATTAGCATGTTTAAAGTGATTTTCATGCTTCCAGGGGCTCGGGAAGTTAATTAAATACCATTTGGAGGCATTTAATGTTCGAGCAAAAACGGCTGATTTTCGACAAAAGAGATAACACCCCCCATTACGTCATGCTTCAGAAATGTGGAAAATGGTCCGTTTTCAAATGTTTTATTTTTGAACGTCAGTTCACATTTGTAGGTGGATCATCAGTGTTAGAGCTAAAATTAGCATGTTTAAAGTGATTTTCATGCTTCCAGGGGCTCGGGAAGTTAATTAAATACCATTTGGAGGCATTTAATGTTCAAGCAAAAACGGCTGATTTTCGACAAAAGAGATAACACCCCCCCATTACGTCATGCTTCAGAAATGTGGAAAATGGTCCGTTTTCAAATGTTTTATTTTTGAACGTCAGTTCACATTTGTAGGTGGATCATCAGTGTTAGAGCTAAAATTAGCATGTTTAAAGTGATTTTCATGCTTCCAGGGGCCCAAAACACAAGATTTATGGAATGGTTAAAAGTGCATGAAAATGGCCAATTTACTCACTCTGAGTTCTCAAAAAGGGTTTCTTCACCCCGGGAAGTTAATTAAATACCATTTGGAGGCATTTAATGTTAGAGCAAAAACGGCTGATTTTCGACAAAAGAGATAACACCCCCCCATTACGTCATGCTTCAGAAATGTGGAAAATGGTCCGTTTTCAAATGTTTTATTTTTGAACGCCAGTTCACATTTGTAGGTGGATCATCAGTGTTAGAGCTAAAATTAGCATGTTTAAAGTGATTTTCATGCTTCCAGGGGCCCAAAACACAAGATTTATGGAATGGTTAAAAGTGCATGAAAATGGCCAATTTACTCACTCTGAGTTCTCAAAAAGGGTTTCTTCACCCCGGGAAGTTAATTAAATACCATTTGGAGGCATTTAATGTTAGAGCAAAAACGGCTGATTTTCGACAAAAGAGATAACACCCCCCCATTACGTCATGCTTCAGAAATGTGGAAAATGGTCCGTTTTCAAATGTTTTATTTTTGAACGTCAGTTCACATTTGTAGGTGGATCATCAGTGTTAGAGCTAAAATTAGCATGTTTAAAGTGATTTTCATGCTTCCAGGGGCCCAAAACACAAGATTTATGGAATGGTTAAAAGTGCATGAAAATGGCCAATTTACTCACTCTGAGTTCTCAAAAAGGGTTTCTTCACCCCCGGAAGTTAATTAAATACCATTTGGAGGCATTTAATGTTCGAGCAAAAACGGCTGATTTTCGACAAAAGAGATAACACCCCCCCATTACGTCATGCTTCAGAAATGTGGAAAATGGTCCGTTTTCAAATGTTTTATTTTTGAACGTCAGTTCACATTTGTAGGTGGATCATCAGTGTTAGAGCTAAAATTAGCATGTTTAAAGTGATTTTCATGCTTCCAGGGGCCCAAAACACAAGATTTATGGAATGGTTAAAAGTGCATGAAAATGGCCAATTTACTCACTCTGAGTTCTCAAAAAGGGTTTCTTCACCCCGGGAAGTTAATTAAATACCATTTGGAGGCATTTAATGTTAGAGCAAAAACGGCTGATTTTCGACAAAAGAGATAACACCCCCCCATTACGTCATGCTTCAGAAATGTGGAAAATGGTCCGTTTTCAAATGTTTTATTTTTGAACGTCAGTTCACATTTGTAGGTGGATCATCAGTGTTAGAGCTAAAATTAGCATGTTTAAAGTGATTTTCATGCTTCCAGGGGCTCGGGAAGTGAAATAAATACCATTTGGAGGCATTTAATGTTCGAGCAAAAAAGGCTGATTTTCCACAAAAGAGATAACACCCCCCCATTACGTCATGCTTCAGAAATGTGGAAAATGGTCCGTTTTCAAATGTTTCATTTTTGAACGTCAGTTCACATTTGTAGGTGGATCATCAGTGTTAGAGCTAAAATTAGCATGTTTAAAGTGATTTTCATGCTTCCAGGGGCCCAAAACACAAGATTTATGGAATGGTTAAAAGTGCATGAAAATGGCCAATTTACTCACTCTGAGTTCTCAAAAAGGGTTTCTTCACCCCGGGAAGTTAATTAAATTCCATTTGGAGGCATTTAATGTTAGAGCAAAAACGGCTGATTTTCGACAAAAGAGATAACAGCCCCCCATTACGTCATGCTTCAGAAATGTGGAAAATGGTCCGTTTTCAAATGTTTCATTTTTGAACGTCAGTTCACATTTGTAGGTGGATCATCAGTGTTAGGGCTAAAATTAGCATGTTTAAAGTGATTTTCATGCTTCCACGGGCTCGGGAAGTTAATTAAATACCATTTGGAGGCATTTAATGTTCGAGCAAAAACGGCTGATTTTCGACAAAAGAGATAACACCCCCCATTACGTCATGCTTCAGAAATGTGGAAAATGGTCCGTTTTCAAATGTTTTATTTTTGAACGTCAGTTCACATTTGTAGGTGGATCATCAGTGTTAGAGCTAAAATTAGCATGTTTAAAGTGATTTTCATGCTTCCAGGGGCTCGGGAAGTTAATTAAATACCATTTGGAGGCATTTAATGTTCGAGCAAAAACGGCTGATTTTCGACAAAAGAGATAACACCCCCCCATTACGTCATGCTTCAGAAATGTGGAAAATGGTCCGTTTTCAAATGTTTTATTTTTGAACGTCAGTTCACATTTGTAGGTGGATCATCAGTGTTAGAGCTAAAATTAGCATGTTTAAAGTGATTTTCATGCTTCCAGGGGCCCAAAACACAAGATTTATGGAATGGTTAAAAGTGCATGAAAATGGCCAATTTACTCACTCTGAGTTCTCAAAAAGGGTTTCTTCACCCCCGGAAGTTAATTAAATACCATTTGGAGGCATTTAATGTTCGAGCAAAAACGGCTGATTTTCGACAAAAGAGATAACACCCCCCCATTACGTCATGCTTCAGAAATGTGGAAAATGGTCCGTTTTCAAATGTTTTATTTTTGAACGTCAGTTCACATTTGTAGGTGGATCATCAGTGTTAGAGCTAAAATTAGCATGTTTAAAGTGATTTTCATGCTTCCAGGGGCCCAAAACACAAGATTTATGGAATGGTTAAAAGTGCATGAAAATGGCCAATTTACTCACTCTGAGTTCTCAAAAAGGGTTTCTTCACCCCGGGAAGTTAATTAAATACCATTTGGAGGCATTTAATGTTAGAGCAAAAACGGCTGATTTTCGACAAAAGAGATAACACCCCCCCATTACGTCATGCTTCAGAAATGTGGAAAATGGTCCGTTTTCAAATGTTTTATTTTTGAACGTCAGTTCACATTTGTAGGTGGATCATCAGTGTTAGAGCTAAAATTAGCATGTTTAAAGTGATTTTCATGCTTCCAGGGGCTCGGGAAGTGAAATAAATACCATTTGGAGGCATTTAATGTTCGAGCAAAAAAGGCTGATTTTCCACAAAAGAGATAACACCCCCCCATTACGTCATGCTTCAGAAATGTGGAAAATGGTCCGTTTTCAAATGTTTCATTTTTGAACGTCAGTTCACATTTGTAGGTGGATCATCAGTGTTAGAGCTAAAATTAGCATGTTTAAAGTGATTTTCATGCTTCCAGGGGCCCAAAACACAAGATTTATGGAATGGTTAAAAGTGCATGAAAATGGCCAATTTACTCACTCTGAGTTCTCAAAAAGGGTTTCTTCACCCCGGGAAGTTAATTAAATTCCATTTGGAGGCATTTAATGTTAGAGCAAAAACGGCTGATTTTCGACAAAAGAGATAACACCCCCCCATTACGTCATGCTTCAGAAATGTGGAAAATGGTCCGTTTTCAAATGTTTCATTTTTGAACGTCAGTTCACATTTGTAGGTGGATCATCAGTGTTAGGGCTAAAATTAGCATGTTTAAAGTGATTTTCATGCTTCCACGGGCTCGGGAAGTTAATTAAATACCATTTGGAGGCATTTAATGTTCGAGCAAAAACGGCTGATTTTCGACAAAAGAGATAACACCCCCCCATTACGTCATGCTTCAGAAATGTGGAAAATGGTCCGTTTTCAAATGTTTTATTTTTGAACGTCAGTTCACATTTGTAGGTGGATCATCAGTGTTAGAGCTAAAATTAGCATGTTTAAAGTGATTTTCATGCTTCCAGGGGCTCGGGAAGTTAATTAAATACCATTTGGAGGCATTTAATGTTCGAGCAAAAACGGCTGATTTTCGACAAAAGAGATAACACCCCCCATTACGTCATGCTTCAGAAATGTGGAAAATGGTCCGTTTTCAAATGTTTTATTTTTGAACGTCAGTTCACATTTGTAGGTGGATCATCAGTGTTAGAGCTAAAATTAGCATGTTTAAAGTGATTTTCATGCTTCCAGGGGCTCGGGAAGTTAATTAAATACCATTTGGAGGCATTTAATGTTCGAGCAAAAACGGCTGATTTTCGACAAAAGAGATAACACCCCCCCATTACGTCATGCTTCAGAAATGTGGAAAATGGTCCGTTTTCAAATGTTTTATTTTTGAACGTCAGTTCACATTTGTAGGTGGATCATCAGTGTTAGAGCTAAAATTAGCATGTTTAAAGTGATTTTCATGCTTCCAGGGGCCCAAAACACAAGATTTATGGAATGGTTAAAAGTGCATGAAAATGGCCAATTTACTCACTCTGAGTTCTCAAAAAGGGTTTCTTCACCCCGGGAAGTTAATTAAATACCATTTGGAGGCATTTAATGTTAGAGCAAAAACGGCTGATTTTCGACAAAAGAGATAACACCCCCCCATTACGTCATGCTTCAGAAATGTGGAAAATGGTCCGTTTTCAAATGTTTTATTTTTGAACGCCAGTTCACATTTGTAGGTGGATCATCAGTGTTAGAGCTAAAATTAGCATGTTTAAAGTGATTTTCATGCTTCCAGGGGCCCAAAACACAAGATTTATGGAATGGTTAAAAGTGCATGAAAATGGCCAATTTACTCACTCTGAGTTCTCAAAAAGGGTTTCTTCACCCCGGGAAGTTAATTAAATACCATTTGGAGGCATTTAATGTTAGAGCAAAAACGGCTGATTTTCGACAAAAGAGATAACACCCCCCCATTACGTCATGCTTCAGAAATGTGGAAAATGGTCCGTTTTCAAATGTTTTATTTTTGAACGTCAGTTCACATTTGTAGGTGGATCATCAGTGTTAGAGCTAAAATTAGCATGTTTAAAGTGATTTTCATGCTTCCAGGGGCTCGGGAAGTGAAATAAATACCATTTGGAGGCATTTAATGTTCGAGCAAAAAAGGCTGATTTTCCACAAAAGAGATAACACCCCCCCATTACGTCATGCTTCAGAAATGTGGAAAATGGTCCGTTTTCAAATGTTTCATTTTTGAACGTCAGTTCACATTTGTAGGTGGATCATCAGTGTTAGAGCTAAAATTAGCATGTTTAAAGTGATTTTCATGCTTCCAGGGGCCCAAAACACAAGATTTATGGAATGGTTAAAAGTGCATGAAAATGGCCAATTTACTCACTCTGAGTTCTCAAAAAGGGTTTCTTCACCCCGGGAAGTTAATTAAATTCCATTTGGAGGCATTTAATGTTAGAGCAAAAACGGCTGATTTTCGACAAAAGAGATAACACCCCCCCATTACGTCATGCTTCAGAAATGTGGAAAATGGTCCGTTTTCAAATGTTTCATTTTTGAACGTCAGTTCACATTTGTAGGTGGATCATCAGTGTTAGGGCTAAAATTAGCATGTTTAAAGTGATTTTCATGCTTCCACGGGCTCGGGAAGTTAATTAAATACCATTTGGAGGCATTTAATGTTCGAGCAAAAACGGCTGATTTTCGACAAAAGAGATAACACCCCCCCATTACGTCATGCTTCAGAAATGTGGAAAATGGTCCGTTTTCAAATGTTTTATTTTTGAACGTCAGTTCACATTTGTAGGTGGATCATCAGTGTTAGAGCTAAAATTAGCATGTTTAAAGTGATTTTCATGCTTCCAGGGGCTCGGGAAGTTAATTAAATACCATTTGGAGGCATTTAATGTTCGAGCAAAAACTGCTGATTTTCGACAAAAGAGATAACACCCTCCCATTACGTCATGCTTCAGAAATGTGGAAAATGGTCCGTTTTCAAATGTTTTATTTTTGAACGTCAGTTCACATTTGTAGGTGGATCATCAGTGTTAGAGCTAAAATTAGCATGTTTAAAGGGATTTTCATGCTTCCAGGGGCTCGGGAAGTGAAATAAATACCATTTGGAGGCATTTAATGTTCGAGCAAAAACGGCTGATTTTCGACAAAAGAGATAACACCCCCCCATTACGTCATGCTTCAGAAATGTGGAAAATGGTCCGTTTTCAAATGTTTCATTTTTGAACGTCAGTTCACATTTGTAGGTGGATCATCAGTGTTAGAGCTAAAATTAGCATGTTTAAAGTGATTTTCATGCTTCCAGGGGCTCGGGAAGTTAATTAAATACCATTTGGAGGCATTTAATGTTCGAGCAAAAACGGCTGATTTTCGACAAAAAGAGATAACACCCCCCCATTACGTCATGCTTCAGAAATGTGGAAAATGGTCCGTTTTCAAATGTTTCATTTTTGAACGTCAGTTCACATTTGTAGGTGGATCATCAGTGTTAGAGCTAAAATTAGCATGTTTAAAGTGATTTTCATGCTTCCAGGGGCCCAAAACACAAGATTTATGGAATGGTTACAAGTGCATGAAAATGGCCAATTTACTCACTCTGAGTTCTCAAAAAGGGTTTCTTCACCCCGGGAAGTTAATTAAATACCATTTGGAGGCATTTAATGTTCGAGCAAAAACGGCTGATTTTCGACAAAAGAGATAACACCCCCCCATTACGTCATGCTTCGGAAATGTGGAAAATGGTCCGTTTTCAAATGTTTTTTTTTTGAACGTCAGTTCACATTTGTAGGTGGATCATCAGTGTTAGAGCTAAAATTAGCATGTTTAAAGTGATTTTCATGCTTCCAGGGGCTCGGGAAGTGAAATAAATACCATTTGGAGGCATTTAATGTTCGAGCAAAAACGGCTGATTTTCGACAAAAGAGATAACTCCCCCTCATTACGTCATGCTTCAGAAATGTGGAAAATGGTCCGTTTTCAAATGTTTTATTTTTGAACGTCAGTTCACATTTGTAGGTGGATCATCAGTGTTAGAGCTAAAATTAGCATGTTTAAATTCAACTTTTCAATCCTTCCTTCCCCATCCATCACTGATGTTGACCTCCTCGTAGCCCGCTCTACTTCCCATTTAGCCCCTTTTACCTTTGTACTTATTTACCGTCCTCCCCAGTCGACTCCTTCGTTCCTCCCCGATATTCAAACCCTTTTGGCCACTTTGGCAGTCAATTATTCCTCTGTATTAGTTTTGGGGGACCTTAATTTCTGGCCCAATGACCCGGCGGAGAGCCCCCAATCTAAGGAATTCACCTGCCTCATGGAAAATTTGAACTTCGTACCGCTCATACACAGCCCAACCCATCGCCATGGCCACATGTTGGACCAAATCTGGACACTGAATGTTCCCTCCACTTCTCCCTTGATTTCCCCTTGCCCTTGGTCAGATCATTCCACCATTACGTTTTCCCTTGCCCTAGCTCCCCCGGTTAAACCCCCCCTTCCCAAAAACACTTGGGCTCGGAAATGGGGTAAGGTAAACCTGCCCTCCCTTTGCTCGGCCCTGGTCACGACCTGCCCGGATCTTACTGGTTTGACAGCTGCCCCCCAACTGGCCGCAATTAACAACTGGCTCACAAGGGCTAGCGACGAATTCGCCCCCCTTAAGCGCCTCTCAGTAAAACGGGCCCATGCAGCTAATCGTTGGTTTACCCCCGACCTCAAAGAGAAAAAACTTGCTGCAAGAAGGGCTGAAAGAGCTTGGCGAAGAACTTACGATCCTGCCTTAAAAACAATCTACCTGGCCACTCTGCAAACCTACAAAAAGAGTATCCTGGAAGCCAAGGCTGAATACTACACGCACAGGATATTGGTTGCAGAGTCACAATCGAAAGAAATCTTCTCCACCGTCCATGAGCTCGCTTCATCCACCAGAGCCACACCTACCATTCCCCCGTCCCAATCCCTCTGTGACTCGCTCAATGAGTTCTTTATAGACAAGGTTGTAAAAATTAAACAAAACATCCCCCTCCCTTCTTCCACTTTTGTGGACCCCTCCCCTCCCCCCTCCACCACCAAACTGACCAGTTTCCCACTCCTAACTATTGACTCCCTTCGCCCTCTGCTTCAACGGGTCAAATCAGGCTCTCCTCAGGACTTTGCCCCTGCCCGCATACTTAGGGAAATCTACTCAGCCTGCCCCATTCCCCCTCTGACCCTCCTCAATGACTCCCTCAACCATGGTTATGTTCCTATTCCACACAAATCGGCGATTGTTATCCCTATTTTAAAAAAACCTGACGCCGACCCCTCCTCTGCTTCTAATTACCGCCCCATTTCACTCCTTCCCTACCTGGCAAAGGTCCTTGAAACTCACATTACCTCCACACTGAGCACTCATATCGAGGCAAATCACTGCCTCTCCCCTTGCCAAGCTGGTTTCCGCCCCCTGCATTCTACCGAAAAAGTGGTCATCTCTGTCATGGACAAGCTGCGTGAAGGCATTGACATCAACCTTCCGCAAGCCCTGATCCTCCTCGACTTATCCGCCGCTTTTGACACGGTGGACCATACCATCCTCCTTAACCGTGTCAAGGCGGCGGGTATAGAGGGCCTTGCCTTTTCTTGGCTAGAGTCCTTCCTCGCGGGGAGAACACAGGGTGTCCATTTGGCTGGCTTTACGGCGGCCTCTCGTAAGGTAGAATGCGGGGTCCCCCAGGGTTCATCACTCTCCCCTCTCCTGTTTAACCTCTACATCTTCCCCCTTATTTTTATGTTACAGCAACTGGAGGTCACCGTGTTTAATTACGCGGATGACCTCCAGCTCATTTTTAATTTGTCCAACTCACCTTCATCTGCCTTGAATGTTCAAACCGTCATGACCCTCATTCAAGACTGGATGAACTGCAGCCACCTTAAACTCAACCCGGACAAGACCGAGCTGGTCTTGACCGGAGGTGGCTGCAGTCCCTGGTCTTCTTCTTTCTGGCCCCCCTCCCTTGGTGCTCCTCCACTCCCGGTCCCTAAAGTGAAAACCTTGGGAATCTTCCTTAATCCCCAGCTCACTGTCCTCCCACAAGTCAATTCTGTCGTTTCTTCATCTTTTTTCTCTCTCAGAGTAATTAGAAAAGTTTCCCGCTTCTTCTCTCCCCCAGCTTTAAAAATAATCATGCTAGCCATGGTATTGTCCCGTATAGACTACGGCAACATAGTCTATAACGGAGCCCCTGCATACATGATCCACCGATTACAACTGGTGCAGAATCAGGCGGCCCGCCTGATCCATGGCCTTCCCAGATACCATCGGGTCACCCCTATACTCAAAACTCTGCATTGGCTCCCCATAAGGGAGCGTGCCCTGTTTAAACTCGGCTGTCTCACTTACCAAGCTAGAGTGGGCACTGCCCCCCAGTTCATCTGTGCCCTCATCAAACCTTACTGTCCAGGCAGAGAACTTCGATCGGCCCATCTGGCCCTCCTTACCATCCCTCGCTTTAAAAAACAGAGGGCGGGCGGAGCGAGATTCGCTGTCCTGGCTCCAACTTTTTGGAACTCCCTTCCGATTGCTCTGCGCACCTCACCCTCCTATCCCCTGTTCCGTAAAAACCTCAAAACTTTTCTGTTCACGCAAGCCTACCCCTAATCCTTCTGCTGCCGCCACTCACTGATCACCACTAGCGCCATGAAACCGCTGGGTATGCGAGCGCTGTACAAAAACTTTTAAATTCAAATTCAAATTCAAATTTTCATGCTTCCAGGGGCTCGGGAAGTGAAATAAATACCATTTGGAGGCATTTAATGTTCGAGCAAAAACGGCTGATTTTCGACAAAAGAGATAACACCCCCCCATTACGTCATGCTTCAGAAATGTGGAAAATGGTCCGTTTTCAAATGTTTTATTTTTGAACGTCAGTTCACATTTGTAGGTGGATCATCAGTGTTAGAGCTAAAATTAGCATGTTTAAAGTGATTTTCATGCTTCCAGGGGCTCGGGAAGTTAATTAAATACCATTTGGAGGCATTTAATGTTCGAGCAAAAACGGCTGATTTTCGACAAAAGAGATAACACCCCCCATTACGTCATGCTTCAGAAATGTGGAAAATGGTCCGTTTTCAAATGTTTTATTTTTGAACGTCAGTTCACATTTGTAGGTGGATCATCAGTGTTAGAGCTAAAATTAGCATGTGTAAAGTGATTTTCATGCTTCCAGGGGCCCAAAACACAAGATTTATGGAATGGTTAAAAGTGCATGAAAATGGCCAATTTACTCACTCTGAGTTCTCAAAAAGGGTTTCTTCACCCCGGGAAGTTAATTAAATACCATTTGGAGGCATTTAATGTTAAAGCAAAAACGGCTGATTTTCGACAAAAGAGATAACACCCCCCTATTACGTCATGCTTCGGAAATGTGGAAAATGGTCCGTTTTCAAATGTTTTTTTTTTGAACGTCAGTTCACATTTGTAGGTGGATCATCAGTGTTAGAGCTAAAATTAGCATGTTTAAAGTGATTTTCATGCTTCCAGGGGCTCGGGAAGTGAAATAAATACCATTTGGAGGCATTTAATGTTCGAGCAAAAACGGCTGATTTTCGACAAAAGAGATAACTCCCCCTCATTACGTCATGCTTCAGAAATGTGGAAAATGGTCCGTTTTCAAATGTTTTATTTTTGAACGTCAGTTCACATTTGTAGGTGGATCATCAGTGTTAGAGCTAAAATTAGCATGTTTAAAGTGATTTTCATGCTTCCAGGGGCTCGGGAAGTGAAATAAATACCATTTGGAGGCATTTAATGTTCGAGCAAAAACGGCTGATTTTCGACAAAAGAGATAACACCCCCCCATTACGTCATGCTTCAGAAATGTGGAAAATGGTCCGTTTTCAAATGTTTTATTTTTGAACGTCAGTTCACATTTGTAGGTGGATCATCAGTGTTAGAGCTAAAATTAGCATGTTTAAAGTGATTTTCATGCTTCCAGGGGCTCGGGAAGTTAATTAAATACCATTTGGAGGCATTTAATGTTCGAGCAAAAACGGCTGATTTTCGACAAAAGAGATAACACCCCCCATTACGTCATGCTTCAGAAATGTGGAAAATGGTCCGTTTTCAAATGTTTTATTTTTGAACGTCAGTTCACATTTGTAGGTGGATCATCAGTGTTAGAGCTAAAATTAGCATGTGTAAAGTGATTTTCATGCTTCCAGGGGCCCAAAACACAAGATTTATGGAATGGTTAAAAGTGCATGAAAATGGCCAATTTACTCACTCTGAGTTCTCAAAAAGGGTTTCTTCACCCCGGGAAGTTAATTAAATACCATTTGGAGGCATTTAATGTTCGAGCAAAAACGGCTGATTTTCGACAAAAGAGATAACACCCCCCCATTACGTCATGCTTCAGAAATGTGGAAAATGGCCCGTTTTCAAATGTTTCATTTTTGAACGTCAGTTCACATTTGTAGGTGGATCATCAGTGTTAGAGCTAAAATTAGCATGTTTAAAGTGATTTTCATGCTTCCAGGGGCCCAAAACACAAGAATTATGGAATGGTTAAAAGTGCATGAAAATGGCCAATTTACTCACTCTGAGTTCTCAAAAAGGGTTTCTTCACCCCGGGAAGTTAATTAAATACCATTTGGAGGCATTTAATGTTAGAGCAAAAACGGCTGATTTTCGACAAAAGAGATAACACCCCCCCATTACGTCATGTTTCAGAAATGTGGAAAATGGTCCGTTTTCAAATGTTTTATTTTTGAACGTCAGTTCACATTTGTAGGTGGATCATCAGTGTTAGAGCTAAAATTAGCATGTGTAAAGTGATTTTCATGCTTCCAGGGGCCCAAAACACAAGATTTATGGAATGGTTAAAAGTGCATGAAAGTGGCCAATTTACTCACTCTGAGTTCTCAAAAAGGGTTTCTTCACCCCGGGAAGTTAATTAAATACCATTTGGAGGCATTTAATGTTAGAGCAAAAACGGCTGATTTTCGACAAAAGAGATAACACCCCCCCATTACGTCATGCTTCAGAAATGTGGAAAATGGTCCGTTTTCAAATGTTTCATTTTTGAACGTCAGTTCACATTTGTAGGTGGATCATCAGTGTTAGAGCTAAAATTAGCATGTTTAAAGTGATTTTCATGCTTCCAGGGGCTCGGGAAGTTAATTAAATACCATTTGGAGGCATTTAATGTTCGAGCAAAAACGGCTGATTTTCGACAAAAGAGATAACACCCCCCATTACGTCATGCTTCAGAAATGTGGAAAATGGTCCGTTTTCAAATGTTTTATTTTTGAACGTCAGTTCACATTTGTAGGTGGATCATCAGTGTTAGAGCTAAAATTAGCATGTTTAAAGTGATTTTCATGCTTCCAGGGGCTCGGGAAGTTAATTAAATACCATTTGGAGGCATTTAATGTTCGAGCAAAAACGGCTGATTTTCGACAAAAGAGATAACACCCCCCCATTACGTCATGCTTCAGAAATGTGGAAAATGGTCCGTTTTCAAATGTTTTATTTTTGAACGTCAGTTCACATTTGTAGGTGGATCATCAGTGTTAGAGCTAAAATTAGCTTGTTTAAAGTGATTTTCATGCTTCCAGGGGCCCAAAACACAAGATTTATGGAATGGTTAAAAGTGCATGAAAATGGCCAATTTACTCACTCTGAGTTCTCAAAAAGGGTTTCTTCACCCCGGGAAGTTAATTAAATACCATTTGGAGGCATTTAATGTTAGAGCAAAAACGGCTGATTTTCGACAAAAGAGATAACACCCCCCCATTACGTCATGCTTCAGAAATGTGGAAAATGGTCCGTTTTCAAATGTTTTATTTTTGAACGCCAGTTCACATTTGTAGGTGGATCATCAGTGTTAGAGCTAAAATTAGCATGTTTAAAGTGATTTTCATGCTTCCAGGGGCCCAAAACACAAGATTTATGGAATGGTTAAAAGTGCATGAAAATGGCCAATTTACTCACTCTGAGTTCTCAAAAAGGGTTTCTTCACCCCGGGAAGTTAATTAAATACCATTTGGAGGCATTTAATGTTAGAGCAAAAACGGCTGATTTTCGACAAAAGAGATAACACCCCCCCATTACGTCATGCTTCAGAAATGTGGAAAATGGTCCGTTTTCAAATGTTTTATTTTTGAACGTCAGTTCACATTTGTAGGTGGATCATCAGTGTTAGAGCTAAAATTAGCATGTTTAAAGTGATTTTCATGCTTCCAGGGGCCCAAAACACAAGATTTATGGAATGGTTAAAAGTGCATGAAAATGGCCAATTTACTCACTCTGAGTTCTCAAAAAGGGTTTCTTCACCCCGGGAAGTTAATTAAATACCATTTGGAGGCATTTAATGTTAGAGCAAAAACGGCTGATTTTCGACAAAAGAGATAACACCCCCCCATTACGTCATGCTTCAGAAATGTGGAAAATGGTCCGTTTTCAAATGTTTTATTTTTGAACGTCAGTTCACATTTGTAGGTGGATCATCAGTGTTAGAGCTAAAATTAGCATGTTTAAAGTGATTTTCATGCTTCCAGGGGCTCGGGAAGTGAAATAAATACCATTTGGAGGCATTTAATGTTCGAGCAAAAAAGGCTGATTTTCCACAAAAGAGATAACACCCCCCTATTACGTCATGCTTCAGAAATGTGGAAAATGGTCCGTTTTCAAATGTTTCATTTTTGAACGTCAGTTCACATTTGTAGGTGGATCATCAGTGTTAGAGCTAAAATTAGCATGTTTAAAGTGATTTTCATGCTTCCAGGGGCCCAAAACACAAGATTTATGGAATGGTTAAAAGTGCATGAAAATGGCCAATTTACTCACTCTGAGTTCTCAAAAAGGGTTTCTTCACCCCGGGAAGTTAATTAAATTCCATTTGGAGGCATTTAATGTTAGAGCAAAAACGGCTGATTTTCGACAAAAGAGATAACACCCCCCCATTACGTCATGCTTCAGAAATGTGGAAAATGGTCCGTTTTCAAATGTTTCATTTTTGAACGTCAGTTCACATTTGTAGGTGGATCATCAGTGTTAGGGCTAAAATTAGCATGTTTAAAGTGATTTTCATGCTTCCACGGGCTCGGGAAGTTAATTAAATACCATTTGGAGGCATTTAATGTTCGAGCAAAAACGGCTGATTTTCGACAAAAGAGATAACACCCCCCATTACGTCATGCTTCAGAAATGTGGAAAATGGTCCGTTTTCAAATGTTTTATTTTTGAACGTCAGTTCACATTTGTAGGTGGATCATCAGTGTTAGAGCTAAAATTAGCATGTTTAAAGTGATTTTCATGCTTCCAGGGGCTCGGGAAGTTAATTAAATACCATTTGGAGGCATTTAATGTTCGAGCAAAAACGGCTGATTTTCGACAAAAGAGATAACACCCCCCCATTACGTCATGCTTCAGAAATGTGGAAAATGGTCCGTTTTCAAATGTTTTATTTTTGAACGTCAGTTCACATTTGTAGGTGGATCATCAGTGTTAGAGCTAAAATTAGCATGTTTAAAGTGATTTTCATGCTTCCAGGGGCCCAAAACACAAGATTTATGGAATGGTTAAAAGTGCATGAAAATGGCCAATTTACTCACTCTGAGTTCTCAAAAAGGGTTTCTTCACCCCCGGAAGTTAATTAAATACCATTTGGAGGCATTTAATGTTCGAGCAAAAACGGCTGATTTTCGACAAAAGAGATAACACCCCCCCATTACGTCATGCTTCAGAAATGTGGAAAATGGTCCGTTTTCAAATGTTTTATTTTTGAACGTCAGTTCACATTTGTAGGTGGATCATCAGTGTTAGAGCTAAAATTAGCATGTTTAAAGTGATTTTCATGCTTCCAGGGGCCCAAAACACAAGATTTATGGAATGGTTAAAAGTGCATGAAAATGGCCAATTTACTCACTCTGAGTTCTCAAAAAGGGTTTCTTCACCCCGGGAAGTTAATTAAATACCATTTGGAGGCATTTAATGTTAGAGCAAAAACGGCTGATTTTCGACAAAAGAGATAACACCCCCCCATTACGTCATGCTTCAGAAATGTGGAAAATGGTCCGTTTTCAAATGTTTTATTTTTGAACGTCAGTTCACATTTGTAGGTGGATCATCAGTGTTAGAGCTAAAATTAGCATGTTTAAAGTGATTTTCATGCTTCCAGGGGCTCGGGAAGTGAAATAAATACCATTTGGAGGCATTTAATGTTCGAGCAAAAAAGGCTGATTTTCCACAAAAGAGATAACACCCCCCCATTACGTCATGCTTCAGAAATGTGGAAAATGGTCCGTTTTCAAATGTTTCATTTTTGAACGTCAGTTCACATTTGTAGGTGGATCATCAGTGTTAGAGCTAAAATTAGCATGTTTAAAGTGATTTTCATGCTTCCAGGGGCCCAAAACACAAGATTTATGGAATGGTTAAAAGTGCATGAAAATGGCCAATTTACTCACTCTGAGTTCTCAAAAAGGGTTTCTTCACCCCGGGAAGTTAATTAAATTCCATTTGGAGGCATTTAATGTTAGAGCAAAAACGGCTGATTTTCGACAAAAGAGATAACACCCCCCCATTACGTCATGCTTCAGAAATGTGGAAAATGGTCCGTTTTCAAATGTTTCATTTTTGAACGTCAGTTCACATTTGTAGGTGGATCATCAGTGTTAGGGCTAAAATTAGCATGTTTAAAGTGATTTTCATGCTTCCACGGGCTCGGGAAGTTAATTAAATACCATTTGGAGGCATTTAATGTTCGAGCAAAAACTGCTGATTTTCGACAAAAGAGATAACACCCTCCCATTACGTCATGCTTCAGAAATGTGGAAAATGGTCCGTTTTCAAATGTTTTATTTTTGAACGTCAGTTCACATTTGTAGGTGGATCATCAGTGTTAGAGCTAAAATTAGCATGTTTAAAGGGATTTTCATGCTTCCAGGGGCTCGGGAAGTGAAATAAATACCATTTGGAGGCATTTAATGTTCGAGCAAAAACGGCTGATTTTCGACAAAAGAGATAACACCCCCCCATTACGTCATGCTTCAGAAATGTGGAAAATGGTCCGTTTTCAAATGTTTCATTTTTGAACGTCAGTTCACATTTGTAGGTGGATCATCAGTGTTAGAGCTAAAATTAGCATGTTTAAAGTGATTTTCATGCTTCCAGGGGCTCGGGAAGTTAATTAAATACCATTTGGAGGCATTTAATGTTCGAGCAAAAACGGCTGATTTTCGACAAAAAGAGATAACACCCCCCCATTACGTCATGCTTCAGAAATGTGGAAAATGGTCCGTTTTCAAATGTTTTATTTTTGAACGTCAGTTCACATTTGTAGGTGGCTCATCAGTGTTAGAGTTAAAATTAGCATGTTTAAAGTGATTTTCATGCTTCCAGGGGCCCAAAACACAAGATTTATGGAATGGTTAAAAGTGCATGAAAATGGCCAATTTACTCACTCTGAGTTCTCAAAAAGGGTTTCTTCACCCCGGGAAGTTAATTAAATACCATTTGGAGGCATTTAATGTTAGAGCAAAAACGGCTGATTTTCGACAAAAGAGATAACACCCCCCCCCATTACGTCATGCTTCAGAAATGTGGAAAATGGTCCGTTTTCAAATGTTTCATTTTTGAACGTCAGTTCACATTTGTACGTGGATCATCAGTGTTAGAGCTAAAATTAGCATGTTTAAAGTGATTTTCATGCTTCCAGGGGCTCGGGAAGTTAATTAAATACCATTTGGAGGCATTTAATGTTCGAGCAAAAACGGCTGATTTTCGACAAAAGAGATAACACCCCCCCATTACGTCATGCTTCAGAAATGTGGAAAATGGTCCGTTTTCAAATGTTTTATTTTTGAACGTCAGTTCACATTTGTAGGTCGATCATCAGTGTTAGAGCTAAAATTAGCATGTTTAAAGTGATTTTCATGCTTCCAGGGGCCCAAAACACAAGATTTATGGAATGGTTAAAAGTGCATGAAAATGGCCAATTTACTCACTCTGAGTTCTCAAAAAGGGTTTCTTCACCCCGGGAAGTTAATTAAATACCATTTGGAGGCATTTAATGTTCGAGCAAAAACGGCTGATTTTCGACAAAAGAGATAACACCCCCCCATTACGTCATGCTTCAGAAATGTGGAAAATGGTCCGTTTTCAAATGTTTCATTTTTGAACGTCAGTTCACATTTGTAGGTGGATCATCAGTGTTAGAGCTAAAATTAGCATGTTTAAAGTGATTTTCATGCTTCCAGGGGCCCAAAACACAAGATTTATGGAATGGTTACAAGTGCATGAAAATGGCCAATTTACTCACTCTGAGTTCTCAAAAAGGGTTTCTTCACCCCGGGAAGTTAATTAAATACCATTTGGAGGCATTTAATGTTCGAGCAAAAACGGCTGATTTTCGACAAAAGAGATAACACCCCCCCATTACGTCATGCTTCGGAAATGTGGAAAATGGTCCGTTTTCAAATGTTTTTTTTTTGAACGTCAGTTCACATTTGTATGTGGATCATCAGTGTTAGAGCTAAAATTAGCATGTTTAAAGTGATTTTCATGCTTCCAGGGGCTCGGGAAGTGAAATAAATACCATTTGGAGGCATTTAATGTTCGAGCAAAAACGGCTGATTTTCGACAAAAGAGATAACTCCCCCTCATTACGTCATGCTTCAGAAATGTGGAAAATGGTCCGTTTTCAAATGTTTTATTTTTGAACGTCAGTTCACATTTGTAGGTGGATCATCAGTGTTAGAGCTAAAATTAGCATGTTTAAAGTGATTTTCATGCTTCCAGGGGCTCGGGAAGTGAAATAAATACCATTTGGAGGCATTTAATGTTCGAGCAAAAACGGCTGATTTTCGACAAAAGAGATAACACCCCCCCATTACGTCATGCTTCAGAAATGTGGAAAATGGTCCGTTTTCAAATGTTTTATTTTTGAACGTCAGTTCACATTTGTAGGTGGATCATCAGTGTTAGAGCTAAAATTAGCATGTTTAAAGTGATTTTCATGCTTCCAGGGGCTCGGGAAGTTAATTAAATACCATTTGGAGGCATTTAATGTTCGAGCAAAAACGGCTGATTTTCGACAAAAGAGATAACACCCCCCATTACGTCATGCTTCAGAAATGTGGAAAATGGTCCGTTTTCAAATGTTTTATTTTTGAACGTCAGTTCACATTTGTAGGTGGATCATCAGTGTTAGAGCTAAAATTAGCATGTGTAAAGTGATTTTCATGCTTCCAGGGGCCCAAAACACAAGATTTATGGAATGGTTAAAAGTGCATGAAAATGGCCAATTTACTCACTCTGAGTTCTCAAAAAGGGTTTCTTCACCCCGGGAAGTTAATTAAATACCATTTAGAGGCATTTAATGTTAAAGCAAAAACGGCTGATTTTCGACAAAAGAGATAACACCCCCCCATTACGTCATGCTTCGGAAATGTGGAAAATGGTCCGTTTTCAAATGTTTTTTTTTTGAACGTCAGTTCACATTTGTAGGTGGATCATCAGTGTTAGAGCTAAAATTAGCATGTTTAAAGTGATTTTCATGCTTCCAGGGGCTCGGGAAGTGAAATAAATACCATTTGGAGGCATTTAATGTTCGAGCAAAAACGGCTGATTTTCGACAAAAGAGATAACTCCCCCTCATTACGTCATGCTTCAGAAATGTGGAAAATGGTCCGTTTTCAAATGTTTTATTTTTGAACGTCAGTTCACATTTGTAGGTGGATCATCAGTGTTAGAGCTAAAATTAGCATGTTTAAAGTGATTTTCATGCTTCCAGGGGCTCGGGAAGTGAAATAAATACCATTTGGAGGCATTTAATGTTCGAGCAAAAACGGCTGATTTTCGACAAAAGAGATAACACCCCCCCATTACGTCATGCTTCAGAAATGTGGAAAATGGTCCGTTTTCAAATGTTTTATTTTTGAACGTCAGTTCACATTTGTAGGTGGATCATCAGTGTTAGAGCTAAAATTAGCATGTTTAAAGTGATTTTCATGCTTCCAGGGGCTCGGGAAGTTAATTAAATACCATTTGGAGGCATTTAATGTTCGAGCAAAAACGGCTGATTTTCGACAAAAGAGATAACACCCCCCCATTACGTCATGCTTCAGAAATGTGGAAAATGGTCCGTTTTCAAATGTTTTATTTTTGAACGTCAGTTCACATTTGTAGGTGGATCATCAGTGTTAGAGCTAAAATTAGCATGTTTAAAGTGATTTTCATGCTTCCAGGGGCCCAAAACACAAGATTTATGGAATGGTTAAAAGTGCATGAAAATGGCCAATTTACTCACTCTGAGTTCTCAAAAAGGGTTTCTTCACCCCGGGAAGTTAATTAAATACCATTTGGAGGCATTTAATGTTAGAGCAAAAATGGCTGATTTTCGACAAAAGAGATAACACCCCCCCATTACGTCATGCTTCAGAAATGTGGAAAATGGTCCGTTTTCAAATGTTTTATTTTTGAACGTCAGTTCACATTTGTAGGTGGATCATCAGTGTTAGAGCTAAAATTAGCATGTTTAAAGTGATTTTCATGCTTCCAGGGGCCCAAAACACAAGATTTATGGAATGGTTAAAAGTGCATGAAAATGGCCAATTTACTCACTCTGAGTTCTCAAAAAGGGTTTCTTCACCCCCGGAAGTTAATTAAATACCATTTGGAGGCATTTAATGTTCGAGCAAAAACGGCTGATTTTCGACAAAAGAGATAACACCCCCCCATTACGTCATGCTTCAGAAATGTGGAAAATGGTCCGTTTTCAAATGTTTTATTTTTGAACGTCAGTTCACATTTGTAGGTGGATCATCAGTGTTAGAGCTAAAATTAGCATGTTTAAAGTGATTTTCATGCTTCCAGGGGCCCAAAACACAAGATTTATGGAATGGTTAAAAGTGCATGAAAATGGCCAATTTACTCACTCTGAGTTCTCAAAAAGGGTTTCTTCACCCCGGGAAGTTAATTAAATACCATTTGGAGGCATTTAATGTTAGAGCAAAAACGGCTGATTTTCGACAAAAGAGATAACACCCCCCCATTACGTCATGCTTCAGAAATGTGGAAAATGGTCCGTTTTCAAATGTTTTATTTTTGAACGTCAGTTCACATTTGTAGGTGGATCATCAGTGTTAGAGCTAAAATTAGCATGTTTAAAGTGATTTTCATGCTTCCAGGGGCTCGGGAAGTGAAATAAATACCATTTGGAGGCATTTAATGTTCGAGCAAAAAAGGCTGATTTTCCACAAAAGAGATAACACCCCCCCATTACGTCATGCTTCAGAAATGTGGAAAATGGTCCGTTTTCAAATGTTTCATTTTTGAACGTCAGTTCACATTTGTAGGTGGATCATCAGTGTTAGAGCTAAAATTAGCATGTTTAAAGTGATTTTCATGCTTCCAGGGGCCCAAAACACAAGATTTATGGAATGGTTAAAAGTGCATGAAAATGGCCAATTTACTCACTCTGAGTTCTCAAAAAGGGTTTCTTCACCCCGGGAAGTTAATTAAATTCCATTTGGAGGCATTTAATGTTAGAGCAAAAACGGCTGATTTTCGACAAAAGAGATAACACCCCCCCATTACGTCATGCTTCAGAAATGTGGAAAATGGTCCGTTTTCAAATGTTTCATTTTTGAACGTCAGTTCACATTTGTAGGTGGATCATCAGTGTTAGGGCTAAAATTAGCATGTTTAAAGTGATTTTCATGCTTCCACGGGCTCGGGAAGTTAATTAAATACCATTTGGAGGCATTTAATGTTCGAGCAAAAACGGCTGATTTTCGACAAAAGAGATAACACCCCCCCATTACGTCATGCTTCAGAAATGTGGAAAATGGTCCGTTTTCAAATGTTTTATTTTTGAACGTCAGTTCACATTTGTAGGTGGATCATCAGTGTTAGAGCTAAAATTAGCATGTTTAAAGTGATTTTCATGCTTCCAGGGGCTCGGGAAGTTAATTAAATACCATTTGGAGGCATTTAATGTTCGAGCAAAAACTGCTGATTTTCGACAAAAGAGATAACACCCTCCCATTACGTCACGCTTCAGAAATGTGGAAAATGGTCCGTTTTCAAATGTTTTATTTTTGAACGTCAGTTCACATTTGTAGGTGGATCATCAGTGTTAGAGCTAAAATTAGCATGTTTAAAGGGATTTTCATGCTTCCAGGGGCTCGGGAAGTGAAATAAATACCATTTGGAGGCATTTAATGTTCGAGCAAAAACGGCTGATTTTCGACAAAAGAGATAACACCCCCCCATTACGTCATGCTTCAGAAATGTGGAAAATGGTCCGTTTTCAAATGTTTCATTTTTGAACGTCAGTTCACATTTGTAGGTGGATCATCAGTGTTAGAGCTAAAATTAGCATGTTTAAAGTGATTTTCATGCTTCCAGGGGCTCGGGAAGTTAATTAAATACCATTTGGAGGCATTTAATGTTCGAGCAAAAACGTCTGATTTTCGACAAAAAGAGATAACACCCCCCCATTACGTCATGCTTCAGAAATGTGGAAAATGGTCCCTTTTCAAATGTTTTATTTTTGAACGTCAGTTCACATTTGTAGGTGGATCATCAGTGTTAGAGTTAAAATTAGCATGTTTAAAGTGATTTTCATGCTTCCAGGGGCCCAAAACACAAGATTTATGGAATGGTTAAAAGTGCATGAAAATGGCCAATTTACTCACTCTGAGTTCTCAAAAAGGGTTTCTTCACCCCGGGAAGTTAATTAAATACTATTTGGAGGCATTTAATGTTAGAGCAAAAACGGCTGATTTTCGACAAAAGAGATAACACCCCCCCCCCATTACGTCATGCTTCAGAAATGTGGAAAATGGTCCGTTTTCAAATGTTTCATTTTTGAACGTCAGTTCACATTTGTAGGTGGATCATCAGTGTTAGAGCTAAAATTAGCATGTTTAAAGTGATTTTCATGCTTCCAGGGGCTCGGGAAGTTAATTAAATACCATTTGGAGGCATTTAATGTTCGAGCAAAAACGGCTGATTTTCGACAAAAGAGATAACACCCCCCCATTACGTCATGCTTCAGAAATGTGGAAAATGGTCCGTTTTCAAATGTTTCATTTTTGAACGTCAGTTCACATTTGTAGGTGGATCATCAGTGTTAGAGCTAAAATTAGCATGTTTGAAGTGATTTTCATGCTTCCAGGGGCCCAAAACACAAGATTTATGGAATGGTTACAAGTGCATGAAAATGGCCAATTTACTCACTCTGAGTTCTCAAAAAGGGTTTCTTCACCCCGGGAAGTTAATTAAATACCATTTGGAGGCATTTAATGTTCGAGCAAAAACGGCTGATTTTCGACAAAAGAGATAACACCCCCCCATTACGTCATGCTTCGGAAATGTGGAAAATGGTCCGTTTTCAAATGTTTTTTTTTTGAACGTCAGTTCACATTTGTAGGTGGATCATCAGTGTTAGAGCTAAAATTAGCATGTTTAAAGTGATTTTCATGCTTCCAGGGGCTCGGGAAGTGAAATAAATACCATTTGGAGGCATTTAATGTTCGAGCAAAAACGGCTGATTTTCGACAAAAGAGATAACTCCCCCTCATTACGTCATGCTTCAGAAATGTGGAAAATGGTCCGTTTTCAAATGTTTTATTTTTGAACGTCAGTTCACATTTGTAGGTGGATCATCAGTGTTAGAGCTAAAATTAGCATGTTTAAAGTGATTTTCATGCTTCCAGGGGCTCGGGAAGTGAAATAAATACCATTTGGAGGCATTTAATGTTCGAGCAAAAACGGCTGATTTTCGACAAAAGAGATAACACCCCCCCATTACGTCATGCTTCAGAAATGTGGAAAATGGTCCGTTTTCAAATGTTTTATTTTTGAACGTCAGTTCACATTTGTAGGTGGATCATCAGTGTTAGAGCTAAAATTAGCATGTTTAAAGTGATTTTCATGCTTCCAGGGGCTCGGGAAGTTAATTAAATACCATTTGGAGGCATTTAATGTTCGAGCAAAAACGGCTGATTTTCGACAAAAGAGATAACACCCCCCATTACGTCATGCTTCAGAAATGTGGAAAATGGTCCGTTTTCAAATGTTTTATTTTTGAACGTCAGTTCACATTTGTAGGTGGATCATCAGTGTTAGAGCTAAAATTAGCATGTGTAAAGTGATTTTCATGCTTCCAGGGGCCCAAAACACAAGATTTATGGAATGGTTAAAAGTGCATGAAAATGGCCAATTTACTCACTCTGAGTTCTCAAAAAGGGTTTCTTCACCCCGGGAAGTTAATTAAATACCATTTGGAGGCATTTAATGTTAAAGCAAAAACGGCTGATTTTCGACAAAAGAGATAACACCCCCCCATTACGTCATGCTTCGGAAATGTGGAAAATGGTCCGTTTTCAAATGTTTTTTTTTTGAACGTCAGTTCACATTTGTAGGTGGATCATCAGTGTTAGAGCTAAAATTAGCATGTTTAAAGTGATTTTCATGCTTCCAGGGGCTCGGGAAGTGAAATAAATACCATTTGGAGGCATTTAATGTTCGAGCAAAAACGGCTGATTTTCGACAAAAGAGATAACTCCCCCTCATTACGTCATGCTTCAGAAATGTGGAAAATGGTCCGTTTTCAAATGTTTTATTTTTGAACGTCAGTTCACATTTGTAGGTGGATCATCAGTGTTAGAGCTAAAATTAGCATGTTTAAAGTGATTTTCATGCTTCCAGGGGCTCGGGAAGTGAAATAAATACCATTTGGAGGCATTTAATGTTCGAGCAAAAACGGCTGATTTTCGACAAAAGAGATAACACCCCCCCATTACGTCATGCTTCAGAAATGTGGAAAATGGTCCGTTTTCAAATGTTTCATTTTTGAACGTCAGTTCACATTTGTAGGTGGATCATCAGTGTTAGAGCTAAAATTAGCATGTTTAAAGTGATTTTCATGCTTCCAGGGGCCCAAAACACAAGAATTATGGAATGGTTAAAAGTGCATGAAAATGGCCAATTTACTCACTCTGAGTTCTCAAAAAGGGTTTCTTCACCCCGGGAAGTTAATTAAATACCATTTGGAGGCATTTAATGTTAGAGCGAAAACGGCTGATTTTCGACAAAAGAGATAACACCCCCCCCATTACGTCATGCTTCAGAAATGTGGAAAATGGTCCGTTTTCAAATGTTTTATTTTTGAACGTCAGTTCACATTTGTAGGTGGATCATCAGTGTTAGAGCTAAAATTAGCATGTTTAAAGTGATTTTCATGCTTCCAGGGGCCCAAAACACAAGATTTATGGAATGGTTAAAAGTGCATGAAAATGGCCAATTTACTCACTCTGAGTTCTCAAAAAGGGTTTCTTCACCACGGGAAGTTAATTAAATACCATTTGGAGGCATTTAATGTTCGAGCAAAAACGGCTGATTTTCGACAAAAGAGATAACACCCCCCCATTACGTCATGCTTCAGAAATGTGGAAAATGGTCCGTTTTCAAATGTTTTATTTTTGAACGTCAGTTCACATTTGTAGCTGGATCATCAGTGTTAGAGCTAAAATTAGCATGTTTAAAGTGATTTTCATGCTTCCAGGGGCTCGGGAAGTTAATTAAATACCATTTGGAGGCATTTAATGTTCGAGCAAAAACGGCTGATTTTCGACAAAAGAGATAACACCCCCCCATTACGTCATGCTTCAGAAATGTGGAAAATGGTCCGTTTTCAAATGTTTTATTTTTGAACGTCAGTTCACATTTGTAGGTGGATCATCAGTGTTAGAGCTAAAATTAGCATGTTTAAAGTGATTTTCATGCTTCCAGGGGCCCAAAACACAAGATTTATGGAATGGTTAAAAGTGCATGAAAATGGCCAATTTACTCACTCTGAGTTCTCAAAAAGGGTTTCTTCACCCCGGGAAGTTAATTAAATACCATTTGGAGGCATTTAATGTTAGAGCAAAAACGGCTGATTTTCGACAAAAGAGATAACACCCCCCCATTACGTCATGCTTCAGAAATGTGGAAAATGGTCAGTTTTCAAATGTTTCATTTTTGAACGTCAGTTCACATTTGTAGGTGGATCATCAGTGTTAGAGCTAAAATTAGCATGTTTAAAGTGATTTTCATGCTTCCAGGGGCTCGGGAAGTGAAATAAATACCATTTGGAGGCATTTAATGTTCGAGCAAAAACGGCTGATTTTCGACAAAAGAGATAACACCCCCCCATTACGTCATGCTTCAGAAATGTGGAAAATGGTCCGTTTTCAAATGTTTTATTTTTGAACGTCAGTTCACATTTGTAGGTGGATCATCAGTGTTAGAGCTAAAATTAGCATGTTTAAAGTGATTTTCATGCTTCCAGGGGCTCGGGAAGTTAATTAAATACCATTTGGAGGCATTTAATGTTCGAGCAAAAACGGCTGATTTTCGACAAAAGAGATAACACCCCCCCATTACGTCATGCTTCAGAAATGTGGAAAATGGTCCGTTTTCAAATGTTTTATTTTTGAACGTCAGTTCACATTTGTAGGTGGATCATCAGTGTTAGAGCTAAAATTAGCATGTTTAAAGTGATTTTCATGCTTCCAGGGGCCCAAAACACAAGATTTATGGAATGGTTAAAAGTGCATGAAAATGGCCAATTTACTCACTCTGAGTTCTCAAAAAGGGTTTCTTCACCCCGGGAAGTTAATTAAATACCATTTGGAGGCATTTAATGTTAGAGCAAAAACGGCTGATTTTCGACAAAAGAGATAACACCCCCCCATTACGTCATGCTTCAGAAATGTAGAAAATGGTCCGTTTTCAAATGTTTTATTTTTGAACGTCAGTTCACATTTGTAGGTGGATCATCAGTGTTAGAGCTAAAATTAGCATGTTTAAAGTGATTTTCATGCTTCCAGGGGCCCACAACACAAGATTTATGGAATGGTTAAAAGTGCATGAAAATGGCCAATTTACTCACTCTGAGTTCTTAAAAAGGGGTTCTTCACCCCGGGAAGTTAATTAAATACCATTTGGAGGCATTTAATGTTAGAGCAAAAACGGCTGATTTTCGACAAAAGAGATAACACCCCCCCATTACGTCATGCTTCAGAAATGTGGAAAATGGTCCGTTTTCAAATGTTTTATTTTTGAACGTCAGTTCACATTTGTAGGTGGATCATCAGTGTTAGAGCTAAAATTAGCATGTTTAAAGTGATTTTCATGCTTCCAGGGGCCCAAAACACAAGATTTATGGAATGGTTAAAAGTGCATGAAAATGGCCAATTTACTCACTCTGAGTTCTCAAAAAGGGTTTCTTCACCACGGGAAGTTAATTAAATACCATTTGGAGGCATTTAATGTTAGAGCAAAAACGGCTGATTTTCGACAAAAGAGATAACACCCCCCCATTACATCATGCTTCAGAAATGTGGAAAATGGTCCGTTTTCAAATGTTTTATTTTTGAACGTCAGTTCACATTTGTAGGTGGATCATCAGTGTTAGAGCTAAAATTAGCATGTTTAAAGTGATTTTCATGCTTCCAGGGGCCCAAAACACAAGATTTATGGAATGGTTAAAAGTGCATGAAAATGGCCAATTTACTCACTCTGAGTTCTCAAAAAGGGTTTCTTCACCACGGGAAGTTAATTAAATACCATTTGGAGGCATTTAATGTTCGAGCAAAAACGGCTGATTTTCGACAAAAGAGATAACACCCCCCCATTACGTCATTCTTCAGAAATGTGGAAAATGGTCCGTTTTCAAATGTTTTATTTTTGAACGTCAGTTCACATTTGTAGCTGGATCATCAGTGTTAGAGCTAAAATTAGCATGTTTAAAGTGATTTTCATGCTTCCAGGGGCTCGGGAAGTTAATTAAATACCATTTGGAGGCATTTAATGTTCGAGCAAAAACGGCTGATTTTCGACAAAAGAGATAACACCCCCCCATTACGTCATGCTTCAGAAATGTGGAAAATGGTCCGTTTTCAAATGTTTTATTTTTGAACGTCAGTTCACATTTGTAGGTGGATCATCAGTGTTAGAGCTAAAATTAGCATGTTTAAAGTGATTTTCATGCTTCCAGGGGCCCAAAACACAAGATTTATGGAATGGTTAAAAGTGCATGAAAATGGCCAATTTACTCACTCTGAGTTCTCAAAAAGGGTTTCTTCACCCCGGGAAGTTAATTAAATACCATTTGGAGGCATTTAATGTTCGAGCAAAAACGGCTGATTTTCGACAAAAGAGATAACACCCCCCCATTACGTCATGCTTCAGAAATGTGGAAAATGGTCCGTTTTCAAATGTTTCATTTTTGAACGTCAGTTCACATTTGTAGGTGGATCATCAGTGTTAGAGCTAAAATTAGCATGTTTAAAGTGATTTTCATGCTTCCAGGGGCCCAAAACACAAGAATTATGGAATGGTTAAAAGTGCATGAAAATGGCCAATTTACTCACTCTGAGTTCTCAAAAAGGGTTTCTTCACCCCGGGAAGTTAATTAAATACCATTTGGAGGCATTTAATGTTAGAGCAAAAACGGCTGATTTTCGACAAAAGAGATAACACCCCCCCATTACGTCATGTTTCAGAAATGTGGAAAATGGTCCGTTTTCAAATGTTTTATTTTTGAACGTCAGTTCACATTTGTAGGTGGATCATCAGTGTTAGAGCTAAAATTAGCATGTGTAAAGTGATTTTCATGCTTCCAGGGGCCCAAAACACAAGATTTATGGAATGGTTAAAAGTGCATGAAAATGGCCAATTTACTCACTCTGAGTTCTCAAAAAGGGTTTCTTCACCCCGGGAAGTTAATTAAATACCATTTGGAGGCATTTAATGTTAGAGCAAAAACGGCTGATTTTCGACAAAAGAGATAACACCCCCCCATTACGTCATGCTTCAGAAATGTGGAAAATGGTCCGTTTTCAAATGTTTCATTTTTGAACGTCAGTTCACATTTGTAGGTGGATCATCAGTGTTAGAGCTAAAATTAGCATGTTTAAAGTGATTTTCATGCTTCCAGGGGCTCGGGAAGTTAATTAAATACCATTTGGAGGCATTTAATGTTCGAGCAAAAACGGCTGATTTTCGACAAAAGAGATAACACCCCCCATTACGTCATGCTTCAGAAATGTGGAAAATGGTCCGTTTTCAAATGTTTTATTTTTGAACGTCAGTTCACATTTGTAGGTGGATCATCAGTGTTAGAGCTAAAATTAGCATGTTTAAAGTGATTTTCATGCTTCCAGGGGCTCGGGAAGTTAATTAAATACCATTTGGAGGCATTTAATGTTCGAGCAAAAACGGCTGATTTTCGACAAAAGAGATAACACCCCCCCATTACGTCATGCTTCAGAAATGTGGAAAATGGTCCGTTTTCAAATGTTTTATGTTTGAACGTCAGTTCACATTTGTAGGTGGATCATTAGTGTTAGAGCTAAAATTAGCATGTTTAAAGTGATTTTCATGCTTCCAGGGGCCCAAAACACAAGATTTATGGAATGGTTAAAAGTGCATGAAAATGGCCAATTTACTCACTCTGAGTTCTCAAAAAGGGTTTCTTCACCCCGGGAAGTTAATTAAATACCATTTGGAGGCATTTAATGTTAGAGCAAAAACGGCTGATTTTCGACAAAAGAGATAACACCCCCCCATTACGTCATGCTTCAGAAATGTGGAAAATGGTCCGTTTTCAAATGTTTTATTTTTGAACGCCAGTTCACATTTGTAGGTGGATCATCAGTGTTAGAGCTAAAATTAGCATGTTTAAAGTGATTTTCATGCTTCCAGGGGCCCAAAACACAAGATTTATGGAATGGTTAAAAGTGCATGAAAATGGCCAATTTACTCACTCTGAGTTCTCAAAAAGGGTTTCTTCACCCCGGGAAGTTAATTAAATACC
The DNA here is from genome assembly GCF_964263255.1 of Lissotriton vulgaris. Classification (NCBI taxonomy): domain Eukaryota; kingdom Metazoa; phylum Chordata; class Amphibia; order Caudata; family Salamandridae; genus Lissotriton; species Lissotriton vulgaris. Next base: position 89,152 of record NW_028242601.1, read on the forward strand.
ATTTGGAGGCATTTAATGTTAGAGCAAAAATGGCTGATTTTCGACAAAAGAGATAACACCCCCCCATTACGTCATGCTTCAGAAATGTGGAAAATGGTCCGTTTTCAAATGTTTTATTTTTGAACGTCAGTTCACATTTGTAGGTGGATCATCAGTGTTAGAGCTAAAATTAGCATGTTTAAAGTGATTTTCATGCTTCCAGGGGCCCAAAACACAAGATTTATGGAATGGTTAAAAGTGCATGAAAATGGCCAATTTACTCACTCTGAGTTCTCAAAAAGGGTTTCTTCACCCCCGGAAGTTAATTAAATACCATTTGGAGGCATTTAATGTTCGAGCAAAAACGGCTGATTTTCGACAAAAGAGATAACACCCCCCCATTACGTCATGCTTCAGAAATGTGGAAAATGGTCCGTTTTCAAATGTTTTATTTTTGAACGTCAGTTCACATTTGTAGGTGGATCATCAGTGTTAGAGCTAAAATTAGCATGTTTAAAGTGATTTTCATGCTTCCAGGGGCCCAAAACACAAGATTTATGGAATGGTTAAAAGTGCATGAAAATGGCTAATTTACTCACTCTGAGTTCTCAAAAAGGGTTTCTTCACCCCGGGAAGTTAATTAAATACCATTTGGAGGCATTTAATGTTAGAGCAAAAACGGCTGATTTTCGACAAAAGAGATAACACCCCCCCATTACGTCATGCTTCAGAAATGTGGAAAATGGTCTGTTTTCAAATGTTTTATTTTTGAACGTCAGTTCACATTTGTAGGTGGATCATCAGTGTTAGAGCTAAAATTCGCATGTTTAAAGTGATTTTCATGCTTCCAGGGGCTCGGGAAGTGAAATAAATACCATTTGGAGGCATTTAATGTTCGAGCAAAAAAGGCTGATTTTCCACAAAAGAGATAACACCCCCCCATTACGTCATGCTTCAGAAATGTGGAAAATGGTCCGTTTTCAAATGTTTCATTTTTGAACATCAGTTCACATTTGTAGGTGGATCATCAGTGTTAGAGCTAAAATTAGCATGTTTAAAGTGATTTTCATGCTTCCAGGGGCCCAAAACACAAGATTTATGGAATGGTTAAAAGTGCATGAAAATGGCCAATTTACTCACTCTGAGTTCTCAAAAAGGGTTTCTTCACCCCGGGAAGTTAATTAAATTCCATTTGGAGGCATTTAATGTTAGAGCAAAAACGGCTGATTTTCGACAAAAGAGATAACACCCCCCCATTACGTCATGCTTCAGAAATGTGGAAAATGGTCCGTTTTCAAATGTTTCATTTTTGAACGTCAGTTCACATTTGTAGGTGGATCATCAGTGTTAGGGCTAAAATTAGCATGTTTAAAGTGATTTTCATGCTTCCATGGGCTCGGGAAGTTAATTAAATACCATTTGGAGGCATTTAATGTTCGAGCAAAAACGGCTGATTTTCGACAAAAGAGATAACACCCCCCCATTACGTCATGCTTCAGAAATGTGGAAAATGGTCCGTTTTCAAATGTTTTATTTTTGAACGTCAGTTCACATTTGTAGGTGGATCATCAGTGTTAGAGCTAAAATTAGCATGTTTAAAGGGATTTTCATGCTTCCAGGGGCTCGGGAAGTGAAATAAATACCATTTGGAGGCATTTAATGTTCGAGCAAAAACGGCTGATTTTCGACAAAAGAGATAACACCCCCCCATTACGTCATGCTTCAGAAATGTGGAAAATGGTCCGTTTTCAAATGTTTCATTTTTGAACGTCAGTTCACATTTGTAGGTGGATCATCAGTGTTAGAGCTAAAATTAGCATGTTTAAAGTGATTTTCATGCTTCCAGGGGCTCGGGAAGTTAATTAAATACCATTTGGAGGCATTTAATGTTCGAGCAAAAACGGCTGATTTTCGACAAAAAGAGATAACACCCCCCCATTACGTCATGCTTCAGAAATGTGGAAAATGGTCCGTTTTCAAATGTTTTATTTTTGAACGTCAGTTCACATTTGTAGGTGGATCATCAGTGTTAGAGTTAAAATTAGCATGTTTAAAGTGATTTTCATGCTTCCAGGGGCCCAAAACACAAGATTTATGGAATGGTTAAAAGTGCATGAAAATGGCCAATTTACTCACTCTGAGTTCTCAAAAAGGGTTTCTTCACCCCGGGAAGTTAATTAAATACCATTTGGAGGCATTTAATGTTAGAGCAAAAACGGCTGATTTTCGACAAAAGAGATAACACCCCCCCCCCATTACGTCATGCTTCAGAAATGTGGAAAATGGTCCGTTTTCAAATGTTTTATTTTTGAACGTCAGTTCACATTTGTAGGTGGATCATCAGTGTTAGAGCTAAAATTAGCATGTTTAAAGTGATTTTCATGCTTCCAGGGGCCCAAAACACAAGATTTATGGAATGGTTAAAAGTGCATGAAAATGGCCAATTTACTCACTCTGAGTTCTCAAAAAGGGTTTCTTCACCCCGGGAAGTTAATTAAATACCATTTGGAGGCATTTAATGTTCGAGCAAAAACGGCTGATTTTCGACAAAAGAGATAACACCCCCCCATTACGTCATGCTTCAGAAATGTGGAAAATGGTCCGTTTTCAAATGTTTCATTTTTGAACGTCAGTTCACATTTGTAGGTGGATCATCAGTGTTAGAGCTAAAATTAGCATGTTTAAAGTGATTTTCATGCTTCCAGGGGCTCGGGAAGTTAATTAAATACCATTTGGAGGCATTTAATGTTCGAGCAAAAACGGCTGATTTTCGACAAAAGAGATAACACCCCCCCATTACGTCATGCTTCAGAAATGTGGAAAATGGTCCGTTTTCAAATGTTTCATTTTTGAACGTCAGTTCACATTTGTAGGTGGATCATCAGTGTTAGAGCTAAAATTAGCATGTTTAAAGTGATTTTCATGCTTCCAGGGGCCCAAAACACAAGATTTATGGAATGGTTAAAAGTGCATGAAAATGGCCAATTTACTCACTCTGAGTTCTCAAAAAGGGTTTCTTCACCCCGGGAAGTTAATTAAATACCATTTGGAGGCATTTAATGTTCGAGCAAAAACGGCTGATTTTCGACAAAAGAGATAACACCCCCCCATTACGTCATGCTTCGGAAATGTGGAAAATGGTCCGTTTTCAAATGTTTTTTTTTTGAACGTCAGTTCACATTTGTAGGTGGATCATCAGTGTTAGAGCTAAAATTAGCATGTTTAAAGTGATTTTCATGCTTCCAGGGGCTCGGGAAGTGAAATAAATACCATTTGGAGGCATTTAATGTTCGAGCAAAAACGGCTGATTTTCGACAAAAGAGATAACACCCCCCCATTACGTCATGCTTCAGAAATGTGGAAAATGGTCTGTTTTCAAATGTTTTATTTTTGAACGTCAGTTCACATTTGTAGGTGGATCATCAGTGTTAGAGCTAAAATTAGCATGTTTAAAGTGATTTTCATGCTTCCAGGGGCTCGGGAAGTTAATTAAATACCATTTGGAGGCATTTAATGTTCGAGCAAAAACGGCTGATTTTCGACAAAAGAGATAACACCCCCCATTACGTCATGCTTCAGAAATGTGGAAAATGGTCCGTTTTCAAATGTTTTATTTTTGAACGTCAGTTCACATTTGTAGGTGGATCATCAGTGTTAGAGCTAAAATTAGCATGTGTAAAGTGATTTTCATGCTTCCAGGGGCCCAAAACACAAGATTTATGGAATGGTTAAAAGTGCATGAAAATGGCCAATTTACTCACTCTGAGTTCTCAAAAAGGGTTTCTTCACCCCGGGAAGTTAATTAAATACCATTTGGAGGCATTTAATGTTAAAGCAAAAACGGCTGATTTTCGACAAAAGAGATAACACCCCCCCATTACGTCATGCTTCGGAAATGTGGAAAATGGTCCGTTTTCAAATGTTTTTTTTTTGAACGTCAGTTCACATTTGTAGGTGGATCATCAGTGTTAGAGCTAAAATTAGCATGTTTAAAGTGATTTTCATGCTTCCAGGGGCTCGGGAAGTGAAATAAATACCATTTGGAGGCATTTAATGTTCGAGCAAAAACGGCTGATTTTCGACAAAAGAGATAACTCCCCCTCATTACGTCATGCTTCAGAAATGTGGAAAATGGTCCGTTTTCAAATGTTTTATTTTTGAACGTCAGTTCACATTTGTAGGTGGATCATCAGTGTTAGAGCTAAAATTAGCATGTTTAAAGTGATTTTCATGCTTCCAGGGGCTCGGGAAGTGAAATAAATACCATTTGGAGGCATTTAATGTTCGAGCAAAAACGGCTGATTTTCGACAAAAGAGATAACACCCCCCATTACGTCATTCTTCAGAAATGTGGAAAATGGTCCGTTTTCAAATGTTTTATTTTTGAACGTCAGTTCACATTTGTAGGTGGATCATCAGTGTTAGAGCTAAAATTAGCATGTGTAAAGTGATTTTCATGCTTCCAGGGGCCCAAAACACAAGATTTATGGAATGGTTAAAAGTGCATGAAAATGGCCAATTTACTCACTCTGAGTTCTCAAAAAGGGTTTCTTCACCCCGGGAAGTTAATTAAATACCATTTGGAGGCATTTAATGTTAAAGCAAAAACGGCTGATTTTCGACAAAAGAGATAACACCCCCCCATTACGTCATGCTTCGGAAATGTGGAAAATGGTCCGTTTTCAAATGTTTTTTTTTTGAACGTCAGTTCACATTTGTAGGTGGATCATCAGTGTTAGAGCTAAAATTAGCATGTTTAAAGTGATTTTCATGCTTCCAGGGGCTCGGGAAGTGAAATAAATACCATTTGGAGGCATTTAATGTTCGAGCAAAAACGGCTGATTTTCGACAAAAGAGATAACTCCCCCTCATTACGTCATGCTTCAGAAATGTGGAAAATGGTCCGTTTTCAAATGTTTTATTTTTGAACGTCAGTTCACATTTGTAGGTGGATCATCAGTGTTAGAGCTAAAATTAGCATGTTTAAAGTGATTTTCATGCTTCCAGGGGCTCGGGAAGTGAAATAAATACCATTTGGAGGCATTTAATGTTCGAGCAAAAACGGCTGATTTTCGACAAAAGAGATAACACCCCCCCATTACGTCATGCTTCAGAAATGTGGAAAATGGTCCGTTTTCAAATGTTTTATTTTTGAACGTCAGTTCACATTTGTAGGTGGATCATCAGTGTTAGAGCTAAAATTAGCATGTTTAAAGTGATTTTCATGCTTCCAGGGGCTCGGGAAGTTAATTAAATACCATTAGGAGGCATTTAATGTTCGAGCAAAAACGGCTGATTTTCGACAAAAGAGATAACACCCCCCATTACGTCATGCTTCAGAAATGTGGAAAATGGTCCGTTTTCAAATGTTTTATTTTTGAACGTCAGTTCACATTTGTAGGTGGATCATCAGTGTTAGAGCTAAAATTAGCATGTGTAAAGTGATTTTCATGCTTCCAGGGGCCCAAAACACAAGATTTATGGAATGGTTAAAAGTGCATGAAAATGGCCAATTTACTCACTCTGAGTTCTCAAAAAGGGTTTCTTCACCCCGGGAAGTTAATTAAATACCATTTGGAGGCATTTAATGTTCGAGCAAAAACGGCTGATTTTCGACAAAAGAGATAACACCCCCCCATTACGTCATGCTTCAGAAATGTGGAAAATGGTCCGTTTTCAAATGTTTCATTTTTGAACGTCAGTTCACATTTGTAGGTGGATCATCAGTGTTAGAGCTAAAATTAGCATGTTTAAAGTGATTTTCATGCTTCCAGGGGCCCAAAACACAAGAATTATGGAATGGTTAAAAGTGCATGAAAATGGCCAATTTACTCACTCTGAGTTCTCAAAAAGGGTTTCTTCACCCCGGGAAGTTAATTAAATACCATTTGGAGGCATTTAATGTTAGAGCAAAAACGGCTGATTTTCGACAAAAGAGATAACACCCCCCCATTACCTCATGTTTCAGAAATGTGGAAAATGGTCCGTTTTCAAATGTTTTATTTTTGAACGTCAGTTCACATTTGTAGGTGGATCATCAGTGTTAGAGCTAAAATTAGCATGTGTAAAGTGATTTTCATGCTTCCAGGGGCCCAAAACACAAGATTTATGGAATGGTTAAAAGTGCATGAAAATGGCCAATTTACTCACTCTGAGTTCTCAAAAAGGGTTTCTTCACCCCGGGAAGTTAATTAAATACCATTTGGAGGCATTTAATGTTAGAGCAAAAACGGCTGATTTTCGACAAAAGAGATAACACCCCCCCATTACGTCATGCTTCAGAAATGTGGAAAATGGTCCGTTTTCAAATGTTTCATTTTTGAACGTCAGTTCACATTTGTAGGTGGATCATCAGTGTTAGAGCTAAAATTAGCATGTTTAAAGTGATTTTCATGCTTCCAGGGGCTCGGGAAGTTAATTAAATACCATTTGGAGGCATTTAATGTTCGAGCAAAAACGGCTGATTTTCGACAAAAGAGATAACACCCCCCATTACGTCATGCTTCAGAAATGTGGAAAATGGTCCGTTTTCAAATGTTTTATTTTTGAACGTCAGTTCACATTTGTAGGTGGATCATCAGTGTTAGAGCTAAAATTAGCATGTTTAAAGTGATTTTCATGCTTCCAGGGGCTCGGGAAGTTAATTAAATACCATTTGGAGGCATTTAATGTTCGAGCAAAAACGGCTGATTTTCGACAAAAGAGATAACACCCCCCCATTACGTCATGCTTCAGAAATGTGGAAAATGGTCCGTTTTCAAATGTTTTATTTTTGAACGTCAGTTCACATTTGTAGGTGGATCATTAGTGTTAGAGCTAAAATTAGCATGTTTAAAGTGATTTTCATGCTTCCAGGGGCCCAAAACACAAGATTTATGGAATGGTTAAAAGTGCATGAAAATGGCCAATTTACTCACTCTGAGTTCTCAAAAAGGGTTTCTTCACCCCGGGAAGTTAATTAAATACCATTTGGAGGCATTTAATGTTAGAGCAAAAACGGCTGATTTTCGACAAAAGAGATAACACCCCCCCATTACGTCATGCTTCAGAAATGTGGAAAATGGTCCGTTTTCAAATGTTTTATTTTTGAACGCCAGTTCACATTTGTAGGTGGATCATCAGTGTTAGAGCTAAAATTAGCATGTTTAAAGTGATTTTCATGCTTCCAGGGGCCCAAAACACAAGATTTATGGAATGGTTAAAAGTGCATGAAAATGGCCAATTTACTCACTCTGAGTTCTCAAAAAGGGTTTCTTCACCCCGGGAAGTTAATTAAATACCATTTGGAGGCATTTAATGTTAGAGCAAAAATGGCTGATTTTCGACAAAAGAGATAACACCCCCCCATTACGTCATGCTTCAGAAATGTGGAAAATGGTCCGTTTTCAAATGTTTTATTTTTGAACGTCAGTTCACATTTGTAGGTGGATCATCAGTGTTAGAGCTAAAATTAGCATGTTTAAAGTGATTTTCATGCTTCCAGGGGCCCAAAACACAAGATTTATGGAATGGTTAAAAGTGCATGAAAATGGCCAATTTACTCACTCTGAGTTCTCAAAAAGGGTTTCTTCACCCCGGGAAGTTAATTAAATACCATTTGGAGGCATTTAATGTTAGAGCAAAAACGGCTGATTTTCGACAAAAGAGATAACACCCCCCCATTACGTCATGCTTCAGAAATGTGGAAAATGGTCCGTTTTCAAATGTTTTATTTTTGAACGTCAGTTCACATTTGTAGGTGGATCATCAGTGTTAGAGCTAAAATTAGCATGTTTAAAGTGATTTTCATGCTTCCAGGGGCTCCGGAAGTGAAATAAATACCATTTGGAGGCATTTAATGTTCGAGCAAAAAAGGCTGATTTTCCACAAAAGAGATAACACCCCCCCATTACGTCATGCTTCAGAAATGTGGAAAATGGTCCGTTTTCAAATGTTTCATTTTTGAACGTCAGTTCACATTTGTAGGTGGATCATCAGTGTTAGGGCTGAAATTAGCATGTTTAAAGTGATTTTCATGCTTCCACGGGCTCGGGAAGTTAATTAAATACCATTTGGAGGCATTTAATGTTCGAGCAAAAACGGCTGATTTTCAACAAAAGAGATAACACCCCCCCATTACGTCATGCTTCAGAAATGTGGAAAATGGTCCGTTTTCAAATGTTTTATTTTTGAACGTCAGTTCACATTTGTAGGTGGATCATCAGTGTTAGAGCTAAAATTAGCATGTTTAAAGTGATTTTCATGCTTCCAGGGGCTCGGGAAGTTAATTAAATACCATTTGGAGGCATTTAATGTTCGAGCAAAAACTGCTGATTTTCGACAAAAGAGATAACACCCTCCCATTACGTCATGCTTCAGAAATGTGGAAAATGGTCCGTTTTCAAATGTTTTATTTTTGAACGTCAGTTCACATTTGTAGGTGGATCATCAGTGTTAGAGCTAAAATTAGCATGTTTAAAGGGATTTTCATGCTTCCAGGGGCTCGGGAAGTGAAATAAATACCATTTGGAGGCATTTAATGTTCGAGCAAAAACGGCTGATTTTCGACAAAAGAGATAACACCCCCCCATTACGTCATGCTTCAGAAATGTGGAAAATGGTCCGTTTTCAAATGTTTCATTTTTGAACGTCAGTTCACATTTGTAGGTGGATCATCAGTGTTAGAGCTAAAATTAGCATGTTTAAAGTGATTTTCATGCTTCCAGGGGCTCGGGAAGTTAATTAAATACCATTTGGAGGCATTTAATGTTCGAGCAAAAACGGCTGATTTTCGACAAAAAGAGATAACACCCCCCCATTACGTCATGCTTCAGAAATGTGGAAAATGGTCCGTTTTCAAATGTTTTATTTTTGAACGTCAGTTCACATTTGTAGGTGGATCATCAGTGTTAGAGCTAAAATTAGCATGTGTAAAGTGATTTTCATGCTTCCAGGGGCCCAAAACACAAGATTTATGGAATGGTTAAAAGTGCATGAAAATGGCCAATTTACTCACTCTGAGTTCTCAAAAAGGGTTTCTTCACCCCGGGAAGTTAATTAAATACCATTTGGAGGCATTTAATGTTCGAGCAAAAACGGCTGATTTTCGACAACAGAGATAACACCCCCCCATTACGTCATGCTTCAGAAATGTGGAAAATGGTCCGTTTTCAAATGTTTCATTTTTGAACGTCAGTTCACATTTGTAGGTGGATCATCAGTGTTAGAGCTAAAATTAGCATGTTTAAAGTGATTTTCATGCTTCCAGGGGCCCAAAACACAAGAATTATGGAATGGTTAAAAGTGCATGAAAATGGCCAATTTACTCACTCTGAGTTCTCAAAAAGGGTTTCTTCACCCCGGGAAGTTAATTAAATACCATTTGGAGGCATTTAATGTTAGAGCAAAAACGGCTGATTTTCGACAAAAGAGATAACACCCCCCCATTACCTCATGTTTCAGAAATGTGGAAAATGGTCCGTTTTCAAATGTTTTATTTTTGAACGTCAGTTCACATTTGTAGGTGGATCATCAGTGTTAGAGCTGAAATTAGCATGTGTAAAGTGATTTTCATGCTTCCAGGGGCCCAAAACACAAGATTTATGGAATGGTTAAAAGTGCATGAAAATGGCCAATTTACTCACTCTGAGTTCTCAAAAAGGGTTTCTTCACCCCGGGAAGTTAATTAAATACCATTTGGAGGCATTTAATGTTAGAGCAAAAACGGCTGATTTTCGACAAAAGAGATAACACCCCCCCATTACGTCATGCTTCAGAAATGTGGAAAATGGTCCGTTTTCAAATGTTTCATTTTTGAACGTCAGTTCACATTTGTAGGTGGATCATCAGTGTTAGAGCTAAAATTAGCATGTTTAAAGTGATTTTCATGCTTCCAGGGGCTCGGGAAGTTAATTAAATACCATTTGGAGGCATTTAATGTTCGAGCAAAAACGGCTGATTTTCGACAAAAGAGATAACACCCCCCATTACGTCATGCTTCAGAAATGTGGAAAATGGTCCGTTTTCAAATGTTTTATTTTTGAACGTCAGTTCACATTTGTAGGTGGATCATCAGTGTTAGAGCTAAAATTAGCATGTTTAAAGTGATTTTCATGCTTCCAGGGGCTCGGGAAGTTAATTAAATACCATTTGGAGGCATTTAATGTTCGAGCAAAAACGGCTGATTTTCGACAAAAGAGATAACACCCCCCCATTACGTCATGCTTCAGAAATGTGGAAAATGGTCCGTTTTCAAATGTTTTATTTTTGAACGTCAGTTCACATTTGTAGGTGGATCATTAGTGTTAGAGCTAAAATTAGCATGTTTAAAGTGATTTTCATGCTTCCAGGGGCCCAAAACACAAGATTTATGGAATGGTTAAAAGTGCATGAAAATGGCCAATTTACTCACTCTGAGTTCTCAAAAAGGGTTTCTTCACCCCGGGAAGTTAATTAAATACCATTTGGAGGCATTTAATGTTAGAGCAAAAACGGCTGATTTTCGACAAAAGAGATAACACCCCCCCATTACGTCATGCTTCAGAAATGTGGAAAATGGTCCGTTTTCAAATGTTTTATTTTTGAACGCCAGTTCACATTTGTAGGTGGATCATCAGTGTTAGAGCTAAAATTAGCATGTTTAAAGTGATTTTCATGCTTCCAGGGGCCCAAAACACAAGATTTATGGAATGGTTAAAAGTGCATGAAAATGGCCAATTTACTCACTCTGAGTTCTCAAAAAGGGTTTCTTCACCCCGGGAAGTTAATTAAATACCATTTGGAGGCATTTAATGTTAGAGCAAAAATGGCTGATTTTCGACAAAAGAGATAACACCCCCCCATTACGTCATGCTTCAGAAATGTGGAAAATGGTCCGTTTTCAAATGTTTTATTTTTGAACGTCAGTTCACATTTGTAGGTGGATCATCAGTGTTAGAGCTAAAATTAGCATGTTTAAAGTGATTTTCATGCTTCCAGGGGCCCAAAACACAAGATTTATGGAATGGTTAAAAGTGCATGAAAATGGCCAATTTACTCACTCTGAGTTCTCAAAAAGGGTTTCTTCACCCCGGGAAGTTAATTAAATACCATTTGGAGGCATTTAATGTTAGAGCAAAAACGGCTGATTTTCGACAAAAGAGATAACACCCCCCCATTACGTCATGCTTCAGAAATGTGGAAAATGGTCCGTTTTCAAATGTTTTATTTTTGAACGTCAGTTCACATTTGTAGGTGGATCATCAGTGTTAGAGCTAAAATTAGCATGTTTAAAGTGATTTTCATGCTTCCAGGGGCTCCGGAAGTGAAATAAATACCATTTGGAGGCATTTAATGTTCGAGCAAAAAAGGCTGATTTTCCACAAAAGAGATAACACCCCCCCATTACGTCATGCTTCAGAAATGTGGAAAATGGTCCGTTTTCAAATGTTTCATTTTTGAACGTCAGTTCACATTTGTAGGTGGATCATCAGTGTTAGGGCTGAAATTAGCATGTTTAAAGTGATTTTCATGCTTCCACGGGCTCGGGAAGTTAATTAAATACCATTTGGAGGCATTTAATGTTCGAGCAAAAACGGCTGATTTTCAACAAAAGAGATAACACCCCCCCATTACGTCATGCTTCAGAAATGTGGAAAATGGTCCGTTTTCAAATGTTTTATTTTTGAACGTCAGTTCACATTTGTAGGTGGATCATCAGTGTTAGAGCTAAAATTAGCATGTTTAAAGTGATTTTCATGCTTCCAGGGGCTCGGGAAGTTAATTAAATACCATTTGGAGGCATTTAATGTTCGAGCAAAAACTGCTGATTTTCGACAAAAGAGATAACACCCTCCCATTACGTCATGCTTCAGAAATGTGGAAAATGGTCCGTTTTCAAATGTTTTATTTTTGAACGTCAGTTCACATTTGTAGGTGGATCATCAGTGTTAGAGCTAAAATTAGCATGTTTAAAGGGATTTTCATGCTTCCAGGGGCTCGGGAAGTGAAATAAATACCATTTGGAGGCATTTAATGTTCGAGCAAAAACGGCTGATTTTCGACAAAAGAGATAACACCCCCCCATTACGTCATGCTTCAGAAATGTGGAAAATGGTCCGTTTTCAAATGTTTCATTTTTGAACGTCAGTTCACATTTGTAGGTGGATCATCAGTGTTAGAGCTAAAATTAGCATGTTTAAAGTGATTTTCATGCTTCCAGGGGCTCGGGAAGTTAATTAAATACCATTTGGAGGCATTTAATGTTCGAGCAAAAACGGCTGATTTTCGACAAAAAGAGATAACACCCCCCCATTACGTCATGCTTCAGAAATGTGGAAAATGGTCCGTTTTCAAATGTTTTATTTTTGAACGTCAGTTCACATTTGTAGGTGGATCATCAGTGTTAGAGTTAAAATTAGCATGTTTAAAGTGATTTTCATGCTTCCAGGGGCCCAAAACACAAGATTTATGGAATGGTTAAAAGTGCATGAAAATGGCCAATTTACTCACTCTGAGTTCTCAAAAAGGGTTTCTTCACCCCGGGAAGTTAATTAAATACCATTTGGAGGCATTTAATGTTAGAGCAAAAACGGCTGATTTTCGACAAAAGAGATAACACCCCCCCCCCATTACGTCATGCTTCAGAAATGTGGAAAATGGTCCGTTTTCAAATGTTTCATTTTTGAACGTCAGTTCACATTTGTAGGTGGATCATCAGTGTTAGAGCTAAAATTAGCATGTTTAAAGTGATTTTCATGCTTCCAGGGGCTCGGGAAGTTAATTAAATACCATTTGGAGGCATTTAATGTTCGAGCAAAAACGGCTGATTTTCGACAAAAGAGATAACACCCCCCCATTACGTCATGCTTCAGAAATGTGGAAAATTGTCCGTTTTCAAATGTTTTATTTTTGAACGTCAGTTCACATTTGTAGGTGGATCATCAGTGTTAGAGCTAAAATTAGCATGTTTAAAGTGATTTTCATGCTTCCAGGGGCCCAAAACACAAGATTTATGGAATGGTTAAAAGTGCATGAAAATGGCCAATTTACTCACTCTGAGTTCTCAAAAAGGGTTTCTTCACCCCGGGAAGTTAATTAAATACCATTTGGAGGCATTTAATGTTCGAGCAAAAACGGCTGATTTTCGACAAAAGAGATAACACCCCCCCATTACGTCATGCTTCAGAAATGTGGAAAATGGTCCGTTTTCAAATGTTTCATTTTTGAACGTCAGTTCACATTTGTAGGTGGATCATCAGTGTTAGAGCTAAAATTAGCATGTTTAAAGTGATTTTCATGCTTCCAGGGGCTCGGGAAGTTAATTAAATACCATTTGGAGGCATTTAATGTTCGAGCAAAAACGGCTGATTTTCGACAAAAGAGATAACACCCCCCCATTACGTCATGCTTCAGAAATGTGGAAAATGGTCCGTTTTCAAATGTTTCATTTTTGAACGTCAGTTCACATTTGTAGGTGGATCATCAGTGTTAGAGCTAAAATTAGCATGTTTAAAGTGATTTTCATGCTTCCAGGGGCCCAAAACACAAGATTTATGGAATGGTTAAAGGTGCATGAAAATGGCCAATTTACTCACTCTGAGTTCTCAAAAAGGGTTTCTTCACCCCGGGAAGTTAATTAAATACCATTTGGAGGCATTTAATGTTCGAGCAAAAACGGCTGATTTTCGACAAAAGAGATAACACCCCCCCATTACGTCATGCTTCGGAAATGTGGAAAATGGTCCGTTTTCAAATGTTTTTTTTTTGAACGTCAGTTCACATTTGTAGGTGGATCATCAGTGTTAGAGCTAAAATTAGCATGTTTAAAGTGATTTTCATGCTTCCAGGGGCTCGGGAAGTGAAATAAATACCATTTGGAGGCATTTAATGTTCGAGCAAAAACGGCTGATTTTCGACAAAAGAGATAACTCTCCCTCATTACGTCATGCTTCAGAAATGTGGAAAATGGTCCGTTTTCAAATGTTTTATTTTTGAACGTCAGTTCACATTTGTAGGTGGATCATCAGTGTTAGAGCTAAAATTAGCATGTTTAAAGTGATTTTCATGCTTCCAGGGGCTCGGGAAGTGAAATAAATACCATTTGGAGGCATTTAATGTTCGAGCAAAAACGGCTGATTTTCGACAAAAGAGATAACACCCCCCCATTACGTCATGCTTCAGAAATGTGGAAAATGGTCCGTTTTCAAATGTTTTATTTTTGAACGTCAGTTCACATTTGTAGGTGGATCATCAGTGTTAGAGCTAAAATTAGCATGTTTAAAGTGATTTTCATGCTTCCAGGGGCTCGGGAAGTTAATTAAATACCATTTGGAGGCATTTAATGTTCGAGCAAAAACGGCTGATTTTCGACAAAAGAGATAACACCCCCCATTACGTCATGCTTCAGAAATGTGGAAAATGGTCCGTTTTCAAATGTTTTATTTTTGAACGTCAGTTCACATTTGTAGGTGGATCATCAGTGTTAGAGCTAAAATTAGCATGTGTAAAGTGATTTTCATGCTTCCAGGGGCCCAAAACACAAGATTTATGGGATGGTTAAAAGTGCATGAAAATGGCCAATTTACTCACTCTGAGTTCTCAAAAAGGGTTTCTTCACCCCGGGAAGTTAATTAAATACCATTTGGAGGCATTTAATGTTAAAGCAAAAACGGCTGATTTTCGACAAAAGAGATAACACCCCCCCATTACGTCATGCTTCGGAAATGTGGAAAATGGTCCGTTTTCAAATGTTTTTTTTTTGAACGTCAGTTCACATTTGTAGGTGGATCATCAGTGTTAGAGCTAAAATTAGCATGTTTAAAGTGATTTTCATGCTTCCAGGGGCTCGGGAAGTGAAATAAATACCATTTGGAGGCATTTAATGTTCGAGCAAAAACGGCTGATTTTCGACAAAAGAGATAACTCCCCCTCATTACGTCATGCTTCAGAAATGTGGAAAATGGTCCGTTTTCAAATGTTTTATTTTTGAACGTCAGTTCACATTTGTAGGTGGATCATCAGTGTTAGAGCTAAAATTAGCATGTTTAAAGTGATTTTCATGCTTCCAGGGGCTCGGGAAGTGAAATAAATACCATTTGGAGGCATTTAATGTTCGAGCAAAAACGGCTGATTTTCGACAAAAGAGATAACACCCCCCCATTACGTCATGCTTCAGAAATGTGGAAAATGGTCCGTTTTCAAATGTTTTATTTTTGAACGTCAGTTCACATTTGTAGGTGGATCATCAGTGTTAGAGCTAAAATTAGCATGTTTAAAGTGATTTTCATGCTTCCAGGGGCTCGGGAAGTTAATTAAATACCATTTGGAGGCATTTAATGTTCGAGCAAAAACGGCTGATTTTCGACAAAAGAGATAACACCCCCCATTACGTCATGCTTCAGAAATGTGGAAAATGGTCCGTTTTCAAATGTTTTATTTTTGAACGTCAGTTCACATTTGTAGGTGGATCATCAGTGTTAGAGCTAAAATTAGCATGTGTAAAGTGATTTTCATGCTTCCAGGGGCCCAAAACACAAGATTTATGGAATGGTTAAAAGTGCATGAAAATGGCCAATTTACTCACTCTGAGTTCTCAAAAAGGGTTTCTTCACCCCGGGAAGTTAATTAAATACCATTTGGAGGCATTTAATGTTCGAGCAAAAACGGCTGATTTTCGACAAAAGAGATAACACCCCCCCATTACGTCATGCTTCAGAAATGTGGAAAATGGTCCGTTTTCAAATGTTTCATTTTTGAACGTCAGTTCACATTTGTAGGTGGATCATCAGTGTTAGAGCTAAAATTAGCATGTTTAAAGTGATTTTCATGCTTCCAGGGGCCCAAAACACAAGAATTATGGAATGGTTAAAAGTGCATGAAAATGGCCAATTTACTCACTCTGAGTTCTCAAAAAGGGTTTCTTCACCCCGGGAAGTTAATTAAATACCATTTGGAGGCATTTAATGTTAGAGCAAAAACGGCTGATTTTCGACAAAAGAGATAACACCCCCCCATTACGTCATGTTTCAGAAATGTGGAAAATGGTCCGTTTTCAAATGTTTTATTTTTGAACGTCAGTTCACATTTGTAGGTGGATCATCAGTGTTAGAGCTAAAATTAGCATGTGTAAAGTGATTTTCATGCTTCCAGGGGCCCAAAACACAAGATTTATGGAATGGTTAAAAGTGCATGAAAATGGCCAATTTACTCACTCTGAGTTCTCAAAAAGGGTTTCTTCACCCCGGGAAGTTAATTAAATACCATTTGGAGGCATTTAATGTTAGAGCAAAAACGGCTGATTTTCGACAAAAGAGATAACACCCCCCCATTACGTCATGCTTCAGAAATGTGGAAAATGGTCCGTTTTCAAATGTTTCATTTTTGAACGTCAGTTCACATTTGTAGGTGGATCATCAGTGTTAGAGCTAAAATTAGCATGTTTAAAGTGATTTTCATGCTTCCAGGGGCTCGGGAAGTTAATTAAATACCATTTGGAGGCATTTAATGTTCGAGCAAAAACGGCTGATTTTCGACAAAAGAGATAACACCCCCCATTACGTCATGCTTCAGAAATGTGGAAAATGGTCCGTTTTCAAATGTTTTATTTTTGAACGTCAGTTCACATTTGTAGGTGGATCATCAGTGTTAGAGCTAAAATTAGCATGTTTAAAGTGATTTTCATGCTTCCAGGGGCTCGGGAAGTTAATTAAATACCATTTGGAGGCATTTAATGTTCGAGCAAAAACGGCTGATTTTCGACAAAAGAGATAACACCCCCCCATTACGTCATGCTTCAGAAATGTGGAAAATGGTCCGTTTTCAAATGTTTTATTTTTGAACGTCAGTTCACATTTGTAGGTGGATCATCAGTGTTAGAGCTAAAATTAGCATGTTTAAAGTGATTTTCATGCTTCCAGGGGCCCAAAACACAAGATTTATGGAATGGTTAAAAGTGCATGAAAATGGCCAATTTACTCACTCTGAGTTCTCAAAAAGGGTTTCTTCACCCCGGGAAGTTAATTAAATACCATTTGGAGGCATTTAATGTTAGAGCAAAAACGGCTGATTTTCGACAAAAGAGATAACACCCCCCCATTACGTCATGCTTCAGAAATGTGGAAAATGGTCAGTTTTCAAATGTTTTATTTTTGAACGCCAGTTCACATTTGTAGGTGGATCATCAGTGTTAGAGCTAAAATTAGCATGTTTAAAGTGATTTTCATGCTTCCAGGGGCCCAAAACACAAGATTTATGGAATGGTTAAAAGTGCATGAAAATGGCCAATTTACTCACTCTGAGTTCTCAAAAAGGGTTTCTTCACCCCGGGAAGTTAATTAAATACCATTTGGAGGCATTTAATGTTAGAGCAAAAACGGCTGATTTTCGACAAAAGAGATAACACCCCCCCATTACGTCATGCTTCAGAAATGTGGAAAATGGTCAGTTTTCAAATGTTTAATTTTTGAACGCCAGTTCACATTTGTAGGTGGATCATCAGTGTTAGAGCTAAAATTAGCATGTTTAAAGTGATTTTCATGCTTCCAGGGGCCCAAAACACAAGATTTATGGAATGGTTAAAAGTGCATGAAAATGGCCAATTTACTCACTCTGAGTTCTCAAAAAGGGTTTCTTCACCCCCGGAAGTTAATTAAATACCATTTGGAGGCATTTAATGTTCGAGCAAAAACGGCTGATTTTCGACAAAAGAGATAACACCCCCCCATTACGTCATGCTTCAGAAATGTGGAAAATGGTCCGTTTTCAAATGTTTTATTTTTGAACGTCAGTTCACATTTGTAGGTGGATCATCAGTGTTAGAGCTAAAATTAGCATGTTTAAAGTGATTTTCATGCTTCCAGGGGCCCAAAACACAAGATTTATGGAATGGTTAAAAGTGCATGAAAATGGCCAATTTACTCACTCTGAGTTCTCAAAAAGGGTTTCTTCACCCCGGGAAGTTAATTAAATACCATTTGGAGGCATTTAATGTTAGAGCAAAAACGGCTGATTTTCGACAAAAGAGATAACACCCCCCCATTATGTCATGCTTCAGAAATGTGGAAAATGGTCCGTTTTCAAATGTTTTATTTTTGAACGTCAGTTCACATTTGTAGGTGGATCATCAGTGTTAGAGCTAAAATTAGCATGTTTAAAGTGATTTTCATGCTTCCAGGGGCTCGGGAAGTGAAATAAATACCATTTGGAGGCATTTAATGTTCGAGCAAAAAAGGCTGATTTTCCACAAAAGAGATAACACCCCCCCATTACGTCATGCTTCAGAAATGTGGAAAATGGTCCGTTTTCAAATGTTTTATTTTTGAACGTCAGTTCACATTTGTAGGTGGATCATCAGTGTTAGAGCTAAAATTAGCATGTTTAAAGTGATTTTCATGCTTCCAGGGGCTCGGGAAGTGAAATAAATACCATTTGGAGGCATTTAATGTTCGAGCAAAAAAGGCTGATTTTCCACAAAAGAGATAACACCCCCCCATTACGTCATGCTTCAGAAATGTGGAAAATGGTCCATTTTCAAATGTTTCATTTTTGAACGTCAGTTCACATTTGTAGGTGGATCATCAGTGTTAGAGCTAAAATTAGCATGTTTAAAGTGATTTTCATGCTTCCAGGGGCCCAAAACACAAGATTTATGGAATGGTTAAAAGTGCATGAAAATGGCCAATTTACTCACTCTGAGTTCTCAAAAAGGGTTTCTTCACCCGGGGAAGTTAATTAAATACCATTTGGAGGCATTTAATGTTCGAGCAAAAACGGCTGATTTTCGACAAAAGAGATAACACCCCCCCATTACGTCATGCTTCAGAAATGTGGAAAATGGTCCGTTTTCAAATGTTTCATTTTTGAACGTCAGTTCACATTTGTAGGTGGATCATCAGTGTTAGAGCTAAAAATCAGCATGTTTAAAGTGATTTTCATGCTTCCAGGGGCTCAAGAAGTTAATTAAATACCATTTGGAGGCATTTAATGTTCGAGCAAAAACGGCTGATTTTCGACAAAAGAGATAACACCCCCCCATTACGTCATGCTTCAGAAATGTGGAAAATGGTCCGTTTTCAAATGTTTTATTTTTGAACGTCAGTTCACATTTGTAGGTGGATCATCAGTGTTAGAGCTAAAATTAGCATGTTTAAAGTGATTTTCATGCTTCCAGGGGCTCGGGAAGTGAAATAAATACCATTTGGAGGTATTTAATGTTCAAGCAAAAACGGCTGATTTTCGACAAAAGAGATAACACCCCCCCATTACGTCATGCTTCAGAAATGTGGAAAATGGTCCGTTTTCAAATGTTTCATTTTTGAACGTCAGTTCACATTTGTAGGTGGATCATCAGTGTTAGAGCTAAAATTAGCATGTTTAAAGTGATTTTCATGCTTCCAGGGGCTCGGGAAGTTAATTAAATACCATTTGGAGGCATTTAATGTTCGAGCAAAAACGGCTGATTTTCGACAAAAGAGATAACACCCCCCCATTACGTCATGCTTCAGAAATGTGGAAAATGGTCCGTTTTCAAATGTTTTATTTTTGAACGTCAGTTCACATTTGTAGGTGGATCATCAGTGTTAGAGCTAAAATTAGCATGTTTAAAGTGATTTTCATGCTTCAAGGGGCCCAAAACACAAGATTTATGGAATGGTTAAAAGTGCATGAAAATGGCCAATTTACTCACTCTGAGTTCTCAAAAAGGGTTTCTTCACCCCGGGAAGTTATTTAAATACCATTTGGAGGCATTTAATGTTAGAGCAAAAACGGCTGATTTTCGACAAAAGAGATAACACCCCCCCATTACGTCATGCTTCAGAAATGTGGAAAATGGTCCGTTTTCAAATGTTTCATTTTTGAACGTCAGTTCACATTTGTAGGTGGATCATCAGTGTTAGAGCTAAAATTAGCATGTTTAAAGTGATTTTCATGCTTCCAGGGGCTCGGGAAGTTAATTAAATACCATTTGGAGGCATTTAATGTTCGAGCAAAAACGGCTGATTTTCGACAAAAGAGATAACACCCCCCCATTACGTCATGCTTCAGAAATGTGGAAAATGGTCCGTTTTCAAATGTTTCATTTTTGAACGTCAGTTCACATTTGTAGGTGGATCATCAGTGTTAGAGCTAAAATTAGCATGTTTAAAGTGATTTTCATGCTTCCAGGGGCCCAAAACACAAGATTTATGGAATGGTTAAAAGTGCATGAAAATGGCCAATTTACTCACTCTGAGTTCTCAAAAAGGGTTTCTTCACCCCGGGAAGTTAATTAAATACCATTTGGAGGCATTTAATGTTCGAGCAAAAACGGCTGATTTTCGACAAAAGAGATAACACCCCCCCATTACGTCATGCTTCAGAAATGTGGAAAATGGTCCGTTTTCAAATGTTTTATTTTTGAACGTCAGTTCACATTTGTAGGTGGATCATCAGTGTTAGAGCTAAAATTAGCATGTTTAAAGTGATTTTCATGCTTCCAGGGGCTCGGGAAGTGAAATAAATACCATTTGGAGGCATTTAATGTTCGAGCAAAAACGGCTGATTTTCGACAAAAGAGATAACACCCCCCCATTACGTCATGCTTCAGAAATGTGGAAAATGGTCCGTTTTCAAATGTTTTATTTTTGAACGTCAGTTCACATTTGTAGGTGGATCATCAGTGTTAGAGCTAAAATTAGCATGTTTAAAGTGATTTTCATGCTTCCAGGGGCTCGGGAAGTTAATTAAATACCATTTCGAGGCATTTAATTTTCGAGCTAAAACGGCTGATTTTCGACAAAAGAGATAACACCCCCCCATTACGTCATGCTTCAGAAATGTGGAAAATGGTCCGTTTTCAAATGTTTTATTTTTGAACGTCAGTTCACATTTGTAGGTGGATCATCAGTGTTAGAGCTAAAATTAGCATATTTAAAGTGATTTTCATGCTTCCAGGGGCTCGGGAAGTTAATTAAATACCATTTGGAGGCATTTAATGTTCGAGCAAAAACGGCTGATTTTCGACAAAAGAGATAACACCCCCCCATTACGTCATGCTTCAGAAATGTGGAAAATGGTCCGTTTTCAAATGTTTTATTTTTGAACGTCAGTTCACATTTGTAGGTGGATCATCAGTGTTAGAGCTAAAATTAGCATGTTTAAAGTGATTTTCATGCTTCCAGGGGCCCAAAACACAAGATTTATGGAATGGTTAAAAGTGCATGAAAATGGCCAATTTACTCACTCTGAGTTCTCAAAAAGGGTTTCTTCACCCCGGGAAGTTAATTAAATACCATTTGGAGGCATTTAATGTTAGAGCAAAAACGGCTGATTTTCGACAAAAGAGATAACACCCCCCATTACGTCATGCTTCAGAAATGTGGAAAATGGTCCGTTTTCAAATGTTTTATTTTTGAACGTCAGTTCACATTTGTAGGTGGATCATCAGTGTTAGAGCTAAAATTAGCATGTTTAAAGTGATTTTCATGCTTCCAGGGGCTCGGGAAGTGAAATAAATACCATTTGGAGGCATTTAATGTTCGAGCAAAAAAGGCTGATTTTCCACAAAAGAGATAACACCCCCCCATTACGTCATGCTTCAGAAATGTGGAAAATGGTCCGTTTTCAAATGTTTTATTTTTGAACATCAGTTCACATTTGTAGGTGGATCATCAGTGTTAGAGCTAAAATTAGCGTGTTTAAAGTGATTTTCATGCTTCCAGGGGCCCAAAACACAAGATTTATGGAATGGTTAAAAGTGCATGAAAATGGCCAATTTACTCACTCTGAGTTCTCAAAAAGGGTTTCTTCACCCCGGGAAGTTAATTAAATACCATTTGGAGGCATTTAATGTTAGAGCAAAAACGGCTGATTTTCGACAAAAGAGATAACACCCCCCCCATTACGTCATGCTTCAGAAATGTGGAAAATGGTCCGTTTTCAAATGTTTCATTTTTGAACGTCAGTTCACATTTGTAGGTGGATCATCAGTGTTAGAGCTAAAATTAGCATGTTTAAAGTGATTTTCATGCTTCCAGGGGCTCGGGAAGTTAATTAAATACCATTTGGAGGCATTTAATGTTCGAGCAAAAACGGCTGATTTTCGACAAAAGAGATAACACCCCCCCATTACGTCATGCTTCAGAAATGTGGAAAATGGTCCGTTTTCAAATGTTTTATTTTTGAACGTCAGTTCACATTTGTAGGTCGATCATCAGTGTTAGAGCGAAAATTAGCATGTTTAAAGTGATTTTCATGCTTCCAGGGGCTCGGGAAGTTAATTAAATACCATTTGGAGGCATTTAATGTTCGAGCAAAAACGGCTGATTTTCGACAAAAGAGATAACACCCCCCCATTACGTCATGCTTCAGAAATGTGGAAAATGGTCCGTTTTCAAATGTTTTATTTTTGAACGTCAGTTCACATTTGTAGGTGGATCATCAGTGTTAGAGCTAAAATTAGCATGTTTAAAGTGATTTTCATGCTTCCAGGGGCCCAAAACACAAGATTTATGGAATGGTTAAAAGTGCATGAAAATGGCCAATTTACTCACTCTGAGTTCTCAAAAAGGGTTTCTTCACCCCGGGAAGTTAATTAAATACCATTTGGAGGCATTTAATGTTAGAGCAAAAACGGCTGATTTTCGACAAAAGAGATAACACCCCCCCATTACGTCATGCTTCAGAAATGTGGAAAATGGCCCGTTTTCAAATGTTTTATTTTTGAACGTCAGTTCACATTTGTAGGTGGATCATCAGTGTTAGAGCTAAAATTAGCATGTTTAAAGTGATTTTCATGCTTCCAGGGGCCCAAAACACAAGATTTATGGAATGGTTAAAAGTGCATGAAAATGGCCAATTTACTCACTCTGAGTTCTCGAAAAGGGTTTCTTCACCCCGGGAAGTTAATTAAATACCATTTGGAGGCATTTAATGTTAGAGCAAAAACGGCTGATTTTCGACAAAAGAGATAACACCCCCCCATTACGTCATGCTTCAGAAATGTGGAAAATGGTCCGTTTTCAAATGTTTTATTTTTGAACGTCAGTTCACATTTGTAGGTGGATCATCAGTGTTAGAGCTAAAATTAGCATGTTTAAAGTGATTTTCATGCTTCCAGGGGCCCAAAACACAAGATTTATGGAATGGTTAAAAGTGCATGAAAATGGCCAATTTACTCACTCTGAGTTCTCAAAAAGGGTTTCTTCACCCCGGGAAGTTAATTAAATACCATTTGGAGGCATTTAATGTTAGAGCAAAAACGGCTGATTTTCGACAAAAGAGATAACACCCCCCCATTACGTCATGCTTCAGAAATGTGGAAAATGGTCCGTTTTCAAATGTTTTATTTTTGAACGTCAGTTCACATTTGTAGGTGGATCATCAGTGTTAGAGCTACAATTAGCATGTTTAAAGTGATTTTCATGCTTCCAGGGGCCCAAAACACAAGATTTATGGAATGGTTAAAAGTGCATGAAAATGGCCAATTTACTCACTCTGAGTTCTCAAAAAGGGTTTCTTCACCCCGGGAAGTTAATTAAATACCATTTGGAGGCATTTAATGTTAGAGCAAAAACGGCTGATTTTCGACAAAAGAGATAACACCCCCCCATTACGTCATGCTTCAGAAATGTGGAAAATGGTCCGTTTTCAAATGTTTCATTTTTGAACGTCAGTTCACATTTGTAGGTGGATCATCAGTGTTAGAGCTAAAATTAGCATGTTTAAAGTGATTTTCATGCTTCCAGGGGCTCGGGAAGTTAATTAAATACCATTTGGAGGCATTTAATGTTCGAGCAAAAACGGCTGATTTTCGACAAAAGAGATAACACCCCCCCCATTACGTCATGCTTCAGAAATGTGGAAAATGGTCCGTTTTCAAATGTTTTATTTTTGAACGTCAGTTCACATTTGTAGGTGGATCATCAGTGTTAGAGCTAAAATTAGCATGTTTAAAGTGATTTTCATGCTTCCAGGGGCCCAAAACACAAGATTTATGGAATGGTTAAAAGTGCATGAAAATGGCCAATTTACTCACTCTGAGTTCTCAAAAAGGGTTTCTTCACCCCGGGAAGTTAATTAAATACCATTTGGAGGCATTTAATGTTCGAGCAAAAACGGCTGATTTTCGACAAAAGAGATAACACCCCCCCATTACGTCATGCTTCAGAAATGTGGAAAATGGTCCGTTTTCAAATGTTTTATTTTTGAACGTCAGTTCACATTTGTAGGTGGATCATCAGTGTTAGAGCTAAAATGAGCGTGTTTAAAGTGATTTTCATGCTTCCAGGGGCCCAAAACACAAGATTTATGGAATTGTTAAAAGTGCATGAAAATGGCCAATTTACTCACTCTGAGTTCTCAAAAAGGGTTTCTTCACCCCGGGAAGTTAATTAAATACCATTTGGAGGCATTTAATGTTAGAGCAAAAACAGCTGATTTTCGACAAAAGAGATAACACCCCCCCATTACGTCATGCTTCAGAAATGTGGAAAATGGTCCGTTTTCAAATGTTTTATTTTTGAACGTCAGTTCACATTTGTAGGTGGATCATCAGTGTTAGAGCTAAAATTAGCATGTTTAAAGTGATTTTCATGCTTCCAGGGGCCCAAAACACAAGATTTATGGAATGGTTAAAAGTGCATGAAAATGGCCAATTTACTCACTCTGAGTTCTCAAAAAGGGTTTCTTCACCCCGGGAAGTTAATTAAATACCATTTGGAGGCATTTAATGTTCGAGCAAAAACGGCTGATTTTCGACAAAAGAGATAACACCCCCCCATTACGTCATGCTTCAGAAATGTGGAAAATGGTCCGTTTTCAAATGTTTTATTTTTGAACGTCAGTTCACATTTGTAGGTGGATCATCAGTGTTAGAGCTAAAATTAGCATGTTTAAAGTGATTTTCATGCTTCCAGGGGCCCAAAACACAAGATTTATGGAATGGTTAAAAGTGCATGAAAATGGCCAATTTACTCACTCTGAGTTCTCAAAAAGGGTTTCTTCACCCCGGGAAGTTAATTAAATACCATTTGGAGTCATTTAATGTTAGAGCAAAAACGGCTGATTTTCGACAAAAGAGATAACACCCCCCATTACGTCATGCTTCAGAAATGTGGAAAATGGTCCGTTTTCAAATGTTTTATTTTTGAACGTCAGTTCACATTTGTAGGTGGATCATCAGTGTTAGAGCTAAAATTAGCATGTTTAAAGTGATTTTCATGCTTCCAGGGGCTCGGAAAGTTAATTAAATACCATTTGGAGGCATTTAATGTTCGAGCAAAAACGGCTGATTTTCGACAAAAGAGATAACACCCCCCCATTACGTCATGCTTCAGAAATGTGGAAAATGGTCCGTTTTCAAATGTTTTATTTTTGAACGTCAGTTCACATTTGTAGGTGGATCATCAGTGTTAGAGCTAAAATTAGCATGTTTAAAGTGATTTTCATGCTTCCAGGGGCCCAAAACACAAGATTTATGGAATGGTTAAAAGTGCATGAAAATGGCCAATTTACTCACTCTGAGTTCTCAAAAAGGGTTTCTTCACCCCGGGAAGTTAATTAAATACCATTTGGAGGCATTTAATGTTCGAGCAAAAACGGCTGATTTTCGACAAAAGAGATAACACCCCCCCATTACGTCATGCTTCAGAAATGTGGAAAATGGTCCGTTTTCAAATGTTTCATTTTTGAACGTCAGTTCACATTTGTAGGTGGATCATCAGTGTTAGAGCTAAAATTAGCATGTTTAAAGTGATTTTCATGCTTCCAGGGGCCCAAAACACAAGATTTATGGAATGGTTAAAGGTGCATGAAAATGGCCAATTTACTCACTCTGAGTTCTCAAAAAGGGTTTCTTCACCCCGGGAAGTTAATTAAATACCATTTGGAGGCATTTAATGTTCGAGCAAAAACGGCTGATTTTCGACAAAAGAGATAACACCCCCCCATTACGTCATGCTTCGGAAATGTGGAAAATGGTCCGTTTTCAAATGTTTTTTTTTTGAACGTCAGTTCACATTTGTAGGTGGATCATCAGTGTTAGAGCTAAAATTAGCATGTTTAAAGTGATTTTCATGCTTCCAGGGGCTCGGGAAGTGAAATAAATACCATTTGGAGGCATTTAATGTTCGAGCAAAAACGGCTGATTTTCGACAAAAGAGATAACTCTCCCTCATTACGTCATGCTTCAGAAATGTGGAAAATGGTCCGTTTTCAAATGTTTTATTTTTGAACGTCAGTTCACATTTGTAGGTGGATCATCAGTGTTAGAGCTAAAATTAGCATGTTTAAAGTGATTTTCATGCTTCCAGGGGCTCGGGAAGTGAAATAAATACCATTTGGAGGCATTTAATGTTCGAGCAAAAACGGCTGATTTTCGACAAAAGAGATAACACCCCCCCATTACGTCATGCTTCAGAAATGTGGAAAATGGTCCGTTTTCAAATGTTTTATTTTTGAACGTCAGTTCACATTTGTAGGTGGATCATCAGTGTTAGAGCTAAAATTAGCATGTTTAAAGTGATTTTCATGCTTCCAGGGGCTCGGGAAGTTAATTAAATACCATTTGGAGGCATTTAATGTTCGAGCAAAAACGGCTGATTTTCGACAAAAGAGATAACACCCCCCATTACGTCATGCTTCAGAAATGTGGAAAATGGTCCGTTTTCAAATGTTTTATTTTTGAACGTCAGTTCACATTTGTAGGTGGATCATCAGTGTTAGAGCTAAAATTAGCATGTGTAAAGTGATTTTCATGCTTCCAGGGGCCCAAAACACAAGATTTATGGGATGGTTAAAAGTGCATGAAAATGGCCAATTTACTCACTCTGAGTTCTCAAAAAGGGTTTCTTCACCCCGGGAAGTTAATTAAATACCATTTGGAGGCATTTAATGTTAAAGCAAAAACGGCTGATTTTCGACAAAAGAGATAACACCCCCCCATTACGTCATGCTTCGGAAATGTGGAAAATGGTCCGTTTTCAAATGTTTTTTTTTTGAACGTCAGTTCACATTTGTAGGTGGATCATCAGTGTTAGAGCTAAAATTAGCATGTTTAAAGTGATTTTCATGCTTCCAGGGGCTCGGGAAGTGAAATAAATACCATTTGGAGGCATTTAATGTTCGAGCAAAAACGGCTGATTTTCGACAAAAGAGATAACTCCCCCTCATTACGTCATGCTTCAGAAATGTGGAAAATGGTCCGTTTTCAAATGTTTTATTTTTGAACGTCAGTTCACATTTGTAGGTGGATCATCAGTGTTAGAGCTAAAATTAGCATGTTTAAAGTGATTTTCATGCTTCCAGGGGCTCGGGAAGTGAAATAAATACCATTTGGAGGCATTTAATGTTCGAGCAAAAACGGCTGATTTTCGACAAAAGAGATAACACCCCCCCATTACGTCATGCTTCAGAAATGTGGAAAATGGTCCGTTTTCAAATGTTTTATTTTTGAACGTCAGTTCACATTTGTAGGTGGATCATCAGTGTTAGAGCTAAAATTAGCATGTTTAAAGTGATTTTCATGCTTCCAGGGGCTCGGGAAGTTAATTAAATACCATTTGGAGGCATTTAATGTTCGAGCAAAAACGGCTGATTTTCGACAAAAGAGATAACACCCCCCATTACGTCATGCTTCAGAAATGTGGAAAATGGTCCGTTTTCAAATGTTTTATTTTTGAACGTCAGTTCACATTTGTAGGTGGATCATCAGTGTTAGAGCTAAAATTAGCATGTGTAAAGTGATTTTCATGCTTCCAGGGGCCCAAAACACAAGATTTATGGAATGGTTAAAAGTGCATGAAAATGGCCAATTTACTCACTCTGAGTTCTCAAAAAGGGTTTCTTCACCCCGGGAAGTTAATTAAATACCATTTGGAGGCATTTAATGTTCGAGCAAAAACGGCTGATTTTCGACAAAAGAGATAACACCCCCCCATTACGTCATGCTTCAGAAATGTGGAAAATGGTCCGTTTTCAAATGTTTCATTTTTGAACGTCAGTTCACATTTGTAGGTGGATCATCAGTGTTAGAGCTAAAATTAGCATGTTTAAAGTGATTTTCATGCTTCCAGGGGCCCAAAACACAAGAATTATGGAATGGTTAAAAGTGCATGAAAATGGCCAATTTACTCACTCTGAGTTCTCAAAAAGGGTTTCTTCACCCCGGGAAGTTAATTAAATACCATTTGGAGGCATTTAATGTTAGAGCAAAAACGGCTGATTTTCGACAAAAGAGATAACACCCCCCCATTACGTCATGTTTCAGAAATGTGGAAAATGGTCCGTTTTCAAATGTTTTATTTTTGAACGTCAGTTCACATTTGTAGGTGGATCATCAGTGTTAGAGCTAAAATTAGCATGTGTAAAGTGATTTTCATGCTTCCAGGGGCCCAAAACACAAGATTTATGGAATGGTTAAAAGTGCATGAAAATGGCCAATTTACTCACTCTGAGTTCTCAAAAAGGGTTTCTTCACCCCGGGAAGTTAATTAAATACCATTTGGAGGCATTTAATGTTAGAGCAAAAACGGCTGATTTTCGACAAAAGAGATAACACCCCCCCATTACGTCATGCTTCAGAAATGTGGAAAATGGTCCGTTTTCAAATGTTTCATTTTTGAACGTCAGTTCACATTTGTAGGTGGATCATCAGTGTTAGAGCTAAAATTAGCATGTTTAAAGTGATTTTCATGCTTCCAGGGGCTCGGGAAGTTAATTAAATACCATTTGGAGGCATTTAATGTTCGAGCAAAAACGGCTGATTTTCGACAAAAGAGATAACACCCCCCATTACGTCATGCTTCAGAAATGTAGAAAATGGTCCGTTTTCAAATGTTTTATTTTTGAACGTCAGTTCACATTTGTAGGTGGATCATCAGTGTTAGAGCTAAAATTAGCATGTTTAAAGTGATTTTCATGCTTCCAGGGGCTCGGGAAGTTAATTAAATACCATTTGGAGGCATTTAATGTTCGAGCAAAAACGGCTGATTTTCGACAAAAGAGATAACACCCCCCCATTACGTCATGCTTCAGAAATGTGGAAAATGGTCCGTTTTCAAATGTTTTATTTTTGAACGTCAGTTCACATTTGTAGGTGGATCATCAGTGTTAGAGCTAAAATTAGCATGTTTAAAGTGATTTTCATGCTTCCAGGGGCCCAAAACACAAGATTTATGGAATGGTTAAAAGTGCATGAAAATGGCCAATTTACTCACTCTGAGTTCTCAAAAAGGGTTTCTTCACCCCGGGAAGTTAATTAAATACCATTTGGAGGCATTTAATGTTAGAGCAAAAACGGCTGATTTTCGACAAAAGAGATAACACCCCCCCATTACGTCATGCTTCAGAAATGTGGAAAATGGTCAGTTTTCAAATGTTTTATTTTTGAACGCCAGTTCACATTTGTAGGTGGATCATCAGTGTTAGAGCTAAAATTAGCATGTTTAAAGTGATTTTCATGCTTCCAGGGGCCCAAAACACAAGATTTATGGAATGGTTAAAAGTGCATGAAAATGGCCAATTTACTCACTCTGAGTTCTCAAAAAGGGTTTCTTCACCCCGGGAAGTTAATTAAATACCATTTGGAGGCATTTAATGTTAGAGCAAAAACGGCTGATTTTCGACAAAAGAGATAACACCCCCCCATTACGTCATGCTTCAGAAATGTGGAAAATGGTCAGTTTTCAAATGTTTTATTTTTGAACGCCAGTTCACATTTGTAGGTGGATCATCAGTGTTAGAGCTAAAATTAGCATGTTTAAAGTGATTTTCATGCTTCCAGGGGCCCAAAACACAAGATTTATGGAATGGTTAAAAGTGCATGAAAATGGCCAATTTACTCACTCTGAGTTCTCAAAAAGGGTTTCTTCACCCCCGGAAGTTAATTAAATACCATTTGGAGGCATTTAATGTTCGAGCAAAAACGGCTGATTTTCGACAAAAGAGATAACACCCCCCCATTACGTCATGCTTCAGAAATGTGGAAAATGGTCCGTTTTCAAATGTTTTATTTTTGAACGTCAGTTCACATTTGTAGGTGGATCATCAGTGTTAGAGCTAAAATTAGCATGTTTAAAGTGATTTTCATGCTTCCAGGGGCCCAAAACACAAGATTTATGGAATGGTTAAAAGTGCATGAAAATGGCCAATTTACTCACTCTGAGTTCTCAAAAAGGGTTTCTTCACCCCGGGAAGTTAATTAAATACCATTTGGAGGCATTTAATGTTAGAGCAAAAACGGCTGATTTTCGACAAAAGAGATAACACCCCCCCATTATGTCATGCTTCAGAAATGTGGAAAATGGTCCGTTTTCAAATGTTTTATTTTTGAACGTCAGTTCACATTTGTAGGTGGATCATCAGTGTTAGAGCTAAAATTAGCATGTTTAAAGTGATTTTCATGCTTCCAGGGGCTCGGGAAGTGAAATAAATACCATTTGGAGGCATTTAATGTTCGAGCAAAAAAGGCTGATTTTCCACAAAAGAGATAACACCCCCCCATTACGTCATGCTTCAGAAATGTGGAAAATGGTCCGTTTTCAAATGTTTTATTTTTGAACGTCAGTTCACATTTGTAGGTGGATCATCAGTGTTAGAGCTAAAATTAGCATGTTTAAAGTGATTTTCATGCTTCCAGGGGCTCGGGAAGTGAAATAAATACCATTTGGAGGCATTTAATGTTCGAGCAAAAAAGGCTGATTTTCCACAAAAGAGATAACACCCCCCCATTACGTCATGCTTCAGAAATGTGGAAAATGGTCCATTTTCAAATGTTTCATTTTTGAACGTCAGTTCACATTTGTAGGTGGATCATCAGTGTTAGAGCTAAAATTAGCATGTTTAAAGTGATTTTCATGCTTCCAGGGGCCCAAAACACAAGATTTATGGAATGGTTAAAAGTGCATGAAAATGGCCAATTTACTCACTCTGAGTTCTCAAAAAGGGTTTCTTCACCCGGGGAAGTTAATTAAATACCATTTGGAGGCATTTAATGTTCGAGCAAAAACGGCTGATTTTCGACAAAAGAGATAACACCCCCCCATTACGTCATGCTTCAGAAATGTGGAAAATGGTCCGTTTTCAAATGTTTCATTTTTGAACGTCAGTTCACATTTGTAGGTGGATCATCAGTGTTAGAGCTAAAAATCAGCATGTTTAAAGTGATTTTCATGCTTCCAGGGGCTCAAGAAGTTAATTAAATACCATTTGGAGGCATTTAATGTTCGAGCAAAAACGGCTGATTTTCGACAAAAGAGATAACACCCCCCCATTACGTCATGCTTCAGAAATGTGGAAAATGGTCCGTTTTCAAATGTTTTATTTTTGAACGTCAGTTCACATTTGTAGGTGGATCATCAGTGTTAGAGCTAAAATTAGCATGTTTAAAGTGATTTTCATGCTTCCAGGGGCTCGGGAAGTGAAATAAATACCATTTGGAGGTATTTAATGTTCAAGCAAAAACGGCTGATTTTCGACAAAAGAGATAACACCCCCCCATTACGTCATGCTTCAGAAATGTGGAAAATGGTCCGTTTTCAAATGTTTCATTTTTGAACGTCAGTTCACATTTGTAGGTGGATCATCAGTGTTAGAGCTAAAATTAGCATGTTTAAAGTGATTTTCATGCTTCCAGGGGCTCGGGAAGTTAATTAAATACCATTTGGAGGCATTTAATGTTCGAGCAAAAACGGCTGATTTTCGACAAAAGAGATAACACCCCCCCATTACGTCATGCTTCAGAAATGTGGAAAATGGTCCGTTTTCAAATGTTTTATTTTTGAACGTCAGTTCACATTTGTAGGTGGATCATCAGTGTTAGAGCTAAAATTAGCATGTTTAAAGTGATTTTCATGCTTCAAGGGGCCCAACACACAAGATTTATGGAATGGTTAAAAGTGCATGAAAATGGCCAATTTACTCACTCTGAGTTCTCAAAAAGGGTTTCTTCACCCCGGGAAGTTATTTAAATACCATTTGGAGGCATTTAATGTTAGAGCAAAAACGGCTGATTTTCGACAAAAGAGATAACACCCCCCCATTACGTCATGCTTCAGAAATGTGGAAAATGGTCCGTTTTCAAATGTTTCATTTTTGAACGTCAGTTCACATTTGTAGGTGGATCATCAGTGTTAGAGCTAAAATTAGCATGTTTAAAGTGATTTTCATGCTTCCAGGGGCTCGGGAAGTTAATTAAATACCATTTGGAGGCATTTAATGTTCGAGCAAAAACGGCTGATTTTCGACAAAAGAGATAACACCCCCCCATTACGTCATGCTTCAGAAATGTGGAAAATGGTCCGTTTTCAAATGTTTCATTTTTGAACGTCAGTTCACATTTGTAGGTGGATCATCAGTGTTAGAGCTAAAATTAGCATGTTTAAAGTGATTTTCATGCTTCCAGGGGCCCAAAACACAAGATTTATGGAATGGTTAAAAGTGCATGAAAATGGCCAATTTACTCACTCTGAGTTCTCAAAAAGGGTTTCTTCACCCCGGGAAGTTAATTAAATACCATTTGGAGGCATTTAATGTTCGAGCAAAAACGGCTGATTTTCGACAAAAGAGATAACACCCCCCCATTACGTCATGCTTCAGAAATGTGGAAAATGGTCCGTTTTCAAATGTTTTATTTTTGAACGTCAGTTCACATTTGTAGGTGGATCATCAGTGTTAGAGCTAAAATTAGCATGTTTAAAGTGATTTTCATGCTTCCAGGGGCTCGGGAAGTGAAATAAATACCATTTGGAGGCATTTAATGTTCGAGCAAAAACGGCTGATTTTCGACAAAAGAGATAACACCCCCCCATTACGTCATGCTTCAGAAATGTGGAAAATGGTCCGTTTTCAAATGTTTTATTTTTGAACGTCAGTTCACATTTGTAGGTGGATCATCAGTGTTAGAGCTAAAATTAGCATGTTTAAAGTGATTTTCATGCTTCCAGGGGCTCGGGAAGTTAATTAAATACCATTTCGAGGCATTTAATTTTCGAGCTAAAACGGCTGATTTTCGACAAAAGAGATAACACCCCCCCATTACGTCATGCTTCAGAAATGTGGAAAATGGTCCGTTTTCAAATGTTTTATTTTTGAACGTCAGTTCACATTTGTAGGTGGATCATCAGTGTTAGAGCTAAAATTAGCATATTTAAAGTGATTTTCATGCTTCCAGGGGCTCGGGAAGTTAATTAAATACCATTTGGAGGCATTTAATGTTCGAGCAAAAACGGCTGATTTTCGACAAAAGAGATAACACCCCCCCATTACGTCATGCTTCAGAAATGTGGAAAATGGTCCGTTTTCAAATGTTTTATTTTTGAACGTCAGTTCACATTTGTAGGTGGATCATCAGTGTTAGAGCTAAAATTAGCATGTTTAAAGTGATTTTCATGCTTCCAGGGGCCCAAAACACAAGATTTATGGAATGGTTAAAAGTGCATGAAAATGGCCAATTTACTCACTCTGAGTTCTCAAAAAGGGTTTCTTCACCCCGGGAAGTTAATTAAATACCATTTGGAGGCATTTAATGTTAGAGCAAAAACGGCTGATTTTCGACAAAAGAGATAACACCCCCCATTACGTCATGCTTCAGAAATGTGGAAAATGGTCCGTTTTCAAATGTTTTATTTTTGAACGTCAGTTCACATTTGTAGGTGGATCATCAGTGTTAGAGCTAAAATTAGCATGTTTAAAGTGATTTTCATGCTTCCAGGGGCTCGGGAAGTGAAATAAATACCATTTGGAGGCATTTAATGTTCGAGCAAAAAAGGCTGATTTTCCACAAAAGAGATAACACCCCCCCATTACGTCATGCTTCAGAAATGTGGAAAATGGTCCGTTTTCAAATGTTTTATTTTTGAACATCAGTTCACATTTGTAGGTGGATCATCAGTGTTAGAGCTAAAATTAGCGTGTTTAAAGTGATTTTCATGCTTCCAGGGGCCCAAAACACAAGATTTATGGAATGGTTAAAAGTGCATGAAAATGGCCAATTTACTCACTCTGAGTTCTCAAAAAGGGTTTCTTCACCCCGGGAAGTTAATTAAATACCATTTGGAGGCATTTAATGTTAGAGCAAAAACGGCTGATTTTCGACAAAAGAGATAACACCCCCCCCATTACGTCATGCTTCAGAAATGTGGAAAATGGTCCGTTTTCAAATGTTTCATTTTTGAACGTCAGTTCACATTTGTAGGTGGATCATCAGTGTTAGAGCTAAAATTAGCATGTTTAAAGTGATTTTCATGCTTCCAGGGGCTCGGGAAGTTAATTAAATACCATTTGGAGGCATTTAATGTTCGAGCAAAAACGGCTGATTTTCGACAAAAGAGATAACACCCCCCCATTACGTCATGCTTCAGAAATGTGGAAAATGGTCCGTTTTCAAATGTTTTATTTTTGAACGTCAGTTCACATTTGTAGGTCGATCATCAGTGTTAGAGCGAAAATTAGCATGTTTAAAGTGATTTTCATGCTTCCAGGGGCTCGGGAAGTTAATTAAATACCATTTGGAGGCATTTAATGTTCGAGCAAAAACGGCTGATTTTCGACAAAAGAGATAACACCCCCCCATTACGTCATGCTTCAGAAATGTGGAAAATGGTCCGTTTTCAAATGTTTTATTTTTGAACGTCAGTTCACATTTGTAGGTGGATCATCAGTGTTAGAGCTAAAATTAGCATGTTTAAAGTGATTTTCATGCTTCCAGGGGCCCAAAACACAAGATTTATGGAATGGTTAAAAGTGCATGAAAATGGCCAATTTACTCACTCTGAGTTCTCAAAAAGGGTTTCTTCACCCCGGGAAGTTAATTAAATACCATTTGGAGGCATTTAATGTTAGAGCAAAAACGGCTGATTTTCGACAAAAGAGATAACACCCCCCCATTACGTCATGCTTCAGAAATGTGGAAAATGGCCCGTTTTCAAATGTTTTATTTTTGAACGTCAGTTCACATTTGTAGGTGGATCATCAGTGTTAGAGCTAAAATTAGCATGTTTAAAGTGATTTTCATGCTTCCAGGGGCCCAAAACACAAGATTTATGGAATGGTTAAAAGTGCATGAAAATGGCCAATTTACTCACTCTGAGTTCTCGAAAAGGGTTTCTTCACCCCGGGAAGTTAATTAAATACCATTTGGAGGCATTTAATGTTAGAGCAAAAACGGCTGATTTTCGACAAAAGAGATAACACCCCCCCATTACGTCATGCTTCAGAAATGTGGAAAATGGTCCGTTTTCAAATGTTTTATTTTTGAACGTCAGTTCACATTTGTAGGTGGATCATCAGTGTTAGAGCTAAAATTAGCATGTTTAAAGTGATTTTCATGCTTCCAGGGGCCCAAAACACAAGATTTATGGAATGGTTAAAAGTGCATGAAAATGGCCAATTTACTCACTCTGAGTTCTCAAAAAGGGTTTCTTCACCCCGGGAAGTTAATTAAATACCATTTGGAGGCATTTAATGTTAGAGCAAAAACGGCTGATTTTCGACAAAAGAGATAACACCCCCCCATTACGTCATGCTTCAGAAATGTGGAAAATGGTCCGTTTTCAAATGTTTTATTTTTGAACGTCAGTTCACATTTGTAGGTGGATCATCAGTGTTAGAGCTACAATTAGCATGTTTAAAGTGATTTTCATGCTTCCAGGGGCCCAAAACACAAGATTTATGGAATGGTTAAAAGTGCATGAAAATGGCCAATTTACTCACTCTGAGTTCTCAAAAAGGGTTTCTTCACCCCGGGAAGTTAATTAAATACCATTTGGAGGCATTTAATGTTAGAGCAAAAACGGCTGATTTTCGACAAAAGAGATAACACCCCCCCATTACGTCATGCTTCAGAAATGTGGAAAATGGTCCGTTTTCAAATGTTTCATTTTTGAACGTCAGTTCACATTTGTAGGTGGATCATCAGTGTTAGAGCTAAAATTAGCATGTTTAAAGTGATTTTCATGCTTCCAGGGGCTCGGGAAGTTAATTAAATACCATTTGGAGGCATTTAATGTTCGAGCAAAAACGGCTGATTTTCGACAAAAGAGATAACACCCCCCCCATTACGTCATGCTTCAGAAATGTGGAAAATGGTCCGTTTTCAAATGTTTTATTTTTGAACGTCAGTTCACATTTGTAGGTGGATCATCAGTGTTAGAGCTAAAATTAGCATGTTTAAAGTGATTTTCATGCTTCCAGGGGCCCAAAACACAAGATTTATGGAATGGTTAAAAGTGCATGAAAATGGCCAATTTACTCACTCTGAGTTCTCAAAAAGGGTTTCTTCACCCCGGGAAGTTAATTAAATACCATTTGGAGGCATTTAATGTTCGAGCAAAAACGGCTGATTTTCGACAAAAGAGATAACACCCCCCCATTACGTCATGCTTCAGAAATGTGGAAAATGGTCCGTTTTCAAATGTTTTATTTTTGAACGTCAGTTCACATTTGTAGGTGGATCATCAGTGTTAGAGCTAAAATGAGCGTGTTTAAAGTGATTTTCATGCTTCCAGGGGCCCAAAACACAAGATTTATGGAATTGTTAAAAGTGCATGAAAATGGCCAATTTACTCACTCTGAGTTCTCAAAAAGGGTTTCTTCACCCTGGGAAGTTAATTAAATACCATTTGGAGGCATTTAATGTTAGAGCAAAAACAGCTGATTTTCGACAAAAGAGATAACACCCCCCCATTACGTCATGCTTCAGAAATGTGGAAAATGGTCCGTTTTCAAATGTTTTATTTTTGAACGTCAGTTCACATTTGTAGGTGGATCATCAGTGTTAGAGCTAAAATTAGCATGTTTAAAGTGATTTTCATGCTTCCAGGGGCCCAAAACACAAGATTTATGGAATGGTTAAAAGTGCATGAAAATGGCCAATTTACTCACTCTGAGTTCTCAAAAAGGGTTTCTTCACCCCGGGAAGTTAATTAAATACCATTTGGAGGCATTTAATGTTCGAGCAAAAACGGCTGATTTTCGACAAAAGAGATAACACCCCCCCATTACGTCATGCTTCAGAAATGTGGAAAATGGTCCGTTTTCAAATGTTTTATTTTTGAACGTCAGTTCACATTTGTAGGTGGATCATCAGTGTTAGAGCTAAAATTAGCATGTTTAAAGTGATTTTCATGCTTCCAGGGGCCCAAAACACAAGATTTATGGAATGGTTAAAAGTGCATGAAAATGGCCAATTTACTCACTCTGAGTTCTCAAAAAGGGTTTCTTCACCCCGGGAAGTTAATTAAATACCATTTGGAGTCATTTAATGTTAGAGCAAAAACGGCTGATTTTCGACAAAAGAGATAACACCCCCCATTACGTCATGCTTCAGAAATGTGGAAAATGGTCCGTTTTCAAATGTTTTATTTTTGAACGTCAGTTCACATTTGTAGGTGGATCATCAGTGTTAGAGCTAAAATTAGCATGTTTAAAGTGATTTTCATGCTTCCAGGGGCTCGGAAAGTTAATTAAATACCATTTGGAGGCATTTAATGTTCGAGCAAAAACGGCTGATTTTCGACAAAAGAGATAACACCCCCCCATTACGTCATGCTTCAGAAATGTGGAAAATGGTCCGTTTTCAAATGTTTTATTTTTGAACGTCAGTTCACATTTGTAGGTGGATCATCAGTGTTAGAGCTAAAATTAGCATGTTTAAAGTGATTTTCATGCTTCCAGGGGCCCAAAACACAAGATTTATGGAATGGTTAAAAGTGCATGAAAATGGCCAATTTACTCACTCTGAGTTCTCAAAAAGGGTTTCTTCACCCCGGGAAGTTAATTAAATACCATTTGGAGGCATTTAATGTTCGAGCAAAAACGGCTGATTTTCGACAAAAGAGATAACACCCCCCCATTACGTCATGCTTCAGAAATGTGGAAAATGGTCCGTTTTCAAATGTTTTATTTTTGAACGTCAGTTCACATTTGTAGGTGGATCATCAGTGTTAGAGCTAAAATTAGCATGTTTAAAGTGATTTTCATGCTTCCAGGGGCCCAAAACACAAGATTTATGGAATGGTTAAAAGTGCATGAAAATGGCCAATTTACTCACTCTGAGTTCTCAAAAAGGGTTTCTTCACCCCGGGAAGTTAATTAAATACCATTTGGAGGCATTTAATGTTAGAGCAAAAACGGCTGATTTTCGACAAAAGAGATAACACCCCCCATTACGTCATGCTTCAGAAATGTGGAAAATGGTCCGTTTTCAAATGTTTTATTTTTGAACGTCAGTTCACATTTGTAGGTGGATCATCAGTGTTAGAGCTAAAATTAGCATGTTTAAAGTGATTTTCATGCTTCCAGGGGCTCGGGAAGTGAAATAAATACCATTTGGAGGCATTTAATGTTCGAGCAAAAAAGGCTGATTTTCCACAAAAGAGATAACACCCCCCCATTACGTCATGCTTCAGAAATGTGGAAAATGGTCCGTTTTCAAATGTTTTATTTTTGAACGTCAGTTCACATTTGTAGGTGGATCATCAGTGTTAGAGCTACAATTAGCATGTTTAAAGTGATTTTCATGCTTCCAGGGGCCCAAAACACAAGATTTATGGAATGGTTAAAAGTGCATGAAAATGGCCAATTTACTCACTCTGAGTTCTCAAAAAGGGTTTCTTCACCCCGGGAAGTTAATTAAATACCATTTGGAGGCATTTAATGTTCGAGCAAAAACGGCTGATTTTCGACAAAAGAGATAACACCCCCCCATTACGTCATGCTTCAGAAATGTGGAAAATGGTCCGTTTTCAAATGTTTTATTTTTGAACGTCAGTTCACATTTGTAGGTGGATCATCAGTGTTAGAGCTAAAATTAGCATGTTTAAAGTGATTTTCATGCTTCCAGGGGCCCAAAACACAAGATTTATGGAATGGTTAAAAGTGCATGAAAATGGCCAATTTACTCACTCTGAGTTCTCAAAAAGGGTTTCTTCACCCCGGGAAGTTAATTAAATACCATTTGGAGTCATTTAATGTTAGAGCAAAAACGGCTGATTTTCGACAAAAGAGATAACACCCCCCATTACGTCATGCTTCAGAAATGTGGAAAATGGTCCGTTTTCAAATGTTTTATTTTTGAACGTCAGTTCACATTTGTAGGTGGATCATCAGTGTTAGAGCTAAAATTAGCATGTTTAAAGTGATTTTCATGCTTCCAGGGGCTCGGAAAGTTAATTAAATACCATTTGGAGGCATTTAATGTTCGAGCAAAAACGGCTGATTTTCGACAAAAGAGATAACACCCCCCCATTACGTCATGCTTCAGAAATGTGGAAAATGGTCCGTTTTCAAATGTTTTATTTTTGAACGTCAGTTCACATTTGTAGGTGGATCATCAGTGTTAGAGCTAAAATTAGCATGTTTAAAGTGATTTTCATGCTTCCAGGGGCCCAAAACACAAGATTTATGGAATGGTTAAAAGTGCATGAAAATGGCCAATTTACTCACTCTGAGTTCTCAAAAAGGGTTTCTTCACCCCGGGAAGTTAATTAAATACCATTTGGAGGCATTTAATGTTCGAGCAAAAACGGCTGATTTTCGACAAAAGAGATAACACCCCCCCCATTACGTCATGCTTCAGAAATGTGGAAAATGGTCCGTTTTCAAATGTTTTATTTTTGAACGTCAGTTCACATTTGTAGGTGGATCATCAGTGTTAGAGCTAAAATGAGCGTGTTTAAAGTGATTTTCATGCTTCCAGGGGCCCAAAACACAAGATTTATGGAATGGTTAAAAGTGCATGAAAATGGCCAATTTACTCACTCTGAGTTCTCAAAAAGGGTTTCTTCACCCCGGGAAGTTAATTAAATACCATTTGGAGGCATTTAATGTTAGAGCAAAAACAGCTGATTTTCGACAAAAGAGATAACACCCCCCCATTACGTCATGCTTCAGAAATGTGGAAAATGGTCCGTTTTCAAATGTTTTATTTTTGAACGTCAGTTCACATTTGTAGGTGGATCATCAGTGTTAGAGCTAAAATTAGCATGTTTAAAGTGATTTTCATGCTTCCAGGGGCCCAAAACACAAGATTTATGGAATGGTTAAAAGTGCATGAAAATGGCCAATTTACTCACTCTGAGTTCTCAAAAAGGGTTTCTTTACCCCGGGAAGTTAATTAAATACCATTTGGAGGCATTTAATGTTAGAGCAAAAACGGCTGATTTTCGACAAAAGAGATAACACCCCCCCATTACGTCATGCTTCAGAAATGTGGAAAATGGTCCGTTTTCAAATGTTTTATTTTTGAACGTCAGTTCACATTTGTAGGTGGATCATCAGTGTTAGAGCTACAATTAGCATGTTTAAAGTGATTTTCATGCTTCCAGGGGCCCAAAACACAAGATTTATGGAATGGTTAAAAGTGCATGAAAATGGCCAATTTACTCACTCTGAGTTCTCAAAAAGGGTTTCTTCACCCCGGGAAGTTAATTAAATACCATTTGGAGGCATTTAATGTTCGAGCAAAAACGGCTGATTTTCGACAAAAGAGATAACACCCCCCATTACGTCATGCTTCAGAAATGTGGAAATTGGTCCGTTTTCAAATGTTTTATTTTTGAACGTCAGTTCACATTTGTAGGTGGATCATCAGTGTTAGAGCTAAAATTAGCATGTTTAAAGTGATTTTCATGCTTCCAGGGGCTCGGGAAGTGAAATAAATACCATTTGGAGGCATTTAATGTTCGAGCAAAAAAGGCTGATTTTCCACAAAAGAGATAACACCCCCCCCATTACGTCATGCTTCAGAAATGTGGAAAATGGTCCGTTTTCAAATGTTTTATTTTTGAACGTCAGTTCACATTTGTAGGTGGATCATCAGTGTTAGAGCTAAAATTAGCGTGTTTAAAGTGATTTTCATGCTTCCAGGGGCCCAAAACACAAGATTTATGGAATGGTTAAAAGTGCATGAAAATGGCCAATTTACTCACTCTGAGTTCTCAAAAAGGGTTTCTTCACCCCGGGAAGTTAATTAAATACCATTTGGAGGCATTTAATGTTAGAGCAAAAACCGCTGATTTTCGACAAAAGAGATAACACCCCCCCATTACGTCATGCTTCAGAAATGTGGAAAATGGTCCGTTTTCAAATGTTTTATTTTTGAACGTCAGTTCACATTTGTAGGTGGATCATCAGTGTTAGAGCTAAAATTAGCATGTTTAAAGTGATTTTCATGCTTCCAGGGGCCCAAAACACAAGATTTATGGAATGGTTAAAAGTGCATGAAAATGGCCAATTTACTCACTCTGAGTTCTCAAAAAGGGTTTTTTCACCCCGGGAAGTTAATTAAATACCATTTGGAGTCATTTAATGTTAGAGCAAAAACGGCTGATTTTCGACAAAAGAGATAACACCCCCCATTACGTCATGCTTCAGAAATGTGGAAAATGGTCCGTTTTCAAATGTTTTATTTTTGAACGTCAGTTCACATTTGTAGGTGGATCATCAGTGTTAGAGCTAAAATTAGCATGTTTAAAGTGATTTTCATGCTTCCAGGGGCTCGGAAAGTTAATTAAATACCATTTGGAGGCATTTAATGTTCGAGCAAAAACGGCTGATTTTCGACAAAAGAGATAACACCCCCCCATTACGTCATGCTTCAGAAATGTGGAAAATGGTCCGTTTTCAAATGTTTTATTTTTGAACGTCAGTTCACATTTGTAGGTGGATCATCAGTGTTAGAGCTAAAATTAGCATGTTTAAAGTGATTTTCATGCTTCCAGGGGCCCAAAACACAAGATTTATGGAATGGTTAAAAGTGCATGAAAATGGCCAATTTACTCACTCCGAGTTCTCAAAAAGGGTTTCTTCACCCCGGGAAGTTAATTAAATACCATTTGGAGGCATTTAATGTTCGAGCAAAAACGGCTGATTTTCGACAAAAGAGATAACACCCCCCCATTACGTCATGCTTCAGAAATGTAGAAAATGGTCCGTTTTCAAATGTTTTATTTTTGAACGTCAGTTCACATTTGTAGGTGGATCATCAGTGTTAGAGCTAAAATTAGCATGTTTAAAGTGATTTTCATGCTTCCAGGGGCCCAAAACACAAGATTTATGGAATGGTTAAAAGTGCATGAAAATGGCCAATTTACTCACTCTGAGTTCTCAAAAAGGGTTTCTTCACCCCGGGAAGTTAATTAAATACCATTTGGAGGCATTTAATGTTAGAGCAAAAACGGCTGATTTTCGACAAAAGAGATAACACCCCCCATTACGTCATGCTTCAGAAATGTGGAAAATGGTCCGTTTTCAAATGTTTTATTTTTGAACGTCAGTTCACATTTGTAGGTGGATCATCAGTGTTAGAGCTAAAATTAGCATGTTTAAAGTGATTTTCATGCTTCCAGGGGCTCAGGAAGTGAAATAAATACCATTTGGAGGCATTTAATGTTCGAGCAAAAAAGGCTGATTTTCCACAAAAGAGATAACACCCCCCCATTACGTCATGCTTCAGAAATGTGGAAAATGGTCCGTTTTCAAATGTTTTATTTTTGAACGTCAGTTCACATTTGTAGGTGGATCATCAGTGTTAGAGCTAAAATTAGCGTGTTTAAAGTGATTTTCATGCTTCCAGGGGACCAAAACACAAGATTTATGGAATGGTTAAAAGTGCATGAAAATGGCCAATTTACTCACTCTGAGTTCTCAAAAAGGGTTTCTTCACCCCGGGAAGTTAATTAAATACCATTTGGAGGCATTTAATGTTAGAGCAAAAACGGCTGATTTTCGACAAAAGAGATAACACCCCCCATTACGTCATGCTTCAGAAATGTGGAAAATGGTCCGTTTTCAAATGTTTATTTTTTGAACGTCAGTTCACATTTGTAGGTGGATCATCAGTGTTAGAGCTAAAATTAGCATGTTTAAAGTGATTTTCATGCTTCCAGGGGCTCGGGAAGTGAAATAAATACCATTTGGAGGCATTTAATGTTCGAGCAAAAAAGGCTGATTTTCCACAAAAGAGATAACACCCCCCCATTACGTCATGCTTCAGAAATGTGGAAAATGGTCCGTTTTCAAATGTTTCATTTTTGAACGTCAGTTCACATTTGTAGGTGGATCATCAGTGTTAGAGCTAAAATTAGCATGTTTAAAGTGATTTTCATGCTTCCAGGGGCTCGGGAAGTTAATTAAATACCATTTGGAGGCATTTAATGTTCGAGCAAAAACGGCTGATTTTCGACAAAAGAGATAACACCCCCCCATTACGTCATGCTTCAGAAATGTGGAAAATGGTCCGTTTTCAAATGTTTTATTTTTGAACGTCAGTTCACATTTGTAGGTGGATCATCAGTGTTAGAGCGAAAATTAGCATGTTTAAAGTGATTTTCATGCTTCCAGGGGCTCGGGAAGTTAATTAAATACCATTTGGAGGCATTTAATGTTCGAGCAAAAACGGCTGATTTTCGACAAAAGAGATAACACCCCCCCATTACGTCATGCTTCAGAAATGTGGAAAATGGTCCGTTTTCAAATGTTTTATTTTTGAACGTCAGTTCACATTTGTAGGTGGATCATCAGTGTTAG
This sequence comes from Lissotriton vulgaris, assembly GCF_964263255.1. NCBI lineage: Eukaryota > Metazoa > Chordata > Amphibia > Caudata > Salamandridae > Lissotriton > Lissotriton vulgaris. Next base: position 132,589 of record NW_028242601.1, read on the forward strand.
AGCTAAAATTAGCATGTTTAAAGTGATTTTCATGCTTCCAGGGGCCCAAAACACAAGATTTATGGAATGGTTAAAAGTGCATGAAAATGGCCAATTTACTCACTCTGAGTTCTCAAAAAGGGTTTCTTCACCCCGGGAAGTTAATTAAATACCATTTGGAGGCATTTAATGTTAGAGCAAAAACGGCTGATTTTCGACAAAAGAGATAACACCCCCCCATTACGTCATGCTTCAGAAATGTGGAAAATGGTCCGTTTTCAAATGTTTTATTTTTGAACGTCAGTTCACATTTGTAGGTGGATCATTAGTGTTAGAGCTAAAATTAGCATGTTTAAAGTGATTTTCATGCTTCCAGGGGCCCAAAACACAAGATTTATGGAATGGTTAAAAGTGCATGAAAATGGCCAATTTACTCACTCTGAGTTCTCAAAAAGGGTTTCTTCACCCCGGGAAGTTAATTAAATACCATTTGGAGGCATTTAATGTTAGAGCAAAAACGGCTGATTTTCGACAAAAGAGATAACACCCCCCCATTACGTCATGCTTCAGAAATGTGGAAAATGGTCCGTTTTCAAATGTTTTATTTTTGAACGTCAGTTCACATTTGTAGGTGGATCATCAGTGTTAGAGCTAAAATTAGCATGTTTAAAGTGATTTTCATGCTTCCAGGGGCCCAAAACACAAGATTTATGGAATGGTTAAAAGTGCATGAAAATGGCCAATTTACTCACTCTGAGTTCTCAAAAAGGGTTTCTTCACCCCGGGAAGTTAATTAAATACCATTTGGAGGCATTTAATGTTAGAGCAAAAACGGTTGATTTTCGACAAAAGAGATAACACCCCCCCCATTACGTCATGCTTCAGAAATGTGGAAAATGGTCCGTTTTCAAATGTTTTATTTTTGAACGTCAGTTCACATTTGTAGGTGGATCATCAGTGTTAGAGCTACAATTAGCATGTTTAAAGTGATTTTCATGCTTCCAGGGGCCCAAAACACAAGATTTATGGAATGGTTAAAAGTGCATGAAAATGGCCAATTTACTCACTCTGAGTTCTCAAAAAGGGTTTCTTCACCCCGGGAAGTTAATTAAATACCATTTGGAGGCATTTAATGTTCGAGCAAAAACGGCTGATTTTCGACAAAAGAGATAACACCCCCCCATTACGTCATGCTTCAGAAATGTGGAAAATGGTCCGTTTTCAAATGTTTTATTTTTGAACGTCAGTTCACATTTGTAGGTGGATCATCAGTGTTAGAGCTAAAATTAGCATGTTTAAAGTGATTTTCATGCTTCCAGGGGCCCAAAACACAAGATTTATGGAATGGTTAAAAGTGCATGAAAATGGCCAATTTACTCACTCTGAGTTCTCAAAAAGGGTTTCTTCACCCCGGGAAGTTAATTAAATACCATTTGGAGGCATTTAATGTTAGAGCAAAAACGGCTGATTTTCGACAAAAGAGATAACACCCCCCATTACGTCATGCTTCAGAAATGTGGAAAATGGTCCGTTTTCAAATGTTTTATTTTTGAACGTCAGTTCACATTTGTAGGTGGATCATCAGTGTTAGAGCTAAAATTAGCATGTTTAAAGTGATTTTCATGCTTCCAGGGGCTCGGGAAGTGAAATAAATACCATTTGGAGGCATTTAATGTTCGAGCAAAAAAGGCTGATTTTCCACAAAAGTGATAACACCCCCCATTACGTCATGCTTCAGAAATGTGGAAAATGGTCCGTTTTCAAATGTTTTATTTTTGAACGTCAGTTCACATTTGTAGGTGGATCATCAGTGTTAGAGCTAAAATTAGCGTGTTTAAAGTGATTTTCATGCTTCCAGGGGCCCAAAACACAAGATTTATGGAATGGTTAAAAGTGCATGAAAATGGCCAATTTACTCACTCTGAGTTCTCAAAAAGGGTTTTTTCACCCCGGGAAGTTAATTAAATACCATTTGGAGGCATTTAATGTTAGAGCAAAAACGGATGATTTTCGACAAAAGAGATAACACCCCCCCATTACGTCATGCTTCAGAAATGTGGAAAATGGTCCGTTTTCAAATGTTTTATTTTTGAACGTCAGTTCACATTTGTAGGTGGATCATCAGTGTTAGAGCTAAAATTAGCATGTTTAAAGTGATTTTCATGCTTCCAGGGGCTCGGGAAGTGAAATAAATACCATTTGGAGGCATTTAATGTTCGAGCAAAAAAGGCTGATTTTCCACAAAAGAGACAACACCCCCCCATTACGTCATGCTTCAGAAATGTGGAAAATGGTCCGTTTTCAAATGTTTTATTTTTGAACGTCAGTTCACATTTGTAGGTGGATCATCAGTGTTAGAGCTACAATTAGCATGTTTAAAGTGATTTTCATGCTTCCAGGGGCCCAAAACACAAGATTTATGGAATGGTTAAAAGTGCATGAAAATGGCCAATTTACTCACTCTGAGTTCTCAAAAAGGGTTTCTTCACCCCGGGAAGTTAATTAAATACCATTTGGAGGCATTTAATGTTCGAGCAAAAACGGCTGATTTTCGACAAAAGAGATAACACCCCCCCATTACGTCATGCTTCAGAAATGTGGAAAATGGTCCGTTTTCAAATGTTTTATTTTTGAACGTCAGTTCACATTTGTAGGTGGATCATCAGTGTTAGAGCTAAAATTAGCATGTTTAAAGTGATTTTCATGCTTCCAGGGGCCCAAAACACAAGATTTATGGAATGGTTAAAAGTGCATGAAAATGGCCAATTTACTCACTCTGAGTTCTCAAAAAGGGTTTCTTCACCCCGGGAAGTTAATTAAATACCATTTGGAGTCATTTAATGTTAGAGCAAAAACGGCTGATTTTCGACAAAAGAGATAACACCCCCCATTACGTCATGCTTCAGAAATGTGGAAAATGGTCCGTTTTCAAATGTTTTATTTTTGAACGTCAGTTCACATTTGTAGGTGGATCATCAGTGTTAGAGCTAAAATTAGCATGTTTAAAGTGATTTTCATGCTTCCAGGGGCTCGGAAAGTTAATTAAATACCATTTGGAGGCATTTAATGTTCGAGCAAAAACGGCTGATTTTCGACAAAAGAGATAACACCCCCCCATTACGTCATGCTTCAGAAATGTGGAAAATGGTCCGTTTTCAAATGTTTTATTTTTGAACGTCAGTTCACATTTGTAGGTGGATCATCAGTGTTAGAGCTAAAATTAGCATGTTTAAAGTGATTTTCATGCTTCCAGGGGCCCAAAACACAAGATTTATGGAATGGTTAAAAGTGCATGAAAATGGCCAATTTACTCACTCTGAGTTCTCAAAAAGGGTTTCTTCACCCCGGGAAGTTAATTAAATACCATTTGGAGGCATTTAATGTTCGAGCAAAAACGGCTGATTTTCGACAAAAGAGATAACACCCCCCCATTACGTCATGCTTCAGAAATGTAGAAAATGGTCCGTTTTCAAATGTTTTATTTTTGAACGTCAGTTCACATTTGTAGGTGGATCATCAGTGTTAGAGCTAAAATTAGCATGTTTAAAGTGATTTTCATGCTTCCAGGGGCCCAAAACACAAGATTTATGGAATGGTTAAAAGTGCATGAAAATGGCCAATTTACTCACTCTGAGTTCTCAAAAAGGGTTTCTTCACCCCGGGAAGTTAATTAAATACCATTTGGAGGCATTTAATGTTCGAGCAAAAACGGCTGATTTTCGACAAAAGAGATAACACCCCCCCATTACGTCATGCTTCAGAAATGTGGAAAATGGTCCGTTTTCAAATGTTTTATTTTTGAACGTCAGTTCACATTTGTAGGTGGATCATCAGTGTTAGAGCTAAAATGAGCGTGTTTAAAGTGATTTTCATGCTTCCAGGGGCCCAAAACACAAGATTTATGGAATGGTTAAAAGTGCATGAAAATGGCCAATTTACTCACTCTGAGTTCTCAAAAAGGGTTTCTTCACCCCGGGAAGTTAATTAAATACCATTTGGAGGCATTTAATGTTAGAGCAAAAACAGCTGATTTTCGACAAAAGAGATAACACCCCCCCATTACGTCATGCTTCAGAAATGTGGAAAATGGTCCGTTTTCAAATGTTTTATTTTTGAACGTCAGTTCACATTTGTAGGTGGATCATCAGTGTTAGAGCTAAAATTAGCATGTTTAAAGTGATTTTCATGCTTCCAGGGGCCCAAAACACAAGATTTATGGAATGGTTAAAAGTGCATGAAAATGGCCAATTTACTCACTCTGAGTTCTCAAAAAGGGTTTCTTCACCCCGGGAAGTTAATTAAATACCATTTGGAGGCATTTAATGTTAGAGCAAAAACGGCTGATTTTCGACAAAAGAGATAACACCCCCCCATTACGTCATGCTTCAGAAATGTGGAAAATGGTCCGTTTTCAAATGTTTTATTTTTGAACGTCAGTTCACATTTGTAGGTGGATCATCAGTGTTAGATCTAAAATTAGCATGTTTAAAGTGATTTTCATGCTTCCAGGGGCCCAAAACACAAGATTTATGGAATGGTTAAAAGTGCATGAAAATGGCCAATTTACTCACTCTGAGTTCTCAAAAAGGGTTTCTTCACCCCGGGAAGTTAATTAAATACCATTTGGAGGCATTTAATGTTAGAGCAAAAACGGCTGATTTTCGACAAAAGAGATAACACCCCCCCATTACGTCATGCTTCAGAAATGTGGAAAATGGTCCGTTTTCAAATGTTTTATTTTTGAACGTCAGTTCACATTTGTAGGTGGATCATCAGTGTTAGAGCTACAATTAGCATGTTTAAAGTGATTTTCATGCTTCCAGGGGCCCAAAACACAAGATTTATGGAATGGTTAAAAGTGCATGAAAATGGCCAATTTACTCACTCTGAGTTCTCAAAAAGGGTTTCTTCACCCCGGGAAGTTAATTAAATACCATTTGGAGGCATTTAATGTTCGAGCAAAAACGGCTGATTTTCGACAAAAGAGATAACACCCCCCCATTACGTCATGCTTCAGAAATGTGGAAAATGGTCCGTTTTCAAATGTTTTATTTTTGAACGTCAGTTCACATTTGTAGGTGGATCATCAGTGTTAGAGCTAAAATTAGCATGTTTAAAGTGATTTTCATGCTTCCAGGGGCCCAAAACACAAGATTTATGGAATGGTTAAAAGTGCATGAAAATGGCCAATTTACTCACTCTGAGTTCTCAAAAAGGGTTTCTTCACCCCGGGAAGTTAATTAAATACCATTTGGAGGCATTTAATGTTAGAGCAAAAACGGCTGATTTTCGACAAAAGAGATAACACCCCCCATTACGTCATGCTTCAGAAATGTGGAAATTGGTCCGTTTTCAAATGTTTTATTTTTGAACGTCAGTTCACATTTGTAGGTGGATCATCAGTGTTAGAGCTAAAATTAGCATGTTTAAAGTGATTTTCATGCTTCCAGGGGCTCGGGAAGTGAAATAAATACCATTTGGAGGCATTTAATGTTCGAGCAAAAAAGGCTGATTTTCCACAAAAGAGATAACACCCCCCCATTACGTCATGCTTCAGAAATGTGGAAAATGGTCCGTTTTCAAATGTTTTATTTTTGAACGTCAGTTCACATTTGTAGGTGGATCATCAGTGTTAGAGCTAAAATTAGCGTGTTTAAAGTGATTTTCATGCTTCCAGGGGCCCAAAACACAAGATTTATGGAATGGTTAAAAGTGCATGAAAATGGCCAATTTACTCACTCTGAGTTCTCAAAAAGGGTTTCTTCACCCCGGGAAGTTAATTAAATACCATTTGGAGTCATTTAATGTTAGAGCAAAAACGGCTGATTTTCGACAAAAGAGATAACACCCCCCATTACGTCATGCTTCAGAAATGTGGAAAATGGTCCGTTTTCAAATGTTTTATTTTTGAACGTCAGTTCACATTTGTAGGTGGATCATCAGTGTTAGAGCTAAAATTAGCATGTTTAAAGTGATTTTCATGCTTCCAGGGGCTCGGAAAGTTAATTAAATACCATTTGGAGGCATTTAATGTTCGAGCAAAAACGGCTGATTTTCGACAAAAGAGATAACACCCCCCCATTACGTCATGCTTCAGAAATGTGGAAAATGGTCCGTTTTCAAATGTTTTATTTTTGAACGTCAGTTCACATTTGTAGGTGGATCATCAGTGTTAGAGCTAAAATTAGCATGTTTAAAGTGATTTTCATGCTTCCAGGGGCCCAAAACACAAGATTTATGGAATGGTTAAAAGTGCATGAAAATGGCCAATTTACTCACTCCGAGTTCTCAAAAAGGGTTTCTTCACCCCGGGAAGTTAATTAAATACCATTTGGAGGCATTTAATGTTCGAGCAAAAACGGCTGATTTTCGACAAAAGAGATAACACCCCCCCATTACGTCATGCTTCAGAAATGTAGAAAATGGTCCGTTTTCAAATGTTTTATTTTTGAACGTCAGTTCACATTTGTAGGTGGATCATCAGTGTTAGAGCTAAAATTAGCATGTTTAAAGTGATTTTCATGCTTCCAGGGGCCCAAAACACAAGATTTATGGAATGGTTAAAAGTGCATGAAAATGGCCAATTTACTCACTCTGAGTTCTCAAAAAGGGTTTCTTCACCCCGGGAAGTTAATTAAATACCATTTGGAGGCATTTAATGTTAGAGCAAAAACAGCTGATTTTCGACAAAAGAGATAACACCCCCCCATTACGTCATGCTTCAGAAATGTGGAAAATGGTCCGTTTTCAAATGTTTTATTTTTGAACGTCAGTTCACATTTGTAGGTGGATCATCAGTGTTAGAGCTAAAATTAGCATGTTTAAAGTGATTTTCATGCTTCCAGGGGCCCAAAACACAAGATTTATGGAATGGTTAAAAGTGCATGAAAATGGCCAATTTACTCACTCTGAGTTCTCAAAAAGGGTTTCTTCACCCCGGGAAGTTAATTAAATACCATTTGGAGGCATTTAATGTTAGAGCAAAAACGGCTGATTTTCGACAAAAGAGATAACACCCCCCCATTACGTCATGCTTCAGAAATGTGGAAAATGGTCCGTTTTCAAATGTTTTATTTTTGAACGTCAGTTCACATTTGTAGGTGGATCATCAGTGTTAGATCTAAAATTAGCATGTTTAAAGTGATTTTCATGCTTCCAGGGGCCCAAAACACAAGATTTATGGAATGGTTAAAAGTGCATGAAAATGGCCAATTTACTCACTCTGAGTTCTCAAAAAGGGTTTCTTCACCCCGGGAAGTTAATTAAATACCATTTGGAGGCATTTAATGTTAGAGCAAAAACGGCTGATTTTCGACAAAAGAGATAACACCCCCCCATTACGTCATGCTTCAGAAATGTGGAAAATGGTCCGTTTTCAAATGTTTTATTTTTGAACGTCAGTTCACATTTGTAGGTGGATCATCAGTGTTAGAGCTACAATTAGCATGTTTAAAGTGATTTTCATGCTTCCAGGGGCCCAAAACACAAGATTTATGGAATGGTTAAAAGTGCATGAAAATGGCCAATTTACTCACTCTGAGTTCTCAAAAAGGGTTTCTTCACCCCGGGAAGTTAATTAAATACCATTTGGAGGCATTTAATGTTCGAGCAAAAACGGCTGATTTTCGACAAAAGAGATAACACCCCCCCATTACGTCATGCTTCAGAAATGTGGAAAATGGTCCGTTTTCAAATGTTTTATTTTTGAATGTCAGTTCACATTTGTAGGTGGATCATCAGTGTTAGAGCTAAAATTAGCATGTTTAAAGTGATTTTCATGCTTCCAGGGGCCCAAAACACAAGATTTATGGAATGGTTAAAAGTGCATGAAAATGGCCAATTTACTCACTCTGAGTTCTCAAAAAGGGTTTCTTCACCCCGGGAAGTTAATTAAATACCATTTGGAGGCATTTAATGTTAGAGCAAAAACGGCTGATTTTCGACAAAAGAGATAACACCCCCCATTACGTCATGCTTCAGAAATGTGGAAATTGGTCCGTTTTCAAATGTTTTATTTTTGAACGTCAGTTCACATTTGTAGGTGGATCATCAGTGTTAGAGCTAAAATTAGCATGTTTAAAGTGATTTTCATGCTTCCAGGGGCTCGGGAAGTGAAATAAATACCATTTGGAGGCATTTAATGTTCGAGCAAAAAAGGCTGATTTTCCACAAAAGAGATAACACCCCCCCATTACGTCATGCTTCAGAAATGTGGAAAATGGTCCGTTTTCAAATGTTTTATTTTTGAACGTCAGTTCACATTTGTAGGTGGATCATCAGTGTTAGAGCTAAAATTAGCGTGTTTAAAGTGATTTTCATGCTTCCAGGGGCCCAAAACACAAGATTTATGGAATGGTTAAAAGTGCATGAAAATGGCCAATTTACTCACTCTGAGTTCTCAAAAAGGGTTTCTTCACCCCGGGAAGTTAATTAAATACCATTTGGAGTCATTTAATGTTAGAGCAAAAACGGCTGATTTTCGACAAAAGAGATAACACCCCCCATTACGTCATGCTTCAGAAATGTGGAAAATGGTCCGTTTTCAAATGTTTTATTTTTGAACGTCAGTTCACATTTGTAGGTGGATCATCAGTGTTAGAGCTAAAATTAGCATGTTTAAAGTGATTTTCATGCTTCCAGGGGCTCGGAAAGTTAATTAAATACCATTTGGAGGCATTTAATGTTCGAGCAAAAACGGCTGATTTTCGACAAAAGAGATAACACCCCCCCATTACGTCATGCTTCAGAAATGTGGAAAATGGTCCGTTTTCAAATGTTTTATTTTTGAACGTCAGTTCACATTTGTAGGTGGATCATCAGTGTTAGAGCTAAAATTAGCATGTTTAAAGTGATTTTCATGCTTCCAGGGGCCCAAAACACAAGATTTATGGAATGGTTAAAAGTGCATGAAAATGGCCAATTTACTCACTCCGAGTTCTCAAAAAGGGTTTCTTCACCCCGGGAAGTTAATTAAATACCATTTGGAGGCATTTAATGTTCGAGCAAAAACGGCTGATTTTCGACAAAAGAGATAACACCCCCCCATTACGTCATGCTTCAGAAATGTAGAAAATGGTCCGTTTTCAAATGTTTTATTTTTGAACGTCAGTTCACATTTGTAGGTGGATCATCAGTGTTAGAGCTAAAATTAGCATGTTTAAAGTGATTTTCATGCTTCCAGGGGCCCAAAACACAAGATTTATGGAATGGTTAAAAGTGCATGAAAATGGCCAATTTACTCACTCTGAGTTCTCAAAAAGGGTTTCTTCACCCCGGGAAGTTAATTAAATACCATTTGGAGGCATTTAATGTTAGAGCAAAAACGGCTGATTTTCGACAAAAGAGATAACACCCCCCATTACGTCATGCTTCAGAAATGTGGAAAATGGTCCGTTTTCAAATGTTTTATTTTTGAACGTCAGTTCACATTTGTAGGTGGATCATCAGTGTTAGAGCTAAAATTAGCATGTTTAAAGTGATTTTCATGCTTCCAGGGGCTCGGGAAGTGAAATAAATACCATTTGGAGGCATTTAATGTTCGAGCAAAAAAGGCTGATTTTCCACAAAAGAGATAACACCCCCCCATTACGTCATGCTTCAGAAATGTGGAAAATGGTCCGTTTTCAAATGTTTTATTTTTGAACGTCAGTTCACATTTGTAGGTGGATCATCAGTGTTAGAGCTAAAATTAGCGTGTTTAAAGTGATTTTCATGCTTCCAGGGGCCCAAAACACAAGATTTATGGAATGGTTAAAAGTGCATGAAAATGGCCAATTTACTCACTCTGAGTTCTCAAAAAGGGTTTCTTCACCCCGGGAAGTTAATTAAATACCATTTGGAGGCATTTAATGTTAGAGCAAAAACGGCTGATTTTCGACAAAAGAGATAACACCCCCCATTACGTCATGCTTCAGAAATGTGGAAAATGGTCCGTTTTCAAATGTTTTATTTTTGAACGTCAGTTCACATTTGTAGGTGGATCATCAGTGTTAGAGCTAAAATTAGCATGTTTAAAGTGATTTTCATGCTTCCAGGGGCTCGGGAAGTGAAATAAATACCATTTGGAGGCATTTAATGTTCGAGCAAAAAAGGCTGATTTTCCACAAAAGAGATAACACCCCCCCATTACGTCATGCTTCAGAAATGTGGAAAATGGTCCGTTTTCAAATGTTTCATTTTTGAACGTCAGTTCACATTTGTAGGTGGATCATCAGTGTTAGAGCTAAAATTAGCATGTTTAAAGTGATTTTCATGCTTCCAGGGGCTCGGGAAGTTAATTAAATACCATTTGGAGGCATTTAATGTTCGAGCAAAAACGGCTGATTTTCGATAAAAGAGATAACACCCCCCCATTACGTCATGCTTCAGAAATGTGGAAAATGGTCCGTTTTCAAATGTTTTATTTTTGAACGTCAGTTCACATTTGTAGGTGGATCATCAGTGTTAGAGCGAAAATTAGCATGTTTAAAGTGATTTTCATGCTTCCAGGGGCTCGGGAAGTTAGTTAAATACCATTTGGAGGCATTTAATGTTCGAGCAAAAACGGCTGATTTTCGACAAAAGAGATAACACCCCCCCATTACGTCATGCTTCAGAAATGTGGAAAATGGTCCGTTTTCAAATGTTTTATTTTTGAACATCAGTTCACATTTGTAGGTGGATCATCAGTGTTAGAGCTAAAATTAGCATGTTTAAAGTGATTTTCATGCTTCCAGGGGCCCAAAACACAAGATTTATGGAATGGTTAAAAGTGCATGAAAATGGCCAATTTACTCACTCTGAGTTCTCAAAAAGGGTTTCTTCACCCCGGGAAGTTAATTAAATACCATTTGGAGGCATTTAATGTTAGAGCAAAAACGGCTGATTTTCGACAAAAGAGATAACACCCCCCCATTACGTCATGCTTCAGAAATGTGGAAAATGGTCAGTTTTCAAATGTTTTATTTTTGAACGTCAGTTCACATTTGTAGGTGGATCATCAGTGTTAGAGCTACAATTAGCATGTTTAAAGTGATTTTCATGCTTCCAGGGGCCCAAAACACAAGATTTATGGAATGGTTAAAAGTGCATGAAAATGGCCAATTTACTCACTCTGAGTTCTCAAAAAGGGTTTCTTCACCCCGGGAAGTTAATTAAATACCATTTGGAGGCATTTAATGTTAGAGCAAAAACGGCTGATTTTCGACAAAAGAGATAACACCCCCCCATTACGTCATGCTTCAGAAATGTGGAAAATGGTCCGTTTTCAAATGTTTTATTTTTGAACGTCAGTTCACATTTGTAGGTGGATCATCAGTGTTAGAGCTAAAATTAGCATGTTTAAAGTGATTTTCATGCTTCCAGGGGCCCAAAACACAAGATTTATGGAATGGTTAAAAGTGCATGAAAATGGCCAATTTACTCACTCTGAGTTCTCAAAAAGGGTTTCTTCACCCCGGGAAGTTAATTAAATACCATTTGGAGGCATTTAATGTTAGAGCAAAAACGGCTGATTTTCGACAAAAGAGATAACACCCCCCCATTACGTCATGCTTCAGAAATGTGGAAAATGGTCCGTTTTCAAATGTTTTATTTTTGAACGTCAGTTCACATTTGTAGGTGGATCATCAGTGTTAGAGCTACAATTAGCATGTTTAAAGTGATTTTCATGCTTCCAGGGGCCCAAAACACAAGATTTATGGAATGGTTAAAAGTGCATGAAAATGGCCAATTTACTCACTCTGAGTTCTCAAAAAGGGTTTCTTCACCCCGGGAAGTTAATTAAATACCATTTGGAGGCATTTAATGTTCGAGCAAAAACGGCTGATTTTCGACAAAAGAGATAACACCCCCCCATTACGTCATGCTTCAGAAATGTGGAAAATGGTCCGTTTTCAAATGTTTTATTTTTGAACGTCAGTTCACATTTGTAGGTGGATCATCAGTGTTAGAGCTAAAATTAGCATGTTTAAAGTGATTTTCATGCTTCCAGGGGCCCAAAACACAAGATTTATGGAATGGTTAAAAGTGCATGAAAATGGCCAATTTACTCACTCTGAGTTCTCAAAAAGGGTTTCTTCACCCCGGGAAGTTAATTAAATACCATTTGGAGGCATTGAATGTTAGAGCAAAAACGGCTGATTTTCGACAAAAGAGATAACACCCCCCATTACGTCATGCTTCAGAAATGTGGAAAATGGTCCGTTTTCAAATGTTTTATTTTTGAACGTCAGTTCACATTTGTAGGTGGATCATCAGTGTTAGAGCTAAAATTAGCATGTTTAAAGTGATTTTCATGCTTCCAGGGGCTCGGGAAGTGAAATAAATACCATTTGGAGGCATTTAATGTTCGAGCAAAAAAGGCTGATTTTCCACAAAAGAGATAACACCCCCCATTACGTCATGCTTCAGAAATGTGGAAAATGGTCCGTTTTCAAATGTTTTATTTTTGAACGTCAGTTCACATTTGTAGGTGGATCATCAGTGTTAGAGCTAAAATTAGCGTGTTTAAAGTGATTTTCATGCTTCCAGGGGCCCAAAACACAAGATTTATGGAATGGTTAAAAGTGCATGAAAATGGCCAATTTACTCACTCTGAGTTCTCAAAAAGGGTTTCTTCACCCCGGGAAGTTAATTAAATACCATTTGGAGGCATTTAATGTTAGAGCAAAAACGGATGATTTTCGACAAAAGAGATAACACCCCCCCATTACGTCATGCTTCAGAAATGTGGAAAATGGTCCGTTTTCAAATGTTTTATTTTTGAACGTCAGTTCACATTTGTAGGTGGATCATCAGTGTTAGAGCTACAATTAGCATGTTTAAAGTGATTTTCATGCTTCCAGGGGCCCAAAACACAAGATTTATGGAATGGTTAAAAGTGCATGAAAATGGCCAATTTACTCACTCTGAGTTCTCAAAAAGGGTTTCTTCACCCCGGGAAGTTAATTAAATACCATTTGGAGGCATTTAATGTTCGAGCAAAAACGGCTGATTTTCGACAAAAGAGATAACACCCCCCCATTACGTCATGCTTCAGAAATGTGGAAAATGGTCCGTTTTCAAATGTTTTATTTTTGAACGTCAGTTCACATTTGTAGGTGGATCATCAGTGTTAGAGCTAAAATTAGCATGTTTAAAGTGATTTTCATGCTTCCAGGGGCCCAAAACACAAGATTTATGGAATGGTTAAAAGTGCATGAAAATGGCCAATTTACTCACTCTGAGTTCTCAAAAAGGGTTTCTTCACCCCGGGAAGTTAATTAAATACCATTTGGAGGCATTTAATGTTAGAGCAAAAATGGCTGATTTTCGACAAAAGAGATAACACCCCCCATTACGTCATGCTTCAGAAATGTGGAAAATGGTCCGTTTTCAAATGTTTTATTTTTGAACGTCAGTTCACATTTGTAGGTGGATCATCAGTGTTAGAGCTAAAATTAGCATGTTTAAAGTGATTTTCATGCTTCCAGGGGCTCGGGAAGTTAATTAAATACCATTTGGAGGCATTTAATGTTCGAGCAAAAACGGCTGATTTTCGACAAAAGAGATAACACCCCCCCATTACGTCATGCTTCAGAAATGTGGAAAATGGTCCGTTTTCAAATGTTTTATTTTTGAACGTCAGTTCACATTTGTAGGTGGATCATCAGTGTTAGAGCTAAAATTAGCATGTTTAAAGTGATTTTCATGCTTCCAGGGGCCCAAAACACAAGATTTATGGAATGGTTAAAAGTGCATGAAAATGGCCAATTTACTCACTCTGAGTTCTCAAAAAGGGTTTCTTCACCCCGGGAAGTTAATTAAATACCATTTGGAGGCATTAAATGTTCGAGCAAAAACGGCTGATTTTCGACAAAAGAGATAACACCCCCCCATTACGTCATGCTTCAGAAATGTGGAAAATGGTCCGTTTTCAAATGTTTTATTTTTGAACGTCAGTTCACATTTGTAGGTGGATCATCAGTGTTAGAGCTAAAATTAGCATGTTTAAAGTGATTTTCATGCTTCCAGGGGCCCAAAACACAAGATTTATGGAATGGTTAAAAGTGCATGAAAATGGCCAATTTACTCACTCTGAGTTCTCAAAAAGGGTTTCTTCACCCCGGGAAGTTAATTAAATACCATTTGGAGGCATTTAATGTTAGAGCAAAAACGGCTGATTTTCGACAAAAGAGATAACACCCCCCATTACGTCATGCTTCAGAAATGTGGAAAATGGTCCGTTTTCAAATGTTTTATTTTTGAACGTCAGTTCACATTTGTAGGTGGATCATCAGTGTTAGAGCTAAAATTAGCATGTTTAAAGTGATTTTCATGCTTCCAGGGGCTCGGGAAGTGAAATAAATACCATTTGGAGGCATTTAATGTTCGAGCAAAAAAGGCTGATTTTCCACAAAAGAGATAACACCCCCCCATTACGTCATGCTTCAGAAATGTGGAAAATGGTCCGTTTTCAAATGTTTTATTTTTGAACGTCAGTTCACATTTGTAGGTGGATCATCAGTGTTAGAGCGAAAATTAGCATGTTTAAAGTGATTTTCATGCTTCCAGGGGCTCGGGAAGTTAATTAAATACCATTTGGAGGCATTTAATGTTCGAGCAAAAACGGCTGATTTTCGACAAAAGAGATAACACCCCCCCATTACGTCATGCTTCAGAAATGTGGAAAATGGTCCGTTTTCAAATGTTTTATTTTTGAACGTCAGTTCACATTTGTAGGTGGATCATCAGTGTTAGAGCTAAAATTAGCATGTTTAAAGTGATTTTCATGCTTCCAGGGGCCCAAAACACAAGATTTATGGAATGGTTAAAAGTGCATGAAAATGGCCAATTTACTCACTCTGAGTTCTCAAAAAGGGTTTCTTCACCCCGGGAAGTTAATTAAATACCATTTGGAGGCATTTAATGTTAGAGCAAAAACGGCTGATTTTCGACAAAAGAGATAACACCCCCCCATTACGTCATGCTTCAGAAATGTGGAAAATGGTCCGTTTTCAAATGTTTTATTTTTGAACGTCAGTTCACATTTGTAGGTGGATCATCAGTGTTAGAGCTACAATTAGCATGTTTAAAGTGATTTTCATGCTTCCAGGGGCCCAAAACACAAGATTTATGGAATGGTTAAAAGTGCATGAAAATGGCCAATTTACTCACTCTGAGTTCTCAAAAAGGGTTTCTTCACCCCGGGAAGTTAATTAAATACCATTTGGAGGCATTTAATGTTAGAGCAAAAACGGCTGATTTTCGACAAAAGAGATAACACCCCCCCATTACGTCATGCTTCAGAAATGTGGAAAATGGTCCGTTTTCAAATGTTTTATTTTTGAACGTCAGTTCACATTTGTAGGTGGATCATCAGTGTTAGAGCTACAATTAGCATGTGTAAAGTGATTTTCATGCTTCCAGGGGCCCAAAACACAAGATTTATGGAATGGTTAAAAGTGCATGAAAATGGCCAATTTACTCACTCTGAGTTCTCAAAAAGGGTTTCTTCACCCCGGGAAGTTAATTAAATACCATTTGGAGGCATTTAATGTTAGAGCAAAAACGGCTGATTTTCGACAAAAGAGATAACACCCCCCCATTACGTCATGCTTCAGAAATGTGGAAAATGGTCCGTTTTCAAATGTTTTATTTTTGAACGTCAGTTCACATTTGTAGGTGGATCATCAGTGTTAGAGCTAAAATTAGCATGTTTAAAGTGATTTTCATGCTTCCAGGGGCTCGGGAAGTTAATTAAATACCATTTGGAGGCATTTAATGTTCGAGCAAAAACTGCTGATTTTCGACAAAAGAGATAACACCCCCCCATTACGTCATGCTTCAGAAATGTGGAAAATGGTCCGTTTTCAAATGTTTTATTTTTGAACGTCAGTTCACATTTGTAGGTGGATCATCAGTGTTAGAGCTAAAATTAGCATGTTTAAAGTTATTTTCATGCTTCCAGGGGCTCGGGAAGTGAAATAAATACCATTTGGAGGCATTTAATGTTCGAGCAAAAAAGGCTGATTTTCCACAAAAGAGATAACACCCCCCATTACGTCATGCTTCAGAAATGTGGAAAATGGTCCGTTTTCAAATGTTTTATTTTTGAACGTCAGTTCACATTTGTAGGTGGATCATCAGTGTTAGAGCTAAAATTAGCGTGTTTAAAGTGATTTTCATGCTTCCAGGGGCCCAAAACACAAGATTTATGGAATGGTTAAAAGTGCATGAAAATGGCCAATTTACTCACTCTGAGTTCTCAAAAAGGGTTTCTTCACCCCGGGAAGTTAATTAAATACCATTTGGAGGCATTTAATGTTAGAGCAAAAACGGATGATTTTCGACAAAAGAGATAACACCCCCCCATTACGTCATGCTTCAGAAATGTGGAAAATGGTCCGTTTTCAAATGTTTTATTTTTGAACGTCAGTTCACATTTGTAGGTGGATCATCAGTGTTAGAGCTACAATTAGCATGTTTAAAGTGATTTTCATGCTTCCAGGGGCCCAAAACACAAGATTTATGGAATGGTTAAAAGTGCATGAAAATGGCCAATTTACTCACTCTGAGTTCTCAAAAAGGGTTTCTTCACCCCGGGAAGTTAATTAAATACCATTTGGAGGCATTTAATGTTCGAGCAAAAACGGCTGATTTTTGACAAAAGAGATAACACCCCCCCATTACGTCATGCTTCAGAAATGTGGAAAATGGTCCGTTTTCAAATGTTTTATTTTTGAACGTCAGTTCACATTTGTAGGTGGATCATCAGTGTTAGAGCTAAAATTAGCATGTTTAAAGTGATTTTCATGCTTCCAGGGGCCCAAAACACAAGATTTATGGAATGGTTAAAAGTGCATGAAAATGGCCAATTTACTCACTCTGAGTTCTCAAAAAGGGTTTCTTCACCCCGGGAAGTTAATTAAATACCATTTGGAGGCATTTAATGTTAGAGCAAAAACGGCTGATTTTCGACAAAAGAGATAACACCCCCCATTACGTCATGCTTCAGAAATGTGGAAAATGGTCCATTTTCAAATGTTTTATTTTTGAACGTCAGTTCACATTTGTAGGTGGATCATCAGTGTTAGAGCTAAAATTAGCATGTTTAAAGTGATTTTCATGCTTCCAGGGGCTCGGGAAGTTAATTAAATACCATTTGGAGGCATTTAATGTTCGAGCAAAAACGGCTGATTTTCGACAAAAGAGATAACACCCCCCCATTACATCATGCTTCAGAAATGTGGAAAATGGTCCGTTTTCAAATGTTTTATTTTTGAACGTCAGTTCACATTTGTAGGTGGATCATCAGTGTTAGAGCTAAAATTAGCATGTTTAAAGTGATTTTCATGCTTCCAGGGGCCCAAAACACAAGATTTATGGAATGGTTAAAAGTGCATGAAAATGGCCAATTTACTCACTCTGAGTTCTCAAAAAGGGTTTCTTCACCCCGGGAAGTTAATTAAATACCATTTGGAGGCATTAAATGTTCGAGCAAAAACGGCTGATTTTCGACAAAAGAGATAACACCCCCCCATTACGTCATGCTTCAGAAATGTGGAAAATGGTCCGTTTTCAAATGTTTTATTTTTGAACGTCAGTTCACATTTGTAGGTGGATCATCAGTGTTAGAGCTAAAATTAGCATGTTTAAAGTGATTTTCATGCTTCCAGGGGCCCAAAACACAAGATTTATGGAATGGTTAAAAGTGCATGAAAATGGCCAATTTACTCACTCTGAGTTCTCAAAAAGGGTTTCTTCACCCCGGGAAGTTAATTAAATACCATTTGGAGGCATTTAATGTTAGAGCAAAAACGGCTGATTTTCGACAAAAGAGATAACACCCCCCATTACGTCATGCTTCAGAAATGTGGAAAATGGTCCGTTTTCAAATGTTTTATTTTTGAACGTCAGTTCACATTTGTAGGTGGATCATCAGTGTTAGAGCTAAAATTAGCATGTTTAAAGTGATTTTCATGCTTCCAGGGGCTCGGGAAGTGAAATAAATACCATTTGGAGGCATTTAATGTTCGAGCAAAAAAGGCTGATTTTCCACAAAAGAGATAACACCCCCCCATTACGTCATGCTTCAGAAATGTGGAAAATGGTCCGTTTTCAAATGTTTTATTTTTGAACGTCAGTTCACATTTGTAGGTGGATCATCAGTGTTAGAGCTAAAATTAGCGTGTTTAAAGTGATTTTCATGCTTCCAGGGGCCCAAAACACAAGATTTATGGAATGGTTAAAAGTGCATGAAAATGGCCAATTTACTCACTCTGAGTTCTCAAAAAGGGTTTCTTCACCCCGGGAAGTTAATTAAATACCATTTGGAGGCATTTAATGTTAGAGCAAAAACGGCTGATTTTCGACAAAAGAGATAACACCCCCCATTACGTCATGCTTCAGAAATGTGGAAAATGGTCCGTTTTCAAATGTTTCATTTTTGAACGTCAGTTCACATTTGTAGGTGGATCAGAAGTGTTAGAGCTAAAATTAGCATGTTTAAAGTGATTTTCATGCTTCCAGGGGCTCGGGAAGTTAATTAAATACCATTTGGAGGCATTTAATGTTCGAGCAAAAACGGCTGATTTTCGACAAAAGAGATAACACCCCCCCATTACGTCATGCTTCAGAAATGTGGAAAATGGTCCGTTTTCAAATGTTTTATTTTTGAACGTCAGTTCACATTTGTAGGTGGATCATCAGTGTTAGAGCGAAAATTAGCATGTTTAAAGTGATTTTCATGCTTCCAGGGGCTCGGGAAGTTAATTAAATACCATTTGGAGGCATTTAATGTTCGAGCAAAAACGGCTGATTTTCGACAAAAGAGATAACACCCCCCCATTACGTCATGCTTCAGAAATGTGGAAAATGGTCCGTTTTCAAATGTTTTATTTTTGAACGTCAGTTCACATTTGTAGGTGGATCATCAGTGTTAGAGCTAAAATTAGCATGTTTAAAGTGATTTTCATGCTTCCAGGGGCCCAAAACACAAGATTTATGGAATGGTTAAAAGTGCATGAAAATGGCCAATTTACTCACTCTGAGTTCTCAAAAAGGGTTTCTTCACCCCGGGAAGTTAATTAAATACCATTTGGAGGCATTTAATGTTAGAGCAAAAACGGCTGATTTTCGACAAAAGAGATAACACCCCCCCATTACGTCATGCTTCAGAAATGTGGAAAATGGTCCGTTTTCAAATGTTTTATTTTTGAACGTCAGTTCACATTTGTAGGTGGATCATCAGTGTTAGAGCTACAATTAGCATGTTTAAAGTGATTTTCATGCTTCCAGGGGCCCAAAACACAAGATTTATGGAATGGTTAAAAGTGCATGAAAATGGCCAATTTACTCACTCTGAGTTCTCAAAAAGGGTTTCTTCACCCCGGGAAGTTAATTAAATACCATTTGGAGGCATTTAATGTTAGAGCAAAAACGGCTGATTTTCGACAAAAGAGATAACACCCCCCCATAACGTCAAGCTTCAGAAATGTGGAAAATGGTCCGTTTTCAAATGTTTTATTTTTGAACGTCAGTTCACATTTGTAGGTGGATCATCAGTGTTAGAGCTACAATTAGCATGTGTAAAGTGATTTTCATGCTTCCAGGGGCCCAAAACACAAGATTTATGGAATGGTTAAAAGTGCATGAAAATGGCCAATTTACTCACTCTGAGTTCTCAAAAAGGGTTTCTTCACCCCGGGAAGTTAATTAAATACCATTTGGAGGCATTTAATGTTAGAGCAAAAACGGCTGATTTTCGACAAAAGAGATAACACCCCCCCATTACGTCATGCTTCAGAAATGTGGAAAATGGTCCGTTTTCAAATGTTTTATTTTTGAACGTCAGTTCACATTTGTAGGTGGATCATCAGTGTTAGAGCTAAAATTAGCATGTTTAAAGTGATTTTCATGCTTCCAGGGGCTCGGGAAGTTAATTAAATACCATTTGGAGGCATTTAATGTTCGAGCAAAAACGGCTGATTTTCGACAAAAGAGATAACACCCCCCCATTACGTCATGCTTCAGAAATGTGGAAAATGGTCCGTTTTCAAATGTTTTATTTTTGAACGTCAGTTCACATTTGTAGGTGGATCATCAGTGTTAGAGCTAAAATTAGCATGTTTAAAGTGATTTTCATGCTTCCAGGGGCCCAAAACACAAGATTTATGGAATGGTTAAAAGTGCATGAAAATGGCCAATTTACTCACTCTGAGTTCTCAAAAAGGGTTTCTTCACCCCGGGAAGTTAATTAAATACCATTTGGAGGCATTTAATGTTCGAGCAAAAACGGCTGATTTTCGACAAAAGAGATAACACCCCCCCATTACGTCATGCTTCAGAAATGTGGAAAATGGTCCGTTTTCAAATGTTTCATTTTTGAACGTCAGTTCACATTTGTAGGTGGATCATCAGTGTTAGAGCTAAAATTAGCATGTTTAAAGTGATTTTCATGCTTCCAGGGGCCCAAAACACAAGATTTATGGAATGGTTAAAAGTGCATGAAAATGGCCAATTTACTCACTCTGAGTTCTCAAAAAGGGTTTCTTCACCCCGGGAAGTTAATTAAATACCATTTGGAGGCATTTAATGTTAGAGCAAAAACGGCTGATTTTCGACAAAAGAGATAACACCCCCCATTACGTCATGCTTCAGAAATGTGGAAAATGGTCCGTTTTCAAATGTTTTATTTTTGAACGTCAGTTCACATTTGTAGGTGGATCATCAGTGTTAGAGCTAAAATTAGCATGTTTAAAGTGATTTTCATGCTTCCAGGGGCCCAAAACACAAGATTTATGGAATGGTTAAAAGTGCATGAAAATGGCCAATTTACTCACTCTGAGTTCTCAAAAAGGGTTTCTTCACCCCGGGAAGTTAATTAAATACCATTTGGAGGCATTTAATGTTAGAGCAAAAACGGCTGATTTTCGACAAAAGAGATAACACCCTCCCATTACGTCATGCTTCAGAAATGTGGAAAATGGTCCGTTTTCAAATGTTTTATTTTTGAACGTCAGTTCACATTTGTAGGTGGATCATCAGTGTTAGAGCTAAAATTAGCATGTTTAAAGTGATTTTCATGCTTCCAGGGGCCCAAAACACAAGATTTATGGAATGGTTAAAAGTGCATGAAAATGGCCAATTTACTCACTCTGAGTTCTCAAAAAGGGTTTCTTCACCCCGGGAAGTTAATTAAATACCATTTGGAGGCATTTAATGTTAGAGCAAAAACGGCTGATTTTCGACAAAAGAGATAACACCCCCCCATTACGTCATGCTTCAGAAATGTGGAAAATGGTCCGTTTTCAAATGTTTTATTTTTGAACGTCAGTTCACATTTGTAGGTGGATCATCAGTGTTAGAGCTAAAATTAGCATGTTTAAAGTGATTTTCATGCTTCCAGGGGCTCGGGAAGTGAAATAAATACCATTTGGAGGCATTTAATGTTCGAGCAAAAAAGGCTGATTTTCCACAAAAGAGATAACACCCCCCCATTACGTCATGCTTCAGAAATGTGGAAAATGGTCCGTTTTCAAATGTTTTATTTTTGAACGTCAGTTCACATTTGTAGGTGGATCATCAGTGTTAGAGCGAAAATTAGCATGTTTAAAGTGATTTTCATGCTTCCAGGGGCTCGGGAAGTTAATTAAATACCATTTGGAGGCATTTAATGTTCGAGCAAAAACGGCTGATTTTCGACAAAAGAGATAACACCCCCCCATTACGTCATGCTTCAGAAATGTGGAAAATGGTCCGTTTTCAAATGTTTTATTTTTGAACGTCAGTTCACATTTGTAGGTGGATCATCAGTGTTAGAGCTAAAATTAGCATGTTTAAAGTGATTTTCATGCTTCCAGGGGCCCAAAACACAAGATTTATGGAATGGTTAAAAGTGCATGAAAATGGCCAATTTACTCACTCTGAGTTCTCAAAAAGGGTTTCTTCACCCCGGGAAGTTAATTAAATACCATTTGGAGGCATTTAATGTTAGAGCAAAAACGGCTGATTTTCGACAAAAGAGATAACACCCCCCCATTACGTCATGCTTCAGAAATGTGGAAAATGGTCCGTTTTCAAATGTTTTATTTTTGAACGTCAGTTCACATTTGTAGGTGGATCATCAGTGTTAGAGCTACAATTAGCATGTTTAAAGTGATTTTCATGCTTCCAGGGGCCCAAAACACAAGATTTATGGAATGGTTAAAAGTGCATGAAAATGGCCAATTTACTCACTCTGAGTTCTCAAAAAGGGTTTCTTCACCCCGGGAAGTTAATTAAATACCATTTGGAGGCATTTAATGTTAGAGCAAAAACGGCTGATTTTCGACAAAAGAGATAACACCCCCCCATTACGTCATGCTTCAGAAATGTGGAAAATGGTCCGTTTTCAAATGTTTTATTTTTGAACGTCAGTTCACATTTGTAGGTGGATCATCAGTGTTAGAGCTACAATTAGCATGTGTAAAGTGATTTTCATGCTTCCAGGGGCCCAAAACACAAGATTTATGGAATGGTTAAAAGTGCATGAAAATGGCCAATTTACTCACTCTGAGTTCTCAAAAAGGGTTTCTTCACCCCGGGAAGTTAATTAAATACCATTTGGAGGCATTTAATGTTAGAGCAAAACCGGCTGATTTTCGACAAAAGAGATAACACCCCCCCATTACGTCATGCTTCAGAAATGTGGAAAATGGTCCGTTTTCAAATGTTTTATTTTTGAACGTCAGTTCACATTTGTAGGTGGATCATCAGTGTTAGAGCTACAATTAGCATGTTTAAAGTGATTTTCATGCTTCCAGGGGCCCAAAACACAAGATTTATGGAATGGTTAAAAGTGCATGAAAATGGCCAATTTACTCACTCTGAGTTCTCAAAAAGGGTTTCTTCACCCCGGGAAGTTAATTAAATACCATTTGGAGGCATTTAATGTTCGAGCAAAAACGGCTGATTTTCGACAAAAGAGATAACACCCCCCCATTACGTCATGCTTCAGAAATGTGGAAAATGGTCCGTTTTCAAATGTTTTATTTTTGAACGTCAGTTCACATTTGTAGGTGGATCATCAGTGTTAGAGCTAAAATTAGCATGTTTAAAGTGATTTTCATGCTTCCAGGGGCCCAAAACACAAGATTTATGGAATGGTTAAAAGTGCATGAAAATGGCCAATTTACTCACTCTGAGTTCTCAAAAAGGGTTTCTTCACCCCGGGAAGTTAATTAAATACCATTTGGAGGCATTTAATGTTAGAGCAAAAACGGCTGATTTTCGACAAAAGAGATAACACCCCCCATTACGTCATGCTTCAGAAATGTGGAAAATGGTCCGTTTTCAAATGTTTTATTTTTGAACGTCAGTTCACATTTGTAGGTGGATCATCAGTGTTAGAGCTAAAATTAGCATGTTTAAAGTGATTTTCATGCTTCCAGGGGCTCGGGAAGTGAAATAAATACCATTTGGAGGCATTTAATGTTCGAGCAAAAAAGGCTGATTTTCCACAAAAGAGATAACACCCCCCATTACGTCATGCTTCAGAAATGTGGAAAATGGTCCGTTTTCAAATGTTTTATTTTTGAACGTCAGTTCACATTTGTAGGTGGATCATCAGTGTTAGAGCTAAAATTAGCGTGTTTAAAGTGATTTTCATGCTTCCAGGGGCCCAAAACACAAGATTTATGGAATGGTTAAAAGTGCATGAAAATGGCCAATTTACTCACTCTGAGTTCTCAAAAAGGGTTTCTTCACCCCGGGAAGTTAATTAAATACCATTTGGAGGCATTTAATGTTAGAGCAAAAACGGATGATTTTCGACAAAAGAGATAACACCCCCCCATTACGTCATGCTTCAGAAATGTGGAAAATGGTCCGTTTTCAAATGTTTTATTTTTGAACGTCAGTTCACATTTGTAGGTGGATCATCAGTGTTAGAGCTACAATTAGCATGTTTAAAGTGATTTTCATGCTTCCAGGGGCCCAAAACACAAGATTTATGGAATGGTTAAAAGTGCATGAAAATGGCCAATTTACTCACTCTGAGTTCTCAAAAAGGGTTTCTTCACCCCGGGAAGTTAATTAAATACCATTTGGAGGCATTTAATGTTCGAGCAAAAACGGCTGATTTTCGACAAAAGAGATAACACCCCCCCATTACGTCATGCTTCAGAAATGTGGAAAATGGTCCGTTTTCAAATGTTTTATTTTTGAACGTCAGTTCACATTTGTAGGTGGATCATCAGTGTTAGAGCTAAAATTAGCATGTTTAAAGTGATTTTCATGCTTCCAGGGGCCCAAAACACAAGATTTATGGAATGGTTAAAAGTGCATGAAAATGGCCAATTTACTCACTCTGAGTTCTCAAAAAGGGTTTCTTCACCCCGGGAAGTTAATTAAATACCATTTGGAGGCATTTAATGTTAGAGCAAAAACGGCTGATTTTCGACAAAAGAGATAACACCCCCCATTACGTCATGCTTCAGAAATGTGGAAAATGGTCCGTTTTCAAATGTTTTATTTTTGAACGTCAGTTCACATTTGTAGGTGGATCATCAGTGTTAGAGCTAAAATTAGCATGTTTAAAGTGATTTTCATGCTTCCAGGGGCTCGGGAAGTTAATTAAATACCATTTGGAGGCATTTAATGTTCGAGCAAAAACGGCTGATTTTCGACAAAAGAGATAACACCCCCCCCATTACGTCATGCTTCAGAAATGTGGAAAATGGTCCGTTTTCAAATGTTTTATTTTTGAACGTCAGTTCACATTTGTAGGTGGATCATCAGTGTTAGAGCTAAAATTAGCATGTTTAAAGTGATTTTCATGCTTCCAGGGGCCCAAAACACAAGATTTATGGAATGGTTAAAAGTGCATGAAAATGGCCAATTTACTCACTCTGAGTTCTCAAAAAGGGTTTCTTCACCCCGGGAAGTTAATTAAATACCATTTGGAGGCATTAAATGTTCGAGCAAAAACGGCTGATTTTCGACAAAAGAGATAACACCCCCCCATTACGTCATGCTTCAGAAATGTGGAAAATGGTCCGTTTTCAAATGTTTTATTTTTGAACGTCAGTTCACATTTGTAGGTGGATCATCAGTGTTAGAGCTAAAATTAGCATTTTTAAAGTGATTTTCATGCTTCCAGGGGCCCAAAACACAAGATTTATGGAATGGTTAAAAGTGCATGAAAATGGCCAATTTACTCACTCTGAGTTCTCAAAAAGGGTTTCTTCACCCCGGGAAGTTAATTAAATACCATTTGGAGGCATTTAATGTTCGAGCAAAAAAGGCTGATTTTCCACAAAAGAGATAACACCCCCCCATTACGTCATGCTTCAGAAATGTGGAAAATGGTCCGTTTTCAAATGTTTTATTTTTGAACGTCAGTTCACATTTGTAGGTGGATCATCAGTGTTAGAGCTAAAATTAGCATGTTTAAAGTGATTTTCATGCTTCCAGGGGCTCGGGAAGTGAAATAAATACCATTTGGAGGCATTTAATGTTCGAGCAAAAACGGCTGATTTTCGACAAAAGAGATAACCCCCCCATTACGTCATCCTTCAGAAATGTGGAAAATGGTCCGTTTTCAAATGTTTTATTTTTAAACGTCAGTTCACATTTGTAGGTGGATCATCAGTGTTAGAGCTAAAATTAGCATGTTTAAAGTGATTTTCATGCTTCCAGGGGCCCAAAACACAAGATTTATGGAATGGTTAAAAGTGCATGAAAATGGCCAATTTACTCACTCTGAGTTCTCAAAAAGGGTTTCTTCACCCCGGGAAGTTAATTAAATACCATTTGGAGGCATTTAATGTTAGAGCAAAAACGGCTGATTTTCGACAAAAGAGATAACACCCCCCCATTACGTCATGCTTCAGAAATGTGGAAAATGGTCCGTTTTCAAATGTTTTATTTTTGAACGTCAGTTCACATTTGTAGGTGGATCATCAGTGTTAGAGCTAAAATTAGCATGTTTAAAGTGATTTTCATGCTTCCAGGGGCCCAAAACACAAGATTTATGGAATGGTTAAAAGTGCATGAAAATGGCCAATTTACTCACTCTGAGTTCTCAAAAAGGGTTTCTTCACCCCGGGAAGTTAATTAAATACCATTTGGAGGCATTTAATGTTCGAGCAAAAACGGCTGATTTTCGACAAAAGAGATAACACCCCCCATTACGTCATGCTTCAGAAATGTGGAAAATGGTCCGTTTTCAAATGTTTTATTTTTGAACGTCAGTTCACATTTGTAGGTGGATCATCAGTGTTAGAGCTAAAATTAGCATGTTTAAAGTGATTTTCATGCTTCCAGGGGCTCGGGAAGTGAAATAAATACCATTTGGAGGCATTTAATGTTCGAGCAAAAAAGGCTGATTTTCCACAAAAGAGATAACACCCCCCCATTACGTCATGCTTCAGAAATGTGGAAAATGGTCCGTTTTCAAATGTTTTATTTTTGAACGTCAGTTCACATTTGTAGGTGGATCATCAGTGTTAGAGCGAAAATTAGCATGTTTAAAGTGATTTTCATGCTTCCAGGGGCTCGGGAAGTTAATTAAATACCATTTGGAGGCATTTAATGTTCGAGCAAAAACGGCTGATTTTCGACAAAAGAGATAACACCCCCCCATTACGTCATGCTTCAGAAATGTGGAAAATGGTCCGTTTTCAAATGTTTTATTTTTGAACGTCAGTTCACATTTGTAGGTGGATCATCAGTGTTAGAGCTAAAATTAGCATGTTTAAAGTGATTTTCATGCTTCCAGGGGCCCAAAACACAAGATTTATGGAATGGTTAAAAGTGCATGAAAATGGCCAATTTACTCACTCTGAGTTCTCAAAAAGGGTTTCTTCACCCCGGGAAGTTAATTAAATACCATTTGGAGGCATTTAATGTTAGAGCAAAAACGGCTGATTTTCGACAAAAGAGATAACACCCCCCCATTACGTCATGCTTCAGAAATGTGGAAAATGGTCCGTTTTCAAATGTTTTATTTTTGAACGTCAGTTCACATTTGTAGGTGGATCATCAGTGTTAGAGCTACAATTAGCATGTTTAAAGTGATTTTCATGCTTCCAGGGGCCCAAAACACAAGATTTATGGAATGGTTAAAAGTGCATGAAAATGGCCAATTTACTCACTCTGAGTTCTCAAAAAGGGTTTCTTCACCCCGGGAAGTTAATTAAATACCATTTGGAGGCATTTAATGTTAGAGCAAAAACGGCTGATTTTCGACAAAAGAGATAACACCCCCCCATTACGTCATGCTTCAGAAATGTGGAAAATGGTCCGTTTTCAAATGTTTTATTTTTGAACGTCAGTTCACATTTGTAGGTGGATCATCAGTGTTAGAGCTACAATTAGCATGTGTAAAGTGATTTTCATGCTTCCAGGGGCCCAAAACACAAGATTTATGGAATGGTTAAAAGTGCATGAAAATGGCCAATTTACTCACTCTGAGTTCTCAAAAAGGGTTTCTTCACCCCGGGAAGTTAATTAAATACCATTTGGAGGCATTTAATGTTAGAGCAAAAACGGCTGATTTTCGACAAAAGAGATAACACCCCCCCATTACGTCATGCTTCAGAAATGTGGAAAATGGTCCGTTTTCAAATGTTTTATTTTTGAACGTCAGTTCACATTTGTAGGTGGATCATCAGTGTTAGAGCTAAAATTAGCATGTTTAAAGTGATTTTCATGCTTCCAGGGGCTCGGGAAGTTAATTAAATACCATTTGGAGGCATTTAATGTTCGAGCAAAAACTGCTGATTTTCGACAAAAGAGATAACACCCCCCCATTACGTCATGCTTCAGAAATGTGGAAAATGGTCCGTTTTCAAATGTTTTATTTTTGAACGTCAGTTCACATTTGTAGGTGGATCATCAGTGTTAGAGCTAAAATTAGCATGTTTAAAGTGATTTTCATGCTTCCAGGGGCTCGGGAAGTGAAATAAATACCATTTGGAGGCATTTAATGTTCGAGCAAAAAAGGCTGATTTTCCACAAAAGAGATAACACCCCCCATTACGTCATGCTTCAGAAATGTGGAAAATGGTCCGTTTTCAAATGTTTTATTTTTGAACGTCAGTTCACATTTGTAGGTGGATCATCAGTGTTAGAGCTAAAATTAGCGTGTTTAAAGTGATTTTCATGCTTCCAGGGGCCCAAAACACAAGATTTATGGAATGGTTAAAAGTGCATGAAAATGGCCAATTTACTCACTCTGAGTTCTCAAAAAGGGTTTCTTCACCCCGGGAAGTTAATTAAATACCATTTGGAGGCATTTAATGTTAGAGCAAAAACGGATGATTTTCGACAAAAGAGATAACACCCCCCCATTACGTCATGCTTCAGAAATGTGGAAAATGGTCCGTTTTCAAATGTTTTATTTTTGAACGTCAGTTCACATTTGTAGGTGGATCATCAGTGTTAGAGCTACAATTAGCATGTTTAAAGTGATTTTCATGCTTCCAGGGGCCCAAAACACAAGATTTATGGAATGGTTAAAAGTGCATGAAAATGGCCAATTTACTCACTCTGAGTTCTCAAAAAGGGTTTCTTCACCCCGGGAAGTTAATTAAATACCATTTGGAGGCATTTAATGTTCGAGCAAAAACGGCTGATTTTCGACAAAAGAGATAACACCCCCCCATTACGTCATGCTTCAGAAATGTGGAAAATGGTCCGTTTTCAAATGTTTTATTTTTGAACGTCAGTTCACATTTGTAGGTGGATCATCAGTGTTAGAGCTAAAATTAGCATGTTTAAAGTGATTTTCATGCTTCCAGGGGCCCAAAACACAAGATTTATGGAATGGTTAAAAGTGCATGAAAATGGCCAATTTACTCACTCTGAGTTCTCAAAAAGGGTTTCTTCACCCCGGGAAGTTAATTAAATACCATTTGGAGGCATTTAATGTTAGAGCAAAAACGGCTGATTTTCGACAAAAGAGATAACACCCCCCATTACGTCATGCTTCAGAAATGTGGAAAATGGTCCGTTTTCAAATGTTTTATTTTTGAACGTCAGTTCACATTTGTAGGTGGATCATCAGTGTTAGAGCTAAAATTAGCATGTTTAAAGTGATTTTCATGCTTCCAGGGGCTCGGGAAGTTAATTAAATACCATTTGGAGGCATTTAATGTTCGAGCAAAAACGGCTGATTTTCGACAAAAGAGATAACACCCCCCCATTACGTCATGCTTCAGAAATGTGGAAAATGGTCCGTTTTCAAATGTTTTATTTTTGAACGTCAGTTCACATTTGTAGGTGGATCATCAGTGTTAGAGCTAAAATTAGCATGTTTAAAGTGATTTTCATGCTTCCAGGGGCCCAAAACACAAGATTTATGGAATGGTTAAAAGTGCATGAAAATGGCCAATTTACTCACTCTGAGTTCTCAAAAAGGGTTTCTTCACCCCGGGAAGTTAATTAAATACCATTTGGAGGCATTAAATGTTCGAGCAAAAACGGCTGATTTTCGACAAAAGAGATAACACCCCCCCATTACGTCATGCTTCAGAAATGTGGAAAATGGTCCGTTTTCAAATGTTTTATTTTTGAACGTCAGTTCACATTTGTAGGTGGATCATCAGTGTTAGAGCTAAAATTAGCATGTTTAAAGTGATTTTCATGCTTCCAGGGGCCCAAAACACAAGATTTATGGAATGGTTAAAAGTGCATGAAAATGGCCAATTTACTCACTCTGAGTTCTCAAAAAGGGTTTCTTCACCCCGGGAAGTTAATTAAATACCATTTGGAGGCATTTAATGTTAGAGCAAAAACGGCTGATTTTCGACAAAAGAGATAACACCCCCCATTACGTC
Source organism: Lissotriton vulgaris (assembly GCF_964263255.1). NCBI lineage: Eukaryota > Metazoa > Chordata > Amphibia > Caudata > Salamandridae > Lissotriton > Lissotriton vulgaris. Next base: position 162,348 of record NW_028242601.1, read on the forward strand.
ATGCTTCAGAAATGTGGAAAATGGTCCGTTTTCAAATGTTTTATTTTTGAACGTCAGTTCACATTTGTAGGTGGATCATCAGTGTTAGAGCTAAAATTAGCGTGTTTAAAGTGATTTTCATGCTTCCAGGGGCCCAAAACACAAGATTTATGGAATGGTTAAAAGTGCATGAAAATGGCCAATTTACTCACTCTGAGTTCTCAAAAAGGGTTTCTTCACCCCGGGAAGTTAATTAAATACCATTTGGAGGCATTTAATGTTAGAGCAAAAACGGCTGATTTTCGACAAAAGAGATAACACCCCCCATTACGTCATGCTTCAGAAATGTGGAAAATGGTCCGTTTTCAAATGTTTCATTTTTGAACGTCAGTTCACATTTGTAGGTGGATCAGAAGTGTTAGAGCTAAAATTAGCATGTTTAAAGTGATTTTCATGCTTCCAGGGGCTGGGGAAGTTAATTAAATACCATTTGGAGGCATTTAATGTTCGAGCAAAAACGGCTGATTTTCGACAAAAGAGATAACACCCCCCCATTACGTCATGCTTCAGAAATGTGGAAAATGGTCCGTTTTCAAATGTTTTATTTTTGAACGTCAGTTCACATTTGTAGGTGGATCATCAGTGTTAGAGCGAAAATTAGCATGTTTAAAGTGATTTTCATGCTTCCAGGGGCTCGGGAAGTTAATTAAATACCATTTGGAGGCATTTAATGTTCGAGCAAAAACGGCTGATTTTCGACAAAAGAGATAACACCCCCCCATTACGTCATGCTTCAGAAATGTGGAAAATGGTCCGTTTTCAAATGTTTTATTTTTGAACGTCAGTTCACATTTGTAGGTGGATCATCAGTGTTAGAGCTAAAATTAGCATGTTTAAAGTGATTTTCATGCTTCCAGGGGCCCAAAACACAAGATTTATGGAATGGTTAAAAGTGCATGAAAATGGCCAATTTACTCACTCTGAGTTCTCAAAAAGGGTTTCTTCACCCCGGGAAGTTAATTAAATACCATTTGGAGGCATTTAATGTTAGAGCAAAAACGGCTGATTTTCGACAAAAGAGATAACACCCCCCCATTACGTCATGCTTCAGAAATGTGGAAAATGGTCCGTTTTCAAATGTTTTATTTTTGAACGTCAGTTCACATTTGTAGGTGGATCATCAGTGTTAGAGCTACAATTAGCATGTTTAAAGTGATTTTCATGCTTCCAGGGGCCCAAAACACAAGATTTATGGAATGGTTAAAAGTGCATGAAAATGGCCAATTTACTCACTCTGAGTTCTCAAAAAGGGTTTCTTCACCCCGGGAAGTTAATTAAATACCATTTGGAGGCATTTAATGTTAGAGCAAAAACGGCTGATTTTCGACAAAAGAGATAACACCCCCCCATTACGTCATGCTTCAGAAATGTGGAAAATGGTCCGTTTTCAAATGTTTTATTTTTGAACGTCAGTTCACATTTGTAGGTGGATCATCAGTGTTAGAGCTACAATTAGCATGTGTAAAGTGATTTTCATGCTTCCAGGGGCCCAAAACACAAGATTTATGGAATGGTTAAAAGTGCATGAAAATGGCCAATTTACTCACTCTGAGTTCTCAAAAAGGGTTTCTTCACCCCGGGAAGTTAATTAAATACCATTTGGAGGCATTTAATGTTAGAGCAAAAACGGCTGATTTTCGACAAAAGAGATAACACCCCCCCATTACGTCATGCTTCAGAAATGTGGAAAATGGTCCGTTTTCAAATGTTTTATTTTTGAACGTCAGTTCACATTTGTAGGTGGATCATCAGTGTTAGAGCTAAAATTAGCATGTTTAAAGTGATTTTCATGCTTCCAGGGGCTCGGGAAGTTAATTAAATACCATTTGGAGGCATTTAATGTTCGAGCAAAAACTGCTGATTTTCGACAAAAGAGATAACACCCCCCCATTACGTCATGCTTCAGAAATGTGGAAAATGGTCCGTTCTCAAATGTTTTATTTTTGAACGTCAGTTCACATTTGTAGGTGGATCATCAGTGTTAGAGCTAAAATTAGCATGTTTAAAGTGATTTTCATGCTTCCAGGGGCCCAAAACACAAGATTTATGGAATGGTTAAAAGTGCATGAAAATGGCCAATTTACTCACTCTGAGTTCTCAAAAAGGGTTTCTTCACCCCGGGAAGTTAATTAAATACCATTTGGAGGCATTTAATGTTCGAGCAAAAACGGCTGATTTTCGACAAAAGAGATAACACCCCCCCATTACGTCATGCTTCAGAAATGTTGAAAATGGTCCGTTTTCAAATGTTTCATTTTTGAACGTCAGTTCACATTTGTAGGTGGATCATCAGTGTTAGAGCTAAAATTAGCATGTTTAAAGTGATTTTCATGCTTCCAGGGGCTCGGGAAGTTAATTAAATACCATTTGGAGGCATTTAATGTTCGAGCAAAAACGGCTGATTTTCGACAAAAGAGATAACACCCCCCCATTACGTCATGCTTCAGAAATGTGGAAAATGGTCCGTTTTCAAATGTTTTATTTTTGAACGTCAGTTCACATTTGTAGGTGGATCATCAGTGTTAGAGCTAAAATTAGCATGTTTAAAGTGATTTTCATGCTTCCAGGGGCCCAAAACACAAGATTTATGGAATGGTTAAAAGTGCATGAAAATGGACAATTTACTCACTCTGAGTTCTCAAAAAGGGTTTCTTCACCCCGGGAAGTTAATTAAATACCATTTGGAGGCATTTAATGTTCGAGCAAAAACGGCTGATTTTCGACAAAAGAGATAACACCCCCCCATTACGTCATGCTTCAGAAATGTGGAAAATGGTCCGTTTTCAAATGTTTCATTTTTGAACGTCAGTTCACATTTGTAGGTGGATCATCAGTGTTAGAGCTAAAATTAGCATGTTTAAAGTGATTTTCATGCTTCCAGGGGCCCAAAACACAAGATTTATGGAATGGTTAAAAGTGCATGAAAATGGCCAATTTACTCACTCTGAGTTCTCAAAAAGGGTTTCTTCACCCCGGGAAGTTAATTAAATACCATTTGGAGGCATTTAATGTTAGAGCAAAAACGGCTGATTTTCGACAAAAGAGATAACACCCCCCATTACGTCATGCTTCAGAAATGTGGAAAATGGTCCGTTTTCAAATGTTTTATTTTTGTACGTCAGTTCACATTTGTAGGTGGATCATCAGTGTTAGAGCTAAAATTAGCATGTTTAAAGTGATTTTCATGCTTCCAGGGGCCCAAAACACAAGATTTATGGAATGGTTAAAAGTGCATGAAAATGGCCAATTTACTCACTCTGAGTTCTCAAAAAGGGTTTCTTCACCCCGGGAAGTTAATTAAATACCATTTGGAGGCATTTAATGTTAGAGCAAAAACGGCTGATTTTCGACAAAAGAGATAACACCCTCCCATTACGTCATGCTTCAGAAATGTGGAAAATGGTCCGTTTTCAAATGTTTTATTTTTGAACGTCAGTTCACATTTGTAGGTGGATCATCAGTGTTAGAGCTAAAATTAGCATGTTTAAAGTGATTTTCATGCTTCCAGGGGCCCAAAACACAAGATTTATGGAATGGTTAAAAGTGCATGAAAATGGCCAATTTACTCACTCTGAGTTCTCAAAAAGGGTTTCTTCACCCCGGGAAGTTAATTAAATACCATTTGGAGGCATTAAATGTTAGAGCAAAAACGGCTGATTTTCGACAAAAGAGATAACACCCCCCCATTACGTCATGCTTCAGAAATGTGGAAAATGGTCCGTTTTCAAATGTTTTATTTTTGAACGTCAGTTCACATTTGTAGGTGGATCATCAGTGTTAGAGCTAAAATTAGCATGTTTAAAGTGATTTTCATGCTTCCAGGGGCTCGGGAAGTTAATTAAATACCATTTGGAGGCATTTAATGTTCGAGCAAAAACGGCTGATTTTCGACAAAAGAGATAACACCCCCCCATTACGTCATGCTTCAGAAATGTGGAAAATGGTCCGTTTTCAAATGTTTTATTTTTGAACGTCAGTTCACATTTGTAGGTGGATCATCAGTGTTAGAGCTAAAATTAGCATGTTTAAAGTGATTTTCATGCTTCCAGGGGCCCAAAACACAAGATTTATGGAATGGTTAAAAGTGCTTGAAAATGGCCAATTTACTCACTCTGAGTTCTCAAAAAGGGTTTCTTCACCCCGGGAAGTTAATTAAATACCATTTGGAGGCATTAAATGTTCGAGCAAAAACGGCTGATTTTCGACAAAAGAGATAACACCCCCCATTACGTCATGCTTCAGAAATGTGGAAAATGGTCCGTTTTCAAATGTTTTATTTTTGAACGTCAGTTCACATTTGTAGGTGGATCATCAGTGTTAGAGCTAAAATTAGCATGTTTAAAGTGATTTTCATGCTTCCAGGGGCCCAAAACACAAGATTTATGGAATGGTTAAAAGTGCATGAAAATGGCCAATTTACTCACTCTGAGTTCTCAAAAAGGGTTTCTTCACCCCGGGAAGTTAATTAAATACCATTTGGAGGCATTTAATGTTAGAGCAAAAACGGCTGATTTTCGACAAAAGAGATAACACCCCCCATTACGTCATGCTTCAGAAATGTGGAAAATGGTCCGTTTTCAAATGTTTTATTTTTGAACGTCAGTTCACATTTGTAGGTGGATCATCAGTGTTAGAGCTAAAATTAGCATGTTTAAAGTGATTTTCATGCTTCCAGGGGCTCGGGAAGTGAAATAAATACCATTTGGAGGCATTTAATGTTCGAGCAAAAAAGGCTGATTTTCCACAAAAGAGATAACACCCCCCCATTACGTCATGCTTCAGAAATGTGGAAAATGGTCCGTTTTCAAATGTTTTATTTTTGAACGTCAGTTCACATTTGTAGGTGGATCATCAGTGTTAGAGCTAAAATTAGCGTGTTTAAAGTGATTTTCATGCTTCCAGGGGCCCAAAACACAAGATTTATGGAATGGTTAAAAGTGCATGAAAATGGCCAATTTACTCACTCTGAGTTCTCAAAAAGGGTTTCTTCACCCCGGGAAGTTAATTAAATACCATTTGGAGGCATTTAATGTTAGAGCAAAAACGGCTGATTTTCGACAAAAGAGATAACACCCCCCATTACGTCATGCTTCAGAAATGTGGAAAATGGTCCGTTTTCAAATGTTTCATTTTTGAACGTCAGTTCACATTTGTAGGTGGATCAGAAGTGTTAGAGCTAAAATTAGCATGTTTAAAGTGATTTTCATGCTTCCAGGGGCTCGGGAAGTTAATTAAATACCATTTGGAGGCATTTAATGTTCGAGCAAAAACGGCTGATTTTCGACAAAAGAGATAACACCCCCCCATTACGTCATGCTTCAGAAATGTGGAAAATGGTCCGTTTTCAAATGTTTTATTTTTGAACGTCAGTTCACATTTGTAGGTGGATCATCAGTGTTAGAGCGAAAATTAGCATGTTTAAAGTGATTTTCATGCTTCCAGGGGCTCGGGAAGTTAATTAAATACCATTTGGAGGCATTTAATGTTCGAGCAAAAACGGCTGATTTTCGACAAAAGAGATAACACCCCCCCCATTACGTCATGCTTCAGAAATGTGGAAAATGGTCCGTTTTCAAATGTTTTATTTTTGAACGTCAGTTCACATTTGTAGGTGGATCATCAGTGTTAGAGCTAAAATTAGCATGTTTAAAGTGATTTTCATGCTTCCAGGGGCCCAAAACACAAGATTTATGGAATGGTTAAAAGTGCATGAAAATGGCCAATTTACTCACTCTGAGTTCTCAAAAAGGGTTTCTTCACCCCGGGAAGTTAATTAAATACCATTTGGAGGCATTTAATGTTAGAGCAAAAACGACTGATTTTCGACAAAAGAGATAACACCCCCCCATTACGTCATGCTTCAGAAATGTGGAAAATGGTCCGTTTTCAAATGTTTTATTTTTGAACGTCAGTTCACATTTGTAGGTGGATCATCAGTGTTAGAGCTACAATTAGCATGTTTAAAGTGATTTTCATGCTTCCAGGGGCCCAAAACACAAGATTTATGGAATGGTTAAAAGTGCATGAAAATGGCCAATTTACTCACTCTGAGTTCTCAAAAAGGGTTTCTTCACCCCGGGAAGTTAATTAAATACCATTTGGAGGCATTTAATGTTAGAGCAAAAACGGCTGATTTTCGACAAAAGAGATAACACCCCCCCATTACGTCATGCTTCAGAAATGTGGAAAATGGTCCGTTTTCAAATGTTTTATTTTTGAACGTCAGTTCACATTTGTAGGTGGATCATCAGTGTTAGAGCTACAATTAGCATGTGTAAAGTGATTTTCATGCTTCCAGGGGCCCAAAACACAAGATTTATGGAATGGTTAAAAGTGCATGAAAATGGCCGATTTACTCACTCTGAGTTCTCAAAAAGGGTTTCTTCACCCCGGGAAGTTAATTAAATACCATTTGGAGGCATTTAATGTTAGAGCAAAAACGGCTGATTTTCGACAAAAGAGATAACACCCCCCCATTACGTCATGCTTCAGAAATGTGGAAAATGGTCCGTTTTCAAATGTTTTATTTTTGAACGTCAGTTCACATTTGTAGGTGGATCATCAGTGTTAGAGCTAAAATTAGCATGTTTAAAGTGATTTTCATGCTTCCAGGGGCTCGGGAAGTTAATTAAATACCATTTGGAGGCATTTAATGTTCGAGCAAAAACGGCTGATTTTCGACAAAAGAGATAACACCCCCCCATTACGTCATGCTTCAGAAATGTGGAAAATGGTCCGTTCTCAAATGTTTTATTTTTGAACGTCAGTTCACATTTGTAGGTGGATCATCAGTGTTAGAGCTAAAATTAGCATGTTTAAAGTGATTTTCATGCTTCCAGGGGCCCAAAACACAAGATTTATGGAATGGTTAAAAGTGCATGAAAATGGCCAATTTACTCACTCTGAGTTCTCAAAAAGGGTTTCTTCACCCCGGGAAGTTAATTAAATACCATTTGGAGGCATTTAATGTTCGAGCAAAAACGGCTGATTTTCGACAAAAGAGATAACACCCCCCCATTACGTCATGCTTCAGAAATGTGGAAAATGGTCCGTTTTCAAATGTTTCATTTTTGAACGTCAGTTCACATTTGTAGGTGGATCATCAGTGTTAGAGCTAAAATTAGCATGTTTAAAGTGATTTTCATGCTTCCAGGGGCCCAAAACACAAGATTTATGGAATGGTTAAAAGTGCATGAAAATGGCCAATTTACTCACTCTGAGTTCTCAAAAAGGGTTTCTTCACCCCGGGAAGTTAATTAAATACCATTTGGAGGCATTTAATGTTAGAGCAAAAACGGCTGATTTTCGACAAAAGAGATAACACCCCCCATTACGTCATGCTTCAGAAATGTGGAAAATGGTCCGTTTTCAAATGTTTTATTTTTGAACGTCAGTTCACATTTGTAGGTGGATCATCAGTGTTAGAGCTAAAATTAGCATGTTTAAAGTGATTTTCATGCTTCCAGGGGCCCAAAACACAAGATTTATGGAATGGTTAAAAGTGCATGAAAATGGCCAATTTACTCACTCTGAGTTCTCAAAAAGGGTTTCTTCACCCGGGAAGTTAATTAAATACCATTTGGAGGCATTTAATGTTAGAGCAAAAACGGCTGATTTTCGACAAAAGAGATAACACCCCCCCATTACGTCATGCTTCAGAAATGTGGAAAATGGTCCGTTTTCAAATGTTTTATTTTTGAACGTCAGTTCACATTTGTAGGTGGATCATCAGTGTTAGAGCTAAAATTAGCATGTTTAAAGTGATTTTCATGCTTCCAGGGGCTCGGGAAGTTAATTAAATACCATTTGGAGGCATTTAATGTTCGAGCAAAAACTGCTGATTTTCGACAAAAGAGATAACACCCCCCCATTACGTCATGCTTCAGAAATGTGGAAAATGGTCAGTTTTCAAATGTTTTATTTTTGAACGTCAGTTCACATTTGTAGGTGGATCATCAGTGTTAGAGCTAAAATTAGCATGTTTAAAGTGATTTTCATGCTTCCAGGGGCCCAAAACACAAGATTTATGGAATGGTTAAAAGTGCATGAAAATAGCCAATTTACTCACTCTGAGTTCTCAAAAAGGGTTTCTTCACCCCGGGAAGTTAATTAAATACCATTTGGAGGCATTTAATGTTCGAGCAAAAACGGCTGATTTTCGACAAAAGAGATAACACCCCCCCATTACGTCATGCTTCAGAAATGTTGAAAATGGTCCGTTTTCAAATGTTTCATTTTTGAACGTCAGTTCACATTTGTAGGTGGATCATCAGTGTTAGAGCTAAAATTAGCATGTTTAAAGTGATTTTCATGCTTCCAGGGGCTCGGGAAGTTAATTAAATACCATTTGGAGGCATTTAATGTTCGAGCAAAAACGGCTGATTTTCGACAAAAGAGATAACACCCCCCCATTACGTCATGCTTCAGAAATGTGGAAAATGGTCCGTTTTCAAATGTTTTATTTTTGAACGTCAGTTCACATTTGTAGGTGGATCATCAGTGTTAGAGCTAAAATTAGCATGTTTAAAGTGATTTTCATGCTTCCAGGGGCCCAAAACACAAGATTTATGGAATGGTTAAAAGTGCATGAAAATGGCCAATTTACTCACTCTGAGTTCTCAAAAAGGGTTTCTTCACCCCGGGAAGTTAATTAAATACCATTTGGAGGCATTTAATGTTCGAGCAAAAACGGCTGATTTTCGACAAAAGAGATAACACCCCCCCATTACGTCATGCTTCAGAAATGTGGAAAATGGTCCGTTTTCAAATGTTTCATTTTTGAACGTCAGTTCACATTTGTAGGTGGATCATCAGTGTTAGAGCTAAAATTAGCATGTTTAAAGTGATTTTCATGCTTCCAGGGGCCCAAAACACAAGATTTATGGAATGGTTAAAAGTGCATGAAAATGGCCAATTTACTCACTCTGAGTTCTCAAAAAGGGTTTCTTCACCCCGGGAAGTTAATTAAATACCATTTGGAGGCATTTAATGTTAGAGCAAAAACGGCTGATTTTCGACAAAAGAGATAACACCCCCCATTACGTCATGCTTCAGAAATATGGAAAATGGTCCGTTTTCAAATGTTTTATTTTTGAACGTCAGTTCACATTTGTAGGTGGATCATCAGTGTTAGAGCTAAAATTAGCATGTTTAAAGTGATTTTCATGCTTCCAGGGGCCCAAAACACAAGATTTATGGAATGGTTAAAAGTGCATGAAAATGGCCAATTTACTCACTCTGAGTTCTCAAAAAGGGTTTCTTCACCCCGGGAAGTTAATTAAATACCATTTGGAGGCATTTAATGTTAGAGCAAAAACGGCTGATTTTCGACAAAAGAGATAACACCCCCCCATTACGTCATGCTTCAGAAATGTGGAAAATGGTCCGTTTTCAAATGTTTTATTTTTGAACGTCAGTTCACATTTGTAGGTGGATCATCAGTGTTAGAGCTAAAATTAGCATGTTTAAAGTGATTTTCATGCTTCCAGGGGCCCAAAACACAAGATTTATGGAATGGTTAAAAGTGCATGAAAATGGCCAATTTACTCACTCTGAGTTCTCAAAAAGGGTTTCTTCACCCCGGGAAGTTAATTAAATACCATTTGGAGGCATTTAATGTTCGAGCAAAAACGGCTGATTTTCGACAAAAGAGATAACACCCCCCCATTACGTCATGCTTCAGAAATGTGGAAAATGGTCCGTTTTCAAATGTTTTATTTTTGAACGTCAGTTCACATTTGTAGGTGGATCATCAGTGTTAGAGCTAAAATTAGCATGTTTAAAGTGATTTTCATGCTTCCAGGGGCTCGGGAAGTTAATTAAATACCATTTGGAGGCATTTAATGTTCGAGCAAAAACGGCTGATTTTCGACAAAAGAGATAACACCCCCCCATTACGTCATGCTTCAGAAATGTGGAAAATGGTCCGTTTTCAAATGTTTTATTTTTGAACGTCAGTTCACATTTGTAGGTGGATCATCAGTGTTAGAGCTAAAATTAGCATGTTTAAAGTGATTTTCATGCTTCCAGGGGCCCAAAACACAAGATTTATGGAATGGTTAAAAGTGCATGAAAATGGCCAATTTACTCACTCTGAGTTCTCAAAAAGGGTTTCTTCACCCCGGGAAGTTAATTAAATACCATTTGGAGGCATTTAATGTTAGAGCAAAAACGGCTGATTTTCGACAAAAGAGATAACACCCCCCCATTACGTCATGCTTCAGAAATGTGGAAAATGGTCCGTTTTCAAATGTTTTATTTTTGAACGTCAGTTCACATTTGTAGGTGGATCATCAGTGTTAAAGCTAAAATTAGCATGTTTAAAGTGATTTTCATGCTTCCAGGGGCTCGGGAAGTTAATTAAATACCATTTGGAGGCATTTAATGTTCGAGCAAAAACGGCTGATTTTCGACAAAAGAGATAACACCCCCCCATTACGTCATGCTTCAGAAATGTGGAAAATGGTCCGTTTTCAAATGTTTTATTTTTGAACGACAGTTCACATTTGTAGGTGGATCATCAGTGTTAGAGCTAAAATTAGCATGTTTAAAGTGATTTTCATGCTTCCAGGGGCCCAAAACACAAGATTTATGGAATGGTTAAAAGTGCATGAAAATGGCCAATTTACTCACTCTGAGTTCTCAAAAAGGGTTTCTTCACCCCGGGAAGTTAATTAAATACCATTTGGAGGCATTTAATGTTAGAGCAAAAACGGCTGATTTTCGACAAAAGAGATAACACCCCCCCATTACGTCATGCTTCAGAAATGTGGAAAATGGTCCGTTTTCAAATGTTTCATTTTTGAACGTCAGTTCACATTTGTAGGTGGATCATCAGTGTTAGAGCTAAAATTAGCATGTTTAAAGTGATTTTCATGCTTCCAGGGGCTCGGGAATTGAAATAAATACCATTTGGAGGCATTTAATGTTCGAGCAAAAACGGCTGATTTTCGACAAAAGAGATAACACCCCCCCATTACGTCATGCTTCAGAAATGTGGAAAATGGTCCGTTTTCAAATGTTTTATTTTTGAACGTCAGTTCACATTTGTAGGTGGATCATCAGTGTTAGAGCTAAAATTAGCATGTTTAAAGAGATTTTCATGCTTCCAGGGGCTCGGGAAGTTAATTAAATACCATTTGGAGGCATTTAATGTTCGAGCAAAAACGGCTGATTTTCGACAAAAGAGATAACACCCACCCATTACGTCATGCTTCAGAAATGTGGAAAATGGTCCGTTTTCAAATGTTTTATTTTTGAACGTCAGTTCACATTTGTAGGTGGATCATCAGTGTTAGAGCTAAAATTAGCATGTTTAAAGTGATTTTCATGCTTCCAGGGGCTCGGGAAGTTAATTAAATACCATTTGGAGGCATTTAATGTTCGAGCAAAAACGGCTGATTTTCGACAAAAGAGATAACACCCCCCCATTACGTCATGCTTCAGAAATGTGGAAAATGGTCCGTTTTCAAATGTTTTATTTTTGAACGTCAGTTCACATTTGTAGGTGGATCATCAGTGTTAGAGCTAAAATTAGCATGTTTAAAGGGATTTTCATGCTTCCAGGGGCTCGGGAAGTTAATTAATTAAATACCATTTGGAGGCATTTAATGTTAGAGCAAAAACGGCTGATTTTCGACAAAAGAGATAACACCCCCCATTACGTCATGCTTCAGAAATGTGGAAAATGGTCCGTTTTCAAATGCTTTATTTTTGAACGTCAGTTCACATTTGTAGGTGGATCATCAGTGTTAGAGCTAAAATTAGCATGTTTAAAGTGATTTTCATGCTTCCAGGGGCCCAAAACACAAGATTTATGGAATGGTTAAAAGTGCATGAAAATGGCCAATTTACTCACTCTGAGTTCTCAAAAAGGGTTTCTTCACCCCGGGAAGTTAATTAAATACCATTTGGAGGCATTTAATGTTAGAGCAAAAACGGCTGATTTTCGACAAAAGAGATAACACCCCCCCATTACGTCATGCTTCAGAAATGTGGAAAATGGTCCGTTTTCAAATGTTTTATTTTTGAACGTCAGTTCACATTTGTAGGTGGATCATCAGTGTTAGAGCTAAAATTAGCATGTTTAAAGTGATTTTCAAGCTTCCAGGGGCCCAAAACACAAGATTTATGGAATGGTTAAAAGTGCATGAAAATGGCCAATTTACTCACTCTGAGTTCTCAAAAAGGGTTTCTTCACCCCGGGAAGTTAATTAAATACCATTTGGAGGCATTTAATGTTCGAGCAAAAACGGCTGATTTTCGACAAAAGAGATAACACCCCCCCATTACGTCATGCTTCAGAAATGTGGAAAATGGTCCGTTTTCAAATGTTTTATTTTTGAACGTCAGTTCACATTTGTAGGTGGATCATCAGTGTTAGAGCTAAAATTAGCATGTTTAAAGTGATTTTCATGCTTCCAGGGGCCCAAAACACAAGATTTATGGAATGGTTAAAAGTGCATGAAAATGGCCAATTTACTCACTCTGAGTTCTCAAAAAGGGTTTCTTCACCCCGGGAAGTTAATTAAATACCATTTGGAGGCATTTAATGTTCGAGCAAAAACGGCTGATTTTCGACAAAAGAGATAACACCCCCCCATTACGTCATGCTTCAGAAATGTGGAAAATGGTCCGTTTTCAAATGTTTTATTTTTGAACGTCAGTTCACATTTGTAGGTGGATCATCAGTGTTAGAGCTAAAATTAGCATGTTTAAAGTGATTTTCATGCTTCCAGGGGCTCGGGAAGTTAATTAAATACCATTTGGAGGCATTTAATGTTCGAGCAAAAACGGCTGATTTTCGACAAAAGAGATAACACCCCCCCATTACGTCATGCTTCAGAAATGTGGAAAATGGTCCGTTTTCAAATGTTTTATTTTTGAACGTCAGTTCACATTTGTAGGTGGATCATCAGTGTTAGAGCTAAAATTAGCATGTTTAAAGTGATTTTCATGCTTCCAGGGGCCCAAAACACAAGATTTATGGAATGGTTAAAAGTGCATGAAAATGGCCAATTTACTCACTCTGAGTTCTCAAAAAGGGTTTCTTCACCCCGGGAAGTTAATTAAATACCATTTGGAGGCATTTAATGTTAGAGCAAAAACGGCTGATTTTCGACAAAAGAGATAACACCCCCCCATTACGTCATGCTTCAGAAATGTGGAAAATGGTCCGTTTTCAAATGTTTTATTTTTGAACGTCAGTTCACATTTGTAGGTGGATCATCAGTGTTAAAGCTAAAATTAGCATGTTTAAAGTGATTTTCATGCTTCCAGGGGCTCGGGAAGTTAATTAAATACCATTTGGAGGCATTTAATGTTCGAGCAAAAACGGCTGATTTTCGACAAAAGAGATAACACCCCCCCATTACGTCATGCTTCAGAAATGTGGAAAATGGTCCGTTTTCAAATGTTTTATTTTTGAACGACAGTTCACATTTGTAGGTGGATCATCAGTGTTAGAGCTAAAATTAGCATGTTTAAAGTGATTTTCATGCTTCCAGGGGCCCAAAACACAAGATTTATGGAATGGTTAAAAGTGCATGAAAATGGCCAATTTACTCACTCTGAGTTCTCAAAAAGGGTTTCTTCACCCCGGGAAGTTAATTAAATACCATTTGGAGGCATTTAATGTTAGAGCAAAAACGGCTGATTTTCGACAAAAGAGATAACACCCCCCCATTACGTCATGCTTCAGAAATGTGGAAAATGGTCCGTTTTCAAATGTTTCATTTTTGAACGTCAGTTCACATTTGTAGGTGGATCATCAGTGTTAGAGCTAAAATTAGCATGTTTAAAGTGATTTTCATGCTTCCAGGGGCTCGGGAATTGAAATAAATACCATTTGGAGGCATTTAATGTTCGAGCAAAAACGGCTGATTTTCGACAAAAGAGATAACACCCCCCCATTACGTCATGCTTCAGAAATGTGGAAAATGGTCCGTTTTCAAATGTTTTATTTTTGAACGTCAGTTCACATTTGTAGGTGGATCATCAGTGTTAGAGCTAAAATTAGCATGTTTAAAGAGATTTTCATGCTTCCAGGGGCTCGGGAAGTTAATTAAATACCATTTGGAGGCATTTAATGTTCGAGCAAAAACGGCTGATTTTCGACAAAAGAGATAACACCCACCCATTACGTCATGCTTCAGAAATGTGGAAAATGGTCCGTTTTCAAATGTTTTATTTTTGAACGTCAGTTCACATTTGTAGGTGGATCATCAGTGTTAGAGCTAAAATTAGCATGTTTAAAGTGATTTTCATGCTTCCAGGGGCTCGGGAAGTTAATTAAATACCATTTGGAGGCATTTAATGTTCGAGCAAAAACGGCTGATTTTCGACAAAAGAGATAACACCCCCCCATTACGTCATGCTTCAGAAATGTGGAAAATGGTCCGTTTTCAAATGTTTTATTTTTGAACGTCAGTTCACATTTGTAGGTGGATCATCAGTGTTAGAGCTAAAATTAGCATGTTTAAAGGGATTTTCATGCTTCCAGGGGCTCGGGAAGTTAATTAATTAAATACCATTTGGAGGCATTTAATGTTAGAGCAAAAACGGCTGATTTTCGACAAAAGAGATAACACCCCCCATTACGTCATGCTTCAGAAATGTGGAAAATGGTCCGTTTTCAAATGCTTTATTTTTGAACGTCAGTTCACATTTGTAGGTGGATCATCAGTGTTAGAGCTAAAATTAGCATGTTTAAAGTGATTTTCATGCTTCCAGGGGCCCAAAACACAAGATTTATGGAATGGTTAAAAGTGCATGAAAATGGCCAATTTACTCACTCTGAGTTCTCAAAAAGGGTTTCTTCACCCCGGGAAGTTAATTAAATACCATTTGGAGGCATTTAATGTTAGAGCAAAAACGGCTGATTTTCGACAAAAGAGATAACACCCCCCCATTACGTCATGCTTCAGAAATGTGGAAAATGGTCCGTTTTCAAATGTTTTATTTTTGAACGTCAGTTCACATTTGTAGGTGGATCATCAGTGTTAGAGCTAAAATTAGCATGTTTAAAGTGATTTTCAAGCTTCCAGGGGCCCAAAACACAAGATTTATGGAATGGTTAAAAGTGCATGAAAATGGCCAATTTACTCACTCTGAGTTCTCAAAAAGGGTTTCTTCACCCCGGGAAGTTAATTAAATACCATTTGGAGGCATTTAATGTTCGAGCAAAAACGGCTGATTTTCGACAAAAGAGATAACACCCCCCCATTACGTCATGCTTCAGAAATGTGGAAAATGGTCCGTTTTCAAATGTTTTATTTTTGAACGTCAGTTCACATTTGTAGGTGGATCATCAGTGTTAGAGCTAAAATTAGCATGTTTAAAGTGATTTTCATGCTTCCAGGGGCCCAAAACACAAGATTTATGGAATGGTTAAAAGTGCATGAAAATGGCCAATTTACTCACTCTGAGTTCTCAAAAAGGGTTTCTTAACCCCGGGAAGTTAATTAAATACCATTTGGAGGCATTTAATGTTCGTGCAAAAACGGCTGATTTTCGACAAAAGAGATAACACCCCCCCATTACGTCATGCTTCAGAAATGTGGAAAATGGTCCGTTTTCAAATGTTTTATTTTTGAACGTCAGTTCACATTTGTAGGTGGATCATCAGTGTTAGAGCTAAAATTAGCATGTTTAAAGTGATTTTCATGCTTCCAGGGGCCCAAAACACAAGATTTATGGAATGGTTAAAAGTGCATGAAAATGGCCATTTTACTCACTCTGAGTTCTCAAAAAGGGTTTCTTCACCCCGGGAAGTTAATTAAATACCATTTGGAGGCATTTAATGTTCGAGCAAAAACGGCTGATTTTCGACAAAAGAGATAACACCCCCCCATTACGTCATGCTTCAGAAATGTGGAAAATGGTCCGTTTTCAAATGTTTCATTTTTGAACGTCAGTTCACATTTGTAGGTGGATCATCAGTGTTAGAGCTAAAATTAGCATGTTTAAAGTGATTTTCATGCTTCCAGGGGCTCGGGAAGTGAAATAAATACCATTTGGAGGCATTTAATGTTCGAGCAAAAAAGGCTGATTTTCCACAAAAGAGATAACACCCCCCCATTACGTCATGCTTCAGAAATGTGGAAAATGGTCCGTTTTCAAATGTTTTATTTTTGAACGTCAGTTCACATTTGTAGGTGGATCATCAGTGTTAGAGCTAAAATTAGCGTGTTTAAAGTGATTTTCATGCTTCCAGGGGCCCAAAACACAAGATTCATGGAATGGTTAAAAGTGCATGAAAATGGCCAATTTACTCACTCTGAGTTCTCAAAAAGGGTTTCTTCACCCCGGGAAGTTAATTAAATACCATTTGGAGGCATTTAATGTTAGAGCAAAAACGGCTGATTTTCGACAAAAGAGATAACACCCCCCCATTACGTCATGCTTCAGAAATGTGGAAAATGGTCCGTTTTCAAATGTTTCATTTTTGAACGTCAGTTCACATTTGTAGGTGGATCATCAGTGTTAGAGCTAAAATTAGCATGTTTAAAGTGATTTTCATGCTTCCAGGGGCTCGGGAAGTTAATTAAATACCATTTGGAGGCATTTAATGTTCGAACAAAAACGGCTGATTTTCGACAAAAGAGATAACACCCCCCATTACGTCATGCTTCAGAAATGTGGAAAATGGTCAGTTTTCAAATGTTTTATTTTTGAACGTCAGTTCACATTTGTAGGTGGATCATCAGCGTTAGAGCGAAAATTAGCATGTTTAAAGTGATTTTCATGCTTCCAGGGGCTCGGGAAGTTAATTAAATACCATTTGGAGGCATTTAATGTTCGAGCAAAAACGGCTGATTTTCGACAAAAGAGATAACACCCCCCCATTACGTCATGCTTCAGAAATGTGGAAAATGATCCGTTTTCAAATGTTTTATTTTTGAACGTCAGTTCACATTTGTAGGTGGATCATCAGTGTTAGAGCTAAAATTAGCATGTTTAAAGTGATTTTCATGCTTCCAGGGGCCCAAAACACAAGATTTATGGAATGGTTAAAAGTGCATGAAAATGGCCAATTTACTCACTCTGAGTTCTCAAAAAGGGTTTCTTCACCCCGGGAAGTTAATTAAATACCATTTGGAGGCATTTAATGTTAGAGCAAAAACGGCTGATTTTCGACAAAAGAGATAACACCCCCCCATTACGTCATGCTTCAGAAATGTGGAAAATGGTCCGTTTTCAAATGTTTTATTTTTGAACGTCAGTTCACATTTGTAGGTGGATCATCAGTGTTAGAGCTAAAATTAGCATGTTTAAAGTGATTTTCATGCTTCCAGGGGCCCAAAACACAAGATTTATGGAATGGTTAAAAGTGCATGAAAATGGCCAATTTACTCACTCTGAGTTCTCAAAAAGGGTTTCTTCACCCCGGGAAGTTAATTAAATACCATTTGGAGGCATTTAATGTTAGAGCAAAAACGGCAGATTTTCGACAAAAGAGATAGCACCCCCCCATTACGTCATGCTTCAGAAATGTGGAAAATGGTCCGTTTTCAAATGTTTTATTTTTGAACGTCAGTTCACATTTGTAGGTGGATCATCAGTGTTAGAGCTAAAATTAGCATGTTTAAAGTGATTTTCATGCTTCCAGGGGCCCAAAACACAAGATTTATGGAATGGTTAAAAGTGCATGAAAATGGCCAATTTACTCACTCTGAGTTCTCAAAAAGGGTTTCTTCACCCCGGGAAGTTAATTAAATACCATTTGGAGGCATTTAATGTTAGAGCAAAAACGGCTGATTTTCGACAAAAGAGATAACACCCCCCCATTACGTCATGCTTCAGAAATGTGGAAAATGGTCAGTTTTCAAATGTTTTATTTTTGATGGTCAGTTCACATTTGTAGACGGTTCATCAGTGTTAGAGCTACAATTAGCATGTTTAAATTGATTTTCATGCTTCCAGGGGCCCAAAACACAAGATTTATGGAATGGTTAAAAGTGCATGAAAATGGCCAATTTACTCACTCTGAGTTCTCAAAAAGGGTTTCTTCACCCCGGGAAGTTAATTAAATACCATTTGGAGGCATTTAATGTTAGAGCAAAAACGGCTGATTTTCGACAAAAGAGATAACACCCCCCCATTACGTCATGCTTCAGAAATGTGGAAAATGGTCCGTTTTCAAATGTTTTATTTTTGAACGTCAGTTCACATTTGTAGGTGGATCATCAGTGTTAGAGCTAAAATTAGCATGTTTAAAGTGATTTTCATGCTTCCAGGGGCCCAAAACACAAGATTTATGGAATGGTTAAAAGTGCATGAAAATGGCCAATTTACTCACTCTGAGTTCTCAAAAAGGGTTTCTTCACCCCGGGAAGTTAATTAAATACCATTTGGAGGCATTTAATGTTCGAGCAAAAACGGCTGATTTTCGACAAAAGAGATAACACCCCCCCATTACGTCATGCTTCAGAAATGTGGAAAATGGTCCGTTTTCAAATGTTTCATTTTTGAACGTCAGTTCACATTTGTAGGTGGATCGTCAGTGTTAGAGCTAAAATTAGCATGTTTAAAGTGATTTTCATGCTTCCAGGGGCTCGGGAAGTTAATTAAATACCATTTGGAGGCATTTAATGTTCGAGCAAAAACGGCTGATTTTCGACAAAAGAGATAACACCCCCCCATTACGTCATGCTTCAGAAATGTGGAAAATGGTCCGTTTTCAAATGTTTTATTTTTGAACGTCAGTTCACATTTGTAGGTGGATCATCAGTGTTAGAGCTAAAATTAGCATGTTTAAAGTGATTTTCATGCTTCCAGGGGCCCAAAACACAAGATTTATGGAATGGTTAAAAGTGCATGAAAATGGCCAATTTACTCACTCTGAGTTCTCAAAAAGGGTTTCTTCACCCCGGGAAGTTGATTAAATACCATTTGGAGGCATTTAATGTTCGAGCAAAAACGGCTGATTTTCGACAAAAGAGATAACACCCCCCCATTACGTCATGCTTCAGAAAAGTGGAAAATGGTCCGTTTTCAAATGTTTCATTTTTGAACGTCAGTTCACATTTGTAGGTGGATCATCAGTGTTAGAGCTAAAATTAGCATGTTTAAAGTGATTTTCATGCTTCCAGGGGCCCAAAACACAAGATTTATGGAATGGTTAAAAGTGCATGAAAATGGCCAATTTACTCACTCTGAGTTCTCAAAAAGGGTTTCTTCACCCCGGGAAGTTAATTAAATACCATTTGGAGGCATTTAATGTTAGAGCAAAAACGGCTGATTTTCGACAAAAGAGATAACACCCCCCATTACGTCATGCTTCAGAAATGTGGAAAATGGTCCGTTTTCAAATGTTTTATTTTTGAACGTCAGTTCACATTTGTAGGTGGATCATCAGTGTTAGAGCTAAAATTAGCATGTTTAAAGTGATTTTCATGCTTCCAGGGGCCCAAAACACAAGATTTATGGAATGGTTAAAAGTGCATGAAAATGGCCAATTTACTCACTCTGAGTTCTCAAAAAGGGTTTCTTCACCCCGGGAAGTTAATTAAATACCATTTGGAGACATTTAATGTTAGAGCAAAAACGGCTGATTTTCGACAAAAGAGATAACACCCTCCCATTACGTCATGCTTCAGAAATGTGGAAAATGGTCAGTTTTCAAATGTTTTATTTTTGAACGTCAGTTCACATTTGTAGGTGGATCATCAGTGTTAGAGCTAAAATTAGCATGTTTAAAGTGATTTTCATGCTTCCAGGGGCCCAAAACACAAGATTTATGGAATGGTTAAAAGTGCATGAAAATGGCCAATTTACTCACTCTGAGTTTTCAAAAAGGGTTTCTTCACCCCGGGAAGTTAATTAAATACCATTTGGAGGCATTTAATGTTCGAGCAAAAACGGCTGATTTTCGACAAAAGAGATAACACCCCCCCATTACGTCATGCTTCAGAAATGTGGAAAATGGTCCGTTTTCAAATGTTTTATTTTTGAACGTCAGTTCACATTTGTAGGTGGATCATCAGTGTTAGAGCTAAAATTAGCATGTTTAAAGTGATTTTCATGCTTCCAGGGGCCCAAAACACAAGATTTATGGAATGGTTAAAAGTGCATGAAAATGGCCAATTTACTCACTCTCAGTTCTCAAAAAGGGTTTCTTCACCCCGGGAAGTTAATTAAATACCATTTGGAGGCATTTAATGTTCGAGCAAAAACGGCTGATTTTCGACAAAAGAGATAACACCCCCCCATTACGTCATGCTTCAGAAATGTGGAAAATGGTCCGTTTTCAAATGTTTTATTTTTGAACGTCAGTTCACATTTGTAGGTGGATCATCAGTGTTAGAGCTAAAATTAGCATGTTTAAAGTGATTTTCATGCTTCCAGGGGCTCGGGAAGTTAATTAAATACCATTTGGAGGCATTTAATGTTCGAGCAAAAACGGCTGATTTTCGACAAAAGAGATAACACCCCCCCATTACGTCATGCTTCAGAAATGTGGAAAATGGTCCGTTTTCAAATGTTTTATTTTTGAACGTCAGTTCACATTTGTAGGTGGATCATCAGTGTTAGAGCTAAAATTAGCATGTTTAAAGTTATTTTCATGCTTCCAGGGGCCCAAAACACAAGATTTATGGAATGGTTAAAAGTGCATGAAAATGGCCAATTTACTCACTCTGAGTTCTCAAAAAGGGTTTCTTCACCCCGGGAAGTTAATTAAATACCATTTGGAGGCATTTAATGTTAGAGCAAAAACGGCTGATTTTCGACAAAAGAGATAACACCCCCCCATTACGTCATGCTTCAGAAATGTGGAAAATGGTCCGTTTTCAAATGTTTTATTTTTGAACGTCAGTTCACATTTGTAGGTGGATCATCAGTGTTAAAGCTAAAATTAGCATGTTTAAAGTGATTTTCATGCTTCCAGGGGCTCGGGAAGTTAATTAAATACCATTTGGAGGCATTTAATGTTCGAGCAAAAACGGCTGATTTTCGACAAAAGAGATAACACCCCCCCATTACGTCATGCTTCAGAAATGTGGAAAATGGTCCGTTTTCAAATGTTTTATTTTTGAACGTCAGTTCACATTTGTAGGTGGATCATCAGTGTTAGAGCTAAAATTAGCATGTTTAAAGTGATTTTCATGCTTCCAGGGGCCCAAAACACAAGATTTATGGAATGGTTAAAAGTGCATGAAAATGGCCAATTTACTCACTCTGAGTTCTCAAAAAGGGTTTCTTCACCCCGGGAAGTTAATTAAATACCATTTGGAGGCATTTAATGTTAGAGCAAAAACGGCTGATTTTCGACAAAAGAGATAACACCCCCCCATTACGTCATGCTTCAGAAATGTGGAAAATGGTCCGTTTTCAAATGTTTCATTTTTGAACGTCAGTTCACATTTGTAGGTGGATCATCAGTGTTAGAGCTAAAATTAGCATGTTTAAAGTGATTTTCATGCTTCCAGGGGCTCGGGAAGTGAAATAAATACCATTTGGAGGCATTTAATGTTCGAGCAAAAACGGCTGATTTTCGACAAAAGAGATAACACCCCCCCATTACGTCATGCTTCAGAAATGTGGAAAATGGTCCGTTTTCAAATGTTTTATTTTTGAACGTCAGTTCACATTTGTAGGTGGATCATCAGTGTTAGAGCTAAAATTAGCATGTTTAAAGTGATTTTCATGCTTCCAGGGGCTCGGGAAGTTAATTAAATACCATTTGGAGGCATTTAATGTTCGAGCAAAAACGGCTGATTTTCGACAAAAGAGATAACACCCCCCCATTACGTCATGCTTCAGAAATGTGGAAAATGGTCCGTTTTCAAATGTTTTATTTTTGAACGTCAGTTCACATTTGTAGGTGGATCATCAGTGTTAGAGCTAAAATTAGCATGTTTAAAGTGATTTTCATGCTTCCAGAGGCTCGGGAAGTTAATTAAATACCATTTGGAGGCATTTAATGTTCGAGCAAAAACGGCTGATTTTCGACAAAAGAGATAACACCCCCCCATTACGTCATGCTTCAGAAATGTGGAAAATGGTCCATTTTCAAATGTTTTATTTTTGAACGTCAGTTCACATTTGTAGGTGGATCATCAGTGTTAGAGCTAAAATTAGCATGTTTAAAGGGATTTTCATGCTTCCAGGGGCTCGGGAAGTTAATTAATTAAATACCATTTGGAGGCATTTAATGTTCGAGGAAAAACGGCTGATTTTCGACAAAAGAGATAACACCCCCCATTACGTCATGCTTCAGAAATGTGGAAAATGGTCCGTTTTCAAATGTTTTATTTTTGAACGTCAGTTCACATTTGTAGGTGGATCATCAGTGTTAGAGCTAAAATTAGCATGTTTAAAGTGATTTTCATGCTTCCAGGGGCCCAAAACACAAGATTTATGGAATGGTTAAAAGTGCATGAAAATGGCCAATTTACTCACTCTGAATTCTCAAAAAGGGTTTCTTCACCCCGGGAAGTTAATTAAATACCATTTGGAGGCATTTAATGTTAGAGCAAAAACGGCTGATTTTCGACAAAAGAGATAACACCCCCCCATTACGTCATGCTTCAGAAATGTGGAAAATGGTCCGTTTTCAAATGTTTTATTTTTGAACGTCAGTTCACATTTGTAGGTGGATCATCAGTGTTAGAGCTAAAATTAGCATGTTTAAAGTGATTTTCATGCTTCCAGGGGCCCAAAACACAAGATTTATGGAATGGTTAAAAGTGCATGAAAATGGCCAATTTACTCACTCTGAGTTCTCAAAAAGGGTTTCTTCACCCCGGGAAGTTAATTAAATACCATTTGGAGGCATTTAATGTTCGAGCAAAAACGGCTGATTTTCGACAAAAGAGATAACACCCCCCCATTACGTCATGCTTCAGAAATGTGGAAAATGGTCCGTTTTCAAATGTTTTATTTTTGAACGTCAGTTCACATTTGTAGGTGGATCATCAGTGTTAGAGCTAAAATTAGCATGTTTAAAGTGATTTTCATGCTTCCAGGGGCCCAAAACACAAGATTTATGGAATGGTTAAAAGTGCATGAAAATGGCCAATTTACTCACTCTGAGTTCTCAAAAAGGGTTTCTTCACCCTGGGAAGTTAATTAAATACCATTTGGAGGCATTTAATGTTCGAGCAAAAACGGCTGATTTTCGACAAAAGAGATAACACCCCCCATTACGTCATGCTTCAGAAATGTGGAAAATGGTCCGTTTTCAAATGTTTTATTTTTGAACGTCAGTTCACATTTGTAGGTGGATCATCAGTGTTAGAGCTAAAATAAGCATGTTTAAAGTGATTTTCATGCTTCCAGGGGCTCGGGAAGTTAATTAAATACCATTTGGAGGCATTTAATGTTCGAGCAAAAACGGCTGATTTTCGACAAAAGAGATAACACCCCCCCATTACGTCATGCTTCAGAAATGTGGAAAATGGTCCGTTTTCAAATGTTTTATTTTTGAACGTCAGTTCACATTTGTAGGTGGATCATCAGTGTTAGAGCTAAAATTAGCATGTTTAAAGTGATTTTCATGCTTCCAGGGGCCCAAAACACAAGATTTATGGAATGGTTAAAAGTGCATGAAAATGGCCAATTTACTCACTCTGAGTTCTCAAAAAGGGTTTCTTCAACCCGGGAAGTTAATTAAATACCATTTGGAGGCATTTAATGTTCGAGCAAAAACGGCTGATTTTCGACAAAAGAGATAACACCCCCCATTACGTCATGCTTCAGAAATGTGGAAAATGGTCCGTTTTCAAATGTTTTATTTTTGAACGTCAGTTCACATTTGTAGGTGGATCATCAGTGTTAGAGCTAAAATTAGCATGTTTAAAGTGATTTTCATGCTTCCAGGGGCCCAAAACACAAGATTTATGGAATGGTTAAAAGTGCATGAAAATGGCCAATTTACTCACTCTGAGTTCTCAAAAAGGGTTTCTTCACCCCGGGAAGTTAATTAAATACCATTTGGAGGCATTTAATGTTCGAGCAAAAACGGCTGATTTTCGACAAAAGAGATAACACCCCCCCATTACGTCATGCTTCAGAAATGTGGAAAATGGTCCGTTTTCAAATGTTTCATTTTTGAACGTCAGTTCACATTTGTAGGTGGATCATCAGTGTTAGAGCTAAAATTAGCATGTTTAAAGTGATTTTCATGCTTCCAGGGGCCCAAAACACAAGATTTATGGAATGGTTAAAAGTGCATGAAAATGGCCAATTTACTCACTCTGAGTTCTCAAAAAGGGTTTCTTCACCCCGGGAAGTTAATTAAATACCATTTGGAGGCATTTAATGTTAGAGCAAAAACGGCTGATTTTCGACAAAAGAGATTACACCCCCCATTACGTCATGCTTCAGAAATGTGGAAAATGGTCCGTTTTCAAATGTTTTATTTTTGAACGTCAGTTCACATTTGTAGGTGGATCATCAGTGTTAGAGCTAAAATTAGCATGTTTAAAGTGATTTTCATGCTTCCAGGGGCCCAAAACACAAGATTTATGGAATGGTTAAAAGTGCATGAAAATGGCCAATTTACTCACTCTGAGTTCTCAAAAAGGGTTTCTTCACCCCGGGAAGTTAATTAAATACCATTTGGAGGCATTTAATGTTAGAGCAAAAACGGCTGATTTTCGACAAAAGAGATAACACCCCCCCATTACGTCATGCTTCAGAAATGTGGAAAATGGTCCGTTTTCAAATGTTTTATTTTTGAACGTCAGTTCACATTTGTAGGTGGATCATCAGTGTTAGAGCTAAAATTAGCATGTTTACAGTGATTTTCATGCTTCCAGGGGCCCAAAACACAAGATTTATGGAATGGTTAAAAGTGCATGAAAATGGCCAATTTACTCACTCTGAGTTCTCAAAAAGGGTTTCTTCACCCCGGGAAGTTAATTAAATACCATTTGGAGGCATTTAATGTTCGAGCAAAAACGGCTGATTTTCGACAAAAGAGATAACACCCCCCCATTACGTCATGCTTCAGAAATGTGGAAAATGGTCCGTTTTCAAATGTTTTATTTTTGAACGTCAGTTCACATTTGTAGGTGGATCATCAGTGTTAGAGCTAAAATTAGCATGTTTAAAGTGATTTTCATGCTTCCAGGGGCCAAAAACACAAGATTTATGGAATGGTTAAAAGTGCATGAAAATGGCCAATTTACTCACTCTGAGTTCTCAAAAAGGGTTTCTTCACCCCGGGAAGTTAATTAAATACCATTTGGAGGCATTTAATGTTCGAGCAAAAACGGCTGATTTTCGACAAAAGAGATAACACCCCCCCATTACGTCATGCTTCAGAAATGTGGAAAATGGTCCGTTTTCAAATGTTTTATTTTTGAACGTCAGTTCACATTTGTAGGTGGATCATCAGTGTTAGAGCTAAAATTAGCATGTTTAAAGTGATTTTCATGCTTCCAGGGGCCCAAAACACAAGATTTATGGAATGGTTAAAAGTGCATGAAAATGGCCAATTTACTCACTCTGAGTTCTCAAAAAGGGTTTCTTCACCCCGGGAAGTTAATTAAATACCATTTGGAGGCATTTAATGTTCGAGCAAAAACGGCTGATTTTCGACAAAAGAGATAACACCCCCCCATTACGTCATGCTTCAGAAATGTGGAAAATGGTCCGTTTTCAAATGTTTTATTTTTGAACGTCAGTTCACATTTGTAGGTGGATCATCAGTGTTAGAGCTAAAATTAGCATGTTTAAAGTGATTTTCATGCTTCCAGGGGCCCAAAACACAAGATTTATGGAATGGTTAAAAGTGCATGAAAATGGCCAATTTACTCACTCTGAGTTCTCAAAAAGGGTTTCTTCACCCCGGGAAGTTAATTAAATACCATTTGGAGGCATTTAATGTTCGAGCAAAAACGGCTGATTTTCGACAAAAGAGATAACACCCCCCATTACATCATGCTTCAGAAATGTGGAAAATGGTCCGTTTTCAAATGTTTCATTTTTGAACGTCAGTTCACATTTGTAGGTGGATCATCAGTGTTAGAGCTAAAATTAGCATGTTTAAAGTGATTTTCATGCTTCCAGGGGCCCAAAACACAAGATTTATGGAATGGTTAAAAGTGCATGAAAATGGCCAATTTACTCACTCTGAGTTCTCAAAAAGGGTTTCTTCACCCCGGGAAGTTAATTAAATACCATTTGGAGGCATTTAATGTTCGAGCAAAAACGGCTGATTTTCGACAAAAGAGATAACACCCCCCCATTACGTCATGCTTCAGAAATGTGGAAAATGGTCCGTTTTCAAATGTTTTATTTTTGAACGTCAGTTCACATTTGTAGGTGGATCATCAGTGTTAGAGCTAAAATTAGCATGTTTAAAGTGATTTTCATGCTTCCAGGGGCCCAAAACACAAGATTTATGGAATGGTTAAAAGTGCATGAAAATGGCCAATTTACTCACTCTGAGTTCTCAAAAAGGGTTTCTTCACCCCGGGAAGTTAATTAAATACCATTTGGAGGCATTTAATGTTCGAGCAAAAACGGCTGATTTTCGACAAAAGAGATAACACCCCCCCATTACGTCATGCTTCAGAAATGTGGAAAATGGTGCGTTTTCAAATGTTTTATTTTTGAACGTCAGTTCACATTTGTAGGTGGATCATCAGTGTTAGAGCTAAAATTAGCATGTTTAAAGTGATTTTCATGCTTCCAGGGGCCCAAAACACAAGATTTATGGAATGGTTAAAAGTGCATGAAAATGGCCAATTTACTCACTCTGAGTTCTCAAAAAGGGTTTCTTCACCCCGGGAAGTTAATTAAATACCATTTGGAGGCATTTAATGTTCGAGCAAAAACGGCTGATTTTCGACAAAAGAGATAACACCCCCCCCATTACGTCATGCTTCAGAAATGTGGAAAATGGTCCGTTTTCAAATGTTTTATTTTTGAACGTCAGTTCACATTTGTAGGTGGATCATCAGTGTTAGAGCTAAAATTAGCATGTTTAAAGTGATTTTCATGCTTCCAGGGGCTTGGGAAGTGAAATAAATACCATTTGGAGGCATTTAATGTTCGAGCAAAAAAGGCTGATTTTCGACAAAAGAGATAACACCCCCCATTACGTCATGCTTCAGAAATGTGGAAAATGGTCCGTTTTCAAATGTTTTATTTTTGAACGTCAGTTCACATTTGTAGGTGGATCATCAGTGTTAGAGCTAAAATTAGCATGTTTAAAGTGATTCTCATGCTTCCAGGGGCCCAAAACACAAGATTTATGGAATGGTTAAAAGTGCATGAAAATGGCCAATTTATTCACTCTGAGTTCTCAAAAAGGGTTTCTTCACCCCGGGAAGTTAATTAAATACCATTTGGAGGCATTTAATGTTCGAGCAAAAACGGCTGATTTTCGACAAAAGAGATAACACCCCCCATTACATCATGCTTCAGAAATGTGGAAAATGGTCCGTTTTCAAATGTTTCATTTTTGAACGTCAGTTCACATTTGTAGGTGGATCATCAGTGTTAGAGCTAAAATTAGCATGTTTAAAGTGATTTTCATGCTTCCAGGGGCCCAAAACACAAGATTTATGGAATGGTTAAAAGTGCATGAAAATGGCCAATTTACTCACTCTGAGTTCTCAAAAAGGGTTTCTTCACCCCGGGAAGTTAATTAAATACCATTTGGAGGCATTTAATGTTCGAGCAAAAACGGCTGATTTTCGACAAAAGAGATAACACCCCCCCATTACGTCATGCTTCAGAAATGTGGAAAATGGTCCGTTTTCAAATGTTTTATTTTTGAACGTCAGTTCACATTTGTAGGTGGATCATCAGTGTTAGAGCTAAAATTAGCATGTTTAAAGTGATTTTCATGCTTCCAGGGGCCCAAAACACAAGATTTATGGAATGGTTAAAAGTGCATGAAAATGGCCAATTTACTCACTCTGAGTTCTCAAAAAGGGTTTCTTCACCCCGGGAAGTTAATTAAATACCATTTGGAGGCATTTAATGTTCGAGCAAAAACGGCTGATTTTCGACAAAAGAGATAACACCCCCCCATTACGTCATGCTTCAGAAATGTGGAAAATGGTGCGTTTTCAAATGTTTTATTTTTGAACGTCAGTTCACATTTGTAGGTGGATCATCAGTGTTAGAGCTAAAATTAGCATGTTTAAAGTGATTTTCATGCTTCCAGGGGCCCAAAACACAAGATTTATGGAATGGTTAAAAGTGCATGAAAATGGCCAATTTACTCACTCTGAGTTCTCAAAAAGGGTTTCTTCACCCCGGGAAGTTAATTAAATACCATTTGGAGGCATTTAATGTTCGAGCAAAAACGGCTGATTTTCGACAAAAGAGATAACACCCCCCCCATTACGTCATGCTTCAGAAATGTGGAAAATGGTCCGTTTTCAAATGTTTTATTTTTGAACGTCAGTTCACATTTGTAGGTGGATCATCAGTGTTAGAGCTAAAATTAGCATGTTTAAAGTGATTTTCATGCTTCCAGGGGCTTGGGAAGTGAAATAAATACCATTTGGAGGCATTTAATGTTCGAGCAAAAAAGGCTGATTTTCGACAAAAGAGATAACACCCCCCATTACGTCATGCTTCAGAAATGTGGAAAATGGTCCGTTTTCAAATGTTTTATTTTTGAACGTCAGTTCACATTTGTAGGTGGATCATCAGTGTTAGAGCTAAAATTAGCATGTTTAAAGTGATTCTCATGCTTCCAGGGGCCCAAAACACAAGATTTATGGAATGGTTAAAAGTGCATGAAAATGGCCAATTTATTCACTCTGAGTTCTCAAAAAGGGTTTCTTCACCCCGGGAAGTTAATTAAATACCATTTGGAGGCATTTAATGTTCGAGCAAAAACGGCTGATTTTCGACAAAAGAGATAACACCCCCCCATTACGTCATGCTTCAGAAATGTGGAAAATGGTCAGTTTTCAAATGTTTTATTTTTGAACGTCAGTTCACATTTGTAGGTGGATCATCAGTGTTAGAGCTAAAATTAGCATGTTTAAAGTGATTTTCATGCTTCCAGGGGCCCAAAACACAAGATTTATGGAATGGTTAAAAGTGCATGAAAATGGCCAATTTACTCACTCTGAGTTCTCAAAAAGGGTTTCTTCACCCCGGGAAGTTAATTGGAAAGGGGCGACCACTCGGTCCCCCCGAACGTATGGCGGAGTACCTCAATCCCCCCGGGAAGCCATTTTGGGCGGGAGGCGCGTCTCGGCTGGTATGCCCGGAGCGGCGTAGCCGGGGCGCGCTTTTTCCCGCCCTAGAGTAGGCTGGCCTAGACACTGACGCGGCTGGCCACGCCCTCAGGGCAGGCAGGGGCGGGTTTACGCCCGCCCTGAAGACGGATAAAAAGGGACGCAAGACCAGAAGGCATCCTCTTGTTCCTGTGCTCTGAAGCTGCACCTCCTCGCTGCACGTGAGCTCGAGACGGAACGAAGAGCCAATTTTGAGCGTTGTAATCTTTCTTTTGTCTTTTGTCTCTCTCGGAGGAATGCCCAAGAAAGGCGGGAAGAGTATGACGACTGAACAGATGCTTCGGTTTCTCATGAAGGAGATGACCGAGCTGAAGAAACGGGTGGCAGAGAGAGACGGGGAAGGGGGGCCGGAACGTCCGTCGGCTGGAGCAGCTCCGGGAGGGAGAGCCAAGAGGCCAAGGAGGGGACCAGCCGGGGGAAATGTCCCGGTTCCCTGTACCCCGCTCGAAGAGCCAGCCGCAGTACCGGCGGAGGGGAATCCGATTCCCGTGGTGATCACCCCGGTGTCCAATGAAGATATGCCGCCCGAGCTGGCAGCACAACTTGTAGCGTGGTTGGGCGACAGTTGTGAGGGCGCCACGGCTGCCGAGGCGCAGGCGCTAATGAAGCAATTGCGCGAGAAACGGGATGCAGCCAAGGTGTCCGCGCCGGCTGCAGTAGTTGACAAGCCACAAGGGACGATTGCGACCGCAGAGGCAGCGTCCGGTGCAGGTAAGCGGCCATTGCCGATTGCGAGGGATGAGTCAGCACCTTCTCGTAGAGAAAGGTTGGGTCAACATGTTCCTTTGGCAATTAAAGAAAAGATTTGGGCGGGGGAATATGTGAACATCTTCTCGTTGCTTGTTGATCATTATGAGGTGGAGCATGTTAAGGGTCAGAAAGATCTCATGCATCCCAGTGTTTGGCGCGCAAAAATGGCCGCCTTTAAAGTGAATGAGAATATAGGCAATTGGGGCAAGGCATGGGGAATTTTTACGTCAATCTTAGGGGAACGTAGGCCCGAGTTGCTTTCCGAGTTGCCGACCTATCAGTCGCGAATCATGGGGTACTCGACATCACACCAGGGCAACCATTGGTTCTGCTACGATAATCTTTTTAGAAAGGCGAAAGAGCATAATAAAAGCTTGACCTGGGATTGTTATGATTCTTTGACATGGGATAAAATGAAGGAGACAGGTATGTTGAAGATGCCATTGGTAGGAAGTAATGTTGGCGAATCCTCCCGCCAATATGGGGGGACGCCCTTTCGTTCAGGTACGGGTACCGACGATCACTCGAGACCTGCCGGCAATACAGGAAAAAGGGGGTTCTGCTTTAATTTCAACAGAGGTAAATGTACTAGGCCCCAGGGATCGTGTAAATTTAAACATGAATGTAGTGGGTGCGGGTCGTCCCATCCTGAGTCCATGTGCAGAGCCAAAATGGGTGATAATGGGGGGAGGGGAGGCGCCAAACAGGTCTGACATAGTCCGAGGGGCGCCTTTACCTACCCCGATTGATACCGTGGCGATGATTCCCTGGCTCAGTGAATACCCGGATCGTACTTCTGCTGGGGTGCTGCGGAACGGATTCTCGTATGGTTTCCGCATCCCGGTAGGGGACTTTCAGGGTGTGGAGAAGTGTAAAAATCAACTTTCCGTCCTGCAGCATACAACCGTGGTACAGGACAAGATCCGGAAGGAGGTTACCCGAGGCCGGGTTGCCGGCCCATTTAGTGTACCCCCGGTGCAGAATTTTGTTTGTTCTCCTTTAGGGGTGGTCCCCAAGAAGGACCCGGGTGAGTTCCGACTGATTCATAACTTGTCAGCTCCACGTGGTCTTTCTGTAAACGATGCAATAGATCCAGAAGTATGTTCGGTGCGGTACGCATCCTTCGATGAGGCCGTAGCCATTTTGAATCGCCTGGGGCCCGGGGCGCTGATGGCGAAGTCAGATATCGAATCAGCGTTCCGGTTGCTCCCGGTACATCCAGACGATCAGCGTCTACTGGGTTTCATGTTTCAGGGTCAGTATTATATGGATAGATGTATGCCGATGGGATGCTCAATTTCTTGTGCCTATTTCGAGAAATTCAGTAGTTTTCTACAATGGGTCTTCACAAAGAAGACGGGTTTTCAACATGTGATGCATTATCTCGATGATTTCTTGTTCCTGGGGGCAGCCGGGGATCCGGGATGTGGGCAAGCTTTGGCTGCATTTTGTGTTTTAATGAATCAGTTTGGCGTACCATTGGCACCAGGTAAGACGGTGGGTCCTTCGACTTGCCTCGAGTTTCTGGGGATCGAGTTAGACTCCGGAGAAGGTTGTTTCCGTTTACCAAGTGATAAAGTGTTTAAGTTCAGGGCATCCCTGCAAATGTGTCTGAGTGAAGCTAAGGTTAAGCTGCATCAGTTACAGCAGTTAGTGGGCCAGTTGAATTTTGCCCTGAGAGTTATACCTATGGCCCAACCCTTTTCCCGTTCGATCGCTCAAGCCATGGTCGGATTAAAGGAAGGCCATCATCGCACGAGGCTCTCGGCCGAGGTCCGCCAGGACATGCGCATTTGGTTGGCATTTCTGACGGATTTCAATGGTCGAGTCGTCTGGAATAAACCAGCCGTGTCCTCTGACGAGCTGGGGCTATGGACAGATTCAGCAGGTAGCATAGGTTTTGGTGCCATCTTCGGCACAAAATGGTCGGCACAGAAGTGGCCGACATGGTGGCATGACAATGGTCTGACAAGCAATATTGCTTTTTTGGAACTTTTTCCCATTTTTGTGGCCCTGAGAACCTGGCCCGAAGGGTTCAAAGATCACTCTGTGATATTTTGGTCTGACAATATGACCGTGGTTGAGTGCATCAATAGTCAGGCAGCACGATGTAAACTGATTTTAAGACTCCTCAAAGAAATTGTCTTACTGTGTATGCAACTGAATGTGCTTTTCAGAGCAAAACATGTCCCAGGGGTAATGAATCAGGCGGCTGATGCACTGTCTCGTTTTCACATGCAGGCTTTCTCGGGTTTCCTTCCCTCAGCGGACCCAGAGCCGGCACCCTTTCCCGAAGCTCTCTGGTCTCTCGGTGCCCCGAACTTCGTCACCTCGTGGGAGAGAGTCTAGCACCAAGGACGAGGAAGGCATATGAAGGGGCGTTTCGGTCCTATTTAGCCTTTTTGGGGACTGATAGAGAGAGGCTTTGGGGCCACGAGGATGGGGTGGTGAATTTTCTGATGTCCTTACGTAGGGCTGGGAAATCGGTGGCTACGGCACAGAGGCATCGCGCCACCATTTCCTTTGTTGCCAGGGCTCATAGTATCCAGGACCCGACAGCGTCTTTCGTTGTACAGAAAGCGCTGCGGGGGTGGCAACGCCTTGAGGGTCGCAGGGTAGATGAGAGGCGCCCGATAGGTTTGGATAGGTTGGCCCAGTTGTTGGCCACACTCCCTGCCACATGTTCATCTCAGTTTGAGACGGTTTTGTTCCGAGCCGCTTTTACGCTAGCATTTCACGGGGCGATGCGGGTAAGCGAACTGGTAGCAAGGAACAAACAGGAAGTGGCAGGGGGTTTGTGCCAGGAACACGTTCAGATCAGAGGGGAGACAATGACTGTCTCCTTTGTCAGGTCCAAGACCGATCAAGATGGGATGGGTGACTGCATAATCATACGCAGGATTCCCGGGTCCTCCATGTGTCCGGTAAAGTGTTTAGAGGATTACCTGGCACGAAGGGTGGCATCATGGGGGGGACCTTGTTGAGACACGCGGACGCCACCCCACTGACGAAATTTCAGTTTCAGCGGGTGCTTGCGATGTCAATTGCCGCTGCGGGCTTGAACCCGGGCGAGTTTGGGACCCATTCCTTTCGGATAGGGGCTGCTACAGAAGCTACAGCCAGGGGTCTTAATGTTGAACAAGTGAAACGAGTGGGGCGTTGGTCCTCCAATTGTTATAAGAGGTATGTACGGTTGCACATGTTGTGAAGCTGTAATAATGTACTCACGCCTCTTGTTTTTTGTTTGGTTTTCAGTTGCGCAAGCCTACGAGGCGGGGCGAACTATGCAGTCGACCCAACACCGGGCCAGCGGTCAGACATCACCGGCTGTGAGAAAGGAGGTGTGGGTCGTGGGCCACTCATACGTGAGGCGTGCCGCGGACGTATTCAAAGCAGGTGACATGATTCACGTAGCTGGGGAATACGGGTACAGGGTGTCCTTCCACGGAAGAGGCGGTCTCTGTATTGACCAGTTTCAAACATTTTTCGAGGGTTTGTTAGGGCGGACGAGGTCACCGCCGTCTATAGTCATAGTACATTTAGGGGGCAATGATTTGGTCACCACCGGTAGACGACTTCTCCTGGAGGCAATGCTTTCCACTGTAAGTTGGTTGGCAAGGAGAGTTCCGGGGTGCACGATTGCGTGGTCCCATATGATCCCACGAAAGGTGTGGCGGGGGGCTATTTCTATTCCTGCTTTGAATCATTCTGTTAGAAAGCTTAATAACAAAGTGAGTAGGTTGTTCCGTTCCAGGACATTGCATTCTATTTCGCATGGCTGTATTAATGATGACAGTATGTATTTGGGGGATGGTGTGCATTTGTCTCGAGTGGGGAATGAGTTACTCATAGCAGACTTCTTAGCATGGTTAAAAACGTTAAAACATGACCTTTAGGTAGGAGCTTTGTGGGGGGGTCCGGATAGCCGGTCAACTATCCGGCCTGTGGCGGTAAGGTCATGATCGGTGAGCACTAATTGGAAGATCCCTATGAGTGGGCGTCACCCAACACGGATGGGAGCGCTCGGGAGAGGTGGCCTTTGGCCCCTCAACGGGGAGGCGGTCCCTTCTAAGGATGGGTCGCCGAAAGAAAAGGAAAGGCGGTCAAGGCCCCTTCCTGTGTAGGAGGGGTTACAGCCCCCTCCTGGGGAATTTCCCGGGGCCAGTGACGTCTGCGACGGCAGATGTGGTAAGTTGTGTGGGGTTTGGGGGGAGGTCTACGCTACCTTCTAGATACCTCACACGAGTCCTCGAACGACCTTTAAGTGGCGTCGAGTTTATGGGTGCCCCCGTCAAGTCAAGGGAAATTGGTAGTTGCACTCGAGGTACGCCTCAGTGCTGTCGCCCCTCCCAAGTGGGGGGGGGGGTATTTCTGGTTAGGGATCTTGACACCGGTTACGACCTTGCCGTTGGCCCTTAAACGTTAGGATGTACAATTTCAAAATTTCAAGAAAATGTTTTGTAGGTTGTTAGTTCGGCTAGGAGAACCTCTGTATTAGAGAATCTGTTAAGGTTAGCCAAACATCGCAATGTGGTAATGAAATTGTACATTAATATGAAACTGTTTAATTTTAATTTTTTGTTTTAATAAATACGGCCGGGGAGGGTCACTCCCTCCCTCATCCAAAAACTTCAAGAACTGTTTCCGGTTTCCCTCCTTTGGGGATTGTGTTGAGAGGGGGTGGCGGGTATCTCAGCCATATGGAAAGGGGCGACCACTCGGTCCCCCCGAACGTATGGCGGAGTACCTCGATCCCCCCGGGAAGCCATTTTGGGCGGGAGGCGCGTCTCGGCTGGTATGCCCGGAGCGGCGTAGCCGGGGCGCGCTTTTTCCCGCCCTAGAGTAGGCTGGCCTAGACACTGACGCGGCTGGCCACGCCCTCGGGGCAGGCAGGGGCGGGTTTACGCCCGCCCTGAAGACGGATAAAAAGGGACGCAAGACCAGAAGGCATCCTCTTGTTCCTGTGCTCTGAAGCTGCACCTCCTCGCTGCACGTGAGCTCGAGACGGAACGAAGAGCCAATTTTGACCCACCCACCAGCCCCTGAAGACAGCGAGTTGTTTTAAATAAAGTTTGATGGTTAATTCTGTTTCGTTTACAGGTTGTGGTATTATCGTGAAGATTTTGAGTATGCAATAAAGAATGACCGATTGGTGTTATGTTTTGCAAATAAAGTAATTCTGCTTTAGTGTTCATCAGTAAGCATGCTTTGAATAAAGGCATTTAATGTTAGAGCAAAAACGGCTGATTTTCGACAAAAGAGATAACACCCCCCCATTACGTCATGCTTCAGAAATGTGGAAAATGGTCCGTTTTCAAATGTTTTATTTTTGAACGTCAGTTCACATTTGTAGGTGGATCATCAGTGTTAGAGCTAAAATTAGCATGTTTAAAGTGATTTTCATGCTTCCAGGGGCCCAAAACACAAGATTTATGGAATGGTTAAAAGTGCATGAAAATGGCCAATTTACTCACTCTGAGTTCTCAAAAAGGGTTTCTTCACCCCGGGAAGTTAATTAAATACCATTTGGAGGCATTTAATGTTCGAGCAAAAACGGCTGATTTTCGACAAAAGAGATAACACCCCCCCATTACGTCATGCTTCAGAAATGTGGAAAATGGTCCGTTTTCAAATGTTTTATTTTTGAACGTCAGTTCACATTTGTAGGTGGATCATCAGTGTTAGAGCTAAAATTAGCATGTTTAAAGTGATTTTCATGCTTCCAGGGGCCCAAAACACAAGATTTATGGAATGGTTAAAAGTGCATGAAAATGGCCAATTTACTCACTCTGAGTTCTCAAAAAGGGTTTCTTCACCCCGGGAAGTTAATTAAATACCATTTGGAGGCATTTAATGTTCGAGCAAAAACGGCTGATTTTCGACAAAAGAGATAACACCCCCCCATTACGTCATGCTTCAGAAATGTGGAAAATGGTCAGTTTTCAAATGTTTTATTTTTGAACGTCAGTTCACATTTGTAGGTGGATCATCAGTGTTAGAGCTAAAATTAGCATGTTTAAAGTGATTTTCATGCTTCCAGGGGCCCAAAACACAAGATTTATGGAATGGTTAAAAGTGCATGAAAATGGCCAATTTACTCACTCTGAGTTCTCAAAAAGGGTTTCTTCACCCCGGGAAGTTAATTAAATACCATTTGGAGGCATTTAATGTTAGAGCAAAAACGGCTGATTTTCGACAAAAGAGATAACACCCCCCCATTACGTCATGCTTCAGAAATGTGGAAAATGGTCCGTTTTCAAATGTTTTATTTTTGAACGTCAGTTCACATTTGTAGGTGGATCATCAGTGTTAGAGCTAAAATTAGCATGTTTAAAGTGATTTTCATGCTTCCAGGGGCCCAAAACACAAGATTTATGGAATGGTTAAAAGTGCATGAAAATGGCCAATTTACTCACTCTGAGTTCTCAAAAAGGGTTTCTTCACCCCGGGAAGTTAATTAAGTACCATTTGGAGGCATTTAATGTTAGAGCAAAAACGGCTGATTTTCGACAAAAGAGATAACACCCCCCCATTACGTCATGCTTCAGAAATGTGGAAAATGGTCCGTTTTCAAATGTTTTATTTTTGAACGTCAGTTCACATTTGTAGGTGGATTATCAGTGTTAGAGCTAAAATTAGCATGTTTAAAGTGATTTTCATGCTTCCAGGGGCTCGGGAAGTTAATTAAATACCATTTGGAGGCATTTAATGTTCGAGCAAAAACGGCTGATTTTCGACAAAAGAGATAACACCCCCCCCATTACGTCATGCTTCAGAAATGTGGAAAATGGTCCGTTTTCAAATGTTTTATTTTTGAACGTCAGTTCACATTTGTAGGTGGATCATCAGTGTTAGAGCTAAAATTAGCATGTTTAAAGTGATTTTCATGCTTCCAGGGGCCCAAAACACAAGATTTATGGAATGGTTAAAAGTGCATGAAAATGGCCAATTTACTCACTCTGAGTTCTCAAAAAGGGTTTCTTCACCCCGGGAAGTTAATTAAATACCATTTGGAGGCATTTAATGTTCGAGAAAAAACGGCTGATTTTCGACAAAAGAGATAACACCCCCCCATTACGTCATGCTTCAGAAATGTGGAAAATGGTCCGTTTTCAAATGTTTTATTTTTGAACGTCAGTTCACATTTGTAGGTGGATCATCAGTGTTAGAGCTAAAATTAGCATGTTTAAAGTGATTTTCATGCTTCCAGGGGCCCAAAACACAAGATTTATGGAATGGTTAAAAGTGCATGAAAATGGCCAATTTACTCACTCTGAGTTCTCAAAAAGGGTTTCTTCACCCTGGGAAGTTAATTAAATACCATTTGGAGGCATTTAATGTTCGAGCAAAAACGGCTGATTTTCGACAAAAGAGATAACACCCCCCCATTACGTCATGCTTCAGAAATGTGGGAAATGGTCCGTTTTCAAATGTTTCATTTTTGAACGTCAGTTCACATTTGTAGGTGGATCATCAGTGTTAGAGCTAAAATTAGCATGTTTAAAGTGATTTTAATGCTTCCAGGGGCCCAAAACACAAGATTTATGGAATGGTTAAAAGTGCATGAAAATGGCCAATTTACTCACTCTGAGTTCTCAAAAAGGGTTTCTTCACCCCGGGAAGTTAATTAAATACCATTTGGAGGCATTTAATGTTAGAGCAAAAACGGCTGATTTTCGACAAAAGAGATAACACCCCTCCATTACGTCATGCTTCAGAAATGTGGAAAATGGTCCGTTTTCAAATGTTTTATTTTTGAACGTCAGTTCACATTTGTAGGTGGATCATCAGTGTTAGAGCTAAAATTAGCATGTTTAAAGTGATTTTCATGCTTCCAGGGGCCCAAAACACAAGATTTATGGAATGGTTAAAAGTGCATGAAAATGGCCAATTTACTCACTCTGAGTTCTCAAAAAGGGTTTCTTCACCCCGGGAAGTTAATTAAATACCATTTGGAGGCATTTAATGTTCGAGCAAAAACGGCTGATTTTCGACAAAAGAGATAACACCCCCCCATTACGTCATGCTTCAGAAATGTGGAAAATGGTCCGTTTTCAAATGTTTTATTTTTGAACGTCAGTTCACATTTGTAGGTGGATCATCAGTGTTAGAGCTAAAATTAGCATGTTTAAAGTGATTTTCATGCTTCCAGGGGCCCAAAACACAAGATTTATGGAATGGTTAAAAGTGCATGAAAATGGCCAATTTACTCACTCTGAGTTCTCAAAAAGGGTTTCTTCACCCCGGGAAGTTAATTAAATACCATTTGGAGGCATTTAATGTTCGAGCAAAAACGGCTGATTTTCGACAAAAGAGATAACACCCCCCCATTACGTCATGCTTCAGAAATGTGGAAAATGGTCCGTTTTCAAATGTTTTATTTTTGAACGTCAGTTCACATTTGTAGGTGGATCATCAGTGTTAGAGCTAAAATTAGCATGTTTAAAGTGATTTTCATGCTTCCAGGGGCCCAAAACACAAGATTTATGGAATGGTTAAAAGTGCATGAAAATGGCCAATTTACTCACTCTGAGTTCTCAAAAAGGGTTTCTTCACCCCGGGAAGTTAATTAAATACCATTTGGAGGCATTTAATGTTAGAGCAAAAACTGCTGATTTTCGACAAAAGAGATAACACCCCCCATTACGTCATGCTTCAGAAATGTGGAAAATGGTCCGTTTTCAAATGTTTTATTTTTGAACGTCAGTTCACATTTGTAGGTGGATCATCAGTGTTAGAGCTAAAATTAGCATGTTTAAAGTGATTTTCATGCTTCCAGGGGCTCGGGAAGTGAAATAAATACCATTTGGAGGCCTTTAATGTTCGAGCAAAAAAGGCTGATTTTCCACAAAAGAGATAACACCCCCCCATTACGTCATGCTTCAGAAATGTGGAAAATGGTCCGTTTTCAAATGTTTCATTTTTGAACGTCAGTTCACATTTGTAGGTTGATCATCAGTGTTAGAGCTAAAATTAGCATGTTTAAAGTGATTTTCATGCTTCCAGGGGCCCAAAACACAAGATTTATGGAATGGTTAAAAGTGCATGAAAATGGCCAATTTACTCACTCTGAGTTCTCAAAAAGGGTTTCTTCACCCCGGGAAGTTAATTAAATACCATTTGGAGGCATTTAATGTTAGAGCAAAAACGCCTGATTTTCGACAAAAGAGATAACACCCCCCATTACGTCATGCTTCAGAAATGTGGAAAATGGTCCGTTTTCAAATGTTTTATTTTTGAACGTCAGTTCACATTTGTAGGTGGATCATCAGTGTTAGAGCTAAAATTAGCATGTTTAAAGTGATTTTCATGCTTCCAGGGGCCCAAAACACAAGATTTATGGAATGGTTAAAAGTGCATGAAAATGGCCAATTTACTCACTCTGAGTTCTCAAAAAGGGTTTCTTCACCCCGGGAAGTTAATTAAATACCATTTGGAGGCATTTAATGTTCGAGAAAAAACGGCTGATTTTCGACAAAAGAGATAACACCCCCCCATTACGTCATGCTTCAGAAATGTGGAAAATGGTCCGTTTTCAAATGTTTTATTTTTGAACGTCAGTTCACATTTGTAGGTGGATCATCAGTGTTAGAGCTAAAATTAGCATGTTTAAAGTGATTTTCATGCTTCCAGGGGCCCAAAACACAAGATTTATGGAATGGTTAAAAGTGCATGAAAATGGCCAATTTACTCACTCTGAGTTCTCAAAAAGGGTTTCTTCACCCCGGGAAGTTAATTAAATATCATTTGGAGGCATTTAATGTTCGAGCAAAAACGGCTGATTTTCGACAAAAGAGATAACACCCCCCCATTACGTCATGCTTCAGAAATGTGGAAAATGGTCCGTTTTCAAATGTTTCATTTTTGAACGTCAGTTCACATTTGTAGGTGGATCATCAGTGTTAGAGCTAAAATTAGCATGTTTAAAGTGATTTTAATGCTTCCAGGGGCCCAAAACACAAGATTTATGGAATGGTTAAAAGTGCATGAAAATGGCCAATTTACTCACTCTGAGTTCTCAAAAAGGGTTTCTTCACCCCGGGAAGTTAATTAAATACCATTTGGAGGCATTTAATGTTAGAGCAAAAACGGCTGATTTTCGACAAAAGAGATAACACCCCTCCATTACGTCATGCTTCAGAAATGTGGAAAATGGTCCGTTTTCAAATGTTTTATTTTTGAACGTCAGTTCACATTTGTAGGTGGATCATCAGTGTTAGAGCTAAAATTAGCATGTTTAAAGTGATTTTCATGCTTCCAGGGGCCCAAAACACAAGATTTATGGAATGGTTAAAAGTGCATGAAAATGGCCAATTTACTCACTCTGAGTTCTCAAAAAGGGTTTCTTCACCCCGGGAAGTTAATTAAATACCATTTGGAGGCATTTAATGTTCGAGCAAAAACGGCTGATTTTCGACAAAAGAGATAACACCCCCCCATTACGTCATGCTTCAGAAATGTGGAAAATGGTCCGTTTTCAAATGTTTTATTTTTGAACGTCAGTTCACATTTGTAGGTGGATCATCAGTGTTAGAGCTAAAATTAGCATGTTTAAAGTGATTTTCATGCTTCCAGGGGCCCAAAACACAAGATTTATGGAATGGTTAAAAGTGCATGAAAATGGCCAATTTACTCACTCTGAGTTCTCAAAAAGGGTTTCTTCACCCCGGGAAGTTAATTAAATACCATTTGGAGGCATTTAATGTTCGAGCAAAAACGGCTGATTTTCGACAAAAGAGATAACACCCCCCCATTACGTCATGCTTCAGAAATGTGGAAAATGGTCCGTTTTCAAATGTTTTATTTTTGAACGTCAGTTCACATTTGTAGGTGGATCATCAGTGTTAGAGCTAAAATTAGCATGTTTAAAGTGATTTTCATGCTTCCAGGGGCCCAAAACACAAGATTTATGGAATGGTTAAAAGTGCATGAAAATGGCCAATTTACTCACTCTGAGTTCTCAAAAAGGGTTTCTTCACCCCGGGAAGTTAATTAAATACCATTTGGAGGCATTTAATGTTAGAGCAAAAACTGCTGATTTTCGACAAAAGAGATAACACCCCCCATTACGTCATGCTTCAGAAATGTGGAAAATGGTCCGTTTTCAAATGTTTTATTTTTGAACGTCAGTTCACATTTGTAGGTGGATCATCAGTGTTAGAGCTAAAATTAGCATGTTTAAAGTGATTTTCATGCTTCCAGGGGCTCGGGAAGTGAAATAAATACCATTTGGAGGCCTTTAATGTTCGAGCAAAAAAGGCTGATTTTCCACAAAAGAGATAACACCCCCCCATTACGTCATGCTTCAGAAATGTGGAAAATGGTCCGTTTTCAAATGTTTCATTTTTGAACGTCAGTTCACATTTGTAGGTTGATCATCAGTGTTAGAGCTAAAATTAGCATGTTTAAAGTGATTTTCATGCTTCCAGGGGCCCAAAACACAAGATTTATGGAATGGTTAAAAGTGCATGAAAATGGCCAATTTACTCACTCTGAGTTCTCAAAAAGGGTTTCTTCACCCCGGGAAGTTAATTAAATACCATTTGGAGGCATTTAATGTTAGAGCAAAAACGCCTGATTTTCGACAAAAGAGATAACACCCCCCATTACGTCATGCTTCAGAAATGTGGAAAATGGTCCGTTTTCAAATGTTTTATTTTTGAACGTCAGTTCACATTTGTAGGTGGATCATCAGTGTTAGAGCTAAAATTAGCATGTTTAAAGTGATTTTCATGCTTCCAGGGGCCCAAAACACAAGATTTATGGAATGGTTAAAAGTGCATGAAAATGGCCAATTTACTCACTCTGAGTTCTCAAAAAGGGTTTCTTCACCCCGGGAAGTTAATTAAATACCATTTGGAGGCATTTAATGTTAGAGCAAAAACGGCTGATTTTCGACAAAAGAGATAACACCCCCCCATTACGTCATGCTTCAGAAATGTGGAAAATGGTCCGTTTTCAAATGTTTTATTTTTGAACGTCAGTTCACATTTGTAGGTGGATCATCAGTGTTAGAGCTAAAATTAGCATGTTTAAAGTGATTTTCATGCTTCCAGGGGCCCAAAACACAAGATTTATGGAATGGTTAAAAGTGCATGAAAATGGCCAATTTACTCACTCTGAGTTCTCAAAAAGGGTTTCTTCACCCCGGGAAGTTAATTAAATACCATTTGGAGGCATTTAATGTTCGAGCAAAAACGGCTGATTTTCGACAAAAGAGATAACACCCACCCATTACGTCATGCTTCAGAAATGTGGAAAATGGTCCGTTTTCAAATGTTTTATTTTTGAACGTCAGTTCACATTTGTAGGTGGATCATCAGTGTTAGAGCTAAAATTAGCATGTTTAAAGTGATTTTCATGCTTCCAGGGGCCCAAAACACAAGATTTATGGAATGGTTAAAAGTGCATGAAAATGGCCAATTTACTCACTCTGAGTTCTCAAAAAGGGTTTCTTCACCCCGGGAAGTTAATTAAATACGATTTGGAGGCATTTAATGTTCGAGCAAAAACGGCTGATTTTCGACAAAAGAGATAACACCCCCCCATTACGTCATGCTTCAGAAATGTGGAAAATGGTCCGTTTTCAAATGTTTTATTTTTGAACGTCAGTTCACATTTGTAGGTGGATCATCAGTGTTAGAGCTAAAATTAGCATGTTTAAAGTGATTTTCATGCTTCCAGGGGCCCAAAACACAAGATTTATGGAATGGTTAAAAGTGCATGAAAATGGCCAATTTACTCACTCTGAGTTCTCAAAAAGGGTTTCTTCACCCCGGGAAGTTAATTAAATACCATTTGGAGGCATTTAATGTTCGAGCAAAAACGGCTGATTTTCGACAAAAGAGATAACACCCCCCCATTACGTCATGCTTCAGAAATGTGGAAAATGGTCTGTTTTCAAATGTTTTATTTTTGAACGTCAGTTCACATTTGTAGGTGGATCATCAGTGTTAGAGCTAAAATTAGCATGTTTAAAGTGATTTTCATGCTTCCAGGGGCCCAAAACACAAGATTTATGGAATGGTTAAAAGTGCATGAAAATGGCCAATTTACTCACTCTGAGTTCTCAAAAGGGGTTTCTTCACCCCGGGAAGTTAATTAAATACCATTTGGAGGCATTTAATGTTCGAGCAAAAACGGCTGATTTTCGACAAAAGAGATAACACCCCCCCATTACGTCATGCGTCAGAAATGTGGAAAATGGTCCGTTTTCAAATGTTTTATTTTTGAACGTCAGTTCACATTTGTAGGTGGATCATCAGTGTTAGAGCTAAAATTAGCATGTTTAAAGTGATTTTCATGCTTCCAGGGGCCCAAAACACAAGATTTATGGAATGGTTAAAAGTGCATGAAAATGGCCAATTTACTCACTCTGAGTTCTCAAAAAGGGTTTCTTCACCCCGGGAAGTTAATTAAATACCATTTGGAGGCATTTAATGTTCGAGCAAAAACGGCTGATTTTCGACAAAAGAGATAACACCCCCCCATTACGTCATGCTTCAGAAAT
Source organism: Lissotriton vulgaris (assembly GCF_964263255.1). NCBI lineage: Eukaryota > Metazoa > Chordata > Amphibia > Caudata > Salamandridae > Lissotriton > Lissotriton vulgaris. The sequence goes on from NW_028242601.1 coordinate 205,863, forward strand.
GTGGAAAATGGTCCGTTTTTAAATGTTTCATTTTTGAACGTCAGTTCACATTTGTAGGTGGATCATCAGTGTTAGAGCTAAAATTAGCATGTTTAAAGTGATTTTCATGCTTCCAGGGGCCCAAAACACAAGATTTATGGAATGGTTAAAAGTGCATGAAAATGGCCAATTTACTCACTCTGAGTTCTCAAAAAGGGTTTCTTCACCCCGGGAAGTTAATTAAATACCATTTGGAGGCATTTAATGTTAGAGCAAAAACGGCTGATTTTCGACAAAAGAGATAACACCCCCCATTACGTCATGCTTCAGAAATGTGGAAAATGGTCCGTTTTCAAATGTTTTATTTTTGAACGTCAGTTCACATTTGTAGGTGGATCATCAGTGTTAGAGCTAAAATTAGCATGTTTAAAGTGATTTTCATGCTTCCAGGGGCCCAAAACACAAGATTTATGGAATGGTTAAAAGTGCATGAAAATGGCCAATTTACTCACTCTGAGTTCTCAAAAAGGGTTTCTTCACCCCGGGAAGTTAATTAAATACCATTTGGAGGCATTTAATGTTAGAGCAAAAACGGCTGATTTTCGACAAAAGAGATAACACCCCCCCATTACGTCATGCTTCAGAAATGTGGAAAATGGTCCGTTTTCAAATGTTTTATTTTTGAACGTCAGTTCACATTTGTAGGTGGATCATCAGTGTTAGAGCTAAAATTAGCATGTTTAAAGTGATTTTCATGCTTCCAGGGGCCCAAAACACAAGATTTATGGAATGGTTAAAAGTGCATGAAAATGGCCAATTTACTCACTCTGAGTTCTCAAAAAGGGTTTCTTCACCCCGGGAAGTTAATTAAATACCATTTGGAGGCATTTAATGTTCGAGCAAAAACGGCTGATTTTCGACAAAAGAGATAACACCCCCCATTACGTCATGCTTCAGAAATGTGGAAAATGGTCCGTTTTCAAATGTTTTATTTTTGAACGTCAGTTCACATTTGTAGGTGGATCATCAGTGTTAGAGCTAAAATTAGCATGTTTAAAGTGATTTTCATGCTTCCAGGGGCCCAAAACACAAGATTTATGGAATGGTTAAAAGTGCATGAAAATGGCCAATTTACTCACTCTGAGTTCTCAAAAAGGGTTTCTTCACCCCGGGAAGTTAATTAAATACCATTTGGAGGCATTTAATGTTCGAGCAAAAACGGCTGATTTTCGACAAAAGAGATAACACCCCCCCATTACGTCATGCTTCAGAAATGTGGAAAATGGTCCGTTTTCAAATGTTTTATTTTTGAACGTCAGTTCACATTTGTAGGTGGATCATCAGTGTTAGAGCTAAAATTAGCATGTTTAAAGTGATTTTCATGCTTCCAGGGGCCCAAAACACAAGATTTATGGAATGGTTAAAAGTGCATGAAAATGGCCAATTTACTCACTCTGAGTTCTCAAAAAGGGTTTCTTCACCCCGGGAAGTTAATTAAATACCATTTGGAGGCATTTAATGTTCGAGCAAAAACGGCTGATTTTCGACAAAAGAGATAACACCCCCCCATTACGTCATGCTTCAGAAATGTGGAAAATGGTCCGTTTTCAAATGTTTTATTTTTGAACGTCAGTTCACATTTGTAGGTGGATCATCAGTGTTAGAGCTAAAATTAGCATCTTTAAAGTGATTTTCATGCTTCCAGGGGCTCGGGAAGTGAAATAAATACCATTTGGAGGTATTTAATGTTCGAGCAAAAAAGGCTGATTTTCCACAAAAGAGATAACACCCCCCATTACGTCATGCTTCAGAAATGTGGAAAATGGTCCGTTTTCAAATGTTTCATTTTTGAACGTCAGTTCACATTTGTAGGTGGATCATCAGTGTTAGAGCTAAAATTAGCATGTTTAAAGTGATTTTCATGCTTCCAGGGGCTCGGGAAGTTAATTAAATACCATTTGGAGGCATTTAATGTTCGAGCAAAAACGGCTGATTTTCGACAAAAGAGATAACACCCCCCCATTACGTCATGCTTCAGAAATGTGGAAAATGGTCCGTTTTCAAATGTTTTATTTTTGAACGTCAGTTCACATTTGTAGGTGGATCATCAGTGTTAGAGCTAAAATTAGCATGTTTAAAGTGATTTTCATGCTTCCAGGGGCCCAAAACACAAGATTTATGGAATGGTTAAAAGTGCATGAAAATGGCCAATTTACTCACTCTGAGTTCTCAAAAAGGGTTTCTTCACCCCGGGAAGTTAATTAAATACCATTTGGAGGCATTTAATGTTAGAGCAAAAACAGCTGATTTTCGACAAAAGAGATAACACCCCCCCATTACGTCATGCTTCAGAAATGTGGAAAATGGTCAGTTTTCAAATGTTTTATTTTTGAACGTCAGTTCACATTTGTAGGTGGATCATCAGTGTTAGAGCTAAAATTAGCATGTTTAAAGTGATTTTCATGCTTCCAGGGGCCCAAAACACAAGATTTATGGAATGGTTAAAAGTGCATGAAAATGGCCAATTTACTCACTCTGAGTTCTCAAAAAGGGTTTCTTCACCCCGGGAAGTTAATTAAATACCATTTGGAGGCATTTAATGTTAGAGCAAAAACGGCTGATTTTCGACAAAAGAGATAACACCCCCCCATTACGTCATGCTTCAGAAATGTGGAAAATGGTCCGTTTTCAAATGTTTTATTTTTGAACGTCAGTTCACATTTGTAGGTGGATCATCAGTGTTAGAGCTAAAATTAGCATGTTTAAAGTGATTTTCATGCTTCCAGGGGCCCAAAACACAAGATTTATGGAATGGTTAAAAGTGCATGAAAATGGCCAATTTACTCACTCTGAGTTCTCAAAAAGGGTTTCTTCACCCCGGGAAGTTAATTAAGTACCATTTGGAGGCATTTAATGTTAGAGCAAAAACGGCTGATTTTCGACAAAAGAGATAACACCCCCCCATTACGTCATGCTTCAGAAATGTGGAAAATGGTCCGTTTTCAAATGTTTTATTTTTGAACGTCAGTTCACATTTGTAGGTGGATTATCAGTGTTAGAGCTAAAATTAGCATGTTTAAAGTGATTTTCATGCTTCCAGGGGCTCGGGAAGTTAATTAAATACCATTTGGAGGCATTTAATGTTCGAGCAAAAACGGCTGATTTTCGACAAAAGAGATAACACCCCCCCATTACGACATGCTTCAGAAATGTGGAAAATGGTCCGTTTTCAAATGTTTTATTTTTGAACGTCAGTTCACATTTGTAGGTGGATCATCAGTGTTAGAGCTAAAATTAGCATGTTTAAAGTGATTTTCATGCTTCCAGGGGCCCAAAACACAAGATTTATGGAATGGTTAAAAGTGCATGAAAATGGCCAATTTACTCACTCTGAGTTCTCAAAAAGGGTTTCTTCACCCCGGGAAGTTAATTAAATACCATTTGGAGGCATTTAATGTTCGAGCAAAAACGGCTGATTTTCGACAAAAGAGATAACACCCCCCCATTACGTCATGCTTCAGAAATGTGGAAAATGGTCCGTTTTCAAATGTTTTATTTTTGAACGTCAGTTCACATTTGTAGGTGGATCATCAGTGTTAGAGCTAAAATTAGCATGTTTAAAGTGATTTTCATGCTTCCAGGGGCCCAAAACACAAGATTTATGGAATGGTTAAAAGTGCATGAAAATGGCCAATTTACTCACTCTGAGTTCTCAAAAAGGGTTTCTTCACCCCGGGAAGTTAATTAAATACCATTTGGAGGCATTTAATGTTCGAGCAAAAACGGCTGATTTTCGACAAAAGAGATAACACCCCCCCATTACGTCATGCTTCAGAAATGTGGAAAATGGTCCGTTTTCAAATGTTTCATTTTTGAACGTCAGTTCACATTTGTAGGTGGATCATCAGTGTTAGAGCTAAAATTAGCATGTTTAAAGTGATTTTCATGCTTCCAGGGGCCCAAAACACAAGATTTATGGAATGGTTAAAAGTGCATGAAAATGGCCAATTTACTCACTCTGAGTTCTCAAAAAGGGTTTCTTCACCCCGGGAAGTTAATTAAATACCATTTGGAGGCATTTAATGTTAGAGCAAAAACGGCTGATTTTCGACAAAAGAGATAACACCCCTCCATTACGTCATGCTTCAGAAATGTGGAAAATGGTCCGTTTTCAAATGTTTTATTTTTGAACGTCAGTTCACATTTGTAGGTGGATCATCAGTGTTAGAGCTAAAATTAGCATGCTTAAAGTGATTTTCATGCTTCCAGGGGCCCAAAACACAAGATTTATGGAATGGTTAAAAGTGCATGAAAATGGCCAATTTACTCACTCTGAGTTCTCAAAAAGGGTTTCTTCACCCCGGGAAGTTAATTAAATACCATTTGGAGGCATTTAATGTTCGAGCAAAAACGGCTGATTTTCGACAAAAGAGATAACACCCCCCCATTACGTCATGCTTCAGAAATGTGGAAAATGGTCCGTTTTCAAATGTTTTATTTTTGAACGTCAGTTCACATTTGTAGGTGGATCATCAGTGTTAGAGCTAAAATTAGCATGTTTAAAGTGATTTTCATGCTTCCAGGGGCCCAAAACACAAGATTTATGGAATGGTTAAAAGTGCATGAAAATGGCCAATTTACTCACTCTGAGTTCTCAAAAAGGGTTTCTTCACCCCGGGAAGTTAATTAAATACCATTTGGAGGCATTTAATGTTCGAGCAAAAACGGCTGATTTTCGACAAAAGAGATAACACCCCCCATTACGTCATGCTTCAGAAATGTGGAAAATGGTCCGTTTTCAAATGTTTTATTTTTGAACGTCAGTTCACATTTGTAGGTGGATCATCAGTGTTAGAGCTAAAATTAGCATGTTTAAAGTGATTTTCATGCTTCCAGGGGCCCAAAACACAAGATTTATGGAATGGTTAAAAGTGCATGAAAATGGCCAATTTACTCACTCTGAGTTCTCAAAAAGGGTTTCTTCACCCCGGGAAGTTAATTAAATACCGTTTGGAGGCATTTAATGTTAGAGCAAAAACTGCTGATTTTCGACAAAAGAGATAACACCCCCCATTACGTCATGCTTCAGAAATGTGGAAAATGGTCCGTTTTCAAATGTTTTATTTTTGAACGTCAGTTCACATTTGTAGGTGGATCATCAGTGTTAGAGCAAAAATTAGCATGTTTAAAGTGATTTTCATGCTTCCAGGGGCTCGGGAAGTGAAATAAATACCATTTGGAGGCATTTAATGTTCGAGCAAAAAAGGCTGATTTTCCACAAAAGAGATAACACCCCCCCATTACGTCATGCTTCAGAAATGTGGAAAATGGTCCGTTTTCAAATGTTTCATTTTTGAACGTCAGTTCACATTTGTAGGTGGATCATCAGTGTTAGAGCTAAAATTAGCATGTTTAAAGTGATTTTCATGCTTCCAGGGGCCCAAAACACAAGATTTATGGAATGGTTAAAAGTGCATGAAAATTGCCAATTTACTCACTCTGAGTTCTCAAAAAGGGTTTCTTCACCCCGGGAAGTTAATTAAATACCATTTGGAGGCATTTAATGTTAGAGCAAAAACGGCTGATTTTCGACAAAAGAGATAACACCCCCCCATTACGTCATGCTTCAGAAATGTGGAAAATGGTCCGTTTTCAAATGTTTCATTTTTGAACGTCAGTTCACATTTGTAGGTGGATCATCAGTGTTAGAGCAAAAATTAACATGTTTAAAGTGATTTTCAGGCTTCCAGGGGCTCGGGAAGTTAATTAAATACCATTTGGAGGCATTTAATGTTCGAGCACAAACGGCTGATTTTCGACAAAAGAGATAACACCCCCCCATTACGTCATGCTTCAGAAATGTGGAAAATGGTCCGTTTTCAAATGTTTTATTTTTGAACGTCAGTTCACATTTGTAGGTGGATCATCAGTGTTAGAGCTAAAATTAGCATGTTTAAAGTGATTTTCATGCTTCCAGGGGCTCGGGAAGTTAATTAAATACCATTTGGAGGCATTTAATGTTCGAGCAAAAACGGCTGATTTTCGACAAAAGAGATAACACCCCCCCATTACGTCATGCTTCAGAAATGTGGAAAATGGTCCGTTTTCAAATGTTTTATTTTTGAACGTCAGTTCACATTTGTAGGTGGATCATCAGTGTTAGAGCTAAAATTAGCATGTTTAAAGTGATTTTCATGCTTCCAGGGGCCCAAAACACAAGATTTATGGAATGGTTAAAAGTGCATGAAAATGGCCAATTTACTCACTCTGAGTTCTCAAAAAGGGTTTCTTCACCCCGGGAAGTTAATTAAATACCATTTGGAGGCATTTAATGTTAGAGCAAAAACGGCTGATTTTCGACAAAAGAGATAACACCCCCCCATTACGTCATGCTTCAGAAATGTGGAAAATGGTCCGTTTTCAAATGTTTTATTTTTGAACGTCAGTTCACATTTGTAGGTGGATCATCAGTGTTAGAGCTAAAATTAGCATATTTAAAGTGATTTTCATGCTTCCAGGGGCCCAAAACACAAGATTTATGGAATGGTTAAAAGTGCATGAAAATGGCCAATTTACTCACTCTGAGTTCTCAAAAAGGGTTTCTTCACCCCGGGAAGTTAATTAAATACCATTTGGAGGCATTTAATGTTAGAGCAAAAACGGCTGATTTTCGACAAAAGAGATAACACCCCCCAATTACGTCATGCTTCAGAAATGTGGAAAATGGTCCGTTTTCAAATGTTTTATTTTTGAACATCAGTTCACATTTGTAGGTGGATCATCAGTGTTAGAGCTAAAATTAGCATGTTTAAAGTGATTTTCATGCTTCCAGGGGCCCAAAACACAAGATTTATGGAATGGTTAAAAGTGCATGAAAATGGCCAATTTACTCACTCTGAGTTCTCAAAAAGGGTTTCTTCACCCCGGGAAGTTAATTAAATACCATTTGGAGGCATTTAATGTTAGAGCAAAAACGGCTGATTTTCGACAAAAGAGATAACACCCCCCCATTACGTCATGCTTCAGAAATGTGGAAAATGGTCCGTTTTCAAATGTTTTATTTTTGAACGTCAGTTCACATTTGTAGGTGGATCATCAGTGTTAGAGCTAAAATTAGCATGTTTAAAGTGATTTTCATGCTTCCAGGGGCCCAAAACACAAGATTTATGGAATGGTTAAAAGTGCATGAAAATGGCCAATTTACTCACTCTGAGTTCTCAAAAAGGGTTTCTTCACCCCGGGAAGTTAATTAAATACCATTTGGAGGCATTTAATGTTAGAGCAAAAACGGCTGATTTTCGACAAAAGAGATAACACCCCCCCATTACGTCATGCTTCAGAAATGTGGAAAATGGTCCGTTTTCAAATGTTTCATTTTTGAACGTCAGTTCACATTTGTAGGTGGATCATCAGTGTTAGAGCAAAAATTAGCATGTTTAAAGTGATTTTCATGCTTCCAGGGGCTCGGGAAGTTAATTAAATACCATTTGGAGGCATTTAATGTTCGAGCAAAAACGGCTGATTTTCGACAAAAGAGATAACACCCCCCCCATTACGTCATGCTTCAGAAATGTGGAAAATGGTCCGTTTTCAAATGTTTTATTTTTGAACGTCAGTTCACATTTGTAGGTGGATCATCAGTGTTAGAGCTAAAATTAGCATGTTTAAAGTGATTTTCATGCTTCCAGGGGCCCAAAACACAAGATTTATGGAATGGTTAAAAGTGCATGAAAATGGCCAATTTACTCACTCTGAGTTCTCAAAAAGGGTTTCTTCACCCCGGGAAGTTAATTAAATACCATTTGGAGGCATTTAATGTTAGAGCAAAAACGGCTGATTTTCGACAAAAGAGATAACACCCCCCCATTACGTCATGCTTCAGAAATGTGGAAAATGGTCCGTTTTCAAATGTTTTATTTTTGAACGTCAGTTCACATTTGTAGGTGGATCATCAGTGTTAGAGCTAAAATTAGCATGTTTAAAGTGATTTTCATGCTTCCAGGGGCCCAAAACACAAGATTTATGGAATGGTTAAAAGTGCATGAAAATGGCCAATTTACTCACTCTGAGTTCTCAAAAAGGGTTTCTTCACCCCGGGAAGTTAATTAAATACCATTTGGAGGCATTTAATGTTAGAGCAAAAACGGCTGATTTTCGACAAAAGAGATAACACCCCCCAATTACGTCATGCTTCAGAAATGTGGAAAATGGTCCGTTTTCAAATGTTTTATTTTTGAACATCAGTTCACATTTGTAGGTGGATCATCAGTGTTAGAGCTAAAATTAGCATGTTTAAAGTGATTTTCATGCTTCCAGGGGCCCAAAACACAAGATTTATGGAATGGTTAAAAGTGCATGAAAATGGCCAATTTACTCACTCTGAGTTCTCAAAAAGGGTTTCTTCACCCCGGGAAGTTAATTAAATACCATTTGGAGGCATTTAATGTTAGAGCAAAAACGGCTGATTTTCGACAAAAGAGATAACACCCCCCCATTACGTCATGCTTCAGAAATGTGGAAAATGGTCCGTTTTCAAATGTTTTATTTTTGAACGTCAGTTCACATTTGTAGGTGGTTCATCAGTGTTAGAGCTAAAATTAGCATGTTTAAAGTGATTTTCATGCTTCCAGGGGCCCAAAACACAAGATTTATGGAATGGTTAAAAGTGCATGAAAATGGCCAATTTACTCACTCTGAGTTCTCAAAAAGGGTTTCTTCACCCCGGGAAGTTAATTAAATACCATTTGGAGGCATTTAATGTTAGAGCAAAAACGGCTGATTTTCGACAAAAGAGATAACACCCCCCCATTACGTCATGCTTCAGAAATGTGGAAAATGGTCCGTTTTCAAATGTTTTATTTTTGAACGTCAGTTCACATTTGTAGGTGGTTCATCAGTGTTAGAGCTAAAATTAGCATGTTTAAAGTGATTTTCATGCTTCCAGGGGCCCAAAACACAAGATTTATGGAATGGTTAAAAGTGCATGAAAATGGCCAATTTACTCACTCTGAGTTCTCAAAAAGGGTTTCTTCACCCCGGGAAGTTAATTAAATACCATTTGGAGGCATTTAATGTTCGAGCAAAAACGGCTGATTTTCGACAAAAGAGATAACACCCCCCCATTACGTCATGCTTCAGAAATGTGGAAAATGGTCCGTTTTCAAATGTTTTATTTTTGAACGTCAGTTCACATTTGTAGGTGGATCATCAGTGTTAGAGCTAAAATTAGCATGTTTAAAGTGATTTTCATGCTTCCAGGGGCCCAAAACACAAGATTTATGGAATGGTTAAAAGTGCATGAAAATGGCCAATTTACTCACTCTGAGTTCTCAAAAAGGGTTTCTTCACCCCGGGAAGTTAATTAAATACCATTTGGAGGCATTTAATGTTCGAGCAAAAACGGCTGATTTTCGACAAAAGAGATAACACCCCCCATTACGTCATGCTTCAGAAATGTGGAAAATGGTCCGTTTTCAAATGTTTTATTTTTGAACGTCAGTTCACATTTGTAGGTGGATCATCAGTGTTAGAGCTAAAATTAGCATGTTTAAAGTGATTTTCATGCTTCCAGGGGCCCAAAACACAAGATTTATGGAATGGTTAAAAGTGCATGAAAATGGCCAATTTACTCACTCTGAGTTCTCAAAAAGGGTTTCTTCACCCCGGGAAGTTAATTAAATACCGTTTGGAGGCATTTAATGTTAGAGCAAAAACTGCTGATTTTCGACAAAAGAGATAACACCCCCCATTACGTCATGCTTCAGAAATGTGGAAAATGGTCCGTTTTCAAATGTTTTATTTTTGAACGTCAGTTCACATTTGTAGGTGGATCATCAGTGTTAGAGCAAAAATTAGCATGTTTAAAGTGATTTTCATGCTTCCAGGGGCTCGGGAAGTGAAATAAATACCATTTGGAGGCATTTAATGTTCGAGCAAAAAAGGCTGATTTTCCACAAAAGAGATAACACCCCCCCATTACGTCATGCTTCAGAAATGTGGAAAATGGTCCGTTTTCAAATGTTTCATTTTTGAACGTCAGTTCACATTTGTAGGTGGATCATCAGTGTTAGAGCTAAAATTAGCATGTTTAAAGTGATTTTCATGCTTCCAGGGGCCCAAAACACAAGATTTATGGAATGGTTAAAAGTGCATGAAAATTGCCAATTTACTCACTCTGAGTTCTCAAAAAGGGTTTCTTCACCCCGGGAAGTTAATTAAATACCATTTGGAGGCATTTAATGTTAGAGCAAAAACGGCTGATTTTCGACAAAAGAGATAACACCCCCCCATTACGTCATGCTTCAGAAATGTGGAAAATGGTCCGTTTTCAAATGTTTCATTTTTGAACGTCAGTTCACATTTGTAGGTGGATCATCAGTGTTAGAGCAAAAATTAACATGTTTAAAGTGATTTTCAGGCTTCCAGGGGCTCGGGAAGTTAATTAAATACCATTTGGAGGCATTTAATGTTCGAGCACAAACGGCTGATTTTCGACAAAAGAGATAACACCCCCCCATTACGTCATGCTTCAGAAATGTGGAAAATGGTCCGTTTTCAAATGTTTTATTTTTGAACGTCAGTTCACATTTGTAGGTGGATCATCAGTGTTAGAGCTAAAATTAGCATGTTTAAAGTGATTTTCATGCTTCCAGGGGCTCGGGAAGTTAATTAAATACCATTTGGAGGCATTTAATGTTCGAGCAAAAACGGCTGATTTTCGACAAAAGAGATAACACCCCCCCATTACGTCATGCTTCAGAAATGTGGAAAATGGTCCGTTTTCAAATGTTTTATTTTTGAACGTCAGTTCACATTTGTAGGTGGATCATCAGTGTTAGAGCTAAAATTAGCATGTTTAAAGTGATTTTCATGCTTCCAGGGGCCCAAAACACAAGATTTATGGAATGGTTAAAAGTGCATGAAAATGGCCAATTTACTCACTCTGAGTTCTCAAAAAGGGTTTCTTCACCCCGGGAAGTTAATTAAATACCATTTGGAGGCATTTAATGTTAGAGCAAAAACGGCTGATTTTCGACAAAAGAGATAACACCCCCCCATTACGTCATGCTTCAGAAATGTGGAAAATGGTCCGTTTTCAAATGTTTTATTTTTGAACGTCAGTTCACATTTGTAGGTGGATCATCAGTGTTAGAGCTAAAATTAGCATATTTAAAGTGATTTTCATGCTTCCAGGGGCCCAAAACACAAGATTTATGGAATGGTTAAAAGTGCATGAAAATGGCCAATTTACTCACTCTGAGTTCTCAAAAAGGGTTTCTTCACCCCGGGAAGTTAATTAAATACCATTTGGAGGCATTTAATGTTAGAGCAAAAACGGCTGATTTTCGACAAAAGAGATAACACCCCCCAATTACGTCATGCTTCAGAAATGTGGAAAATGGTCCGTTTTCAAATGTTTTATTTTTGAACATCAGTTCACATTTGTAGGTGGATCATCAGTGTTAGAGCTAAAATTAGCATGTTTAAAGTGATTTTCATGCTTCCAGGGGCCCAAAACACAAGATTTATGGAATGGTTAAAAGTGCATGAAAATGGCCAATTTACTCACTCTGAGTTCTCAAAAAGGGTTTCTTCACCCCGGGAAGTTAATTAAATACCATTTGGAGGCATTTAATGTTAGAGCAAAAACGGCTGATTTTCGACAAAAGAGATAACACCCCCCCATTACGTCATGCTTCAGAAATGTGGAAAATGGTCCGTTTTCAAATGTTTTATTTTTGAACGTCAGTTCACATTTGTAGGTGGATCATCAGTGTTAGAGCTAAAATTAGCATGTTTAAAGTGATTTTCATGCTTCCAGGGGCCCAAAACACAAGATTTATGGAATGGTTAAAAGTGCATGAAAATGGCCAATTTACTCACTCTGAGTTCTCAAAAAGGGTTTCTTCACCCCGGGAAGTTAATTAAATACCATTTGGAGGCATTTAATGTTAGAGCAAAAACGGCTGATTTTCGACAAAAGAGATAACACCCCCCCATTACGTCATGCTTCAGAAATGTGGAAAATGGTCCGTTTTCAAATGTTTCATTTTTGAACGTCAGTTCACATTTGTAGGTGGATCATCAGTGTTAGAGCTAAAATTAGCATGTTTAAAGTGATTTTCATGCTTCCAGGGGCTCGGGAAGTTAATTAAATACCATTTGGAGGCATTTAATGTTCGAGCAAAAACGGCTGATTTTCGACAAAAGAGATAACACCCCCCCCATTACGTCATGCTTCAGAAATGTGGAAAATGGTCCGTTTTCAAATGTTTTATTTTTGAACGTCAGTTCACATTTGTAGGTGGATCATCAGTGTTAGAGCTAAAATTAGCATGTTTAAAGTGATTTTCATGCTTCCAGGGGCCCAAAACACAAGATTTATGGAATGGTTAAAAGTGCATGAAAATGGCCAATTTACTCACTCTGAGTTCTCAAAAAGGGTTTCTTCACCCCGGGAAGTTAATTAAATACCATTTGGAGGCATTTAATGTTAGAGCAAAAACGGCTGATTTTCGACAAAAGAGATAACACCCCCCCATTACGTCATGCTTCAGAAATGTGGAAAATGGTCCGTTTTCAAATGTTTTATTTTTGAACGTCAGTTCACATTTGTAGGTGGATCATCAGTGTTAGAGCTAAAATTAGCATGTTTAAAGTGATTTTCATGCTTCCAGGGGCCCAAAACACAAGATTTATGGAATGGTTAAAAGTGCATGAAAATGGCCAATTTACTCACTCTGAGTTCTCAAAAAGGGTTTCTTCACCCCGGGAAGTTAATTAAATACCATTTGGAGGCATTTAATGTTAGAGCAAAAACGGCTGATTTTCGACAAAAGAGATAACACCCCCCAATTACGTCATGCTTCAGAAATGTGGAAAATGGTCCGTTTTCAAATGTTTTATTTTTGAACATCAGTTCACATTTGTAGGTGGATCATCAGTGTTAGAGCTAAAATTAGCATGTTTAAAGTGATTTTCATGCTTCCAGGGGCCCAAAACACAAGATTTATGGAATGGTTAAAAGTGCATGAAAATGGCCAATTTACTCACTCTGAGTTCTCAAAAAGGGTTTCTTCACCCCGGGAAGTTAATTAAATACCATTTGGAGGCATTTAATGTTAGAGCAAAAACGGCTGATTTTCGACAAAAGAGATAACACCCCCCCATTACGTCATGCTTCAGAAATGTGGAAAATGGTCCGTTTTCAAATGTTTTATTTTTGAACGTCAGTTCACATTTGTAGGTGGTTCATCAGTGTTAGAGCTAAAATTAGCATGTTTAAAGTGATTTTCATGCTTCCAGGGGCCCAAAACACAAGATTTATGGAATGGTTAAAAGTGCATGAAAATGGCCAATTTACTCACTCTGAGTTCTCAAAAAGGGTTTCTTCACCCCGGGAAGTTAATTAAATACCATTTGGAGGCATTTAATGTTAGAGCAAAAACGGCTGATTTTCGACAAAAGAGATAACACCCCCCCATTACGTCATGCTTCAGAAATGTGGAAAATGGTCCGTTTTCAAATGTTTTATTTTTGAACGTCAGTTCACATTTGTTAGACCTGACATCTTTTGGCGTGATTACCCCTATCTTTTTGCCTCTGCCTCCTGTATTTTTGATGCTGTGCTGGATTCGTTTTTGCTGGTTTAGATGCTTTGGACACTCTGCCACTGCTGATCAGTGCCAGAGTGTAAGTGCTCCTTATGTAAATTGTTATTCTGATTGGATATACATGTTTGGCATATTTGTATCACCATGAAGTCCCTAGTAAAGTGCACTGGGTGTGCCAGGGCTGGTGATGACAAATGCTACTAGTGGGCCTGCAGCACTGATTGTGCCACCCACAGGAGTAGCTCTAAAATGGTGTCTCGGGCCTGCCACTGCAGTGCCTACGGGCAGTTTAGAACTGCCATGTCCTCCTGGTCCGCGTCCCCGCTGACCAGGCCTAACCCTTCCCTTTTCGTGCACATCAGTCATCCCTATGGAAGGCCCAAGGTACCCCCCTGGGCAGGGTGCAGTGTATGTGAAAGGTAGAGCATGTACTAGTGCAGGTACCATGCTCTGGTAGTGAATTACAGCCATCCTCGTTCTTCACTATTGTAAGGCTATCTTGCTCCATAGGTTAACATGGGGGATGCTGGCTACAGTGGTTAACGGCATTTCTTCCCATAGGAGCAAGATAGGACATAAGTATCTAGTATCCCTGAACTCAGAATTTAATAACGCATCTTTTAGGAAAGGTGGTTTTTAGATCCTGTGTTTGAGAACAGCACTTTTAGAAAGTTGCTGTTCTCTTGTCTGACCCTTCTGTGTGCCTGAGACTGTTTGTGTATTGACTGTCTGGTTTGTGAGTGACAGGGGCTGGGGAGTCCCCCCAGAGGCTGGATGAGTCAGCACTAGGCTGAGTGGAGCGATTGCTACCTGAGTGGTGGGAGGAGTTAGCACCTGGGCCGAATAGGGCTGTGCCTGCCTGCCACAATGCTGGCTCCACCTCCTGCTGGGCGGCTGAGGACTCTGCCCCTCACTCTGAAAGGAAAGATACAGCCAGCACATCAAGGTGCTCAGGATCCACCCAGAACTGGTTCAGACCGGGCTCAGGGCCCACATGCACAGAGAGAACAAAGACTTTAGGGGTATAAGTACAGGACCCCTGATAACAGAAAATTAGATCATCCTGGAAATCAAGAAGGAACCTCTGCCAAGGAGAAAGCTGACTCTGAAGAAGGAAGACTGTCCCGCTGTTGCTCTGCTGGACTGACCTGCTGTTGCTTTGCTGCCAAGGAGAGGGGAAGGACTTTGCTGTGAGCTGTGTCCCCTGTCTTGAATGAATCTCCAAGGGCCTGAGAAGAGCTGGCTCCCTGTTTCCGAAGTCCCAGGAACAAAAGGACTTCACCCCCAGTCTCCCTGAACTCTGCTGAGAGAGTTCTGTCCTTCCTAGAGTGCTTGATCCAGTTGTGGGGCCTCTGGAAGTTGAACCTGAGCTGGGAAGCTTGAGACTAAGCTGAGAAACTTGTGAAGTTGGAAAGTGTCGCATCGCTCGCTTGCGGAGCGCATCCCCGACAGTGCGAGAAGTTTCCCGCCGCTACGAAGGTCGAGATCGGCGCAGCACCTGACATCGCTGCCGAGGCCGTCGCACCCTTCGTTTGCGGGACGCACCAGACCGGTGCGGGAGAATCGAACATCGCTGCGAGTGTCGTCGCAGAGCCTGTTGTCTGGGTGAGAACGCCGCACCGCTGGACCGCGCATCGTCGCCCCGGAGATCGTCGCAGCCCCTACGAGATCATCGCATCGTGCCTTGGCGAGAACAGACTTCCCACGGAACCTACGCACCGGAATCTACGCAAGCTGCCTTCCTCCCCATACAGACCGGATTCGTCGCAACACGCCCGCTGCTGCAGCGGGGCTGTCGCATCGCCTCCCCAGGGTCTCAGGAGTAAAGCATCGCTTGTTTCCACCGCAGCAGCTTCCTGCTTGTGGAACTTTGTTGCATCTAAAAGGTACTGTGAGTAAACGTGACGCAACTGTGAACTTTTCACGCATCTGTGGATCATTTGATCACAACTTAAAGAACTTTGATTACAACCTGAAGAACTCTTTTGAAACCATATCCTTGAACTGTGTATGTTGGATTTTTGCCGTTTTTGGTCTTGTGTAGTTTAGAATAAATATCTTTATTTTCCTAAACTGTTGTGGATTCAGTTTGTGGTGTTTTCACTGTGTTACTGTGAGTGTTGGTACAAATACTTAACGCATTGCCTCTGGTTAGCCTAGACTGCTCAGGCCAAGCTACCTTGAGGGCGAGCAGGGGTTATCTAAGAGGGTTATCTCCTCGTCCTGACTAGAAGCAAGGGTCCCTATTTGGACGGTGGTACCTACCTCTGCCAACTAGAGACCCCCAGTTCTAACAACATTTGTAGGTGGATCATCAGTGTTAGAGCTAAAATTAGCATGTTTAAAGTGATTTTCATGCTTCCAGGGGCTCGGGAAGTTAATTAAATACCATTTGGAGGCATTTAATGTTCGAGCAAAAACGGCTGATTTTCGACAAAAGAGATAACACCCCCCCATTACGTCATGCTTCAGAAATGTGGAAAATGGTCCGTTTTCAAATGTTTTATTTTTGAACGTCAGTTCACATTTGTAGGTGGATCATCAGTGTTAGAGCTAAAATTAGCATGTTTAAAGTGATTTTCATGCTTCCAGGGGCCCAAAACACAAGATTTATGGAATGGTTAAAAGTGCATGAAAATGGCCAATTTACTCACTCTGAGTTCTCAAAAAGGGTTTCTTCACCCCGGGAAGTTAATTAAATACCATTTGGAGGCATTTAATGTTAGAGCAAAAACGGCTGATTTTCGACAAAAGAGATAACACCCCCCATTACGTCATGCTTCAGAAATGTGGAAAATGGTCCGTTTTCAAATGTTTCATTTTTGAACGTCAGTTCACATTTGTAGGTGGATCATCAGTGTTAGAGCTAAAATTAGCATGTTTAAAGTGATTTTCATGCTTCCAGGGGCTCGGGAAGTGAAATAAATACCATTTGGAGGCATTTAATGTTCGAGCAAAAAAGGCTGATTTTCCACAAAAGAGATAACACCCCCCCATTACGTCATGCTTCAGAAATGTGGAAAATGGTCCGTTTTCAAATGTTTTATTTTTGAACGTCAGTTCACATTTGTAGGTGGATCATCAGTGTTAGAGCTAAAATTAGCATGTTTAAAGTGATTTTCATGCTTCCAGGGGCTCGGGAAGTTAATTAAATACCATTTGGAGGCATTTAATGTTCGAGCAAAAACGGCTGATTTTCGACAAAAGAGATAACACCCCCCCATTACGTCATGCTTCAGAAATGTGGAAAATGGTCCGTTTTCAAATGTTTTATTTTTGAACGTCAGTTCACATTTGTAGGTGGATCATCACCGTTAGAGCTAAAATTAGCATGTTTAAAGTGATTTTCATGCTTCCAGGGGCCCAAAACACAAGATTTATGGAATGGTTAAAAGTGCATGAAAATGGCCAATTTACTCACTCTGAGTTCTCAAAAAGGGTTTCTTCACCCTGGGAAGTTAATTAAATACCATTTGGAGGCATTTAATGTTAGAGCAAAAACGGCTGATTTTCGACAAAAGAAATAACACCCCCCCATTACGTCATGCTTCAGAAATGTGGAAAATGGTCCGTTTTCAAATGTTTTATTTTTGAACGTCAGTTCACATTTGTAGGTGGATCATCAGTGTTAGAGCTAAAATTAGCATGTTTAAAGTGATTTTCATGCTTCCAGGGGCCCAAAACACAAGATTTATGGAATGGTTAAAAGTGCATGAAAATGGCCAATTTACTCACTCTGAGTTCTCAAAGAGGGTTTCTTCACCCCGGGAAGTTAATTAAATACCATTTGGAGGCATTTAATGTTCGAGCAAAAACGGCTGATTTTCGACAAAAGAGATAACACCCCCCCATTACGTCATGCTTCAGAAATGTGGAAAATGGTCCGTTTTCAAATGTTTTATTTTTGAACGTCAGTTCACATTTGTAGGTGGATCATCAGTGTTAGAGCTAAAATTAGCATGTTTAAAGTGATTTTCATGCTTCCAGGGGCCCAAAACACAAGATTTATGGAATGGTTAAAAGTGCATGAAAATGGCCAATTTACTCACTCTGAGTTCTCAAAAAGGGTTTCTTCACCCCGGGAAGTTAATTAAATACCATTTGGAGGCATTTAATGTTAGAGCAAAAACGGCTGATTTTCCACAAAAGAGATAACACCCCCCCATTACGTCATGCTTCAGAAATGTGGAAAATGGTCCGTTTTCAAATGTTTCATTTTTGAACGTCAGTTCACATTTGTAGGTGGATCATCAGTGTTAGAGCTAAAATTAGCATGTTTAAAGTGATTTTCATGCTTCCAGGGGCCCAAAACACAAGATTTATGGAATGGTTAAAAGTGCATGAAAATGGCCAATTTACTCACTCTGAGTTCTCAAAAAGGGTTTCTTCACCCTGGGAAGTTAATTAAATACCATTTGGAGGCATTTAATGTTAGAGCAAAAACGGCTGATTTTCGACAAAAGAGATAACACCCACCCATTACGTCATGCTTCAGAAATGTGGAAAATGGTCCGTTTTCAAATGTTTTATTTTTGAACGTCAGTTCACATTTGTAGGTGGATCATCAGTGTTAGAGCTAAAATTAGCATGTTTAAAGTGATTTTCATGCTTCCAGGGGCCCAAAACACAAGATTTATGGAATGGTTAAAAGTGCATGAAAATGGCCAATTTACTCACTCTGAGTTCTCAAAAAGGGTTTCTTCACCCCGGGAAGTTAATTAAATACCATTTGGAGGCATTTAATGTTCAAGCAAAAACGGCTGATTTTCGACAAAAGAGATAACACCCCCCATTACGTCATGCTTCAGAAATGTGGAAAATGGTCAGTTTTCAAATGTTTTATTTTTGAACGTCAGTTCACATTTGTAGGTGGATCATCAGTGTTAGAGCTAAAATTAGCATGTTTAAAGTGATTTTCATGCTTCCAGGGGCCCAAAACACAAGATTTATGGAATGGTTAAAAGTGCATGAAAATGGCCAATTTACTCACTCTGAGTTCTCAAAAAGGGTTTCTTCACCCCGGGAAGTTAATTAAATACCATTTGGAGGCATTTAATGTTCGAGCAAAAACGGCTGATTTTCGACAAAAGAGATAACACCCCCCCATTACGTCATGCTTCAGAAATGTGGAAAATGGTCCGTTTTCAAATGTTTTATTTTTGAACGTCAGTTCACATTTGTAGGTGGATCATCAGTGTTGGAGCTAAAATTAGCATGTTTAAAGTGATTTTCATGCTTCCAGGGGCCCAAAACACAAGATTTATGGAATGGTTAAAAGTGCATGAAAATGGCCAATTTACTCACTCTGAGTTCTCAAAAAGGGTTTCTTCACCCCGGCAAGTTAATTGAATACCATTTGGAGGCATTTAATGTTCGAGCAAAAACGGCTGATTTTCGACAAAAGAGATAACACCCCCCCATTACGTCATGCTTCAGAAATGTGGAAAATAGTCCGTTTTCAAATGTTTTATTTTTGAACGTCAGTTCACATTTGTAGGTGGATCATCAGTGTTAGAGCTAAAATTTGCATGTTTCAAGTGATTTTCATGCTTCCAGGGGCCCAAAACACAAGATTTATGGAATGGTTAAAAGTGCATGAAAATGGCCAATTTACTCACTCTGAGTTCTCAAAAAGGGTTTCTTCACCCCGGGAAGTTAATTAAATACCATTTGGAGGCATTTAATGTTCGAGCAAAAACGGCTGATTTTCGACAAAAGAGATAACACCCCCCCATTACGTCATGCTTCAGAAATGTGGAAAATGGTCCGTTTTCAAATGTTTTATTTTTGAACGTCAGTTCACATTTGTAGGTGGATCATCAGTGTTGGAGCTAAAATTAGCATGTTTAAAGTGATTTTCATGCTTCCAGGGGCCCAAAACACAAGATTTATGGAATGGTTAAAAGTGCATGAAAATGGCCAATTTACTCACTCTGAGTTCTCAAAAAGGGTTTCTTCACCCCGGGAAGTTAATTGAATACCATTTGGAGGCATTTAATGTTCGAGCAAAAACGGCTGATTTTCGACAAAAGAGATAACACCCCCCCATTACGTCATGCTTCAGAAATGTGGAAAATAGTCCGTTTTCAAATGTTTTATTTTTGAACGTCAGTTCACATTTGTAGGTGGATCATCAGTGTTAGAGCTAAAATTAGCATGTTTAAAGTGATTTTCATGCTTCCAGGGGCTCGGGAAGTTAATTAAATACCATTTGGAGGCATTTAATGTTCGAGCAAAAACGGCTGATTTTCGACAAAAGAGATAACACCCCCCCATTACGTCATGCTTCAGAAATGTGGAAAATGGTCCGTTTTCAAATGTTTTATTTTTGAACGTCAGTTCACATGTGTAGGTGGATCATCAGTGTTAGAGCTAAAATTAGCATGTTTAAAGTGATTTTCATGCTTCCAGGGGCTCGGGAAGTTAATTAAATACCATTTGGAGGCATTTAATGTTAGAGCAAAAACGGCTGATTTTCGACAAAAGAGATAACACCCCCCCATTACGTCATGCTTCAGAAATGTGGAAAATGGTCCGTTTTCAAATGTTTTATTTTTGAACGTCAGTTCACATTTGTAGGTGGATCATCAGTGTTAGAGCTAAAATTAGCATGTTTAAAGTGATTTTCATGCTTCCAGGGGCTCGGGAAGTTAATTAAATACCATTTGGAGGCATTTAATGTTAGAGCAAAAACGGCTGATTTTCGACAAAAGAGATAACACCCCCCCATTACGTCATGCTTCAGAAATGTGGAAAATGGTCCGTTTTCAAATGTTTCATTTTTGAACGTCAGTTCACATTTGTAGGTGGATCATCAGTGTTAGAGCTAAAATTAGCATGTTTAAAGTGATTTTCATGCTTCCAGGGGCTCGGGAAGTTAATTAAATACCATTTGGAGGCATTTAATGTTCGAGCAAAAACGGCTGATTTTCGACAAAAGAGATAACACCCCCCCATTACGTCATGCTTCAGAAATGTGGAAAATGGTCCGTTTTCAAATGTTTTATTTTTGAACGTCAGTTCACATTTGTAGGTGGATCATCAGTGTTGGAGCTAAAATTAGCATGTTTAAAGTGATTTTCATGCTTCCAGGGGCCCAAAACACAAGATTTATGGAATGGTTAAAAGTGCATGAAAATGGACAATTTACTCACTCTGAGTTCTCAAAAAGGGTTTCTTCACCCCGGGAAGTTAATTAAATACCATTTGGAGGCATTTAATGTTAGAGCAAAAACGGCTGATTTTCGACAAAAGAGATAACACCCCCCCATTACGTCATGCTTCAGAAATGTGGAAAATGGTCCGTTTTCAAATGTTTTATTTTTGAACGTCAGTTCACATTTGTAGGTGGATCATCAGTGTTAGAGCTAAAATTTGCATGTTTCAAGTGATTTTCATGCTTCCAGGGGCCCAAAACACAAGATTTATGGAATGGTTAAAAGTGCATGAAAATGGCCAATTTACTCACTCTGAGTTCTCAAAAAGGGTTTCTTCACCCCGGGAAGTTAATTAAATACCATTTGGAGGCATTTAATGTTCGAGCAAAAACGGCTGATTTTCAACAAAAGAGATAACACCCCCCCATTACGTCATGCTTCAGAAATGTGGAAAATGGTCCGTTTTCAAATGTTTTATTTTTGAACGTCAGTTCACATTTGTAGGTGGATCATCAGTGTTGGAGCTAAAATTAGCATGTTTAAAGTGATTTTCATGCTTCCAGGGGCCCAAAACACAAGATTTATGGAATGGTTAAAAGTGCATGAAAATGGCCAATTTACTCACTCTGAGTTCTCAAAAAGGGTTTCTTCACCCCGGGAAGTTAATTGAATACCATTTGGAGGCATTTAATGTTCGAGCAAAAACGGCTGATTTTCGACAAAAGAGATAACACCCCCCCATTACGTCATGCTTCAGAAATGTGGAAAATAGTCCGTTTTCAAATGTTTTATTTTTGAACGTCAGTTCACATTTGTAGGTGGATCATCAGTGTTAGAGCTAAAATTAGCATGTTTAAAGTGATTTTCATGCTTCCAGGGGCTCGGGAAGTTAATTAAATACCATTTGGAGGCATTTAATGTTCGAGCAAAAACGGCTGATTTTCGACAAAAGAGATAACACCCCCCCATTACGTCATGCTTCAGAAATGTGGAAAATGGTCCGTTTTCAAATGTTTTATTTTTGAACGTCAGTTCACATGTGTAGGTGGATCATCAGTGTTAGAGCTAAAATTAGCATGTTTAAAGTGATTTTCATGCTTCCAGGGGCTCGGGAAGTTAATTAAATACCATTTGGAGGCATTTAATGTTAGAGCAAAAACGGCTGATTTTCGACAAAAGAGATAACACCCCCCCATTACGTCATGCTTCAGAAATGTGGAAAATGGTCCGTTTTCAAATGTTTTATTTTTGAACGTCAGTTCACATTTGTAGGTGGATCATCAGTGTTAGAGCTAAAATTAGCATGTTTAAAGTGATTTTCATGCTTCCAGGGGCTCGGGAAGTTAATTAAATACCATTTGGAGGCATTTAATGTTAGAGCAAAAACGGCTGATTTTCGACAAAAGAGATAACACCCCCCCATTACGTCATGCTTCAGAAATGTGGAAAATGGTCCGTTTTCAAATGTTTCATTTTTGAACGTCAGTTCACATTTGTAGGTGGATCATCAGTGTTAGAGCTAAAATTAGCATGTTTAAAGTGATTTTCATGCTTCCAGGGGCTCGGGAAGTTAATTAAATACCATTTGGAGGCATTTAATGTTCGAGCAAAAACGGCTGATTTTCGACAAAAGAGATAACACCCCCCCATTACGTCATGCTTCAGAAATGTGGAAAATGGTCCGTTTTCAAATGTTTTATTTTTGAACGTCAGTTCACATTTGTAGGTGGATCATCAGTGTTGGAGCTAAAATTAGCATGTTTAAAGTGATTTTCATGCTTCCAGGGGCCCAAAACACAAGATTTATGGAATGGTTAAAAGTGCATGAAAATGGACAATTTACTCACTCTGAGTTCTCAAAAAGGGTTTCTTCACCCCGGGAAGTTAATTAAATACCATTTGGAGGCATTTAATGTTAGAGCAAAAACGGCTGATTTTCGACAAAAGAGATAACACCCCCCCATTACGTCATGCTTCAGAAATGTGGAAAATGGTCCGTTTTCAAATGTTTTATTTTTGAACGTCAGTTCACATTTGTAGGTGGATCATCAGTGTTAGAGCTAAAATTAGCATGTTTAAAGTGATTTTCATGCTTCCAGGGGCCCAAAACACAAGATTTATGGAATGGTTAAAAGTGCATGAAAATGGCCAATTTACTCACTCTGAGTTCTCAAAAAGGGTTTCTTCACCCCGGGAAGTTAATTAAATACCATTTGGAGGCATTTAATGTTCGAGCAAAAACGGCTGATTTTCGACAAAAGAGATAACACCCCCCCATTACGTCATGCTTCAGAAATGTGGAAAATGGTCCGTTTTCAAATGTTTTATTTTTGAACGTCAGTTCACATGTGTAGGTGGATCATCAGTGTTAGAGCTAAAATTAGCATGTTTAAAGTGATTTTCATGCTTCCAGGGGCTCGGGAAGTTAATTAAATACCATTTGGAGGCATTTAATGTTAGAGCAAAAACGGCTGATTTTCGACAAAAGAGATAACACCCCCCCATTACGTCATGCTTCAGAAATGTGGAAAATGGTCCGTTTTCAAATGTTTTATTTTTGAACGTCAGTTCACATTTGTAGGTGGATCATCAGTGTTAGAGCTAAAATTAGCATGTTTAAAGTGATTTTCATGCTTCCAGGGGCTCGGGAAGTTAATTAAATACCATTTGGAGGCATTTAATGTTAGAGCAAAAACGGCTGATTTTCGACAAAAGAGATAACACCCCCCCATTACGTCATGCTTCAGAAATGTGGAAAATGGTCCGTTTTCAAATGTTTCATTTTTGAACGTCAGTTCACATTTGTAGGTGGATCATCAGTGTTAGAGCTAAAATTAGCATGTTTAAAGTGATTTTCATGCTTCCAGGGGCTCGGGAAGTTAATTAAATACCATTTGGAGGCATTTAATGTTCGAGCAAAAACGGCTCATTTTCGACAAAAGAGATAACACCCCCCCATTACGTCATGCTTCAGAAATGTGGAAAATGGTCCGTTTTCAAATGTTTTATTTTTGAACGTCAGTTCACATTTGTAGGTGGATCATCAGTGTTGGAGCTAAAATTAGCATGTTTAAAGTGATTTTCATGCTTCCAGGGGCCCAAAACACAAGATTTATGGAATGGTTAAAAGTGCATGAAAATGGACAATTTACTCACTCTGAGTTCTCAAAAAGGGTTTCTTCACCCCGGGAAGTTAATTAAATACCATTTGGAGGCATTTAATGTTAGAGCAAAAACGGCTGATTTTCGACAAAAGAGATAACACCCCCCCATTACGTCATGCTTCAGAAATGTGGAAAATGGTCCGTTTTCAAATGTTTTATTTTTGAACGTCAGTTCACATTTGTAGGTGGATCATCAGTGTTAGAGCTAAAATTTGCATGTTTCAAGTGATTTTCATGCTTCCAGGGGCCCAAAACACAAGATTTATGGAATGGTTAAAAGTGCATGAAAATGGCCAATTTACTCACTCTGAGTTCTCAAAAAGGGTTTCTTCACCCCGGGAAGTTAATTAAATACCATTTGGAGGCATTTAATGTTCGAGCAAAAACGGCTGATTTTCAACAAAAGAGATAACACCCCCCCATTACGTCATGCTTCAGAAATGTGGAAAATGGTCCGTTTTCAAATGTTTTATTTTTGAACGTCAGTTCACATTTGTAGGTGGATCATCAGTGTTGGAGCTAAAATTAGCATGTTTAAAGTGATTTTCATGCTTCCAGGGGCCCAAAACACAAGATTTATGGAATGGTTAAAAGTGCATGAAAATGGCCAATTTACTCACTCTGAGTTCTCAAAAAGGGTTTCTTCACCCCGGGAAGTTAATTGAATACCATTTGGAGGCATTTAATGTTCGAGCAAAAACGGCTGATTTTCGACAAAAGAGATAACACCCCCCCATTACGTCATGCTTCAGAAATGTGGAAAATAGTCCGTTTTCAAATGTTTTATTTTTGAACGTCAGTTCACATTTGTAGGTGGATCATCAGTGTTAGAGCTAAAATTAGCATGTTTAAAGTGATTTTCATGCTTCCAGGGGCTCGGGAAGTTAATTAAATACCATTTGGAGGCATTTAATGTTCGAGCAAAAACGGCTGATTTTCGACAAAAGAGATAACACCCCCCCATTACGTCATGCTTCAGAAATGTGGAAAATGGTCCGTTTTCAAATGTTTTATTTTTGAACGTCAGTTCACATGTGTAGGTGGATCATCAGTGTTAGAGCTAAAATTAGCATGTTTAAAGTGATTTTCATGCTTCCAGGGGCTCGGGAAGTTAATTAAATACCATTTGGAGGCATTTAATGTTAGAGCAAAAACGGCTGATTTTCGACAAAAGAGATAACACCCCCCCATTACGTCATGCTTCAGAAATGTGGAAAATGGTCCGTTTTCAAATGTTTTATTTTTGAACGTCAGTTCACATTTGTAGGTGGATCATCAGTGTTAGAGCTAAAATTAGCATGTTTAAAGTGATTTTCATGCTTCCAGGGGCTCGGGAAGTTAATTAAATACCATTTGGAGGCATTTAATGTTAGAGCAAAAACGGCTGATTTTCGACAAAAGAGATAACACCCCCCCATTACGTCATGCTTCAGAAATGTGGAAAATGGTCCGTTTTCAAATGTTTCATTTTTGAACGTCAGTTCACATTTGTAGGTGGATCATCAGTGTTAGAGCTAAAATTAGCATGTTTAAAGTGATTTTCATGCTTCCAGGGGCTCGGGAAGTTAATTAAATACCATTTGGAGGCATTTAATGTTCGAGCAAAAACGGCTGATTTTCGACAAAAGAGATAACACCCCCCCATTACGTCATGCTTCAGAAATGTGGAAAATGGTCCGTTTTCAAATGTTTTATTTTTGAACGTCAGTTCACATTTGTAGGTGGATCATCAGTGTTGGAGCTAAAATTAGCATGTTTAAAGTGATTTTCATGCTTCCAGGGGCCCAAAACACAAGATTTATGGAATGGTTAAAAGTGCATGAAAATGGACAATTTACTCACTCTGAGTTCTCAAAAAGGGTTTCTTCACCCCGGGAAGTTAATTAAATACCATTTGGAGGCATTTAATGTTAGAGCAAAAACGGCTGATTTTCGACAAAAGAGATAACACCCCCCCATTACGTCATGCTTCAGAAATGTGGAAAATGGTCCGTTTTCAAATGTTTTATTTTTGAACGTCAGTTCACATTTGTAGGTGGATCATCAGTGTTAGAGCTAAAATTAGCATGTTTAAAGTGATTTTCATGCTTCCAGGGGCCCAAAACACAAGATTTATGGAATGGTTAAAAGTGCATGAAAATGGCCAATTTACTCACTCTGAGTTCTCAAAAAGGGTTTCTTCACCCCGGGAAGTTAATTAAATACCATTTGGAGGCATTTAATGTTCGAGCAAAAACGGCTGATTTTCGACAAAAGAGATAACACCCCCCCATTACGTCATGCTTCAGAAATGTGGAAAATGGTCCGTTTTCAAATGTTTTATTTTTGAACGTCAGTTCACATTTGTAGGTGGATCATCAGTGTTAGAGCTAAAATTAGCATGTTTAAAGTGATTTTCATGCTTCCAGGGGCTCGGGAAGTTAATTAAATACCATTTGGAGGCATTTAATGTTCGAGCAAAAACGGCTGATTTTCGACAAAAGAGATAACACCCCCTCATTACGTCATGCTTCAGAAATGTGGAAAATGGTCCGTTTTCAAATGTTTTATTTTTGAACGTCAGTTCACATTTGTAGGTGGATCATCAGTGTTAGAGCTAAAATTAGCATGTTTAAAGTGATTTTCATGCTTCCAGGGGCTCGGGAAGTTAATTAAATACCATTTGGAGGCATTTAATGTTAGAGCAAAAACGGCTGATTTTCGACAAAAGAGATAACACCCCCCCATTACGTCATGCTTCAGAAATGTGGAAAATGGTCCGTTTTCAAATGTTTTATTTTTGAACGTCAGTTCACATTTGTAGGTGGATCATCAGTGTTGGAGCTAAAATTAGCATGTTTAAAGTGATTTTCATGCTTCCAGGGGCCCAAAACACAAGATTTATGGAATGGTTAAAAGTGCATGAAAATGGACAATTTACTCACTCTGAGTTCTCAAAAAGGGTTTCTTCACCCCGGGAAGTTAATTAAATACCATTTGGAGGCATTTAATGTTAGAGCAAAAACGGCTGATTTTCGACAAAAGAGATAACACCCCCCCATTACGTCATGCTTCAGAAATGTGGAAAATGGTCCGTTTTCAAATGTTTTATTTTTGAACGTCAGTTCACATTTGTAGGTGGATCATCAGTGTTAGAGCTAAAATTAGCATGTTTAAAGTGATTTTCATGCTTCCAGGGGCCCAAAACACAAGATTTATGGAATGGTTAAAAGTGCATGAAAATGGCCAATTTACTCACTCTGAGTTCTCAAAAAGGGTTTCTTCACCCCGGGAAGTTAATTAAATACCATTTGGAGGCATTTAATGTTCGAGCAAAAACGGCTGATTTTCGACAAAAGAGATAACACCCCCCCATTACGTCATGCTTCAGAAATGTGGAAAATGGTCCGTTTTCAAATGTTTTATTTTTGAACGTCAGTTCACATTTGTAGGTGGATCATCAGTGTTAGAGCTAAAATTAGCATGTTTAAAGTGATTTTCATGCTTCCAGGGGCTCGGGAAGTTAATTAAATACCATTTGGAGGCATTTAATGTTCGAGCAAAAACGGCTGATTTTCGACAAAAGAGATAACACCCCCTCATTACGTCATGCTTCAGAAATGTGGAAAATGGTCCGTTTTCAAATGTTTTATTTTTGAACGTCAGTTCACATTTGTAGGTGGATCATCAGTGTTAGAGCTAAAATTAGCATGTTTAAAGTGATTTTCATGCTTCCAGGGGCTCGGGAAGTTAATTAAATACCATTTGGAGGCATTTAATGTTAGAGCAAAAACGGCTGATTTTCGACAAAAGAGATAACACCCCCCCATTACGTCATGCTTCAGAAATGTGGAAAATGGTCCGTTTTCAAATGTTTTATTTTTGAACGTCAGTTCACATTTGTAGGTGGATCATCAGTGTTAGAGCTAAAATTAGCATGTTTAAAGTGATTTTCATGCTTCCAGGGGCTCGGGAAGTTAATTATACCATTTGGAGGCATTTAATGTTCGAGCAAAAACGGCTGATTTTCGACAAAAGAGATAACACCCCCCCATTACGTCATGCTTCAGAAATGTGGAAAATGGTCCGTTTTCAAATGTTTCATTTTTGAACGTCAGTTCACATTTGTAGGTGGATCATCAGTGTTAGAGCTAAAATTAGCATGTTTAAAGTGATTTTCATGCTTCCAGGGGCCCAAAACACAAGATTTATGGAATGGTTAAAAGTGCATGAAAATGGCCAATTTACTCACTCTGAGTTCTCAAAAAGGGTTTCTTCACCCCGGGAAGTTAATTAAATACCATTTGGAGGCATTTAATGTTAGAGCAAAAACGGCTGATTTTCGACAAAAGAGATAACACCCCCCCATTACGTCATGCTTCAGAAATGTGGAAAATGGTCCGTTTTCAAATGTTTTATTTTTGAACGTCAGTTCACATTTGTAGCTGGATCATCAGTGTTAGAGCTAAAATTAGCATGTTTAAAGTGATTTTCATGCTTCCAGGGGCTCGGGAAGTTAATTAAATACCATTTGGAGGCATTTAATGTTCGAGCAAAAACGGCTGATTTTCGACAAAAGAGATAACACCCCCCCATTACGTCATGCTTCAGAAATGTGGAAAATGGTCCGTTTTCAAATGTTTTATTTTTGAACGTCAGTTCACATTTGTAGGTGGATCATCAGTGTTAGAGCTAAAATTAGCATGTTTAAAGTGATTTTCATGCTTCCAGGGGCCCAAAACACAAGATTTATGGAATGGTTAAAAGTGCATGAAAATGGCCAATTTACTCACTCTGAGTTCTCAAAAAGGGTTTCTTCACCCCGGGAAGTTAATTAAATACCATTTGGAGGCATTTAATGTTAGAGCAAAAACGGCTGATTTTCGACAAAAGAGATAACACCCCCCCATTACGTCATGCTTCAGAAATGTGGAAAATGGTCCATTTTCAAATGTTTTATTTTTGAACGTCAGTTCACATTTGTAGGTGGATCATCAGTGTTAGAGCTAAAATTAGCATGTTTAAAGTGATTTTCATGCTTCTTGGGGCCCAAAACACAAGATTTATGGAATGGTTAAAAGTGCATTAAAATGGCCAATTTACTCACTCTGAGTTCTCAAAAAGGGTTTCTTCACCCCGGGAAGTTAATTAAATACCATTTGGAGGCATTTAATGTTCGAGCAAAAACGGCTGATTTTCGACAAAAGAGATAACACCCCCCCATTACGTCATGCTTCAGAAATGTGGAAAATGGTCCGTTTTCAAATGTTTTATTTTTGAACGTCAGTTCACATTTGTAGGTGGATCATCAGTGTTAGAGCTAAAATTAGCATGTTTAAAGTGATTTTCATGCTTCCAGGGGCCCAAAACACAAGATTTATGGAATGGTTAAAAGTGCATGAAAATGGCCAATTTACTCACTCTGAGTTCTCAAAAAGGGTTTCTTCACCCCGGGAAGTTAATTAAATACCATTTGGAGGCATTTAATGTTAGAGCAAAAACGGCTGATTTTCGACAAAAGAGATAACACCCCCCCATTACGTCATGCTTCAGAAATGTGGAAAATGGTCCGTTTTCAAATGTTTCATTTTTGAACGTCAGTTCACATTTGTAGGTGGATCATCAGTGTTAGAGCTAAAATTAGCATGTTTAAAGTGATTTTCATGCTTCCAGGGGCCCAAAACACAAGATTTATGGAATGGTTAAAAGTGCATGAAAATGGCCAATTTACTCACTCTGAGTTCTCAAAAAGGGTTTCTTCACCCTGGGAAGTTAATTAAATACCATTTGGAGGCATTTAATGTTAGAGCAAAAACGGCTGATTTTCGACAAAAGAGATAACACCCACCCATTACGTCATGCTTCAGAAATGTGGAAAATGGTCCGTTTTCAAATGTTTTATTTTTGAACGTCAGTTCACATTTGTAGGTGGATCATCAGTGTTAGAGCTAAAATTAGCATGTTTAAAGTGATTTTCATGCTTCCAGGGGCCCAAAACACAAGATTTATGGAATGGTTAAAAGTGCATGAAAATGGCCAATTTACTCACTCTGAGTTCTCAAAAAGGGTTTCTTCACCCCGGGAAGTTAATTAAATACCATTTGGAGGCATTTAATGTTCAAGCAAAAACGGCTGATTTTCGACAAAAGAGATAACACCCCCCATTACGTCATGCTTCAGAAATGTGGAAAATGGTCAGTTTTCAAATGTTTTATTTTTGAACGTCAGTTCACATTTGTAGGTGGATCATCAGTGTTAGAGCTAAAATTAGCATGTTTAAAGTGATTTTCATGCTTCCAGGGGCCCAAAACACAAGATTTATGGAATGGTTAAAAGTGCATGAAAATGGCCAATTTACTCACTCTGAGTTCTCAAAAAGGGTTTCTTCACCCCGGGAAGTTAATTAAATACCATTTGGAGGCATTTAATGTTCGAGCAAAAACGGCTGATTTTCGACAAAAGAGATAACACCCCCCCATTACGTCATGCTTCAGAAATGTGGAAAATGGTCCGTTTTCAAATGTTTTATTTTTGAACGTCAGTTCACATTTGTAGGTGGATCATCAGTGTTGGAGCTAAAATTAGCATGTTTAAAGTGATTTTCATGCTTCCAGGGGCCCAAAACACAAGATTTATGGAATGGTTAAAAGTGCATGAAAATGGCCAATTTACTCACTCTGAGTTCTCAAAAAGGGTTTCTTCACCCCGGGAAGTTAATTGAATACCATTTGGAGGCATTTAATGTTCGAGCAAAAACGGCTGATTTTCGACAAAAGAGATAACACCCCCCCATTACGTCATGCTTCAGAAATGTGGAAAATAGTCCGTTTTCAAATGTTTTATTTTTGAACGTCAGTTCACATTTGTAGGTGGATCATCAGTGTTGGAGCTAAAATTAGCATGTTTAAAGTGATTTTCATGCTTCCAGGGGCCCAAAACACAAGATTTATGGAATGGTTAAAAGTGCATGAAAATGGCCAATTTACTCACTCTGAGTTCTCAAAAAGGGTTTCTTCACCCCGGGAAGTTAATTAAATACCATTTGGAGGCATTTAATGTTAGAGCAAAAACGGCTGATTTTCGACAAAAGAGATAACACCCCCCCATTACGTCATGCTTCAGAAATGTGGAAAATGGTCCGTTTTCAAATGTTTTATTTTTGAACGTCAGTTCACATTTGTAGGTGGATCATCAGTGTTAGAGCTAAAATTAGCATGTTTAAAGTGATTTTCATGCTTCCAGGGGCTCGGGAAGTTAATTAAATACCATTTGGAGGCATTTAATGTTAGAGCAAAAACGGCTGATTTTCGACAAAAGAGATAACACCCCCCCATTACGTCATGCTTCAGAAATGTGGAAAATGGTCCGTTTTCAAATGTTTCATTTTTGAACGTCAGTTCACATTTGTAGGTGGATCATCAGTGTTAGAGCTAAAATTAGCATGTTTAAAGTGATTTTCATGCTTCCAGGGGCTCGGGAAGTTAATTAAATACCATTTGGAGGCATTTAATGTTCGAGCAAAAACGGCTGATTTTCGACAAAAGAGATAACACCCCCCCATTACGTCATGCTTCAGAAATGTGGAAAATGGTCCGTTTTCAAATGTTTTATTTTTGAACGTCAGTTCACATTTGTAGGTGGATCATCAGTGTTGGAGCTAAAATTAGCATGTTTAAAGTGATTTTCATGCTTCCAGGGGCCCAAAACACAAGATTTATGGAATGGTTAAAAGTGCATGAAAATGGACAATTTACTCACTCTGAGTTCTCAAAAAGGGTTTCTTCACCCCGGGAAGTTAATTAAATACCATTTGGAGGCATTTAATGTTAGAGCAAAAACGGCTGATTTTCGACAAAAGAGATAACACCCCCCCATTACGTCATGCTTCAGAAATGTGGAAAATGGTCCGTTTTCAAATGTTTTATTTTTGAACGTCAGTTCACATTTGTAGGTGGATCATCAGTGTTAGAGCTAAAATTAGCATGTTTAAAGTGATTTTCATGCTTCCAGGGGCCCAAAACACAAGATTTATGGAATGGTTAAAAGTGCATGAAAATGGCCAATTTACTCACTCTGAGTTCTCAAAAAGGGTTTCTTCACCCCGGGAAGTTAATTAAATACCATTTGGAGGCATTTAATGTTCGAGCAAAAACGGCAGATTTTCGACAAAAGAGATAACACCCCCCCATTACGTCATGCTTCAGAAATGTGGAAAATGGTCCGTTTTCAAATGTTTTATTTTTGAACGTCAGTTCACATTTGTAGGTGGATCATCAGTGTTAGAGCTAAAATTAGCATGTTTAAAGTGATTTTCATGCTTCCAGGGGCTCGGGAAGTTAATTAAATACCATTTGGAGGCATTTAATGTTCGAGCAAAAACGGCTGATTTTCGACAAAAGAGATAACACCCCCTCATTACGTCATGCTTCAGAAATGTGGAAAATGGTCCGTTTTCAAATGTTTTATTTTTGAACGTCAGTTCACATTTGTAGGTGGATCATCAGTGTTAGAGCTAAAATTAGCATGTTTAAAGTGATTTTCATGCTTCCAGGGGCTCGGGAAGTTAATTAAATACCATTTGGAGGCATTTAATGTTAGAGCAAAAACGGCTGATTTTCGACAAAAGAGATAACACCCCCCCATTACGTCATGCTTCAGAAATGTGGAAAATGGTCCGTTTTCAAATGTTTTATTTTTGAACGTCAGTTCACATTTGTAGGTGGAACATCAGTGTTAGAGCTAAAATTAGCATGTTTAAAGTGATTTTCATGCTTCCAGGGGCTCGGGAAGTTAATTAAATACCATTTGGAGGCATTTAATGTTCGAGCAAAAACGGCTGATTTTCGACAAAAGAGATAACACCCCCCCATTACGTCATGCTTCAGAAATGTGGAAAATGGTCCGTTTTCAAATGTTTCATTTTTGAACGTCAGTTCACATTTGTAGGTGGATCATCAGTGTTAGAGCTAAAATTAGCATGTTTAAAGTGATTTTCATGCTTCCAGGGGCCCAAAACACAAGATTTATGGAATGGTTAAAAGTGCATGAAAATGGCCAATTTACTCACTCTGAGTTCTCAAAAAGGGTTTCTTCACCCCGGGAAGTTAATTAAATACCATTTGGAGGCATTTAATGTTAGAGCAAAAACGGCTGATTTTCGACAAAAGAGATAACACCCCCCCATTACGTCATGCTTCAGAAATGTGGAAAATGGTCCGTTTTCAAATGTTTTATTTTTGAACGTCAGTTCACATTTGTAGCTGGATCATCAGTGTTAGAGCTAAAATTAGCATGTTTAAAGTGATTTTCATGCTTCCAGGGGCTCGGGAAGTTAATTAAATACCATTTGGAGGCATTTAATGTTCGAGCAAAAACGGCTGATTTTCGACAAAAGAGATAACACCCCCCCATTACGTCATGCTTCAGAAATGTGGAAAATGGTCCGTTTTCAAATGTTTTATTTTTGAACGTCAGTTCACATTTGTAGGTGGATCATCAGTGTTAGAGCTAAAATTAGCATGTTTAAAGTGATTTTCATGCTTCCAGGGGCCCAAAACACAAGATTTATGGAATGGTTAAAAGTGCATGAAAATGGCCAATTTACTCACTCTGAGTTCTCAAAAAGGGTTTCTTCACCCCGGGAAGTTAATTAAATACCATTTGGAGGCATTTAATGTTAGAGCAAAAACGGCTGATTTTCGACAAAAGAGATAACACCCCCCCATTACGTCATGCTTCAGAAATGTGGAAAATGGTCCATTTTCAAATGTTTTATTTTTGAACGTCAGTTCACATTTGTAGGTGGATCATCAGTGTTAGAGCTAAAATTAGCATGTTTAAAGTGATCTTCATGCTTCTTGGGGCCCAAAACACAAGATTTATGGAATGGTTAAAAGTGCATTAAAATGGCCAATTTACTCACTCTGAGTTCTCAAAAAGGGTTTCTTCACCCCGGGAAGTTAATTAAATACCATTTGGAGGCATTTAATGTTCGAGCAAAAACGGCTGATTTTCGACAAAAGAGATAACACCCCCCCATTACGTCATGCTTCAGAAATGTGGAAAATGGTCCGTTTTCAAATGTTTTATTTTTGAACGTCAGTTCACATTTGTAGGTGGATCATCAGTGTTAGAGCTAAAATTAGCATGTTTAAAGTGATTTTCATGCTTCCAGGGGCCCAAAACACAAGATTTATGGAATGGTTAAAAGTGCATGAAAATGGCCAATTTACTCACTCTGAGTTCTCAAAAAGGGTTTCTTCACCCCGGGAAGTTAATTAAATACCATTTGGAGGCATTTAATGTTAGAGCAAAAACGGCTGATTTTCGACAAAAGAGATAACACCCCCCCATTACGTCATGCTTCAGAAATGTGGAAAATGGTCCGTTTTCAAATGTTTCATTTTTGAACGTCAGTTCACATTTGTAGGTGGATCATCAGTGTTAGAGCTAAAATTAGCATGTTTAAAGTGATTTTCATGCTTCCAGGGGCCCAAAACACAAGATTTATGGAATGGTTAAAAGTGCATGAAAATGGCCAATTTACTCACTCTGAGTTCTCAAAAAGGGTTTCTTCACCCTGGGAAGTTAATTAAATACCATTTGGAGGCATTTAATGTTAGAGCAAAAACGGCTGATTTTCGACAAAAGAGATAACACCCACCCATTACGTCATGCTTCGGAAATGTGGAAAATGGTCCGTTTTCAAATGTTTTATTTTTGAACGTCAGTTCACATTTGTAGGTGGATCATCAGTGTTAGAGCTAAAATTAGCATGTTTAAAGTGATTTTCATGCTTCCAGGGGCCCAAAACACAAGATTTATGGAATGGTTAAAAGTGCATGAAAATGGCCAATTTACTCACTCTGAGTTCTCAAAAAGGGTTTCTTCACCCCGGGAAGTTAATTAAATACCATTTGGAGGCATTTAATGTTCAAGCAAAAACGGCTGATTTTCGACAAAAGAGATAACACCCCCCATTACGTCATGCTTCAGAAATGTGGAAAATGGTCAGTTTTCAAATGTTTTATTTTTGAACGTCAGTTCACATTTGTAGGTGGATCATCAGTGTTAGAGCTAAAATTAGCATGTTTAAAGTGATTTTCATGCTTCCAGGGGCCCAAAACACAAGATTTATGGAATGGTTAAAAGTGCATGAAAATGGCCAATTTACTCACTCTGAGTTCTCAAAAAGGGTTTCTTCACCCCGGGAAGTTAATTAAATACCATTTGGAGGCATTTAATGTTCGAGCAAAAACGGCTGATTTTCGACAAAAGAGATAACACCCCCCCATTACGTCATGCTTCAGAAATGTGGAAAATGGTCCGTTTTCAAATGTTTTATTTTTGAACGTCAGTTCACATTTGTAGGTGGATCATCAGTGTTGGAGCTAAAATTAGCATGTTTAAAGTGATTTTCATGCTTCCAGGGGCCC
Organism: Lissotriton vulgaris; assembly: GCF_964263255.1. NCBI lineage: Eukaryota > Metazoa > Chordata > Amphibia > Caudata > Salamandridae > Lissotriton > Lissotriton vulgaris. The sequence goes on from NW_028242601.1 coordinate 241,190, forward strand.
AAAACACAAGATTTATGGAATGGTTAAAAGTGCATGAAAATGGCCAATTTACTCACTCTGAGTTCTCAAAAAGGGTTTCTTCACCCCGGGAAGTTAATTGAATACCATTTGGAGGCATTTAATGTTCGAGCAAAAACGGCTGATTTTCGACAAAAGAGATAACACCCCCCCATTACGTCATGCTTCAGAAATGTGGAAAATAGTCCGTTTTCAAATGTTTTATTTTTGAACGTCAGTTCACATTTGTAGGTGGATCATCAGTGTTGGAGCTAAAATTAGCATGTTTAAAGTGATTTTCATGCTTCCAGGGGCCCAAAACACAAGATTTATGGAATGGTTAAAAGTGCATGAAAATGGCCAATTTACTCACTCTGAGTTCTCAAAAAGGGTTTCTTCACCCCGGGAAGTTAATTAAATACCATTTGGAGGCATTTAATGTTAGAGCAAAAACGGCTGATTTTCGACAAAAGAGATAACACCCCCCCATTACGTCATGCTTCAGAAATGTGGAAAATGGTCCGTTTTCAAATGTTTTATTTTTGAACGTCAGTTCACATTTGTAGGTGGATCATCAGTGTTAGAGCTAAAATTAGCATGTTTAAAGTGATTTTCATGCTTCCAGGGGCTCGGGAAGTTAATTAAATACCATTTGGAGGCATTTAATGTTCGAGCAAAAACGGCTGATTTTCGACAAAAGAGATAACACCCCCCCATTACGTCATGCTTCAGAAATGTGGAAAATGGTCATTTTTCAAATGTTTTATTTTTGAACGTCAGTTCACATTTGTAGGTGGATCATCAGTGTTAGAGCTAAAATTAGCATGTTTAAAGTGATTTTCATGCTTCCAGGGGCTCGGGAAGTTAATTAAATACCATTTGGAGGCATTTAATGTTAGAGCAAAAACGGCTGATTTTCGACAAAAGAGATAACACCCCCCCATTACGTCATGCTTCAGAAATGTGGAAAATGGTCCGTTTTCAAATGTTTTATTTTTGAACGTCAGTTCACATTTGTAGGTGGATCATCAGTGTTAGAGCTAAAATTAGCATGTTTAAAGTGATTTTCATGCTTCCAGGGGCTCGGGAAGTTAATTAAATACCATTTGGAGGCATTTAATGTTAGAGCAAAAACGGCTGATTTTCGACAAAAGAGATAACACCCCCCCATTACGTCATGCTTCAGAAATGTGGAAAATGGTCCGTTTTCAAATGTTTCATTTTTGAACGTCAGTTCACATTTGTAGGTGGATCATCAGTGTTAGAGCTAAAATTAGCATGTTTAAAGTGATTTTCATGCTTCCAGGGGCTCGGGAAGTTAATTAAATACCATTTGGAGGCATTTAATGTTCGAGCAAAAACGGCTGATTTTCGACAAAAGAGATAACACCCCCCCATTACGTCATGCTTCAGAAATGTGGAAAATGGTCCGTTTTCAAATGTTTTATTTTTGAACGTCAGTTCACATTTGTAGGTGGATCATCAGTGTTGGAGCTAAAATTAGCATGTTTAAAGTGATTTTCATGCTTCCAGGGGCCCAAAACACAAGATTTATGGAATGGTTAAAAGTGCATGAAAATGGCCAATTTACTCACTCTGAGTTCTCAAAAAGGGTTTCTTCACCCCGGGAAGTTAATTAAATACCATTTGGAGGCATTTAATGTTAGAGCAAAAACGGCTGATTTTCGACAAAAGAGATAACACCCCCCATTACGTCATGCTTCAGAAATGTGGAAAATGGTCCGTTTTCAAATGTTTTATTTTTGAACGTCAGTTCACATTTGTAGGTGGATCATCAGTGTTAGAGCTAAAATTAGCATGTTTAAAGTGATTTTCATGCTTCCAGGGGCCCAAAACACAAGATTTATGGAATGGTTAAAAGTGCATGAAAATGGCCAATTTACTCACTCTGAGTTCTCAAAAAGGGTTTCTTCACCCCGGGAAGTTAATTAAATACCATTTGGAGGCATTTAATGTTCGAGCAAAAACGGCTGATTTTCGACAAAAGAGATAACACCCCCCCATTACGTCATGCTTCAGAAATGTGGAAAATGGTCCGTTTTCAAATGTTTTATTTTTGAACGTCAGTTCACATTTGTAGGTGGATCATCAGTGTTAGAGCTAAAATTAGCATGTTTAAAGTGATTTTCATGCTTCCAGGGGCTCGGGAAGTTAATTAAATACCATTTGGAGGCATTTAATGTTAGAGCAAAAACGGCTGATTTTCGACAAAAGAGATAACACCCCCCCATTACGTCATGCTTCAGAAATGTGGAAAATGGTCCGTTTTCAAATGTTTTATTTTTGAACGTCAGTTCACATTTGTAGGTGGATCATCAGTGTTAGAGCTAAAATTAGCATGTTTAAAGTGATTTTCATGCTTCCAGGGGCTCGGGAAGTTAATTAAATACCATTTGGAGGCATTTAATGTTAGAGCAAAAACGGCTGATTTTCGACAAAAGAGATAACACCCCCCCATTACGTCATGCTTCAGAAATGTGGAAAATGGTCCGTTTTCAAATGTTTCATTTTTGAACGTCAGTTCACATTTGTAGGTGGATCATCAGTGTTAGAGCTAAAATTAGCATGTTTAAAGTGATTTTCATGCTTCCAGGGGCTCGGGAAGTTAATTAAATACCATTTGGAGGCATTTAATGTTCGAGCAAAAACGGCTGATTTTCGACAAAAGAGATAACACCCCCCCATTACGTCATGCTTCAGAAATGTGGAAAATGGTCCGTTTTCAAATGTTTTATTTTTGAACGTCAGTTCACATTTGTAGGTGGATCATCAGTGTTGGAGCTAAAATTAGCATGTTTAAAGTGATTTTCATGCTTCCAGGGGCCCAAAACACAAGATTTATGGAATGGTTAAAAGTGCATGAAAATGGCCAATTTACTCACTCTGAGTTCTCAAAAAGGGTTTCTTCACCCCGGGAAGTTAATTAAATACCATTTGGAGGCATTTAATGTTAGAGCAAAAACGGCTGATTTTCGACAAAAGAGATAACACCCCCCCATTACGTCATGCTTCAGAAATGTGGAAAATGGTCCGTTTTCAAATGTTTTATTTTTGAACGTCAGTTCACATTTGTAGGTGGATCATCAGTGTTAGAGCTAAAATTAGCATGTTTAAAGTGATTTTCATGCTTCCAGGGGCCCAAAACACAAGATTTATGGAATGGTTAAAAGTGCATGAAAATGGCCAATTTACTCACTCTGAGTTCTCAAAAAGGGTTTCTTCACCCCGGGAAGTTAATTAAATACCATTTGGAGGCATTTAATGTTCGAGCAAAAACGGCTGATTTTCGACAAAAGAGATAACACCCCCCCATTACGTCATGCTTCAGAAATGTGGAAAATGGTCCGTTTTCAAATGTTTTATTTTTGAACGTCAGTTCACATTTGTAGGTGGATCATCAGTGTTAGAGCTAAAATTAGCATGTTTAAAGTGATTTTCATGCTTCCAGGGGCTCGGGAAGTTAATTAAATACCATTTGGAGGCATTTAATGTTCGAGCAAAAACGGCTGATTTTCGACAAAAGAGATAACACCCCCTCATTACGTCATGCTTCAGAAATGTGGAAAATGGTCCGTTTTCAAATGTTTTATTTTTGAACGTCAGTTCACATTTGTAGGTGGATCATCAGTGTTAGAGCTAAAATTAGCATGTTTAAAGTGATTTTCATGCTTCCAGGGGCTCGGGAAGTTAATTAAATACCATTTGGAGGCATTTAATGTTAGAGCAAAAACGGCTGATTTTCGACAAAAGAGATAACACCCCCCCATTACGTCATGCTTCAGAAATGTGGAAAATGGTCCGTTTTCAAATGTTTTATTTTTGAACGTCAGTTCACATTTGTAGGTGGATCATCAGTGTTAGAGCTAAAATTAGCATGTTTAAAGTGATTTTCATGCTTCCAGGGGCTCGGGAAGTTAATTAAATACCATTTGGAGGCATTTAATGTTCGAGCAAAAACGGCTGATTTTCGACAAAAGAGATAACACCCCCCCATTACGTCATGCTTCAGAAATGTGGAAAATGGTCCGTTTTCAAATGTTTCATTTTTGAACGTCAGTTCACATTTGTAGGTGGATCATCAGTGTTAGAGCTAAAATTAGCATGTTTAAAGTGATTTTCATGCTTCCAGGGGCTCGGGAAGTTAATTAAATACCATTTGGAGGCATTTAATGTTCGAGCAAAAACGGCTGATTTTCGACAAAAGAGATAACACCCCCCCATTACGTCATGCTTCAGAAATGTGGAAAATGGTCCGTTTTCAAATGTTTTATTTTTGAACGTCAGTTCACATTTGTAGGTGGATCATCAGTGTTGGAGCTAAAATTAGCATGTTTAAAGTGATTTTCATGCTTCCAGGGGCCCAAAACACAAGATTTATGGAATGGTTAAAAGTGCATGAAAATGGCCAATTTACTCACTCTGAGTTCTCAAAAAGGGTTTCTTCACCCCGGGAAGTTAATTAAATACCATTTGGAGGCATTTAATGTTAGAGCAAAAACGGCTGATTTTCGACAAAAGAGATAACACCCCCCCATTACGTCATGCTTCAGAAATGTGGAAAATGGTCCGTTTTCAAATGTTTTATTTTTGAACGTCAGTTCACATTTGTAGGTGGATCATCAGTGTTAGAGCTAAAATTAGCATGTTTAAAGTGATTTTCATGCTTCCAGGGGCCCAAAACACAAGATTTATGGAATGGTTAAAAGTGCATGAAAATGGCCAATTTACTCACTCTGAGTTCTCAAAAAGGGTTTCTTCACCCCGGGAAGTTAATTAAATACCATTTGGAGGCATTTAATGTTCGAGCAAAAACGGCTGATTTTCGACAAAAGAGATAACACCCCCCCATTACGTCATGCTTCAGAAATGTGGAAAATGGTCCGTTTTCAAATGTTTTATTTTTGAACGTCAGTTCACATTTGTAGGTGGATCATCAGTGTTAGAGCTAAAATTAGCATGTTTAAAGTGATTTTCATGCTTCCAGGGGCTCGGGAAGTTAATTAAATACCATTTGGAGGCATTTAATGTTCGAGCAAAAACGGCTGATTTTCGACAAAAGAGATAACACCCCCTCATTACGTCATGCTTCAGAAATGTGGAAAATGGTCCGTTTTCAAATGTTTTATTTTTGAACGTCAGTTCACATTTGTAGGTGGATCATCAGTGTTAGAGCTAAAATTAGCATGTTTAAAGTGATTTTCATGCTTCCAGGGGCTCGGGAAGTTAATTAAATACCATTTGGAGGCATTTAATGTTAGAGCAAAAACGGCTGATTTTCGACAAAAGAGATAACACCCCCCCATTACGTCATGCTTCAGAAATGTGGAAAATGGTCCGTTTTCAAATGTTTTATTTTTGAACGTCAGTTCACATTTGTAGGTGGATCATCAGTGTTAGAGCTAAAATTAGCATGTTTAAAGTGATTTTCATGCTTCCAGGGGCTCGGGAAGTTAATTAAATACCATTTGGAGGCATTTAATGTTCGAGCAAAAACAGCTGATTTTCGACAAAAGAGATAACACCCCCCCATTACGTCATGCTTCAGAAATGTGGAAAATGGTCCGTTTTCAAATGTTTCATTTTTGAACGTCAGTTCACATTTGTAGGTGGATCATCAGTGTTAGAGCTAAAATTAGCATGTTTAAAGTGATTTTCATGCTTCCAGGGGCCCAAAACACAAGATTTATGGAATGGTTAAAAGTGCATGAAAATGGCCAATTTACTCACTCTGAGTTCTCAAAAAGGGTTTCTTCACCCCGGGAAGTTAATTAAATACCATTTGGAGGCATTTAATGTTAGAGCAAAAACGGCTGATTTTCGACAAAAGAGATAACACCCCCCCCATTACGTCATGCTTCAGAAATGTGGAAAATGGTCCGTTTTCAAATGTTTTATTTTTGAACGTCAGTTCACATTTGTAGCTGGATCATCAGTGTTAGAGCTAAAATTAGCATGTTTAAAGTGATTTTCATGCTTCCAGGGGCTCGGGAAGTTAATTAAATACCATTTGGAGGCATTTAATGTTCGAGCAAAAACGGCTGATTTTCGACAAAAGAGATAACACCCCCCCATTACGTCATGCTTCAGAAATGTGGAAAATGGTCCGTTTTCAAATGTTTTATTTTTGAACGTCAGTTCACATTTGTAGGTGGATCATCAGTGTTAGAGCTAAAATTAGCATGTTTAAAGTGATTTTCATGCTTCCAGGGGCCCAAAACACAAGATTTATGGAATGGTTAAAAGTGCATGAAAATGGCCAATTTACTCACTCTGAGTTCTCAAAAAGGGTTTCTTCACCCCGGGAAGTTAATTAAATACCATTTGGAGGCATTTAATGTTAGAGCAAAAACGGCTGATTTTCGACAAAAGAGATAACACCCCCCCATTACGTCATGCTTCAGAAATGTGGAAAATGGTCCATTTTCAAATGTTTTATTTTTGAACGTCAGTTCACATTTGTAGGTGGATCATCAGTGTTAGAGCTAAAATTAGCATGTTTAAAGTGATTTTCATGCTTCTTGGGGCCCAAAACACAAGATTTATGGAATGGTTAAAAGTGCATTAAAATGGCCAATTTACTCACTCTGAGTTCTCAAAAAGGGTTTCTTCACCCCGGGAAGTTAATTAAATACCATTTGGAGGCATTTAATGTTCGAGCAAAAACGGCTGATTTTCGACAAAAGAGATAACACCCCCCCATTACGTCATGCTTCAGAAATGTGGAAAATGGTCCGTTTTCAAATGTTTCATTTTTGAACGTCAGTTCACATTTGTAGGTGGATCATCAGTGTTAGAGCTAAAATTAGCATGTTTAAAGTGATTTTCATGCTTCCAGGGGCTCGGGAAGTTAATTAAATACCATTTGGAGGCATTTAATGTTCGAGCAAAAACGGCTGATTTTCGACAAAAGAGATAACACCCCCCCATTACGTCATGCTTCAGAAATGTGGAAAATGGTCCGTTTTCAAATGTTTTATTTTTGAACGTCAGTTCACATTTGTAGGTGGATCATCAGTGTTAGAGCTAAAATTAGCATGTTTAAAGTGATTTTCATGCTTCCAGGGGCCCAAAACACAAGATTTATGGAATGGTTAAAAGTGCATGAAAATGGCCAATTTACTCACTCTGAGTTCTCAAAAAGGGTTTCTTCACCCCGGGAAGTTAATTAAATACCATTTGGAGGCATTTAATGTTAGAGCAGAAACTGCTGATTTTCGACAAAAGAGATAACACCCCCCCATTACGTCATGCTTCAGAAATGTGGAAAATGGTCCGTTTTCAAATGTTTCATTTTTGAACGTCAGTTCACATTTGTAGGTGGATCATCAGTGTTAGAGCTAAAATTAGCATGTTTAAAGTGATTTTCATGCTTCCAGGGGCTCGGGAAGTTAATTAAATACCATTTGGAGGCATTTAATGTTCGAGCAAAAACGGCTGATTTTCGACAAAAGAGATAACACCCCCCCATTACGTCATGCTTCAGAAATGTGGAAAATGGTCCGTTTTCAAATGTTTTATTTTTGAACGTCAGTTCACATTTGTAGGTGGATCATCAGTGTTAGAGCTAAAATTAGCATGTTTAAAGTGATTTTCATGCTTCCAGGGGCCCAAAACACAAGATGTATGGAATGGTTAAAAGTGCATGAAAATGGCCAATTTACTCACTCTGAGTTCTCAAAAAGGGTTTCTTCCCCCCGGGAAGTTAATTAAATACCATTTGGAGGCATTTAATGTTCGAGCAAAAACGGCTGATTTTCGACAAAAGAGATAACACCCCCCCATTACGTCATGCTTCAGAAATGTGGAAAATGGTCCGTTTTCAAATGTTTCATTTTTGAACGTCAGTTCACATTTGTAGGTGGATCATCAGTGTTAGAGCTAAAATTAGCATGTTTAAAGTGATTTTCATGCTTCCAGGGGCTCGGGAAGTTAATTAAATACCATTTGGAGGCATTTAATTTTCGAGCAAAAACGTCTGATTTTCGACAAAAGAGATAACACCCCCCCATTACGTCATGCTTCAGAAATGTGGAAAATGGTCCGTTTTCAAATGTTTTATTTTTGAACGTCAGTTCACATTTGTAGGTGGATCATCAGTGTTAGAGCTAAAATTAGCATGTTTAAAGTGATTTTCATGCTTCCAGGGGCCCAAAACACAAGATGTATGGAATGGTTAAAAGTGCATGAAAATGGCCAATTTACTCACTCTGAGTTCTCAAAAAGGGTTTCTTCACCCCGGGAAGTTAATTAAATACCATTTGGAGGCATTTAATGTTCGAGCAAAAACGGCTGATTTTCGACAAAAGAGATAACACCCCCCCATTACGTCATGCTTCAGAAATGTGGAAAATGGTCCGTTTTCAAATGTTTCATTTTTGAACGTCAGTTCACATTTGTAGGTGGATCATCATTGTTAGAGCTAAAATTAGCATGTTTAAAGTGATTTTCATGCTTCCAGGGGCTCGGGAAGTTAATTAAATACCATTTGGAGGCATTTAATGTTCGAGCAAAAACGGCTGATTTTCGACAAAAGAGATAACACCCCCCCATTACGTCATGCTTCAGAAATGTGGAAAATGGTCCGTTTTCAAATGTTTTATTTTTGAACGTCAGTTCACATTTGTAGGTGGATCATCAGTGTTAGAGCTAAAATTAGCATGTTTAAAGTGATTTTCATGCTTCCAGGGGCTCGGGAAGTGAAATAAATACCATTTGGAGGCATTTAATGTTCGAGCAAAAACGGCTGATTTTCGACAAAAGAGATAACACCCCCCCCCATTACGTCATGCTTCAGAAATGTGGAAAATGGTCCGTTTTCAAATGTTTTATTTTTGAACGTCAGTTCACATTTGTAGGTGGATCATCAGTGTTAGAGCTAAAATTAGCATGTTTAAAGTGATTTTCATGCTTCCAGGGGCTCGGGAAGTGAAATAAATACCATTTGGAGGCATTTATTGTTCGAGCAAAAACGGCTGATTTTCGACAAAAGAGATAAAACCCCCCATTACGTCATGCTTCAGAAATGTGGAAAATGGTCCGTTTTCAAATGTTTTATTTTTGAACGTCAGTTCACATTTGTAGGTGGATCATCAGTGTTAGAGCTAAAATTAGCATGTTTAAAGTGATTTTCATGCTTCCAGGGGCCCAAAACACAAGATTTATGGAATGGTTAAAAGTGCATGAAAATGGCCAATTTACTCACTCTGAGTTCTCAAAAAGGGTTTCTTCACCCCGGGAAGTTAATTAAATATCATTTGGAGGCATTTAATGTTAGAGCAAAAACGGCTGATTTTCGACAAAAGAGATAACACCCCCCCATTACGTCATGCTTCAGAAATGTGGAAAATGGTCCGTTTTTAAATGTTTCATTTTTGACATCAGTTCACATTTGTAGGTGGATCATCAGTGTTAGAGCTAAAATTAGCATGTTTAAAGTGATTTTCATGCTTCCAGGGGCTCGGGAAGTGAAATAAATACCATTTGGAGGCATTTAATGTTCGAGCAAAAACGGCTGATTTTCGACAAAAGAGATAACACCCCCCCATTACGTCATGCTTCAGAAATGTGGAAAATGGTCAGTTTTCAAATGTTTTATTTTTGAACGTCAGTTCACATTTGTAGGTGGATCATCAGTGTTAGAGCTAAAATTAGCATGTTTAAAGTGATTTTCATGCTTCCAGGGGCCCAAAACACAAGATTTATGGAATGGTTAAAAGTGCATGAAAATGGCCAATTTACTCACTCTGAGTTCTCAAAAAGGGTTTCTTCACCCCGGGAAGTTAATTAAATACCATTTGGAGGCATTTAATGTTAGAGCAGAAACGGCTGATTTTCGACAAAAGAGATAACACCCCCCCATTACGTCATGCTTCAGAAATGTGGAAAATGGTCCGTTTTCAAATGTTTCATTTTTGAACGTCAGTTCACATTTGTAGGTGGATCATCAGTGTTAGAGCTAAAATTAGCATGTTTAAAGTGATTTTCATGCTTCCAGGGGCTCGGGAAGTTAATTAAATACCATTTGGAGGCATTTAATGTTCGAGCAAAAACGGCTGATTTTCGACAAAAGAGATAACACCCCCCCCATTACGTCATGCTTCAGAAATGTGGAAAATGGTCCGTTTTCAAATGTTTTATTTTTGAACGTCAGTTCACATTTGTAGGTGGATCATCAGTGTTAGAGCTAAAATTAGCATGTTTAAAGTGATTTTCATGCTTCCAGGGGCTCGGGAAGTGAAATAAATACCATTTGGAGGCATTTAATGTTCGAGCAAAAACGGCTGATTTTCGACAAAAGAGATAACACCCCCCCCATTACGTCATGCTTCAGAAATGTGGAAAATGGTCCGTTTTCAAATGTTTTATTTTTGAACGTCAGTTCACATTTGTAGGTGGATCATCAGTGTTAGAGCTAAAATTAGCATGTTTAAAGTGATTTTCATGCTTCCAGGGGCTCGGGAAGTGAAATAAATACAATTTGGAGGCATTTATTGTTCGAGCAAAAACGGCTGATTTTCGACAAAAGAGATAAAACCCCCCCATTACGTCATGCTTCAGAAATGTGGAAAATGGTCCGTTTTCAAATGTTTTATTTTTGAACGTCAGTTCACATTTGTAGGTGGATCATCAGTGTTAGAGCTAAAATTAGCATGTTTAAAGTGATTTTCATGCTTCCAGGGGCCCAAAACACAAGATTTATGGAATGGTTAAAAGTGCATGAAAATGGCCAATTTACTCACTCTGAGTTCTCAAAAAGGGTTTCTTCACCCCGGGAAGTTAATTAAATATCATTTGGAGGCATTTAATGTTAGAGCAAAAACGGCTGATTTTCGACAAAAGAGATAACACCCCCCCATTACGTCATGCTTCAGAAATGTGGAAAATGGTCCGTTTTCAAATGTTTCATTTTTGAACGTCAGTTCACATTTGTAGGTGGATCATCAGTGTTAGAGCTAAAATTAGCATGTTTAAAGTGATTTTCATGCTTCCAGGGGCTCGGGAAGTGAAATAAATACCATTTGGAGGCATTTAATGTTCGAGCAAAAACGGCTGATTTTCGACAAAAGAGATAACACCCCCCCATTACGTCATGCTTCAGAAATGTGGAAAATGGTCCGTTTTCAAATGTTTTATTTTTGAACGTCAGTTCACATTTGTAGGTGGATCATCAGTGTTAGAGCTAAAATTAGCATGTTTAAAGTGATTTTCATGCTTCCAGGGGCTCGGGAAGTTAATTAAATACCATTTGGAGGCATTTAATGTTCGAGCAAAAACGGCTGATTTTCGACAAAAGAGATAACACCCCCCCATTACGTCATGCTTCAGAAATGTGGAAAATGGTCCGTTTTCAAATGTTTTATTTTTGAACGTCAGTTCACATTTGTAGGTGGATCATCAGTGTTAGAGCTAAAATTAGCATGTTTAAAGTGATTTTCATGCTTCCAGGGGCCCAAAACACAAGATTTATGGAATGGTTAAAAGTGCATGAAAATGGCCAATTTACTCACTCGGAGTTCTCAAAAAGGGTTTCTTCACCCCGGGAAGTTAATTAAATACCATTTGGAGGCATTTAATGTTAGAGCAAAAACGGCTGATTTTCGACAAAAGAGATAACACCCCCCCATTACGTCATGCTTCAGAAATGTGGAAAATGGTCCATTTTCAAATGTTTTATTTTTGAACGTCAGTTCACATTTGTAGGTGGATCATCAGTGTTAGAGCTAAAATTAGCATGTTTAAAGTGATTTTCATGCTTCCAGGGGCCCACAACACAAGATTTATGGAATGGTTGAAAGTGCATGAAAATGGCCAATTTACTCACTCTGAGTTCTCAAAAAGGGTTTCTTCACCCCGGGAAGTTAATTAAATACCATTTGGAGGCATTTAATGTTAGAGCAAAAATGGCTGATTTTCGACAAAAGAGATAACACCCCCCCATTACGTCATGCTTCAGAAATGTGGAAAATGGTCCATTTTCAAATGTTTTATTTTTGAACGTCAGTTCACATTTGTAGGTGGATCATCAGTGTTAGAGCTAAAATTAGCATGTTTAAAGTGATTTTCATGCTTCCAGGGGCCCAAAACACAAGATTTATGGAATGGTTAAAAGTGCATGAAAATGGCCAATTTACTCACTCTGAGTTCTCAAAAAGGGTTTCTTCACCACGGGAAGTTAATTAAATACCATTTGGAGGCATTTAATGTTAGAGCAAAAACGGCTGATTTTCGACAAAAGAGATAACACCCCCCATTACGTCATGCTTCAGAAATGTGGAAAATGGTCCGTTTTCAAATGTTTTATTTTTGAACGTCAGTTCACATTTGTAGGTGGATCATCAGTGTTAGAGCTAAAATTAGCATGTTTAAAGTGATTTTCATGCTTCTTGGGGCCCAAAACACAAGATTTATGGAATGGTTAAAAGTGCATGAAAATGGCCAATTTACTCACTCTGACTTCTCAAAAAGGGTTTCTTCACCCCGGGAAGTTAATTAAATACCATTTGGAGGCATTTAATGTTCGAGCAAAAACGGCTGATTTTCGACAAAAGAGATAACACCCCCCCATTACGTCATGCTTCAGAAATGTGGAAAATGGTCCGTTTTCAAATGTTTTATTTTTGAACGTCAGTTCACATTTGTAGGTGGATCATCAGTGTTAGAGCTAAAATTAGCATGTTTAAAGTGATTTTCATGCTTCCAGGGGCTCGGGAAGTTAATTAAATACCATTTGGAGGCATTTAATGTTCGAGCAAAAACGGCTGATTTTCGACAAAAGAGATAACACCCCCCCCATTACGTCATGCTTCAGAAATGTGGAAAATGGTCCGTTTTCAAATGTTTTATTTTTGAACGTCAGTTCACATTTGTAGGTGGATCATCAGTGTTAGAGCTAAAATTAGCATGTTTAAAGTGATTTTCATGCTTCCAGGGGCCCAAAACACAAGATTTATGGAATTTTTAAAAGTGCATGAAAATGGCCAATTTACTCACTCTGAGTTCTCAAAAAGGGTTTCTTCACCCCGGGAAGTTAATTAAATACCATTTGGAGGCATTTAATGTTCGAGCAAAAACGGCTGATTTTCGACAAAAGAGATAACACCCCCCCATTACGTCATGCTTCAGAAATGTGGAAAATGGTCCGTTTTCAAATGTTTTATTTTTGAACGTCAGTTCACATTTGTAGGTGGATCATCAGTGTTAGAGCTAAAATTAGCATGTTTAAAGTGATTTTCATGCTTCCAGGGGCCCAAAACACAAGATTTATGGAATGGTTAAAAGTGCATGAAAATGGCCAATTTACTCACTCTGAGTTCTCAAAAAGGGTTTCTTCACCCCGGGAAGTTAATTAAATACCGTTTGGAGGCATTTAATGTTAGAGCAAAAACGGCTGATTTTCGACAAAAGAGATAACACCCCCCCATTACGTCATGCTTCAGAAATGTGGAAAATGGTCCGTTTTCAAATGTTTTATTTTTGAACGTCAGTTCACATTTGTAGGTGGATCATCAGTGTTGGAGCTAAAATTAGCATGTTTAAGTGATTTTCATGCTTCCAGGGGCCCAAAACACAAGATTTATGGAATGGTTAAAAGTGCATGAAAATGGCCAATTTACTCACTCTGAGTTCTCAAAAAGGGTTTCTTCACCCCGGGAAGTTAATTAAATACCATTTGGAGGCATTTAATGTTAGAGCAAAAACAGCTGATTTTCGACAAAAGAGATAACACCCCCCCATTACGTCATGCTTCAGAAATGTGGAAAATGGTCCGTTTTCAAATGTTTTATTTTTGAACGTCAGTTCACATTTGTAGGTGGATCATCAGTGTTAGAGCTAAAATTAGCATGTTTAAAGTGATTTTCATGCTTCCAGGGGCTCGGGAAGTGAAATAAATACCATTTGGAGGCATTTAATGTTCGAGCAAAAAAGGCTGATTTTCCACAAAAGAGATAACACCCCCCCATTACGTCATGCTTCAGAAATGTGGAAAATGGTCCGTTTTCAAATGTTTCATTTTTGAACGTCAGTTCACATTTGTAGGTGGATCATCAGTGTTAGAGCTAAAATTAGCATGTTTAAAGTGATTTTCATGCTTCCAGGGGCCCAAAACACAAGATTTATGGAATGGTTAAAAGTGCATGAAAATGGCCAATTTACTCACTCTGAGTTCTCAAAAAGGGTTTCTTCACCCCGGGAAGTTAATTAAATACCATTTGGAGGCATTTAATGTTAGAGCAAAAACGGCTGATTTTCGACAAAAGAGATAACACCCCCCATTACGTCATGCTTCAGAAATGTGGAAAATGGTCCGTTTTCAAATGTTTCATTTTTGAACGTCAGTTCACATTTGTAGGTGGATCATCAGTGTTAGAGCTAAAATTAGCATGTTTAAAGTGATTTTCATGCTTCCAGGGGCTCGGGAAGTTAATTAAATACCATTTGGAGGCATTTAATGTTCGAGCAAAAACGGCTGATTTTCGACAAAAGAGATAACACCCCCCCATTACGTCATGCTTCAGAAATGTGGAAAATGGTCCGTTTTCAAATGTTTTATTTTTGAACGTCAGTTCACATTTGTAGCTGGATCATCAGTGTTAGAGCTAAAATTAGCATGTTTAAAGGGATTTTCATGCTTCCAGGGGCTCGGGAAGTTAATTAAATACCATTTGGAGGCATTTAATGTTTGAGCAAAAACGGCTGATTTTCGACAAAAGAGATAACATCCCCCCATTACGTCATGCTTCAGAAATGTGGAAAATGGTCCGTTTTCAAATGTTTTATTTTTGAACGTCAGTTCACATTTGTAGGTGGATCATCAGTGTTAGAGCTAAAATTAGCATGTTTAAAGTGATTTTCATGCTTCCAGGGGCCCAAAACACAAGATTTATGGAATGGTTAAAAGTGCATGAAAATGGCCAATTTACTCACTCTGAGTTCTCAAAAAGGGTTTCTTCACCCCGGGAAGTTAATTAAATATCATTTGGAGGCATTTAATGTTAGAGCAAAAACGGCTGATTTTCGACAAAAGAGATAACACCCCCCCATTACGTCATGCTTCAGAAATGTGGAAAATGGTCCGTTTTCAAATGTTTCATTTTTGAACGTCAGTTCACATTTGTAGGTGGATCATCAGTGTTAGAGCTAAAATTAGCATGTTTAAAGTGATTTTCATGCTTCCAGGGGCTCGGGAAGTAAAATAAATACCATTTGGAGGCATTTAATGTTCGAGCAAAAACGGCTGATTTTCGACAAAAGAGATAACACCCCCCCATTACGTCATGCTTCAGAAATGTGGAAAATGGTCCGTTTTCAAATGTTTTATTTTTGAACGTCAGTTCACATTTGTAGGTGGATCATCAGTGTTAGAGCTAAAATTAGCATGTTTAAAGTGATTTTCATGCTTCCAGGGGCTCGGGAAGTTAATTAAATACCATTTGGAGGCATTTAATGTTCGAGCAAAAACGGCGGATTTTCGACAAAAGAGATAACACCCCCCCATTACGTCATGCTTCAGAAATGTGGAAAATGGTCCGTTTTGAAATGTTTTATTTTTGAACGTCAGTTCACATTTGTAGGTGGATCATCAGTGTTAGAGCTAAAATTAGCATGTTTAAAGTGATTTTCATGCTTCCCAGGGCCCAAAACACAAGATTTATGGAATGGTTAAAAGTGCATGAAAATGGCCAATTTACTCACTCTGAGTTCTCAAAAAGGGTTTCTTCACCCCGGGAAGTTAATTAAATACAATTTGGAGGCATTTAATGTTAGAGCAAAAACGGCTGATTTTCGACAAAAGAGATAACACCCCCCCATTACGTCATGCTTCAGAAATGTGGAAAATGGTCCGTTTTCAAATGTTTCATTTTTGAACGTCAGTTCACATTTGTAGGTGGATCATCAGTGTTAGAGCTAAAATTAGCATGTTTAAAGTGATTTTCATGCTTCCAGGGGCCCACAACACAAGATTTATGGAATGGTTAAAAGTGCATGAAAATGGCCAATTTACTCACTCTGAGTTCTCAAAAAGGGTTTCTTCACCCCGGGAAGTTAATTAAATACCATTTGGAGGCATTTAATGTTAGAGCAAAAACGGCTGATTTTCGACAAAAGAGATAACACCCCCCCATTACGTCATGCTTCAGAAATGTGGAAAATGGTCCATTTTCAAATGTTTTATTTTTGAACGTCAGTTCACATTTGTAGGTGGATCATCAGTGTTAGAGCTAAAATTAGCATGTTTAAAGTGATTTTCATGCTTCCAGGGGCCCAAAACACAAGATTTATGGAATGGTTAAAAGTGCATGAAAATGGCCAATTTACTCACTCTGAGTTCTCAAAAAGGGTTTCTTCACCACGGGAAGTTAATTAAATACCATTTGGAGGCATTTAATGTTAGAGCAAAAACGGCTGATTTTCGACAAAAGAGATAACACCCCCCCATTACGTCATGCTTCAGAAATGTGGAAAATGGTCCGTTTTCAAATGTTTTATTTTTGAACGTCAGTTCACATTTGTAGGTGGATCATCAGTGTTAGAGCTAAAATTAGCATGTTTAAAGTGATTTTCATGCTTCCAGGGGCTCGGGAAGTTAATTAAATACCATTTGGAGGCATTTAATGTTCGAGCAAAAACGGCTGATTTTCGACAAAAGAGATAACACCCCCCCCCATTACGTCATGCTTCAGAAATGTGGAAAATGGTCCGTTTTCAAATGTTTTATTTTTGAACGTCAGTTCACATTTGTAGGTGGATCATCAGTGTTAGAGCTAAAATTAGCATGTTTAAAGTGATTTTCATGCTTCCAGGGGCCCAAAACACAAGATTTATGGAATGGTTAAAAGTGCATGAAAATGGCCAATTTACTCACTCTGAGTTCTCAAAAAGGGTTTCTTCACCCCGGGAAGTTAATTAAATACCATTTGGAGGCATTTAATGTTAGAGCAAAAACGGCTGATTTTCGACAAAAGAGATAACACCCCCCCATTACGTCATGCTTCAGAAATGTGGAAAATGGTCCTTTTTCAAATGTTTTATTTTTGAACGTCAGTTCACATTTGTAGGTGGATCATCAGTGTTAGAGCTAAAATTAGCATGTTTAAAGTGATTTTCATGCTTCCAGGGGCCCAAAACACAAGATGTATGGAATGGTTAAAAGTGCATGAAAATGGCCAATTTACTCACTCTGAGTTCTCAAAAAGGGTTTCTTCACCCCGGGAAGTTAATTAAATACCATTTAGAGGCATTTAATGTTAGAGCAAAAACGGCTGATTTTCGACAAAAGAGATAACACCCCCCCATTACGTCATGCTTCAGAAATGTGGAAAATGGTCCGTTTTCAAATGTTTCATTTTTGAACGTCAGTTCACATTTGTAGGTGGATCATCAGTGTTAGAGCTAAAATTAGCATGTTTAAAGTGATTTTCATGCTTCCAGGGGCTCGGGAAGTGAAATAAATACCATTTGGAGGCATTTAATGTTCGAGCAAAAACGGCTGATTTTCGACAAAAGAGATAACACCCCCCCATTACGTCATGCTTCAGAAATGTGGAAAATGGTCCGTTTTCAAATGTTTTATTTTTGAACGTCAGTTCACATTTGTAGGTGGATCATCAGTGTTAGAGCTAAAATTAGCATGTTTAAAGTGATTTTCATGCTTCCAGGGGCTCGGGAAGTTAATTAAATACCATTTGGAGGCATTTAATGTTCGAGCAAAAACGGCTGATTTTCGACAAAAGAGATAACACCCCCCCATTACGTCATGCTTCAGAAATGTGGAAAATGGTCCGTTTTCAAATGTTTTATTTTTGAACGTCAGTTCACATTTGTAGGTGGATCATCAGTGTTAGAGCTAAAATTAGCATGTTTAAAGTGATTTTCATGCTTCCAGGGGCCCAAAACACAAGATTTATGGAATGGTTAAAAGTGCATGAAAATGGCCAATTTACTCACTCGGAGTTCTCAAAAAGGGTTTCTTCACCCCGGGAAGTTAATTAAATACCATTTGGAGGCATTTAATGTTAGAGCAAAAAAGGCTGATTTTCGACAAAAGAGATAACACCCCCCCATTACGTCATGCTTCAGAAATGTGGAAAATGGTCCGTTTTCAAATGTTTTATTTTTGAACGTCAGTTCACATTTGTAGGTGGATCATCAGTGTTAGAGCTAAAATTAGCATGTTTAAAGTGATTTTCATGCTTCCAGGGGCCCAAAACACAAGATTTATGGAATGGTTAAAAGTGCATGAAAATGGCCAATTTACTCACTCTGAGTTCTCAAAAAGGGTTTCTTCACCACGGGAAGTTAATTAAATACCATTTGGAGGCATTTAATGTTAGAGCAAAAACGGCTGATTTTCGACAAAAGAGATAACACCCCCCATTACGTCATGCTTCAGAAATGTGGAAAATGGTCCGTTTTCAAATGTTTTATTTTTGAACGTCAGTTCACATTTGTAGGTGGATCATCAGTGTTAGAGCTAAAATTAGCATGTTTAAAGTGATTTTCATGCTTCTTGGGGCCCAAAACACAAGATTTATGGAATGGTTAAAAGTGCATGAAAATGGCCAATTTACTCACTCTGACTTCTCAAAAAGGGTTTCTTCACCCCGGGAAGTTAATTAAATACCATTTGGAGGCATTTAATGTTCGAGCAAAAACGGCTGATTTTCGACAAAAGAGATAACACCCCCCCATTACGTCATGCTTCAGAAATGTGGAAAATGGTCCGTTTTCAAATGTTTTATTTTTGAACGTCAGTTCACATTTGTAGGTGGATCATCAGTGTTAGAGCTAAAATTAGCATGTTTAAAGTGATTTTCATGCTTCCAGGGGCTCGGGAAGTTAATTAAATACCATTTGGAGGCATTTAATGTTCGAGCAAAAACGGCAGATTTTCGACAAAAGAGATAACACCCCCCCCATTACGTCATGCTTCAGAAATGTGGAAAATGGTCCGTTTTCAAATGTTTTATTTTTGAACGTCAGTTCACATTTGTAGGTGGATCATCAGTGTTAGAGCTAAAATTAGCATGTTTAAAGTGATTTTCATGCTTCCAGGGGCCCAAAACACAAGATTTATGGAATTTTTAAAAGTGCATGAAAATGGCCAATTTACTCACTCTGAGTTCTCAAAAAGGGTTTCTTCACCCCGGGAAGTTAATTAAATACCATTTGGAGGCATTTAATGTTCGAGCAAAAACGGCTGATTTTCGACAAAAGAGATAACACCCCCCCATTACGTCATGCTTCAGAAATGTGGAAAATGGTCCGTTTTCAAATGTTTTATTTTTGAACGTCAGTTCACATTTGTAGGTGGATCATCAGTGTTAGAGCTAAAATTAGCATGTTTAAAGTGATTTTCATGCTTCCAGGGGCCCAAAACACAAGATTTATGGAATGGTTAAAAGTGCATGAAAATGGCCAATTTACTCACTCTGAGTTCTCAAAAAGGGTTTCTTCACCCCGGGAAGTTAATTAAATACCGTTTGGAGGCATTTAATGTTAGAGCAAAAACGGCTGATTTTCGACAAAAGAGATAACACCCCCCCATTACGTCATGCTTCAGAAATGTGGAAAATGGTCCGTTTTCAAATGTTTTATTTTTGAACGTCAGTTCACATTTGTAGGTGGATCATCAGTGTTGGAGCTAAAATTAGCATGTTTAAGTGATTTTCATGCTTCCAGGGGCCCAAAACACAAGATTTATGGAATGGTTAAAAGTGCATGAAAATGGCCAATTTACTCACTCTGAGTTCTCAAAAAGGGTTTCTTCACCCGGGGAAGTTAATTAAATACCATTTGGAGGCATTTAATGTTAGAGCAAAAACAGCTGATTTTCGACAAAAGAGATAACACCCCCCCATTACGTCATGCTTCAGAAATGTGGAAAATGGTCCGTTTTCAAATGTTTTATTTTTGAACGTCAGTTCACATTTGTAGGTGGATCATCAGTGTTAGAGCTAAAATTAGCATGTTTAAAGTGATTTTCATGCTTCCAGGGGCTCGGGAAGTGAAATAAATACCATTTGGAGGCATTTAATGTTCGAGCAAAAAAGGCTGATTTTCCACAAAAGAGATAACACCCCCCCATTACGTCATGCTTCAGAAATGTGGAAAATGGTCCGTTTTCAAATGTTTCATTTTTGAACGTCAGTTCACATTTGTAGGTGGATCATCAGTGTTAGAGCTAAAATTAGCATGTTTAAAGTGATTTTCATGCTTCCAGGGGCCCAAAACACAAGATTTATGGAATGGTTAAAAGTGCATGAAAATGGCCAATTTACTCACTCTGAGTTCTCAAAAAGGGTTTCTTCACCCCGGGAAGTTAATTAAATACCATTTGGAGGCATTTAATGTTAGAGCAAAAACGGCTGATTTTCGACAAAAGAGATAACACCCCCCATTACGTCATGCTTCAGAAATGTGGAAAATGGTCCGTTTTCAAATGTTTCATTTTTGAACGTCAGTTCACATTTGTAGGTGGATCATCAGTGTTAGAGCTAAAATTAGCATGTTTAAAGTGATTTTCATGCTTCCAGGGGCTCGGGAAGTTAATTAAATACCATTTGGAGGCATTTAATGTTCGAGCAAAAACGGCTGATTTTTGACAAAAGAGATAACACCCCCCCATTACGTCATGCTTCAGAAATGTGGAAAATGGTCCGTTTTCAAATGTTTTATTTTTGAACGTCAGTTCACATTTGTAGCTGGATCATCAGTGTTAGAGCTAAAATTAGCATGTTTAAAGGGATTTTCATGCTTCCAGGGGCTCGGGAAGTTAATTAAATACCATTTGGAGGCATTTAATGTTTGAGCAAAAACGGCTGATTTTCGACAAAAGAGATAACATCCCCCCATTACTTCATGCTTCAGAAATGTGGAAAATGGTCCGTTTTCAAATGTTTTATTTTTGAACGTCAGTTCACATTTGTAGGTGGATCATCAGTGTTAGAGCTAAAATTAGCATGTTTAAAGTGATTTTCATGCTTCCAGGGGCCCAAAACACAAGATTTATGGAATGGTTAAAAGTGCATGAAAATGGCCAATTTACTCACTCTGAGTTCTCAAAAAGGGTTTCTTCACCCCGGGAAGTTAATTAAATATCATTTGGAGGCATTTAATGTTAGAGCAAAAACGGCTGATTTTCGACAAAAGAGATAACACCCCCCCATTACGTCATGCTTCAGAAATGTGGAAAATGGTCCGTTTTCAAATGTTTCATTTTTGAACGTCAGTTCACATTTGTAGGTGGATCATCAGTGTTAGAGCTAAAATTAGCATGTTTAAAGTGATTTTCATGCTTCCAGGGGCTCGGGAAGTAAAATAAATACCATTTGGAGGCATTTAATGTTCGAGCAAAAACGGCTGATTTTCGACAAAAGAGATAACACCCCCCCATTACGTCATGCTTCAGAAATGTGGAAAATGGTCCGTTTTCAAATGTTTTATTTTTGAACGTCAGTTCACATTTGTAGGTGGATCATCAGTGTTAGAGCTAAAATTAGCATGTTTAAAGTGATTTTCATGCTTCCAGGGGCTCGGGAAGTTAATTAAATACCATTTGGAGGCATTTAATGTTCGAGCAAAAACGGCGGATTTTCGACAAAAGAGATAACACCCCCTATTACGTCATGCTTCAGAAATGTGGAAAATGGTCCGTTTTCAAATGTTTTATTTTTGAACGTCAGTTCACATTTGTAGGTGGATCATCAGTGTTAGAGCTAAAATTAGCATGTTTAAAGTGATTTTCATGCTTCCCAGGGCCCAAAACACAAGATTTATGGAATGGTTAAAAGTGCATGAAAATGGCCAATTTACTCACTCTGAGTTCTCAAAAAGGGTTTCTTCACCCCGGGAAGTTAATTAAATACAATTTGGAGGCATTTAATGTTAGAGCAAAAACGGCTGATTTTCGACAAAAGAGATAACACCCCCCCATTACGTCATGCTTCAGAAATGTGGAAAATGGTCCGTTTTCAAATGTTTCATTTTTGAACGTCAGTTCACATTTGTAGGTGGATCATCAGTGTTAGAGCTAAAATTAGCATGTTTAAAGTGATTTTCATGCTTCCAGGGGCCCACAACACAAGATTTATGGAATGGTTAAAAGTGCATGAAAATGGCCAATTTACTCACTCTGAGTTCTCAAAAAGGGTTTCTTCACCCCGGGAAGTTAATTAAATACCATTTGGAGGCATTTAATGTTAGAGCAAAAACGGCTGATTTTCGACAAAAGAGATAACACCCCCCCATTACGTCATGCTTCAGAAATGTGGAAAATGGTCCATTTTCAAATGTTTTATTTTTGAACGTCAGTTCACATTTGTAGGTGGATCATCAGTGTTAGAGCTAAAATTAGCATGTTTAAAGTGATTTTCATGCTTCCAGGGGCCCAAAACACAAGATTTATGGAATGGTTAAAAGTGCATGAAAATGGCCAATTTACTCACTCTGAGTTCTCAAAAAGGGTTTCTTCACCACGGGAAGTTAATTAAATACCATTTGGAGGCATTTAATGTTAGAGCAAAAACGGCTGATTTTCGACAAAAGAGATAACACCCCCCCATTACGTCATGCTTCAGAAATGTGGAAAATGGTCCGTTTTCAAATGTTTTATTTTTGAACGTCAGTTCACATTTGTAGGTGGATCATCAGTGTTAGAGCTAAAATTAGCATGTTTAAAGTGATTTTCATGCTTCCAGGGGCTCGGGAAGTTAATTAAATACCATTTGGAGGCATTTAATGTTCGAGCAAAAACGGCTGATTTTCGACAAAAGAGATAACACCCCCCCCATTACGTCATGCTTCAGAAATGTGGAAAATGGTCCGTTTTCAAATGTTTTATTTTTGAACGTCAGTTCACATTTGTAGGTGGATCATCAGTGTTAGAGCTAAAATTAGCATGTTTAAAGTGATTTTCATGCTTCCAGGGGCCCAAAACACAAGATTTATGGAATGGTTAAAAGTGCATGAAAATGGCCAATTTACTCACTCTGAGTTCTCAAAAAGGGTTTCTTCACCCCGGGAAGTTAATTAAATACCATTTGGAGGCATTTAATGTTAGAGCAAAAACGGCTGATTTTCGACAAAAGAGATAACACCCCCCCATTACGTCATGCTTCAGAAATGTGGAAAATGGTCCGTTTTCAAATGTTTTATTTTTGAACGTCAGTTCACATTTGTAGGTGGATCATCAGTGTTAGAGCTAAAATTAGCATGTTTAAAGTGATTTTCATGCTTCCAGGGGCCCAAAACACAAGATGTATGGAATGGTTAAAAGTGCATGAAAATGGCCAATTTACTCACTCTGAGTTCTCAAAAAGGGTTTCTTCACCCCGGGAAGTTAATTAAATACCATTTAGAGGCATTTAATGTTCGAGCAAAAACGGCTGATTTTCGACAAAAGAGATAACACCCCCCCATTACGTCATGCTTCAGAAATGTGGAAAATGGTCCGTTTTCAAATGTTTCATTTTTGAACGTCAGTTCACATTTGTAGGTGGATCATCAGTGTTAGAGCTAAAATTAGCATGTTTAAAGTGATTTTCATGCTTCCAGGGGCTCGGGAAGTTAATTAAATACCATTTGGAGGCATTTAATGTTCGAGCAAAAACGGCTGATTTTCGACAAAAGAGATAACACCCCCCCCATTACGTCATGCTTCAGAAATGTGGAAAATGGTCCGTTTTCAAATGTTTTATTTTTGAACGTCAGTTCACATTTGTAGGTGGATCATCAGTGTTAGAGCTAAAATTAGCATGTTTAAAGTGATTTTCATGCTTCCAGGGGCTCGGGAAGTGAAATAAATACCATTTGGAGGCATTTAATGTTCGAGCAAAAACGGCTGATTTTCGACAAAAGAGATAACACCCCCCCCATTACGTCATGCTTCAGAAATGTGGAAAATGGTCCGTTTTCAAATGTTTTATTTTTGAACGTCAGTTCACATTTGTAGGTGGATCATCAGTGTTAGAGCTAAAATTAGCATGTTTAAAGTGATTTTCATGCTTCCAGGGGCTCGGGAAGTGAAATAAATACCATTTGGAGGCATTTATTGTTCGAGCAAAAACGGCTGATTTTCGACAAAAGAGATAAAACCCCCCCATTACGTCATGCTTCAGAAATGTGGAAAATGGTCTGTTTTCAAATGTTTTATTTTTGAACGTCAGTTCACATTTGTAGGTGGATCATCAGTGTTAGAGCTAAAATTAGCATGTTTAAAGTGATTTTCATGCTTCCAGGGGCCCAAAACACAAGATTTATGGAATGGTTAAAAGTGCATGAAAATGGCCAATTTACTCACTCGGAGTTCTCAAAAAGGGTTTCTTCACCCCGGGAAGTTAATTAAATATCATTTGGAGGCATTTAATGTTAGAGCAAAAACGGCTGATTTTCGACAAAAGAGATAACACCCCCCCATTACGTCATGCTTCAGAAATGTGGAAAATGGTCCGTTTTCAAATGTTTCATTTTTGAACGTCAGTTCACATTTGTAGGTGGATAATCAGTGTTAGAGCTAAAATTAGCATGTTTAAAGTGATTTTCATGCTTCCAGGGGCTCGGGAAGTGAAATAAATACCATTTGGAGGCATTTAATGTTCGAGCAAAAACGGCTGATTTTCGACAAAAGAGATAACACCCCCCCATTACGTCATGCTTCAGAAATGTGGAAAATGGTCCGTTTTCAAATGTTTTATTTTTGAACGTCAGTTCACATTTGTAGGTGGATCATCAGTGTTAGAGCTAAAATTAGCATGTTTAAAGTGATTTTCATGCTTCCAGGGGCCCAAAACACAAGATTTATGGAATGGTTAAAAGTGCATGAAAATGGCCAATTTACTCACTCGGAGTTCTCAAAAAGGGTTTCTTCACCCCGGGAAGTTAATTAAATACCATTTGGAGGCATTTAATGTTAGAGCAAAAACGGCTGATTTTCGACAAAAGAGATAACACCCCCCCATTACGTCATGCTTCAGAAATGTGGAAAATGGTCCGTTTTCAAATGTTTTATTTTTGAACGTCAGTTCACATTTGTAGGTGGATCATCAGTGTTAGAGCTAAAATTAACATGTTTAAAGTGATTTTCATGCTTCCAGGGGCCCACAACACAAGATTTATGGAATGGTTGAAAGTGCATGAAAATGGCCAATTTACTCACTCTGAGTTCTCAAAAAGGGTTTCTTCACCCCGGGAAGTTAATTAAATACCATTTGGAGGCATTTAATGTTAGAGCAAAAACGGCTGATTTTCGACAAAAGAGATAACACCCCCCCATTACGTCATGCTTCAGAAATGTGGAAAATGGTCCATTTTCAAATGTTTTATTTTTGAACGTCAGTTCACATTTGTAGGTGGATCATCAGTGTTAGAGCTAAAATTAGCCTGTTTAAAGTGATTTTCATGCTTCCAGGGGCCCAAAACACAAGATTTATGGAATGGTTAAGAGTGCATGAAAATGGCCAATTTACTCACTCTGAGTTCTCAAAAAGGGTTTCTTCACCACGGGAAGTTAATTAAATACCATTTGGAGGCATTTAATGTTAGAGCAAAAACGGCTGATTTTCGACAAAAGAGATAACACCCCCCCATTACGTCATGCTTCAGAAATGTGGAAAATGGTCCGTTTTCAAATGTTTTATTTTTGAACGTCAGTTCACATTTGTAGGTGGATCATCAGTGTTAGAGCTAAAATTAGCATGTTTAAAGTGATTTTCATGCTTCTTGGGGCCCAAAACACAAGATTTATGGAATGGTTAAAAGTGCATGAAAATGGCCAATTTACTCACTCTGACTTCTCAAAAAGGGTTTCTTCACCCCGGGAAGTTAATTAAATACCATTTGGAGGCATTTAATGTTCGAGCAAAAACGGCTGATTTTCGACAAAAGAGATAACACCCCCCCATTACGTCATGCTTCAGAAATGTGGAAAATGGTCCGTTTTCAAATGTTTTATTTTTGAACGTCAGTTCACATTTGTAGGTGGATCATCAGTGTTAGAGCTAAAATTAGCATGTTTAAAGTGATTTTCATGCTTCCAGGGGCTCGGGAAGTTAATTAAATACCATTTGGAGGCATTTAATGTTCGAGCAAAAACGGCTGATTTTCGACAATAGAGATAACACCCCCCCCATTACGTCATGCTTCAGAAATGTGGAAAATGGTCCGTTTTCAAATGTTTTATTTTTGAACGTCAGTTTACATTTGTAGGTGGATCATCAGTGTTAGAGCTAAAATTAGCATGTTTAAAGTGATTTTCATGCTTCCAGGGGCCCAAAACACAAGATTTATGGAATTTTCAAAAGTGCATGAAAATGGCCAATTTACTCACTCTGAGTTCTCAAAAAGGGTTTCTTCACCCCGGGAAGTTAATTAAATACCATTTGGAGGCATTTAATGTTCGAGCAAAAACGGCTGATTTTCGACAAAAGAGATAACACCCCCCCATTACGTCATGCTTCAGAAATGTGGAAAATGGTCCGTTTTCAAATGTTTTATTTTTGAACGTCAGTTCACATTTGTAGGTGGATCATCAGTGTTAGAGCTAAAATTAGCATGTTTAAAGTGATTTTCATGCTTCTAGGGGCCCAAAACACAAGATTTATGGAATGGTTAAAAGTGCATGAAAATGGCCAATTTACTCACTCTGAGTTCTCAAAAAGGGTTTCTTCACCCCGGGAAGTTAATTAAATACCGTTTGGAGGCATTTAATGTTAGAGCAAAAACGGCTGATTTTCGACAAAAGAGATAACACCCCCCCATTACGTCATGCTTCAGAAATGTGGAAAATGGTCCGTTTTCAAATGTTTTATTTTTGAACGTCAGTTCACATTTGTAGGTGGATCATCAGTGTTGGAGCTAAAATTAGCATGTTTAAGTGATTTTCATGCTTCCAGGGGCCCAAAACACAAGATTTATGGAATGGTTAAAAGTGCATGAAAATGGCCAATTTACTCACTCTGAGTTCTCAAAAAGGGTTTCTTCACCCCGGGAAGTTAATTAAATACCATTTGGAGGCATTTAATGTTAGAGCAAAAACAGCTGATTTTCGACAAAAGAGATAACACCCCCCCATTACGTCATGCTTCAGAAATGTGGAAAATGGTCCGTTTTCAAATGTTTTATTTTTGAACGTCAGTTCACATTTGTAGGTGGATCATCAGTGTTAGAGCTAAAATTAGCATGTTTAAAGTGATTTTCATGCTTCCAGGGGCCCAAAACACAAGATTTATGGAATGGTTAAAAGTGCATGAAAATGGCCAATTTACTCACTCTGAGTTCTCAAAAAGGGTTTCTTCACCCCGGGAAGTTAATTAAATACCATTTGGAGGCATTTAATGTTAGAGCAAAAACGGCTGATTTTCGACAAAAGAGATAACACCCCCCCATTACGTCATGCTTCAGAAATGTGGAAAATGGTCCGTTTTCAAATGTTTCATTTTTGAACGTCAGTTCACATTTGTAGGTGGATCATCAGTGTTAGAGCTAAAATTAGCATGTTTAAAGTGATTTTCATGCTTCCAGGGGCTCGGGAAGTTAATTAAATACCATTTGGAGGCATTTAATGTTCGAGCAAAAACGGCTGATTTTCGACAAAAGAGATAACACCCCCCCATTACGTCATGCTTCAGAAATGTGGAAAATGGTCCGTTTTCAAATGTTTTATTTTTGAACGTCAGTTCACATTTGTAGCTGGATCATCAGTGTTAGAGCTAAAATTAGCATGTTTAAAGTGATTTTCATGCTTCCAGGGGCTCGGGAAGTTAATTAAATACCATTTGGAGGCATTTAATGTTCGAGCAAAAACGGCTGATTTTCGACAAAAGAGATAACACCCCCCCATTACGTCATGCTTCAGAAATGTGGAAAATGGTCCGTTTTCAAATGTTTTATTTTTGAACGTCAGTTCACATTTGTAGGTGGATCATCAGTGTTAGAGCTAACATTAGCATGTTTAAATTGATTTTCATGCTTCCAGGGGCCCAAAACACAAGATTTATGGAATGGTTAAAAGTGCATGAAAATGGCCAATTTACTCACTCTGAGTTCTCAAAAAGGGTTTCTTCACCCCGGGAAGTTAATTAAATATCATTTGGAGGCATTTAATGTTAGAGCAAAAACGGCTGATTTTCGACAAAAGAGATAACACCCCCCCATTACGTCATGCTTCAGAAATGTGGAAAATGGTCCGTTTTCAAATGTTTCATTTTTGAACGTCAGTTCACATTTGTAGGTGGATCATCAGTGTTAGAGCTAAAATTAGCATGTTTAAAGTGATTTTCATGCTTCCAGGGGCTCGGGAAGTTAATTAAATACCATTTGGAGGCATTTAATGTTCGAGCAAAAACGGCTGATTTTCGACAAAAGAGATAACACCCCCCCATTACGTCATGCTTCAGAAATGTGGAAAATGGTCCGTTTTCAAATGTTTTATTTTTGAACGTCAGTTCACATTTGTAGGTGGATCATCAGTGTTAGAGCTAAAATTAGCATGTTTAAAGTGATTTTCATGCTTCCAGGGGCCCAAAACACAAGATTTGTGGAATGGTTAAAAGTGCATGAAAATGGCCAATTTACTCACTCTGAGTTCTCAAAAAGGGTTTCTTCACCCCGGGAAGTTAATTAAATACCATTTGGAGGCATTTAATGTTAGAGCAAAAACGGCTGATTTTCGACAAAAGAGATAACACCCCCCCATTACGTCATGCTTCAGAAATGTGGAAAATGGTCCGTTTTCAAATGTTTTATTTTTGAACGTCAGTTCACATTTGTAGGTGGATCATCAGTGTTAGAGCTAAAATTAGCATGTTTAAAGTGATTTTCATGCTTCCAGGGGCCCACAACACAAGATTTATGGAATGGTTAAAAGTGCATGAAAATGGCCAATTTACTCACTCTGAGTTCTCAAAAAGGGTTTCTTCACCCCGGGAAGTTAATTAAATACCATTTGGAGGCATTTAATGTTAGAGCAAAAACGGCTGATTTTCGACAAAAGAGATAACACCCCCCCATTACGTCATGCTTCAGAAATGTGGAAAATGGTCCATTTTCAAATGTTTTATTTTTGAACGTCAGTTCACATTTGTAGGTGGATCATCAGTGTTAGAGCTAAAATTAGCATGTTTAAAGTGATTTTCATGCTTCCAGGGGCCCAAAACACAAGATTTATGGAATGGTTAAAAGTGCATGAAAATGGCCAATTTACTCACTCTGAGTTCTCAAAAAGGGTTTCTTCACCACGGGAAGTTAATTAAATACCATTTGGAGGCATTTAATGTTAGAGCAAAAACGGCTGATTTTCGACAAAAGAGATAACACCCCCCCATTACGTCATGCTTCAGAAATGTGGAAAATGGTCCGTTTTCAAATGTTTTATTTTTGAACGTCAGTTCACATTTGTAGGTGGATCATCAGTGTTAGAGCTAAAATTAGCATGTTTAAAGTGATTTTCATGCTTCTTGGGGCCCAAAACACAAGATTTATGGAATGGTTAAAAGTGCATGAAAATGGCCAATTTACTCACTCTGAGTTCTCAAAAAGGGTTTCTTCACCCCGGGAAGTTAATTAAATACCATTTGGAGGCATTTAATGTTCGAGCAAAAACGGCTGATTTTCGACAAAAGAGATAACACCCCCCCATTACGTCATGCTTCAGAAATGTGGAAAATGGTCCGTTTTCAAATGTTTTATTTTTGAACGTCAGTTCACATTTGTAGGTGGATCATCAGTGTTAGAGCTAAAATTAGCATGTTTAAAGTGATTTTCATGCTTCCAGGGGCTCGGGAAGTTAATTAAATACCATTTGGAGGCATTTAATGTTCGAGCAAAAACGGCTGATTTTCGACAAAAGAGATAACACCCCCCCCATTACGTCATGCTTCAGAAATGTGGAAAATGGTCCGTTTTCAAATGTTTTATTTTTGAACGTCAGTTCACATTTGTAGGTGGATCATCAGTGTTAGAGCTAAAATTAGCATGTTTAAAGTGATTTTCATGCTTCCAGGGGCCCAAAACACAAGATTTATGGAATGGTTAAAAGTGCATGAAAATGGCCAATTTACTCACTCTGAGTTCTCAAAAAGGGTTTCTTCACCCCGGGAAGTTAATTAAATACCATTTGGAGGCATTTAATGTTAGAGCAAAAACGGCTGATTTTCGACAAAAGAGATAACACCCCCCCATTACGTCATGCTTCAGAAATGTGGAAAATGGTCCGTTTTCAAATGTTTTATTTTTGAACGTCAGTTCACATTTGTAGGTGGATCATCAGTGTTAGAGCTAAAATTAGCATGTTTAAAGTGATTTTCATGCTTCCAGGGGCCCACAACACAAGATTTATGGAATGGTTAAAAGTGCATGAAAATGGCCAATTTACTCACTCTGAGTTCTCAAAAAGGGTTTCTTCACCCCGGGAAGTTAATTAAATACCATTTGGAGGCATTTAATGTTAGAGCAAAAACGGCTGATTTTCGACAAAAGAGATAACACCCCCCCCATTACGTCATGCTTCAGAAATGTGGAAAATGGTCCGTTTTCAAATGTTTTATTTTTGAACGTCAGTTCACATTTGTAGGTGGATCATCAGTGTTAGAGCTAAAATTAGCATGTTTAAAGTGATTTTCATGCTTCTTGGGGCCCAAAACACAAGATTTATGGAATGGTTAAAAGTGCATGAAAATGGCCAATTTACTCACTCTGAGTTCTCAAAAAGGGTTTCTTCACCCCGGGAAGTTAATTAAATACCATTTGGAGGCATTTAATGTTCGAGCAAAAACGGCTGATTTTTGACAAAAGAGATAACACCCCCCCATTACGTCATGCTTCAGAAATGTGGAAAATGGTCCGTTTTCAAATGTTTTATTTTTGAACGTCAGTTCACATTTGTAGGTGGATCATCAGTGTTAGAGCTAAAATTAGCATGTTTAAAGTGATTTTCATGCTTCCAGGGGCTCGGGAAGTTAATTAAATACCATTTGGAGGCATTTAATGTTCGAGCAAAAACGGCTGATTTTCGACAAAAGAGATAACACCCCCCCCATTACGTCATGCTTCAGAAATGTGGAAAATGGTCCGTTTTCAAATGTTTTATTTTTGAACGTCAGTTCACATTTGTAGGTGGATCATCAGTGTTAGAGCTAAAATTAGCATGTTTAAAGTGATTTTCATGCTTCCAGGGGCCCAAAACACAAGATTTATGGAATGGTTAAAAGTGCATGAAAATGGCCAATTTACTCACTCTGAGTTCTCAAAAAGGGTTTCTTCACCCCGGGAAGTTAATTAAATACCATTTGGAGGCATTTAATGTTCAAGCAAAAACGGCTGATTTTCGACAAAAGAGATAACACCCCCCCATTACGTCATGCTTCAGAAATGTGGAAAATGGTCCGTTTTCAAATGTTTTATTTTTGAACGTCAGTTCACATTTGTAGGTGGATCATCAGTGTTAGAGCTAAAATTAGCATGTTTAAAGTGATTTTCATGCTTCCAGGGGCCCAAAACACAAGATTTATGGAATGGTTAAAAGTGCATGAAAATGGCCAATTTACTCACTCTGAGTTCTCAAAAAGGGTTTCTTCACCCCGGGAAGTTAATTAAATACCATTTGGAGGCATTTAATGTTAGAGCAAAAACGGCTGATTTTCGACAAAAGAGATAACACCCCCCCATTACGTCATGCTTCAGAAATGTGGAAAATGGTCCGTTTTCAAATGTTTTATTTTTGAACGTCAGTTCACATTTGTAGGTGGATCATCAGTGTTGGAGCTAAAATTAGCATGTTTAAGTGATTTTCATGCTTCCAGGGGCCCAAAACACAAGATTTATGGAATGGTTAAAAGTGCATGAAAATGGCCAATTTACTCACTCTGAGTTCTCAAAAAGGGTTTCTTCACCCCGGGAAGTTAATTAAATACCATTTGGAGGCATTTAATGTTAGAGCAAAAACGGCTGATTTTCGACAAAAGAGATAACACCCCCCCATTACGTCATGCTTCAGAAATGTGGAAAATGGTCCGTTTTCAAATGTTTTATTTTTGAACGTCAGTTCACATTTGTAGGTGGATCATCAGTGTTAGAGCTAAAATTAGCATGTTTAAAGTGATTTTCATGCTTCCAGGGGCTCGGGAAGTTAATTAAATACCATTTGGAGGCATTTAATGTTCGAGCAAAAACGGCTGATTTTCGACAAAAGAGATAACACCCCCCCATTACGTCATGCTTCAGAAATGTGGAAAATGGTCCGTTTTCAAATGTTTTATTTTTGAACGTCAGTTCACATTTGTAGGTGGATCATCAGTGTTAGAGCTAAAATTAGCATGTTTAAACTGATTTTCATGCTTCCAGGGGCCCAAAACACAAGATTTATGGAATGGTTAAAAGTGCATGAAAATGGCCAATTTACTCACTCTGAGTTCTCAAAAAGGGTTTCTTCACCCCGGGAAGTTAATTAAATACCATTTGGAGGCATTTAATGTTCGAGCAAAAACGGCTGATTTTCGACAAAAGAGATAACACCCCCCATTACGTCATGCTTCAGAAATGTGGAAAATGGCCCGTTTTCAAATGTTTTATTTTTGAACGTCAGTTCACATTTGTAGGTGGATCATCAGTGTTAGAGCTAAAATTAGCATGTTTAAAGTGATTTTCATGCTTCCAGGGGCTCGGGAAGTTAATTAAATACCATTTGGAGGCATTTAATGTTCGAGCAAAAACGGCTGATTTTCGACAAAAGAGATAACACCCCCCCCATTACGTCATGCTTCAGAAATGTGGAAAATGGTCCGTTTTCAAATGTTTTATTTTTGAACGTCAGTTCACATTTGTAGGTGGATCATCAGTGTTAGAGCTAAAATTAGCATGTTTAAAGTGATTTTCATGCTTCCAGGGGCCCAAAACACAAGATTTATGGAATGGTTAAAAGTGCATGAAAATGGCCAATTTACTCACTCTGAGTTCTCAAAAAGGGTTTCTTCACCCCGGGAAGTTAATTAAATACCATTTGGAGGCATTTAATGTTCGAGCAAAAACGGCTGATTTTCGACAAAAGAGATAACACCCCCCCATTACGTCATGCTTCAGAAATGTGGAAAATGGTCCGTTTTCAAATGTTTTATTTTTGAACGTCAGTTCACTTTTGTAGGTGGATCATCAGTGTTAGAGCTAAAATTAGCATGTTTAAAGTGATTTTCATGCTTCCAGGGGCCCAAAACACAAGATTTATGGAATGGTTAAAAGTGCATGAAAATGGCCAATTTACTCACTCTGAGTTCTCAAAAAGGGTTTCTTCACCCCGGGAAGTTAATTAAATACCATTTGGAGGCATTTAATGTTAGAGCAAAAACGGCTGATTTTCGACAAAAGAGATAACACCCCCCCATTACGTCATGCTTCAGAAATGTGGAAAATGGTCCGTTTTCAAATGTTTTATTTTTGAACGTCAGTTCACATTTGTAGGTGGATCATCAGTGTTGGAGCTAAAATTAGCATGTTTAAGTGATTTTCATGCTTCCAGGGGCCCAAAACACAAGATTTATGGAATGGTTAAAAGTGCATGAAAATGGCCAATTTACTCACTCTGAGTTCTCAAAAAGGGTTTCTTCACCCCGGGAAGTTAATTAAATACCATTTGGAGGCATTTAATGTTAGAGCAAAAACGGCTGATTTTCGACAAAAGAGATAACACCCCCCCATTACGTCATGCTTCAGAAATGTGGAAAATGGTCCGTTTTCAAATGTTTCATTTTTGAACGTCAGTTCACATTTGTAGGTGGATCATCAGTGTTAGAGCTAAAATTAGCATGTTTAAAGTGATTTTCATGCTTCCAGGGGCTCGGGAAGTTAATTAAATACCATTTGGAGGCATTTAATGTTCGAGCAAAAACGGCTGATTTTCGACAAAAGAGATAACACCCCCCCATTACGTCATGCTTCAGAAATGTGGAAAATGGTCCGTTTTCAAATGTTTTATTTTTGAACGTCAGTTCACATTTGTAGCTGGATCATCAGTGTTAGAGCTAAAATTAGCATGTTTAAAGTGATTTTCATGCTTCCAGGGGCTCGGGAAGTTAATTAAATACCATTTGGAGGCATTTAATGTTCGAGCAAAAACGGCTGATTTTCGACAAAAGAGATAACACCCCCCCCATTACGTCATGCTTCAGAAATGTGGAAAATGGTCCGTTTTCAAATGTTTTATTTTTGAACGTCAGTTCACATTTGTAGGTGGATCATCAGTGTTAGAGCTAACATTAGCATGTTTAAATTGATATTCATGCTTCCAGGGGCCCAAAACACAAGATTTATGGAATGGTTAAAAGTGCATGAAAATGGCCAATTTACTCACTCTGAGTTCTCAAAAAGGGTTTCTTCACCCCGGGAAGTTAATTAAATATCATTTGGAGGCATTTAATGTTAGAGCAAAAACGGCTGATTTTCGACAAAAGAGATAACACCCCCCCCATTACGTCATGCTTCAGAAATGTGGAAAATGGTCCGTTTTCAAATGTTTCATTTTTGAACGTCAGTTCACATTTGTTGGTGGATCATCAGTGTTAGAGCTAAAATTAGCATGTTTAAAGTGATTTTCATGCTTCCAGGGGCTCGGGAAGTAAAATAAATACAATTTGGAGGCATTTAATGTTCGAGCAAAAACGGCTGATTTTCGACAAAAGAGATAACACCCCCCCATCACGTCATGCTTCAGAAATGTGGAAAATGGTCCGTTTTCAAATGTTTTATTTTTGAACGTCAGTTCACATTTGTAGGTGGATCATCAGTGTTAGAGCTAAAATTAGCATGTTTAAAGTGATTTTCATGCTTCCAGGGGCTCGGGAAGTTAATTAAATACCATTTGGAGGCATTTAATGTTCGAGCAAAAACGGCTGATTTTCGACAAAAGAGATAACACCCCCCCATTACGTCATGCTTCAGAAATGTGGAAAATGGTCCGTTTTCAAATGTTTTATTTTTGAACGTCAGTTCACATTTGTAGGTGGATCATCAGTGTTAGAGCTAAAATTAGCATGTTTAAAGTGATTTTCATGCTTCCAGGGGCCCAAAACACAAGATTTGTGGAATGGTTAAAAGTGCATGAAAATGGCCAATTTACTCACTCTGAGTTCTCAAAAAGGGTTTCTTCACCCCGGGAAGTTAATTAAATACCATTTGGAGGCATTTAATGTTAGAGCAAAAACGGCTGATTTTCGACAAAAGAGATAACACCCCCCCATTACGTCATGCTTCAGAAATGTGGAAAATGGTCCGTTTTCAAATGTTTTATTTTTGAACGTCAGTTCACATTTGTAGGTGGATCATCAGTGTTAGAGCTAAAATTAGCATGTTTAAAGTGATTTTCATGCTTCCAGGGGCCCACAACACAAGATTTATGGAATGGTTAAAAGTGCATGAAAATGGCCAATTTACTCACTCTGAGTTCTCAAAAAGGGTTTCTTCACCCCGGGAAGTTAATTAAATACCATTTGGAGGCATTTAATGTTAGAGCAAAAACGGCTGATTTTCGACAAAAGAGATAACACCCCCCCATTACGTCATGCTTCAGAAATGTGGAAAATGGTCCATTTTCAAATGTTTTATTTTTGAACGTCAGTTCACATTTGTAGGTGGATCATCAGTGTTAGAGCTAAAATTAGCATGTTTAAAGTGATTTTCATGCTTCCAGGGGCCCAAAACACAAGATTTATGGAATGGTTAAAAGTGCATGAAAATGGCCAATTTACTCACTCTGAGTTCTCAAAAAGGGTTTCTTCACCACGGGAAGTTAATTAAATACCATTTGGAGGCATTTAATGTTAGAGCAAAAACGGCTGATTTTCGACAAAAGAGATAACACCCCCCCATTACGTCATGCTTCAGAAATGTGGAAAATGGTCCGTTTTCAAATGTTTTATTTTTGAACGTCAGTTCACATTTGTAGGTGGATCATCAGTGTTAGAGCTAAAATTAGCATGTTTAAAGTGATTTTCATGCTTCTTGGGGCCCAAAACACAAGATTTATGGAATGGTTAAAAGTGCATGAAAATGGCCAATTTACTCACTCTGAGTTCTCAAAAAGGGTTTCTTCACCCCGGGAAGTTAATTAAATACCATTTGGAGGCATTTAATGTTCAAGCAAAAACGGCTGATTTTCGACAAAAGAGATAACACCCCCCCATTACGTCATGCTTCAGAAATGTGGAAAATGGTCCGTTTTCAAATGTTTTATTTTTGAACGTCAGTTCACATTTGTAGGTGGATCGTCAGTGTTAGAGCTAAAATTAGCATGTTTAAAGTGATTTTCATGCTTCCAGGGGCTCGGGAAGTTAATTAAATACCATTTGGAGGCATTTAATGTTCGAGCAAAAACGGCTGATTTTCGACAAAAGAGATAACACCCCCCCCATTACGTCATGCTTCAGAAATGTGGAAAATGGTCCGTTTTCAAATGTTTTATTTTTGAACGTCAGTTCACATTTGTAGGTGGATCATCAGTGTTAGAGCTAAAATTAGCATGTTTAAAGTGATTTTCATGCTTCCAGGGGCCCAAAACACAAGATTTATGGAATGGTTAAAAGTGCATGAAAATGTCCAATTTACTCACTCTGAGTTCTCAAAAAGGGTTTCTTCACCCCGGGAAGTTAATTAAATACCATTTGGAGGCATTTAATGTTAGAGCAAAAACGGCTGATTTTCGACAAAAGAGATAACACCCCCCCATTACGTCATGCTTCAGAAATGTGGAAAATGGTCCGTTTTCAAATGTTTTATTTTTGAACGTCAGTTCACATTTGTAGGTGGATCATCAGTGTTAGAGCTAAAATTAGCATGTTTAAAGTGATTTTCATGCTTCCAGGGGCCCACAACACAAGATTTATGGAATGGTTAAAAGTGCATGAAAATGGCCAATTTACTCACTCTGAGTTCTCAAAAAGGGTTTCTTCACCCCGGGAAGTTAATTAAATACCATTTGGAGGCATTTAATGTTAGAGCAAAAACGGCTGATTTTCGACAAAAGAGATAACACCCCCCCCATTACGTCATGCTTCAGAAATGTGGAAAATGGTCCGTTTTCAAATGTTTTATTTTTGAACGTCAGTTCACATTTGTAGGTGGATCATCAGTGTTAGAGCTAAAATTAGCATGTTTAAAGTGATTTTCATGCTTCTTGGGGCCCAAAACACAAGATTTATGGAATGGTTAAAAGTGCATGAAAATGGCCAATTTACTCACTCTGAGTTCTCAAAAAGGGTTTCTTCACCCCGGGAAGTTAATTAAATACCATTTGGAGGCATTTAATGTTCGAGCAAAAACGGCTGATTTTTGACAAAAGAGATAACACCCCCCCATTACGTCATGCTTCAGAAATGTGGAAAATGGTCCGTTTTCAAATGTTTTATTTTTGAACGTCAGTTCACATTTGTAGGTGGATCATCAGTGTTAGAGCTAAAATTAGCATGTTTAAAGTGATTTTCATGCTTCCAGGGGCTCGGGAAGTTAATTAAATACCATTTGGAGGCATTTAATGTTCGAGCAAAAACGGCTGATTTTCGACAAAAGAGATAACACCCCCCCCCATTACGTCATGCTTCAGAAATGTGGAAAATGGTCCGTTTTCAAATGTTTTATTTTTGAACGTCAGTTCACATTTGTAGGTGGATCATCAGTGTTAGAGCTAAAATTAGCATGTTTAAAGTGATTTTCATGCTTCCAGGGGCCCAAAACACAAGATTTATGGAATGGTTAAAAGTGCATGAAAATGGCCAATTTACTCACTCTGAGTTCTCAAAAAGGGTTTCTTCACCCCGGGAAGTTAATTAAATACCATTTGGAGGCATTTAATGTTCGAGCAAAAACGGCTGATTTTCGACAAAAGAGATAACACCCCCCCATTACGTCATGCTTCAGAAATGTGGAAAATGGTCCGTTTTCAAATGTTTTATTTTTGAACGTCAGTTCACATTTGTAGGTTGATCATCAGTGTTGGAGCTAAAATTAGCATGTTTAAGTGATTTTCATGCTTCCAGGGGCCCAAAACACAAGATTTATGGAATGGTTAAAAGTGCATGAAAATGGCCAATTTACTCACTCTGAGTTCTCAAAAAGGGTTTCTTCACCCCGGGAAGTTAATTAAATACCATTTGGAGGCATTTAATGTTAGAGCAAAAACGGCTGATTTTCGACAAAAGAGATAACACCCCCCCATTACGTCATGCTTCAGAAATGTGGAAAATGGTCCGTTTTCAAATGTTTCATTTTTGAACGTCAGTTCACATTTGTAGGTGGATCATCAGTGTTAGAGCTAAAATTAGCATGTTTAAAGTGATTTTCATGCTTCCAGGGGCTCGGGAAGTTAATTAAATACCATTTGGAGGCATTTAATGTTCGAGCAAAAACGGCTGATTTTCGACAAAAGAGATAACACCCCCCCATTACGTCATGCTTCAGAAATGTGGAAAATGGTCCGTTTTCAAATGTTTTATTTTTGAACGTCAGTTCACATTTGTAGCTGGATCATCAGTGTTAGAGCTAAAATTAGCATGTTTAAAGTGATTTTCATGCTTCCAGGGGCTCGGGAAGTTAATTAAATACCATTTGGAGGCATTTAATGTTCGAGCAAAAACGGCTGATTTTCGACAAAAGAGATAACACCCCCCCATTACGTCATGCTTCAGAAATGTGGAAAATGGTCCGTTTTCAAATGTTTTATTTTTGAACGTCAGTTCACATTTGTAGGTGGATCATCAGTGTTAGAGCTAACATTAGCATGTTTAAATTGATTTTCATGCTTCCAGGGGCCCAAAACACAAGATTTATGGAATGGTTAAAAGTGCATGAAAATGGCCAATTTACTCACTCTGAGTTCTCAAAAAGGGTTTCTTCACCCCGGGAAGTTAATTAAATATCATTTGGAGGCATTTAATGTTAGAGCAAAAACGGCTGATTTTCGACAAAAGAGATAACACCCCCCCATTACGTCATGCTTCAGAAATGTGGAAAATGGTCCGTTTTCAAATGTTTCATTTTTGAACGTCAGTTCACATTTGTAGGTGGATCATCAGTGTTAGAGCTAAAATTAGCATGTTTAAAGTGATTTTCATGCTTCCAGGGGCTCGGGAAGTAAAATAAATACCATTTGGAGGCATTTAATGTTCGAGCAAAAACGGCTGATTTTCGACAAAAGAGATAACACCCCCCCATTACGTCATGCTTCAGAAATGTGGAAAATGGTCCGTTTTCAAATGTTTTATTTTTGAACGTCAGTTCACATTTGTAGGTGGATCATCAGTGTTAGAGCTAAAATTAGCATGTTTAAAGTGATTTTCATGCTTCCAGGGGCTCGGGAAGTTAATTAAATACCATTTGGAGGCATTTAATGTTCGAGCAAAAACGGCTGATTTTCGACAAAAGAGATAACACCCCCCCATTACGTCATGCTTCAGAAATGTGGAAAATGGTCCGTTTTCAAATGTTTTATTTTTGAACGTCAGTTCACATTTGTAGGTGGATCATCAGTGTTAGAGCTAAAATTAGCATGTTTAAAGTGATTTTCATGCTTCCAGGGGCCCAAAACACAAGATTTGTGGAATGGTTAAAAGTGCATGAAAATGGCCAATTTACTCACTCTGAGTTCTCAAAAAGGGTTTCTTCACCCCGGGAAGTTAATTAAATACCATTTGGAGGCATTTAATGTTAGAGCAAAAACGGCTGATTTTCGACAAAAGAGATAACACCCCCCCATTACGTCATGCTTCAGAAATGTGGAAAATGGTCCGTTTTCAAATGTTTTATTTTTGAACGTCAGTTCACATTTGTAGGTGGATCATCAGTGTTAGAGCTAAAATTAGCATGTTTAAAGTGATTTTCATGCTTCCAGGGGCCCACAACACAAGATTTATGGAATGGTTAAAAGTGCATGAAAATGGCCAATTTACTCACTCTGAGTTCTCAAAAAGGGTTTCTTCACCCCGGGAAGTTAATTAAATACCATTTGGAGGCATTTAATGTTAGAGCAAAAACGGCTGATTTTCGACAAAAGAGATAACACCCCCCCATTACGTCATGCTTCAGAAATGTGGAAAATGGTCCATTTTCAAATGTTTTATTTTTGAACGTCAGTTCACATTTGTAGGTGGATCATCAGTGTTAGAGCTAAAATTAGCATGTTTAAAGTGATTTTCATGCTTCCAGGGGCCCAAAACACAAGATTTATGGAATGGTTAAAAGTGCATGAAAATGGCCAATTTACTCACTCTGAGTTCTCAAAAAGGGTTTCTTCACCACGGGAAGTTAATTAAATACCATTTGGAGGCATTTAATGTTAGAGCAAAAACGGCTGATTTTCGACAAAAGAGATAACACCCCCCCATTACGTCATGCTTCAGAAATGTGGAAAATGGTCCGTTTTCAAATGTTTTATTTTTGAACGTCAGTTCACATTTGTAGGTGGATCATCAGTGTTAGAGCTAAAATTAGCATGTTTAAAGTGATTTTCATGCTTCTTGGGGCCCAAAACACAAGATTTATGGAATGGTTAAAAGTGCATGAAAATGGCCAATTTACTCACTCTGAGTTCTCAAAAAGGGTTTCTTCACCCCGGGAAGTTAATTAAATACCATTTGGAGGCATTTAATGTTCGAGCAAAAACGGCTGATTTTCGACAAAAGAGATAACACCCCCCCATTACGTCATGCTTCAGAAATGTGGAAAATGGTCCGTTTTCAAATGTTTTATTTTTGAACGTCAGTTCACATTTGTAGGTGGATCGTCAGTGTTAGAGCTAAAATTAGCATGTTTAAAGTGATTTTCATGCTTCCAGGGGCTCGGGAAGTTAATTAAATACCATTTGGAGGCATTTAATGTTCGAGCAAAAACGGCTGATTTTCGACAAAAGAGATAACACCCCCCCCATTACGTCATGCTTCAGAAATGTGGAAAATGGTCCGTTTTCAAATGTTTTATTTTTGAACGTCAGTTCACATTTGTAGGTGGATCATCAGTGTTAGAGCTAAAATTAGCATGTTTAAAGTGATTTTCATGCTTCCAGGGGCCCAAAACACAAGATTTATGGAATGGTTAAAAGTGCATGAAAATGTCCAATTTACTCACTCTGAGTTCTCAAAAAGGGTTTCTTCACCCCGGGAAGTTAATTAAATACCATTTGGAGGCATTTAATGTTAGAGCAAAAACGGCTGATTTTCGACAAAAGAGATAACACCCCCCCATTACGTCATGCTTCAGAAATGTGGAAAATGGTCCGTTTTCAAATGTTTTATTTTTGAACGTCAGTTCACATTTGTAGGTGGATCATCAGTGTTAGAGCTAAAATTAGCATGTTTAAAGTGATTTTCATGCTTCCAGGGGCCCACAACACAAGATTTATGGAATGGTTAAAAGTGCATGAAAATGGCCAATTTACTCACTCTGAGTTCTCAAAAAGGGTTTCTTCACCCCGGGAAGTTAATTAAATACCATTTGGAGGCATTTAATGTTAGAGCAAAAACGGCTGATTTTCGACAAAAGAGATAACACCCCCCCCATTACGTCATGCTTCAGAAATGTGGAAAATGGTCCGTTTTCAAATGTTTTATTTTTGAACGTCAGTTCACATTTGTAGGTGGATCATCAGTGTTAGAGCTAAAATTAGCATGTTTAAAGTGATTTTCATGCTTCTTGGGGCCCAAAACACAAGATTTATGGAATGGTTAAAAGTGCATGAAAATGGCCAATTTACTCACTCTGAGTTCTCAAAAAGGGTTTCTTCACCCCGGGAAGTTAATTAAATACCATTTGGAGGCATTTAATGTTCGAGCAAAAACGGCTGATTTTTGACAAAAGAGATAACACCCCCCCATTACGTCATGCTTCAGAAATGTGGAAAATGGTCCGTTTTCAAATGTTTTATTTTTGAACGTCAGTTCACATTTGTAGGTGGATCATCAGTGTTAGAGCTAAAATTAGCATGTTTAAAGTGATTTTCATGCTTCCAGGGGCTCGGGAAGTTAATTAAATACCATTTGGAGGCATTTAATGTTCGAGCAAAAACGGCTGATTTTCGACAAAAGAGATAACACCCCCCCCATTACGTCATGCTTCAGAAATGTGGAAAATGGTCCGTTTTCAAATGTTTTATTTTTGAACGTCAGTTCACATTTGTAGGTGGATCATCAGTGTTAGAGCTAAAATTAGCATGTTTAAAGTGATTTTCATGCTTCCAGGGGCCCAAAACACAAGATTTATGGAATGGTTAAAAGTGCATGAAAATGGCCAATTTACTCACTCTGAGTTCTCAAAAAGGGTTTCTTCACCCCGGGAAGTTAATTAAATACCATTTGGAGGCATTTAATGTTCGAGCAAAAACGGCTGATTTTCGACAAAAGAGATAACACCCCCCCATTACGTCATGCTTCAGAAATGTGGAAAATGGTCCGTTTTCAAATGTTTTATTTTTGAACGTCAGTTCACATTTGTAGGTGGATCATCAGTGTTAGAGCTAAAATTAGCATGTTTAAAGTGATTTTCATGCTTCCAGGGGCCCAAAACACAAGATTTATGGAATGGTTAAAAGTGCATGAAAATGGCCAATTTACTCACTCTGAGTTCTCAAAAAGGGTTTCTTCACCCCGGGAAGTTAATTAAATACCATTTGGAGGCATTTAATGTTAGAGCAAAAACGGCTGATTTTCGACAAAAGAGATAACACCCCCCCATTACGTCATGCTTCAGAAATGTGGAAAATGGTCCGTTTTCAAATGTTTTATTTTTGAACGTCAGTTCACATTTGTAGGTGGATCATCAGTGTTGGAGCTAAAATTAGCATGTTTAAGTGATTTTCATGCTTCCAGGGGCCCAAAACACAAGATTTATGGAATGGTTAAAAGTGCATGAAAATGGCCAATTTACTCACTCTGAGTTCTCAAAAAGGGTTTCTTCACCCCGGGAAGTTAATTAAATACCATTTGGAGGCATTTAATGTTAGAGCAAAAACGGCTGATTTTCGACAAAAGAGATAACACCCCCCCATTACGTCATGCTTCAGAAATGTGGAAAA
The DNA here is from genome assembly GCF_964263255.1 of Lissotriton vulgaris. NCBI lineage: Eukaryota > Metazoa > Chordata > Amphibia > Caudata > Salamandridae > Lissotriton > Lissotriton vulgaris. The sequence goes on from NW_028242601.1 coordinate 284,241, forward strand.
TGGTCCGTTTTCAAATGTTTTATTTTTGAACGTCAGTTCACATTTGTAGGTGGATCATCAGTGTTAGAGCTAAAATTAGCATGTTTAAAGTGATTTTCATGCTTCCAGGGGCTCGGGAAGTTAATTAAATACCATTTGGAGGCATTTAATGTTCGAGCAAAAACGGCTGATTTTCGACAAAAGAGATAACACCCCCCCATTACGTCATGCTTCAGAAATGTGGAAAATGGTCCGTTTTCAAATGTTTTATTTTTGAACGTCAGTTCACATTTGTAGGTGGATCATCAGTGTTAGAGCTAAAATTAGCATGTTTAAAGTGATTTTCATGCTTCCAGGGGCCCAAAACACAAGATTTATGGAATGGTTAAAAGTGCATGAAAATGGCCAATTTACTCACTCTGAGTTCTCAAAAAGGGTTTCTTCACCCCGGGAAGTTAATTAAATACCATTTGGAGGCATTTAATGTTCGAGCAAAAACGGCTGATTTTCGACAAAAGAGATAACACCCCCCCATTACGTCATGCTTCAGAAATGTGGAAAATGGCCCGTTTTCAAATGTTTTATTTTTGAACGTCAGTTCACATTTGTAGGTGGATCATCAGTGTTAGAGCTAAAATTAGCATGTTTAAAGTGATTTTCATGCTTCCAGGGGCCCAAAACACAAGATTTATGGAATGGTTAAAAGTGCATGAAAATGGCCAATTTACTCACTCTGAGTTCTCAAAAAGGGTTTCTTCACCCCGGGAAGTTAATTAAATACCATTTGGAGGCATTTAATGTTAGAGCAAAAACGGCTGATTTTCGACAAAAGAGATAACACCCCCCCATTACGTCATGCTTCAGAAATGTGGAAAATGGTCCGTTTTCAAATGTTTTATTTTTGAACGTCAGTTCACATTTGTAGGTGGATCATCAGTGTTGGAGCTAAAATTAGCATGTTTAAGTGATTTTCATGCTTCCAGGGGCCCAAAACACAAGATTTATGGAATGGTTAAAAGTGCATGAAAATGGCCAATTTACTCACTCTGAGTTCTCAAAAAGGGTTTCTTCACCCCGGGAAGTTAATTAAATACCATTTGGAGGCATTTAATGTTAGAGCAAAAACGGCTGATTTTCGACAAAAGAGATAACACCCCCCCATTACGTCATGCTTCAGAAATGTGGAAAATGGTCCGTTTTCAAATGTTTTATTTTTGAACGTCAGTTCACATTTGTAGGTGGATCATCAGTGTTAGAGCTAAAATTAGCATGTTTAAAGTGATTTTCATGCTTCCAGGGGCTCGGGAAGTTAATTAAATACCATTTGGAGGCATTTAATGTTCGAGCAAAAACGGCTGATTTTCGACAAAAGAGATAACACCCCCCCATTACGTCATGCTTCAGAAATGTGGAAAATGGTCCGTTTTCAAATGTTTTATTTTTGAACGTCAGTTCACATTTGTAGGTGGATCATCAGTGTTAGAGCTAAAATTAGCATGTTTAAAGTGATTTTCATGCTTCCAGGGGCCCAAAACACAAGATTTATGGAATGGTTAAAAGTGCATGAAAATGGCCAATTTACTCACTCTGAGTTCTCAAAAAGGGTTTCTTCACCCCGGGAAGTTAATTAAATATCATTTGGAGGCATTTAATGTTAGAGCAAAAACGGCTGATTTTCGACAAAAGAGATAACACCCCCCCATTACGTCATGCTTCAGAAATGTGGAAAATGGTCCGTTTTCAAATGTTTCATTTTTGAACGTCAGTTCACATTTGTAGGTGGATCATCAGTGTTAGAGCTAAAATTAGCATGTTTAAAGTGATTTTCATGCTTCCAGGGGCTCGGGAAGTTAATTAAATACCATTTGGAGGCATTTAATGTTCGAGCAAAAACGGCTGATTTTCGACAAAAGAGATAACACCCCCCCATTACGTCATGCTTCAGAAATGTGGAAAATGGTCCGTTTTCAAATGTTTTATTTTTGAACGTCAGTTCACATTTGTAGGTGGATCATCAGTGTTAGAGCTAAAATTAGCATGTTTAAAGTGATTTTCATGCTTCCAGGGGCCCAAAACACAAGATTTATGGAATGGTTAAAAGTGCATGAAAATGGCCAATTTACTCACTCTGAGTTCTCAAAAAGGGTTTCTTCACCCCGGGAAGTTAATTAAATACCATTTGGAGGCATTTAATGTTCGAGCAAAAACGGCTGATTTTCGACAAAAGAGATAACACCCCCCCATTACGTCATGCTTCAGAAATGTGGAAAATGGCCCGTTTTCAAATGTTTTATTTTTGAACGTCAGTTCACATTTGTAGGTGGATCATCAGTGTTAGAGCTAAAATTAGCATGTTTAAAGTGATTTTCATGCTTCCAGGGGCCCAAAACACAAGATTTATGGAATGGTTAAAAGTGCATGAAAATGGCCAATTTACTCACTCTGAGTTCTCAAAAAGGGTTTCTTCACCCCGGGAAGTTAATTAAATACCATTTGGAGGCATTTAATGTTAGAGCAAAAACGGCTGATTTTCGACAAAAGAGATAACACCCCCCCATTACGTCATGCTTCAGAAATGTGGAAAATGGTCCGTTTTCAAATGTTTTATTTTTGAACGTCAGTTCACATTTGTAGGTGGATCATCAGTGTTGGAGCTAAAATTAGCATGTTTAAGTGATTTTCATGCTTCCAGGGGCCCAAAACACAAGATTTATGGAATGGTTAAAAGTGCATGAAAATGGCCAATTTACTCACTCTGAGTTCTCAAAAAGGGTTTCTTCACCCCGGGAAGTTAATTAAATACCATTTGGAGGCATTTAATGTTAGAGCAAAAACGGCAGATTTTCGACAAAAGAGATAACACCCCCCCATTACGTCATGCTTCAGAAATGTGGAAAATGGTCCGTTTTCAAATGTTTTATTTTTGAACGTCAGTTCACATTTGTAGGTGGATCATCAGTGTTAGAGCTAAAATTAGCATGTTTAAAGTGATTTTCATGCTTCCAGGGGCTCGGGAAGTTAATTAAATACCATTTGGAGGCATTTAATGTTCGAGCAAAAACGGCTGATTTTCGACAAAAGAGATAACACCCCCCCATTACGTCATGCTTCAGAAATGTGGAAAATGGTCCGTTTTCAAATGTTTTATTTTTGAACGTCAGTTCACATTTGTAGGTGGATCATCAGTGTTAGAGCTAAAATTAGCATGTTTAAAGTGATTTTCATGCTTCCAGGGGCCCAAAACACAAGATTTATGGAATGGTTAAAAGTGCATGAAAATGGCCAATTTACTCACTCTGAGTTCTCAAAAAGGGTTTCTTCACCCCGGGAAGTTAATTAAATATCATTTGGAGGCATTTAATGTTAGAGCAAAAACGGCTGATTTTCGACAAAAGAGATAACACCCCCCCATTACGTCATGCTTCAGAAATGTGGAAAATGGTCCGTTTTCAAATGTTTCATTTTTGAACGTCAGTTCACATTTGTAGGTGGATCATCAGTGTTAGAGCTAAAATTAGCATGTTTAAAGTGATTTTCATGCTTCCAGGGGCTCGGGAAGTAAAATAAATACCATTTGGAGGCATTTAATGTTCGAGCAAAAACGGCTGATTTTCGACAAAAGAGATAACACCCCCCCATTACGTCATGCTTCAGAAATGTGGAAAATGGTCCGTTTTCAAATGTTTTATTTTTGAACGTCAGTTCACATTTGTAGGTGGATCATCAGTGTTAGAGCTAAAATTAGCATGTTTAAAGTGATTTTCATGCTTCCAGGGGCTCGGGAAGTTAATTAAATACCATTTGGAGGCATTTAATGTTCGAGCAAAAACGGCTGATTTTCGACAAAAGAGATAACACCCCCCCATTACGTCATGCTTCAGAAATGTGGAAAATGGTCCGTTTTCAAATGTTTTATTTTTGAACGTCAGTTCACATTTGTAGGTGGATCATCAGTGTTAGAGCTAAAATTAGCATGTTTAAAGTGATTTTCATGCTTCCAGGGGCCCAAAACACAAGATTTATGGAATGGTTAAAAGTGCATGAAAATGGCCAATTTACTCACTCTGAGTTCTCAAAAAGGGTTTCTTCACCCCGGGAAGTTAATTAAATACCATTTGGAGGCATTTAATGTTAGAGCAAAAACGGCTGATTTTCGACAAAAGAGATAACACCCCCCCATTACGTCATGCTTCAGAAATGTGGAAAATGGTCCGTTTTCAAATGTTTTATTTTTGAACGTCAGTTCACATTTGTAGGTGGATCATCAGTGTTAGAGCTAAAATTAGCATGTTTAAAGTGATTTTCATGCTTCCAGGGGCCCACAACACAAGATTTATGGAATGGTTAAAAGTGCATGAAAATGGCCAATTTACTCACTCTGAGTTCTCAAAAAGGGTTTCTTCACCCCGGGAAGTTAATTAAATACCATTTGGAGGCATTTAATGTTAGAGCAAAAACGGCTGATTTTCGACAAAAGAGATAACACCCCCCCATTACGTCATGCTTCAGAAATGTGGAAAATGGTCCATTTTCAAATGTTTTATTTTTGAACGTCAGTTCACATTTGTAGGTGGATCATCAGTGTTAGAGCTAAAATTAGCATGTTTAAAGTGATTTTCATGCTTCCAGGGGCCCAAAACACAAGATTTATGGAATGGTTAAAAGTGCATGAAAATGGCCAATTTACTCACTCTGAGTTCTCAAAAAGGGTTTCTTCACCACGGGAAGTTAATTAAATACCATTTGGAGGCATTTAATGTTAGAGCAAAAACGGCTGATTTTCGACAAAAGAGATAACACCCCCCCATTACGTCATGCTTCAGAAATGTGGAAAATGGTCCGTTTTCAAATGTTTTATTTTTGAACGTCAGTTCACATTTGTAGGTGGATCATCAGTGTTAGAGCTAAAATTAGCATGTTTAAAGTGATTTTCATGCTTCTTGGGGCCCAAAACACAAGATTTATGGAATGGTTAAAAGTGCATGAAAATGGCCAATTTACTCACTCTGAGTTCTCAAAAAGGGTTTCTTCACCCCGGGAAGTTAATTAAATACCATTTGGAGGCATTTAATGTTCGAGCAAAAACGGCTGATTTTCGACAAAAGAGATAACACCCCCCCATTACGTCATGCTTCAGAAATGTGGAAAATGGTCCGTTTTCAAATGTTTTATTTTTGAACGTCAGTTCACATTTGTAGGTGGATCATCAGTGTTAGAGCTAAAATTAGCATGTTTAAAGTGATTTTCATGCTTCCAGGGGCTCGGGAAGTTAATTAAATACCATTTGGAGGCATTTAATGTTCGAGCAAAAACGGCTGATTTTCGACAAAAGAGATAACACCCCCCCCATTACGTCATGCTTCAGAAATGTGGAAAATGGTCCGTTTTCAAATCTTTTATTTTTGAACGTCAGTTCACATTTGTAGGTGGATCATCAGTGTTAGAGCTAAAATTAGCATGTTTAAAGTGATTTTCATGCTTCTTGGGGCCCAAAACACAAGATTTATGGAATGGTTAAAAGTGCATGAAAATGGCCAATTTACTCACTCTGAGTTCTCAAAAAGGGTTTCTTCACCCCGGGAAGTTAATTAAATACCATTTGGAGGCATTTAATGTTCGAGCAAAAACGGCTGATTTTTGACAAAAGAGATAACACCCCCCCATTACGTCATGCTTCAGAAATGTGGAAAATGGTCCGTTTTCAAATGTTTTATTTTTGAACGTCAGTTCACATTTGTAGGTGGATCATCAGTGTTAGAGCTAAAATTAGCATGTTTAAAGTGATTTTCATGCTTCTTGGGGCCCAAAACACAAGATTTATGGAATGGTTAAAAGTGCATGAAAATGGCCAATTTACTCACTCTGAGTTCTCAAAAAGGGTTTCTTCACCCCGGGAAGTTAATTAAATACCATTTGGAGGCATTTAATGTTCGAGCAAAAACGGCTGATTTTTGACAAAAGAGATAACACCCCCCCATTACGTCATGCTTCAGAAATGTGGAAAATGGTCCGTTTTCAAATGTTTTATTTTTGAACGTCAGTTCACATTTGTAGGTGGATCATCAGTGTTAGAGCTAAAATTAGCATGTTTAAAGTGATTTTCATGCTTCCAGGGGCCCAAAACACAAGATTTATGGAATGGTTAAAAGTGCATGAAAATGGCCAATTTACTCACTCTGAGTTCTCAAAAAGGGTTTCTTCACCCCGGGAAGTTAATTAAATACCATTTGGAGGCATTTAATGTTCGAGCAAAAACGGCTGATTTTCGACAAAAGAGATAACACCCCCCCATTACGTCATGCTTCAGAAATGTGGAAAATGGTCCGTTTTCAAATGTTTTATTTTTGAACGTCAGTTCACATTTGTAGGTGGATCATCAGTGTTAGAGCTAAAATTAGCATGTTTAAAGTGATTTTCATGCTTCCAGGGGCCCAAAACACAAGATTTATGGAATGGTTAAAAGTGCATGAAAATGGCCAATTTACTCACTCTGAGTTCTCAAAAAGGGTTTCTTCACCCCGGGAAGTTAATTAAATACCATTTGGAGGCATTTAATGTTAGAGCAAAAACGGCTGATTTTCGACAAAAGAGATAACACCCCCCCATTACGTCATGCTTCAGAAATGTGGAAAATGGTCCGTTTTCAAATGTTTTATTTTTGAACGTCAGTTCACATTTGTAGGTGGATCATCAGTGTTGGAGCTAAAATTAGCATGTTTAAGTGATTTTCATGCTTCCAGGGGCCCAAAACACAAGATTTATGGAATGGTTAAAAGTGCATGAAAATGGCCAATTTACTCACTCTGAGTTCTCAAAAAGGGTTTCTTCACCCCGGGAAGTTAATTAAATACAATTTGGAGGCATTTAATGTTAGAGCAAAAACAGCTGATTTTCGACAAAAGAGATAACACCCCCCCATTACGTCATGCTTCAGAAATGTGGAAAATGGTCCGTTTTCAAATGTTTTATTTTTGAACGTCAGTTCACATTTGTAGGTGGATCATCAGTGTTAGAGCTAAAATTAGCATGTTTAAAGTGATTTTCATGCTTCCAGGGGCCCAAAACACAAGATTTATGGAATGGTTAAAAGTGCATGAAAATGGCCAATTTACTCACTCTGAGTTCTCAAAAAGGGTTTCTTCACCCCGGGAAGTTAATTAAATACCATTTGGAGGCATTTAATGTTCGAGCAAAAACGGCTGATTTTCGACAAAAGAGATAACACCCCCCCATTACGTCATGCTTCAGAAATGTGGAAAATGGTCCGTTTTCAAATGTTTTATTTTTGAACGTCAGTTCACATTTGTAGGTGGATCATCAGTGTTAGAGCTAAAATTAGCATGTTTAAAGTGATTTTCATGCTTCCAGGGGCTCGGGAAGTGAAATAAATACCATTTGGAGGCATTTAATGTTCGAGCAAAAAAGGCTGATTTTCCACAAAAGAGATAACACCCCCCCATTACGTCATGCTTCAGAAATGTGGAAAATGGTCCGTTTTCAAATGTTTCATTTTTGAACGTCAGTTCACATTTGTAGGTGGATCATCAGTGTTAGAGCTAAAATTAGCATGTTTAAAGTGATTTTCATGCTTCCAGGGGCCCAAAACACAAGATTTATGGAATGGTTAAAAGTGCATGAAAATGGCCAATTTACTCACTCTGAGTTCTCAAAAAGGGTTTCTTCACCCCGGGAAGTTAATTAAATACCATTTGGAGGCATTTAATGTTAGAGCAAAAACGGCTGATTTTCGACAAAAGAGATAACACCCCCCCATTACGTCATGCTTCAGAAATGTGGAAAATGGTCCGTTTTCAAATGTTTCATTTTTGACCGTCAGTTCACATTTGTAGGTGGATCATCAGTGTTAGAGCTAAAATTAGCATGTTTAAAGTGATTTTCATGCTTCCAGGGGCTCGGGAAGTTAATTAAATACCATTTGGAGGCATTTAATGTTCGAGCAAAAACGGCTGATTTTCGACAAAAGAGATAACACCCCCCCATTACGTCATGCTTCAGAAATGTGGAAAATGGTCCGTTTTCAAATGTTTTATTTTTGAACGTCAGTTCACATTTGTAGCTGGATCATCAGTGTTAGAGCTAAAATTAGCATGTTTAAAGTGATTTTCATGCTTCCAGGGGCTCGGGAAGTTAATTAAATACCATTTGGAGGCATTTAATGTTCGAGCAAAAACGGCTGATTTTCGACAAAAGAGATAACACCCCCCCCCATTACGTCATGCTTCAGAAATGTGGAAAATGGTCCGTTTTCAAATGTTTTATTTTTGAACGTCAGTTCACATTTGTAGGTGGATCATCAGTGTTAGAGCTAAAATTAGCATGTTTAAAGTGATTTTGATGCTTCCAGGGGCCCAAAACACAAGATTTATGGAATGGTTAAAAGTGCATGAAAATGGCCAATTTACTCACTCTGAGTTCTCAAAAAGGGTTTCTTCACCCCGGGAAGTTAATTAAATACCATTTGGAGGCATTTAATGTTAGAGCAAAAACGGCTGATTTTCGACAAAAGAGATAACACCCCCCCCATTACGTCATGCTTCAGAAATGTGGAAAATGGTCCGTTTTCAAATGTTTTATTTTTGAACGTCAGTTCACATTTGTAGGTGGATCATCAGTGTTAGAGCTAAAATTAGCATGTTTAAAGTGATTTTCATGCTTCCAGGGGCCCACAACACAAGATTTATGGAATGGTTAAAAGTGCATGAAAATGGCCAATTTACTCACTCTGAGTTCTCAAAAAGGGTTTCTTCACCCCGGGAAGTTAATTAAATACCATTTGGAGGCATTTAATGTTAGAGCAAAAACGGCTGATTTTCGACAAAAGAGATAACACCCCCCCATTACGTCATGCTTCAGAAATGTGGAAAATGGTCCGTTTTCAAATGTTTTATTTTTGAACGTCAGTTCACATTTGTAGGTGGATCATCAGTGTTAGAGCTAAAATTAGCATGTTTAAAGTGATTTTCATGCTTCCAGGGGCCCAAAACACAAGATTTATGGAATGGTTAAAAGTGCATGAAAATGGCCAATTTACTCACTCTGAGTTCTCAAAAAGGGTTTCTTCACCACGGGAAGTTAATTAAATACCATTTGGAGGCATTTAATGTTCGAGCAAAAACGGCTGATTTTCGACAAAAGAGATAACACCCCCCCATTACGTCATGCTTCAGAAATGTGGAAAATGGTCCGTTTTCAAATGTTTTATTTTTGAACGTCAGTTCACATTTGTAGCTGGATCATCAGTGTTAGAGCTAAAATTAGCATGTTTAAAGTGATTTTCATGCTTCCAGGGGCTCGGGAAGTTAATTAAATACCATTTGGAGGCATTTAATGTTCGAGCAAAAACGGCTGATTTTCGACAAAAGAGATAACACCCCCCCATTACGTCATGCTTCAGAAATGTGGAAAATGGTCCGTTTTCAAATGTTTTATTTTTGAACGTCAGTTCACATTTGTAGGTGGATCATCAGTGTTAGAGCTAAAATTAGCATGTTTAAAGTGATTTTCATGCTTCCAGGGGCCCAAAACACAAGATTTATGGAATGGTTAAAAGTGCATGAAAATGGCCAATTTACTCACTCTGAGTTCTCAAAAAGGGTTTCTTCACCCCGGGAAGTTAATTAAATACCATTTGGAGGCATTTAATGTTAGAGCAAAAACGGCTGATTTTCGACAAAAGAGATAACACCCCCCCATTACGTCATGCTTCAGAAATGTGGAAAATGGTCAGTTTTCAAATGTTTCATTTTTGAACGTCAGTTCACATTTGTAGGTGGATCATCAGTGTTAGAGCTAAAATTAGCATGTTTAAAGTGATTTTCATGCTTCCAGGGGCTCGGGAAGTGAAATAAATACCATTTGGAGGCATTTAATGTTCGAGCAAAAACGGCTGATTTTCGACAAAAGAGATAACACCCCCCCATTACGTCATGCTTCAGAAATGTGGAAAATGGTCCGTTTTCAAATGTTTTATTTTTGAACGTCAGTTCACATTTGTTGGTGGATCATCAGTGTTAGAGCTAAAATTAGCATGTTTAAAGTGATTTTCATGCTTCCAGGGGCTCGGGAAGTTAATTAAATACCATTTGGAGGCATTTAATGTTCGAGCAAAAACGGCTGATTTTCGACAAAAGAGATAACACCCCCCCATTACGTCATGCTTCAGAAATGTGGAAAATGGTCCGTTTTCAAATGTTTTATTTTTGAACGTCAGTTCACATTTGTAGGTGGATCATCAGTGTTAGAGCTAAAATTAGCATGTTTAAAGTGATTTTCATGCTTCCAGGGGCCCAAAACACAAGATTTATGGAATGGTTAAAGTGCATGAAAATGGCCAATTTACTCACTCTGAGTTCTCAAAAAGGGTTTCTTCACCCCGGGAAGTTAATTAAATACCATTTGGAGGCATTTAATGTTAGAGCAAAAACGGCAGATTTTCGACAAAAGAGATAACACCCCCCCATTACGTCATGCTTCAGAAATGTGGAAAATGGTCCGTTTTCAAATGTTTTATTTTTGAACGTCAGTTCACATTTGTAGGTGGATCATCAGTGTTAGAGCTAAAATTAGCATGTTTAAAGTGATTTTCATGCTTCCAGGGGCCCACAACACAAGATTTATGGAATGGTTAAAAGTGCATGAAAATGGCCAATTTACTCACTCTGAGTTCTTAAAAAGGGGTTCTTCACCCCGGGAAGTTAATTAAATACCATTTGGAGGCATTTAATGTTAGAGCAAAAACGGCTGATTTTCGACAAAAGAGATAACACCCCCCCATTACGTCATGCTTCAGAAATGTGGAAAATGGTCCGTTTTCAAATGTTTTATTTTTGAACGTCAGTTCACATTTGTAGGTGGATCATCAGTGTTAGAGCTAAAATTAGCATGTTTAAAGTGATTTTCATGCTTCCAGGGGCCCAAAACACAAGATTTATGGAATGGTTAAAAGTGCATGAAAATGGCCAATTTACTCACTCTGAGTTCTCAAAAAGGGTTTCTTCACCACGGGAAGTTAATTAAATACCATTTGGAGGCATTTAATGTTAGAGCAAAAACGGCTGATTTTCGACAAAAGAGACAACACCCCCCCATTACATCATGCTTCAGAAATGTGGAAAATGGTCCGTTTTCAAATGTTTTATTTTTGAACGTCAGTTCACATTTGTAGGTGGATCATCAGTGTTAGAGCTAAAATTAGCATGTTTAAAGTGATTTTCATGCTTCCAGGGGCCCAAAACACAAGATTTATGGAATGGTTAAAAGTGCATGAAAATGGCCAATTTACTCACTCTGAGTTCTCAAAAAGGGTTTCTTCACCACGGGAAGTTAATTAAATACCATTTGGAGGCATTTAATGTTAGAGCAAAAACGGCTGATTTTCGACAAAAGAGATAACACCCCCCCATTACGTCATGCTTCAGAAATGTGGAAAATGGTCCATTTTCAAATGTTTTATTTTTGAACGTCAGTTCACATTTGTAGGTGGATCATCAGTGTTAGAGCTAAAATTAGCATGTTTAAAGTGATTTTCATGCTTCTTGGGGCCCAAAACACAAGATTTATGGAATGGTTAAAAGTGCATGAAAATGGCCAATTTACTCACTCTGAGTTCTCAAAAAGGGTTTCTTCACCCCGGGAAGTTAATTAAATACCATTTGGAGGCATTTAATGTTCGAGCAAAAACGGCTGATTTTCGACAAAAGAGATAACACCCCCCATTACGTCATGCTTCAGAAATGTGGAAAATGGTCCGTTTTCAAATGTTTTATTTTTGAACGTCAGTTCACATTTGTAGGTGGATCATCAGTGTTAGAGCTAAAATTAGCATGTTTAAAGGGATTTTCATGCTTCCAGGGGCTCGGGAAGTTAATTAAATACCATTTGGAGGCATTTAATGTTCGAGCAAAAACGGCTGATTTTCGACAAAAGAGATAACACCCCCCCCATTACGTCATGCTTCAGAAATGTGGAAAATGGTCCGTTTTCAAATGTTTTATTTTTGAACGTCAGTTCACATTTGTAGGTGGATCATCAGTGTTAGAGCTAAAATTAGCATGTTTAAAGTGATTTTCATGCTTCCAGGGGCCCAAAACACAAGATTTATGGAATGGTTAAAAGTGCATGAAAATGGCCAATTTACTCACTCTGAGTTCTCAAAAAGGGTTTCTTCACCCCGGGAAGTTAATTAAATACAATTTGGAGGCATTTAATGTTCGAGCAAAAACGGCTGATTTTCGACAAAAGAGATAACACCCCCCCATTACGTCATGCTTCAGAAATGTGGAAAATGGTCCGTTTTCAAATGTTTTATTTTTGAACGTCAGTTCACATTTGTAGGTGGATCATCAGTGTTAGAGCTAAAATTAGCATGTTTAAAGTGATTTTCATGCTTCCAGGGGCCCACAACACAAGATTTATGGAATGGTTAAAAGTGCATGAAAATGGCCAATTTTCTCACTCTGAGTTCTCAAAAAGGGTTTCTTCACCCCGGGAAGTTAATTAAATACCATTTGGAGGCATTTAATGTTAGAGCAAAAACGGCTGATTTTCGACAAAAGAGATAACACCCCCCCATTACGTCATGCTTCAGAAATGTGGAAAATGGTCCATTTTCAAATGTTTTATTTTTGAACGTCAGTTCACATTTGTAGGTGGATCATCAGTGTTAGAGCTAAAATTAGCATGTTTAAAGTGATTTTCATGCTTCCAGGGGCCCAAAACACAAGATTTATGGAATGGTTAAAAGTGCATGAAAATGGCCAATTTACTCACTCTGAGTTCTCAAAAAGGGTTTCTTCACCACGGGAAGTTAATTAAATACCATTTGGAGGCATTTAATGTTAGAGCAAAAACGGCTGATTTTCGACAAAAGAGATAACACCCCCCCATTACGTCATGCTTCAGAAATGTGGAAAATGGTCCGTTTTCAAATGTTTTATTTTTGAACGTCAGTTCACATTTGTAGGTGGATCATCAGTGTTAGAGCTAAAATTAGCATGTTTAAAGTGATTTTCATGCTTCTTGGGGCCCAAAACACAAGATTTATGGAATGGTTAAAAGTGCATGAAAATGGCCAATTTACTCACTCTAACTTCTCAAAAAGGGTTTCTTCACCCCGGGAAGTTAATTAAATACCATTTGGAGGCATTTAATGTTCGAGCAAAAACGGCTGAATTTCGACAAAAGAGATAACACCCCCCCATTAAGTCATGCTTCAGAAATGTGGAAAATGGTCCGTTTTCAAATGTTTTATTTTTGAACGTCAGTTCACATTTGTAGGTGGATCATCAGTGTTAGAGCTAAAATTAGCATGTTTAAAGTGATTTTCATGCTTCCAGGGGCTCGGGAAGTTAATTAAATACCATTTGGAGGCATTTAATGTTCGAGCAAAAACGGCTGATTTTCGACAAAAGAGATAACACCCCCCCCATTACGTCATGCTTCAGAAATGTGGAAAATGGTCCGTTTTCAAATGTTTTATTTTTGAACGTCAGTTCACATTTGTAGGTGGATCATCAGTGTTAGAGCTAAAATTAGCATGTTTAAAGTGATTTTCATGCTTCCAGGGGCCCAAAACACAAGATTTATGGAATGGTTAAAAGTGCATGAAAATGGCCAATTTACTCACTCTGAGTTCTCAAAAAGGGTTTCTTCACCCCGGGAAGTTAATTAAATACCATTTGGAGGCATTTAATGTTCGAGCAAAAACGGCTGATTTTCGACAAAAGAGATAACACCCCCCCATTACGTCATGCTTCAGAAATTTGGAAAATGGTCCGTTTTCAAATGTTTTATTTTTGAACGTCAGTTCACATTTGTAGGTGGATCATCAGTGTTAGAGCTAAAATTAGCATGTTTAAAGTGATTTTCATGCTTCCAGGGGCCCAAAACACAAGATTTATGGAATGGTTAAAAGTGCATGAAAATGGCCAATTTACTCACTCTGAGTTCTCAAAAAGGGTTTCTTCACCCCGGGAAGTTAATTAAATACCATTTGGAGGCATTTAATGTTAGAGCAAAAACAGCTGATTTTCGACAAAAGAGATAACACCCCCCCATTACGTCATGCTTCAGAAATGTGGAAAATGGTCCGTTTTCAAATGTTTTAGTTTTTGAACGTCAGTTCACATTTGTAGGTGGATCATCAGTGTTAGAGCTAAAATTAGCATGTTTAAAGTGATTTTCATGCTTCCAGGGGCCCAAAACACAAGATTTATGGAATGGTTAAAAGTGCATGAAAATGGCCAATTTACTCACACTGAGTTCTCAAAAAGGGTTTCTTCACCCCGGGAAGTTAATTAAATACCATTTGGAGGCATTTAATGTTCGAGCAAAAACGGCTGATTTTCGACAAAAGAGATAACACCCCCCCATTACGTCATGCTTCAGAAATGTGGAAAATGGTCCGTTTTCAAATGTTTTATTTTTGAACGTCAGTTCACATTTGTAGGTGGATCATCAGTGTTAGAGCTAAAATTAGCATGTTTAAAGTGATTTTCATGCTTCCAGGGGCTCGGGAAGTGAAATAAATACCATTTGGAGGCATTTAATGTTCGAGCAAAAAAGGCTGATTTTCCACAAAAGAGATAACACCCCCCCATTACGTCATGCTTCAGAAATGTGGAAAATGGTCCGTTTTCAAATGTTTCATTTTTGAACGTCAGTTCACATTTGTAGGTGGATCATCAGTGTTCGAGCTAAAATTAGCATGTTTAAAGTGATTTTCATGCTTCCAGGGGCCCAAAACACAAGATTTATGGAATGGTTAAAAGTGCATGAAAATGGCCAATTTACTCACTCTGAGTTCTCAAAAAGGGTTTCTTCACCCCGGGAAGTTAATTAAATACCATTTGGAGGCATTTAATGTTAGAGCAAAAACGGCTGATTTTCGACAAAAGAGATAACACCCCCCCATTACGTCATGCTTCAGAAATGTGGAAAATGGTCCGTTTTCAAATGTTTCATTTTTGAACGTCAGTTCACATTTGTAGGTGGATCATCAGTGTTAGAGCTAAAATTAGCATGTTTAAAGTGATTTTCATGCTTCCAGGGGGTCGGGAAGTTAATTAAATACCATTTGGAGGCATTTAATGTTCGAGCAAAAACGGCTGATTTTCGACAAAAGAGATAACACCCCCCCATTACGTCATGCTTCAGAAATGTGGAAAATGGTCCGTTTTCAAATGTTTTATTTTTGAACGTCAATTCACATTTGTAGCTGGATCATCAGTGTTAGAGCTAAAATTAGCATGTTTAAAGTGATTTTCATGCTTCCAGGGGCTCGGGAAGTTAATTAAATACCATTTGGAGGCATTTAATGTTCGAGCAAAAACGGCTGATTTTCGACAAAAGAGATAACACCCCCCCATTACGTCATGCTTCAGAAATGTGGAAAATGGTCCGTTTTCAAATGTTTTATTTTTGAACGTCAGTTCACATTTGTAGGTGGATCATCAGTGTTAGAGCTAAAATTAGCATGTTTAAAGTGATTTTCAAGCTTCCAGGGGCTCGGGAAGTGAAATAAATACCATTTGGAGGCATTTAATGTTCGAGCAAAAACGGCTGATTTTCGACAAAAGAGATAACACCCCCCCATTACGTCATGCTTCAGAAATGTGGAAAATGGTCCGTTTTCAAATGTTTTATTTTTGAACGTCAGTTCACATTTGTAGGTGGATCATCAGTGTTAGAGCTAAAATTAGCATGTTTAAAGTGATTTTCATGCTTCCAGGGGCCCAAAACACAAGATTTATGGAATGGTTAAAAGTGCATGAAAATGGCCAATTTACTCACTCTGAGTTCTCAAAAAGGGTTTCTTCACCCCGGGAAGTTAATTAAATACAATTTGGAGGCATTTAATGTTCGAGCAAAAACGGCTGATTTTCGACAAAAGAGATAACACCCCCCCATTACGTCATGCTTCAGAAATGTGGAAAATGGTCCGTTTTCAAATGTTTTATTTTTGAACGTCAGTTCACATTTGTAGGTGGATCATCAGTGTTAGAGCTAAAATTAGCATGTTTAAAGTGATTTTCATGCTTCCAGGGGCCCACAACACAAGATTTATGGAATGGTTAAAAGTGCATGAAAATGGCCAATTTACTCACTCTGAGTTCTCAAAAAGGGTTTCTTCACCCCGGGAAGTTAATTAAATACCATTTGGAGGCATTTAATGTTAGAGCAAAAACGGCTGATTTTCGACAAAAGAGATAACACCCCCCCATTACGTCATGCTTCAGAAATGTGGAAAATGGTCCATTTTCAAATGTTTTATTTTTGAACGTCAGTTCACATTTGTAGGTGGATCATCAGTGTTAGAGCTAAAATTAGCATGTTTAAAGTGATTTTCATGCTTCCAGGGGCCCAAAACACAAGATTTATGGAATGGTTAAAAGTGCATGAAAATGGCCAATTTACTCACTCTGAGTTCTCAAAAAGGGTTTCTTCACCACGGGAAGTTAATTAAATACCATTTGGAGGCATTTAATGTTAGAGCAAAAACGGCTGATTTTCGACAAAAGAGATAACACCCCCCCATTACGTCATGCTTCAGAAATGTGGAAAATGGTCCGTTTTCAAATGTTTTATTTTTGAACGTCAGTTCACATTTGTAGGTGGATCATCAGTGTTAGAGCTAAAATTAGCATGTTTAAAGTGATTTTCATGCTTCTTGGGGCCCAAAACACAAGATTTATGGAATGGTTAAAAGTGCATGAAAATGGCCAATTTACTCACTCTAACTTCTCAAAAAGGGTTTCTTCACCCCGGGAAGTTAATTAAATACCATTTGGAGGCATTTAATGTTCGAGCAAAAACGGCTGAATTTCGACAAAAGAGATAACACCCCCCCATTAAGTCATGCTTCAGAAATGTGGAAAATGGTCCGTTTTCAAATGTTTTATTTTTGAACGTCAGTTCACATTTGTAGGTGGATCATCAGTGTTAGAGCTAAAATTAGCATGTTTAAAGTGATTTTCATGCTTCCAGGGGCTCGGGAAGTTAATTAAATACCATTTGGAGGCATTTAATGTTCGAGCAAAAACGGCTGATTTTCGACAAAAGAGATAACACCCCCCCCATTACGTCATGCTTCAGAAATGTGGAAAATGGTCCGTTTTCAAATGTTTTATTTTTGAACGTCAGTTCACATTTGTAGGTGGATCATCAGTGTTAGAGCTAAAATTAGCATGTTTAAAGTGATTTTCATGCTTCCAGGGGCCCAAAACACAAGATTTATGGAATGGTTAAAAGTGCATGAAAATGGCCAATTTACTCACTCTGAGTTCTCAAAAAGGGTTTCTTCACCCCGGGAAGTTAATTAAATACCATTTGGAGGCATTTAATGTTCGAGCAAAAACGGCTGATTTTCGACAAAAGAGATAACACCCCCCCATTACGTCATGCTTCAGAAATTTGGAAAATGGTCCGTTTTCAAATGTTTTATTTTTGAACGTCAGTTCACATTTGTAGGTGGATCATCAGTGTTAGAGCTAAAATTAGCATGTTTAAAGTGATTTTCATGCTTCCAGGGGCCCAAAACACAAGATTTATGGAATGGTTAAAAGTGCATGAAAATGGCCAATTTACTCACTCTGAGTTCTCAAAAAGGGTTTCTTCACCCCGGGAAGTTAATTAAATACCATTTGGAGGCATTTAATGTTAGAGCAAAAACAGCTGATTTTCGACAAAAGAGATAACACCCCCCCATTACGTCATGCTTCAGAAATGTGGAAAATGGTCCGTTTTCAAATGTTTTATTTTTGAACGTCAGTTCACATTTGTAGGTGGATCATCAGTGTTAGAGCTAAAATTAGCATGTTTAAAGTGATTTTCATGCTTCCAGGGGCCCAAAACACAAGATTTATGGAATGGTTAAAAGTGCATGAAAATGGCCAATTTACTCACACTGAGTTCTCAAAAAGGGTTTCTTCACCCCGGGAAGTTAATTAAATACCATTTGGAGGCATTTAATGTTCGAGCAAAAACGGCTGATTTTCGACAAAAGAGATAACACCCCCCCATTACGTCATGCTTCAGAAATGTGGAAAATGGTCCGTTTTCAAATGTTTTATTTTTGAACGTCAGTTCACATTTGTAGGTGGATCATCAGTGTTAGAGCTAAAATTAGCATGTTTAAAGTGATTTTCATGCTTCCAGGGGCTCGGGAAGTGAAATAAATACCATTTGGAGGCATTTAATGTTCGAGCAAAAAAGGCTGATTTTCCACAAAAGAGATAACACCCCCCATTACGTCATGCTTCAGAAATGTGGAAAATGGTCCGTTTTCAAATGTTTCATTTTTGAACGTCAGTTCACATTTGTAGGTGGATCATCAGTGTTCGAGCTAAAATTAGCATGTTTAAAGTGATTTTCATGCTTCCAGGGGCCCAAAACACAAGATTTATGGAATGGTTAAAAGTGCATGAAAATGGCCAATTTACTCACTCTGAGTTCTCAAAAAGGGTTTCTTCACCCCGGGAAGTTAATTAAATACCATTTGGAGGCATTTAATGTTAGAGCAAAAACGGCTGATTTTCGACAAAAGAGATAACACCCCCCCATTACGTCATGCTTCAGAAATGTGGAAAATGGTCCGTTTTCAAATGTTTCATTTTTGAACGTCAGTTCACATTTGTAGGTGGATCATCAGTGTTAGAGCTAAAATTACCATGTTTAAAGTGATTTTCATGCTTCCAGGGGGTCGGGAAGTTAATTAAATACCATTTGGAGGCATTTAATGTTCGAGCAAAAACGGCTGATTTTCGACAAAAGAGATAACACCCCCCCATTACGTCATGCTTCAGAAATGTGGAAAATGGTCCGTTTTCAAATGTTTCATTTTTGAACGTCAGTTCACATTTGTAGGTGGATCATCAGTGTTAGAGCTAAAATTAGCATGTTTAAAGTGATTTTCAAGCTTCCAGGGGCTCGGGAAGTGAAATAAATACCATTTGGAGGCATTTAATGTTCGAGCAAAAACGGCTGATTTTCGACAAAAGAGATAACACCCCCCCATTACGTCATGCTTCAGAAATGTGGAAAATGGTCCGTTTTCAAATGTTTTATTTTTGAACGTCAGTTCACATTTGTAGGTGGATCATCAGTGTTAGAGCTAAAATTAGCATGTTTAAAGTGATTTTCATGCTTCCAGGGGCTCGGGAAGTTAATTAAATACCATTTGGAGGCATTTAATGTTCGAGCAAAAACGGCAGATTTTCGACAAAAGAGATAACACCCCCCCATTACGTCATGCTTCAGAAATGTGGAAAATGGTCCGTTTTCAAATGTTTTATTTTTGAACGTCAGTTCACATTTGTAGGTGGATCATCAGTGTTAGAGCTAAAATTAGCATGTTTAAAGTGATTTTCATGCTTCCAGGGGCCCAAAACACAAGATTTATGGAATGGTTAAAAGTGCATGAAAATGGCCAATTTACTCACTCTGAGTTCTCAAAAAGGGTTTCTTCACCCCGGGAAGTTAATTAAATACCATTTGGAGGCATTTAATGTTCGAGCAAAAACGGCTGATTTTCGACAAAAGAGATAACACCCCCCCATTACGTCATGCTTCAGAAATGTGGAAAATGGTCCGTTTTCAAATGTTTTATTTTTGAACGTCAGTTCACATTTGTAGGTGGATCATCAGTGTTAGAGCTAAAATTAGCATGTTTAAAGTGATTTTCATGCTTCCAGGGGCCCAAAACACAAGATTTATGGAATGGTTAAAAGTGCATGAAAATGGCCAATTTACTCACTCTGAGTTCTCAAAAAGGGTTTCTTCACCCCGGGAAGTTAATTAAATACCATTTGGAGGCATTTAATGTTAGAGCAAAAACGGCTGATTTCCGACAAAAGAGATAACACCCCCCCATTATGTCATGCTTCAGAAATGTGGAAAATGGTCCGTTTTCAAATGTTTTATTTTTGAACGTCAGTTCACATTTGTAGGTGGATCATCAGTGTTGGAGCTAAAATTAGCATGTTTAAGTGATTTTCATGCTTCCAGGGGCCCAAAACACAAGATTTATGGAATGGTTAAAAGTGCATGAAAATGTCCAATTTACTCACTCTGAGTTCTCAAAAAGGGTTTCTTCACCCCGGGAAGTTAATTAAATACAATTTGGAGGCATTTAATGTTAGAGCAAAAACAGCTGATTTTCGACAAAAGAGATAACACCCCCCCATTACGTCATGCTTCAGAAATGTGGAAAATGGTCCGTTTTCAAATGTTTTATTTTTGAACGTCAGTTCACATTTGTAGGTGGATCATAAGTGTTAGAGCTAAAATTAGCATGTTTAAAGTGATTTTCATGCTTCCAGGGGCCCAAAACACAAGATTTATGGAATGGTTAAAAGTGCATGAAAATGGCCAATTTACTCACTCTGAGTTCTCAAAAAGGGTTTCTTCACCCCGGGAAGTTAATTAAATACCATTTGGAGGCATTTAATGTTCGAGCAAAAACGGCAGATTTTCGACAAAAGAGATAACACCCCCCCATTACGTCATGCTTCAGAAATGTGGAAAATGGTCCGTTTTCAAATGTTTTATTTTTGAACGTCAGTTCACATTTGTAGCTGGATCATCAGTGTTAGAGCTAAAATTAGCATGTTTAAAGTGATTTTCATGCTTCCAGGGGCTCGGGAAGTTAATTAAATACCATTTGGAGGCATTTAATGTTCGAGCAAAAACGGCTGATTTTCGACAAAAGAGATAACACCCCCCCATTACGTCATGCTTCAGAAATGTGGAAAATGGTCCGTTTTCAAATGTTTTATTTTTGAACGTCAGTTCACATTTGTAGGTGGATCATCAGTGTTAGAGCTAAAATTAGCATGTTTAAAGTGATTTTGATGCTTCCAGGGGCCCAAAACACAAGATTTATGGAATGGTTAAAAGTGCATGAAAATGGCCAATTTACTCACTCTGAGTTCTCAAAAAGGGTTTCTTCACCCCGGGAAGTTAATTAAATACCATTTGGAGGCATTTAATGTTAGAGCAAAAACGGCTGATTTTCGACAAAAGAGATAACACCCCCCCATTACGTCATGCTTCAGAAATGTGGAAAATGGTCCGTTTTCAAATGTTTCATTTTTGAACGTCAGTTCACATTTGTAGGTGGATCATCAGTGTTAGAGCAAAAATTAGCATGTTTAAAGTGATTTTCATGCTTCCAGGGGCTCGGGAAGTGAAATAAATACCATTTGGAGGCATTTAATGTTCGAGCAAAAACGGCTGATTTTCGACAAAAGAGATAACACCCCCCCATTACGTCATGCTTCAGAAATGTGGAAAATGGTCCGTTTTCGAATGTTTTATTTTTGAACGTCAGTTCACATTTGTAGGTGGATCATCAGTGTTAGAGCTAAAATTAGCATGTTTAAAGTGATTTTCATGCTTCCAGGGGCTCGGGAAGTTAATTAAATACCATTTGGAGGCATTTAATGTTCGAGCAAAAACGGCTGATTTTCGACAAAAGAGATAACACCCCCCCATTACGTCATGCTTCAGAAATGTGGAAAATGGTCCGTTTTCAAATGTTTTATTTTTGAACGTCAGTTCACATTTGTAGGTGGATCATCAGTGTTAGAGCTAAAATTAGCATGTTTAAAGTGATTTTCATGCTTCCAGGGGCCCAAAACACAAGATTTATGGAATGGTTAAAAGTGCATGAAAATGGCCAATTTACTCACTCTGAGTTCTCAAAAAGGGTTTCTTCACCCCGGGAAGTTAATTAAATACCATTTGGAGGCATTTAATGTTAGAGCGAAAACGGCTGATTTTCGACAAAAGAGATAACACCCCCCCCATTACGTCATGCTTCAGAAATGTGGAAAATGGTCCGTTTTCAAATGTTTTATTTTTGAACGTCAGTTCACATTTGTAGGTGGATCATCAGTGTTAGAGCTAAAATTAGCATGTTTAAAGTGATTTTCATGCTTCCAGGGGCCCAAAACACAAGATTTATGGAATGGGTAAAAGTGCATGAAAATGGCCAATTTACTCACTCTGAGTTCTCAAAAAGGGTTTCTTCACCACGGGAAGTTAATTAAATACCATTTGGAGGCATTTAATGTTCGAGCAAAAACGGCTGATTTTCGACAAAAGAGATAACACCCCCCCATTACGTCATGCTTCAGAAATGTGGAAAATGGTCCGTTTTCAAATGTTTTATTTTTGAACGTCAGTTCACATTTGTAGCTGGATCATCAGTGTTAGAGCTAAAATTAGCATGTTTAAAGTGATTTTCATGCTTCCAGGGGCTCGGGAAGTTAATTAAATACCATTTGGAGGCATTTAATGTTCGAGCAAAAACGGCTGATTTTCGACAAAAGAGATAACACCCCCCCATTACGTCATGCTTCAGAAATGTGGAAAATGGTCCGTTTTCAAATGTTTTATTTTTGAACGTCAGTTCACATTTGTAGGTGGATCATCAGTGTTAGAGCTAAAATTAGCATGTTTAAAGTGATTTTCATGCTTCCAGGGGCCCAAAACACAAGATTTATGGAATGGTTAAAAGTGCATGAAAATGGCCAATTTACTCACTCTGAGTTCTCAAAAAGGGTTTCTTCACCCCGGGAAGTTAATTAAATACCATTTGGAGGCATTTAATGTTAGAGCAAAAACGGCTGATTTTCGACAAAAGAGATAACACCCCCCCATTACGTCATGCTTCAGAAATGTGGAAAATGGTCAGTTTTCAAATGTTTCATTTTTGAACGTCAGTTCACATTTGTAGGTGGATCATCAGTGTTAGAGCTAAAATTAGCATGTTTAAAGTGATTTTCATGCTTCTAGGGGCTCGGGAAGTGAAATAAATACCATTTGGAGGCATTTAATGTTCGAGCAAAAACGGCTGATTTTCGACAAAAGAGATAACACCCCCCCATTACGTCATGCTTCAGAAATGTGGAAAATGGTCCGTTTTCAAATGTTTTATTTTTGAACGTCAGTTCACATTTGTAGGTGGATCATCAGTGTTAGAGCTAAAATTAGCATGTTTAAAGTGATTTTCATGCTTCCAGGGGCTCGGGAAGTTAATTAAATACCATTTGGAGGCATTTAATGTTCGAGCAAAAACGGCTGATTTTCGACAAAAGAGATAACACCCCCCCATTACGTCATGCTTCAGAAATGTGGAAAATGGTCCGTTTTCAAATGTTTTATTTTTGAACGTCAGTTCACATTTGTAGGTGGATCATCAGTGTTAGAGCTAAAATTAGCATGTTTAAAGTGATTTTCATGCTTCCAGGGGCCCAAAACACAAGATTTATGGAATGGTTAAAAGTGCATGAAAATGGCCAATTTACTCACTCTGAGTTCTCAAAAAGGGTTTCTTCACCCCGGGAAGTTAATTAAATACCATTTGGAGGCATTTAATGTTAGAGCAAAAACGGCTGATTTTCGACAAAAGAGATAACACCCCCCCATTACGTCATGCTTCAGAAATGTAGAAAATGGTCCGTTTTCAAATGTTTTATTTTTGAACGTCAGTTCACATTTGTAGGTGGATCATCAGTGTTAGAGCTAAAATTAGCATGTTTAAAGTGATTTTCATGCTTCCAGGGGCCCACAACACAAGATTTATGGAATGGTTAAAAGTGCATGAAAATGGCCAATTTACTCACTCTGAGTTCTTAAAAAGGGGTTCTTCACCCCGGGAAGTTAATTAAATACCATTTGGAGGCATTTAATGTTAGAGCAAAAACGGCTGATTTTCGACAAAAGAGATAACACCCCCCATTACGTCATGCTTCAGAAATGTGGAAAATGGTCCGTTTTCAAATGTTTTATTTTTGAACGTCAGTTCACATTTGTAGGTGGATCATCAGTGTTAGAGCTAAAATTAGCATGTTTAAAGTGATTTTCATGCTTCCAGGGGCCCAAAACACAAGATTTATGGAATGGTTAAAAGTGCATGAAAATGGCCAATTTACTCACTCTGAGTTCTCAAAAAGGGTTTCTTCACCACGGGAAGTTAATTAAATACCATTTGGAGGCATTTAATGTTAGAGCAAAAACGGCTGATTTTCGACAAAAGAGATAACACCCCCCCATTACATCATGCTTCAGAAATGTGGAAAATGGTCCGTTTTCAAATGTTTTATTTTTGAACGTCAGTTCACATTTGTAGGTGGATCATCAGTGTTAGAGCTAAAATTAGCATGTTTAAAGTGATTTTCATGCTTCCAGGGGCCCAAAACACAAGATTTATGGAATGGTTAAAAGTGCATGAAAATGGCCAATTTACTCACTCTGAGTTCTCAAAAAGGGTTTCTTCACCACGGGAAGTTAATTAAATACCATTTGGAGGCATTTAATGTTCGAGCAAAAACGGCTGATTTTCGACAAAAGAGATAACACCCCCCCATTACGTCATGCTTCAGAAATGTGGAAAATGGTCCGTTTTCAAATGTTTTATTTTTGAACGTCAGTTCACATTTGTAGCTGGATCATCAGTGTTAGAGCTAAAATTAGCATGTTTAAAGTGATTTTCATGCTTCCAGGGGCTCGGGAAGTTAATTAAATACCATTTGGAGGCATTTAATGTTCGAGCAAAAACGGCTGATTTTCGACAAAAGAGATAACACCCCCCCATTACGTCATGCTTCAGAAATGTGGAAAATGGTCCGTTTTCAAATGTTTTATTTTTGAACGTCAGTTCACATTTGTAGGTGGATCATCAGTGTTAGAGCTAAAATTAGCATGTTTAAAGTGATTTTCATGCTTCCAGGGGCCCAAAACACAAGATTTATGGAATGGTTAAAAGTGCATGAAAATGGCCAATTTACTCACTCTGAGTTCTCAAAAAGGGTTTCTTCACCCCGGGAAGTTAATTAAATACCATTTGGAGGCATTTAATGTTAGAGCAAAAACGGCTGATTTTCGACAAAAGAGATAACACCCCCCCATTACGTCATGCTTCAGAAATGTGGAAAATGGTCCGTTTTCAAATGTTTCATTTTTGAACGTCAGTTCACATTTGTAGGTGGATCATCAGTGTTAGAGCTAAAATTAGCATGTTTAAAGTGATTTTCATGCTTCCAGGGGCTCGGGAAGTGAAATAAATACCATTTGGAGGCATTTAATGTTCGAGCAAAAACGGCTGATTTTCGACAAAAGAGATAACACCCCCCCATTACGTCATGCTTCAGAAATGTGGAAAATGGTCCGTTTTCAAATGTTTTATTTTTGAACGTCAGTTCACATTTGTAGGTGGATCATCAGTGTTAGAGCTAAAATTAGCATGTTTAAAGTGATTTTCATGCTTCCAGGGGCTCGGGAAGTTAATTAAATACCATTTGGAGGCATTTAATGTTCGAGCAAAAACGGCTGATTTTCGACAAAAGAGATAACACCCCCCCATTACGTCATGCTTCAGAAATGTGGAAAATGGTCCGTTTTCAAATGTTTTATTTTTGAACGTCAGTTCACATTTGTAGGTGGATCATCAGTGTTAGAGCTAAAATTAGCATGTTTAAAGTGATTTTCATGCTTCCAGGGGCCCAAAACACAAGATTTATGGAATGGTTAAAAGTGCATGAAAATGGCCAATTTACTCACTCTGAGTTCTCAAAAAGGGTTTCTTCACCCCGGGAAGTTAATTAAATACCATTTGGAGGCATTTAATGTTCGAGCAAAAACGGCTGATTTTCGACAAAAGAGATAACACCCCCCCATTACGTCATGCTTCAGAAATGTGGAAAATGGTCCGTTTTCAAATGTTTTATTTTTGAACGTCAGTTCACATTTGTAGGTGGATCATCAGTGTTAGAGCTAAAATTAGCATGTTTAAAGTGATTTTCATGCTTCCAGGGGCCCAAAACACAAGATTTATGGAATTGTTAAAAGTGCATGAAAATGGCCAATTTACTCACTCTGAGTTCTCAAAAAGGGTTTCTTCACCCCGGGAAGTTAATTAAATACCATTTGGAGGCATTTAATGTTAGAGCAAAAACGGCTGATTTTCGACAAAAGAGATAACACCCCCCCATTATGTCATGCTTCAGAAATGTGGAAAATGGTCCGTTTTCAAATGTTTTATTTTTGAACGTCAGTTCACATTTGTAGGTGGATCATCAGTGTTGGAGCTAAAATTAGCATGTTTAAGTGATTTTCATGCTTCCAGGGGCCCAAAACACAAGATTTATGGAATGGTTAAAAGTGCATGAAAATGTCCAATTTACTCACTCTGAGTTCTCAAAAAGGGTTTCTTCACCCCGGGAAGTTAATTAAATACAATTTGGAGGCATTTAATGTTAGAGCAAAAACAGCTGATTTTCGACAAAAGAGATAACACCCCCCCATTACGTCATGCTTCAGAAATGTGGAAAATGGTCCGTTTTCAAATGTTTTATTTTTGAACGTCAGTTCACATTTGTAGGTGGATCATAAGTGTTAGAGCTAAAATTAGCATGTTTAAAGTGATTTTCATGCTTCCAGGGGCCCAAAACACAAGATTTATGGAATGGTTAAAAGTGCATGAAAATGGCCAATTTACTCACTCTGAGTTCTCAAAAAGGGTTTCTTCACCCCGGGAAGTTAATTAAATACCATTTGGAGGCATTTAATGTTCGAGCAAAAACGGCTGATTTTCGACAAAAGAGATAACACCCCCCCATTACGTCATGCTTCAGAAATGTGGAAAATGGTCCGTTTTCAAATGTTTTATTTTTGAACGTCAGTTCACATTTGTAGGTGGATCATCAGTGTTAGAGCTAAAATTAGCATGTTTAAAGTGATTTTCATGCTTCCAGGGGCTCGGGAAGTGAAATAAATACCATTTGGAGGCATTTAATGTTCGAGCAAAAAAGGCTGATTTTCCACAAAAGAGATAACACCCCCCCATTACGTCATGCTTCAGAAATGTGGAAAATGGTCCGTTTTCAAATGTTTCATTTTTGAACGTCAGTTCACATTTGTAGGTGGATCATCAGTGTTAGAGCTAAAATTAGCATGTTTAAAGTGATTTTCATGCTTCCAGGGGCCCAAAACACAAGATTTATGGAATGGTTAAAAGTGCATGAAAATGGCCAATTTACTCACTCTGAGTTCTCAAAAAGGGTTTCTTCACCCCAGGAAGTTAATTAAATACCATTTGGAGGCATTTAATGTTAGAGCAAAAACGGCTGATTTTCGACAAAAGAGATAACACCCCCCCATTACGTCATGCTTCAGAAATGTGGAAAATGGTCCGTTTTCAAATGTTTCATTTTTGACCGTCAGTTCACATTTGTAGGTGGATCATCAGTGTTAGAGCTAAAATTAGCATGTTTAAAGTGATTTTCATGCTTCCAGGGGCTCGGGAAGTTAATTAAATACCATTTGGAGGCATTTAATGTTCGAGCAAAAACGGCTGATTTTCGACAAAAGAGATAACACCCCCCCATTACGTCATGCTTCAGAAATGTGGAAAATGGTCCGTTTTCAAATGTTTTATTTTTGAACGTCAGTTCACATTTGTAGCTGGATCATCAGTGTTAGAGCTAAAATTAGCATGTTTAAAGTGATTTTCATGCTTCCAGGGGCTCGGGAAGTTAATTAAATACCATTTGGAGGCATTTAATGTTCGAGCAAAAACGGCTGATTTTCGACAAAAGAGATAACACCCCCCCATTACGTCATGCTTCAGAAATGTGGAAAATGGTCCGTTTTCAAATGTTTTATTTTTGAACGTCAGTTCACATTTGTAGGTGGATCATCAGTGTTAGAGCTAAAATTAGCATGTTTAAAGTGATTTTGATGCTTCCAGGGGCCCAAAACACAAGATTTATGGAATGGTTAAAAGTGCATGAAAATGGCCAATTTACTCACTCTGAGTTCTCAAAAAGGGTTTCTTCACCCCGGGAAGTTAATTAAATACCATTTGGAGGCATTTAATGTTAGAGCAAAAACGGCTGATTTTCGACAAAAGAGATAACACCCCCCCATTACGTCATGCTTCAGAAATGTGGAAAATGGTCCGTTTTCAAATGTTTCATTTTTGAACGTCAGTTCACATTTGTAGGTGGATCATCAGTGTTAGAGCTAAAATTAGCATGTTTAAAGTGATTTTCATGCTTCCAGGGGCTCGGGAAGTGAAATAAATACCATTTGGAGGCATTTAATGTTCGAGCAAAAACGGCTGATTTTCGACAAAAGAGATAACACCCCCCCATTACGTCATGCTTCAGAAATGTGGAAAATGGTCCGTTTTCGAATGTTTTATTTTTGAACGTCAGTTCACATTTGTAGGTGGATCATCAGTGTTAGAGCTAAAATTAGCATGTTTAAAGTGATTTTCATGCTTCCAGGGGCTCGGGAAGTTAATTAAATACCATTTGGAGGCATTTAATGTTCGAGCAAAAACGGCTGATTTTCGACAAAAGAGATAACACCCCCCCATTACGTCATGCTTCAGAAATGTGGAAAATGGTCCGTTTTCAAATGTTTTATTTTTGAACGTCAGTTCACATTTGTAGGTGGATCATCAGTGTTAGAGCTAAAATTAGCATGTTTAAAGTGATTTTCATGCTTCCAGGGGCCCAAAACACAAGATTTATGGAATGGTTAAAAGTGCATGAAAATGGCCAATTTACTCACTCTGAGTTCTCAAAAAGGGTTTCTTCACCCCGGGAAGTTAATTAAATACCATTTGGAGGCATTTAATGTTAGAGCGAAAACGGCTGATTTTCGACAAAAGAGATAACACCCCCCCCATTACGTCATGCTTCAGAAATGTGGAAAATGGTCCGTTTTCAAATGTTTTATTTTTGAACGTCAGTTCACATTTGTAGGTGGATCATCAGTGTTAGAGCTAAAATTAGCATGTTTAAAGTGATTTTCATGCTTCCAGGGGCCCAAAACACAAGATTTATGGAATGGTTAAAAGTGCATGAAAATGGCCAATTTACTCACTCTGAGTTCTCAAAAAGGGTTTCTTCACCACGGGAAGTTAATTAAATACCATTTGGAGGCATTTAATGTTCGAGCAAAAACGGCTGATTTTCGACAAAAGAGATAACACCCCCCCATTACGTCATGCTTCAGAAATGTGGAAAATGGTCCGTTTTCAAATGTTTTATTTTTGAACGTCAGTTCACATTTGTAGCTGGATCATCAGTGTTAGAGCTAAAATTAGCATGTTTAAAGTGATTTTCATGCTTCCAGGGGCTCGGGAAGTTAATTAAATACCATTTGGAGGCATTTAATGTTCGAGCAAAAACGGCTGATTTTCGACAAAAGAGATAACACCCCCCCATTACGTCATGCTTCAGAAATGTGGAAAATGGTCCGTTTTCAAATGTTTTATTTTTGAACGTCAGTTCACATTTGTAGGTGGATCATCAGTGTTAGAGCTAAAATTAGCATGTTTAAAGTGATTTTCATGCTTCCAGGGGCCCAAAACACAAGATTTATGGAATGGTTAAAAGTGCATGAAAATGGCCAATTTACTCACTCTGAGTTCTCAAAAAGGGTTTCTTCACCCCGGGAAGTTAATTAAATACCATTTGGAGGCATTTAATGTTAGAGCAAAAACGGCTGATTTTCGACAAAAGAGATAACACCCCCCCATTACGTCATGCTTCAGAAATGTGGAAAATGGTCAGTTTTCAAATGTTTCATTTTTGAACGTCAGTTCACATTTGTAGGTGGATCATCAGTGTTAGAGCTAAAATTAGCATGTTTAAAGTGATTTTCATGCTTCCAGGGGCTCGGGAAGTGAAATAAATACCATTTGGAGGCATTTAATGTTCGAGCAAAAACGGCTGATTTTCGACAAAAGAGATAACACCCCCCCATTACGTCATGCTTCAGAAATGTGGAAAATGGTCCGTTTTCAAATGTTTTATTTTTGAACGTCAGTTCACATTTGTAGGTGGATCATCAGTGTTAGAGCTAAAATTAGCATGTTTAAAGTGATTTTCATGCTTCCAGGGGCTCGGGAAGTTAATTAAATACCATTTGGAGGCATTTAATGTTCGAGCAAAAACGGCTGATTTTCGACAAAAGAGATAACACCCCCCCATTACGTCATGCTTCAGAAATGTGGAAAATGGTCCGTTTTCAAATGTTTTATTTTTGAACGTCAGTTCACATTTGTAGGTGGATCATCAGTGTTAGAGCTAAAATTAGCATGTTTAAAGTGATTTTCATGCTTCCAGGGGCCCAAAACACAAGATTTATGGAATGGTTAAAAGTGCATGAAAATGGCCAATTTACTCACTCTGAGTTCTCAAAAAGGGTTTCTTCACCCCGGGAAGTTAATTAAATACCATTTGGAGGCATTTAATGTTAGAGCAAAAACGGCTGATTTTCGACAAAAGAGATAACACCCCCCCATTACGTCATGCTTCAGAAATGTAGAAAATGGTCCGTTTTCAAATGTTTTATTTTTGAACGTCAGTTCACATTTGTAGGTGGATCATCAGTGTTAGAGCTAAAATTAGCATGTTTAAAGTGATTTTCATGCTTCCAGGGGCCCACAACACAAGATTTATGGAATGGTTAAAAGTGCATGAAAATGGCCAATTTACTCACTCTGAGTTCTTAAAAAGGGGTTCTTCACCCCGGGAAGTTAATTAAATACCATTTGGAGGCATTTAATGTTAGAGCAAAAACGGCTGATTTTCGACAAAAGAGATAACACCCCCCCATTACGTCATGCTTCAGAAATGTGGAAAATGGTCCGTTTTCAAATGTTTTATTTTTGAACGTCAGTTCACATTTGTAGGTGGATCATCAGTGTTAGAGCTAAAATTAGCATGTTTAAAGTGATTTTCATGCTTCCAGGGGCCCAAAACACAAGATTTATGGAATGGTTAAAAGTGCATGAAAATGGCCAATTTACTCACTCTGAGTTCTCAAAAAGGGTTTCTTCACCACGGGAAGTTAATTAAATACCATTTGGAGGCATTTAATGTTAGAGCAAAAACGGCTGATTTTCGACAAAAGAGATAACACCCCCCCATTACATCATGCTTCAGAAATGTGGAAAATGGTCCGTTTTCAAATGTTTTATTTTTGAACGTCAGTTCACATTTGTAGGTGGATCATCAGTGTTAGAGCTAAAATTAGCATGTTTAAAGTGATTTTCATGCTTCCAGGGGCCCAAAACACAAGATTTATGGAATGGTTAAAAGTGCATGAAAATGGCCAATTTACTCACTCTGAGTTCTCAAAAAGGGTTTCTTCACCACGGGAAGTTAATTAAATACCATTTGGAGGCATTTAATGTTCGAGCAAAAACGGCTGATTTTCGACAAAAGAGATAACACCCCCCCATTACGTCATTCTTCAGAAATGTGGAAAATGGTCCGTTTTCAAATGTTTTATTTTTGAACGTCAGTTCACATTTGTAGCTGGATCATCAGTGTTAGAGCTAAAATTAGCATGTTTAAAGTGATTTTCATGCTTCCAGGGGCTCGGGAAGTTAATTAAATACCATTTGGAGGCATTTAATGTTCGAGCAAAAACGGCTGATTTTCGACAAAAGAGATAACACCCCCCCATTACGTCATGCTTCAGAAATGTGGAAAATGGTCCGTTTTCAAATGTTTTATTTTTGAACGTCAGTTCACATTTGTAGGTGGATCATCAGTGTTAGAGCTAAAATTAGCATGTTTAAAGTGATTTTCATGCTTCCAGGGGCCCAAAACACAAGATTTATGGAATGGTTAAAAGTGCATGAAAATGGCCAATTTACTCACTCTGAGTTCTCAAAAAGGGTTTCTTCACCCCGGGAAGTTAATTAAATACCATTTGGAGGCATTTAATGTTAGAGCAAAAACGGCTGATTTTCGACAAAAGAGATAACACCCCCCCATTACGTCATGCTTCAGAAATGTGGAAAATGGTCAGTTTTCAAATGTTTCATTTTTGAACGTCAGTTCACATTTGTAGGTGGATCATCAGTGTTAGAGCTAAAATTAGCATGTTTAAAGTGATTTTCATGCTTCCAGGGGCTCGGGAAGTGAAATAAATACCATTTGGAGGCATTTAATGTTCGAGCAAAAACGGCTGATTTTCGACAAAAGAGATAACACCCCCCCATTACGTCATGCTTCAGAAATGTGGAAAATGGTCCGTTTTCAAATGTTTTATTTTTGAACGTCAGTTCACATTTGTAGGTGGATCATCAGTGTTAGAGCTAAAATTAGCATGTTTAAAGTGATTTTCATGCTTCCAGGGGCTCGGGAAGTTAATTAAATACCATTTGGAGGCATTTAATGTTCGAGCAAAAACGGCTGATTTTCGACAAAAGAGATAACACCCCCCCATTACATCATGCTTCAGAAATGTGGAAAATGGTCCGTTTTCAAATGTTTTATTTTTGAACGTCAGTTCACATTTGTAGGTGGATCATCAGTGTTAGAGCTAAAATTAGCATGTTTAAAGTGATTTTCATGCTTCCAGGGGCCCAAAACACAAGATTTATGGAATGGTTAAAAGTGCATGAAAATGGCCAATTTACTCACTCTGAGTTCTCAAAAAGGGTTTCTTCACCCCGGGAAGTTAATTAAATACCATTTGGAGGCATTTAATGTTAGAGCAAAAACGGCTGATTTTCGACAAAAGAGATAACACCCCCCCATTACGTCATGCTTCAGAAATGTGGAAAATGGTCCGTTTTCAAATGTTTTATTTTTGAACGTCAGTTCACATTTGTAGGTGGATCATCAGAGTTAGAGCTAAAATTAGCATGTTTAAAGTGATTTTCATGCTTCCAGGGGCCCACAACACAAGATTTATGGAATGGTTAAAAGTGCATGAAAATGGCCAATTTACTCACTCTGAGTTCTTAAAAAGGGGTTCTTCACCCCGGGAAGTTAATTAAATACCATTTGGAGGCATTTAATGTTAGAGCAAAATCGGCTGATTTTCGACAAAAGAGATAACACCCCCCCATTACGTCATGCTTCAGAAATGTGGAAAATGGTCCGTTTTCAAATGTTTTATTTTTGAACGTCAGTTCACATTTGTAGGTGGATCATCAGTGTTAGAGCTAAAATTAGCATGTTTAAAGTGATTTTCATGCTTCCAGGGGCCCAAAACACAAGATTTATGGAATGGTTAAAAGTGCATGAAAATGGCCAATTTACTCACTCTGAGTTCTCAAAAAGGGTTTCTTCACCACGGGAAGTTAATTAAATACCATTTGGAGGCATTTAATGTTAGAGCAAAAACGGCTGATTTTCGACAAAAGAGATAACACCCCCCCATTACATCATGCTTCAGAAATGTGGAAAATGGTCCGTTTTCAAATGTTTTATTTTTGAACGTCAGTTCACATTTGTAGGTGGATCATCAGTGTTAGAGCTAAAATTAGCATGTTTAAAGTGATTTTCATGCTTCCAGGGGCCCAAAACACAAGATTTATGGAATGGTTAAAAGTGCATGAAAATGGCCAATTTACTCACTCTGAGTTCTCAAAAAGGGTTTCTTCACCACGGGAAGTTAATTAAATACCATTTGGAGGCATTTAATGTTAGAGCAAAAACGGCTGATTTTCGACAAAAGAGATAACACCCCCCCATTACGTCATGCTTCAGAAATGTGGAAAATGGTCCATTTTCAAATGTTTTATTTTTGAACGTCAGTTCACATTTGTAGGTGGATCATCAGTGTTAGAGCTAAAATTAGCATGTTTAAAGTGATTTTCATGCTTCTTGGGGCCCAAAACACAAGATTTATGGAATGGTTAAAAGTGCATGAAAATGGCCAATTTACTCACTCTGAGTTCTCAAAAAGGGTTTCTTCACCCCGGGAAGTTAATTAAATACCATTTGGAGGCATTTAATGTTCGAGCAAAAACGGCTGATTTTCGACAAAAGAGATAACACCCCCCCCATTACGTCATGCTTCAGAAATGTGGAAAATGGTCCGTTTTCAAATGTTTTATTTTTGAACGTCAGTTCACATTTGTAGGTGGATCATCAGTGTTAGAGCTAAAATTAGCATGTTTAAAGTGATTTTCATGCTTCCAGGGGCTCGGGAAGTTAATTAAATACCATTTGGAGGCATTTAATGTTCGAGCAAAAACGGCTGATTTTCGACAAAAGAGATAACACCCCCCCCATTACGTCATGCTTCAGAAATGTGGAAAATGGTCCGTTTTCAAATGTTTTATTTTTGAACGTCAGTTCACATTTGTAGGTGGATCATCAGTGTTAGAGCTAAAATTAGCATGTTTAAAGTGATTTTCATGCTTCCAGGGGCCCAAAACACAAGATTTATGGAATGGTTAAAAGTGCATGAAAATGGCCAATTTACTCACTCTGAGTTCTCAAAAAGGGTTTCTTCACCCCGGGAAGTTAATTAAATACAATTTGGAGGCATTTAATGTTCGAGCAAAAACGGCTGATTTTCGACAAAAGAGATAACACCCCCCCATTACGTCATGCTTCAGAAATGTGGAAAATGGTCCATTTTCAAATGTTTTATTTTTGAACGTCAGTTCACATTTGTAGGTGGATCATCAGTGTTAGAGCTAAAATTAGCATGTTTAAAGTGATTTTCATGCTTCCAGGGGCCCACAACACAAGATTTATGGAATGGTTAAAAGTGCATGAAAATGGCCAATTTACTCACTCTGAGTTCTCAAAAAGGGTTTCTTCACCCCGGGAAGTTAATTAAATACCATTTGGAGGCATTTAATGTTAGAGCAAAAACGGCTGATTTTCGACAAAAGAGATAACACTAAGCATGAGCGGATTTTGCGGATTGGCAATCCGCGAATTTTGCGGATTTGCGGATTCGCAATCCGCAAAATCCGCGAATTCCCGCGAATTTGCGGATTTTTTTTTTTTGTGTTCGCCCGTGTTTCTGCCAGTTCGCGAGGGTTTTTACAATTTCGCAATTTGCGAACTTACCTGTCGGGTCGCAAGTTTTGCGAACTTGTTGTTTCTACGTGTCCAGCCTGTTTGGGACACTCTTCTTCATCACTGCCACTCTCTGTCACCACTGCCACTCTCTGACTACTCATGCCACCCTCTGGCCCACCCATGCCACCCTCTGTTTCATCACCACACCCTCTGGTTGTCCAGTGTACATTATTTTCGGCAAAGCAAAGCACACCTTCCCTGCCTCAAGTGACCTGAATTAATTTGGGGCTGATTAATGTGTCACAGAATATTTTTTTAGCTGGCACCTGCTTCCTTAGTGCGCCCTGATTAGTGATCTTTTGCACTTGCTAAGTGCTTTCATTGTTGCAAAATTAGTTACAACACCTGCCCTGCCCCAACTGACAATAATTAATTAGGGGCTGATTAATGGATTTTAACTTCCAGCCTGGCTCCTGCTTGTCTCCCTTAGCTGTAATTCAGGACCTTTGTGGCATATGTGTAACTATTCTGAGGTTCAGAGCAGGGTCACATAATAGTTTCAACTGGCAACTGAACTCTGGAGGGGCCCCTCAGGAAGCACTACAGGAAATGGCTACTAATGATGTGCCTGAACTTTTGAACCTGGTAAGTAGTTACTTTCAGTTTTGCTAAGATCGTATTTCTGCAATTTTGCACTTATTCGCGGGGCGCGAACTCACGCGAACAGTGCGAGCAGTGCGAGCAAAATCCGCTGCTCGCGGATTTGCGGATTTTGCGGGAAATTCGCAAATCTCGCGGATTGCGGATTTCCCGAAAATCCGCAAAATCCGCGAGCGTAACGGATTTTCCGCCCATGCTTAGATAACACCCCCCCATTACGTCATGCTTCAGAAATGTGGAAAATGGTCCATTTTCAAATGTTTTATTTTTGAACGTCAGTTCACATTTGTAGGTGGATCATCAGTGTTAGAGCTAAAATTAGCATGTTTAAAGTGATTTTCATGCTTCCAGGGGCCCAAAACACAAGATTTATGGAATGGTTAAAAGTGCATGAAAATGGCCAATTTACTCACTCTGAGTTCTCAAAAAGGGATTCTTCACCACGGGAAGTTAATTAAATACCATTTGGAGGCATTTAATGTTAGAGCAAAAACGGCTGATTTTCGACAAAAGAGATAACACCCCCCCATTACGTCATGCTTCAGAAATGTGGAAAATGGTCCGTTTTCAAATGTTTTATTTTTGAACGTCAGTTCACATTTGTAGGTGGATCATCAGTGTTAGAGCTAAAATTAGCATGTTTAAAGTGATTTTCATGCTTCTTGGGGCCCAAAACACAAGATTTATGGAATGGTTAAAAGTGCATGAAAATGGCCAATTTACTCACTCTAACTTCTCAAAAAGGGTTTCTTCACACCGGGAAGTTAATTAAATACCATTTGGAGGCATTTAATGTTCGAGCAAAAACGGCTGAATTTCGACAAAAGAGATAACACCCCCCCATTAAGTCATGCTTCAGAAATGTGGAAAATGGTCCGTTTTCAAATGTTTTATTTTTGAACGTCAGTTCACATTTGTAGGTGGATCATCAGTGTTAGAGCTAAAATTAGCATGTTTAAAGTGATTTTCATGCTTCCAGGGGCTCGGGAAGTTAATTAAATACCATTTGGAGGCATTTAATGTTCGAGCAAAAACGGCTGATTTTCGACAAAAGAGATAACACCCCCCCCATTACGTCATGCTTCAGAAATGTGGAAAATGGTCCGTTTTCAAATGTTTTATTTTTGAACGTCAGTTCACATTTGTAGGTGGATCATCAGTGTTAGAGCTAAAATTAGCATGTTTAAAGTGATTTTCATGCTTCCAGGGGCCCAAAACACAAGATTTATGGAATGGTTAAAAGTGCATGAAAATGGCCAATTTACTCACTCTGAGTTCTCAAAAAGGGTTTCTTCACCCCGGGAAGTTAATTAAATACCATTTGGAGGCATTTAATGTTCGAGCAAAAACGGCTGATTTTCGACAAAAGAGATAACACCCCCCCATTACGTCATGCTTCAGAAATTTGGAAAATGGTCCGTTTTCAAATGTTTTATTTTTGAACGTCAGTTCACATTTGTAGGTGGATCATCAGTGTTAGAGCTAAAATTAGCATGTTTAAAGTGATTTTCATGCTTCCAGGGGCCCAAAACACAAGATTTATGGAATGGTTAAAAGTGCATGAAAATGGCCAATTTACTCACTCTGAGTTCTCAAAAAGGGTTTCTTCACCCCGGGAAGTTAATTAAATACCATTTGGAGGCATTTAATGTTAGAGCAAAAACAGCTGATTTTCGACAAAAGAGATAACACCCCCCCATTACGTCATGCTTCAGAAATGTGGAAAATGGTCCGTTTTCAAATGTTTTATTTTTGAACGTCAGTTCACATTTGTAGGTGGATCATCAGTGTTAGAGCTAAAATTAGCATGTTTAAAGTGATTTTCATGCTTCCAGGGGCCCAAAACACAAGATTTATGGAATGGTTAAAAGTGCATGAAAATGGCCAATTTACTCACACTGAGTTCTCAAAAAGGGTTTCTTCACCCCGGGAAGTTAATTAAATACCATTTGGAGGCATTTAATGTTCGAGCAAAAACGGCTGATTTTCGACAAAAGAGATAACACCCCCCCATTACGTCATGCTTCAGAAATGTGGAAAATGGTCCGTTTTCAAATGTTTTATTTTTGAACGTCAGTTCACATTTGTAGGTGGATCATCAGTGTTAGAGCTAAAATTAGCATGTTTAAAGTGATTTTCATGCTTCCAGGGGCTCGGGAAGTGAAATAAATACCATTTGGAGGCATTTAATGTTCGAGCAAAAAAGGCTGATTTTCCACAAAAGAGATAACACCCCCCATTACGTCATGCTTCAGAAATGTGGAAAATGGTCCGTTTTCAAATGTTTCATTTTTGAACGTCAGTTCACATTTGTAGGTGGATCATCAGTGTTCGAGCTAAAATTAGCATGTTTAAAGTGATTTTCATGCTTCCAGGGGCTCGGGAAGTTAATTAAATACCATTTGGAGGCATTTAATGTTCGAGCAAAAACGGCTGATTTTCGACAAAAGAGATAACACCCCCCCATTACGTCATGCTTCAGAAATGTGGAAAATGGTCCGTTTTCAAATGTTTTATTTTTGAACGTCAATTCACATTTGTAGCTGGATCATCAGTGTTAGAGCTAAAATTAGCATGTTTAAAGTGATTTTCATGCTTCCAGGGGCTCGGGAAGTTAATTAAATACCATTTGGAGGCATTTAATGTTCGAGCAAAAACGGCTGATTTTCGACAAAAGAGATAACACCCCCCCATTACGTCATGCTTCAGAAATGTGGAAAATGGTCCGTTTTCAAATGTTTTATTTTTGAACGTCAGTTCACATTTGTAGGTGGATCATCAGTGTTAGAGCTAAAATTAGCATGTTTAAAGTGATTTTCATGCTTCCAGGGGCCCAAAACACAAGATTTATGGAATGGTTAAAAGTGCATGAAAATGGCCAATTTACTCACTCTGAGTTCTCAAAAAGGGTTTCTTCACCACGGGAAGTTAATTAAATACCATTTGGAGGCATTTAATGTTAGAGCAAAAACGGCTGATTTTCGACAAAAGAGATAACACCCCCCCATTACGTCATGCTTCAGAAATGTGGAAAATGGTCCGTTTTCAAATGTTTCATTTTTGAACGTCAGTTCACATTTGTAGGTGGATCATCAGTGTTAGAGCTAAAATTAGCATGTTTAAAGTGATTTTCATGCTTCCAGGGGCTCGGGAAGTGAAATAAATACCATTTGGAGGCATTTAATGTTCGAGCAAAAACGGCTGATTTTCGACAAAAGAGATAACACCCCCCCATTACGTCATGCTTCAGAAATGTGGAAAATGGTCCGTTTTCAAATGTTTTATTTTTGAACGTCAGTTCACATTTGTAGGTGGATCATCAGTGTTAGAGCTAAAATTAGCATGTTTAAAGTGATTTTCATGCTTCCAGGGGCCCAAAACACAAGATTTATGGAATGGTTAAAAGTGCATGAAAATGGCCAATTTACTCACTCTGAGTTCTCAAAAAGGGTTTCTTCACCCCGGGAAGTTAATTAAATACCATTTGGAGGCATTTAATGTTAGAGCGAAAACGGCTGATTTTCGACAAAAGAGATAACACCCCCCCCATTACGTCATGCTTCAGAAATGTGGAAAATGGTCCGTTTTCAAATGTTTTATTTTTGAACGTCAGTTCACATTTGTAGGTGGATCATCAGTGTTAGAGCTAAAATTAGCATGTTTAAAGTGATTTTCATGCTTCCAGGGGCCCACAACACAAGATTTATGGAATGGTTAAAAGTGCATGAAAATGGCCAATTTACTCACTCTGAGTTCTCAAAAAGGGTTTCTTCACCCCGGGAAGTTAATTAAATACCATTTGGAGGCATTTAATGTTAGAGCAAAAACGGCTGATTTTCGACAAAAGAGATAACACCCCCCCATTACGTCATGCTTCAGAAATGTGGAAAATGGTCCGTTTTCAAATGTTTTATTTTTGAACGTCAGTTCACATTTGTAGGTGGATCATCAGTGTTAGAGCTAAAATTAGCATGTTTAAAGTGATTTTCATGCTTCCAGGGGCCCAAAACACAAGATTTATGGAATGGTTAAAAGTGCATGAAAATGGCCAATTTACTCACTCTGAGTTCTCAAAAAGGGTTTCTTCACCACGGGAAGTTAATTAAATACCATTTGGAGGCATTTAATGTTCGAGCAAAAACGGCTGATTTTCGACAAAAGAGATAACACCCCCCCATTACGTCATGCTTCAGAAATGTGGAAAATGGTCCGTTTTCAAATGTTTTATTTTTGAACGTCAGTTCACATTTGTAGGTGGATCATCAGTGTTAGAGCTAAAATTAGCATGTTTAAAGTGATTTTCATGCTTCCAGGGGCCCAAAACACAAGATTTATGGAATGGTTAAAAGTGCATGAAAATGGCCAATTTACTCACTCTGAGTTCTCAAAAAGGGTTTCTTCACCCCGGGAAGTTAATTAAATACCATTTGGAGGCATTTAATGTTAGAGCAAAAACGGCTGATTTTCGACAAAAGAGATAACACCCCCCCATTACGTCATGCTTCAGAAATGTGGAAAATGGTCAGTTTTCAAATGTTTCATTTTTGAACGTCAGTTCACATTTGTAGGTGGATCATCAGTGTTAGAGCTAAAATTAGCATGTTTAAAGTGATTTTCATGCTTCCAGGGGCTCGGGAAGTGAAATAAATACCATTTGGAGGCATTTAATGTTCGAGCAAAAACGGCTGATTTTCGACAAAAGAGATAACACCCCCCCATTACGTCATGCTTCAGAAATGTGGAAAATGGTCCGTTTTCAAATGTTTTATTTTTGAACGTCAGTTCACATTTGTAGGTGGATCATCAGTGTTAGAGCTAAAATTAGCATGTTTAAAGTGATTTTCATGCTTCCAGGGGCTCGGGAAGTTAATTAAATACCATTTGGAGGCATTTAATGTTCGAGCAAAAACGGCTGATTTTCGACAAAAGAGATAACACCCCCCCATTACGTCATGCTTCAGAAATGTGGAAAATGGTCCGTTTTCAAATGTTTTATTTTTGAACGTCAGTTCACATTTGTAGGTGGATCATCAGTGTTAGAGCTAAAATTAGCATGTTTAAAGTGATTTTCATGCTTCCAGGGGCCCAAAACACAAGATTTATGGAATGGTTAAAGTGCATGAAAATGGCCAATTTACTCACTCTGAGTTCTCAAAAAGGGTTTCTTCACCCCGGGAAGTTAATTAAATACCATTTGGAGGCATTTAATGTTAGAGCAAAAACGGCAGATTTTCGACAAAAGAGATAACACCCCCCCATTACGTCATGCTTCAGAAATGTGGAAAATGGTCCGTTTTCAAATGTTTTATTTTTGAACGTCAGTTCACATTTGTAGGTGGATCATCAGTGTTAGAGCTAAAATTAGCATGTTTAAAGTGATTTTCATGCTTCCAGGGGCCCACAACACAAGATTTATGGAATGGTTAAAAGTGCATGAAAATGGCCAATTTACTCACTCTGAGTTCTTAAAAAGGGGTTCTTCACCCCGGGAAGTTAATTAAATACCATTTGGAGGCATTTAATGTTAGAGCAAAAACGGCTGATTTTCGACAAAAGAGATAACACCCCCCCATTACGTCATGCTTCAGAAATGTGGAAAATGGTCCGTTTTCAAATGTTTTATTTTTGAACGTCAGTTCACATTTGTAGGTGGATCATCAGTGTTAGAGCTAAAATTAGCATGTTTAAAGTGATTTTCATGCTTCCAGGGGCCCAAAACACAAGATTTATGGAATGGTTAAAAGTGCATGAAAATGGCCAATTTACTCACTCTGAGTTCTCAAAAAGGGTTTCTTCACCACGGGAAGTTAATTAAATACCATTTGGAGGCATTTAATGTTAGAGCAAAAACGGCTGATTTTCGACAAAAGAGATAACACCCCCCCATTACATCATGCTTCAGAAATGTGGAAAATGGTCCGTTTTCAAATGTTTTATTTTTGAACGTCAGTTCACATTTGTAGGTGGATCATCAGTGTTAGAGCTAAAATTAGCATGTTTAAAGTGATTTTCATGCTTCCAGGGGCCCAAAACACAAGATTTATGGAATGGTTAAAAGTGCATGAAAATGGCCAATTTACTCACTCTGAGTTCTCAAAAAGGGTTTCTTCACCCCGGGAAGTTAATTAAATACCATTTGGAGGCATTTAATGTTAGAGCAAAAACGGCTGATTTTCGACAAAAGAGATAACACCCCCCCATTACGTCATGCTTCAGAAATGTGGAAAATGGTCAGTTTTCAAATGTTTCATTTTTGAACGTCAGTTCACATTTGTAGGTGGATCATCAGTGTTAGAGCTAAAATTAGCATGTTTAAAGTGATTTTCATGCTTCCAGGGGCTCGGGAAGTGAAATAAATACCATTTGGAGGCATTTAATGTTCGAGCAAAAACGGCTGATTTTCGACAAAAGAGATAACACCCCCCCATTACGTCATGCTTCAGAAATGTGGAAAATGGTCCGTTTTCAAATGTTTTATTTTTGAACGTCAGTTCACATTTGTAGGTGGATCATCAGTGTTAGAGCTAAAATTAGCATGTTTAAAGTGATTTTCATGCTTCCAGGGGCTCGGGAAGTTAATTAAATACCATTTGGAGGCATTTAATGTTCGAGCAAAAACGGCTGATTTTCGACAAAAGAGATAACACCCCCCCATTACGTCATGCTTCAGAAATGTGGAAAATGGTCCGTTTTCAAATGTTTTATTTTTGAACGTCAGTTCACATTTGTAGGTGGATCATCAGTGTTAGAGCTAAAATTAGCATGTTTAAAGTGATTTTCATGCTTCCAGGGGCCCAAAACACAAGATTTATGGAATGGTTAAAGTGCATGAAAATGGCCAATTTACTCACTCTGAGTTCTCAAAAAGGGTTTCTTCACCCCGGGAAGTTAATTAAATACCATTTGGAGGCATTTAATGTTAGAGCAAAAACGGCAGATTTTCGACAAAAGAGATAACACCCCCCCATTACGTCATGCTTCAGAAATGTGGAAAATGGTCCGTTTTCAAATGTTTTATTTTTGAACGTCAGTTCACATTTGTAGGTGGATCATCAGTGTTAGAGCTAAAATTAGCATGTTTAAAGTGATTTTCATGCTTCCAGGGGCCCACAACACAAGATTTATGGAATGGTTAAAAGTGCATGAAAATGGCCAATTTACTCACTCTGAGTTCTTAAAAAGGGGTTCTTCACCCCGGGAAGTTAATTAAATACCATTTGGAGGCATTTAATGTTAGAGCAAAAACGGCTGATTTTCGACAAAAGAGATAACACCCCCCCATTACGTCATGCTTCAGAAATGTGGAAAATGGTCCGTTTTCAAATGTTTTATTTTTGAACGTCAGTTCACATTTGTAGGTGGATCATCAGTGTTAGAGCTAAAATTAGCATGTTTAAAGTGATTTTCATGCTTCCAGGGGCCCAAAACACAAGATTTATGGAATGGTTAAAAGTGCATGAAAATGGCCAATTTACTCACTCTGAGTTCTCAAAAAGGGTTTCTTCACCACGGGAAGTTAATTAAATACCATTTGGAGGCATTTAATGTTAGAGCAAAAACGGCTGATTTTCGACAAAAGAGATAACACCCCCCCATTACATCATGCTTCAGAAATGTGGAAAATGGTCCGTTTTCAAATGTTTTATTTTTGAACGTCAGTTCACATTTGTAGGTGGATCATCAGTGTTAGAGCTAAAATTAGCATGTTTAAAGTGATTTTCATGCTTCCAGGGGCCCAAAACACAAGATTTATGGAATGGTTAAAAGTGCATGAAAATGGCCAATTTACTCACTCTGAGTTCTCAAAAAGGGTTTCTTCACCACGGGAAGTTAATTAAATACCATTTGGAGGCATTTAATGTTAGAGCAAAAACGGCTGATTTTCGACAAAAGAGATAACACCCCCCCATTACGTCATGCTTCAGAAATGTGGAAAATGGTCCATTTTCAAATGTTTTATTTTTGAACGTCAGTTCACATTTGTAGGTGGATCATCAGTGTTAGAGCTAAAATTAGCATGTTTAAAGTGATTTTCATGCTTCTTGGGGCCCAAAACACAAGATTTATGGAATGGTTAAAAGTGCATGAAAATGGCCAATTTACTCACTCTGAGTTCTCAAAAAGGGTTTCTTCACCCCGGGAAGTTAATTAAATACCATTTGGAGGCATTTAATGTTCGAGCAAAAACGACTGATTTTCGACAAAAGAGATAACACCCCCCCCATTACGTCATGCTTCAGAAATGTGGAAAATGGTCCGTTTTCAAATGTTTTATTTTTGAACGTCAGTTCACATTTGTAGGTGGATCATCAGTGTTAGAGCTAAAATTAGCATGTTTAAAGTGATTTTCATGCTTCCAGGGGCTCGGGAAGTTAATTAAATACCATTTGGAGGCATTTAATGTTCGAGCAAAAACGGCTGATTTTCGACAAAAGAGATAACACCCCCCCCATTACGTCATGCTTCAGAAATGTGGAAAATGGTCCGTTTTCAAATGTTTTATTTTTGAACGTCAGTTCACATTTGTAGGTGGATCATCAGTGTTAGAGCTAAAATTAGCATGTTTAAAGTGATTTTCATGCTTCCAGGGGCCCAAAACACAAGATTTATGGAATGGTTAAAAGTGCATGAAAATGGCCAATTTACTCACTCTGAGTTCTCAAAAAGGGTTTCTTCACCCCGGGAAGTTAATTAAATACAATTTGGAGGCATTTAATGTTCGAGCAAAAACGGCTGATTTTCGACAAAAGAGATAACACCCCCCCATTACGTCATGCTTCAGAAATGTGGAAAATGGTCCGTTTTCAAATGTTTTATTTTTGAACGTCAGTTCACATTTGTAGGTGGATCATCAGTGTTAGAGCTAAAATTAGCATGTTTAAAGTGATTTTCATGCTTCCAGGGGCCCACAACACAAGATTTATGGAATGGTTAAAAATGCATGAAAATGGCCAATTTTCTCACTCTGAGTTCTCAAAAAGGGTTTCTTCACCCCGGGAAGTTAATTAAATACCATTTGGAGGCATTTAATGTTAGAGCAAAAACGGCTGATTTTCGACAAAAGAGATAACACCCCCCCATTACGTCATGCTTCAGAAATGTGGAAAATGGTCCATTTTCAAATGTTTTATTTTTGAACGTCAGTTCACATTTGTAGGTGGATCATCAGTGTTAGAGCTAAAATTAGCATGTTTAAAGTGATTTTCATGCTTCCAGGGGCCCAAAACACAAGATTTATGGAATGGTTAAAAGTGCATGAAAATGGCCAATTTACTCACTCTGAGTTCTCAAAAAGGGTTTCTTCACCACGGGAAGTTAATTAAATACCATTTGGAGGCATTTAATGTTAGAGCAAAAACGGCTGATTTTCGACAAAAGAGATAACA
This sequence comes from Lissotriton vulgaris, assembly GCF_964263255.1. Classification (NCBI taxonomy): domain Eukaryota; kingdom Metazoa; phylum Chordata; class Amphibia; order Caudata; family Salamandridae; genus Lissotriton; species Lissotriton vulgaris. The sequence continues at coordinate 329,086 of NW_028242601.1, forward strand.
CCCCCCCATTACGTCATGCTTCAGAAATGTGGAAAATGGTCCGTTTTCAAATGTTTTATTTTTGAACGTCAGTTCACATTTGTAGGTGGATCATCAGTGTTAGAGCTAAAATTAGCATGTTTAAAGTGATTTTCATGCTTCTTGGGGCCCAAAACACAAGATTTATGGAATGGTTAAAAGTGCATGAAAATGGCCAATTTACTCACTCTAACTTCTCAAAAAGGGTTTCTTCACCCCGGGAAGTTAATTAAATACCATTTGGAGGCATTTAATGTTCGAGCAAAAACGGCTGAATTTCGACAAAAGAGATAACACCCCCCCATTAAGTCATGCTTCAGAAATGTGGAAAATGGTCCGTTTTCAAATGTTTTATTTTTGAACGTCAGTTCACATTTGTAGGTGGATCATCAGTGTTAGAGCTAAAATTAGCATGTTTAAAGTGATTTTCATGCTTCCAGGGGCTCGGGAAGTTAATTAAATACCATTTGGAGGCATTTAATGTTCGAGCAAAAACGGCTGATTTTCGACAAAAGAGATAACACCCCCCCCATTACGTCATGCTTCAGAAATGTGGAAAATGGTCCGTTTTCAAATGTTTTATTTTTGAACGTCAGTTCACATTTGTAGGTGGATCATCAGTGTTAGAGCTAAAATTAGCATGTTTAAAGTGATTTTCATGCTTCCAGGGGCCCAAAACACAAGATTTATGGAATGGTTAAAAGTGCATGAAAATGGCCAATTTACTCACTCTGAGTTCTCAAAAAGGGTTTCTTCACCCCGGGAAGTTAATTAAATACCATTTGGAGGCATTTAATGTTCGAGCAAAAACGGCTGATTTTCGACAAAAGAGATAACACCCCCCCATTACGTCATGCTTCAGAAATTTGGAAAATGGTCCGTTTTCAAATGTTTTATTTTTGAACGTCAGTTCACATTTGTAGGTGGATCATCAGTGTTAGAGCTAAAATTAGCATGTTTAAAGTGATTTTCATGCTTCCAGGGGCCCAAAACACAAGATTTATGGAATGGTTAAAAGTGCATGAAAATGGCCAATTTACTCACTCTGAGTTCTCAAAAAGGGTTTCTTCACCCCGGGAAGTTAATTAAATACCATTTGGAGGCATTTAATGTTAGAGCAAAAACAGCTGATTTTCGACAAAAGAGATAACACCCCCCCATTACGTCATGCTTCAGAAATGTGGAAAATGGTCCGTTTTCAAATGTTTTATTTTTGAACGTCAGTTCACATTTGTAGGTGGATCATCAGTGTTAGAGCTAAAATTAGCATGTTTAAAGTGATTTTCATGCTTCCAGGGGCCCAAAACACAAGATTTATGGAATGGTTAAAAGTGCATGAAAATGGCCAATTTACTCACACTGAGTTCTCAAAAAGGGTTTCTTCACCCCGGGAAGTTAATTAAATACCATTTGGAGGCATTTAATGTTCGAGCAAAAACGGCTGATTTTCGACAAAAGAGATAACACCCCCCCATTACGTCATGCTTCAGAAATGTGGAAAATGGTCCGTTTTCAAATGTTTTATTTTTGAACGTCAGTTCACATTTGTAGGTGGATCATCAGTGTTAGAGCTAAAATTAGCATGTTTAAAGTGATTTTCATGCTTCCAGGGGCTCGGGAAGTGAAATAAATACCATTTGGAGGCATTTAATGTTCGAGCAAAAAAGGCTGATTTTCCACAAAAGAGATAACACCCCCCCATTACGTCATGCTTCAGAAATGTGGAAAATGGTCCTTTTTCAAATGTTTCATTTTTGAACGTCAGTTCACATTTGTAGGTGGATCATCAGTGTTCGAGCTAAAATTAGCATGTTTAAAGTGATTTTCATGCTTCCAGGGGCCCAAAACACAAGATTTATGGAATGGTTAAAAGTGCATGAAAATGGCCAATTTACTCACTCTGAGTTCTCAAAAAGGGTTTCTTCACCCCGGGAAGTTAATTAAATACCATTTGGAGGCATTTAATGTTAGAGCAAAAACGGCTGATTTTCGACAAAAGAGATAACACCCCCCCATTACGTCATGCTTCAGAAATGTGGAAAATGGTCCGTTTTCAAATGTTTCATTTTTGAACGTCAGTTCACATTTGTAGGTGGATCATCAGTGTTAGAGCTAAAATTAGCATGTTTAAAGTGATTTTCATGCTTCCAGGGGGTCGGGAAGTTAATTAAATACCATTTGGAGGCATTTAATGTTCGAGCAAAAACGGCTGATTTTCGACAAAAGAGATAACACCCCCCCATTACGTCATGCTTCAGAAATGTGGAAAATGGTCCGTTTTCAAATGTTTTATTTTTGAACGTCAATTCACATTTGTAGCTGGATCATCAGTGTTAGAGCTAAAATTAGCATGTTTAAAGTGATTTTCATGCTTCCAGGGGCTCGGGAAGTTAATTAAATACCATTTGGAGGCATTTAATGTTCGAGCAAAAACGGCTGATTTTCGACAAAAGAGATAACACCCCCCCATTACGTCATGCTTCAGAAATGTGGAAAATGGTCCGTTTTCAAATGTTTTATTTTTGAACGTCAGTTCACATTTGTAGGTGGATCATCAGTGTTAGAGCTAAAATTAGCATGTTTAAAGTGATTTTCATGCTTCCAGGGGCCCAAAACACAAGATTTATGGAATGGTTAAAAGTGCATGAAAATGGCCAATTTACTCACTCTGAGTTCTCAAAAAGGGTTTCTTCACCCCGGGAAGTTAATTAAATACCATTTGGAGGCATTTAATGTTAGAGCAAAAACGGCTGATTTTCGACAAAAGAGATAACACCCCCCCATTACGTCATGCTTCAGAAATGTGGAAAATGGTCCGTTTTCAAATGTTTCATTTTTGAACGTCAGTTCACATTTGTAGGTGGATCATCAGTGTTAGAGCTAAAATTAGCATGTTTAAAGTGATTTTCAAGCTTCCAGGGGCTCGGGAAGTGAAATAAATACCATTTGGAGGCATTTAATGTTCGAGCAAAAACGGCTGATTTTCGACAAAAGAGATAACACCCCCCCATTACGTCATGCTTCAGAAATGTGGAAAATGGTCCGTTTTCAAATGTTTTATTTTTGAACGTCAGTTCACATTTGTAGGTGGATCATCAGTGTTAGAGCTAAAATTAGCATGTTTAAAGTGATTTTCATGCTTCCAGGGGCCCAAAACACAAGATTTATGGAATGGTTAAAAGTGCATGAAAATGGCCAATTTACTCACTCTGAGTTCTCAAAAAGGGTTTCTTCACCCCGGGAAGTTAATTAAATACAATTTGGAGGCATTTAATGTTCGAGCAAAAACGGCTGATTTTCGACAAAAGAGATAACACCCCCCCATTACGTCATGCTTCAGAAATGTGGAAAATGGTCCGTTTTCAAATGTTTTATTTTTGAACGTCAGTTCACATTTGTAGGTGGATCATCAGTGTTAGAGCTAAAATTAGCATGTTTAAAGTGATTTTCATGCTTCCAGGGGCCCACAACACAAGATTTATGGAATGGTTAAAAGTGCATGAAAATGGCCAATTTACTCACTCTGAGTTCTCAAAAAGGGTTTCTTCACCCCGGGAAGTTAATTAAATACCATTTGGAGGCATTTAATGTTAGAGCAAAAACGGCTGATTTTCGACAAAAGAGATAACACCCCCCCATTACGTCATGCTTCAGAAATGTGGAAAATGGTCCATTTTCAAATGTTTTATTTTTGAACGTCAGTTCACATTTGTAGGTGGATCATCAGTGTTAGAGCTAAAATTAGCATGTTTAAAGTGATTTTCATGCTTCCAGGGGCCCAAAACACAAGATTTATGGAATGGTTAAAAGTGCATGAAAATGGCCAATTTACTCACTCTGAGTTCTCAAAAAGGGTTTCTTCACCACGGGAAGTTAATTAAATACCATTTGGAGGCATTTAATGTTAGAGCAAAAACGGCTGATTTTCGACAAAAGAGATAACACCCCCCCATTACGTCATGCTTCAGAAATGTGGAAAATGGTCCGTTTTCAAATGTTTTATTTTTGAACGTCAGTTCACATTTGTAGGTGGATCATCAGTGTTAGAGCTAAAATTAGCATGTTTAAAGTGATTTTCATGCTTCTTGGGGCCCAAAACACAAGATTTATGGAATGGTTAAAAGTGCATGAAAATGGCCAATTTACTCACTCTAACTTCTCAAAAAGGGTTTCTTCACCCCGGGAAGTTAATTAAATACCATTTGGAGGCATTTAATGTTCGAGCAAAAACGGCTGAATTTCGACAAAAGAGATAACACCCCCCCATTAAGTCATGCTTCAGAAATGTGGAAAATGGTCCGTTTTCAAATGTTTTATTTTTGAACGTCAGTTCACATTTGTAGGTGGATCATCAGTGTTAGAGCTAAAATTAGCATGTTTAAAGTGATTTTCATGCTTCCAGGGGCTCGGGAAGTTAATTAAATACCATTTGGAGGCATTTAATGTTCGAGCAAAAACGGCTGATTTTCGACAAAAGAGATAACACCCCCCCCATTACGTCATGCTTCAGAAATGTGGAAAATGGTCCGTTTTCAAATGTTTTATTTTTGAACGTCAGTTCACATTTGTAGGTGGATCATCAGTGTTAGAGCTAAAATTAGCATGTTTAAAGTGATTTTCATGCTTCCAGGGGCCCAAAACACAAGATTTATGGAATGGTTAAAAGTGCATGAAAATGGCCAATTTACTCACTCTGAGTTCTCAAAAAGGGTTTCTTCACCCCGGGAAGTTAATTAAATACCATTTGGAGGCATTTAATGTTCGAGCAAAAACGGCTGATTTTCGACAAAAGAGATAACACCCCCCCATTACGTCATGCTTCAGAAATGTGGAAAATGGTCCGTTTTCAAATGTTTTATTTTTGAACGTCAATTCACATTTGTAGCTGGATCATCAGTGTTAGAGCTAAAATTAGCATGTTTAAAGTGATTTTCATGCTTCCAGGGGCTCGGGAAGTTAATTAAATACCATTTGGAGGCATTTAATGTTCGAGCAAAAACGGCTGATTTTCGACAAAAGAGATAACACCCCCCCATTACGTCATGCTTCAGAAATGTGGAAAATGGTCCGTTTTCAAATGTTTTATTTTTGAACGTCAGTTCACATTTGTAGGTGGATCATCAGTGTTAGAGCTAAAATTAGCATGTTTAAAGTGATTTTCATGCTTCCAGGGGCCCAAAACACAAGATTTATGGAATGGTTAAAAGTGCATGAAAATGGCCAATTTACTCACTCTGAGTTCTCAAAAAGGGTTTCTTCACCCCGGGAAGTTAATTAAATACAATTTGGAGGCATTTAATGTTCGAGCAAAAACGGCTGATTTTCGACAAAAGAGATAACACCCCCCCATTACGTCATGCTTCAGAAATGTGGAAAATGGTCCGTTTTCAAATGTTTTATTTTTGAACGTCAGTTCACATTTGTAGGTGGATCATCAGTGTTAGAGCTAAAATTAGCATGTTTAAAGTGATTTTCATGCTTCCAGGGGCCCACAACACAAGATTTATGGAATGGTTAAAAGTGCATGAAAATGGCCAATTTACTCACTCTGAGTTCTCAAAAAGGGTTTCTTCACCCCGGGAAGTTAATTAAATACCATTTGGAGGCATTTAATGTTAGAGCAAAAACGGCTGATTTTCGACAAAAGAGATAACACCCCCCCATTACGTCATGCTTCAGAAATGTGGAAAATGGTCCATTTTCAAATGTTTTATTTTTGAACGTCAGTTCACATTTGTAGGTGGATCATCAGTGTTAGAGCTAAAATTAGCATGTTTAAAGTGATTTTCATGCTTCCAGGGGCCCAAAACACAAGATTTATGGAATGGTTAAAAGTGCATGAAAATGGCCAATTTACTCACTCTGAGTTCTCAAAAAGGGTTTCTTCACCACGGGAAGTTAATTAAATACCATTTGGAGGCATTTAATGTTAGAGCAAAAACGGCTGATTTTCGACAAAAGAGATAACACCCCCCCATTACGTCATGCTTCAGAAATGTGGAAAATGGTCCGTTTTCAAATGTTTTATTTTTGAACGTCAGTTCACATTTGTAGGTGGATCATCAGTGTTAGAGCTAAAATTAGCATGTTTAAAGTGATTTTCATGCTTCTTGGGGCCCAAAACACAAGATTTATGGAATGGTTAAAAGTGCATGAAAATGGCCAATTTACTCACTCTAACTTCTCAAAAAGGGTTTCTTCACCCCGGGAAGTTAATTAAATACCATTTGGAGGCATTTAATGTTCGAGCAAAAACGGCTGAATTTCGACAAAAGAGATAACACCCCCCCATTAAGTCATGCTTCAGAAATGTGGAAAATGGTCCGTTTTCAAATGTTTTATTTTTGAACGTCAGTTCACATTTGTAGGTGGATCATCAGTGTTAGAGCTAAAATTAGCATGTTTAAAGTGATTTTCATGCTTCCAGGGGCTCGGGAAGTTAATTAAATACCATTTGGAGGCATTTAATGTTCGAGCAAAAACGGCTGATTTTCGACAAAAGAGATAACACCCCCCCCATTACGTCATGCTTCAGAAATGTGGAAAATGGTCCGTTTTCAAATGTTTTATTTTTGAACGTCAGTTCACATTTGTAGGTGGATCATCAGTGTTAGAGCTAAAATTAGCATGTTTAAAGTGATTTTCATGCTTCCAGGGGCCCAAAACACAAGATTTATGGAATGGTTAAAAGTGCATGAAAATGGCCAATTTACTCACTCTGAGTTCTCAAAAAGGGTTTCTTCACCCCGGGAAGTTAATTAAATACCATTTGGAGGCATTTAATGTTCGAGCAAAAACGGCTGATTTTCGACAAAAGAGATAACACCCCCCCATTACGTCATGCTTCAGAAATTTGGAAAATGGTCCATTTTCAAATGTTTTATTTTTGAACGTCAGTTCACATTTGTAGGTGGATCATCAGTGTTAGAGCTAAAATTAGCATGTTTAAAGTGATTTTCATGCTTCCAGGGGCCCAAAACACAAGATTTATGGAATGGTTAAAAGTGCATGAAAATGGCCAATTTACTCACTCTGAGTTCTCAAAAAGGGTTTCTTCACCCCGGGAAGTTAATTAAATACCATTTGGAGGCATTTAATGTTAGAGCAAAAACAGCTGATTTTCGACAAAAGAGATAACACCCCCCCATTACGTCATGCTTCAGAAATGTGGAAAATGGTCCGTTTTCAAATGTTTTATTTTTGAACGTCAGTTCACATTTGTAGGTGGATCATCAGTGTTAGAGCTAAAATTAGCATGTTTAAAGTGATTTTCATGCTTCCAGGGGCCCAAAACACAAGATTTATGGAATGGTTAAAAGTGCATGAAAATGGCCAATTTACTCACACTGAGTTCTCAAAAAGGGTTTCTTCACCCCGGGAAGTTAATTAAATACCATTTGGAGGCATTTAATGTTCGAGCAAAAACGGCTGATTTTCGACAAAAGAGATAACACCCCCCCATTACGTCATGCTTCAGAAATGTGGAAAATGGTCCGTTTTCAAATGTTTCATTTTTGAACGTCAGTTCACATTTGTAGGTGGATCATCAGTGTTAGAGCTAAAATTAGCATGTTTAAAGTGATTTTCATGCTTCCAGGGGCTCGGGAAGTGAAATAAATACCATTTGGAGGCATTTAATGTTCGAGCAAAAAAGGCTGATTTTCCACAAAAGAGATAACACCCCCCCATTACGTCATGCTTCAGAAATGTGGAAAATGGTCCGTTTTCAAATGTTTCATTTTTGAACGTCAGTTCACATTTGTAGGTGGATCATCAGTGTTCGAGCTAAAATTAGCATGTTTAAAGTGATTTTCATGCTTCCAGGGGCCCAAAACACAAGATTTATGGAATGGTTAAAAGTGCATGAAAATGGCCAATTTACTCACTCTGAGTTCTCAAAAAGGGTTTCTTCACCCCGGGAAGTTAATTAAATACCATTTGGAGGCATTTAATGTTAGAGCAAAAACGGCTGATTTTCGACAAAAGAGATAACACCCCCCCATTACGTCATGCTTCAGAAATGTGGAAAATGGTCCGTTTTCAAATGTTTCATTTTTGAACGTCAGTTCACATTTGTAGGTGGATCATCAGTGTTAGAGCTAAAATTAGCATGTTTAAAGTGATTTTCATGCTTCCAGGGGGTCGGGAAGTTAATTAAATACCATTTGGAGGCATTTAATGTTCGAGCAAAAACGGCTGATTTTCGACAAAAGAGATAACACCCCCCCATTACGTCATGCTTCAGAAATGTGGAAAATGGTCCGTTTTCAAATGTTTTATTTTTGAACGTCAATTCACATTTGTAGCTGGATCATCAGTGTTAGAGCTAAAATTAGCATGTTTAAAGTGATTTTCATGCTTCCAGGGGCTCGGGAAGTTAATTAAATACCATTTGGAGGCATTTAATGTTCGAGCAAAAACGGCTGATTTTCGACAAAAGAGATAACACCCCCCCATTACGTCATGCTTCAGAAATGTGGAAAATGGTCCGTTTTCAAATGTTTTATTTTTGAACGTCAGTTCACATTTGTAGGTGGATCATCAGTGTTAGAGCTAAAATTAGCATGTTTAAAGTGATTTTCATGCTTCCAGGGGCCCAAAACACAAGATTTATGGAATGGTTAAAAGTGCATGAAAATGGCCAATTTACTCACTCTGAGTTCTCAAAAAGGGTTTCTTCACCCCGGGAAGTTAATTAAATACCATTTGGAGGCATTTAATGTTAGAGCAAAAACGGCTGATTTTCGACAAAAGAGATAACACCCCCCCATTACGTCATGCTTCAGAAATGTGGAAAATGGTCCGTTTTCAAATGTTTCATTTTTGAACGTCAGTTCACATTTGTAGGTGGATCATCAGTGTTAGAGCTAAAATTAGCATGTTTAAAGTGATTTTCAAGCTTCCAGGGGCTCGGGAAGTGAAATAAATACCATTTGGAGGCATTTAATGTTCGAGCAAAAACGGCTGATTTTCGACAAAAGAGATAACACCCCCCCATTACGTCATGCTTCAGAAATGTGGAAAATGGTCCGTTTTCAAATGTTTTATTTTTGAACGTCAGTTCACATTTGTAGGTGGATCATCAGTGTTAGAGCTAAAATTAGCATGTTTAAAGTGATTTTCATGCTTCCAGGGGCTCGGGAAGTTAATTAAATACCATTTGGAGGCATTTAATGTTCGAGCAAAAACGGCTGATTTTCGACAAAAGAGATAACACCCCCCCATTACGTCATGCTTCAGAAATGTGGAAAATGGTCCGTTTTCAAATGTTTTATTTTTGAACGTCAGTTCACATTTGTAGGTGGATCATCAGTGTTAGAGCTAAAATTAGCATGTTTAAAGTGATTTTCATGCTTCCAGGGGCCCAAAACACAAGATTTATGGAATGGTTAAAAGTGCATGAAAATGGCCAATTTACTCACTCTGAGTTCTCAAAAAGGGTTTCTTCACCCCGGGAAGTTAATTAAATACCATTTGGAGGCATTTAATGTTCGAGCAAAAACGGCTGATTTTCGACAAAAGAGATAACACCCCCCCATTACGTCATGCTTCAGAAATGTGGAAAATGGTCCGTTTTCAAATGTTTTAATTTTGAACGTCAGTTCACATTTGTAGGTGGATCATCAGTGTTAGAGCTAAAATTAGCATCTTTAAAGTGATTTTCATGCTTCCAGGGGCCCAAAACACAAGATTTATGGAATGGTTAAAAGTGCATGAAAATGGCCAATTTACTCACTCTGAGTTCTCAAAAAGGGTTTCTTCACCCCGGGAAGTTAATTAAATACCATTTGGAGGCATTTAATGTTAGAGCAAAAACGGCTGATTTTCGACAAAAGAGATAACACCCCCCCATTATGTCATGCTTCAGAAATGTGGAAAATGGTCCGTTTTCAAATGTTTTATTTTTGAACGTCAGTTCACATTTGTAGGTGGATCATCAGTGTTGGAGCTAAAATTAGCATGTTTAAGTGATTTTCATGCTTCCAGGGGCCCAAAACACAAGATTTATGGAATGGTTAAAAGTGCATGAAAATGTCCAATTTACTCACTCTGAGTTCTCAAAAAGGGTTTCTTCACCCCGGGAAGTTAATTAAATACAATTTGGAGGCATTTAATGTTAGAGCAAAAACAGCTGATTTTCGACAAAAGAGATAACACCCCCCCATTACGTCATGCTTCAGAAATGTGGAAAATGGTCCGTTTTCAAATGTTTTATTTTTGAACGTCAGTTCACATTTGTAGGTGGATCATCAGTGTTAGAGCTAAAATTAGCATGTTTAAAGTGATTTTCATGCTTCCAGGGGCTCGGGAAGTGAAATAAATACCATTTGGAGGCATTTAATGTTCGAGCAAAAAAGGCTGATTTTCCACAAAAGAGATAACACCCCCCCATTACGTCATGCTTCAGAAATGTGGAAAATGGTAAGTTTTCAAATGTTTCATTTTTGAACGTCAGTTCACATTTGTAGGTGGATCATCAGTGTTAGAGCTAAAATTAGCATGTTTAAAGTGATTTTCATGCTTCCAGGGGCCCAAAACACAAGATTTATGGAATGGTTAAAAGTGCATGAAAATGGCCAATTTACTCACTCTGAGTTCTCAAAAAGGGTTTCTTCACCCCGGGAAGTTAATTAAATACCATTTGGAGGCATTTAATGTTAGAGCAAAAACGGCTGATTTTCGACAAAAGAGATAACACCCCCCCATTACGTCATGCTTCAGAAATGTGGAAAATGGTCTGTTTTCAAATGTTTCATTTTTGACCGTCAGTTCACATTTGTAGGTGGATCATCAGTGTTAGAGCTAAAATTAGCATGTTTAAAGTGATTTTCATGCTTCCAGGGGCTCGGGAAGTTAATTAAATACCATTTGGAGGCATTTAATGTTCGAGCAAAAACGGCTGATTTTCGACAAAAGAGATAACACCCCCCCATTACGTCATGCTTCAGAAATGTGGAAAATGGTCCGTTTTCAAATGTTTTATTTTTGAACGTCAGTTCACATTTGTAGCTGGATCATCAGTGTTAGAGCTAAAATTAGCATGTTTAAAGTGATTTTCATGCTTCCAGGGGCTCGGGAAGTTAATTAAATACCATTTGGAGGCATTTAATGTTCGAGCAAAAACGGCTGATTTTCGACAAAAGAGATAACACCCCCCCATTACGTCATGCTTCAGAAATGTGGAAAATGGTCCGTTTTCAAATGTTTTATTTTTGAACGTCAGTTCACATTTGTAGGTGGATCATCAGTGTTAGAGCTAAAATTAGCATGTTTAAAGTGATTTTCATGCTTCCAGGGGCCCAAAACACAAGATTTATGGAATGGTTAAAAGTGCATGAAAATGGCCAATTTACTCACTCTGAGTTCTCAAAAAGGGTTTCTTCACCCCGGGAAGTTAATTAAATACCATTTGGAGGCATTTAATGTTAGAGCAAAAACGGCTGATTTTCGACAAAAGAGATAACACCCCCCCATTACGTCATGCTTCAGAAATGTGGAAAATGGTCCGTTTTCAAATGTTTCATTTTTGAACGTCAGTTCACATTTGTAGGTGGATCATCAGTGTTAGAGCTAAAATTAGCATGTTTAAAGTGATTTTCATGCTTCCAGGGGCTCGGGAAGTGAAATAAATACCATTTGGAGGCATTTAATGTTCGAGCAAAAACGGCTGATTTTCGACAAAAGAGATAACACCCCCCCATTACGTCATGCTTCAGAAATGTGGAAAATGGTCCGTTTTCAAATGTTTTATTTTTGAACGTCAGTTCACATTTGTAGGTGGATCATCAGTGTTAGAGCTAAAATTAGCATGTTTAAAGTGATTTTCATGCTTCCAGGGGCTCGGGAAGTTAATTAAATACCATTTGGAGGCATTTAATGTTCGAGCAAAAACGGCTGATTTTCGACAAAAGAGATAACACCCCCCCATTACGTCATGCTTCAGAAATGTGGAAAATGGTCCGTTTTCAAATGTTTTATTTTTGAACGTCAGTTCACATTTGTAGGTGGATCATCAGTGTTAGAGCTAAAATTAGCATGTTTAAAGTGATTTTCATGCTTCCAGGGGCCCAAAACACAAGATTTATGGAATGGTTAAAAGTGCATGAAAATGGCCAATTTACTCACTCTGAGTTCTCAAAAAGGGTTTCTTCACCCCGGGAAGTTAATTAAATACCATTTGGAGGCATTTAATGTTCGAGCAAAAACGGCTGATTTTCGACAAAAGAGATAACACCCCCCCATTACGTCATGCTTCAGAAATGTGGAAAATGGTCCGTTTTCAAATGTTTTATTTTTGAACGTCAGTTCACATTTGTAGGTGGATCATCAGTGTTAGAGCTAAAATTAGCATGTTTAAAGTGATTTTCATGCTTCCAGGGGCCCAAAACACAAGATTTATGGAATTGTTAAAAGTGCATGAAAATGGCCAATTTACTCACTCTGAGTTCTCAAAAAGGGTTTCTTCACCCCGGGAAGTTAATTAAATACCATTTGGAGGCATTTAATGTTAGAGCAAAAACGGCTGATTTTCGACAAAAGAGATAACACCCCCCCATTATGTCATGCTTCAGAAATGTGGAAAATGGTCCGTTTTCAAATGTTTTATTTTTGAACGTCAGTTCACATTTGTAGGTGGATCATCAGTGTTGGAGCTAAAATTAGCATGTTTAAGTGATTTTCATGCTTCCAGGGGCCCAAAACACAAGATTTATGGAATGGTTAAAAGTGCATGAAAATGTCCAATTTACTCACTCTGAGTTCTCAAAAAGGGTTTCTTCACCCCGGGAAGTTAATTAAATACAATTTGGAGGCATTTAATGTTAGAGCAAAAACAGCTGATTTTCGACAAAAGAGATAACACCCCCCCATTACGTCATGCTTCAGAAATGTGGAAAATGGTCCGTTTTCAAATGTTTTATTTTTGAACGTCAGTTCACATTTGTAGGTGGATCATAAGTGTTAGAGCTAAAATTAGCATGTTTAAAGTGATTTTCATGCTTCCAGGGGCCCAAAACACAAGATTTATGGAATGGTTAAAAGTGCATGAAAATGGCCAATTTACTCACTCTGAGTTCTCAAAAAGGGTTTCTTCACCCCGGGAAGTTAATTAAATACCATTTGGAGGCATTTAATGTTCGAGCAAAAACGGCTGATTTTCGACAAAAGAGATAACACCCCCCATTACGTCATGCTTCAGAAATGTGGAAAATGGTCCGTTTTCAAATGTTTTATTTTTGAACGTCAGTTCACATTTGTAGGTGGATCATCAGTGTTAGAGCTAAAATTAGCATGTTTAAAGTGATTTTCATGCTTCCAGGGGCTCGGGAAGTGAAATAAATACCATTTGGAGGCATTTAATGTTCGAGCAAAAAAGGCTGATTTTCCACAAAAGAGATAACACCCCCCCATTACGTCATGCTTCAGAAATGTGGAAAATGGTCCGTTTTCAAATGTTTCATTTTTGAACGTCAGTTCACATTTGTAGGTGGATCATCAGTGTTAGAGCTAAAATTAGCATGTTTAAAGTGATTTTCATGCTTCCAGGGGCCCAAAACACAAGATTTATGGAATGGTTAAAAGTGCATGAAAATGGCCAATTTACTCACTCTGAGTTCTCAAAAAGGGTTTCTTCACCCCGGGAAGTTAATTAAATACCATTTGGAGGCATTTAATGTTAGAGCAAAAACGGCTGATTTTCGACAAAAGAGATAACACCCCCCCATTACGTCATGCTTCAGAAATGTGGAAAATGGTCCGTTTTCAAATGTTTCATTTTTGAACGTCAGTTCACATTTGTAGGTGGATCATCAGTGTTAGAGCTAAAATTAGCATGTTTAAAGTGATTTTCATGCTTCCAGGGGCTCGGGAAGTTAATTAAATACCATTTGGAGGCATTTAATGTTCGAGCAAAAACGGCTGATTTTCGACAAAAGAGATAACACCCCCCCATTACGTCATGCTTCAGAAATGTGGAAAATGGTCCGTTTTCAAATGTTTTATTTTTGAACGTCAGTTCACATTTGTAGCTGGATCATCAGTGTTAGAGCTAAAATTAGCATGTTTAAAGTGATTTTCATGCTTCCAGGGGCTCGGGAAGTTAATTAAATACCATTTGGAGGCATTTAATGTTCGAGCAAAAACGGCTGATTTTCGACAAAAGAGATAACACCCCCCCATTACGTCATGCTTCAGAAATGTGGAAAATGGTCCGTTTTCAAATGTTTTATTTTTGAACGTCAGTTCACATTTGTAGGTGGATCATCAGTGTTAGAGCTAAAATTAGCATGTTTAAAGTGATTTTGATGCTTCCAGGGGCCCAAAACACAAGATTTATGGAATGGTTAAAAGTGCATGAAAATGGCCAATTTACTCACTCTGAGTTCTCAAAAAGGGTTTCTTCACCCCGGGAAGTTAATTAAATACCATTTGGAGGCATTTAATGTTAGAGCAAAAACGGCTGATTTTCGACAAAAGAGATAACACCCCCCCATTACGTCATGCTTCAGAAATGTGGAAAATGGTCCGTTTTCAAATGTTTCATTTTTGAACGTCAGTTCACATTTGTAGGTGGATCATCAGTGTTAGAGCTAAAATTAGCATGTTTAAAGTGATTTTCATGCTTCCAGGGGCTCGGGAAGTGAAATAAATACCATTTGGAGGCATTTAATGTTCGAGCAAAAACGGCTGATTTTCGACAAAAGAGATAACACCCCCCCATTACGTCATGCTTCAGAAATGTGGAAAATGGTCCGTTTTCGAATGTTTTATTTTTGAACGTCAGTTCACATTTGTAGGTGGATCATCAGTGTTAGAGCTAAAATTAGCATGTTTAAAGTGATTTTCATGCTTCCAGGGGCTCGGGAAGTTAATTAAATACCATTTGGAGGCATTTAATGTTCGAGCAAAAACGGCTGATTTTCGACAAAAGAGATAACACCCCCCCATTACGTCATGCTTCAGAAATGTGGAAAATGGTCCGTTTTCAAATGTTTTATTTTTGAACGTCAGTTCACATTTGTAGGTGGATCATCAGTGTTAGAGCTAAAATTAGCATGTTTAAAGTGATTTTCATGCTTCCAGGGGCCCAAAACACAAGATTTATGGAATGGTTAAAAGTGCATGAAAATGGCCAATTTACTCACTCTGAGTTCTCAAAAAGGGTTTCTTCACCCCGGGAAGTTAATTTTTTTTTTAAACCTTTATTAGTTGCGTTCAGCACAAAAACATGACAGTGACAGCATCTGTAATCTAGAAAAGCATTAATCATGGTACATTCTACAGAGAGGCAGCAGCTTCATTCAGTGCAATACACCATAGGCGCGGCTTCATGTGCACAGCAGATGTGACGTCAACAATAAAAAGAAAAAACAGGACCCCTCCCTCCTCAGTTAAGGGCGTAAGCAGGATACCACTTCACGCCCCTCCACTTTCAGGCATAAGGACAAGCCAGCAGGGGCGGCAGCGCCACAACCCACCAACCCTTAATCAGCTATGATCTGTACAAGCAGTCGGATACACCAGTGTGTGTAGCAGTGTTCCATACATATGGCAAGCGTATGCATCCATGTCAATCATTGCAGCCATCAGCCTCTGTAGGGACATGCAGGTCGTACCGCAGAGCGGAGCCACACACAGCGCCCCCCTCTCAAGCGCCACCTGTATCAACGGGTTTGCGTGGCCTTCAGTGTGTGTGTCTACCATCAGTATCCCATGACATGAATGAGTAAGAGAGGCCCCCCGCTTAATCAGCGCCATAAGGCCGCCGGCTATTCCCAACCCCCTCAACATCAGTGTTACCCACATGTCACGACCATCCGTTTTAATATAGACGGTGTAAGTAACCTCCCAGTGTGTGTGAAGTAGTATGGTGAATGCAGTACATAGCAACTACGCGCTCACAGGCCTGGGACCGGTTCGTCATCACCAGAGGAGTCGCTGTGTGTCGCTTGAGACAGCCAGTACACCTGCAAGGGGGTCCAAAAATCGCTAGGCGCGCACCGGGCGGGCATCATTTCTGCATAAACGCCATGCTGGTCTTGGCAGTATGTGAGGTCGTCGAGCCATTCCTTAAATTTCGGTGCTCTCCCTCTCCCCCACCTGCAAGCTATTCTCCGCTTAGCTAGAAGTAGCGCAATGTCAACAAATTTGCGGTCCGGCCTGGGCACATGTTTGGTATAACCCAACAGCATCACTACTGGCTCCATGGGAAGCGGGCCAGCAATCATTATCTGGAGCGCGGCATGTACCTGTTCCCAATACGTTTGTATGGCTCCACATTCCCAGGCCAGATGAAGGAAATCCGCGCCAGACGCCCGGCACCTCGCACATCTATCATCTTCCGAGAGATGAAACCGGAGTTTCCTGACTGGGGTATAATAGTAGCGTTGCACAAACTTATAATGAATAATTTTCAGCCGACAGCTGGAGGAAACCCTAGCCGTGACCGAGCAGCAATAGCTCCATTGCTCGTCCGTGAGTGCAGAGGGCAGTTCAGAGTCCCAGTTGGTCCGG
Organism: Lissotriton vulgaris; assembly: GCF_964263255.1. NCBI lineage: Eukaryota > Metazoa > Chordata > Amphibia > Caudata > Salamandridae > Lissotriton > Lissotriton vulgaris. The sequence continues at coordinate 345,616 of NW_028242601.1, forward strand.
GCCTTCTGCAGTAACATTGGGCGTTGCCCACGTATAGCGGTATACATTTTAGACACTAAGTGCTTGCCATCTGATACGAGCATGACATGCAATGGTAGTACCGTCCCAGGTTCTTCCGGGAAGTTGGGGAGTATGTCACGCATACCCTGCCGGAGTCTAATGTAGTAAAACACCTCCATGGGTGTCGGGGGAGTAGTCTGGAATAACTGTTCCTTAGTACGGAACGTTCCGTCCTGAAACAGGTCGCCCCAGGTATTAAGGTGTATGTGTTTACACATGGATCGAAATCCGTTTTCCGTTAAGAGAGAAAGTTTCGGATGATACGCAAGGGGCAGTGCCGGGGAGTAAAGCATAGGGGCGTCCAGCAATTTAGTTACTCTCCGCCAGGCGTCAATAGTACCAGTAACCGTAGTAGCAGGCGTCTCAACATCCTCAATCAGTCCCATCAGCATGCCCTTAAGCGGAAGCGGATGAACGATCCAGTCCTCAGCAGCGACTTGTGGCATGAAGGGAGCGGGGTTGACCCAGAGATAGGAGTGCTGAGCCTGAGCACTGAGATAGTAAATTTCCATGTCGGGCACATCAAACCCTCCCCTATCGTATGGCTGCGTTAAGACCCTCCAGCTAAGGCGCGGTTGCTTACCGCCCCAGAAAAGGCGCAGTAGCTCAGAACGGAGCCGTTTAAAAAAATAGGCCCCCGGGTAGTAGGGAATGTTTTGAAATAAATATAAAAAACGCGGCAAGACGACCATCTTGATCAGAGAAGCTCTCCCTGCCATCGAGATCGGTAGAGCCCGCCAGCGGGTCACATTATCAGTCAACTGTGTGATAGCCACCCCGTAATTTAACCGGATAGTGTCGTCCTTATCAAGTGACACCCCTATGCCCAGGTACCGTAAGTCAGAGCTGCACCATTCCAGGGGGTAATCCAGCGGGAACCGGGTTACCGATGCCGTGAGGGGGAAGAATTGTGACTTCTTCCAGTTTATATGTACCCCGGAAATGCCACCGAACGCCACGAATTCCCTCAGCAGTGAATTAAGATGATCTTGCGGGTGACGCACGTACAAAGTAACGTCATCCGCATAGAGGGAAATACTTATCTGCCGCTGAAGACAGTTAAAGGCACTGGCCTTGTGCAGCTGTCGGATTCTGCAAGCCAATGGCTCTATCGCCAAGGCGAAAAGTAGGGGTGATAGGGGACAACCCTGCCTAGTCCCTCTCGTGATCGGCATCTGCGCCGAGAGTACCCCATTGACGACGACCCTGGCGACCGGTGAGGTGTAGAGCAGTTGCACCCAGGCTATGAAGATCCGGGGGAACCCCATCCTGCTCAGTATAGCTATTAGGTAACCCCACTCCACCGAATCGAACGCCTTGGTGGCGTCCAGAAACACGGCAGCGATCGGCAAGTCAGGTGAAATGGTGGGTATCAGGGAGAACAGCGTACGCAAGTTATGGGATGTAGCTCTCCCCGGGACAAAGCCAGACTGGTCCGGCAACACCAGGGTAGTCATAAGCAGGGACAGTCTAGTCGCCAGCACCTTCGCAAGGATCTTCGCGTCGCAGTTGAGCAGCGACAGAGGGCGATAGGCATCTGTGTCCGTCGGATCCTTCCCCGGCTTCAGAAGCGACGTGATCGCTACCTCCCTCATGGAGCCTGGCAGTATCCCCACCTCTAGCGAATCTTCGAAGACCTCCTTCAGGACCGGCGCCATGATGTCGATGTAGCATTTGTAAAACTCGGCTGGTAGGCCGTCCAGCCCCGCCGCTTTGCCATTGCTAAGGGACATGATCGCCTCTCTGATCTCGTCCAGTTCGAACGGACATCCCAAAAACGCCCTGTCGCTATCACTGAGCCAGCAGAGTGCGATATCGTCCAGGAAGTTACCGAACTCCACCTCACCCACCTGCTGCGTGGAGTATAACCGCTGGTAGTGCCGTAGGAAGGTGTTTTGAATCCCTTGGGAATCTTGGTAAGTCCTGCCCTCCCCATCAGAGATTTCCAATATATGGGTGGCGAAGCGCTGATGCCTCGTGAGAGCTGCAAGCACCTTTCCCGGTCGGTCCCCCTCACAGTAGCGCCTGGCCGTCCAGTATTTGCCCCGGAATTTTGCTTCCCTGGCCGCTTCCTCCTCAAAGGTCGATAGCAGAGTTCTGAATTTCCCCGCTAGGTCAGGGCAGGGGTTACTGACCATCTCTGCTTCTAGCAGTTTAAGCTCTGCTTCAATCTTAGTCAATGTGCGCACAATGTCCCTCAGTATTCCGCAACTTTTAGAGATCGTGATCCCCCTCACTGTCACCTTAAAGGCTTCCCAGATCGTTTCGACTTTATCGACCGATCCCTTGTTTCTCGGGAAGAAGGCTTCAATCTCCTCTCCCAGTTCTTGTCTAAAGACAGGGTCCAGCAAGGCTGAGGGAAAGAGCCGCCACGGCGGTCGCACCCTAGCGTAGCCCGGCATACCCAAGACTGTCAGGACAGGACAATGGTCCGAGTAGGTACGAGGCAGATGCTTCACCCGAACAACTCCACCAGCGAGGCCCCGCGAGACAAAGCAGTAATCAATCCTTGCCCATGAGCGTGCATGTGCCGTAAAATGTGTGCCTTCCCTAACCGTCGGGTGTGTGTGCCTCCAGCTATCCACCAGACCAGCCTCTGTTAGTATGCCCTGAAGTGTATCTCTGGCGTTCGTGTTGTATTGTGCACTACCATCCGACCTATCCACTATGGGACATAGCGATAAGTTGAAGTCCCCTCCCCAGAGAATATGAGTGGCCTCAATTTCCAGTACATGGCCCCACAGCGACAGAAAGAAACCAGGGGTGTCGACATTAGGCGCATAACTATTCACAAGTATTATCACATCAGTGCCCAGTCTCCCCCAAAGGATGACGTACCTCCCCTCCCTATCCGCCCGCACTCCCAGCATTTGAAACGGTAGTTGTTTGTTGACTAGAATAACAGTCCCCCTGGAGTACGTGGAATAGGAAGAAAACTCTCTCACACTCGCCCATTTGCTCGCAAACTTAGGGGTACCATTCGGGTTAAGGTGGGTTTCCTGGAGCATCGCTATCTGCACATGATGCCGATCTAAATAAGCAAGCACATTTCTGCATTTGCGGGGATTATTAAGGCCACGGACATTCCAGGACATCACTGAGACAGTATTCGACGTATCATCACCTGCGCTTGTCATAGTATCCCTGAGAGAAGCAATTGGTCAATGCCGCAGCCTCCAATCCAGATGCACCTGATACAAATCTTTCCGCTGTCCAATACATTCTCCGCATACAAACAGCCATACTTTCATACTCCCTATCTCCAGTACCTGCACACGTGTCAATAAAGGCTTCCGCAACATCAGTTCCATTTTCAACAACTCGCACCCCAACTACCAAGTTCCACCCCTCCCTCCACGCACAACAGTCCCCCCCCTGAGCTCCATCTCCCCCCCCCACCCACTGAAGCAACCCAATCTTGCCAGTATCACATCCCCACCCTCCATCCCGAACCCAACACTCAAGAACGATAGAGAAACTTTTTGGGGAATCCCCTCCTAAGGACACTAGAGGAATGCACCCCATCACCCCATCACTCCCCTCTCGACCCACGTGCGCCATACGGGGAAGCCAGGGAAGGTGGGGTGGTGCCTGGCATGTATTATCACTGTAGGCTAGAACCCATGTGTCAAGTCAGCTCCTTCCAACACCTCTCCCCATACCGGAAAAATCACCAAAAGGGGGGTTCATGAGGTCCAGCCATGGAACAACCACTGACCACCGCCGTCTCCGCTCCGCTGCCGGTTTGTCCGGACCCAGACCATCACCAGCAGCATAACAAAATGTACAAAAGCAGTTATCGCTCACCACGAGTCAAGATCACAGCAAACCCACCATCCATGTTTTGAGAGGCAGGGCCGGGCTACCCCAATGGCAGCAGGCGCCACAACTCTAGGTCCAGCCGCTGTACCATCCGCGGAGCCAGTGGTCAAAAGTTCACAAGGACACAGTTAGGACTCCTCGTGCTCAGCAGGATTCACATCCGCCTCATTCTCCCCCTCATTTTGTCTGCCCCTCCTGGCAGTACGTAGCTTCCGAACATAGTCCTCAGCCTGCTGCGGGTTCACGAAGAAGTGTTGTTTGCCCTGGTGGGTCACCCTGAGCCGCTCCGGATAAAGAAGCGCGTAGTCCACTTGCATGTCCCTCAGCTTCTTCTTCACGTCCAAGAATTTCCTTCGCTGGTCCTGCACCATGGGCGTAAAATCCGGATATAGGGAGAACTGCACGCCGTCACAGGTTAGGTCCCGCTTCGTGCGGGCAGCGCGAAGTGCCGTATCGCGGTCCCGGTAATTAAGCAACCGGGCGATGATGGGTCGCGGCTGTGCCCCCGGCTTGGGGACCGGGCCCAAGGAGCGATGCGCCCGCTCCACAATAAATTGGCTGGAAAAGGCCTCCTTACCCACCGCCGTGATGAGGATTCGCTCCACATAGTCCTCCATGCGCCCAGTGTTGGTGGACTCCGGAACTCCCGTGACGCGAATGTTGTTGCGTCTGCTCCTCGCCTCCAACTCCTCGTTCTTCGCCGCTATAACTCTCAGGATATTGTCCATTCTAGTTAGGCGCGTATCGTGGGCAGCGGCCGTGTCCTCTGTGGTAGAGATGCGCCTCTCCGCCTCTCCCAGGCGCTCCTCATGGACCTCCAGTTTCTGCGCAACCCCGTCCATCCTGGACGATAATCGGTCAACCTTGTCGACTATTGTGGCGAAGCCCTGTCGCATCTCCTCCATCATCAGTCTCAGCTCCGGGGCCAAGGGGGGAGAGGGGGGCTCAGTGCCCGACGGCACCGAGGCTCCACTGGTCCCCGCCATGCTGCGTAACGGTTTTTTGGCAGCCGCAGGTTCAAAAGAGAGCTTGGGTTGTTTATTGTCATTTTTGCCCATCGCGTTTCGACTGGGAGCCCCCACTGGACCCCGCAACCGGTACCAATGTCCGCACCCACTGCTCCGAACACAGTTAGCGTGTCCTGATGGCTCCCCCGTGCAGTTATCACTTGTGTGGCGGTATCCTCACCTCGAGGTCAGGAGCATCCCAGGTAATCTCCCTCTCGCCCCCAGAGCCCCCGGTGATGCTACCACGGCTGACGTGGCGTAGCGCTGCGTGGAGCCCTGTGGTCCGGAGTGTAGGGCGAGGCAGCAGGGGGTGGCTGTAGGCCGCAGGGCGCAGCGGAAGGCCAGAGCGCCAAGTGCAGCAAGCAGGATCCGCAGGCCGGATGATTCTAATGCCCTCCGGAGTGTATGGTGTTGCCTCACAGGTCCTCACTCCCAGGTCACAGCGGGAGACAGGGGCAGCAGCAGGGCCGTGCGGCGCGTGATCGGGAAGTAGTCCGTCTCCCTCGGCGGATCCAGGTAGGCGCCGCTATGCACACCCGGCCCCTCAGCGGACCGCCGGGGTAGTGATCAGCACCACAGCGCCCTGCGATGGCCCCGTAGGGTGAAAGCCTCACCTCCGGTGCTGCACCGCGGCCCCCAGCAGACCCCTCCTGCAGTGGGACAGGCCCCTCGGCTCCGAGGCCCAGCCGCCTCGTGGAGAGCCGCGGCCTCGCGTAGTCCAGCGCCCGGGCTCCTCAGCAGCGTGGGCAGCAGCGCTCTCCGGCCGGGATTCTCAGCCGCGTATCTCCGGCATCCGACGTCGGATTTCCCTCAAAGTCGGACCGGAGCTGCGGCTCGGGTAATTGCACCTGTGCTGCAATTCCTGGGTGTCTACCCGCAGTACAAGAGGATAATTTTAGGATCTTCCTGGCCAGGCAGCCAGAGCCTCACTAGAGTGCGGCCATTAGCTAGTGCGCCCTCTAGCGCCCCCACCCCGGGAAGTTAATTAAATACCATTTGGAGGCATTTAATGTTAGAGCAAAAACGGCTGATTTTCGACAAAAGAGATAACACCCCCCCATTACGTCATGCTTCAGAAATGTGGAAAATGGTCCGTTTTCAAATGTTTCATTTTTGACCGTCAGTTCACATTTGTAGGTGGATCATCAGTGTTAGAGCTAAAATTAGCATGTTTAAAGTGATTTTCATGCTTCCAGGGGCTCGGGAAGTTAATTAAATACCATTTGGAGGCATTTAATGTTCGAGCAAAAACGGCTGATTTTCGACAAAAGAGATAACACCCCCCCATTACGTCATGCTTCAGAAATGTGGAAAATGGTCCGTTTTCAAATGTTTTATTTTTGAACGTCAGTTCACATTTGTAGCTGGATCATCAGTGTTAGAGCTAAAATTAGCATGTTTAAAGTGATTTTCATGCTTCCAGGGGCTCGGGAAGTTAATTAAATACCATTTGGAGGCATTTAATGTTCGAGCAAAAACGGCTGATTTTCGACAAAAGAGATAACACCCCCCCATTACGTCATGCTTCAGAAATGTGGAAAATGGTCCGTTTTCAAATGTTTTATTTTTGAACGTCAGTTCACATTTGTAGGTGGATCATCAGTGTTAGAGCTAAAATTAGCATGTTTAAAGTGATTTTGATGCTTCCAGGGGCCCAAAACACAAGATTTATGGAATGGTTAAAAGTGCATGAAAATGGCCAATTTACTCACTCTGAGTTCTCAAAAAGGGTTTCTTCACCCCGGGAAGTTAATTAAATACCATTTGGAGGCATTTAATGTTAGAGCAAAAACGGCTGATTTTCGACAAAAGAGATAACACCCCCCCATTACGTCATGCTTCAGAAATGTGGAAAATGGTCCGTTTTCAAATGTTTCATTTTTGAACGTCAGTTCACATTTGTAGGTGGATCATCAGTGTTAGAGCTAAAATTAGCATGTTTAAAGTGATTTTCATGCTTCCAGGGGCTCGGGAAGTGAAATAAATACCATTTGGAGGCATTTAATGTTCGAGCAAAAACGGCTGATTTTCGACAAAAGAGATAACACCCCCCCATTACGTCATGCTTCAGAAATGTGGAAAATGGTCCGTTTTCGAATGTTTTATTTTTGAACGTCAGTTCACATTTGTAGGTGGATCATCAGTGTTAGAGCTAAAATTAGCATGTTTAAAGTGATTTTCATGCTTCCAGGGGCTCGGGAAGTTAATTAAATACCATTTGGAGGCATTTAATGTTCGAGCAAAAACGGCTGATTTTCGACAAAAGAGATAACACCCCCCCATTACGTCATGCTTCAGAAATGTGGAAAATGGTCCGTTTTCAAATGTTTTATTTTTGAACGTCAGTTCACATTTGTAGGTGGATCATCAGTGTTAGAGCTAAAATTAGCATGTTTAAAGTGATTTTCATGCTTCCAGGGGCCCAAAACACAAGATTTATGGAATGGTTAAAAGTGCATGAAAATGGCCAATTTACTCACTCTGAGTTCTCAAAAAGGGTTTCTTCACCCCGGGAAGTTAATTAAATACCATTTGGAGGCATTTAATGTTAGAGCGAAAACGGCTGATTTTCGACAAAAGAGATAACACCCCCCCATTACGTCATGCTTCAGAAATGTGGAAAATGGTCCGTTTTCAAATGTTTTATTTTTGAACGTCAGTTCACATTTGTAGGTGGATCATCAGTGTTAGAGCTAAAATTAGCATGTTTAAAGTGATTTTCATGCTTCCAGGGGCCCAAAACACAAGATTTATGGAATGGTTAAAAGTGCATGAAAATGGCCAATTTACTCACTCTGAGTTCTCAAAAAGGGTTTCTTCACCACGGGAAGTTAATTAAATACCATTTGGAGGCATTTAATGTTCGAGCAAAAACGGCTGATTTTCGACAAAAGAGATAACACCCCCCCATTACGTCATGCTTCAGAAATGTGGAAAATGGTCCGTTTTCAAATGTTTTATTTTTGAACGTCAGTTCACATTTGTAGCTGGATCATCAGTGTTAGAGCTAAAATTAGCATGTTTAAAGTGATTTTCATGCTTCCAGGGGCTCGGGAAGTTAATTAAATACCATTTGGAGGCATTTAATGTTCGAGCAAAAACGGCTGATTTTCGACAAAAGAGATAACACCCCCCCATTACGTCATGCTTCAGAAATGTGGAAAATGGTCCGTTTTCAAATGTTTTATTTTTGAACGTCAGTTCACATTTGTAGGTGGATCATCAGTGTTAGAGCTAAAATTAGCATGTTTAAAGTGATTTTCATGCTTCCAGGGGCCCAAAACACAAGATTTATGGAATGGTTAAAAGTGCATGAAAATGGCCAATTTACTCACTCTGAGTTCTCAAAAAGGGTTTCTTCACCCCGGGAAGTTAATTAAATACCATTTGGAGGCATTTAATGTTAGAGCAAAAACGGCTGATTTTCGACAAAAGAGATAACACCCCCCCATTACGTCATGCTTCAGAAATGTGGAAAATGGTCAGTTTTCAAATGTTTCATTTTTGAACGTCAGTTCACATTTGTAGGTGGATCATCAGTGTTAGAGCTAAAATTAGCATGTTTAAAGTGATTTTCATGCTTCCAGGGGCTCGGGAAGTGAAATAAATACCATTTGGAGGCATTTAATGTTCGAGCAAAAACGGCTGATTTTCGACAAAAGAGATAACACCCCCCCATTACGTCATGCTTCAGAAATGTGGAAAATGGTCCGTTTTCAAATGTTTTATTTTTGAACGTCAGTTCACATTTGTAGGTGGATCATCAGTGTTAGAGCTAAAATTAGCATGTTTAAAGTGATTTTCATGCTTCCAGGGGCTCGGGAAGTTAATTAAATACCATTTGGAGGCATTTAATGTTCGAGCAAAAACGGCTGATTTTCGACAAAAGAGATAACACCCCCCCATTACGTCATGCTTCAGAAATGTGGAAAATGGTCCGTTTTCAAATGTTTTATTTTTGAACGTCAGTTCACATTTGTAGGTGGATCATCAGTGTTAGAGCTAAAATTAGCATGTTTAAAGTGATTTTCATGCTTCCAGGGGCCCAAAACACAAGATTTATGGAATGGTTAAAAGTGCATGAAAATGGCCAATTTACTCACTCTGAGTTCTCAAAAAGGGTTTCTTCACCCCGGGAAGTTAATTAAATACCATTTGGAGGCATTTAATGTTAGAGCAAAAACGGCTGATTTTCGACAAAAGAGATAACACCCCCCCATTACGTCATGCTTCAGAAATGTAGAAAATGGTCCGTTTTCAAATGTTTTATTTTTGAACGTCAGTTCACATTTGTAGGTGGATCATCAGTGTTAGAGCTAAAATTAGCATGTTTAAAGTGATTTTCATGCTTCCAGGGGCCCACAACACAAGATTTATGGAATGGTTAAAAGTGCATGAAAATGGCCAATTTACTCACTCTGAGTTCTTAAAAAGGGGTTCTTCACCCCGGGAAGTTAATTAAATACCATTTGGAGGCATTTAATGTTAGAGCAAAAACGGCTGATTTTCGACAAAAGAGATAACACCCCCCCATTACGTCATGCTTCAGAAATGTGGAAAATGGTCCGTTTTCAAATGTTTTATTTTTGAACGTCAGTTCACATTTGTAGGTGGATCATCAGTGTTAGAGCTAAAATTAGCATGTTTAAAGTGATTTTCATGCTTCCAGGGGCCCAAAACACAAGATTTATGGAATGGTTAAAAGTGCATGAAAATGGCCAATTTACTCACTCTGAGTTCTCAAAAAGGGTTTCTTCACCACGGGAAGTTAATTAAATACCATTTGGAGGCATTTAATGTTAGAGCAAAAACGGCTGATTTTCGACAAAAGAGATAACACCCCCCCATTACATCATGCTTCAGAAATGTGGAAAATGGTCCGTTTTCAAATGTTTTATTTTTGAACGTCAGTTCACATTTGTAGGTGGATCATCAGTGTTAGAGCTAAAATTAGCATGTTTAAAGTGATTTTCATGCTTCCAGGGGCCCAAAACACAAGATTTATGGAATGGTTAAAAGTGCATGAAAATGGCCAATTTACTCACTCTGAGTTCTCAAAAAGGGTTTCTTCACCACGGGAAGTTAATTAAATACCATTTGGAGGCATTTAATGTTCGAGCAAAAACGGCTGATTTTCGACAAAAGAGATAACACCCCCCCATTACGTCATTCTTCAGAAATGTGGAAAATGGTCCGTTTTCAAATGTTTTATTTTTGAACGTCAGTTCACATTTGTAGCTGGATCATCAGTGTTAGAGCTAAAATTAGCATGTTTAAAGTGATTTTCATGCTTCCAGGGGCTCGGGAAGTTAATTAAATACCATTTGGAGGCATTTAATGTTCGAGCAAAAACGGCTGATTTTCGACAAAAGAGATAACACCCCCCCATTACGTCATGCTTCAGAAATGTGGAAAATGGTCCGTTTTCAAATGTTTTATTTTTGAACGTCAGTTCACATTTGTAGGTGGATCATCAGTGTTAGAGCTAAAATTAGCATGTTTAAAGTGATTTTCATGCTTCCAGGGGCCCAAAACACAAGATTTATGGAATGGTTAAAAGTGCATGAAAATGGCCAATTTACTCACTCTGAGTTCTCAAAAAGGGTTTCTTCACCCCGGGAAGTTAATTAAATACCATTTGGAGGCATTTAATGTTAGAGCAAAAACGGCTGATTTTCGACAAAAGAGATAACACCCCCCCATTACGTCATGCTTCAGAAATGTGGAAAATGGTCAGTTTTCAAATGTTTCATTTTTGAACGTCAGTTCACATTTGTAGGTGGATCATCAGTGTTAGAGCTAAAATTAGCATGTTTAAAGTGATTTTCATGCTTCCAGGGGCTCGGGAAGTGAAATAAATACCATTTGGAGGCATTTAATGTTCGAGCAAAAACGGCTGATTTTCGACAAAAGAGATAACACCCCCCCATTACGTCATGCTTCAGAAATGTGGAAAATGGTCCGTTTTCAAATGTTTTATTTTTGAACGTCAGTTCACATTTGTAGGTGGATCATCAGTGTTAGAGCTAAAATTAGCATGTTTAAAGTGATTTTCATGCTTCCAGGGGCTCGGGAAGTTAATTAAATACCATTTGGAGGCATTTAATGTTCGAGCAAAAACGGCTGATTTTCGACAAAAGAGATAACACCCCCCCATTACGTCATGCTTCAGAAATGTGGAAAATGGTCCGTTTTCAAATGTTTTATTTTTGAACGTCAGTTCACATTTGTAGGTGGATCATCAGTGTTAGAGCTAAAATTAGCATGTTTAAAGTGATTTTCATGCTTCCAGGGGCCCAAAACACAAGATTTATGGAATGGTTAAAAGTGCATGAAAATGGCCAATTTACTCACTCTGAGTTCTCAAAAAGGGTTTCTTCACCCCGGGAAGTTAATTAAATACCATTTGGAGGCATTTAATGTTAGAGCAAAAACGGCTGATTTTCGACAAAAGAGATAACACCCCCCCATTACGTCATGCTTCAGAAATGTGGAAAATGGTCCGTTTTCAAATGTTTTATTTTTGAACGTCAGTTCACATTTGTAGGTGGATCATCAGTGTTAGAGCTAAAATTAGCATGTTTAAAGTGATTTTCATGCTTCCAGGGGCCCACAACACAAGATTTATGGAATGGTTAAAAGTGCATGAAAATGGCCAATTTACTCACTCTGAGTTCTTAAAAAGGGGTTCTTCACCCCGGGAAGTTAATTAAATACCATTTGGAGGCATTTAATGTTAGAGCAAAATCGGCTGATTTTCGACAAAAGAGATAACACCCCCCCATTACGTCATGCTTCAGAAATGTGGAAAATGGTCCGTTTTCAAATGTTTTATTTTTGAACGTCAGTTCACATTTGTAGGTGGATCATCAGTGTTAGAGCTAAAATTAGCATGTTTAAAGTGATTTTCATGCTTCCAGGGGCCCAAAACACAAGATTTATGGAATGGTTAAAAGTGCATGAAAATGGCCAATTTACTCACTCTGAGTTCTCAAAAAGGGTTTCTTCACCACGGGAAGTTAATTAAATACCATTTGGAGGCATTTAATGTTAGAGCAAAAACTGCTGATTTTCGACAAAAGAGATAACACCCCCCCATTACGTCATGCTTCAGAAATGTGGAAAATGGTCCATTTTCAAATGTTTTATTTTTGAACGTCAGTTCACATTTGTAGGTGGATCATCAGTGTTAGAGCTAAAATTAGCATGTTTAAAGTGATTTTCATGCTTCTTGGGGCCCAAAACACAAGATTTATGGAATGGTTAAAAGTGCATGAAAATGGCCAATTTACTCACTCTGAGTTCTCAAAAAGGGTTTCTTCACCCCGGGAAGTTAATTAAATACCATTTGGAGGCATTTAATGTTCGAGCAAAAACGGCTGATTTTCGACAAAAGAGATAACACCCCCCCATTACGTCATGCTTCAGAAATGTGGAAAATGGTCCGTTTTCAAATGTTTTATTTTTGAACGTCAGTTCACATTTGTAGGTGGATCATCAGTGTTAGAGCTAAAATTAGCATGTTTAAAGTGATTTTCATGCTTCCAGGGGCTCGGGAAGTTAATTAAATACCATTTGGAGGCATTTAATGTTCGAGCAAAAACGGCTGATTTTCGACAAAAGAGATAACACCCCCCCCCATTACGTCATGCTTCAGAAATGTGGAAAATGGTCCGTTTTCAAATGTTTTATTTTTGAACGTCAGTTCACATTTGTAGGTGGATCATCAGTGTTAGAGCTAAAATTAGCATGTTTAAAGTGATTTTCATGCTTCCAGGGGCCCAAAACACAAGATTTATGGAATGGTTAAAAGTGCATGAAAATGGCCAATTTACTCACTCTGAGTTCTCAAAAAGGGTTTCTTCACCCCGGGAAGTTAATTAAATACAATTTGGAGGCATTTAATGTTCGAGCAAAAACGGCTGATTTTCGACAAAAGAGATAACACCCCCCCATTACGTCATGCTTCAGAAATGTGGAAAATGGTCCATTTTCAAATGTTTTATTTTTGAACGTCAGTTCACATTTGTAGGTGGATCATCAGTGTTAGAGCTAAAATTAGCATGTTTAAAGTGATTTTCATGCTTCCAGGGGCCCACAACACAAGATTTATGGAATGGTTAAAAGTGCATGAAAATGGCCAATTTACTCACTCTGAGTTCTCAAAAAGGGTTTCTTCACCCCGGGAAGTTAATTAAATACCATTTGGAGGCATTTAATGTTAGAGCAAAAACAGCTGATTTTCGACAAAAGAGATAACACTAAGCATGAGCGGATTTTGCGGATTGGCAATCCGCGAATTTTGCGGATTTGCGGATTCGCAATCCGCAAAATCCGCGAATTCCCGCGAATTTGCGGATTTTTTTTTTTGTGTTCGCCCGTGTTTCTGCCAGTTCGCGAGGGTTTTTACAATTTCGCAATTTGCGAACTTACCTGTCGGGTCGCAAGTTTTGCGAACTTGTTGTTTCTACGTGTCCAGCCTGTTTGGGACACTCTTCTTCATCACTGCCACTCTCTGTCACCACTGCCACTCTCTGACTACTCATGCCACCCTCTGGCCCACCCATGCCACCCTCTGTTTCATCACCACACCCTCTGGTTGTCCAGTGTACATTATTTTCGGCAAAGCAAAGCACACCTTCCCTGCCTCAAGTGACCTGAATTAATTTGGGGCTGATTAATGTGTCACAGAATATTTTTTTAGCTGGCACCTGCTTCCTTAGTGCGCCCTGATTAGTGATCTTTTGCACTTGCTAAGTGCTTTCATTGTTGCAAAATTAGTTACAACACCTGCCCTGCCCCAACTGACAATAATTAATTAGGGGCTGATTAATGGATTTTAACTTCCAGCCTGGCTCCTGCTTGTCTCCCTTAGCTGTAATTCAGGACCTTTGTGGCATATGTGTAACTATTCTGAGGTTCAGAGCAGGGTCACATAATAGTTTCAACTGGCAACTGAACTCTGGAGGGGCCCCTCAGGAAGCACTACAGGAAATGGCTACTAATGATGTGCCTGAACTTTTGAACCTGGTAAGTAGTTACTTTCAGTTTTGCTAAGATCGTATTTCTGCAATTTTGCACTTATTCGCGGGGCGCGAACTCACGCGAACAGTGCGAGCAGTGCGAGCAAAATCCGCTGCTCGCGGATTTGCGGATTTTGCGGGAAATTCGCAAATCTCGCGGATTGCGGATTTCCCGAAAATCCGCAAAATCCGCGAGCGTAACGGATTTTCCGCCCATGCTTAGATAACACCCCCCCATTACGTCATGCTTCAGAAATGTGGAAAATGGTCCATTTTCAAATGTTTTATTTTTGAACGTCAGTTCACATTTGTAGGTGGATCATCAGTGTTAGAGCTAAAATTAGCATGTTTAAAGTGATTTTCATGCTTCCAGGGGCCCAAAACACAAGATTTATGGAATGGTTAAAAGTGCATGAAAATGGCCAATTTACTCACTCTGAGTTCTCAAAAAGGGATTCTTCACCACGGGAAGTTAATTAAATACCATTTGGAGGCATTTAATGTTAGAGCAAAAACGGCTGATTTTCGACAAAAGAGATAACACCCCCCCATTACGTCATGCTTCAGAAATGTGGAAAATGGTCCGTTTTCAAATGTTTTATTTTTGAACGTCAGTTCACATTTGTAGGTGGATCATCAGTGTTAGAGCTAAAATTAGCATGTTTAAAGTGATTTTCATGCTTCTTGGGGCCCAAAACACAAGATTTATGGAATGGTTAAAAGTGCATGAAAATGGCCAATTTACTCACTCTAACTTCTCAAAAAGGGTTTCTTCACCCCGGGAAGTTAATTAAATACCATTTGGAGGCATTTAATGTTCGAGCAAAAACGGCTGAATTTCGACAAAAGAGATAACACCCCCCCATTAAGTCATGCTTCAGAAATGTGGAAAATGGTCCGTTTTCAAATGTTTTATTTTTGAACGTCAGTTCACATTTGTAGGTGGATCATCAGTGTTAGAGCTAAAATTAGCATGTTTAAAGTGATTTTCATGCTTCCAGGGGCTCGGGAAGTTAATTAAATACCATTTGGAGGCATTTAATGTTCGAGCAAAAACGGCTGATTTTCGACAAAAGAGATAACACCCCCCCATTACGTCATGCTTCAGAAATGTGGAAAATGGTCCGTTTTCAAATGTTTTATTTTTGAACGTCAGTTCACATTTGTAGGTGGATCATCAGTGTTAGAGCTAAAATTAGCATGTTTAAAGTGATTTTCATGCTTCCAGGGGCCCAAAACACAAGATTTATGGAATGGTTAAAAGTGCATGAAAATGGCCAATTTACTCACTCTGAGTTCTCAAAAAGGGTTTCTTCACCCCGGGAAGTTAATTAAATACCATTTGGAGGCATTTAATGTTCGAGCAAAAACGGCTGATTTTCGACAAAAGAGATAACACCCCCCCATTACGTCATGCTTCAGAAATTTGGAAAATGGTCCGTTTTCAAATGTTTTATTTTTGAACGTCAGTTCACATTTGTAGGTGGATCATCAGTGTTAGAGCTAAAATTAGCATGTTTAAAGTGATTTTCATGCTTCCAGGGGCCCAAAACACAAGATTTATGGAATGGTTAAAAGTGCATGAAAATGGCCAATTTACTCACTCTGAGTTCTCAAAAAGGGTTTCTTCACCCCGGGAAGTTAATTAAATACCATTTGGAGGCATTTAATGTTAGAGCAAAAACAGCTGATTTTCGACAAAAGAGATAACACCCCCCCATTACGTCATGCTTCAGAAATGTGGAAAATGGTCCGTTTTCAAATGTTTTATTTTTGAACGTCAGTTCACATTTGTAGGTGGATCATCAGTGTTAGAGCTAAAATTAGCATGTTTAAAGTGATTTTCATGCTTCCAGGGGCCCAAAACACAAGATTTATGGAATGGTTAAAAGTGCATGAAAATGGCCAATTTACTCACACTGAGTTCTCAAAAAGGGTTTCTTCACCCCGGGAAGTTAATTAAATACCATTTGGAGGCATTTAATGTTCGAGCAAAAACGGCTGATTTTCGACAAAAGAGATAACACCCCCCCATTACGTCATGCTTCAGAAATGTGGAAAATGGTCCGTTTTCAAATGTTTTATTTTTGAACGTCAGTTCACATTTGTAGGTGGATCATCAGTGTTAGAGCTAAAATTAGCATGTTTAAAGTGATTTTCATGCTTCCAGGGGCTCGGGAAGTGAAATAAATACCATTTGGAGGCATTTAATGTTCGAGCAAAAAAGGCTGATTTTCCACAAAAGAGATAACACCCCCCCATTACGTCATGCTTCAGAAATGTGGAAAATGGTCCGTTTTCAAATGTTTCATTTTTGAACGTCAGTTCACATTTGTAGGTGGATCATCAGTGTTCGAGCTAAAATTAGCATGTTTAAAGTGATTTTCATGCTTCCAGGGGCCCAAAACACAAGATTTATGGAATGGTTAAAAGTGCATGAAAATGGCCAATTTACTCACTCTGAGTTCTCAAAAAGGGTTTCTTCACCCCGGGAAGTTAATTAAATACCATTTGGAGGCATTTAATGTTAGAGCAAAAACGGCTGATTTTCGACAAAAGAGATAACACCCCCCCATTACGTCATGCTTCAGAAATGTGGAAAATGGTCCGTTTTCAAATGTTTCATTTTTGAACGTCAGTTCACATTTGTAGGTGGATCATCAGTGTTAGAGCTAAAATTAGCATGTTTAAAGTGATTTTCATGCTTCCAGGGGCTCGGGAAGTTAATTAAATACCATTTGGAGGCATTTAATGTTCGAGCAAAAACGGCTGATTTTCGACAAAAGAGATAACACCCCCCCATTACGTCATGCTTCAGAAATGTGGAAAATGGTCCGTTTTCAAATGTTTTATTTTTGAACGTCAATTCACATTTGTAGCTGGATCATCAGTGTTAGAGCTAAAATTAGCATGTTTAAAGTGATTTTCATGCTTCCAGGGGCTCGGGAAGTTAATTAAATACCATTTGGAGGCATTTAATGTTCGAGCAAAAACGGCTGATTTTCGACAAAAGAGATAACACCCCCCCATTACGTCATGCTTCAGAAATGTGGAAAATGGTCCGTTTTCAAATGTTTTATTTTTGAACGTCAGTTCACATTTGTAGGTGGATCATCAGTGTTAGAGCTAAAATTAGCATGTTTAAAGTGATTTTCATGCTTCCAGGGGCCCAAAACACAAGATTTATGGAATGGTTAAAAGTGCATGAAAATGGCCAATTTACTCACTCTGAGTTCTCAAAAAGGGTTTCTTCACCCCGGGAAGTTAATTAAATACCATTTGGAGGCATTTAATGTTAGAGCAAAAACGGCTGATTTTCGACAAAAGAGATAACACCCCCCCATTACGTCATGCTTCAGAAATGTGGAAAATGGTCCGTTTTCAAATGTTTCATTTTTGAACGTCAGTTCACATTTGTAGGTGGATCATCAGTGTTAGAGCTAAAATTAGCATGTTTAAAGTGATTTTCATGCTTCCAGGGGCTCGGGAAGTGAAATAAATACCATTTGGAGGCATTTAATGTTCGAGCAAAAACGGCTGATTTTCGACAAAAGAGATAACACCCCCCCATTACGTCATGCTTCAGAAATGTGGAAAATGGTCCGTTTTCAAATGTTTTATTTTTGAACGTCAGTTCACATTTGTAGGTGGATCATCAGTGTTAGAGCTAAAATTAGCATGTTTAAAGTGATTTTCATGCTTCCAGGGGCTCGGGAAGTTAATTAAATACCATTTGGAGGCATTTAATGTTCGAGCAAAAACGGCTGATTTTCGACAAAAGAGATAACACCCCCCCCATTACGTCATGCTTCAGAAATGTGGAAAATGGTCCGTTTTCAAATGTTTTATTTTTGAACGTCAGTTCACATTTGTAGGTGGATCATCAGTGTTAGAGCTAAAATTAGCATGTTTAAAGTGATTTTCATGCTTCCAGGGGCCCAAAACACAAGATTTATGGAATGGTTAAAAGTGCATGAAAATGGCCAATTTACTCACTCTGAGTTCTGAAAAAGGGTTTCTTCACCCCAGGAAGTTAATTAAATACCATTTGGAGGCATTTAATGTTCGAGCAAAAACGGCTGATTTTCGACAAAAGAGATAACACCCCCCCATTACGTCATGCTTCAGAAATTTGGAAAATGGTCCGTTTTCAAATGTTTTATTTTTGAACGTCAGTTCACATTTGTAGGTGGATCATCAGTGTTAGAGCTAAAATTAGCATGTTTAAAGTGATTTTCATGCTTCCAGGGGCCCAAAACACAAGATTTATGGAATGGTTAAAAGTGCATGAAAATGGCCAATTTACTCACTCTGAGTTCTCAAAAAGGGTTTCTTCACCACGGGAAGTTAATTAAATACCATTTGGAGGCATTTAATGTTAGAGCAAAAACGGCTGATTTTCGACAAAAGAGATAACACCCCCCCATTACATCATGCTTCAGAAATGTGGAAAATGGTCCGTTTTCAAATGTTTTATTTTTGAACGTCAGTTCACATTTGTAGGTGGATCATCAGTGTTAGAGCTAAAATTAGCATGTTTAAAGTGATTTTCATGCTTCCAGGGGCCCAAAACACAAGATTTATGGAATGGTTAAAAGTGCATGAAAATGGCCAATTTACTCACTCTGAGTTCTCAAAAAGGGTTTCTTCACCACGGGAAGTTAATTAAATACCATTTGGAGGCATTTAATGTTAGAGCAAAAACGGCTGATTTTCGACAAAAGAGATAACACCCCCCCATTACGTCATGCTTCAGAAATGTGGAAAATGGTCCATTTTCAAATGTTTTATTTTTGAACGTCAGTTCACATTTGTAGGTGGATCATCAGTGTTAGAGCTAAAATTAGCATGTTTAAAGTGATTTTCATGCTTCTTGGGGCCCAAAACACAAGATTTATGGAATGGTTAAAAGTGCATGAAAATGGCCAATTTACTCACTCTGAGTTCTCAAAAAGGGTTTCTTCACCCCGGGAAGTTAATTAAATACCATTTGGAGGCATTTAATGTTCGAGCAAAAACGGCTGATTTTCGACAAAAGAGATAACACCCCCCCATTACGTCATGCTTCAGAAATGTGGAAAATGGTCCGTTTTCAAATGTTTTATTTTTGAACGTCAGTTCACATTTGTAGGTGGATCATCAGTGTTAGAGCTAAAATTAGCATGTTTAAAGTGATTTTCATGCTTCCAGGGGCTCGGGAAGTTAATTAAATACCATTTGGAGGCATTTAATGTTCGAGCAAAAACGGCTGATTTTCGACAAAAGAGATAACACCCCCCCCATTACGTCATGCTTCAGAAATGTGGAAAATGGTCCGTTTTCAAATGTTTTATTTTTGAACGTCAGTTCACATTTGTAGGTGGATCATCAGTGTTAGAGCTAAAATTAGCATGTTTAAAGTGATTTTCATGCTTCCAGGGGCCCAAAACACAAGATTTATGGAATGGTTAAAAGTGCATGAAAATGGCCAATTTACTCACTCTGAGTTCTCAAAAAGGGTTTCTTCACCCCGGGAAGTTAATTAAATACAATTTGGAGGCATTTAATGTTCGAGCAAAAACGGCTGATTTTCGACAAAAGAGATAACACCCCCCCATTACGTCATGCTTCAGAAATGTGGAAAATGGTCCATTTTCAAATGTTTTATTTTTGAACGTCAGTTCACATTTGTAGGTGGATCATCAGTGTTAGAGCTAAAATTAGCATGTTTAAAGTGATTTTCATGCTTCCAGGGGCCCACAACACAAGATTTATGGAATGGTTAAAAGTGCATGAAAATGGCCAATTTACTCACTCTGAGTTCTCAAAAAGGGTTTCTTCACCCCGGGAAGTTAATTAAATACCATTTGGAGGCATTTAATGTTAGAGCAAAAACGGCTGATTTTCGACAAAAGAGATAACACTAAGCATGAGCGGATTTTGCGGATTGGCAATCCGCGAATTTTGCGGATTTGCGGATTCGCAATCCGCAAAATCCGCGAATTCCCGCGAATTTGCGGATTTTTTTTTTTTTTGTGTTCGCCCGTGTTTCTGCCAGTTCGCGAGGGTTTTTACAATTTCGCAATTTGCGAACTTACCTGTCGGGTCGCAAGTTTTGCGAACTTGTTGTTTCTACGTGTCCAGCCTGTTTGGGACACTCTTCTTCATCACTGCCACTCTCTGTCACCACTGCCACTCTCTGACTACTCATGCCACCCTCTGGCCCACCCATGCCACCCTCTGTTTCATCACCACACCCTCTGGTTGTCCAGTGTACATTATTTTCGGCAAAGCAAAGCACACCTTCCCTGCCTCAAGTGACCTGAATTAATTTGGGGCTGATTAATGTGTCACAGAATATTTTTTTAGCTGGCACCTGCTTCCTTAGTGCGCCCTGATTAGTGATCTTTTGCACTTGCTAAGTGCTTTCATTGTTGCAAAATTAGTTACAACACCTGCCCTGCCCCAACTGACAATAATTAATTAGGGGCTGATTAATGGATTTTAACTTCCAGCCTGGCTCCTGCTTGTCTCCCTTAGCTGTAATTCAGGACCTTTGTGGCATATGTGTAACTATTCTGAGGTTCAGAGCAGGGTCACATAATAGTTTCAACTGGCAACTGAACTCTGGAGGGGCCCCTCAGGAAGCACTACAGGAAATGGCTACTAATGATGTGCCTGAACTTTTGAACCTGGTAAGTAGTTACTTTCAGTTTTGCTAAGATCGTATTTCTGCAATTTTGCACTTATTCGCGGGGCGCGAACTCACGCGAACAGTGCGAGCAGTGCGAGCAAAATCCGCTGCTCGCGGATTTGCGGATTTTGCGGGAAATTCGCAAATCTCGCGGATTGCGGATTTCCCGAAAATCCGCAAAATCCGCGAGCGTAACGGATTTTCCGCCCATGCTTAGATAACACCCCCCCATTACGTCATGCTTCAGAAATGTGGAAAATGGTCCATTTTCAAATGTTTTATTTTTGAACGTCAGTTCACATTTGTAGGTGGATCATCAGTGTTAGAGCTAAAATTAGCATGTTTAAAGTGATTTTCATGCTTCCAGGGGCCCAAAACACAAGATTTATGGAATGGTTAAAAGTGCATGAAAATGGCCAATTTACTCACTCTGAGTTCTCAAAAAGGGTTTCTTCACCACGGGAAGTTAATTAAATACCATTTGGAGGCATTTAATGTTAGAGCAAAAACGGCTGATTTTCGACAAAAGAGATAACACCCCCCCATTACGTCATGCTTCAGAAATGTGGAAAATGGTCCGTTTTCAAATGTTTTATTTTTGAACGTCAGTTCACATTTGTAGGTGGATCATCAGTGTTAGAGCTAAAATTAGCATGTTTAAAGTGATTTTCATGCTTCTTGGGGCCCAAAACACAAGATTTATGGAATGGTTAAAAGTGCATGAAAATGGCCAATTTACTCACTCTAACTTCTCAAAAAGGGTTTCTTCACCCCGGGAAGTTAATTAAATACCATTTGGAGGCATTTAATGTTCGAGCAAAAACGGCTGAATTTCGACAAAAGAGATAACACCCCCCCATTAAGTCATGCTTCAGAAATGTGGAAAATGGTCCGTTTTCAAATGTTTTATTTTTGAACGTCAGTTCACATTTGTAGGTGGATCATCAGTGTTAGAGCTAAAATTAGCATGTTTAAAGTGATTTTCATGCTTCCAGGGGCTCGGGAAGTTAATTAAATACCATTTGGAGGCATTTAATGTTCGAGCAAAAACGGCTGATTTTCGACAAAAGAGATAACACCCCCCCATTACGTCATGCTTCAGAAATGTGGAAAATGGTCCGTTTTCAAATGTTTTATTTTTGAACGTCAGTTCACATTTGTAGGTGGATCATCAGTGTTAGAGCTAAAATTAGCATGTTTAAAGTGATTTTCATGCTTCCAGGGGCCCAAAACACAAGATTTATGGAATGGTTAAAAGTGCATGAAAATGGCCAATTTACTCACTCTGAGTTCTCAAAAAGGGTTTCTTCACCCCGGGAAGTTAATTAAATACCATTTGGAGGCATTTAATGTTCGAGCAAAAACGGCTGATTTTCGACAAAAGAGATAACACCCCCCCATTACGTCATGCTTCAGAAATGTGGAAAATGGTCCGTTTTCAAATGTTTTATTTTTGAACGTCAGTTCACATTTGTAGGTGGATCATCAGTGTTAGAGCTAAAATTAGCATGTTTAAAGTGATTTTCATGCTTCCAGGGGCCCAAAACACAAGATCTATGGAATGGTTAAAAGTGCATGAAAATGGCCAATTTACTCACTCTGAGTTCTCAAAAAGGGTTTCTTCACCCCGGGAAGTTAATTAAATACCATTTGGAGGCATTTAATGTTAGAGCAAAAACAGCTGATTTTCGACAAAAGAGATAACACCCCCCCATTACGTCATGCTTCAGAAATGTGGAAAATGGTCCGTTTTCAAATGTTTTATTTTTGAACGTCAGTTCACATTTGTAGGTGGATCATCAGTGTTAGAGCTAAAATTAGCATGTTTAAAGTGATTTTCATGCTTCCAGGGGCTCGGGAAGTTAATTAAATACCATTTGGAGGCATTTAATGTTCGAGCAAAAACGGCTGATTTTCGACAAAAGAGATAACACCCCCCCATTACGTCATGCTTCAGAAATGTGGAAAATGGTCCGTTTTCAAATGTTTTATTTTTGAACGTCAGTTCACATTTGTAGGTGGATCATCAGTGTTAGAGCTAAAATTAGCATGTTTAAAGTTATTTTCATGCTTCCAGGGGCCCAAAACACAAGATTTATGGGATGGTTAAAAGTGCATGAAAATGGCCAATTTACTCACTCTGAGTTCTCAAAAAGGGTTTCTTCACCCCGGGAAGTTAATTAAATACCATTTGGAGGCATTTAATGTTAAAGCAAAAACGGCTGATTTTCGACAAAAGAGATAACACCCCCCCATTACGTCATGCTTCGGAAATGTGGAAAATGGTCCGTTTTCAAATGTTTTTTTTTTGAACGTCAGTTCACATTTGTAGGTGGATCATCAGTGTTAGAGCTAAAATTAGCATGTTTAAAGTGATTTTCATGCTTCCAGGGGCTCGGGAAGTGAAATAAATACCATTTGGAGGCATTTACTGTTCGAGCAAAAACGGCTGATTTTCGACAAAAGAGATAACTCCCCCTCATTACGTCATGCTTCAGAAATGTGGAAAATGGTCCGTTTTCAAATGTTTTATTTTTGAACGTCAGTTCACATTTGTAGGTGGATCATCAGTGTTAGAGCTAAAATTAGCATGTTTAAAGTGATTTTCATGCTTCCAGGGGCTCGGGAAGTGAAATAAATACCATTTGGAGGCATTTAATGTTCGAGCAAAAACGGCTGATTTTCGACAAAAGAGATAACACCCCCCCATTACGTCATGCTTCAGAAATGTGGAAAATGGTCCGTTTTCAAATGTTTTATTTTTGAACGTCAGTTCACATTTGTAGGTGGATCATCAGTGTTAGAGCTAAAATTAGCATGTTTAAAGTGATTTTCATGCTTCCAGGGGCCCAAAACACAAGATTTATGGAATGGTTAAAAGTGCATGAAAATGGCCAATTTACTCACTCTGAGTTCTCAAAAAGGGTTTCTTCACCCCGGGAAGTTAATTAAATACCATTTGGAGGCATTTAATGTTAGAGCGAAAACGGCTGATTTTCGACAAAAGAGATAACACCCCCCCCATTACGTCATGCTTCAGAAATGTGGAAAATGGTCCATTTTCAAATGTTTTATTTTTGAACGTCAGTTCACATTTGTAGGTGGATCATCAGTGTTAGAGCTAAAATTAGCATGTTTAAAGTGATTTTCATGCTTCCAGGGGCCCACAACACAAGATTTATGGAATGGTTAAAAGTGCATGAAAATGGCCAATTTACTCACTCTGAGTTCTCAAAAAGGGTTTCTTCACCCCGGGAAGTTAATTAAATACCATTTGGAGGCATTTAATGTTAGAGCAAAAACGGCTGATTTTCGACAAAAGAGATAACACCCCCCCATTACGTCATGCTTCAGAAATGTGGAAAATGGTCCGTTTTCAAATGTTTTATTTTTGAACGTCAGTTCACATTTGTAGGTGGATCATCAGTGTTAGAGCTAAAATTAGCATGTTTAAAGTGATTTTCATGCTTCCAGGGGCCCAAAACACAAGATTTATGGAATGGTTAAAAGTGCATGAAAATGGCCAATTTACTCACTCTGAGTTCTCAAAAAGGGTTTCTTCACCCCGGGAAGTTAATTAAATACCATTTGGAGGCATTTAATGTTAGAGCAAAAACGGCTGATTTTCGACAAAAGAGATACCACCCCCCCATTACGTCATGCTTCAGAAATGTGGAAAATGGTCCGTTTTCAAATGTTTCATTTTTGAACGTCAGTTCACATTTGTAGGTGGATCATCAGTGTTAGAGCTAAAATTAGCATGTTTAAAGTGATTTTCATGCTTCCAGGGGCTCGGGAAGTGAAATAAATACCATTTGGAGGCATTTAATGTTCGAGCAAAAACGGCTGATTTTCGACAAAAGAGATAACACCCCCCCCATTACGTCATGCTTCAGAAATGTGGAAAATGGTCCGTTTTCAAATGTTTTATTTTTGAACGTCAGTTCACATTTGTAGGTGGATCATCAGTGTTAGAGCTAAAATTAGCATGTTTAAAGTGATTTTCATGCTTCCAGGGGCTCGGGAAGTTAATTAAATACCATTTGGAGGCATTTAATGCCGAGCAAAAACGGCTGATTTTCGACAAAAGAGATAACACCCCCCCATTACGTCATGCTTCAGAAATGTGGAAAATGGTCCGTTTTCAAATGTTTTATTTTTGAACGTCAGTTCACATTTGTAGGTGGATCATCAGTGTTAGAGCTAAAATTAGCATGTTTAAAGTGATTTTCATGCTTCCAGGGGCCCACAACACAAGATTTATGGAATGGTTAAAAGTGCATGAAAATGGCCAATTTACTCACTCTGAGTTCTCAAAAAGGGTTTCTTCACCCCGGGAAGTTAATTAAATACCATTTGGAGGCATTTAATGTTAGAGCAAAAACGGCTGATTTTCGACAAAAGAGATAACACCCCCCCATTACGTCATGCTTCAGAAATGTGGAAAATGGTCCGTTTTCAAATGTTTTATTTTTGAACGTCAGTTCACATTTGTAGGTGGATCATCAGTGTTAGAGCTAAAATTAGCATGTTTAAAGTGATTTTCATGCTTCTTGGGGCCCAAAACACAAGATTTATGGAATGGTTAAAAGTGCATGAAAATGGCCAATTTACTCACTCTAACTTCTCAAAAAGGGTTTCTTCACCCCGGGAAGTTAATTAAATACCATTTGGAGGCATTTAATGTTCGAGCAAAAACGGATGAATTTCGACAAAAGAGATAACACCCCCCCATTAAGTCATGCTTCAGAAATGTGGAAAATGGTCCGTTTTCAAATGTTTTATTTTTGAACGTCAGTTCACATTTGTAGGTGGATCATCAGTGTTAGAGCTAAAATTAGCATGTTTAAAGTGATTTTCATGCTTCCAGGGGCTCGGGAAGTTAATTAAATACCATTTGGAGGCATTTAATGTTCGAGCAAAAACGGCTGATTTTCGACAAAAGAGATAACACCCCCCCATTACGTCATGCTTCAGAAATGTGGAAAATGGTCCGTTTTCAAATGTTTTATTTTTGAACGTCAGTTCACATTTGTAGGTGGATCATCAGTGTTAGAGCTAAAATTAGCATGTTTAAAGTGATTTTCATGCTTCCAGGGGCCCAAAACACAAGATTTATGGAATGGTTAAAAGTGCATGAAAATGGCCAATTTACTCACTCTGAGTTCTCAAAAAGGGTTTCTTCACCCCGGGAAGTTAATTAAATACCATTTGGAGGCATTTAATGTTAGAGCAAAAACGGCTGATTTTCGACAAAAGAGATAACACCCCCCCATTACGTCATGCTTCAGAAATGTGGAAAATGGTCCGTTTTCAAATGTTTTATTTTTGAACGTCAGTTCACATTTGTAGGTGGATCATCAGTGTTAGAGCTAAAATTAGCATGTTTAAAGTGATTTTCATGCTTCCAGGGGCCCACAACACAAGATTTATGGAATGGTTAAAAGTGCATGAAAATGGCCAATTTACTCACTCTGAGTTCTCAAAAAGGGTTTCTTCACCCCGGGAAGTTAATTAAATACCATTTGGAGGCATTTAATGTTAGAGCAAAAACGGCTGATTTTCGACAAAAGAGATAACACCCCCCCATTACGTCATGCTTCAGAAATGTGGAAAATGGTCCGTTTTCAAATGTTTTATTTTTGAACGTCAGTTCACATTTGTAGGTGGATCATCAGTGTTAGAGCTAAAATTAGCATGTTTAAAGTGATTTTCATGCTTCTTGGGGCCCAAAACACAAGATTTATGGAATGGTTAAAAGTGCATGAAAATGGCCAATTTACTCACTCTAACTTCTCAAAAAGGGTTTCTTCACCCCGGGAAGTTAATTAAATACCATTTGGAGGCATTTAATGTTCGAGCAAAAACGGCTGAATTTCGACAAAAGAGATAACACCCCCCCATTAAGTCATGCTTCAGAAATGTGGAAAATGGTCCGTTTTCAAATGTTTTATTTTTGAACGTCAGTTCACATTTGTAGGTGGATCATCAGTGTTAGAGCTAAAATTAGCATGTTTAAAGTGATTTTCATGCTTCCAGGGGCTCGGGAAGTTAATTAAATACCATTTGGAGGCATTTAATGTTCGAGCAAAAACGGCTGATTTTCGACAAAAGAGATAACACCCCCCCATTACGTCATGCTTCAGAAATGTGGAAAATGGTCCGTTTTCAAATGTTTTATTTTTGAACGTCAGTTCACATTTGTAGGTGGATCATCAGTGTTAGAGCTAAAATTAGCATGTTTAAAGTGATTTTCATGCTTCCAGGGGCCCAAAACACAAGATTTATGGAATGGTTAAAAGTGCATGAAAATGGCCAATTTACTCACTCTGAGTTCTCAAAAAGGGTTTCTTCACCCCGGGAAGTTAATTAAATACCATTTGGAGGCATTTAATGTTAGAGCAAAAACAGCTGATTTTCGACAAAAGAGATAACACCCCCCCATTACGTCATGCTTCAGAAATGTGGAAAATGGTCCGTTTTCAAATGTTTTATTTTTGAACGTCAGTTCACATTTGTAGGTGGATCATCAGTGTTAGAGCTAAAATTAGCATGTTTAAAGTGATTTTCATGCTTCCAGGGGCCCAAAACACAAGATTTATGGAATGGTTAAAAGTGCATGAAAATGGCCAATTTACTCACACTGAGTTCTCAAAAAGGGTTTCTTCACCCCGGGAAGTTAATTAAATACCATTTGGAGGCATTTAATGTTCGAGCAAAAACGGCTGATTTTCGACAAAAGAGATAACACCCCCCCCATTACGTCATGCTTCAGAAATGTGGAAAATGGTCCGTTTTCAAATGTTTTATTTTTGAACGTCAGTTCACATTTGTAGGTGGATCATCAGTGTTAGAGCTAAAATTAGCATGTTTAAAGTGATTTTCATGCTTCCAGGGGCTCGGGAAGTGAAATAAATACCATTTGGAGGCATTTAATGTTCGAGCAAAAAAGGCTGATTTTCCACAAAAGAGATAACACCCCCCCATTACGTCATGCTTCAGAAATGTGGAAAATGGTCCGTTTTCAAATGTTTTATTTTTGAACGTCAGTTCACATTTGTAGGTGGATCATCAGTGTTAGAGCTAAAATTAGCATGTTTAAAGTGATTTTCATGCTTCCAGGGGCTCGGGAAGTTAATTAAATACCATTTGGAGGCATTTAATGTTCGAGCAAAAACGGCTGATTTTCGACAAAAGAGATAACACCCCCCCATTACGTCATGCTTCAGAAATGTGGAAAATGGTCCGTTTTCAAATGTTTTATTTTTGAACGTCAGTTCACATTTGTAGGTGGATCATCAGTGTTAGAGCTAAAATTAGCATGTTTAAAGTGATTTTCATGCTTCCAGGGGCCCAAAACACAAGATTTATGGAATGGTTAAAAGTGCATGAAAATGGCCAATTTACTCACTCTGAGTTCTCAAAAAGGGTTTCTTCACCCCGGGAAGTTAATTAAATACCATTTGGAGGCATTTAATGTTAGAGCAAAAACAGCTGATTTTCGACAAAAGAGATAACACCCCCCCATTACGTCATGCTTCAGAAATGTGGAAAATGGTCCGTTTTCAAATGTTTTATTTTTGAACGTCAGTTCACATTTGTAGGTGGATCATCAGTGTTAGAGCTAAAATTAGCATGTTTAAAGTGATTTTCATGCTTCCAGGGGCTCGGGAAGTTAATTAAATACCATTTGGAGGCATTTAATGTTCGAGCAAAAACGGCTGATTTTCGACAAAAGAGATAACACCCCCCCATTACGTCATGCTTCAGAAATGTGGAAAATGGTCCGTTTTCAAATGTTTTATTTTTGAACGTCAGTTCACATTTGTAGGTGGATCATCAGTGTTAGAGCTAAAATTAGCATGTTTAAAGTTATTTTCATGCTTCCAGGGGCCCAAAACACAAGATTTATGGGATGGTTAAAAGTGCATGAAAATGGCCAATTTACTCACTCTGAGTTCTCAAAAAGGGTTTCTTCACCCCGGGAAGTTAATTAAATACCATTTGGAGGCATTTAATGTTAAAGCAAAAACGGCTGATTTTCGACAAAAGAGATAACACCCCCCCATTACGTCATGCTTCGGAAATGTGGAAAATGGTCCGTTTTCAAATGTTTTTTTTTTGAACGTCAGTTCACATTTGTAGGTGGATCATCAGTGTTAGAGCTAAAATTAGCATGTTTAAAGTGATTTTCATGCTTCCAGGGGCTCGGGAAGTGAAATAAATACCATTTGGAGGCATTTAATGTTCGAGCAAAAACGGCTGATTTTCGACAAAAGAGATAACACCCCCCCATTACGTCATGCTTCAGAAATGTGGAAAATGGTCCGTTTTCAAATGTTTTATTTTTGAACGTCAGTTCACATTTGTAGGTGGATCATCAGTGTTAGAGCTAAAATTAGCATGTTTAAAGTGATTTTCATGCTTCCAGGGGCTCGGGAAGTTAATTAAATACCATTTGGAGGCATTTAATGCCGAGCAAAAACGGCTGATTTTCGACAAAAGAGATAACACCCCCCCATTACGTCATGCTTCAGAAATGTGGAAAATGGTCCGTTTTCAAATGTTTTATTTTTGAACGTCAGTTCACATTTGTAGGTGGATCATCAGTGTTAGAGCTAAAATTAGCATGTTTAAAGTGATTTTCATGCTTCCAGGGGCCCAAAACACAAGAATTATGGAATGGTTAAAAGTGCATGAAAATGGCCAATTTACTCACTCTGAGTTCTCAAAAAGGGTTTCTTCACCCCGGGAAGTTAATTAAATACCATTTGGAGGCATTTAATGTTAGAGCAAAAACGGCTGATTTTCGACAAAAGAGATAACACCCCCCCATTACGTCATGCTTCAGAAATGTGGAAAATGGTCCGTTTTCAAATGTTTTATTTTTGAACGTCAGTTCACATTTGTAGGTGGATCATCAGTGTTAGAGCTAAAATTAGCATGTTTAAAGTGATTTTCATGCTTCCAGGGGCCCACAACACAAGATTTATGGAATGGTTAAAAGTGCATGAAAATGGCCAATTTACTCACTCTGAGTTCTCAAAAAGGGTTTCTTCACCCCGGGAAGTTAATTAAATACCATTTGGAGGCATTTAATGTTAGAGCAAAAACGGCTGATTTTCGACAAAAGAGATAACACCCCCCCATTACGTCATGCTTCAGAAATGTGGAAAATGGTCCGTTTTCAAATGTTTTATTTTTGAACGTCAGTTCACATTTGTAGGTGGATCATCAGTGTTAGAGCTAAAATTAGCATGTTTAAAGTGATTTTCATGCTTCTTGGGGCCCAAAACACAAGATTTATGGAATGGTTAAAAGTGCATGAAAATGGCCAATTTACTCACTCTAACTTCTCAAAAAGGGTTTCTTCACCCCGGGAAGTTAATTAAATACCATTTGGAGGCATTTAATGTTCGAGCAAAAACGGATGAATTTCGACAAAAGAGATAACACCCCCCCATTAAGTCATGCTTCAGAAATGTGGAAAATGGTCCGTTTTCAAATGTTTTATTTTTGAACGTCAGTTCACATTTGTAGGTGGATCATCAGTGTTAGAGCTAAAATTAGCATGTTTAAAGTGATTTTCATGCTTCCAGGGGCTCGGGAAGTTAATTAAATACCATTTGGAGGCATTTAATGTTCGAGCAAAAACGGCTGATTTTCGACAAAAGAGATAACACCCCCCCATTACGTCATGCTTCAGAAATGTGGAAAATGGTCCGTTTTCAAATGTTTTATTTTTGAACGTCAGTTCACATTTGTAGGTGGATCATCAGTGTTAGAGCTAAAATTAGCATGTTTAAAGTGATTTTCATGCTTCCAGGGGCCCAAAACACAAGATTTATGGAATGGTTAAAAGTGCATGAAAATGGCCAATTTACTCACTCTGAGTTCTCAAAAAGGGTTTCTTCACCCCGGGAAGTTAATTAAATACCATTTGGAGGCATTTAATGTTAGAGCAAAAACGGCTGATTTTCGACAAAAGAGATAACACCCCCCCATTACGTCATGCTTCAGAAATGTGGAAAATGGTCCGTTTTCAAATGTTTTATTTTTGAACGTCAGTTCACATT
The DNA here is from genome assembly GCF_964263255.1 of Lissotriton vulgaris. NCBI lineage: Eukaryota > Metazoa > Chordata > Amphibia > Caudata > Salamandridae > Lissotriton > Lissotriton vulgaris. Next base: position 376,277 of record NW_028242601.1, read on the forward strand.
TGTAGGTGGATCATCAGTGTTAGAGCTAAAATTAGCATGTTTAAAGTGATTTTCATGCTTCCAGGGGCCCACAACACAAGATTTATGGAATGGTTAAAAGTGCATGAAAATGGCCAATTTACTCACTCTGAGTTCTCAAAAAGGGTTTCTTCACCCCGGGAAGTTAATTAAATACCATTTGGAGGCATTTAATGTTAGAGCAAAAACGGCTGATTTTCGACAAAAGAGATAACACCCCCCCATTACGTCATGCTTCAGAAATGTGGAAAATGGTCCGTTTTCAAATGTTTTATTTTTGAACGTCAGTTCACATTTGTAGGTGGATCATCAGTGTTAGAGCTAAAATTAGCATGTTTAAAGTGATTTTCATGCTTCTTGGGGCCCAAAACACAAGATTTATGGAATGGTTAAAAGTGCATGAAAATGGCCAATTTACTCACTCTAACTTCTCAAAAAGGGTTTCTTCACCCCGGGAAGTTAATTAAATACCATTTGGAGGCATTTAATGTTCGAGCAAAAACGGCTGAATTTCGACAAAAGAGATAACACCCCCCCATTAAGTCATGCTTCAGAAATGTGGAAAATGGTCCGTTTTCAAATGTTTTATTTTTGAACGTCAGTTCACATTTGTAGGTGGATCATCAGTGTTAGAGCTAAAATTAGCATGTTTAAAGTGATTTTCATGCTTCTAGGGGCTCGGGAAGTTAATTAAATACCATTTGGAGGCATTTAATGTTCGAGCAAAAACGGCTGATTTTCGACAAAAGAGATAACACCCCCCCATTACGTCATGCTTCAGAAATGTGGAAAATGGTCCGTTTTCAAATGTTTTATTTTTGAACGTCAGTTCACATTTGTAGGTGGATCATCAGTGTTAGAGCTAAAATTAGCATGTTTAAAGTGATTTTCATGCTTCCAGGGGCCCAAAACACAAGATTTATGGAATGGTTAAAAGTGCATGAAAATGGCCAATTTACTCACTCTGAGTTCTCAAAAAGGGTTTCTTCACCCCGGGAAGTTAATTAAATACCATTTGGAGGCATTTAATGTTAGAGCAAAAACAGCTGATTTTCGACAAAAGAGATAACACCCCCCCATTACGTCATGCTTCAGAAATGTGGAAAATGGTCCGTTTTCAAATGTTTTATTTTTGAACGTCAGTTCACATTTGTAGGTGGATCATCAGTGTTAGAGCTAAAATTAGCATGTTTAAAGTGATTTTCATGCTTCCAGGGGCCCAAAACACAAGATTTATGGAATGGTTAAAAGTGCATGAAAATGGCCAATTTACTCACACTGAGTTCTCAAAAAGGGTTTCTTCACCCCGGGAAGTTAATTAAATACCATTTGGAGGCATTTAATGTTCGAGCAAAAACGGCTGATTTTCGACAAAAGAGATAACACCCCCCCATTACGTCATGCTTCAGAAATGTGGAAAATGGTCCGTTTTCAAATGTTTTATTTTTGAACGTCAGTTCACATTTGTAGGTGGATCATCAGTGTTAGAGCTAAAATTAGCATGTTTAAAGTGATTTTCATGCTTCCAGGGGCTCGGGAAGTGAAATAAATACCATTTGGAGGCATTTAATGTTCGAGCAAAAAAGGCTGATTTTCCACAAAAGAGATAACACCCCCCCATTACGTCATGCTTCAGAAATGTGGAAAATGGTCCGTTTTCAAATGTTTCATTTTTGAACGGCAGTTCACATTTGTAGGTGGATCATCAGTGTTCGAGCTAAAATTAGCATGTTTAAAGTGATTTTCATGCTTCCAGGGGCCCAAAACACAAGATTTATGGAATGGTTAAAAGTGCATGAAAATGGCCAATTTACTCACTCTGAGTTCTCAAAAAGGGTTTCTTCACCCCGGGAAGTTAATTAAATACCATTTGGAGGCATTTAATGTTAGAGCAAAAACGGCTGATTTTCGACAAAAGAGATAACACCCCCCCATTACGTCATGCTTCAGAAATGTGGAAAATGGTCCGTTTTCAAATGTTTCATTTTTGAACGTCAGTTCACATTTGTAGGTGGATCATCAGTGTTAGAGCTAAAATTAGCATGTTTAAAGTGATTTTCATGCTTCCAGGGGCTCGGGAAGTTAATTAAATACCATTTGGAGGCATTTAATGTTCGAGCAAAAACGGCTGATTTTCGACAAAAGAGATAACACCCCCCCATTACGTCATGCTTCAGAAATGTGGAAAATGGTCCGTTTTCAAATGTTTTATTTTTGAACGTCAATTCACATTTGTAGCTGGATCATCAGTGTTAGAGCTAAAATTAGCATGTTTAAAGTGATTTTCATGCTTCCAGGGGCTCGGGAAGTTAATTAAATACCATTTGGAGGCATTTAATGTTCGAGCAAAAACGGCTGATTTTCGACAAAAGAGATAACACCCCCCCATTACGTCATGCTTCAGAAATGTGGAAAATGGTCCGTTTTCAAATGTTTTATTTTTGAACGTCAGTTCACATTTGTAGGTGGATCATCAGTGTTAGAGCTAAAATTAGCATGTTTAAAGTGATTTTCATGCTTCCAGGGGCCCAAAACACAAGATTTATGGAATGGTTAAAAGTGCATGAAAATGGCCAATTTACTCACTCTGAGTTCTCAAAAAGGGTTTCTTCACCCCGGGAAGTTAATTAAATACCATTTGGAGGCATTTAATGTTAGAGCAAAAACGGCTGATTTTCGACAAAAGAGATAACACCCCCCCATTACGTCATGCTTCAGAAATGTGGAAAATGGTCCGTTTTCAAATGTTTCATTTTTGAACGTCAGTTCACATTTGTAGGTGGATCATCAGTGTTAGAGCTAAAATTAGCATGTTTAAAGTGATTTTCATGCTTCCAGGGGCTCGGGAAGTGAAATAAATACCATTTGGAGGCATTTAATGTTCGAGCAAAAACGGCTGATTTTCGACAAAAGAGATAACACCCCCCCATTACGTCATGCTTCAGAAATGTGGAAAATGGTCCGTTTTCAAATGTTTCATTTTTGAACGTCAGTTCACATTTGTAGGTGGATCATCAGTGTTAGAGCTAAAATTAGCATGTTTAAAGTGATTTTCATGCTTCCAGGGGCTCGGGAAGTTAATTAAATACCATTTGGAGGCATTTAATGTTCGAGCAAAAACGGCTGATTTTCGACAAAAGAGATAACACCCCCCCATTACGTCATGCTTCAGAAATGTGGAAAATGGTCCGTTTTCAAATGTTTTATTTTTGAACGTCAGTTCACATTTGTAGGTGGATCATCAGTGTTAGAGCTAAAATTAGCATGTTTAAAGTGATTTTCATGCTTCCAGGGGCCCAAAACACAAGATTTATGGAATGGTTAAAAGTGCATGAAAATGGCCAATTTACTCACTCTGAGTTCTCAAAAAGGGTTTCTTCACCCCGGGAAGTTAATTAAATACCATTTAGAGGCATTTAATGTTAGAGCGAAAACGGCTGATTTTCGACAAAAGAGATAACACCCCCCCCATTACGTCATGCTTCAGAAATGTGGAAAATGGTCCATTTTCAAATGTTTTATTTTTGAACGTCAGTTCACATTTGTAGGTGGATCATCAGTGTTAGAGCTAAAATTAGCATGTTTAAAGTGATTTTCATGCTTCCAGGGGCCCACAACACAAGATTTATGGAATGGTTAAAAGTGCATGAAAATGGCCAATTTACTCACTCTGAGTTCTCAAAAAGGGTTTCTTCACCCCGGGAAGTTAATTAAATACCATTTGGAGGCATTTAATGTTAGAGCAAAAACGGCTGATTTTCGACAAAAGAGATAACACCCCCCCATTACGTCATGCTTCAGAAATGTGGAAAATGGTCCGTTTTCAAATGTTTTATTTTTGAACGTCAGTTCACATTTGTAGGTGGATCATCAGTGTTAGAGCTAAAATTAGCATGTTTAAAGTGATTTTCATGCTTCCAGGGGCCCAAAACACAAGATTTATGGAATGGTTAAAAGTGCATGAAAATGGCCAATTTACTCACTCTGAGTTCTCAAAAAGGGTTTCTTCACCACGGGAAGTTAATTAAATACCATTTGGAGGCATTTAATGTTCGAGCAAAAACGGCTGATTTTCGACAAAAGAGATAACACCCCCCCATTACGTCATGCTTCAGAAATGTGGAAAATGGTCCGTTTTCAAATGTTTTATTTTTGAACGTCAGTTCACATTTGTAGCTGGATCATCAGTGTTAGAGCTAAAATTAGCATGTTTAAAGTGATTTTCATGCTTCCAGGGGCTCGGGAAGTTAATTAAATACCATTTGGAGGCATTTATTGTTCGAGCAAAAACTGCTGATTTTCGACAAAAGAGATAACACCCCCCCATTACGTCATGTTTCAGAAATGTGGAAAATGGTCCGTTTTCAAATGTTTTATTTTTGAACGTCAGTTCACATTTGTAGGTGGATCATCAGTGTTAGAGCTAAAATTAGCATGTTTAAAGTTATTTTCATGCTTCCAGGGGCCCAAAACACAAGATTTATGGAATGGTTAAAAGTGCATGAAAATGGCCAATTTACTCACTCTGAGTTCTCAAAAAGGGTTTCTTCACCCCGGGAAGTTAATTAAATACCATTTGGAGGCATTTAATGTTAGAGCAAAAACGGCTGATTTTCGACAAAAGAGATACCACCCCCCCATTACGTCATGCTTCAGAAATGTGGAAAATGGTCCGTTTTCAAATGTTTCATTTTTGAACGTCAGTTCACATTTGTAGGTGGATCATCAGTGTTAGAGCTAAAATTAGCATGTTTAAAGTGATTTTCATGCTTCCAGGGGCTCGGGAAGTGAAATAAATACCATTTGGAGGCATTTAATGTTCGAGCAAAAACGGCTGATTTTCGACAAAAGAGATAACACCCCCCCATTACGTCATGCTTCAGAAATGTGGAAAATGGTCCGTTTTCAAATGTTTTATTTTTGAACGTCAGTTCACATTTGTAGGTGGATCATCAGTGTTAGAGCTAAAATTAGCATGTTTAAAGTGATTTTCATGCTTCCAGGGGCTCAGGAAGTTAATTAAATACCATTTGGAGGCATTTAATGCCGAGCAAAAACGGCTGATTTTCGACAAAAGAGATAACACCCCCCCACTACGTCATGCTTCAGAAATGTGGAAAATGGTCCGTTTTCAAATGTTTTATTTTTGAACGTCAGTTCACATTTGTAGGTGGATCATCAGTGTTAGAGCTAAAATTAGCATGTTTAAAGTGATTTTCATGCTTCCAGGGGCCCAAAACACAAGAATTATGGAATGGTTAAAAGTGCATGAAAATGGCCAATTTACTCACTCTGAGTTCTCAAAAAGGGTTTCTTCACCCCGGGAAGTTAATTAAATACCATTTGGAGGCATTTAATGTTAGAGCAAAAAAGGCTGATTTTCGACAAAAGAGATAACACCCCCCCATTACGTCATGCTTCAGAAATGTGGAAAATGGTCCGTTTTCAAATGTTTTATTTTTGAACGTCAGTTCACATTTGTAGGTGGATCATCAGTGTTAGAGCTAAAATTAGCATGTTTAAAGTGATTTTCATGCTTCCAGGGGCCCACAACACAAGATTTATGGAATGGTTAAAAGTGCATGAAAATGGCCAATTTACTCACTCTGAGTTCTCAAAAAGGGTTTCTTCACCCCGGGAAGTTAATTAAATACCATTTGGAGGCATTTAATGTTAGAGCAAAAACGGCTGATTTTCGACAAAAGAGATAACACCCCCCCATTACGTCATGCTTCAGAAATGTGGAAAATGGTCCGTTTTCAAATGTTTTATTTTTGAACGTCAGTTCACATTTGTAGGTGGATCATCAGTGTTAGAGCTAAAATTAGCATGTTTAAAGTGATTTTCATGCTTCCAGGGGCCCAAAACACAAGATTTATGGAATGGTTAAAAGTGCATGAAAATGGCCAATTTACTCACTCTGAGTTCTCAAAAAGGGTTTCTTCACCACGGGAAGTTAATTAAATACCATTTGGAGGCATTTAATGTTAGAGCAAAAACGGCTGATTTTCGACAAAAGAGATAACACCCCCCCATTACGTCATGCTTCAGAAATGTGGAAAATGGTCCGTTTTCAAATGTTTTATTTTTGAACGTCAGTTCACATTTGTAGGTGGATCATCAGTGTTAGAGCTAAAATTAGCATGTTTAAAGTGATTTTCATGCTTCTTGGGGCCCAAAACACAAGATTTATGGAATGGTTAAAAGTGCATGAAAATGGCCAATTTACTCACTCTGAGTTCTCAAAAAGGGTTTCTTCACCCCGGGAAGTTAATTAAATACCATTTGGAGGCATTTAATGTTCGAGCAAAAACGGCTGGTTTTCGACAAAAGAGATAACACCCCCCATTACGTCATGCTTCAGAAATGTGGAAAATGGTCCGTTTTCAAATGTTTTATTTTTGAACGTCAGTTCACATTTGTAGGTGGATCATCAGTGTTAGAGCTAAAATTAGCATGTTTAAAGTGATTTTCATGCTTCCAGGGGCTCGGGAAGTTAATTAAATACCATTTGGAGGCATTTAATGTTCGAGCAAAAACGGCTGATTTTCGACAAAAGAGATAACACCCCCCCCATTACGTCATGCTTCAGAAATGTGGAAAATGGTCAGTTTTCAAATGTTTTATTTTTGAACGTCAGTTCACATTTGTAGGTGGATCATCAGTGTTAGAGCTAAAATTAGCATGTTTAAAGTGATTTTCATGCTTCCAGGGGCCCAAAACACAAGATTTATGGAATGGTTAAAAGTGCATGAAAATGGCCAATTTACTCACTCTGAGTTCTCAAAAAGGGTTTCTTCACCCCGGGAAGTTAATTAAATACCATTTGGAGGCATTTAATGTTAGAGCAAAAACGGCTGATTTTCGACAAAAGAGATAACACCCCCCCATTACGTCATGCTTCAGAAATGTGGAAAATGGTCCGTTTTCAAATGTTTTATTTTTGAACGTCAGTTCACATTTGTAGGTGGATCATCAGTGTTAGAGCTAAAATTAGCATGTTTAAAGTGATTTTCATGCTTCCAGGGGCCCAAAACACAAGATTTATGGAATGGTTAAAAGTGCATGAAAATGGCCAATTTACTCACTCTGAGTTCTCAAAAAGGGTTTCTTCACCACGGGAAGTTAATTAAATACCATTTGGAGGCATTTAATGTTCGAGCAAAAACGGCTGATTTTCGACAAAAGAGATAACACCCCCCCATTACGTCATGCTTCAGAAATGTGGAAAATGGTCCGTTTTCAAATGTTTTATTTTTGAACGTCAGTTCACATTTGTAGCTGGATCATCAGTGTTAGAGCTAAAATTAGCATGTTTAAAGTGATTTTCATGCTTCCAGGGGCTCGGGAAGTTAATTAAATACCATTTGGAGGCATTTAATGTTCGAGCAAAAACGGCTGATTTTCGACAAAAGAGATAACACCCCCCCATTACGTCATGCTTCAGAAATGTGGAAAATGGTCCGTTTTCAAATGTTTTATTTTTGAACGTCAGTTCACATTTGTAGGTGGATCATCAGTGTTAGAGCTAAAATTAGCATGTTTAAAGTGATTTTCATGCTTCCAGGGGCCCAAAACACAAGATTTATGGAATGGTTAAAAGTGCATGAAAATGGCCAATTTACTCACTCTGAGTTCTCAAAAAGGGTTTCTTCACCCCGGGAAGTTAATTAAATACCATTTGGAGGCATTTAATGTTAGAGCAAAAACGGCTGATTTTCGACAAAAGAGATAACACCCCCCCATTACGTCATGCTTCAGAAATGTGGAAAATGGTCCGTTTTCAAATGTTTCATTTTTGAACGTCAGTTCACATTTGTAGGTGGATCATCAGTGTTAGAGCTAAAATTAGCATGTTTAAAGTGATTTTCATGCTTCCAGGGGCTCGGGAAGTGAAATAAATACCATTTGGAGGCATTTAATGTTCGAGCAAAAACGGCTGATTTTCGACAAAAGAGATAACACCCCCCCATTACGTCATGCTTCAGAAATGTGGAAAATGGTCCGTTTTCAAATGTTTTATTTTTGAACGTCAGTTCACATTTGTAGGTGGATCATCAGTGTTAGAGCTAAAATTAGCATGTTTAAAGTGATTTTCATGCTTCCAGGGGCTCGGGAAGTGAAATAAATACCATTTGGAGGCATTTAATGTTCGAGCAAAAAAGGCTGATTTTCCACAAAAGAGATAACACCCCCCCATTACGTCATGCTTCAGAAATGTGGAAAATTGTCAGTTTTCAAATGTTTCATTTTTGAACGTCAGTTCACATTTGTAGGTGGATCATCAGTGTTAGAGCTAAAATTAGCATGTTTAAAGTGATTTTCATGCTTCCAGGGGCCCAAAACACAAGATTTATGGAATGGTTAAAAGTGCATGAAAATGGCCAATTTACTCACTCTGAGTTCTCAAAAAGGGTTTCTTCACCCCGGGAAGTTAATTAAATACCATTTGGAGGCATTTAATGTTAGAGCAAAAACGGCTGATTTTCGACAAAAGAGATACCACCCCCCCATTACGTCATGCTTCAGAAATGTGGAAAATGGTCCGTTTTCAAATGTTTCATTTTTGAACGTCAGTTCACATTTGTAGGTGGATCATCAGTGTTAGAGCTAAAATTAGCATGTTTAAAGTGATTTTCATGCTTCCAGGGGCTCGGGAAGTGAAATAAATACCATTTGGAGGCATTTAATGTTCGAGCAAAAACGGCTGATTTTCGACAAAAGAGATAACACCCCCCCATTACGTCATGCTTCAGAAATGTGGAAAATGGTCCGTTTTCAAATGTTTTATTTTTGAACGTCAGTTCACATTTGTAGGTGGATCATCAGTGTTAGAGCTAAAATTAGCATGTTTAAAGTGATTTTCATGCTTCCAGGGGCTCAGGAAGTTAATTAAATACCATTTGGAGGCATTTAATGCCGAGCAAAAACGGCTGATTTTCGACAAAAGAGATAACACCCCCCCACTACGTCATGCTTCAGAAATGTGGAAAATGGTCCGTTTTCAAATGTTTTATTTTTGAACGTCAGTTCACATTTGTAGGTGGATCATCAGTGTTAGAGCTAAAATTAGCATGTTTAAAGTGATTTTCATGCTTCCAGGGGCCCAAAACACAAGAATTATGGAATGGTTAAAAGTGCATGAAAATGGCCAATTTACTCACTCTGAGTTCTCAAAAAGGGTTTCTTCACCCCGGGAAGTTAATTAAATACCATTTGGAGGCATTTAATGTTAGAGCAAAAACGGCTGATTTTCGACAAAAGAGATAACACCCCCCCATTACGTCATGCTTCAGAAATGTGGAAAATGGTCCGTTTTCAAATGTTTTATTTTTGAACGTCAGTTCACATTTGTAGGTGGATCATCAGTGTTAGAGCTAAAATTAGCATGTTTAAAGTGATTTTCATGCTTCCAGGGGCCCAAAACACAAGATTTATGGAATGGTTAAAAGTGCATGAAAATGGCCAATTTACTCACTCTGAGTTCTCAAAAAGGGTTTCTTCACCACGGCAAGTTAATTAAATACCATTTGGAGGCATTTAATGTTAGAGCAAAAACGGCTGATTTTCGACAAAAGAGATAACACCCCCCCATTACGTCATGCTTCAGAAATGTGGAAAATGGTCCGTTTTCAAATGTTTTATTTTTGAACGTCAGTTCACATTTGTAGGTGGATCATCAGTGTTAGAGCTAAAATTAGCATGTTTAAAGTGATTTTCATGCTTCTTGGGGCCCAAAACACAAGATTTATGGAATGGTTAAAAGTGCATGAAAATGGCCAATTTACTCACTCTGAGTTCTCAAAAAGGGTTTCTTCACCCCGGGAAGTTAATTAAATACCATTTGGAGGCATTTAATGTTCGAGCAAAAACGGCTGATTTTCGACAAAAGAGATAACACCCCCCCATTACGTCATGCTTCAGAAATGTGGAAAATGGTCCGTTTTCAAATGTTTTATTTTTGAACGTCAGTTCACATTTGTAGGTGGATCATCAGTGTTAGAGCTAAAATTAGCATGTTTAAAGTGATTTTCATGCTTCCAGGGGCTCGGGAAGTTAATTAAATACCATTTGGAGGCATTTAATGTTCGAGCAAAAACGGCTGATTTTCGACAAAAGAGATAACACCCCCCCCATTACGTCATGCTTCAGAAATGTGGAAAATGGTCCGTTTTCAAATGTTTTATTTTTGAACGTCAGTTCACATTTGTAGGTGGATCATCAGTGTTAGAGCTAAAATTAGCATGTTTAAAGTGATTTTCATGCTTCCAGGGGCCCAAAACACAAGATTTATGGAATGGTTAAAAGTGCATGAAAATGGCCAATTTACTCACTCTGAGTTCTCAAAAAGGGTTTCTTCACCCCGGGAAGTTAATTAAATACCATTTGGAGGCATTTAATGTTAGAGCAAAAACGGCTGATTTTCGACAAAAGAGATAACACCCCCCCATTACGTCATGCTTCAGAAATGTGGAAAATGGTCCGTTTTCAAATGTTTTATTTTTGAACGTCAGTTCACATTTGTAGGTGGATCATCAGTGTTAGAGCTAAAATTAGCATGTTTAAAGTGATTTTCATGCTTCCAGGGGCCCAAAACACAAGATTTATGGAATGGTTAAAAGTGCATGAAAATGGCCAATTTACTCACTCTGAGTTCTCAAAAAGGGTTTCTTCACCACGGGAAGTTAATTAAATACCATTTGGAGGCATTTAATGTTAGAGCAAAAACGGCTGATTTTCGACAAAAGAGATACCACCCCCCCATTACGTCATGCTTCAGAAATGTGGAAAATGGTCCGTTTTCAAATGTTTCATTTTTGAACGTCAGTTCACATTTGTAGGTGGATCATCAGTGTTAGAGCTAAAATTAGCATGTTTAAAGTGATTTTCATGCTTCCAGGGGCTCGGGAAGTGAAATAAATACCATTTGGAGGCATTTAATGTTCGAGCAAAAACGGCTGATTTTCGACAAAAGAGATAACACCCCCCCATTACGTCATGCTTCAGAAATGTGGAAAATGGTCCGTTTTCAAATGTTTTATTTTTGAACGTCAGTTCACATTTGTAGGTGGATCATCAGTGTTAGAGCTAAAATTAGCATGTTTAAAGTGATTTTCATGCTTCCAGGGGCTCAGGAAGTTAATTAAATACCATTTGGAGGCATTTAATGCCGAGCAAAAACGGCTGATTTTCGACAAAAGAGATAACACCCCCCCACTACGTCATGCTTCAGAAATGTGGAAAATGGTCCGTTTTCAAATGTTTTATTTTTGAACGTCAGTTCACATTTGTAGGTGGATCATCAGTGTTAGAGCTAAAATTAGCATGTTTAAAGTGATTTTCATGCTTCCAGGGGCCCAAAACACAAGAATTATGGAATGGTTAAAAGTGCATGAAAATGGCCAATTTACTCACTCTGAGTTCTCAAAAAGGGTTTCTTCACCCCGGGAAGTTAATTAAATACCATTTGGAGGCATTTAATGTTAGAGCAAAAACGGCTGATTTTCGACAAAAGAGATAACACCCCCCCATTACGTCATGCTTCAGAAATGTGGAAAATGGTCCGTTTTCAAATGTTTTATTTTTGAACGTCAGTTCACATTTGTAGGTGGATCATCAGTGTTAGAGCTAAAATTAGCATGTTTAAAGTGATTTTCATGCTTCCAGGGGCCCAAAACACAAGATTTATGGAATGGTTAAAAGTGCATGAAAATGGCCAATTTACTCACTCTGAGTTCTCAAAAAGGGTTTCTTCACCACGGGAAGTTAATTAAATACCATTTGGAGGCATTTAATGTTAGAGCAAAAACGGCTGATTTTCGACAAAAGAGATAACACCCCCCCATTACGTCATGCTTCAGAAATGTGGAAAATGGTCCGTTTTCAAATGTTTTATTTTTGAACGTCAGTTCACATTTGTAGGTGGATCATCAGTGTTAGAGCTAAAATTAGCATGTTTAAAGTGATTTTCATGCTTCTTGGGGCCCAAAACACAAGATTTATGGAATGGTTAAAAGTGCATGAAAATGGCCAATTTACTCACTCTGAGTTCTCAAAAAGGGTTTCTTCACCCCGGGAAGTTAATTAAATACCATTTGGAGGCATTTAATGTTCGAGCAAAAACGGCTGATTTTCGACAAAAGAGATAACACCCCCCCATTACGTCATGCTTCAGAAATGTGGAAAATGGTCCGTTTTCAAATGTTTTATTTTTGAACGTCAGTTCACATTTGTAGGTGGATCATCAGTGTTAGAGCTAAAATTAGCATGTTTAAAGTGATTTTCATGCTTCCAGGGGCTCGGGAAGTTAATTAAATACCATTTGGAGGCATTTAATGTTCGAGCAAAAACGGCTGATTTTCGACAAAAGAGATAACACCCCCCCCATTACGTCATGCTTCAGAAATGTGGAAAATGGTCCGTTTTCAAATGTTTTATTTTTGAACGTCAGTTCACATTTGTAGGTGGATCATCAGTGTTAGAGCTAAAATTAGCATGTTTAAAGTGATTTTCATGCTTCCAGGGGCCCAAAACACAAGATTTATGGAATGGTTAAAAGTGCATGAAAATGGCCAATTTACTCACTCTGAGTTCTCAAAAAGGGTTTCTTCACCCCGGGAAGTTAATTAAATACCATTTGGAGGCATTTAATGTTAGAGCAAAAACGGCTGATTTTCGACAAAAGAGATAACACCCCCCCATTACGTCATGCTTCAGAAATGTGGAAAATGGTCCGTTTTCAAATGTTTTATTTTTGAACGTCAGTTCACATTTGTAGGTGGATCATCAGTGTTAGAGCTAAAATTAGCATGTTTAAAGTGATTTTCATGCTTCCAGGGGCCCAAAACACAAGATTTATGGAATGGTTAAAAGTGCATGAAAATGGCCAATTTACTCACTCTGAGTTCTCAAAAAGGGTTTCTTCACCACGGGAAGTTAATTAAATACCATTTGGAGGCATTTAATGTTCGAGCAAAAACGGCTGATTTTCGACAAAAGAGATAACACCCCCCCATTACGTCATGCTTCAGAAATGTGGAAAATGGTCCGTTTTCAAATGTTTTATTTTTGAACGTCAGTTCACATTTGTAGGTGGATCATCAGTGTTAGAGCTAAAATTAGCATGTTTAAAGTGATTTTCATGCTTCCAGGGGCCCAAAACACAAGATTTATGGAATGGTTAAAAGTGCATGAAAATGGCCAATTTACTCACTTTGAGTTCTCAAAAAGGGTTTCTTCACCCCGGGAAGTTAATTAAATACCATTTGGAGGCATTTAATGTTAGAGCAAAAACGGCTGATTTTCGACAAAAGAGATAACACCCCCCCATTACGTCATGCTTCAGAAATGTGGAAAATGGTCCGTTTTCAAATGTTTCATTTTTGAACGTCAGTTCACATTTGTAGGTGGATCATCAGTGTTAGAGCTAAAATTAGCATGTTTAAAGTGATTTTCATGCTTCCAGGGGCTCGGGAAGTGAAATAAATACCATTTGGAGGCATTTAATGTTCGAGCAAAAACGGCTGATTTTCGACAAAAGAGATAACACCCCCCCATTACGTCATGCTTCAGAAATGTGGAAAATGGTCCGTTTTCAAATGTTTCATTTTTGAACGTCAGTTCACATTTGTAGGTGGATCATCAGTGTTAGAGCTAAAATTAGCATGTTTAAAGTGATTTTCATGCTTCCAGGGGCTCGGGAAGTTAATTAAATACCATTTGGAGGCATTTAATGCCGAGCAAAAACGGCTGATTTTCGACAAAAGAGATAACACCCCCCCATTACGTCATGCTTCAGAAATGTGGAAAATGGTCCGTTTTCAAATGTTTTATTTTTGAACGTCAGTTCACATTTGTAGGTGGATCATCAGTGTTAGAGCTAAAATTAGCATGTTTAAAGTGATTTTCATGCTTCCAGGGGCCCACAACACAAGATTTATGGAATGGTTAAAAGTGCATGAAAATGGCCAATTTACTCACTCTGAGTTCTCAAAAAGGGTTTCTTCACCCCGGGAAGTTAATTAAATACCATTTGGAGGCATTTAATGTTCGAGCAAAAACGGCTGATTTTCGACAAAAGAGATAACACCCCCCCATTACGTCATGCTTCAGAAATGTGGAAAATGGTCCGTTTTCAAATGTTTTATTTTTGAACGTCAGTTCACATTTGTAGGTGGATCATCAGTGTTGGAGCTAAAATTAGCATGTTTAAGTGATTTTCATGCTTCCAGGGGCCCAAAACACAAGATTTATGGAATGGTTAAAAGTGCATGAAAATGGCCAATTTACTCACTCTGAGTTCTCAAAAAGGGTTTCTTCACCCCGGGAAGTTAATTAAATACCATTTGGAGGCATTTAATGTTAGAGCAAAAACAGCTGATTTTCGACAAAAGAGATAACACCCCCCCATTACGTCATGCTTCAGAAATGTGGAAAATGGTCCGTTTTCAAATGTTTTATTTTTGAACGTCAGTTCACATTTGTAGGTGGATCATCAGTGTTAGAGCTAAAATTAGCATGTTTAAGTGATTTTCATGCTTCCAGGGGCCCAAAACACAAGATTTATGGAATGGTTAAAAGTGCATGAAAATGGCCAATTTACTCACTCTGAGTTCTCAAAAAGGGTTTCTTCACCCCGGGAAGTTAATTAAATACCATTTGGAGGCATTTAATGTTAGAGCAAAAACAGCTGATTTTCGACAAAAGAGATAACACCCCCCCATTACGTCATGCTTCAGAAATGTGGAAAATGGTCCGTTTTCAAATGTTTTATTTTTGAACGTCAGTTCACATTTGTAGGTGGATCATCAGTGTTAGAGCTAAAATTAGCATGTTTAAAGTGATTTTCATGCTTCCAGGGGCCCAAAACACAAGATTTATGGAATGGTTAAAAGTGCATGAAAATGGCCAATTTACTCACTCTGAGTTCTCAAAAAGGGTTTCTTCACCCCGGGAAGTTAATTAAATACCATTTGGAGGCATTTAATGTTCGAGCAAAAACGGCTGATTTTCGACAAAAGAGATAACACCCCCCCATTACGTCATGCTTCAGAAATGTGGAAAATGGTCCGTTTTCAAATGTTTTATTTTTGAACGTCAGTTCACATTTGTAGGTGGATCATCAGTGTTGGAGCTAAAATTAGCATGTTTAAGTGATTTTCATGCTTCCAGGGGCCCAAAACACAAGATTTATGGAATGGTTAAAAGTGCATTAAAATGGCCAATTTACTCACTCTGAGTTCTCAAAAAGGGTTTCTTCACCCCGGGAAGTTAATTAAATACCATTTGGAGGCATTTAATGTTAGAGCAAAAACAGCTGATTTTCGACAAAAGAGATAACACCCCCCCATTACGTCATGCTTCAGAAATGTGGAAAATGGTCCGTTTTCAAATGTTTTATTTTTGAACGTCAGTTCACATTTGTAGGTGGATCATCAGTGTTAGAGCTAAAATTAGCATGTTTAAAGTGATTTTCATGCTTCCAGGGGCTCGGGAAGTGAAATAAATACCATTTGGAGGCATTTAATGTTCGAGCAAAAAAGGCTGATTTTCCACAAAAGAGATAACACCCCCCCATTACGTCATGCTTCAGAAATGTGGAAAATGGTCAGTTTTCAAATGTTTCATTTTTGAACGTCAGTTCACATTTGTAGGTGGATCATCAGTGTTAGAGCTAAAATTAGCATGTTTAAAGTGATTTTCATGCTTCCAGGGGCCCAAAACACAAGATTTATGGAATGGTTAAAAGTGCATGAAAATGGCCAATTTACTCACTCTGAGTTCTCAAAAAGGGTTTCTTCACCCCGGGAAGTTAATTAAATACCATTTGGAGGCATTTAATGTTAGAGCAAAAACGGCTGATTTTCGACAAAAGAGATAACACCCCCCCATTACGTCATGCTTCAGAAATGTGGAAAATGGTCCGTTTTCAAATGTTTCATTTTTGAACGTCAGTTCACATTTGTAGGTGGATCATCAGTGTTAGAGCTAAAATTAGCATGTTTAAAGTGATTTTCATGCTTCCAGGGGCTCGGGAAGTTAATTAAATACCATTTGGAGGCATTTAATGTTCGAGCAAAAACGGCTGATTTTCGACAAAAGAGATAACACCCCCCCATTACGTCATGCTTCAGAAATGTGGAAAATGGTCCGTTTTCAAATGTTTTATTTTTGAACGTCAGTTCACATTTGTAGCTGGATCATCAGTGTTAGAGCTAAAATTAGCATGTTTAAAGTGATTTTCATGCTTCCAGGGGCTCGGGAAGTTAATTAAATACCATTTGGAGGCATTTAATGTTCGAGCAAAAACGGATGATTTTCGACAAAAGAGATAACACCCCCCCATTACGTCATGCTTCAGAAATGTGGAAAATGGTCCATTTTCAAATGTTTTATTTTTGAACGTCAGTTCACATTTGTAGGTGGATCATCAGTGTTAGAGCTAAAATTAGCATGTTTAAAGTGATTTTCATGCTTCCAGGGGCCCAAAACACAAGATTTATGGAATGGTTAAAAGTGCATTAAAATGGCCAATTTACTCACTCTGAGTTCTCAAAAAGGGTTTCTTCACCCCGGGAAGTTAATTAAATACCATTTGGAGGCATTTAATGTTACAGCAAAAACGGCTGATTTTCGACAAAAGAGATAACACCCCCCCATTACGTCATGCTTCAGAAATGTGGAAAATGGTCCGTTTTCAAATGTTTTATTTTTGAACGTCAGTTCACATTTGTAGGTGGATCATCAGTGTTAGAGCTAAAATTAGCATGTTTAAAGTGATTTTCATGCTTCTTGGGGCCCAAAACACAAGATTTATGGAATGGTTAAAAGTGCATGAAAATGGCCAATTTACTCACTCTGAGTTCTCAAAAAGGGTTTCTTCACCCCGGGAAGTTAATTAAATACCATTTGGAGGCATTTAATGTTCGAGCAAAAACGGCTGATTTTCGACAAAAGAGATAACACCCCCCCATTACGTCATGCTTCAGAAATGTGGAAAATGGTCCGTTTTCAAATGTTTCATTTTTGAACGTCAGTTCACATTTGTAGGTGGATCATCAGTGTTAGAGCTAAAATTAGCATGTTTAAAGTGATTTTCATGCTTCCAGGGGCTCGGGAAGTTAATTAAATACCATTTGGAGGCATTTAATGTTCGAGCAAAAACGGCTGATTTTCGACAAAAGAGATAACACCCCCCCATTACGTCATGCTTCAGAAATGTGGAAAATGGTCCGTTTTCAAATGTTTTATTTTTGAACGTCAGTTCACATTTGTAGGTGGATCATCAGTGTTAGAGCTAAAATTAGCATGTTTAAAGTGATTTTCATGCTTCCAGGTGCCCAAAACACAAGATTTATGGAATGGTTAAAAGTGCATGAAAATGGCCAATTTACTCACTCTGAGTTCTCAAAAAGGGTTTCTTCACCCCGGGAAGTTAATTAAATACCATTTGGAGGCATTTAATGTTAGAGCAAAAACGGCTGATTTTCGACAAAAGAGATAACACCCCCCCATTACGTCATGCTTCAGAAATGTGGAAAATGGTCCGTTTTCAAATGTTTCATTTTTGAACGTCAGTTCACATTTGTAGGTGGATCATCAGTGTTAGAGCTAAAATTAGCATGTTTAAAGTGATTTTCATGCTTCCAGGGGCTCGGGAAGTTAATTAAATACCATTTGGAGGCATTTAATGTTCGAGCAAAAACGGCTGATTTTCGACAAAAGAGATAACACCCCCCCATTACGTCATGCTTCAGAAATGTGGAAAATGGTCCGTTTTCAAATGTTTTATTTTTGAACGTCAGTTCACATTTGTAGGTGGATCATCAGTGTTAGAGCTAAAATTAGCATGTTTAAAGTGATTTTCATGCTTCCAGGGGCTCGGGAAGTTAATTAAATACCATTTGGAGGCATTTAATGTTAGAGCAAAAACGGCTGATTTTCGACAAAAGAGATAACACCCCCCCATTACGTCATGCTTCAGAAATGTGGAAAATGGTCCGTTTTCAAATGTTTTATTTTTGAACGTCAGTTCACATTTGTAGGTGGATCATCAGTGTTAGAGCTAAAATTAGCATGTTTAAAGTGATTTTCATGCTTCCAGGGGCTCGGGAAGTTAATTAAATACCATTTGGAGGCATTTAATGTTCGAGCAAAAACGGCTGATTTTCGACAAAAGAGATAACACCCCCCCATTACGTCATGCTTCAGAAATGTGGAAAATGGTCTGTTTTCAAATGTTTCATTTTTGAACGTCAGTTCACATTTGTAGGTGGATCATCAGTGTTAGAGCTAAAATTAGCATGTTTAAAGTGATTTTCATGCTTCCAGGGGCCCAAAACACAAGATTTATGGAATGGTTAAAAGTGCATGAAAATGGCCAATTTACTCACTCTGAGTTCTCAAAAAGGGTTTCTTCACCCCGGGAAGTTAATTAAATACCATTTGGAGGCATTTAATGTTAGAGCAAAAACGGCTGATTTTCGACAAAAGAGATAACACCCCCCCATTACGTCATGCTTCAGAAATGTGGAAAATGGTCCGTTTTCAAATGTTTTATTTTTGAACGTCAGTTCACATTTGTAGCTGGATCATCAGTGTTAGAGCTAAAATTAGCATGTTTAAAGTGATTTTCATGCTTCCAGGGGCTCGGGAAGTTAATTAAATACCATGTGGAGGCATTTAATGTTCGAGCAAAAACGGCTGATTTTCGACAAAAGAGATAACACCCCCCCATTACGTCATGCTTCAGAAATGTGGAAAATGGTCCGTTTTCAAATGTTTTATTTTTGAACGTCAGTTCACATTTGTAGGTGGATCATCAGTGTTAGAGCTAAAATTAGCATGTTTAAAGTGATTTTCATGCTTCCAGGGGCCCAAAACACAAGATTTATGGAATGGTTAAAAGTGCATGAAAATGGCCAATTTACTCACTCTGAGTCCTCAAAAAGGGTTTCTTCACCCCGGGAAGTTAATTAAATACCATTTGGAGGCATTTAATGTTAGAGCAAAAACGGCTGATTTTCGACAAAAGAGATAACACCCCCCCATTACGTCATGCTTCAGAAATGTGGAAAATGGTCCGTTTTCAAATGTTTTATTTTTGAACGTCAGTTCACATTTGTAGGTGGATCATCAGTGTTAGAGCTAAAATTAGCATGTTTAAAGTGATTTTCATGCTTCTTGGGGCCCAAAACACAAGATTTATGGAATGGTTAAAAGTGCATTAAAATGCAAATTTACTCACTCTGAGTTCTCAAAAAGGGTTTCTTCACCCCGGGAAGTTAATTAAATACCATTTGGAGGCATTTAATGTTCGAGCAAAAACGGCTGATTTTCGACAAAAGAGATAACACCCCCCCATTACGTCATGCTTCAGAAATGTGGAAAATGGTCCGTTTTCAAATGTTTCATTTTTGAACGTCAGTTCACATTTGTAGGTGGATCATCAGTGTTAGAGCTAAAATTAGCATGTTTAAAGTGATTTTCATGCTTCCAGGGGCTCGGGAAGTTAATTAAATACCATTTGGAGGCATTTAATGTTCGAGCAAAAACGGCTGATTTTCGACAAAAGAGATAACACCCCCCATTACGTCATGCTTCAGAAATGTGGAAAATGGTCCGTTTTCAAATGTTTTATTTTTGAACGTCAGTTCACATTTGTAGGTGGATCATCAGTGTTAGAGCTAAAATTAGCATGTTTAAAGTGATTTTCATGCTTCCAGGGGCCCAAAACACAAGATTTATGGAATGGTTAAAAGTGCATGAAAATGGCCAATTTACTCACTCTGAGTTCTCAAAAAGGGTTTCTTCACCCCGGGAAGTTAATTAAATACCATTTGGAGGCATTTAATGTTAGAGCAAAAACGGCTGATTTTCGACAAAAGAGATAACACCCCCCCATTACGTCATGCTTCAGAAATGTGGAAAATGGTCCGTTTTCAAATGTTTCATTTTTGAACGTCAGTTCACATTTGTAGGTGGATCATCAGTGTTAGAGCTAAAATTAGCATGTTTAAAGTGATTTTCATGCTTCCAGGGGCTCGGGAAGTTAATTAAATACCATTTGGAGGCATTTAATGTTCGAGCAAAAACGGCTGATTTTCGACAAAAGAGATAACACCCCCCCATTACGTCATGCTTCAGAAATGTGGAAAATGGTCCGTTTTCAAATGTTTTATTTTTGAACGTCAGTTCACATTTGTAGGTGGATCATCAGTGTTAGAGCTAAAATTAGCATGTTTAAAGTGATTTTCATGCTTCCAGGGGCCCAAAACACAAGATTTATGGAATGGTTAAAAGTGCATGAAAATGGCCAATTTACTCACTCTGAGTTCTCAAAAAGGGTTTCTTCACCCCGGGAAGTTAATTAAATACCATTTGGAGGCATTTAATGTTCGAGCAAAAACGGCTGATTTTCGACAAAAGAGATAACACCCCCCCATTACGTCATGCTTCAGAAATGTGGAAAATGGTCCGTTTTCAAATGTTTTATTTTTGAACGTCAGTTCACATTTGTAGGTGGATCATCAGTGTTAGAGCTAAAATTAGCATGTTTAAAGTGATTTTCATGCTTCCAGGGGCTCGGGAAGTTAATTAAATACCATTTGGAGGCATTTAATGTTCGAGCAAAAACGGCTGATTTTCGACAAAAGAGATAACACCCCCCCATTACGTCATGCTTCAGAAATGTGGAAAATGGTCCGTTTTCAAATGTTTTATTTTTGAACGTCAGTTCACATTTGTAGGTGGATCATCAGTGTTAGAGCTAAAATTAGCATGTTTAAAGTGATTTTCATGCTTCCAGGGGCTCGGGAAGTGAAATAAATACCATTTGGAGGCATTTAATGTTCGAGCAAAAACGGCTGATTTTCGACAAAAGAGATAACACCCCCCCATTACGTCATGCTTCAGAAATGTGGAAAATGGTCCGTTTTCAAATGTTTTATTTTTGAACGTCAGTTCACATTTGTAGGTGGATCATCAGTGTTAGAGCTAAAATTAGCATGTTTAAAGTGATTTTCATGCTTCCAGGGGCTCGGGAAGTGAAATAAATACCATTTGGAGGCATTTATTGTTCGAGCAAAAACGGCTGATTTTCGACAAAAGAGATAACACCCCCCCATTACGTCATGCTTCAGAAATGTGGAAAATGGTCCGTTTTCAAATGTTTTATTTTTGAACGTCAGTTCACATTTGTAGGTGGATCATCAGTGTTAGAGCTAAAATTAGCATGTTTAAAGTGATTTTCATGCTTCCAGGGGCCCAAAACACAAGATTTATGGAATGGTTAAAAGTGCATGAAAATGGCCAATTTACTCACTCTTAGTTCTCAAAAAGGGTTTCTTCACCCCGGGAAGTTAATTAAATATCATTTGGAGGCATTTAATGTTAGAGCAAAAACGGCTGATTTTCGACAAAAGAGATAACACCCCCCCATTACGTCATGCTTCAGAAATGTGGAAAATGGTCCGTTTTCAAATGTTTCATTTTTGAACGTCAGTTCACATTTGTAGGTGGATCATCAGTGTTAGAGCTAAAATTAGCATGTTTAAAGTGATTTTCATGCTTCCAGGGGCTCGGGAAGTGAAATAAATACCATTTGGAGGCATTTAATGTTCGAGCAAAAACGGCTGATTTTCGACAAAAGAGATAACACCCCCCCATTACGTCATGCTTCAGAAATGTGGAAAATGGTCCGTTTTCAAATGTTTTATTTTTGAACGTCAGTTCACATTTGTAGGTGGATCATCAGTGTTAGAGCTAAAATTAGCATGTTTAAAGTGATTTTCATGCTTCCAGGGGCTCGGGAAGTTAATTAAATACCATTTGGAGGCATTTAATGTTCGAGCAAAAACGGCTGATTTTCGACAAAAGAGATAACACCCCCCCATTACGTCATGCTTCAGAAATGTGGAAAATGGTCCGTTTTCAAATGTTTTATTTTTGAACGTCAGTTCACATTTGTAGGTGGATCATCAGTGTTAGAGCTAAAATTAGCATGTTTAAAGTGATTTTCATGCTTCCAGGGGCCCAAAACACAAGATTTATGGAATGGTTAAAAGTGCATGAAAATGGCCAATTTACTCACTCTGAGTTCTCAAAAAGGGTTTCTTCACCCCGGGAAGTTAATTAAATATCATTTGGAGGCATTTAATGTTAGAGCAAAAACGGCTGTTTATCGACAAAAGAGATAACACCCCCCCATTACGTCATGCTTCAGAAATGTGGAAAATGGTCCGTTTTCAAATGTTTTATTTTTGAACGTCAGTTCACATTTGTAGGTGGATCATCAGTGTTAGAGCTAAAATTAGCATGTTTAAAGTGATTTTCATGCTTCCAGGGGCCCACAACACAAGATTTATGGAATGGTTAAAAGTGCATGAAAATGGCCAATTTACTCACTCTGAGTTCTCAAAAAGGGTTTCTTCAACCCGGGAAGTTAATTAAATACCATTTGGAGGCATTTAATGTTCGAGCAAAAACGGCTGATTTTCGACAAAAGAGATAACACCCCCCCATTACGTCATGCTTCAGAAATGTGGAAAATGGTCCGTTTTCAAATGTTTTATTTTTGAACGTCAGTTCACATTTGTAGGTGGATCATCAGTGTTAGAGCTAAAATTAGCATGTTTAAAGTGATTTTCATGCTTCCAGGGGCCCAAAACACAAGATTTATGGAATGGTTAAAAGTGCATGAAAATGGCCAATTTACTCACTCTGAGTTCTCAAAAAGGGTTTCTTCACCACGGGAAGTTAATTAAATACCATTTGGAGGTATTTAATGTTAGAGCAAAAACGGCTGATTTTCGACAAAAGAGATAACACCCCCCCATTACGTCATGCTTCAGAAATGTGGAAAATGGTCCGTTTTCAAATGTTTTATTTTTGAACGTCAGTTCACATTTGTAGGTGGATCATCAGTGTTAGAGCTAAAATTAGCATGTTTAAAGTGATTTTCATGCTTCCAGGGGCTCGGGAAGTTAATTAAATACCATTTGGAGGCATTTAATGTTCGAGCAAAAACGGCTGATTTTCGACAAAAGAGATAACACCCCCCCCCATTACGTCATGCTTCAGAAATGTGGAAAATGGTCCGTTTTCAAATGTTTTATTTTTGAACGTCAGTTCACATTTGTAGGTGGATCATCAGTGTTAGAGCTAAAATTAGCATGTTTAAAGTGATTTTCATGCTTCCAGGGGCCCAAAACACAAGATTTATGGAATGGTTAAAAGTGCATGAAAATGGCCAATTTACTCACTCTGAGTTCTCAAAAAGGGTTTCTTCACCCCGGGAAGTTAATTAAATACCATTTGGAGGCATTTAATGTTCGAGCAAAAACGGCTGATTTTCGACAAAAGAGATAACACCCCCCCATTACGTCATGCTTCAGAAATGTGGAAAATGGTCCGTTTTCAAATGTTTTATTTTTGAACGTCAGTTCACATTTGTAGGTGGATCATCAGTGTTAGAGCTAAAATTAGCATGTTTAAAGTGATTTTCATGCTTCCAGGGGCCCAAAACACAAGATTTATGGAATGGTTAAAAGTGCATGAAAATGGCCAATTTACTCACTCTGAGTTCTCAAAAAGGGTTTCTTCACCACGGGAAGTTAATTAAATACCATTTGGAGGCATTTAATGTTAGAGCAAAAACGGCTGATTTTCGACAAAAGAGATAACACCCCCCCATTACGTCATGCTTCAGAAATGTGGAAAATGGTCCGTTTTCAAATGTTTTATTTTTGAACGTCAGTTCACATTTGTAGGTGGATCATCAGTGTTAGAGCTAAAATTAGCATGTTTAAAGTGATTTTCATGCTTCCAGGGGCCCAAAACACAAGATTTATGGAATGGTTAAAAGTGCATGAAAATGGCCAATTTACTCACTCTGAGTTCTCAAAAAGGGTTTCTTCACCCCGGGAAGTTAATTAAATACCATTTGGAGGCATTTAATGTTAGAGCAAAAACAGCTGATTTTCGACAAAAGAGATAACACCCCCCCATTACGTCATGCTTCAGAAATGTGGAAAATGGTCCGTTTTCAAATGTTTTATTTTTGAACGTCAGTTCACATTTGTAGGTGGATCATCAGTGTTGGAGCTAAAATTAGCATGTTTAAGTGATTTTCATGCTTCCAGGGGCCCAAAACACAAGATTTATGGAATGGTTAAAAGTGCATTAAAATGGCCAATTTACTCACTCTGAGTTCTCAAAAAGGGTTTCTTCACCCCGGGAAGTTAATTAAATACCATTTGGAGGCATTTAATGTTAGAGCAAAAACAGCTGATTTTCGACAAAAGAGATAACACCCCCCCATTACGTCATGCTTCAGAAATGTGGAAAATGGTCCGTTTTCAAATGTTTTATTTTTGAACGTCAGTTCACATTTGTAGGTGGATCATCAGTGTTAGAGCTAAAATTAGCATGTTTAAAGTGATTTTCATGCTTCCAGGGGCTCGGGAAGTGAAATAAATACCATTTGGAGGCATTTAATGTTCGAGCAAAAAAGGCTGATTTTCCACAAAAGAGATAACACCCCCCCATTACGTCATGCTTCAGAAATGTGGAAAATGGTCAGTTTTCAAATGTTTCATTTTTGAACGTCAGTTCACATTTGTAGGTGGATCATCAGTGTTAGAGCTAAAATTAGCATGTTTAAAGTGATTTTCATGCTTCCAGGGGCCCAAAACACAAGATTTATGGAATGGTTAAAAGTGCATGAAAATGGCCAATTTACTCACTCTGAGTTCTCAAAAAGGGTTTCTTCACCCCGGGAAGTTAATTAAATACCATTTGGAGGCATTTAATGTTAGAGCAAAAACAGCTGATTTTCGACAAAAGAGATAACACCCCCCCATTACGTCATGCTTCAGAAATGTGGAAAATGGTCCGTTTTCAAATGTTTTATTTTTGAACGTCAGTTCACATTTGTAGGTGGATCATCAGTGTTGGAGCTAAAATTAGCATGTTTAAGTGATTTTCATGCTTCCAGGGGCCCAAAACACAAGATTTATGGAATGGTTAAAAGTGCATTAAAATGGCCAATTTACTCACTCTGAGTTCTCAAAAAGGGTTTCTTCACCCCGGGAAGTTAATTAAATACCATTTGGAGGCATTTAATGTTAGAGCAAAAACAGCTGATTTTCGACAAAAGAGATAACACCCCCCCATTACGTCATGCTTCAGAAATGTGGAAAATGGTCCGTTTTCAAATGTTTTATTTTTGAACGTCAGTTCACATTTGTAGGTGGATCATCAGTGTTAGAGCTAAAATTAGCATGTTTAAAGTGATTTTCATGCTTCCAGGGGCTCGGGAAGTGAAATAAATACCATTTGGAGGCATTTAATGTTCGAGCAAAAAAGGCTGATTTTCCACAAAAGAGATAACACCCCCCCATTACGTCATGCTTCAGAAATGTGGAAAATGGTCAGTTTTCAAATGTTTCATTTTTGAACGTCAGTTCACATTTGTAGGTGGATCATCAGTGTTAGAGCTAAAATTAGCATGTTAAAGTGATTTTCATGCTTCCAGGGGCCCAAAACACAAGATTTATGGAATGGTTAAAAGTGCATGAAAATGGCCAATTTACTCACTCTGAGTTCTCAAAAAGGGTTTCTTCACCCCGGGAAGTTAATTAAATACCATTTGGAGGCATTTAATGTTAGAGCAAAAACGGCTGATTTTCGACAAAAGAGATAACACCCCCCCATTACGTCATGCTTCAGAAATGTGGAAAATGGTCCGTTTTCAAATGTTTCATTTTTGAACGTCAGTTCACATTTGTAGGTGGATCATCAGTGTTAGAGCTAAAATTAGCATGTTTAAAGTGATTTTCATGCTTCCAGGGGCTCGGGAAGTGAAATAAATACCATTTGGAGGCATTTAATGTTCGAGCAAAAAAGGCTGATTTTCCACAAAAGAGATAACACCCCCCCATTACGTCATGCTTCAGAAATGTGGAAAATGGTCAGTTTTCAAATGTTTCATTTTTGAACGTCAGTTCACATTTGTAGGTGGATCATCAGTGTTAGAGCTAAAATTAGCATGTTTAAAGTGATTTTCATGCTTCCAGGGGCCCAAAACACAAGATTTATGGAATGGTTAAAAGTGCATGAAAATGGCCAATTTACTCACTCTGAGTTCTCAAAAAGGGTTTCTTCACCCCGGGAAGTTAATTAAATACCATTTGGAGGCATTTAATGTTAGAGCAAAAACGGCTGATTTTCGACAAAAGAGATAACACCCCCCCATTACGTCATGCTTCAGAAATGTGGAAAATGGTCCGTTTTCAAATGTTTCATTTTTGAACGTCAGTTCACATTTGTAGGTGGATCATCAGTGTTAGAGCTAAAATTAGCATGTTTAAAGTGATTTTCATGCTTCCAGGGGCTCGGGAAGTTAATTAAATACCATTTGGAGGCATTTAATGTTCGAGCAAAAACGGCTGATTTTCGACAAAAGAGATAACACCCCCCCATTACGTCATGCTTCAGAAATGTGGAAAATGGTCCGTTTTCAAATGTTTTATTTTTGAACGTCAGTTCACATTTGTAGCTGGATCATCAGTGTTAGAGCTAAAATTAGCATGTTTAAAGTGATTTTCATGCTTCCAGGGGCTCGGGAAGTTAATTAAATACCATTTGGAGGCATTTAATGTTCGAGCAAAAACGGCTGATTTTCGACAAAAGAGATAACACCCCCCCATTACGTCATGCTTCAGAAATGTGGAAAATGGTCCATTTTCAAATGTTTTATTTTTGAACGTCAGTTCACATTTGTAGGTGGATCATCAGTGTTAGAGCTAAAATTAGCATGTTTAAAGTGATTTTCATGCTTCCAGGGGCCCAAAACACAAGATTTATGGAATGGTTAAAAGTGCATGAAAATGGCCAATTTACTCACTCTGAGTTCTCAAAAAGGGTTTCTTCACCCCGGGAAGTTAATTAAATACCATTTGGAGGCATTTAATGTTACAGCAAAAACGGCTGATTTTCGACAAAAGAGATAACACCCCCCCATTACGTCATGCTTCAGAAATGTGGAAAATGGTCCGTTTTCAAATGTTTTATTTTTGAACGTCAGTTCACATTTGTAGGTGGATCATCAGTGTTAGAGCTAAAATTAGCATGTTTAAAGTGATTTTCATGCTTCTTGGGGCCCAAAACACAAGATTTATGGAATGGTTAAAAGTGCATGAAAATGGCCAATTTACTCACTCTGAGTTCTCAAAAAGGGTTTCTTCACCCCGGGAAGTTAATTAAATACCATTTGGAGGCATTTAATGTTCGAGCAAAAACGGCTGATTTTCGACAAAAGAGATAACACCCCCCCATTACGTCATGCTTCAGAAATGTGGAAAATGGTCCGTTTTCAAATGTTTCATTTTTGAACGTCAGTTCACATTTGTAGGTGGATCATCAGTGTTAGAGCTAAAATTAGCATGTTTAAAGTGATTTTCATGCTTCCAGGGGCTCGGGAAGTTAATTAAATACCATTTGGAGGCATTTAATGTTCGAGCAAAAACGGCTGATTTTCGACAAAAGAGATAACACCCCCCCATTACGTCATGCTTCAGAAATGTGGAAAATGGTCCGTTTTCAAATGTTTTATTTTTGAACGTCAGTTCACATTTGTAGGTGGATCATCAGTGTTAGAGCTAAAATTAGCATGTTTAAAGTGATTTTCATGCTTCCAGGGGCCCAAAACACAAGATTTATGGAATGGTTAAAAGTGCATGAAAATGGCCAATTTACTCACTCTGAGTTCTCAAAAAGGGTTTCTTCACCCCGGGAAGTTAATTAAATACCATTTGGAGGCATTTAATGTTAGAGCAAAAACGGCTGATTTTCGACAAAAGAGATAACACCCCCCCATTACGTCATGCTTCAGAAATGTGGAAAATGGTCCGTTTTCAAATGTTTCATTTTTGAACGTCAGTTCACATTTGTAGGTGGATCATCAGTGTTAGAGCTAAAATTAGCATGTTTAAAGTGATTTTCATGCTTCCAGGGGCTCAGGAAGTTAATTAAATACCATTTGGAGGCATTTAATGTTCGAGCAAAAACGGCTGATTTTCGACAAAAGAGATAACACCCCCCCATTACGTCATGCTTCAGAAATGTGGAAAATGGTCCGTTTTCAAATGTTTTATTTTTGAACGTCAGTTCACATTTGTAGGTGGATCATCAGTGTTAGAGCTAAAATTAGCATGTTTAAAGTGATTTTCATGCTTCCAGGGGCTCGGGAAGTTAATTAAATACCATTTGGAGGCATTTAATGTTAGAGCAAAAACGGCTGATTTTCGACAAAAGAGATAACACCCCCCCATTACGTCATGCTTCAGAAATGTGGAAAATGGTCCGTTTTCAAATGTTTTATTTTTGAACGTCAGTTCACATTTGTAGGTGGATCATCAGTGTTAGAGCTAAAATTAGCATGTTTAAAGTGATTTTCATGCTTCCAGGGGCTCGGGAAGTTAATTAAATACCATTTGGAGGCATTTAATGTTCGAGCAAAAACGGCTGATTTTCGACAAAAGAGATAACACCCCCCCATTACGTCATGCTTCAGAAATGTGGAAAATGGTCCGTTTTCAAATGTTTCATTTTTGAACGTCAGTTCACATTTGTAGGTGGATCATCAGTGTTAGAGCTAAAATTAGCATGTTTAAAGTGATTTTCATGCTTCCAGGGGCCCAAAACACAAGATTTATGGAATGGTTAAAAGTGCATGAAAATGGCCAATTTACTCACTCTGAGTTCTCAAAAAGGGTTTCCTCACCCCGGGAAGTTAATTAAATACCATTTGGAGGCATTTAATGTTAGAGCAAAAACGGCTGATTTTCGACAAAAGAGATAACACCCCCCCATTACGTCATGCTTCAGAAATGTGGAAAATGGTCCGTTTTCAAATGTTTTATTTTTGAACGTCAGTTCACATTTGTAGCTGGATCATCAGTGTTAGAGCTAAAATTAGCATGTTTAAAGTGATTTTCATGCTTCCAGGGGCTCGGGAAGTTAATTAAATACCATGTGGAGGCATTTAATGTTCGAGCAAAAACGGCTGATTTTCGACAAAAGAGATAACACCCCCCCATTACGTCATGCTTCAGAAATGTGGAAAATGGTCCGTTTTCAAATGTTTTATTTTTGAACGTCAGTTCACATTTGTAGGTGGATCATCAGTGTTAGAGCTAAAATTAGCATGTTTAAAGTGATTTTCATGCTTCCAGGGGCCCAAAACACAAGATTTATGGAATGGTTAAAAGTGCATGAAAATGGCCAATTTACTCACTCTGAGTCCTCAAAAAGGGTTTCTTCACCCCGGGAAGTTAATTAAATACCATTTGGAGGCATTTAATGTTAGAGCAAAAACGGCTGATTTTCGACAAAAGAGATAACACCCCCCCATTACGTCATGCTTCAGAAATGTGGAAAATGGTCCGTTTTCAAATGTTTTATTTTTGAACGTCAGTTCACATTTGTAGGTGGATCATCAGTGTTAGAGCTAAAATTAGCATGTTTAAAGTGATTTTCATGCTTCTTGGGGCCCAAAACACAAGATTTATGGAATGGTTAAAAGTGCATTAAAATGCAAATTTACTCACTCTGAGTTCTCAAAAAGGGTTTCTTCACCCCGGGAAGTTAATTAAATACCATTTGGAGGCATTTAATGTTCGAGCAAAAACGGCTGATTTTCGACAAAAGAGATAACACCCCCCCATTACGTCATGCTTCAGAAATGTGGAAAATGGTCCGTTTTCAAATGTTTCATTTTTGAACGTCAGTTCACATTTGTAGGTGGATCATCAGTGTTAGAGCTAAAATTAGCATGTTTAAAGTGATTTTCATGCTTCCAGGGGCTCGGGAAGTTAATTAAATACCATTTGGAGGCATTTAATGTTCGAGCAAAAACGGCTGATTTTCGACAAAAGAGATAACACCCCCCCATTACGTCATGCTTCAGAAATGTGGAAAATGGTCCGTTTTCAAATGTTTTATTTTTGAACGTCAGTTCACATTTGTAGGTGGATCATCAGTGTTAGAGCTAAAATTAGCATGTTTAAAGTGATTTTCATGCTTCCAGGGGCCCAAAACACAAGATTTATGGAATGGTTAAAAGTGCATGAAAATGGCCAATTTACTCACTCTGAGTTCTCAAAAAGGGTTTCTTCACCCCGGGAAGTTAATTAAATACCATTTGGAGGCATTTAATGTTAGAGCAAAAACGGCTGATTTTCGACAAAAGAGATAACACCCCCCCATTACGTCATGCTTCAGAAATGTGGAAAATGGTCCGTTTTCAAATGTTTCATTTTTGAACGTCAGTTCACATTTGTAGGTGGATCATCAGTGTTAGAGCTAAAATTAGCATGTTTAAAGTGATTTTCATGCTTCCAGGGGCTCGGGAAGTTAATTAAATACCATTTGGAGGCATTTAATGTTCGAGCAAAAACGGCTGATTTTCGACAAAAGAGATAACACCCCCCCATTACGTCATGCTTCAGAAATGTGGAAAATGGTCCGTTTTCAAATGTTTTATTTTTGAACGTCAGTTCACATTTGTAGGTGGATCATCAGTGTTAGAGCTAAAATTAGCATGTTTAAAGTGATTTTCATGCTTCCAGGGGCCCAAAACACAAGATTTATGGAATGGTTAAAAGTGCATGAAAATGGCCAATTTACTCACTCTGAGTTCTCAAAAAGGGTTTCTTCACCCCGGGAAGTTAATTAAATACCATTTGGAGGCATTTAATGTTCGAGCAAAAACGGCTGATTTTCGACAAAAGAGATAACACCCCCCCATTACGTCATGCTTCAGAAATGTGGAAAATGGTCCGTTTTCAAATGTTTTATTTTTGAACGTCAGTTCACATTTGTAGGTGGATCATCAGTGTTAGAGCTAAAATTAGCATGTTTAAAGTGATTTTCATGCTTCCAGGGGCTCGGGAAGTTAATTAAATACCATTTGGAGGCATTTAATGTTCGAGCAAAAACGGCTGAATTTCGACAAAAGAGATAACACCCCCCCATTACGTCATGCTTCAGAAATGTGGAAAATGGTCCGTTTTCAAATGTTTTATTTTTGAACGTCAGTTCACATTTGTAGGTGGATCATCAGTGTTAGAGCTAAAATTAGCATGTTTAAAGTGATTTTCATGCTTCCAGGGGCTCGGGAAGTGAAATAAATACCATTTGGAGGCATTTAATGTTCGAGCAAAAACGGCTGATTTTCGACAAAAGAGATAACACCCCCCCATTACGTCATGCTTCAGAAATGTGGAAAATGGTCCGTTTTCAAATGTTTTATTTTTGAACGTCAGTTCACATTTGTAGGTGGATCATCAGTGTTAGAGCTAAAATTAGCATGTTTAAAGTGATTTTCATGCTTCCAGGGGCTCGGGAAGTGAAATAAATACCATTTGGAGGCATTTATTGTTCGAGCAAAAACGGCTGATTTTCGACAAAAGAGATAACACCCCCCCATTACGTCATGCTTCAGAAATGTGGAAAATGGTCCGTTTTCAAATGTTTTATTTTTGAACGTCAGTTCACATTTGTAGGTGGATCATCAGTGTTAGAGCTAAAATTAGCATGTTTAAAGTGATTTTCATGCTTCCAGGGGCTCGGGAAGTGAAATAAATACCATTTGGAGGCATTTATTGTTCGAGCAAAAACGGCTGATTTTCGACAAAAGAGATAACACCCCCCCATTACGTCATGCTTCAGAAATGTGGAAAATGGTCCGTTTTCAAATGTTTTATTTTTGAACGTCAGTTCACATTTGTAGGTGGATCATCAGTGTTAGAGCTAAAATTAGCATGTTTAAAGTGATTTTCATGCTTCCAGGGGCCCAAAACACAAGATTTATGGAATGGTTAAAAGTGCATGAAAATGGCCAATTTACTCACTCTGAGTTCTCAAAAAGGGTTTCTTCACCCCGGGAAGTTAATTAAATATCATTTGGAGGCATTTAATGTTAGAGCAAAAACGGCTGATTTTCGACAAAAGAGATAACACCCCCCCATTACGTCATGCTTCAGAAATGTGGAAAATGGTCCGTTTTCAAATGTTTCATTTTTGAACGTCAGTTCACATTTGTAGGTGGATCATCAGTGTTAGAGCTAAAATTAGCATGTTTAAAGTGATTTTCATGCTTCCAGGGGCTCGGGAAGTGAAATAAATACCATTTGGAGGCATTTAATGTTCGAGCAAAAACGGCTGATTTTCGACAAAAGAGATAACACCCCCCCATTACGTCATGCTTCAGAAATGTGGAAAATGGTCCGTTTTCAAATGTTTTATTTTTGAACGTCAGTTCACATTTGTAGGTGGATCATCAGTGTTAGAGCTAAAATTAGCATGTTTAAAGTGATTTTCATGCTTCCAGGGGCTCGGGAAGTTAATTAAATACCATTTGGAGGCATTTAATGTTCGAGCAAAAACGGCTGATTTTCGACAAAAGAGATAACACCCCCCCATTACGTCATGCTTCAGAAATGTGGAAAATGGTCCGTTTTCAAATGTTTTATTTTTGAACGTCAGTTCACATTTGTAGGTGGATCATCAGTGTTAGAGCTAAAATTAGCATGTTTAAAGTGATTTTCATGCTTCCAGGGGCCCAAAACACAAGATTTATGGAATGGTTAAAAGTGCATGAAAATGGCCAATTTACTCACTCTGAGTTCTCAAAAAGGGTTTCTTCACCCCGGGAAGTTAATTAAATACCATTTGGAGGCATTTAATGTTAGAGCAAAAACGGCTGATTTTCGACAAAAGAGATAACACCCCCCCATTACGTCATGCTTCAGAAATGTGGAAAATGGTCCGTTTTCAAATGTTTCATTTTTGAACGTCAGTTCACATTTGTAGGTGGATCATCAGTGTTAGAGCTAAAATTAGCATGTTTAAAGTGATTTTCATGCTTCCAGGGGCTCGGGAAGTTAATTAAATACCATTTGGAGGCATTTAATGTTCGAGCAAAAACGGCTGATTTTCGACAAAAGAGATAACACCCCCCCATTACGTCATGCTTCAGAAATGTGGAAAATGGTCCGTTTTCAAATGTTTTATTTTTGAACGTCAGTTCACATTTGTAGGTGGATCATCAGTGTTAGAGCTAAAATTAGCATGTTTAAAGTGATTTTCATGCTTCCAGGGGCTCGGGAAGTTAATTAAATACCATTTGGAGGCATTTAATGTTAGAGCAAAAACGGCTGATTTTCGACAAAAGAGATAACACCCCCCCATTACGTCATGCTTCAGAAATGTGGAAAATGGTCCGTTTTCAAATGTTTTATTTTTGAACGTCAGTTCACATTTGTAGGTGGATCATCAGTGTTAGAGCTAAAATTAGCATGTTTAAAGTGATTTTCATGCTTCCAGGGGCTCGGGAAGTTAATTAAATACCATTTGGAGGCATTTAATGTTCGAGCAAAAATGGCTGATTTTCGACAAAAGAGATAACACCCCCCCATTACGTCATGCTTCAGAAATGTGGAAAATGGTCCGTTTTCAAATGTTTCATTTTTGAACGTCAGTTCACATTTGTAGGTGGATCATCAGTGTTAGAGCTAAAATTAGCATGTTTAAAGTGATTTTCATGCTTCCAGGGGCCCAAAACACAAGATTTATGGAATGGTTAAAAGTGCATGAAAATGGCCAATTTACTCACTCTGAGTTCTCAAAAAGGGTTTCCTCACCCCGGGAAGTTAATTAAATACCATTTGGAGGCATTTAATGTTAGAGCAAAAACGGCTGATTTTCGACAAAAGAGATAACACCCCCCCATTACGTCATGCTTCAGAAATGTGGAAAATGGTCCGTTTTCAAATGTTTTATTTTTGAACGTCAGTTCACATTTGTAGCTGGATCATCAGTGTTAGAGCTAAAATTAGCATGTTTAAAGTGATTTTCATGCTTCCAGGGGCTCGGGAAGTTAATTAAATACCATGTGGAGGCATTTAATGTTCGAGCAAAAACGGCTGATTTTCGACAAAAGAGATAACACCCCCCCATTACGTCATGCTTCAGAAATGTGGAAAATGGTCCGTTTTCAAATGTTTTATTTTTGAACGTCAGTTCACATTTGTAGGTGGATCATCAGTGTTAGAGCTAAAATTAGCATGTTTAAAGTGATTTTCATGCTTCCAGGGGCCCAAAACACAAGATTTATGGAATGGTTAAAAGTGCATGAAAATGGCCAATTTACTCACTCTGAGTCCTCAAAAAGGGTTTCTTCACCCCGGGAAGTTAATTAAATACCATTTGGAGGCATTTAATGTTAGAGCAAAAACGGCTGATTTTCGACAAAAGAGATAACACCCCCCCATTACGTCATGCTTCAGAAATGTGGAAAATGGTCCGTTTTCAAATGTTTTATTTTTGAACGTCAGTTCACATTTGTAGGTGGATCATCAGTGTTAGAGCTAAAATTAGCATGTTTAAAGTGATTTTCATGCTTCTTGGGGCCCAAAACACAAGATTTATGGAATGGTTAAAAGTGCATTAAAATGCAAATTTACTCACTCTGAGTTCTCAAAAAGGGTTTCTTCACCCCGGGAAGTTAATTAAATACCATTTGGAGGCATTTAATGTTCGAGCAAAAACGGCTGATTTTCGACAAAAGAGATAACACCCCCCCATTACGTCATGCTTCAGAAATGTGGAAAATGGTCCGTTTTCAAATGTTTCATTTTTGAACGTCAGTTCACATTTGTAGGTGGATCATCAGTGTTAGAGCTAAAATTAGCATGTTTAAAGTGATTTTCATGCTTCCAGGGGCTCGGGAAGTTAATTAAATACCATTTGGAGGCATTTAATGTTCGAGCAAAAACGGCTGATTTTCGACAAAAGAGATAACACCCCCCCATTACGTCATGCTTCAGAAATGTGGAAAATGGTCCGTTTTCAAATGTTTTATTTTTGAACGTCAGTTCACATTTGTAGGTGGATCATCAGTGTTAGAGCTAAAATTAGCATGTTTAAAGTGATTTTCATGCTTCCAGGGGCCCAAAACACAAGATTTATGGAATGGTTAAAAGTGCATGAAAATGGCCAATTTACTCACTCTGAGTTCTCAAAAAGGGTTTCTTCACCCCGGGAAGTTAATTAAATACCATTTGGAGGCATTTAATGTTAGAGCAAAAACGGCTGATTTTCGACAAAAGAGATAACACCCCCCCATTACGTCATGCTTCAGAAATGTGGAAAATGGTCCGTTTTCAAATGTTTCATTTTTGAACGTCAGTTCACATTTGTAGGTGGATCATCAGTGTTAGAGCTAAAATTAGCATGTTTAAAGTGATTTTCATGCTTCCAGGGGCTCGGGAAGTTAATTAAATACCATTTGGAGGCATTTAATGTTCGAGCAAAAACGGCTGATTTTCGACAAAAGAGATAACACCCCCCCATTACGTCATGCTTCAGAAATGTGGAAAATGGTCCGTTTTCAAATGTTTTATTTTTGAACGTCAGTTCACATTTGTAGGTGGATCATCAGTGTTAGAGCTAAAATTAGCATGTTTAAAGTGATTTTCATGCTTCCAGGGGCCCAAAACACAAGATTTATGGAATGGTTAAAAGTGCATGAAAATGGCCAATTTACTCACTCTGAGTTTTCAAAAAGGGTTTCTTCACCCCGGGAAGTTAATTAAATACCATTTGGAGGCATTTAATGTTCGAGCAAAAACGGCTGATTTTCGACAAAAGAGATAACACCCCCCCATTACGTCATGCTTCAGAAATGTGGAAAATGGTCCGTTTTCAAATGTTTTATTTTTGAACGTCAGTTCACATTTGTAGGTGGATCATCAGTGTTAGAGCTAAAATTAGCATGTTTAAAGTGATTTTCATGCTTCCAGGGGCTCGGGAAGTTAATTAAATACCATTTGGAGGCATTTAATGTTCGAGCAAAAACGGCTGATTTTCGACAAAAGAGATAACACCCCCCCATTACGTCATGCTTCAGAAATGTGGAAAATGGTCCGTTTTCAAATGTTTTATTTTTGAACGTCAGTTCACATTTGTAGGTGGATCATCAGTGTTAGAGCTAAAATTAGCATGTTTAAAGTGATTTTCATGCTTCCAGGGGCTCGGGAAGTGAAATAAATACCATTTGGAGGCATTTAATGTTCGAGCAAAAACGGCTGATTTTCGACAAAAGAGATAACACCCCCCCATTACGTCATGCTTCAGAAATGTGGAAAATGGTCCGTTTTCAAATGTTTTATTTTTGAACGTCAGTTCACATTTGTAGGTGGATCATCAGTGTTAGAGCTAAAATTAGCATGTTTAAAGTGATTTTCATGCTTCCAGGGGCTCGGGAAGTGAAATAAATACCATTTGGAGGCATTTATTGTTCGAGCAAAAACGGCTGATTTTCGACAAAAGAGATAACACCCCCCCATTACGTCATGCTTCAGAAATGTGGAAAATGGTCCGTTTTCAAATGTTTTATTTTTGAACGTCAGTTCACATTTGTAGGTGGATCATCAGTGTTAGAGCTAAAATTAGCATGTTTAAAGTGATTTTCATGCTTCCAGGGGCCCAAAACACAAGATTTATGGAATGGTTAAAAGTGCATGAAAATGGCCAATTTACTCACTCTGAGTTCTCAAAAAGGGTTTCTTCACCCCGGGAAGTTAATTAAATATCATTTGGAGGCATTTAATGTTAGAGCAAAAACGGCTGATTTTCGACAAAAGAGATAACACCCCCCCATTACGTCATGCTTCAGAAATGTGGAAAATGGTCCGTTTTCAAATGTTTCATTTTTGAACGTCAGTTCACATTTGTAGGTGGATCATCAGTGTTAGAGCTAAAATTAGCATGTTTAAAGTGATTTTCATGCTTCCAGGGGCTCGGGAAGTGAAATAAATACCATTTGGAGGCATTTAATGTTCGAGCAAAAACGGCTGATTTTCGACAAAAGAGATAACACCCCCCCATTACGTCATGCTTCAGAAATGTGGAAAATGGTCCGTTTTCAAATGTTTTATTTTTGAACGTCAGTTCACATTTGTAGGTGGATCATCAGTGTTAGAGCTAAAATTAGCATGTTTAAAGTGATTTTCATGCTTCCAGGGGCTCGGGAAGTTAATTAAATACCATTTGGAGGCATTTAATGTTCGAGCAAAAACGGCTGATTTTCGACAAAAGAGATAACACCCCCCCATTACGTCATGCTTCAGAAATGTGGAAAATGGTCCGTTTTCAAATGTTTTATTTTTGAACGTCAGTTCACATTTGTAGGTGGATCATCAGTGTTAGAGCTAAAATTAGCATGTTTAAAGTGATTTTCATGCTTCCAGGGGCCCAAAACACAAGATTTATGGAATGGTTAAAAGTGCATGAAAATGGCCAATTTACTCACTCTGAGTTCTCAAAAAGGGTTTCTTCACCCCGGGAAGTTAATTAAATACCATTTGGAGGCATTTAATGTTAGAGCAAAAACGGCTGATTTTCGACAAAAGAGATAACACCCCCCCATTACGTCATGCTTCAGAAATGTGGAAAATGGTCCGTTTTCAAATGTTTTATTTTTGAACGTCAGTTCACATTTGTAGGTGGATCATCAGTGTTAGAGCTAAAATTAGCATGTTTAAAGTGATTTTCATGCTTCCAGGGGCCCACAACACAAGATTTATGGAATGGTTAAAAGTGCATGAAAATGGCCAATTTACTCACGCTGAGTTCTCAAAAAGGGTTTCTTCAACCCGGGAAGTTAATTAAATACCATTTGGAGGCATTCAATGTTCGAGCAAAAACGGCTGATTTTTGACAAAAGAGATAACACCCCCCCATTACGTCATGCTTCAGAAATGTGGAAAATGGTCCGTTTTCAAATGTTTTATTTTTGAACGTCAGTTCACATTTGTAGGTGGATCATCAGTGTTAGAGCTAAAATTAGCATGTTTAAAGTGATTTTCATGCTTCCAGGGGCTCGGGAAGTTAATTAAATACCATTTGGAGGCATTTAATGTTCGAGCAAAAACGGCTGATTTTCGACAAAAGAGATAACACCCCCCCCCATTACGTCATGCTTCAGAAATGTGGAAAATGGTCCGTTTTCAAATGTTTTATTTTTGAACGTCAGTTCACATTTGTAGGTGGATCATCAGTGTTAGAGCTAAAATTAGCATGTTTAAAGTGATTTTCATGCTTCCAGGGGCCCAAAACACAAGATTTATGGAATGGTTAAAAGTGCATGAAAATGGCCAATTTACTCACTCTGAGTTCTCAAAAAGGGTTTCTTCACCCCGGGAAGTTAATTAAATACCATTTGGAGGCATTTAATGTTCGAGCAAAAACGGCTGATTTTCGACAAAAGAGATAACACCCCCCCATTACGTCATGCTTCAGAAATGTGGAAAATGGTCCGTTTTCAAATGTTTTATTTTTGAACGTCAGTTCACATTTGTAGGTGGATCATCAGTGTTAGAGCTAAAATTAGCATGTTTAAAGTGATTTTCATGCTTCCAGGGGCCCAAAACACAAGATTTATGGAATGGTTAAAAGTGCATGAAAATGGCCAATTTACTCACTCTGAGTTCTCAAAAAGGGTTTCTTCACCACGGGAAGTTAATTAAATACCATTTGGAGGCATTTAATGTTAGAGCAAAAACGGCTGATTTTCGACAAAAGAGATAACACCCCCCCATTACGTCATGCTTCAGAAATGTGGAAAATGGTCCGTTTTCAAATGTTTTATTTTTGAACGTCAGTTCACATTTGTAGGTGGATCATCAGTGTTAGAGCTAAAATTAGCATGTTTAAAGTGATTTTCATGCTTCCAGGGGCTCGGGAAGTTAATTAAATACCATTTGGAGGCATTTAATGTTCGAGCAAAAACGGCTGATTTTCGACAAAAGAGATAACACCCCCCCCATTACGCCATGCTTCAGAAATGTGGAAAATGGTCCGTTTTCAAATGTTTTATTTTTGAACGTCAGTTCACATTTGTAGGTGGATCATCAGTGTTAGAGCTAAAATTAGCATGTTTAAAGTGATTTTCATGCTTCCAGGGGCCCAAAACACAAGATTTATGGAATGGTTAAAAGTGCATGAAAATGGCCAATTTACTCACTCTGAGTTCTCAAAAAGGGTTTCTTCACCCCGGGAAGTTAATTAAATACCATTTGGAGGCATTTAATGTTCGAGCAAAAACGGCTGATTTTCGACAAAAGAGATAACACCCCCCCATTACGTCATGCTTCAGAAATGTGGAAAATGGTCCGTTTTCAAATGTTTTATTTTTGAACGTCAGTTCACATTTGTAGGTGGATCATCAGTGTTAGAGCTAAAATTAGCATGTTTAAAGTGATTTTCATGCTTCCAGGGGCCCAAAACACAAGATTTATGGAATGGTTAAAAGTGCATGAAAATGGCCAATTTACTCACTCTGAGTTCTCAAAAAGGGTTTCTTCAACACGGGAAGTTAATTAAATACCATTTGGAGGCATTTAATGTTAGAGCAAAAACGGCTGATTTTCGACAAAAGAGATAACACCCCCCCATTACGTCATGCTTCAGAAATGTGGAAAATGGTCCGTTTTCAAATGTTTTATTTTTGAACGTCAGTTCACATTTGTAGGTGGATCATCAGTGTTAGAGCTAAAATTAGCATGTTTAAAGTGATTTTCATGCTTCCAGGGGCCCAAAACACAAGATTTATGGAATGGTTAAAAGTGCATGAAAATGGCCAATTTACTCACTCTGAGTTCTCAAAAAGGGTTTCTTCACCCCGGGAAGTTAATTAAATACCATTTGGAGGCATTTAATGTTCGAGCAAAAACGGCTGATTTTCGACAAAAGAGATAACACCCCCCCATTACGTCATGCTTCAGAAATGTGGAAAATGGTCCGTTTTCAAATGTTTTATTTTTGAACGTCAGTTCACATTTGTAGGTGGATCATCAGTGTTAGAGCTAAAATTAGCATGTTTA
Organism: Lissotriton vulgaris; assembly: GCF_964263255.1. NCBI lineage: Eukaryota > Metazoa > Chordata > Amphibia > Caudata > Salamandridae > Lissotriton > Lissotriton vulgaris. The sequence goes on from NW_028242601.1 coordinate 416,242, forward strand.
AAGTGATTTTCATGCTTCTTGGGGCCCAAAACACAAGATTTATGGAATGGTTAAAAGTGCATGAAAATGGCCAATTTACTCACTCTGAGTTCTCAAAAAGGGTTTCTTCACCCCGGGAAGTTAATTAAATACCATTTGGAGGCATTTAATGTTCGAGCAAAAACGGCTGATTTTCGACAAAAGAGATAACACCCCCCCATTACGTCATGCTTCAGAAATGTGGAAAATGGTCCGTTTTCAAATGTTTTATTTTTGAACGTCAGTTCACATTTGTAGGTGGATCATCAGTGTTAGAGCTAAAATTAGCATGTTTAAAGTGATTTTCATGCTTCCAGGGGCTCGGGAATTTAATTAAATACCATTTGGAGGCATTTAATGTTCGAGCAAAAACGGCTGATTTTCGACAAAAGAGATAACACCCCCCCCATTACGTCATGCTTCAGAAATGTGGAAAATGGTCCGTTTTCAAATGTTTTATTTTTGAACGTCAGTTCACATTTGTAGGTGGATCATCAGTGTTAGAGCTAAAATTAGCATGTTTAAAGTGATTTTCATGCTTCCAGGGGCCCAAAACACAAGATTTATGGAATGGTTAAAAGTGCATGAAAATGGCCAATTTACTCACTCTGAGTTCTCAAAAAGGGTTTCTTCACCCCGGGAAGTTAATTAAATACCATTTGGAGGCATTTAATGTTCGAGCAAAAACGGCTGATTTTCGACAAAAGAGATAACACCCCCCCATTACGTCATGCTTCAGAAATGTGGAAAATGGTCCGTTTTCAAATGTTTTATTTTTGAACGTCAGTTCACATTTGTAGGTGGATCATCAGTGTTAGAGCTAAAATTAGCATGTTTAAAGTGATTTTCATGCTTCCAGGGGCCCAAAACACAAGATTTATGGAATGGTTAAAAGTGCATGAAAATGGCCAATTTACTCACTCTGAGTTCTCAAAAAGGGTTTCTTCACCCCGGGAAGTTAATTAAATACCATTTGGAGGCATTTAATGTTAGAGCAAAAACGGCTGATTTTCGACAAAAGAGATAACATCCCCCCCATTACGTCATGCTTCAGAAATGTGGAAAATGGTCCGTTTTCAAATGTTTTATTTTTGAACGTCAGTTCACATTTGTAGGTGGATCATCAGTGTTAGAGCTAAAATTAGCATGTTTAAAGTGATTTTCATGCTTCCAGGGGCCCAAAACACAAGATTTATGGAATGGTTAAAAGTGCATGAAAATGGCCAATTTACTCACTCTGAGTTCTCAAAAAGGGTTTCTTCACCACGGGAAGTTAATTAAATACCATTTGGAGGTATTTAATGTTAGAGCAAAAACGGCTGATTTTCGACAAAAGAGATAACACCCCCCCATTACGTCATGCTTCAGAAATGTGGAAAATGGTCCGTTTTCAAATGTTTTATTTTTGAACGTCAGTTCACATTTGTAGGTGGATCATCAGTGTTAGAGCTAAAATTAGCATGTTTAAAGTGATTTTCATGCTTCCAGGGGCTCGGGAAGTTAATTAAATACCATTTGGAGGCATTTAATGTTCGAGCAAAAACGGCTGATTTTCGACAAAAGAGATAACACCCCCCCCCATTACGTCATGCTTCAGAAATGTGGAAAATGGTCCGTTTTCAAATGTTTTATTTTTGAACGTCAGTTCACATTTGTAGGTGGATCATCAGTGTTAGAGCTAAAATTAGCATGTTTAAAGTGATTTTCATGCTTCCAGGGGCCCAAAACACAAGATTTATGGAATGGTTAAAAGTGCATGAAAATGGCCAATTTACTCACTCTGAGTTCTCAAAAAGGGTTTCTTCACCCCGGGAAGTTAATTAAATACCATTTGGAGGCATTTAATGTTCGAGCAAAAACGGCTGATTTTCGACAAAAGAGATAACACCCCCCCATTACGTCATGCTTCAGAAATGTGGAAAATGGTCCGTTTTCAAATGTTTTATTTTTGAACGTCAGTTCACATTTGTAGGTGGATCATCAGTGTTAGAGCTAAAATTAGCATGTTTAAAGTGATTTTCATGCTTCCAGGGGCCCAAAACACAAGATTTATGGAATGGTTAAAAGTGCATGAAAATGGCCAATTTACTCACTCTGAGTTCTCAAAAAGGGTTTCTTCACCACGGGAAGTTAATTAAATACCATTTGGAGGCATTTAATGTTAGAGCAAAAACGGCTGATTTTCGACAAAAGAGATAACACCCCCCCATTACGTCATGCTTCAGAAATGTGGAAAATGGTCCGTTTTCAAATGTTTTATTTTTGAACGTCAGTTCACATTTGTAGGTGGATCATCAGTGTTAGAGCTAAAATTAGCATGTTTAAAGTGATTTTCATGCTTCCAGGGGCCCAAAACACAAGATTTATGGAATGGTTAAAAGTGCATGAAAATGGCCAATTTACTCACTCTGAGTTCTCAAAAAGGGTTTCTTCACCCCGGGAAGTTAATTAAATACCATTTGGAGGCATTTAATGTTAGAGCAAAAACAGCTGATTTTCGACAAAAGAGATAACACCCCCCCATTACGTCATGCTTCAGAAATGTGGAAAATGGTCCGTTTTCAAATGTTTTATTTTTGAACGTCAGTTCACATTTGTAGGTGGATCATCAGTGTTGGAGCTAAAATTAGCATGTTTAAGTGATTTTCATGCTTCCAGGGGCCCAAAACACAAGATTTATGGAATGGTTAAAAGTGCATTAAAATGGCCAATTTACTCACTCTGAGTTCTCAAAAAGGGTTTCTTCACCCCGGGAAGTTAATTAAATACCATTTGGAGGCATTTAATGTTAGAGCAAAAACAGCTGATTTTCGACAAAAGAGATAACACCCCCCCATTACGTCATGCTTCAGAAATGTGGAAAATGGTCCGTTTTCAAATGTTTTATTTTTGAACGTCAGTTCACATTTGTAGGTGGATCATCAGTGTTAGAGCTAAAATTAGCATGTTTAAAGTGATTTTCATGCTTCCAGGGGCTCGGGAAGTGAAATAAATACCATTTGGAGGCATTTAATGTTCGAGCAAAAAAGGCTGATTTTCCACAAAAGAGATAACACCCCCCCATTACGTCATGCTTCAGAAATGTGGAAAATGGTCAGTTTTCAAATGTTTCATTTTTGAACGTCAGTTCACATTTGTAGGTGGATCATCAGTGTTAGAGCTAAAATTAGCATGTTTAAAGTGATTTTCATGCTTCCAGGGGCCCAAAACACAAGATTTATGGAATGGTTAAAAGTGCATGAAAATGGCCAATTTACTCACTCTGAGTTCTCAAAAAGGGTTTCTTCACCCCGGGAAGTTAATTAAATACCATTTGGAGGCATTTAATGTTAGAGCAAAAACAGCTGATTTTCGACAAAAGAGATAACACCCCCCCATTACGTCATGCTTCAGAAATGTGGAAAATGGTCCGTTTTCAAATGTTTTATTTTTGAACGTCAGTTCACATTTGTAGGTGGATCATCAGTGTTGGAGCTAAAATTAGCATGTTTAAGTGATTTTCATGCTTCCAGGGGCCCAAAACACAAGATTTATGGAATGGTTAAAAGTGCATTAAAATGGCCAATTTACTCACTCTGAGTTCTCAAAAAGGGTTTCTTCACCCCGGGAAGTTAATTAAATACCATTTGGAGGCATTTAATGTTAGAGCAAAAACAGCTGATTTTCGACAAAAGAGATAACACCCCCCCATTACGTCATGCTTCAGAAATGTGGAAAATGGTCCGTTTTCAAATGTTTTATTTTTGAACGTCAGTTCACATTTGTAGGTGGATCATCAGTGTTAGAGCTAAAATTAGCATGTTTAAAGTGATTTTCATGCTTCCAGGGGCTCGGGAAGTGAAATAAATACCATTTGGAGGCATTTAATGTTCGAGCAAAAAAGGCTGATTTTCCACAAAAGAGATAACACCCCCCCATTACGTCATGCTTCAGAAATGTGGAAAATGGTCAGTTTTCAAATGTTTCATTTTTGAACGTCAGTTCACATTTGTAGGTGGATCATCAGTGTTAGAGCTAAAATTAGCATGTTAAAGTGATTTTCATGCTTCCAGGGGCCCAAAACACAAGATTTATGGAATGGTTAAAAGTGCATGAAAATGGCCAATTTACTCACTCTGAGTTCTCAAAAAGGGTTTCTTCACCCCGGGAAGTTAATTAAATACCATTTGGAGGCATTTAATGTTAGAGCAAAAACGGCTGATTTTCGACAAAAGAGATAACACCCCCCCATTACGTCATGCTTCAGAAATGTGGAAAATGGTCCGTTTTCAAATGTTTCATTTTTGAACGTCAGTTCACATTTGTAGGTGGATCATCAGTGTTAGAGCTAAAATTAGCATGTTTAAAGTGATTTTCATGCTTCCAGGGGCTCGGGAAGTGAAATAAATACCATTTGGAGGCATTTAATGTTCGAGCAAAAAAGGCTGATTTTCCACAAAAGAGATAACACCCCCCCATTACGTCATGCTTCAGAAATGTGGAAAATGGTCAGTTTTCAAATGTTTCATTTTTGAACGTCAGTTCACATTTGTAGGTGGATCATCAGTGTTAGAGCTAAAATTAGCATGTTTAAAGTGATTTTCATGCTTCCAGGGGCCCAAAACACAAGATTTATGGAATGGTTAAAAGTGCATGAAAATGGCCAATTTACTCACTCTGAGTTCTCAAAAAGGGTTTCTTCACCCCGGGAAGTTAATTAAATACCATTTGGAGGCATTTAATGTTAGAGCAAAAACGGCTGATTTTCGACAAAAGAGATAACACCCCCCCATTACGTCATGCTTCAGAAATGTGGAAAATGGTCCGTTTTCAAATGTTTCATTTTTGAACGTCAGTTCACATTTGTAGGTGGATCATCAGTGTTAGAGCTAAAATTAGCATGTTTAAAGTGATTTTCATGCTTCCAGGGGCTCGGGAAGTTAATTAAATACCATTTGGAGGCATTTAATGTTCGAGCAAAAACGGCTGATTTTCGACAAAAGAGATAACACCCCCCCATTACGTCATGCTTCAGAAATGTGGAAAATGGTCCGTTTTCAAATGTTTTATTTTTGAACGTCAGTTCACATTTGTAGCTGGATCATCAGTGTTAGAGCTAAAATTAGCATGTTTAAAGTGATTTTCATGCTTCCAGGGGCTCGGGAAGTTAATTAAATACCATTTGGAGGCATTTAATGTTCGAGCAAAAACGGCTGATTTTCGACAAAAGAGATAACACCCCCCCATTACGTCATGCTTCAGAAATGTGGAAAATGGTCCATTTTCAAATGTTTTATTTTTGAACGTCAGTTCACATTTGTAGGTGGATCATCAGTGTTAGAGCTAAAATTAGCATGTTTAAAGTGATTTTCATGCTTCCAGGGGCCCAAAACACAAGATTTATGGAATGGTTAAAAGTGCATGAAAATGGCCAATTTACTCACTCTGAGTTCTCAAAAAGGGTTTCTTCACCCCGGGAAGTTAATTAAATACCATTTGGAGGCATTTAATGTTACAGCAAAAACGGCTGATTTTCGACAAAAGAGATAACACCCCCCCATTACGTCATGCTTCAGAAATGTGGAAAATGGTCCGTTTTCAAATGTTTTATTTTTGAACGTCAGTTCACATTTGTAGGTGGATCATCAGTGTTAGAGCTAAAATTAGCATGTTTAAAGTGATTTTCATGCTTCTTGGGGCCCAAAACACAAGATTTATGGAATGGTTAAAAGTGCATGAAAATGGCCAATTTACTCACTCTGAGTTCTCAAAAAGGGTTTCTTCACCCCGGGAAGTTAATTAAATACCATTTGGAGGCATTTAATGTTCGAGCAAAAACGGCTGATTTTCGACAAAAGAGATAACACCCCCCCATTACGTCATGCTTCAGAAATGTGGAAAATGGTCCGTTTTCAAATGTTTCATTTTTGAACGTCAGTTCACATTTGTAGGTGGATCATCAGTGTTAGAGCTAAAATTAGCATGTTTAAAGTGATTTTCATGCTTCCAGGGGCTCGGGAAGTTAATTAAATACCATTTGGAGGCATTTAATGTTCGAGCAAAAACGGCTGATTTTCGACAAAAGAGATAACACCCCCCCATTACGTCATGCTTCAGAAATGTGGAAAATGGTCCGTTTTCAAATGTTTTATTTTTGAACGTCAGTTCACATTTGTAGGTGGATCATCAGTGTTAGAGCTAAAATTAGCATGTTTAAAGTGATTTTCATGCTTCCAGGGGCCCAAAACACAAGATTTATGGAATGGTTAAAAGTGCATGAAAATGGCCAATTTACTCACTCTGAGTTCTCAAAAAGGGTTTCTTCACCCCGGGAAGTTAATTAAATACCATTTGGAGGCATTTAATGTTAGAGCAAAAACGGCTGATTTTCGACAAAAGAGATAACACCCCCCCATTACGTCATGCTTCAGAAATGTGGAAAATGGTCCGTTTTCAAATGTTTCATTTTTGAACGTCAGTTCACATTTGTAGGTGGATCATCAGTGTTAGAGCTAAAATTAGCATGTTTAAAGTGATTTTCATGCTTCCAGGGGCTCAGGAAGTTAATTAAATACCATTTGGAGGCATTTAATGTTCGAGCAAAAACGGCTGATTTTCGACAAAAGAGATAACACCCCCCCATTACGTCATGCTTCAGAAATGTGGAAAATGGTCCGTTTTCAAATGTTTTATTTTTGAACGTCAGTTCACATTTGTAGGTGGATCATCAGTGTTAGAGCTAAAATTAGCATGTTTAAAGTGATTTTCATGCTTCCAGGGGCTCGGGAAGTTAATTAAATACCATTTGGAGGCATTTAATGTTAGAGCAAAAACGGCTGATTTTCGACAAAAGAGATAACACCCCCCCATTACGTCATGCTTCAGAAATGTGGAAAATGGTCCGTTTTCAAATGTTTTATTTTTGAACGTCAGTTCACATTTGTAGGTGGATCATCAGTGTTAGAGCTAAAATTAGCATGTTTAAAGTGATTTTCATGCTTCCAGGGGCTCGGGAAGTTAATTAAATACCATTTGGAGGCATTTAATGTTCGAGCAAAAACGGCTGATTTTCGACAAAAGAGATAACACCCCCCCATTACGTCATGCTTCAGAAATGTGGAAAATGGTCCGTTTTCAAATGTTTCATTTTTGAACGTCAGTTCACATTTGTAGGTGGATCATCAGTGTTAGAGCTAAAATTAGCATGTTTAAAGTGATTTTCATGCTTCCAGGGGCCCAAAACACAAGATTTATGGAATGGTTAAAAGTGCATGAAAATGGCCAATTTACTCACTCTGAGTTCTCAAAAAGGGTTTCCTCACCCCGGGAAGTTAATTAAATACCATTTGGAGGCATTTAATGTTAGAGCAAAAACGGCTGATTTTCGACAAAAGAGATAACACCCCCCCATTACGTCATGCTTCAGAAATGTGGAAAATGGTCCGTTTTCAAATGTTTTATTTTTGAACGTCAGTTCACATTTGTAGCTGGATCATCAGTGTTAGAGCTAAAATTAGCATGTTTAAAGTGATTTTCATGCTTCCAGGGGCTCGGGAAGTTAATTAAATACCATGTGGAGGCATTTAATGTTCGAGCAAAAACGGCTGATTTTCGACAAAAGAGATAACACCCCCCCATTACGTCATGCTTCAGAAATGTGGAAAATGGTCCGTTTTCAAATGTTTTATTTTTGAACGTCAGTTCACATTTGTAGGTGGATCATCAGTGTTAGAGCTAAAATTAGCATGTTTAAAGTGATTTTCATGCTTCCAGGGGCCCAAAACACAAGATTTATGGAATGGTTAAAAGTGCATGAAAATGGCCAATTTACTCACTCTGAGTCCTCAAAAAGGGTTTCTTCACCCCGGGAAGTTAATTAAATACCATTTGGAGGCATTTAATGTTAGAGCAAAAACGGCTGATTTTCGACAAAAGAGATAACACCCCCCCATTACGTCATGCTTCAGAAATGTGGAAAATGGTCCGTTTTCAAATGTTTTATTTTTGAACGTCAGTTCACATTTGTAGGTGGATCATCAGTGTTAGAGCTAAAATTAGCATGTTTAAAGTGATTTTCATGCTTCTTGGGGCCCAAAACACAAGATTTATGGAATGGTTAAAAGTGCATTAAAATGCAAATTTACTCACTCTGAGTTCTCAAAAAGGGTTTCTTCACCCCGGGAAGTTAATTAAATACCATTTGGAGGCATTTAATGTTCGAGCAAAAACGGCTGATTTTCGACAAAAGAGATAACACCCCCCCATTACGTCATGCTTCAGAAATGTGGAAAATGGTCCGTTTTCAAATGTTTCATTTTTGAACGTCAGTTCACATTTGTAGGTGGATCATCAGTGTTAGAGCTAAAATTAGCATGTTTAAAGTGATTTTCATGCTTCCAGGGGCTCGGGAAGTTAATTAAATACCATTTGGAGGCATTTAATGTTCGAGCAAAAACGGCTGATTTTCGACAAAAGAGATAACACCCCCCCATTACGTCATGCTTCAGAAATGTGGAAAATGGTCCGTTTTCAAATGTTTTATTTTTGAACGTCAGTTCACATTTGTAGGTGGATCATCAGTGTTAGAGCTAAAATTAGCATGTTTAAAGTGATTTTCATGCTTCCAGGGGCCCAAAACACAAGATTTATGGAATGGTTAAAAGTGCATGAAAATGGCCAATTTACTCACTCTGAGTTCTCAAAAAGGGTTTCTTCACCCCGGGAAGTTAATTAAATACCATTTGGAGGCATTTAATGTTAGAGCAAAAACGGCTGATTTTCGACAAAAGAGATAACACCCCCCCATTACGTCATGCTTCAGAAATGTGGAAAATGGTCCGTTTTCAAATGTTTCATTTTTGAACGTCAGTTCACATTTGTAGGTGGATCATCAGTGTTAGAGCTAAAATTAGCATGTTTAAAGTGATTTTCATGCTTCCAGGGGCTCGGGAAGTTAATTAAATACCATTTGGAGGCATTTAATGTTCGAGCAAAAACGGCTGATTTTCGACAAAAGAGATAACACCCCCCCATTACGTCATGCTTCAGAAATGTGGAAAATGGTCCGTTTTCAAATGTTTTATTTTTGAACGTCAGTTCACATTTGTAGGTGGATCATCAGTGTTAGAGCTAAAATTAGCATGTTTAAAGTGATTTTCATGCTTCCAGGGGCCCAAAACACAAGATTTATGGAATGGTTAAAAGTGCATGAAAATGGCCAATTTACTCACTCTGAGTTCTCAAAAAGGGTTTCTTCACCCCGGGAAGTTAATTAAATACCATTTGGAGGCATTTAATGTTCGAGCAAAAACGGCTGATTTTCGACAAAAGAGATAACACCCCCCCATTACGTCATGCTTCAGAAATGTGGAAAATGGTCCGTTTTCAAATGTTTTATTTTTGAACGTCAGTTCACATTTGTAGGTGGATCATCAGTGTTAGAGCTAAAATTAGCATGTTTAAAGTGATTTTCATGCTTCCAGGGGCTCGGGAAGTTAATTAAATACCATTTGGAGGCATTTAATGTTCGAGCAAAAACGGCTGATTTTCGACAAAAGAGATAACACCCCCCCATTACGTCATGCTTCAGAAATGTGGAAAATGGTCCGTTTTCAAATGTTTTATTTTTGAACGTCAGTTCACATTTGTAGGTGGATCATCAGTGTTAGAGCTAAAATTAGCATGTTTAAAGTGATTTTCATGCTTCCAGGGGCTCGGGAAGTGAAATAAATACCATTTGGAGGCATTTAATGTTCGAGCAAAAACGGCTGATTTTCGACAAAAGAGATAACACCCCCCCATTACGTCATGCTTCAGAAATGTGGAAAATGGTCCGTTTTCAAATGTTTTATTTTTGAACGTCAGTTCACATTTGTAGGTGGATCATCAGTGTTAGAGCTAAAATTAGCATGTTTAAAGTGATTTTCATGCTTCCAGGGGCTCGGGAAGTGAAATAAATACCATTTGGAGGCATTTATTGTTCGAGCAAAAACGGCTGATTTTCGACAAAAGAGATAACACCCCCCCATTACGTCATGCTTCAGAAATGTGGAAAATGGTCCGTTTTCAAATGTTTTATTTTTGAACGTCAGTTCACATTTGTAGGTGGATCATCAGTGTTAGAGCTAAAATTAGCATGTTTAAAGTGATTTTCATGCTTCCAGGGGCTCGGGAAGTGAAATAAATACCATTTGGAGGCATTTATTGTTCGAGCAAAAACGGCTGATTTTCGACAAAAGAGATAACACCCCCCCATTACGTCATGCTTCAGAAATGTGGAAAATGGTCCGTTTTCAAATGTTTTATTTTTGAACGTCAGTTCACATTTGTAGGTGGATCATCAGTGTTAGAGCTAAAATTAGCATGTTTAAAGTGATTTTCATGCTTCCAGGGGCCCAAAACACAAGATTTATGGAATGGTTAAAAGTGCATGAAAATGGCCAATTTACTCACTCTGAGTTCTCAAAAAGGGTTTCTTCACCCCGGGAAGTTAATTAAATATCATTTGGAGGCATTTAATGTTAGAGCAAAAACGGCTGATTTTCGACAAAAGAGATAACACCCCCCCATTACGTCATGCTTCAGAAATGTGGAAAATGGTCCGTTTTCAAATGTTTCATTTTTGAACGTCAGTTCACATTTGTAGGTGGATCATCAGTGTTAGAGCTAAAATTAGCATGTTTAAAGTGATTTTCATGCTTCCAGGGGCTCGGGAAGTGAAATAAATACCATTTGGAGGCATTTAATGTTCGAGCAAAAACGGCTGATTTTCGACAAAAGAGATAACACCCCCCCATTACGTCATGCTTCAGAAATGTGGAAAATGGTCCGTTTTCAAATGTTTTATTTTTGAACGTCAGTTCACATTTGTAGGTGGATCATCAGTGTTAGAGCTAAAATTAGCATGTTTAAAGTGATTTTCATGCTTCCAGGGGCTCGGGAAGTTAATTAAATACCATTTGGAGGCATTTAATGTTCGAGCAAAAACGGCTGATTTTCGACAAAAGAGATAACACCCCCCCATTACGTCATGCTTCAGAAATGTGGAAAATGGTCCGTTTTCAAATGTTTTATTTTTGAACGTCAGTTCACATTTGTAGGTGGATCATCAGTGTTAGAGCTAAAATTAGCATGTTTAAAGTGATTTTCATGCTTCCAGGGGCCCAAAACACAAGATTTATGGAATGGTTAAAAGTGCATGAAAATGGCCAATTTACTCACTCTGAGTTCTCAAAAAGGGTTTCTTCACCCCGGGAAGTTAATTAAATACCATTTGGAGGCATTTAATGTTAGAGCAAAAACGGCTGATTTTCGACAAAAGAGATAACACCCCCCCATTACGTCATGCTTCAGAAATGTGGAAAATGGTCCGTTTTCAAATGTTTCATTTTTGAACGTCAGTTCACATTTGTAGGTGGATCATCAGTGTTAGAGCTAAAATTAGCATGTTTAAAGTGATTTTCATGCTTCCAGGGGCTCGGGAAGTTAATTAAATACCATTTGGAGGCATTTAATGTTCGAGCAAAAACGGCTGATTTTCGACAAAAGAGATAACACCCCCCCATTACGTCATGCTTCAGAAATGTGGAAAATGGTCCGTTTTCAAATGTTTTATTTTTGAACGTCAGTTCACATTTGTAGGTGGATCATCAGTGTTAGAGCTAAAATTAGCATGTTTAAAGTGATTTTCATGCTTCCAGGGGCTCGGGAAGTTAATTAAATACCATTTGGAGGCATTTAATGTTAGAGCAAAAACGGCTGATTTTCGACAAAAGAGATAACACCCCCCCATTACGTCATGCTTCAGAAATGTGGAAAATGGTCCGTTTTCAAATGTTTTATTTTTGAACGTCAGTTCACATTTGTAGGTGGATCATCAGTGTTAGAGCTAAAATTAGCATGTTTAAAGTGATTTTCATGCTTCCAGGGGCTCGGGAAGTTAATTAAATACCATTTGGAGGCATTTAATGTTCGAGCAAAAACGGCTGATTTTCGACAAAAGAGATAACACCCCCCCATTACGTCATGCTTCAGAAATGTGGAAAATGGTCCGTTTTCAAATGTTTCATTTTTGAACGTCAGTTCACATTTGTAGGTGGATCATCAGTGTTAGAGCTAAAATTAGCATGTTTAAAGTGATTTTCATGCTTCCAGGGGCCCAAAACACAAGATTTATGGAATGGTTAAAAGTGCATGAAAATGGCCAATTTACTCACTCTGAGTTCTCAAAAAGGGTTTCCTCACCCCGGGAAGTTAATTAAATACCATTTGGAGGCATTTAATGTTAGAGCAAAAACGGCTGATTTTCGACAAAAGAGATAACACCCCCCCATTACGTCATGCTTCAGAAATGTGGAAAATGGTCCGTTTTCAAATGTTTTATTTTTGAACGTCAGTTCACATTTGTAGCTGGATCATCAGTGTTAGAGCTAAAATTAGCATGTTTAAAGTGATTTTCATGCTTCCAGGGGCTCGGGAAGTTAATTAAATACCATGTGGAGGCATTTAATGTTCGAGCAAAAACGGCTGATTTTCGACAAAAGAGATAACACCCCCCCATTACGTCATGCTTCAGAAATGTGGAAAATGGTCCGTTTTCAAATGTTTTATTTTTGAACGTCAGTTCACATTTGTAGGTGGATCATCAGTGTTAGAGCTAAAATTAGCATGTTTAAAGTGATTTTCATGCTTCCAGGGGCCCAAAACACAAGATTTATGGAATGGTTAAAAGTGCATGAAAATGGCCAATTTACTCACTCTGAGTCCTCAAAAAGGGTTTCTTCACCCCGGGAAGTTAATTAAATACCATTTGGAGGCATTTAATGTTAGAGCAAAAACGGCTGATTTTCGACAAAAGAGATAACACCCCCCCATTACGTCATGCTTCAGAAATGTGGAAAATGGTCCGTTTTCAAATGTTTTATTTTTGAACGTCAGTTCACATTTGTAGGTGGATCATCAGTGTTAGAGCTAAAATTAGCATGTTTAAAGTGATTTTCATGCTTCTTGGGGCCCAAAACACAAGATTTATGGAATGGTTAAAAGTGCATTAAAATGCAAATTTACTCACTCTGAGTTCTCAAAAAGGGTTTCTTCACCCCGGGAAGTTAATTAAATACCATTTGGAGGCATTTAATGTTCGAGCAAAAACGGCTGATTTTCGACAAAAGAGATAACACCCCCCCATTACGTCATGCTTCAGAAATGTGGAAAATGGTCCGTTTTCAAATGTTTCATTTTTGAACGTCAGTTCACATTTGTAGGTGGATCATCAGTGTTAGAGCTAAAATTAGCATGTTTAAAGTGATTTTCATGCTTCCAGGGGCTCGGGAAGTTAATTAAATACCATTTGGAGGCATTTAATGTTCGAGCAAAAACGGCTGATTTTCGACAAAAGAGATAACACCCCCCCATTACGTCATGCTTCAGAAATGTGGAAAATGGTCCGTTTTCAAATGTTTTATTTTTGAACGTCAGTTCACATTTGTAGGTGGATCATCAGTGTTAGAGCTAAAATTAGCATGTTTAAAGTGATTTTCATGCTTCCAGGGGCCCAAAACACAAGATTTATGGAATGGTTAAAAGTGCATGAAAATGGCCAATTTACTCACTCTGAGTTCTCAAAAAGGGTTTCTTCACCCCGGGAAGTTAATTAAATACCATTTGGAGGCATTTAATGTTAGAGCAAAAACGGCTGATTTTCGACAAAAGAGATAACACCCCCCCATTACGTCATGCTTCAGAAATGTGGAAAATGGTCCGTTTTCAAATGTTTCATTTTTGAACGTCAGTTCACATTTGTAGGTGGATCATCAGTGTTAGAGCTAAAATTAGCATGTTTAAAGTGATTTTCATGCTTCCAGGGGCTCGGGAAGTTAATTAAATACCATTTGGAGGCATTTAATGTTCGAGCAAAAACGGCTGATTTTCGACAAAAGAGATAACACCCCCCCATTACGTCATGCTTCAGAAATGTGGAAAATGGTCCGTTTTCAAATGTTTTATTTTTGAACGTCAGTTCACATTTGTAGGTGGATCATCAGTGTTAGAGCTAAAATTAGCATGTTTAAAGTGATTTTCATGCTTCCAGGGGCCCAAAACACAAGATTTATGGAATGGTTAAAAGTGCATGAAAATGGCCAATTTACTCACTCTGAGTTTTCAAAAAGGGTTTCTTCACCCCGGGAAGTTAATTAAATACCATTTGGAGGCATTTAATGTTCGAGCAAAAACGGCTGATTTTCGACAAAAGAGATAACACCCCCCCATTACGTCATGCTTCAGAAATGTGGAAAATGGTCCGTTTTCAAATGTTTTATTTTTGAACGTCAGTTCACATTTGTAGGTGGATCATCAGTGTTAGAGCTAAAATTAGCATGTTTAAAGTGATTTTCATGCTTCCAGGGGCTCGGGAAGTTAATTAAATACCATTTGGAGGCATTTAATGTTCGAGCAAAAACGGCTGATTTTCGACAAAAGAGATAACACCCCCCCATTACGTCATGCTTCAGAAATGTGGAAAATGGTCCGTTTTCAAATGTTTTATTTTTGAACGTCAGTTCACATTTGTAGGTGGATCATCAGTGTTAGAGCTAAAATTAGCATGTTTAAAGTGATTTTCATGCTTCCAGGGGCTCGGGAAGTGAAATAAATACCATTTGGAGGCATTTAATGTTCGAGCAAAAACGGCTGATTTTCGACAAAAGAGATAACACCCCCCCATTACGTCATGCTTCAGAAATGTGGAAAATGGTCCGTTTTCAAATGTTTTATTTTTGAACGTCAGTTCACATTTGTAGGTGGATCATCAGTGTTAGAGCTAAAATTAGCATGTTTAAAGTGATTTTCATGCTTCCAGGGGCTCGGGAAGTGAAATAAATACCATTTGGAGGCATTTATTGTTCGAGCAAAAACGGCTGATTTTCGACAAAAGAGATAACACCCCCCCATTACGTCATGCTTCAGAAATGTGGAAAATGGTCCGTTTTCAAATGTTTTATTTTTGAACGTCAGTTCACATTTGTAGGTGGATCATCAGTGTTAGAGCTAAAATTAGCATGTTTAAAGTGATTTTCATGCTTCCAGGGGCCCAAAACACAAGATTTATGGAATG
Source organism: Lissotriton vulgaris (assembly GCF_964263255.1). NCBI lineage: Eukaryota > Metazoa > Chordata > Amphibia > Caudata > Salamandridae > Lissotriton > Lissotriton vulgaris. Next base: position 431,351 of record NW_028242601.1, read on the forward strand.
GTTAAAAGTGCATGAAAATGGCCAATTTACTCACTCTGAGTTCTCAAAAAGGGTTTCTTCACCCCGGGAAGTTAATTAAATATCATTTGGAGGCATTTAATGTTAGAGCAAAAACGGCTGATTTTCGACAAAAGAGATAACACCCCCCCATTACGTCATGCTTCAGAAATGTGGAAAATGGTCCGTTTTCAAATGTTTCATTTTTGAACGTCAGTTCACATTTGTAGGTGGATCATCAGTGTTAGAGCTAAAATTAGCATGTTTAAAGTGATTTTCATGCTTCCAGGGGCTCGGGAAGTGAAATAAATACCATTTGGAGGCATTTAATGTTCGAGCAAAAACGGCTGATTTTCGACAAAAGAGATAACACCCCCCCATTACGTCATGCTTCAGAAATGTGGAAAATGGTCCGTTTTCAAATGTTTTATTTTTGAACGTCAGTTCACATTTGTAGGTGGATCATCAGTGTTAGAGCTAAAATTAGCATGTTTAAAGTGATTTTCATGCTTCCAGGGGCTCGGGAAGTTAATTAAATACCATTTGGAGGCATTTAATGTTCGAGCAAAAACGGCTGATTTTCGACAAAAGAGATAACACCCCCCCATTACGTCATGCTTCAGAAATGTGGAAAATGGTCCGTTTTCAAATGTTTTATTTTTGAACGTCAGTTCACATTTGTAGGTGGATCATCAGTGTTAGAGCTAAAATTAGCATGTTTAAAGTGATTTTCATGCTTCCAGGGGCCCAAAACACAAGATTTATGGAATGGTTAAAAGTGCATGAAAATGGCCAATTTACTCACTCTGAGTTCTCAAAAAGGGTTTCTTCACCCCGGGAAGTTAATTAAATACCATTTGGAGGCATTTAATGTTAGAGCAAAAACGGCTGATTTTCGACAAAAGAGATAACACCCCCCCATTACGTCATGCTTCAGAAATGTGGAAAATGGTCCGTTTTCAAATGTTTTATTTTTGAACGTCAGTTCACATTTGTAGGTGGATCATCAGTGTTAGAGCTAAAATTAGCATGTTTAAAGTGATTTTCATGCTTCCAGGGGCCCACAACACAAGATTTATGGAATGGTTAAAAGTGCATGAAAATGGCCAATTTACTCACGCTGAGTTCTCAAAAAGGGTTTCTTCAACCCGGGAAGTTAATTAAATACCATTTGGAGGCATTCAATGTTCGAGCAAAAACGGCTGATTTTTGACAAAAGAGATAACACCCCCCCATTACGTCATGCTTCAGAAATGTGGAAAATGGTCCGTTTTCAAATGTTTTATTTTTGAACGTCAGTTCACATTTGTAGGTGGATCATCAGTGTTAGAGCTAAAATTAGCATGTTTAAAGTGATTTTCATGCTTCCAGGGGCTCGGGAAGTTAATTAAATACCATTTGGAGGCATTTAATGTTCGAGCAAAAACGGCTGATTTTCGACAAAAGAGATAACACCCCCCCCCATTACGTCATGCTTCAGAAATGTGGAAAATGGTCCGTTTTCAAATGTTTTATTTTTGAACGTCAGTTCACATTTGTAGGTGGATCATCAGTGTTAGAGCTAAAATTAGCATGTTTAAAGTGATTTTCATGCTTCCAGGGGCCCAAAACACAAGATTTATGGAATGGTTAAAAGTGCATGAAAATGGCCAATTTACTCACTCTGAGTTCTCAAAAAGGGTTTCTTCACCCCGGGAAGTTAATTAAATACCATTTGGAGGCATTTAATGTTCGAGCAAAAACGGCTGATTTTCGACAAAAGAGATAACACCCCCCCATTACGTCATGCTTCAGAAATGTGGAAAATGGTCCGTTTTCAAATGTTTTATTTTTGAACGTCAGTTCACATTTGTAGGTGGATCATCAGTGTTAGAGCTAAAATTAGCATGTTTAAAGTGATTTTCATGCTTCCAGGGGCCCAAAACACAAGATTTATGGAATGGTTAAAAGTGCATGAAAATGGCCAATTTACTCACTCTGAGTTCTCAAAAAGGGTTTCTTCACCACGGGAAGTTAATTAAATACCATTTGGAGGCATTTAATGTTAGAGCAAAAACGGCTGATTTTCGACAAAAGAGATAACACCCCCCCATTACGTCATGCTTCAGAAATGTGGAAAATGGTCCGTTTTCAAATGTTTTATTTTTGAACGTCAGTTCACATTTGTAGGTGGATCATCAGTGTTAGAGCTAAAATTAGCATGTTTAAAGTGATTTTCATGCTTCCAGGGGCTCGGGAAGTTAATTAAATACCATTTGGAGGCATTTAATGTTCGAGCAAAAACGGCTGATTTTCGACAAAAGAGATAACACCCCCCCCATTACGCCATGCTTCAGAAATGTGGAAAATGGTCCGTTTTCAAATGTTTTATTTTTGAACGTCAGTTCACATTTGTAGGTGGATCATCAGTGTTAGAGCTAAAATTAGCATGTTTAAAGTGATTTTCATGCTTCCAGGGGCCCAAAACACAAGATTTATGGAATGGTTAAAAGTGCATGAAAATGGCCAATTTACTCACTCTGAGTTCTCAAAAAGGGTTTCTTCACCCCGGGAAGTTAATTAAATACCATTTGGAGGCATTTAATGTTCGAGCAAAAACGGCTGATTTTCGACAAAAGAGATAACACCCCCCCATTACGTCATGCTTCAGAAATGTGGAAAATGGTCCGTTTTCAAATGTTTTATTTTTGAACGTCAGTTCACATTTGTAGGTGGATCATCAGTGTTAGAGCTAAAATTAGCATGTTTAAAGTGATTTTCATGCTTCCAGGGGCCCAAAACACAAGATTTATGGAATGGTTAAAAGTGCATGAAAATGGCCAATTTACTCACTCTGAGTTCTCAAAAAGGGTTTCTTCAACACGGGAAGTTAATTAAATACCATTTGGAGGCATTTAATGTTAGAGCAAAAACGGCTGATTTTCGACAAAAGAGATAACACCCCCCCATTACGTCATGCTTCAGAAATGTGGAAAATGGTCCGTTTTCAAATGTTTTATTTTTGAACGTCAGTTCACATTTGTAGGTGGATCATCAGTGTTAGAGCTAAAATTAGCATGTTTAAAGTGATTTTCATGCTTCCAGGGGCCCAAAACACAAGATTTATGGAATGGTTAAAAGTGCATGAAAATGGCCAATTTACTCACTCTGAGTTCTCAAAAAGGGTTTCTTCACCCCGGGAAGTTAATTAAATACCATTTGGAGGCATTTAATGTTCGAGCAAAAACGGCTGATTTTCGACAAAAGAGATAACACCCCCCCATTACGTCATGCTTCAGAAATGTGGAAAATGGTCCGTTTTCAAATGTTTTATTTTTGAACGTCAGTTCACATTTGTAGGTGGATCATCAGTGTTAGAGCTAAAATTAGCATGTTTAAAGTGATTTTCATGCTTCTTGGGGCCCAAAACACAAGATTTATGGAATGGTTAAAAGTGCATGAAAATGGCCAATTTACTCACTCTGAGTTCTCAAAAAGGGTTTCTTCACCCCGGGAAGTTAATTAAATACCATTTGGAGGCATTTAATGTTCGAGCAAAAACGGCTGATTTTCGACAAAAGAGATAACACCCCCCCATTACGTCATGCTTCAGAAATGTGGAAAATGGTCCGTTTTCAAATGTTTTATTTTTGAACGTCAGTTCACATTTGTAGGTGGATCATCAGTGTTAGAGCTAAAATTAGCATGTTTAAAGTGATTTTCATGCTTCCAGGGGCTCGGGAATTTAATTAAATACCATTTGGAGGCATTTAATGTTCGAGCAAAAACGGCTGATTTTCGACAAAAGAGATAACACCCCCCCCATTACGTCATGCTTCAGAAATGTGGAAAATGGTCCGTTTTCAAATGTTTTATTTTTGAACGTCAGTTCACATTTGTAGGTGGATCATCAGTGTTAGAGCTAAAATTAGCATGTTTAAAGTGATTTTCATGCTTCCAGGGGCCCAAAACACAAGATTTATGGAATGGTTAAAAGTGCATGAAAATGGCCAATTTACTCACTCTGAGTTCTCAAAAAGGGTTTCTTCACCCCGGGAAGTTAATTAAATACCATTTGGAGGCATTTAATGTTCGAGCAAAAACGGCTGATTTTCGACAAAAGAGATAACACCCCCCCATTACGTCATGCTTCAGAAATGTGGAAAATGGTCCGTTTTCAAATGTTTTATTTTTGAACGTCAGTTCACATTTGTAGGTGGATCATCAGTGTTAGAGCTAAAATTAGCATGTTTAAAGTGATTTTCATGCTTCCAGGGGCCCAAAACACAAGATTTATGGAATGGTTAAAAGTGCATGAAAATGGCCAATTTACTCACTCTGAGTTCTCAAAAAGGGTTTCTTCACCCCGGGAAGTTAATTAAATACCATTTGGAGGCATTTAATGTTAGAGCAAAAACGGCTGATTTTCGACAAAAGAGATAACATCCCCCCCATTACGTCATGCTTCAGAAATGTGGAAAATGGTCCGTTTTCAAATGTTTTATTTTTGAACGTCAGTTCACATTTGTAGGTGGATCATCAGTGTTAGAGCTAAAATTAGCATGTTTAAAGTGATTTTCATGCTTCCAGGGGCCCAAAACACAAGATTTATGGAATGGTTAAAAGTGCATGAAAATGGCCAATTTACTCACTCTGAGTTCTCAAAAAGGGTTTCTTCACCACGGGAAGTTAATTAAATACCATTTGGAGGTATTTAATGTTAGAGCAAAAACGGCTGATTTTCGACAAAAGAGATAACACCCCCCCATTACGTCATGCTTCAGAAATGTGGAAAATGGTCCGTTTTCAAATGTTTTATTTTTGAACGTCAGTTCACATTTGTAGGTGGATCATCAGTGTTAGAGCTAAAATTAGCATGTTTAAAGTGATTTTCATGCTTCCAGGGGCTCGGGAAGTTAATTAAATACCATTTGGAGGCATTTAATGTTCGAGCAAAAACGGCTGATTTTCGACAAAAGAGATAACACCCCCCCCCATTACGTCATGCTTCAGAAATGTGGAAAATGGTCCGTTTTCAAATGTTTTATTTTTGAACGTCAGTTCACATTTGTAGGTGGATCATCAGTGTTAGAGCTAAAATTAGCATGTTTAAAGTGATTTTCATGCTTCCAGGGGCCCAAAACACAAGATTTATGGAATGGTTAAAAGTGCATGAAAATGGCCAATTTACTCACTCTGAGTTCTCAAAAAGGGTTTCTTCACCCCGGGAAGTTAATTAAATACCATTTGGAGGCATTTAATGTTCGAGCAAAAACGGCTGATTTTCGACAAAAGAGATAACACCCCCCCATTACGTCATGCTTCAGAAATGTGGAAAATGGTCCGTTTTCAAATGTTTTATTTTTGAACGTCAGTTCACATTTGTAGGTGGATCATCAGTGTTAGAGCTAAAATTAGCATGTTTAAAGTGATTTTCATGCTTCCAGGGGCCCAAAACACAAGATTTATGGAATGGTTAAAAGTGCATGAAAATGGCCAATTTACTCACTCTGAGTTCTCAAAAAGGGTTTCTTCACCACGGGAAGTTAATTAAATACCATTTGGAGGCATTTAATGTTAGAGCAAAAACGGCTGATTTTCGACAAAAGAGATAACACCCCCCCATTACGTCATGCTTCAGAAATGTGGAAAATGGTCCGTTTTCAAATGTTTTATTTTTGAACGTCAGTTCACATTTGTAGGTGGATCATCAGTGTTAGAGCTAAAATTAGCATGTTTAAAGTGATTTTCATGCTTCCAGGGGCCCAAAACACAAGATTTATGGAATGGTTAAAAGTGCATGAAAATGGCCAATTTACTCACTCTGAGTTCTCAAAAAGGGTTTCTTCACCCCGGGAAGTTAATTAAATACCATTTGGAGGCATTTAATGTTAGAGCAAAAACAGCTGATTTTCGACAAAAGAGATAACACCCCCCCATTACGTCATGCTTCAGAAATGTGGAAAATGGTCCGTTTTCAAATGTTTTATTTTTGAACGTCAGTTCACATTTGTAGGTGGATCATCAGTGTTGGAGCTAAAATTAGCATGTTTAAGTGATTTTCATGCTTCCAGGGGCCCAAAACACAAGATTTATGGAATGGTTAAAAGTGCATTAAAATGGCCAATTTACTCACTCTGAGTTCTCAAAAAGGGTTTCTTCACCCCGGGAAGTTAATTAAATACCATTTGGAGGCATTTAATGTTAGAGCAAAAACAGCTGATTTTCGACAAAAGAGATAACACCCCCCCATTACGTCATGCTTCAGAAATGTGGAAAATGGTCCGTTTTCAAATGTTTTATTTTTGAACGTCAGTTCACATTTGTAGGTGGATCATCAGTGTTAGAGCTAAAATTAGCATGTTTAAAGTGATTTTCATGCTTCCAGGGGCTCGGGAAGTGAAATAAATACCATTTGGAGGCATTTAATGTTCGAGCAAAAAAGGCTGATTTTCCACAAAAGAGATAACACCCCCCCATTACGTCATGCTTCAGAAATGTGGAAAATGGTCAGTTTTCAAATGTTTCATTTTTGAACGTCAGTTCACATTTGTAGGTGGATCATCAGTGTTAGAGCTAAAATTAGCATGTTTAAAGTGATTTTCATGCTTCCAGGGGCCCAAAACACAAGATTTATGGAATGGTTAAAAGTGCATGAAAATGGCCAATTTACTCACTCTGAGTTCTCAAAAAGGGTTTCTTCACCCCGGGAAGTTAATTAAATACCATTTGGAGGCATTTAATGTTAGAGCAAAAACAGCTGATTTTCGACAAAAGAGATAACACCCCCCCATTACGTCATGCTTCAGAAATGTGGAAAATGGTCCGTTTTCAAATGTTTTATTTTTGAACGTCAGTTCACATTTGTAGGTGGATCATCAGTGTTGGAGCTAAAATTAGCATGTTTAAGTGATTTTCATGCTTCCAGGGGCCCAAAACACAAGATTTATGGAATGGTTAAAAGTGCATTAAAATGGCCAATTTACTCACTCTGAGTTCTCAAAAAGGGTTTCTTCACCCCGGGAAGTTAATTAAATACCATTTGGAGGCATTTAATGTTAGAGCAAAAACAGCTGATTTTCGACAAAAGAGATAACACCCCCCCATTACGTCATGCTTCAGAAATGTGGAAAATGGTCCGTTTTCAAATGTTTTATTTTTGAACGTCAGTTCACATTTGTAGGTGGATCATCAGTGTTAGAGCTAAAATTAGCATGTTTAAAGTGATTTTCATGCTTCCAGGGGCTCGGGAAGTGAAATAAATACCATTTGGAGGCATTTAATGTTCGAGCAAAAAAGGCTGATTTTCCACAAAAGAGATAACACCCCCCCATTACGTCATGCTTCAGAAATGTGGAAAATGGTCAGTTTTCAAATGTTTCATTTTTGAACGTCAGTTCACATTTGTAGGTGGATCATCAGTGTTAGAGCTAAAATTAGCATGTTAAAGTGATTTTCATGCTTCCAGGGGCCCAAAACACAAGATTTATGGAATGGTTAAAAGTGCATGAAAATGGCCAATTTACTCACTCTGAGTTCTCAAAAAGGGTTTCTTCACCCCGGGAAGTTAATTAAATACCATTTGGAGGCATTTAATGTTAGAGCAAAAACGGCTGATTTTCGACAAAAGAGATAACACCCCCCCATTACGTCATGCTTCAGAAATGTGGAAAATGGTCCGTTTTCAAATGTTTCATTTTTGAACGTCAGTTCACATTTGTAGGTGGATCATCAGTGTTAGAGCTAAAATTAGCATGTTTAAAGTGATTTTCATGCTTCCAGGGGCTCGGGAAGTGAAATAAATACCATTTGGAGGCATTTAATGTTCGAGCAAAAAAGGCTGATTTTCCACAAAAGAGATAACACCCCCCCATTACGTCATGCTTCAGAAATGTGGAAAATGGTCAGTTTTCAAATGTTTCATTTTTGAACGTCAGTTCACATTTGTAGGTGGATCATCAGTGTTAGAGCTAAAATTAGCATGTTTAAAGTGATTTTCATGCTTCCAGGGGCCCAAAACACAAGATTTATGGAATGGTTAAAAGTGCATGAAAATGGCCAATTTACTCACTCTGAGTTCTCAAAAAGGGTTTCTTCACCCCGGGAAGTTAATTAAATACCATTTGGAGGCATTTAATGTTAGAGCAAAAACGGCTGATTTTCGACAAAAGAGATAACACCCCCCCATTACGTCATGCTTCAGAAATGTGGAAAATGGTCCGTTTTCAAATGTTTCATTTTTGAACGTCAGTTCACATTTGTAGGTGGATCATCAGTGTTAGAGCTAAAATTAGCATGTTTAAAGTGATTTTCATGCTTCCAGGGGCTCGGGAAGTTAATTAAATACCATTTGGAGGCATTTAATGTTCGAGCAAAAACGGCTGATTTTCGACAAAAGAGATAACACCCCCCCATTACGTCATGCTTCAGAAATGTGGAAAATGGTCCGTTTTCAAATGTTTTATTTTTGAACGTCAGTTCACATTTGTAGCTGGATCATCAGTGTTAGAGCTAAAATTAGCATGTTTAAAGTGATTTTCATGCTTCCAGGGGCTCGGGAAGTTAATTAAATACCATTTGGAGGCATTTAATGTTCGAGCAAAAACGGCTGATTTTCGACAAAAGAGATAACACCCCCCCATTACGTCATGCTTCAGAAATGTGGAAAATGGTCCATTTTCAAATGTTTTATTTTTGAACGTCAGTTCACATTTGTAGGTGGATCATCAGTGTTAGAGCTAAAATTAGCATGTTTAAAGTGATTTTCATGCTTCCAGGGGCCCAAAACACAAGATTTATGGAATGGTTAAAAGTGCATGAAAATGGCCAATTTACTCACTCTGAGTTCTCAAAAAGGGTTTCTTCACCCCGGGAAGTTAATTAAATACCATTTGGAGGCATTTAATGTTACAGCAAAAACGGCTGATTTTCGACAAAAGAGATAACACCCCCCCATTACGTCATGCTTCAGAAATGTGGAAAATGGTCCGTTTTCAAATGTTTTATTTTTGAACGTCAGTTCACATTTGTAGGTGGATCATCAGTGTTAGAGCTAAAATTAGCATGTTTAAAGTGATTTTCATGCTTCTTGGGGCCCAAAACACAAGATTTATGGAATGGTTAAAAGTGCATGAAAATGGCCAATTTACTCACTCTGAGTTCTCAAAAAGGGTTTCTTCACCCCGGGAAGTTAATTAAATACCATTTGGAGGCATTTAATGTTCGAGCAAAAACGGCTGATTTTCGACAAAAGAGATAACACCCCCCCATTACGTCATGCTTCAGAAATGTGGAAAATGGTCCGTTTTCAAATGTTTCATTTTTGAACGTCAGTTCACATTTGTAGGTGGATCATCAGTGTTAGAGCTAAAATTAGCATGTTTAAAGTGATTTTCATGCTTCCAGGGGCTCGGGAAGTTAATTAAATACCATTTGGAGGCATTTAATGTTCGAGCAAAAACGGCTGATTTTCGACAAAAGAGATAACACCCCCCCATTACGTCATGCTTCAGAAATGTGGAAAATGGTCCGTTTTCAAATGTTTTATTTTTGAACGTCAGTTCACATTTGTAGGTGGATCATCAGTGTTAGAGCTAAAATTAGCATGTTTAAAGTGATTTTCATGCTTCCAGGGGCCCAAAACACAAGATTTATGGAATGGTTAAAAGTGCATGAAAATGGCCAATTTACTCACTCTGAGTTCTCAAAAAGGGTTTCTTCACCCCGGGAAGTTAATTAAATACCATTTGGAGGCATTTAATGTTAGAGCAAAAACGGCTGATTTTCGACAAAAGAGATAACACCCCCCCATTACGTCATGCTTCAGAAATGTGGAAAATGGTCCGTTTTCAAATGTTTCATTTTTGAACGTCAGTTCACATTTGTAGGTGGATCATCAGTGTTAGAGCTAAAATTAGCATGTTTAAAGTGATTTTCATGCTTCCAGGGGCTCAGGAAGTTAATTAAATACCATTTGGAGGCATTTAATGTTCGAGCAAAAACGGCTGATTTTCGACAAAAGAGATAACACCCCCCCATTACGTCATGCTTCAGAAATGTGGAAAATGGTCCGTTTTCAAATGTTTTATTTTTGAACGTCAGTTCACATTTGTAGGTGGATCATCAGTGTTAGAGCTAAAATTAGCATGTTTAAAGTGATTTTCATGCTTCCAGGGGCTCGGGAAGTTAATTAAATACCATTTGGAGGCATTTAATGTTAGAGCAAAAACGGCTGATTTTCGACAAAAGAGATAACACCCCCCCATTACGTCATGCTTCAGAAATGTGGAAAATGGTCCGTTTTCAAATGTTTTATTTTTGAACGTCAGTTCACATTTGTAGGTGGATCATCAGTGTTAGAGCTAAAATTAGCATGTTTAAAGTGATTTTCATGCTTCCAGGGGCTCGGGAAGTTAATTAAATACCATTTGGAGGCATTTAATGTTCGAGCAAAAACGGCTGATTTTCGACAAAAGAGATAACACCCCCCCATTACGTCATGCTTCAGAAATGTGGAAAATGGTCCGTTTTCAAATGTTTCATTTTTGAACGTCAGTTCACATTTGTAGGTGGATCATCAGTGTTAGAGCTAAAATTAGCATGTTTAAAGTGATTTTCATGCTTCCAGGGGCCCAAAACACAAGATTTATGGAATGGTTAAAAGTGCATGAAAATGGCCAATTTACTCACTCTGAGTTCTCAAAAAGGGTTTCCTCACCCCGGGAAGTTAATTAAATACCATTTGGAGGCATTTAATGTTAGAGCAAAAACGGCTGATTTTCGACAAAAGAGATAACACCCCCCCATTACGTCATGCTTCAGAAATGTGGAAAATGGTCCGTTTTCAAATGTTTTATTTTTGAACGTCAGTTCACATTTGTAGCTGGATCATCAGTGTTAGAGCTAAAATTAGCATGTTTAAAGTGATTTTCATGCTTCCAGGGGCTCGGGAAGTTAATTAAATACCATGTGGAGGCATTTAATGTTCGAGCAAAAACGGCTGATTTTCGACAAAAGAGATAACACCCCCCCATTACGTCATGCTTCAGAAATGTGGAAAATGGTCCGTTTTCAAATGTTTTATTTTTGAACGTCAGTTCACATTTGTAGGTGGATCATCAGTGTTAGAGCTAAAATTAGCATGTTTAAAGTGATTTTCATGCTTCCAGGGGCCCAAAACACAAGATTTATGGAATGGTTAAAAGTGCATGAAAATGGCCAATTTACTCACTCTGAGTCCTCAAAAAGGGTTTCTTCACCCCGGGAAGTTAATTAAATACCATTTGGAGGCATTTAATGTTAGAGCAAAAACGGCTGATTTTCGACAAAAGAGATAACACCCCCCCATTACGTCATGCTTCAGAAATGTGGAAAATGGTCCGTTTTCAAATGTTTTATTTTTGAACGTCAGTTCACATTTGTAGGTGGATCATCAGTGTTAGAGCTAAAATTAGCATGTTTAAAGTGATTTTCATGCTTCTTGGGGCCCAAAACACAAGATTTATGGAATGGTTAAAAGTGCATTAAAATGCAAATTTACTCACTCTGAGTTCTCAAAAAGGGTTTCTTCACCCCGGGAAGTTAATTAAATACCATTTGGAGGCATTTAATGTTCGAGCAAAAACGGCTGATTTTCGACAAAAGAGATAACACCCCCCCATTACGTCATGCTTCAGAAATGTGGAAAATGGTCCGTTTTCAAATGTTTCATTTTTGAACGTCAGTTCACATTTGTAGGTGGATCATCAGTGTTAGAGCTAAAATTAGCATGTTTAAAGTGATTTTCATGCTTCCAGGGGCTCGGGAAGTTAATTAAATACCATTTGGAGGCATTTAATGTTCGAGCAAAAACGGCTGATTTTCGACAAAAGAGATAACACCCCCCCATTACGTCATGCTTCAGAAATGTGGAAAATGGTCCGTTTTCAAATGTTTTATTTTTGAACGTCAGTTCACATTTGTAGGTGGATCATCAGTGTTAGAGCTAAAATTAGCATGTTTAAAGTGATTTTCATGCTTCCAGGGGCCCAAAACACAAGATTTATGGAATGGTTAAAAGTGCATGAAAATGGCCAATTTACTCACTCTGAGTTCTCAAAAAGGGTTTCTTCACCCCGGGAAGTTAATTAAATACCATTTGGAGGCATTTAATGTTAGAGCAAAAACGGCTGATTTTCGACAAAAGAGATAACACCCCCCCATTACGTCATGCTTCAGAAATGTGGAAAATGGTCCGTTTTCAAATGTTTCATTTTTGAACGTCAGTTCACATTTGTAGGTGGATCATCAGTGTTAGAGCTAAAATTAGCATGTTTAAAGTGATTTTCATGCTTCCAGGGGCTCGGGAAGTTAATTAAATACCATTTGGAGGCATTTAATGTTCGAGCAAAAACGGCTGATTTTCGACAAAAGAGATAACACCCCCCCATTACGTCATGCTTCAGAAATGTGGAAAATGGTCCGTTTTCAAATGTTTTATTTTTGAACGTCAGTTCACATTTGTAGGTGGATCATCAGTGTTAGAGCTAAAATTAGCATGTTTAAAGTGATTTTCATGCTTCCAGGGGCCCAAAACACAAGATTTATGGAATGGTTAAAAGTGCATGAAAATGGCCAATTTACTCACTCTGAGTTCTCAAAAAGGGTTTCTTCACCCCGGGAAGTTAATTAAATACCATTTGGAGGCATTTAATGTTCGAGCAAAAACGGCTGATTTTCGACAAAAGAGATAACACCCCCCCATTACGTCATGCTTCAGAAATGTGGAAAATGGTCCGTTTTCAAATGTTTTATTTTTGAACGTCAGTTCACATTTGTAGGTGGATCATCAGTGTTAGAGCTAAAATTAGCATGTTTAAAGTGATTTTCATGCTTCCAGGGGCTCGGGAAGTTAATTAAATACCATTTGGAGGCATTTAATGTTCGAGCAAAAACGGCTGATTTTCGACAAAAGAGATAACACCCCCCCATTACGTCATGCTTCAGAAATGTGGAAAATGGTCCGTTTTCAAATGTTTTATTTTTGAACGTCAGTTCACATTTGTAGGTGGATCATCAGTGTTAGAGCTAAAATTAGCATGTTTAAAGTGATTTTCATGCTTCCAGGGGCTCGGGAAGTGAAATAAATACCATTTGGAGGCATTTAATGTTCGAGCAAAAACGGCTGATTTTCGACAAAAGAGATAACACCCCCCCATTACGTCATGCTTCAGAAATGTGGAAAATGGTCCGTTTTCAAATGTTTTATTTTTGAACGTCAGTTCACATTTGTAGGTGGATCATCAGTGTTAGAGCTAAAATTAGCATGTTTAAAGTGATTTTCATGCTTCCAGGGGCTCGGGAAGTGAAATAAATACCATTTGGAGGCATTTATTGTTCGAGCAAAAACGGCTGATTTTCGACAAAAGAGATAACACCCCCCCATTACGTCATGCTTCAGAAATGTGGAAAATGGTCCGTTTTCAAATGTTTTATTTTTGAACGTCAGTTCACATTTGTAGGTGGATCATCAGTGTTAGAGCTAAAATTAGCATGTTTAAAGTGATTTTCATGCTTCCAGGGGCTCGGGAAGTGAAATAAATACCATTTGGAGGCATTTATTGTTCGAGCAAAAACGGCTGATTTTCGACAAAAGAGATAACACCCCCCCATTACGTCATGCTTCAGAAATGTGGAAAATGGTCCGTTTTCAAATGTTTTATTTTTGAACGTCAGTTCACATTTGTAGGTGGATCATCAGTGTTAGAGCTAAAATTAGCATGTTTAAAGTGATTTTCATGCTTCCAGGGGCCCAAAACACAAGATTTATGGAATGGTTAAAAGTGCATGAAAATGGCCAATTTACTCACTCTGAGTTCTCAAAAAGGGTTTCTTCACCCCGGGAAGTTAATTAAATATCATTTGGAGGCATTTAATGTTAGAGCAAAAACGGCTGATTTTCGACAAAAGAGATAACACCCCCCCATTACGTCATGCTTCAGAAATGTGGAAAATGGTCCGTTTTCAAATGTTTCATTTTTGAACGTCAGTTCACATTTGTAGGTGGATCATCAGTGTTAGAGCTAAAATTAGCATGTTTAAAGTGATTTTCATGCTTCCAGGGGCTCGGGAAGTGAAATAAATACCATTTGGAGGCATTTAATGTTCGAGCAAAAACGGCTGATTTTCGACAAAAGAGATAACACCCCCCCATTACGTCATGCTTCAGAAATGTGGAAAATGGTCCGTTTTCAAATGTTTTATTTTTGAACGTCAGTTCACATTTGTAGGTGGATCATCAGTGTTAGAGCTAAAATTAGCATGTTTAAAGTGATTTTCATGCTTCCAGGGGCTCGGGAAGTTAATTAAATACCATTTGGAGGCATTTAATGTTCGAGCAAAAACGGCTGATTTTCGACAAAAGAGATAACACCCCCCCATTACGTCATGCTTCAGAAATGTGGAAAATGGTCCGTTTTCAAATGTTTTATTTTTGAACGTCAGTTCACATTTGTAGGTGGATCATCAGTGTTAGAGCTAAAATTAGCATGTTTAAAGTGATTTTCATGCTTCCAGGGGCCCAAAACACAAGATTTATGGAATGGTTAAAAGTGCATGAAAATGGCCAATTTACTCACTCTGAGTTCTCAAAAAGGGTTTCTTCACCCCGGGAAGTTAATTAAATACCATTTGGAGGCATTTAATGTTAGAGCAAAAACGGCTGATTTTCGACAAAAGAGATAACACCCCCCCATTACGTCATGCTTCAGAAATGTGGAAAATGGTCCGTTTTCAAATGTTTCATTTTTGAACGTCAGTTCACATTTGTAGGTGGATCATCAGTGTTAGAGCTAAAATTAGCATGTTTAAAGTGATTTTCATGCTTCCAGGGGCTCGGGAAGTTAATTAAATACCATTTGGAGGCATTTAATGTTCGAGCAAAAACGGCTGATTTTCGACAAAAGAGATAACACCCCCCCATTACGTCATGCTTCAGAAATGTGGAAAATGGTCCGTTTTCAAATGTTTTATTTTTGAACGTCAGTTCACATTTGTAGGTGGATCATCAGTGTTAGAGCTAAAATTAGCATGTTTAAAGTGATTTTCATGCTTCCAGGGGCTCGGGAAGTTAATTAAATACCATTTGGAGGCATTTAATGTTAGAGCAAAAACGGCTGATTTTCGACAAAAGAGATAACACCCCCCCATTACGTCATGCTTCAGAAATGTGGAAAATGGTCCGTTTTCAAATGTTTTATTTTTGAACGTCAGTTCACATTTGTAGGTGGATCATCAGTGTTAGAGCTAAAATTAGCATGTTTAAAGTGATTTTCATGCTTCCAGGGGCTCGGGAAGTTAATTAAATACCATTTGGAGGCATTTAATGTTCGAGCAAAAACGGCTGATTTTCGACAAAAGAGATAACACCCCCCCATTACGTCATGCTTCAGAAATGTGGAAAATGGTCCGTTTTCAAATGTTTCATTTTTGAACGTCAGTTCACATTTGTAGGTGGATCATCAGTGTTAGAGCTAAAATTAGCATGTTTAAAGTGATTTTCATGCTTCCAGGGGCCCAAAACACAAGATTTATGGAATGGTTAAAAGTGCATGAAAATGGCCAATTTACTCACTCTGAGTTCTCAAAAAGGGTTTCCTCACCCCGGGAAGTTAATTAAATACCATTTGGAGGCATTTAATGTTAGAGCAAAAACGGCTGATTTTCGACAAAAGAGATAACACCCCCCCATTACGTCATGCTTCAGAAATGTGGAAAATGGTCCGTTTTCAAATGTTTTATTTTTGAACGTCAGTTCACATTTGTAGCTGGATCATCAGTGTTAGAGCTAAAATTAGCATGTTTAAAGTGATTTTCATGCTTCCAGGGGCTCGGGAAGTTAATTAAATACCATGTGGAGGCATTTAATGTTCGAGCAAAAACGGCTGATTTTCGACAAAAGAGATAACACCCCCCCATTACGTCATGCTTCAGAAATGTGGAAAATGGTCCGTTTTCAAATGTTTTATTTTTGAACGTCAGTTCACATTTGTAGGTGGATCATCAGTGTTAGAGCTAAAATTAGCATGTTTAAAGTGATTTTCATGCTTCCAGGGGCCCAAAACACAAGATTTATGGAATGGTTAAAAGTGCATGAAAATGGCCAATTTACTCACTCTGAGTCCTCAAAAAGGGTTTCTTCACCCCGGGAAGTTAATTAAATACCATTTGGAGGCATTTAATGTTAGAGCAAAAACGGCTGATTTTCGACAAAAGAGATAACACCCCCCCATTACGTCATGCTTCAGAAATGTGGAAAATGGTCCGTTTTCAAATGTTTTATTTTTGAACGTCAGTTCACATTTGTAGGTGGATCATCAGTGTTAGAGCTAAAATTAGCATGTTTAAAGTGATTTTCATGCTTCTTGGGGCCCAAAACACAAGATTTATGGAATGGTTAAAAGTGCATTAAAATGCAAATTTACTCACTCTGAGTTCTCAAAAAGGGTTTCTTCACCCCGGGAAGTTAATTAAATACCATTTGGAGGCATTTAATGTTCGAGCAAAAACGGCTGATTTTCGACAAAAGAGATAACACCCCCCCATTACGTCATGCTTCAGAAATGTGGAAAATGGTCCGTTTTCAAATGTTTCATTTTTGAACGTCAGTTCACATTTGTAGGTGGATCATCAGTGTTAGAGCTAAAATTAGCATGTTTAAAGTGATTTTCATGCTTCCAGGGGCTCGGGAAGTTAATTAAATACCATTTGGAGGCATTTAATGTTCGAGCAAAAACGGCTGATTTTCGACAAAAGAGATAACACCCCCCCATTACGTCATGCTTCAGAAATGTGGAAAATGGTCCGTTTTCAAATGTTTTATTTTTGAACGTCAGTTCACATTTGTAGGTGGATCATCAGTGTTAGAGCTAAAATTAGCATGTTTAAAGTGATTTTCATGCTTCCAGGGGCCCAAAACACAAGATTTATGGAATGGTTAAAAGTGCATGAAAATGGCCAATTTACTCACTCTGAGTTCTCAAAAAGGGTTTCTTCACCCCGGGAAGTTAATTAAATACCATTTGGAGGCATTTAATGTTAGAGCAAAAACGGCTGATTTTCGACAAAAGAGATAACACCCCCCCATTACGTCATGCTTCAGAAATGTGGAAAATGGTCCGTTTTCAAATGTTTCATTTTTGAACGTCAGTTCACATTTGTAGGTGGATCATCAGTGTTAGAGCTAAAATTAGCATGTTTAAAGTGATTTTCATGCTTCCAGGGGCTCGGGAAGTTAATTAAATACCATTTGGAGGCATTTAATGTTCGAGCAAAAACGGCTGATTTTCGACAAAAGAGATAACACCCCCCCATTACGTCATGCTTCAGAAATGTGGAAAATGGTCCGTTTTCAAATGTTTTATTTTTGAACGTCAGTTCACATTTGTAGGTGGATCATCAGTGTTAGAGCTAAAATTAGCATGTTTAAAGTGATTTTCATGCTTCCAGGGGCCCAAAACACAAGATTTATGGAATGGTTAAAAGTGCATGAAAATGGCCAATTTACTCACTCTGAGTTTTCAAAAAGGGTTTCTTCACCCCGGGAAGTTAATTAAATACCATTTGG
Organism: Lissotriton vulgaris; assembly: GCF_964263255.1. Lineage (NCBI taxonomy): Eukaryota > Metazoa > Chordata > Amphibia > Caudata > Salamandridae > Lissotriton > Lissotriton vulgaris. The sequence goes on from NW_028242601.1 coordinate 448,929, forward strand.
AGGCATTTAATGTTCGAGCAAAAACGGCTGATTTTCGACAAAAGAGATAACACCCCCCCATTACGTCATGCTTCAGAAATGTGGAAAATGGTCCGTTTTCAAATGTTTTATTTTTGAACGTCAGTTCACATTTGTAGGTGGATCATCAGTGTTAGAGCTAAAATTAGCATGTTTAAAGTGATTTTCATGCTTCCAGGGGCTCGGGAAGTTAATTAAATACCATTTGGAGGCATTTAATGTTCGAGCAAAAACGGCTGATTTTCGACAAAAGAGATAACACCCCCCCATTACGTCATGCTTCAGAAATGTGGAAAATGGTCCGTTTTCAAATGTTTTATTTTTGAACGTCAGTTCACATTTGTAGGTGGATCATCAGTGTTAGAGCTAAAATTAGCATGTTTAAAGTGATTTTCATGCTTCCAGGGGCTCGGGAAGTGAAATAAATACCATTTGGAGGCATTTAATGTTCGAGCAAAAACGGCTGATTTTCGACAAAAGAGATAACACCCCCCCATTACGTCATGCTTCAGAAATGTGGAAAATGGTCCGTTTTCAAATGTTTTATTTTTGAACGTCAGTTCACATTTGTAGGTGGATCATCAGTGTTAGAGCTAAAATTAGCATGTTTAAAGTGATTTTCATGCTTCCAGGGGCTCGGGAAGTGAAATAAATACCATTTGGAGGCATTTATTGTTCGAGCAAAAACGGCTGATTTTCGACAAAAGAGATAACACCCCCCCATTACGTCATGCTTCAGAAATGTGGAAAATGGTCCGTTTTCAAATGTTTTATTTTTGAACGTCAGTTCACATTTGTAGGTGGATCATCAGTGTTAGAGCTAAAATTAGCATGTTTAAAGTGATTTTCATGCTTCCAGGGGCCCAAAACACAAGATTTATGGAATGGTTAAAAGTGCATGAAAATGGCCAATTTACTCACTCTGAGTTCTCAAAAAGGGTTTCTTCACCCCGGGAAGTTAATTAAATATCATTTGGAGGCATTTAATGTTAGAGCAAAAACGGCTGATTTTCGACAAAAGAGATAACACCCCCCCATTACGTCATGCTTCAGAAATGTGGAAAATGGTCCGTTTTCAAATGTTTCATTTTTGAACGTCAGTTCACATTTGTAGGTGGATCATCAGTGTTAGAGCTAAAATTAGCATGTTTAAAGTGATTTTCATGCTTCCAGGGGCTCGGGAAGTGAAATAAATACCATTTGGAGGCATTTAATGTTCGAGCAAAAACGGCTGATTTTCGACAAAAGAGATAACACCCCCCCATTACGTCATGCTTCAGAAATGTGGAAAATGGTCCGTTTTCAAATGTTTTATTTTTGAACGTCAGTTCACATTTGTAGGTGGATCATCAGTGTTAGAGCTAAAATTAGCATGTTTAAAGTGATTTTCATGCTTCCAGGGGCTCGGGAAGTTAATTAAATACCATTTGGAGGCATTTAATGTTCGAGCAAAAACGGCTGATTTTCGACAAAAGAGATAACACCCCCCCATTACGTCATGCTTCAGAAATGTGGAAAATGGTCCGTTTTCAAATGTTTTATTTTTGAACGTCAGTTCACATTTGTAGGTGGATCATCAGTGTTAGAGCTAAAATTAGCATGTTTAAAGTGATTTTCATGCTTCCAGGGGCCCAAAACACAAGATTTATGGAATGGTTAAAAGTGCATGAAAATGGCCAATTTACTCACTCTGAGTTCTCAAAAAGGGTTTCTTCACCCCGGGAAGTTAATTAAATACCATTTGGAGGCATTTAATGTTAGAGCAAAAACGGCTGATTTTCGACAAAAGAGATAACACCCCCCCATTACGTCATGCTTCAGAAATGTGGAAAATGGTCCGTTTTCAAATGTTTTATTTTTGAACGTCAGTTCACATTTGTAGGTGGATCATCAGTGTTAGAGCTAAAATTAGCATGTTTAAAGTGATTTTCATGCTTCCAGGGGCCCACAACACAAGATTTATGGAATGGTTAAAAGTGCATGAAAATGGCCAATTTACTCACGCTGAGTTCTCAAAAAGGGTTTCTTCAACCCGGGAAGTTAATTAAATACCATTTGGAGGCATTCAATGTTCGAGCAAAAACGGCTGATTTTTGACAAAAGAGATAACACCCCCCCATTACGTCATGCTTCAGAAATGTGGAAAATGGTCCGTTTTCAAATGTTTTATTTTTGAACGTCAGTTCACATTTGTAGGTGGATCATCAGTGTTAGAGCTAAAATTAGCATGTTTAAAGTGATTTTCATGCTTCCAGGGGCTCGGGAAGTTAATTAAATACCATTTGGAGGCATTTAATGTTCGAGCAAAAACGGCTGATTTTCGACAAAAGAGATAACACCCCCCCCCATTACGTCATGCTTCAGAAATGTGGAAAATGGTCCGTTTTCAAATGTTTTATTTTTGAACGTCAGTTCACATTTGTAGGTGGATCATCAGTGTTAGAGCTAAAATTAGCATGTTTAAAGTGATTTTCATGCTTCCAGGGGCCCAAAACACAAGATTTATGGAATGGTTAAAAGTGCATGAAAATGGCCAATTTACTCACTCTGAGTTCTCAAAAAGGGTTTCTTCACCCCGGGAAGTTAATTAAATACCATTTGGAGGCATTTAATGTTCGAGCAAAAACGGCTGATTTTCGACAAAAGAGATAACACCCCCCCATTACGTCATGCTTCAGAAATGTGGAAAATGGTCCGTTTTCAAATGTTTTATTTTTGAACGTCAGTTCACATTTGTAGGTGGATCATCAGTGTTAGAGCTAAAATTAGCATGTTTAAAGTGATTTTCATGCTTCCAGGGGCCCAAAACACAAGATTTATGGAATGGTTAAAAGTGCATGAAAATGGCCAATTTACTCACTCTGAGTTCTCAAAAAGGGTTTCTTCACCACGGGAAGTTAATTAAATACCATTTGGAGGCATTTAATGTTAGAGCAAAAACGGCTGATTTTCGACAAAAGAGATAACACCCCCCCATTACGTCATGCTTCAGAAATGTGGAAAATGGTCCGTTTTCAAATGTTTTATTTTTGAACGTCAGTTCACATTTGTAGGTGGATCATCAGTGTTAGAGCTAAAATTAGCATGTTTAAAGTGATTTTCATGCTTCCAGGGGCTCGGGAAGTTAATTAAATACCATTTGGAGGCATTTAATGTTCGAGCAAAAACGGCTGATTTTCGACAAAAGAGATAACACCCCCCCCATTACGCCATGCTTCAGAAATGTGGAAAATGGTCCGTTTTCAAATGTTTTATTTTTGAACGTCAGTTCACATTTGTAGGTGGATCATCAGTGTTAGAGCTAAAATTAGCATGTTTAAAGTGATTTTCATGCTTCCAGGGGCCCAAAACACAAGATTTATGGAATGGTTAAAAGTGCATGAAAATGGCCAATTTACTCACTCTGAGTTCTCAAAAAGGGTTTCTTCACCCCGGGAAGTTAATTAAATACCATTTGGAGGCATTTAATGTTCGAGCAAAAACGGCTGATTTTCGACAAAAGAGATAACACCCCCCCATTACGTCATGCTTCAGAAATGTGGAAAATGGTCCGTTTTCAAATGTTTTATTTTTGAACGTCAGTTCACATTTGTAGGTGGATCATCAGTGTTAGAGCTAAAATTAGCATGTTTAAAGTGATTTTCATGCTTCCAGGGGCCCAAAACACAAGATTTATGGAATGGTTAAAAGTGCATGAAAATGGCCAATTTACTCACTCTGAGTTCTCAAAAAGGGTTTCTTCAACACGGGAAGTTAATTAAATACCATTTGGAGGCATTTAATGTTAGAGCAAAAACGGCTGATTTTCGACAAAAGAGATAACACCCCCCCATTACGTCATGCTTCAGAAATGTGGAAAATGGTCCGTTTTCAAATGTTTTATTTTTGAACGTCAGTTCACATTTGTAGGTGGATCATCAGTGTTAGAGCTAAAATTAGCATGTTTAAAGTGATTTTCATGCTTCCAGGGGCCCAAAACACAAGATTTATGGAATGGTTAAAAGTGCATGAAAATGGCCAATTTACTCACTCTGAGTTCTCAAAAAGGGTTTCTTCACCCCGGGAAGTTAATTAAATACCATTTGGAGGCATTTAATGTTCGAGCAAAAACGGCTGATTTTCGACAAAAGAGATAACACCCCCCCATTACGTCATGCTTCAGAAATGTGGAAAATGGTCCGTTTTCAAATGTTTTATTTTTGAACGTCAGTTCACATTTGTAGGTGGATCATCAGTGTTAGAGCTAAAATTAGCATGTTTAAAGTGATTTTCATGCTTCTTGGGGCCCAAAACACAAGATTTATGGAATGGTTAAAAGTGCATGAAAATGGCCAATTTACTCACTCTGAGTTCTCAAAAAGGGTTTCTTCACCCCGGGAAGTTAATTAAATACCATTTGGAGGCATTTAATGTTCGAGCAAAAACGGCTGATTTTCGACAAAAGAGATAACACCCCCCCATTACGTCATGCTTCAGAAATGTGGAAAATGGTCCGTTTTCAAATGTTTTATTTTTGAACGTCAGTTCACATTTGTAGGTGGATCATCAGTGTTAGAGCTAAAATTAGCATGTTTAAAGTGATTTTCATGCTTCCAGGGGCTCGGGAATTTAATTAAATACCATTTGGAGGCATTTAATGTTCGAGCAAAAACGGCTGATTTTCGACAAAAGAGATAACACCCCCCCCATTACGTCATGCTTCAGAAATGTGGAAAATGGTCCGTTTTCAAATGTTTTATTTTTGAACGTCAGTTCACATTTGTAGGTGGATCATCAGTGTTAGAGCTAAAATTAGCATGTTTAAAGTGATTTTCATGCTTCCAGGGGCCCAAAACACAAGATTTATGGAATGGTTAAAAGTGCATGAAAATGGCCAATTTACTCACTCTGAGTTCTCAAAAAGGGTTTCTTCACCCCGGGAAGTTAATTAAATACCATTTGGAGGCATTTAATGTTCGAGCAAAAACGGCTGATTTTCGACAAAAGAGATAACACCCCCCCATTACGTCATGCTTCAGAAATGTGGAAAATGGTCCGTTTTCAAATGTTTTATTTTTGAACGTCAGTTCACATTTGTAGGTGGATCATCAGTGTTAGAGCTAAAATTAGCATGTTTAAAGTGATTTTCATGCTTCCAGGGGCCCAAAACACAAGATTTATGGAATGGTTAAAAGTGCATGAAAATGGCCAATTTACTCACTCTGAGTTCTCAAAAAGGGTTTCTTCACCCCGGGAAGTTAATTAAATACCATTTGGAGGCATTTAATGTTAGAGCAAAAACGGCTGATTTTCGACAAAAGAGATAACATCCCCCCCATTACGTCATGCTTCAGAAATGTGGAAAATGGTCCGTTTTCAAATGTTTTATTTTTGAACGTCAGTTCACATTTGTAGGTGGATCATCAGTGTTGGAGCTAAAATTAGCATGTTTAAGTGATTTTCATGCTTCCAGGGGCCCAAAACACAAGATTTATGGAATGGTTAAAAGTGCATGAAAATGGCCAATTTACTCACTCTGAGTTCTCAAAAAGGGTTTCTTCACCCCGGGAAGTTAATTAAATACCATTTGGAGGCATTTAATGTTCGAGCAAAAACGGCTGATTTTCGACAAAAGAGATAACACCCCCCCATTACGTCATGCTTCAGAAATGTGGAAAATGGTCCGTTTTCAAATGTTTTATTTTTGAACGTCAGTTCACATTTGTAGCTGGATCATCAGTGTTAGAGCTAAAATTAGCATGTTTAAAGTGATTTTCATGCTTCCAGGGGCTCGGGAAGTTAATTAAATACCATTTGGAGGCATTTAATGTTCGAGCAAAAACGGCTGATTTTCGACAAAAGAGATAACACCCCCCCATTACGTCATGCTTCAGAAATGTGGAAAATGGTCCGTTTTCAAATGTTTTATTTTTGAACGTCAGTTCACATTTGTAGGTGGATCATCAGTGTTAGAGCTAAAATTAGCATGTTTAAAGTGATTTTCATGCTTCCAGGGGCCCAAAACACAAGATTTATGGAATGGTTAAAAGTGCATGAAAATGGCCAATTTACTCACTCTGAGTTCTCAAAAAGGGTTTCTTCACCCCGGGAAGTTAATTAAATACCATTTGGAGGCATTTAATGTTAGAGCAAAAACGGCTGATTTTCGACAAAAGAGATAACACCCCCCCATTACGTCATGCTTCAGAAATGTGGAAAATGGTCAGTTTTCAAATGTTTTATTTTTGAACGTCAGTTCACATTTGTAGGTGGATCATCAGTGTTAGAGCTAAAATTAGCATGTTTAAAGTGATTTTCATGCTTCTTGGGGCCCAAAACACAAGATTTATGGAATGGTTAAAAGTGCATGAAAATGGCCAATTTACTCACTCTGAGTTCTCAAAAAGGGTTTCTTCACCCCGGGAAGTTAATTAAATACCATTTGGAGGCATTTAATGTTCGAGCAAAAACGGCTGATTTTCGACAAAAGAGATAACACCCCCCCCATTACGTCATGCTTCAGAAATGTGGAAAATGGTCCGTTTTCAAATGTTTCATTTTTGAACGTCAGTTCACATTTGTAGGTGGATCATCAGTGTTAGAGCTAAAATTAGCATGTTTAAAGTGATTTTCATGCTTCCAGGGGCTCGGGAAGTTAATTAAATACCATTTGGAGGCATTTAATGTTCGAGCAAAAACGGCTGATTTTTGACAAAAGAGATAACACCCCCCCATTACGTCATGCTTCAGAAATGTGGAAAATGGTCCGTTTTCAAATGTTTTATTTTTGAACGTCAGTTCACATTTGTAGGTGGATCATCAGTGTTAGAGCTAAAATTAGCATGTTTAAAGTGATTTTCATGCTTCCAGGGGCTCGGGAAGTTAATTAAATACCATTTGGAGGCATTTAATGTTCGAGCAAAAACGGCTGATTTTCGACAAAAGAGATAACACCCCCCCATTACGTCATGCTTCAGAAATGTGGAAAATGGTCCGTTTTCAAATGTTTTATTTTTGAACGTCAGTTCACATTTGTAGGTGGATCATCAGTGTTAGAGCTAAAATTAGCATGTTTAAAGTGATTTTCCTGCTTCCAGGGGCCCAAAACACAAGATTTATGGAATGGTTAAAAGTGCATGAAAATGGCCAATTTACTCACTCTGAGTTCTCAAAAAGGGTTTCTTCACCCCGGGAAGTTAATTAAATACCATTTGGAGGCATTTAATGTTCGAGCAAAAACGGCTGATTTTCGACAAAAGAGATAACACCCCCCCATTACGCCATGCTTCAGAAATGTGGAAAATGGTCCGTTTTCAAATGTTTTATTTTTGAACGTCAGTTCACATTTGTAGGTGGATCATCAGTGTTAGAGCTAAAATTAGCATGTTTAAAGTGATTTTCATGCTTCCAGGGGCTCGGGAAGTTAATTAAATACCATTTGGAGGCATTTAATGTTCGAGCAAAAACGGCTGATTTTCGACAAAAGAGATAACACCCCCCCATTACGTCATGCTTCAGAAATGTGGAAAATGGTCCGTTTTCAAATGTTTTATTTTTGAACGTCAGTTCACATTTGTAGGTGGATCATCAGTGTTAGAGCTAAAATTAGCATGTTTAAAGTGATTTTCATGCTTCCAGGGGCTCGGGAAGTGAAATAAATACCATTTGGAGGCATTTAATGTTCGAGCAAAAACGGCTGATTTTCGACAAAAGAGATAACACCCCCCCCGTTACGTCATGCTTCAGAAATGTGGAAAATGGTCCGTTTTCAAATGTTTTATTTTTGAACGTCAGTTCACATTTGTAGGTGGATCATCAGTGTTAGAGCTAAAATTAGCATGTTTAAAGTGATTTTCATGCTTCCAGGGGCTCTGGAAGTGAAATAAATACCATTTGGAGGCATTTATTGTTCGAGCAAAAACGGCTGATTTTCGACAAAAGAGATAACACCCCCCCATTACGTCATGCTTCAGAAATGTGGAAAATGGTCCGTTTTCAAATGTTTTATTTTTGAACGTCAGTTCACATTTGTAGGTGGATCATCAGTGTTAGAGCTAAAATTAGCATGTTTAAAGTGATTTTCATGCTTCCAGGGGCCCAAATCACAAGATTTATGGAATTGTTAAAAGTGCATGAAAATGGCCAATTTACTCACTCTGAGTTCTCAAAAAGGGTTTCTTCACCCGGGAAGTTAATTAAATACCATTTGGAGGCATTTAATGTTAGAGCAAAAACAGCTGATTTTCGACAAAAGAGATAACACCCCCCCATTACGTCATGCTTCAGAAATGTGGAAAATGGTCCGTTTTCAAATGTTTCATTTTTGAACGTCAGTTCACATTTGTAGGTGGATCATCAGTGTTAGAGCTAAAATTAGCATGTTTAAAGTGATTTTCATGCTTCCAGGGGCTCGGGAAGTGAAATAAATACCATTTGGAGGCATTTAATGTTCGAGCAAAAACGGCTGATTTTCGACAAAAGAGATAACACCCCCCCATTACGTCATGCTTCAGAAATGTGGAAAATGGTCCGTTTTCAAATGTTTTATTTTTGAACGTCAGTTCACATTTGTAGGTGGATCATCAGTGTTAGAGCTAAAATTAGCATGTTTAAAGTGATTTTCATGCTTCCAGGGGCTCGGGAAGTTAATTAAATACCATTTGGAGGCATTTAATGTTAGAGCAAAAACGGCTGATTTTCGACAAAAGAGATAACACCCCCCCATTACGTCATGCTTCAGAAATGTGGAAAATGGTCCGTTTTCAAATGTTTTATTTTTGAACGTCAGTTCACATTTGTAGGTGGATCATCAGTGTTAGAGCTAAAATTAGCATGTTTAAAGTGATTTTCATGCTTCCAGGGGCTCGGGAAGTTAATTAAATACCATTTGGAGGCATTTAATGTTCGAGCAAAAACGGCTGATTTTCGACAAAAGAGATAACACCCCCCCATTACGTCATGCTTCAGAAATGTGGAAAATGGTCCGTTTTCAAATGTTTCATTTTTGAACGTCAGTTCACATTTGTAGGTGGATCATCAGTGTTAGAGCTAAAATTAGCATGTTTAAAGTGATTTTCATGCTTCCAGGGGCCCAAAACACAAGATTTATGGAATGGTTAAAAGTGCATGAAAATGGCCAATTTACTCACTCTGAGTTCTCAAAAAGGGTTTCTTCACCCCGGGAAGTTAATTAAATACCATTTGGAGGCATTTAATGTTAGAGCAAAAACGGCTGATTTTCGACAAAAGAGATAACACCCCCCATTACGTCATGCTTCAGAAATGTGGAAAATGGTCCGTTTTCAAATGTTTTATTTTTGAACGTCAGTTCACATTTGTAGCTGGATCATCAGTGTTAGAGCTAAAATTAGCATGTTTAAAGTGATTTTCATGCTTCCAGGGGCTCGGGAAGTTAATTAAATACCATTTGGAGGCATTTAATGTTCGAGCAAAAACGGCTGATTTTCGACAAAAGAGATAACACCCCCCCATTACGTCATGCTTCAGAAATGTGGAAAATGGTCCGTTTTCAAATGTTTTATTTTTGAACGTCAGTTCACATTTGTAGGTGGATCATCAGTGTTAGAGCTAAAATTAGCATGTTTAAAGTGATTTTCATGCTTCCAGGGGCCCAAAACACAAGATTTATGGAATGGTTAAAAGTGCATGAAAATGGCCAATTTACTCACTCTGAGTTCTCAAAAAGGGTTTCTTCACCCCGGGAAGTTAATTAAATACCATTTGGAGGCATTTAATGTTAGAGCAAAAACGGCTGATTTTCGACAAAAGAGATAACACCCCCCCATTACGTCATGCTTCAGAAATGTGGAAAATGGTCCGTTTTCAAATGTTTTATTTTTGAACGTCAGTTCACATTTGTAGGTGGATCATCAGTGTTAGAGCTAAAATTAGCATGTTTAAAGTGATTTTCATGCTTCTTGGGGCCCAAAACACAAGATTTATGGAATGGTTAAAAGTGCATTAAAATGGCCAATTTACTCACTCTGAGTTCTCAAAAAGGGTTTCTTCACCCCGGGAAGTTAATTAAATACCATTTGGAGGCATTTAATGTTCGAGCAAAAACGGCTGATTTTCGACAAAAGAGATAACACCCCCCCATTACGTCATGCTTCAGAAATGTGGAAAATGGTCCGTTTTCAAATGTTTCATTTTTGAACGTCAGTTCACATTTGTAGGTGGATCATCAGTGTTAGAGCTAAAATTAGCATGTTTAAAGTGATTTTCATGCTTCCAGGGGCTCGGGAAGTTAATTAAATACCATTTGGAGGCATTTAATGTTCGAGCAAAAACGGCTGATTTTCGACAAAAGAGATAACACCCCCCCATTACGTCATGCTTCAGAAATGTGGAAAATGGTCCGTTTTCAAATGTTTTATTTTTGAACGTCAGTTCACATTTGTAGGTGGATCATCAGTGTTAGAGCTAAAATTAGCATGTTTAAAGTGATTTTCATGCTTCCAGGGGCCCAAAACACAAGGTTTATGGAATGGTTAAAAGTGCATGAAAATGGCCAATTTACTCACTCTGAGTTCTCAAAAAGGGTTTCTTCACCCCGGGAAGTTAATTAAATACCATTTGGAGGCATTTAATGTTAGAGCAAAAACGGCTGATTTTCGACAAAAGAGATAACACCCCCCCATTACGTCATGCTTCAGAAATGTGGAAAATGGTCCGTTTTCAAATGTTTCATTTTTGAACGTCAGTTCACATTTGTAGGTGGATCATCAGTGTTAGAGCTAAAATTAGCAAGTTTAAAGTGATTTTCATGCTTCCAGGGGCTCGGGAAGTTAATTAAATACCATTTGGAGGCATTTAATGTTCGAGCAAAAACGGCTGATTTTCGACAAAAGAGATAACACCCCCCCATTACGTCATGCTTCAGAAATGTGGAAAATGGTCCGTTTTCAAATGTTTTATTTTTGAACGTCAGTTCACATTTGTAGGTGGATCATCAGTGTTAGAGCTAAAATTAGCATGTTTAAAGTGATTTTCATGCTTCCAGGGGCCCAAAACACAAGATTTATGGAATGGTTAAAAGTGCATGAAAATGGCCAATTTACTCACTCTGAGTTCTCAAAAAGGGTTTCTTCACCCTGGGAAGTTAATTAAATACCATTTGGAGGCATTTAATGTTCGAGCAAAAACGGCTGATTTTCGACAAAAGAGATAACACCCCCCCATTACGTCATGCTTCAGAAATGTGGAAAATGGTCCGTTTTCAAATGTTTCATTTTTGAACGTCAGTTCACATTTGTAGGTGGATCATCAGTGTTAGAGCTAAAATTAGCATGTTTAAAGTGATTTTCATGCTTCCAGGGGCCCAAAACACAAGATTTATGGAATGGTTAAAAGTGCATGAAAATGGCCAATTTACTCACTCTGAGTTCTCAAAAAGGGTTTCTTCACCCCGGGAAGTTAATTAAATACCATTTGGAGGCATTTAATGTTCGAGCAAAAACGGCTGATTTTCGACAAAAGAGATAACACCCCCCCATTACGTCATGCTTCAGAAATGTGGAAAATGGTCCGTTTTCAAATGTTTTATTTTTGAACGTCAGTTCACATTTGTAGGTGGATCATCAGTGTTAGAGCTAAAATTAGCATGTTTAAAGTGATTTTCATGCTTCTTGGGGCCCAAAACACAAGATTTATGGAATGGTTAAAAGTGCATGAAAATGGCCAATTTACTCACTCTGAGTTCTCAAAAAGGGTTTCTTCACCCCGGGAAGTTAATTAAATACCATTTGGAGGCATTTAATGTTCGAGCAAAAACGGCTGATTTTCGACAAAAGAGATAACACCCCCCCATTACGTCATGCTTCAGAAATGTGGAAAATGGTCCGTTTTCAAATGTTTTATTTTTGAACGTCAGTTCACATTTGTAGGTGGATCATCAGTGTTAGAGCTAAAATTAGCATGTTTAAAGTGATTTTCATGCTTCCAGGGGCTCGGGAAGTTAATTAAATACCATTTGGAGGCATTTAATGTTCGAGCAAAAACGGCTGATTTTCGACAAAAGAGATAACACCCCCCCCATTACGTCATGCTTCAGAAATGTGGAAAATGGTCCGTTTTCAAATGTTTTATTTTTGAACGTCAGTTCACATTTGTAGGTGGATCATCAGTGTTAGAGCTAAAATTAGCATGTTTAAAGTGATTTTCATGCTTCCAGGGGCCCAAAACACAAGATTTATGGAATGGTTAAAAGTGCATGAAAATGGCCAATTTACTCACTCTGAGTTCTCAAAAAGGGTTTCTTCACCCCGGGAAGTTAATTAAATACCATTTGGAGGCATTTAATGTTAGAGCAAAAACGGCTGATTTTCGACAAAAGAGATAACACCCCCCCATTACGTCATGCTTCAGAAATGTGGAAAATGGTCCGTTTTCAAATGTTTCATTTTTGAACGTCAGTTCACATTTGTAGGTGGATCATCAGTGTTAGAGCTAAAATTAGCATGTTTAAAGTGATTTTCATGCTTCCAGGGGCTCGGGAAGTTAATTAAATACCATTTGGAGGCATTTAATGTTCGAGCAAAAACGGCTGATTTTCGACAAAAGAGATAACACCCCCCCATTACGTCATGCTTCAGAAATGTGGAAAATGGTCCGTTTTCAAATGTTTTATTTTTGAACGTCAGTTCACATTTGTAGGTGGATCATCAGTGTTAGAGCTAAAATTAGCATGTTTAAAGTGATTTTCATGCTTCCAGGGGCCCAAAACACAAGATTTATGGAATGGTTAAAAGTGCATGAAAATGGCCAATTTACTCACTCTGAGTTCTCAAAAAGGGTTTCTTCACCCCGGGAAGTTAATTAAATACCATTTGGAGGCATTTAATGTTCAAGCAAAAACGGCTGATTTTCGACAAAAGAGATAACACCCCCCCATTACGTCATGCTTCAGAAATGTGGAAAATGGTCCGTTTTCAAATGTTTCATTTTTGAACGTCAGTTCACATTTGTAGGTGGATCATCAGTGTTAGAGCTAAAATTAGCATGTTTAAAGTGATTTTCCTGCTTCCAGGGGCCCAAAACACAAGATTTATGGAATGGTTAAAAGTGCATGAAAATGGCCAATTTACTCACTCTGAGTTCTCAAAAAGGGTTTCTTCACCCCGGGAAGTAAATTAAATACCATTTGGAGGCATTTAATGTTCGAGCAAAAACGGCTGATTTTCGACAAAAGAGATAACACCCCCCCATTACGCCATGCTTCAGAAATGTGGAAAATGGTCCGTTTTCAAATGTTTTATTTTTGAACGTCAGTTCACATTTGTAGGTGGATCATCAGTGTTAGAGCTAAAATTAGCATGTTTAAAGTGATTTTCATGCTTCCAGGGGCTCGGGAAGTTAATTAAATACCATTTGGAGGCATTTAATGTTCGAGCAAAAACGGCTGATTTTCGACAAAAGAGATAACACCCCCCCATTACGTCATGCTTCAGAAATGTGGAAAATGGTCCGTTTTCAAATGTTTTATTTTTGAACGTCAGTTCACATTTGTAGGTGGATCATCAGTGTTAGAGCTAAAATTAGCATGTTTAAAGTGATTTTCATGCTTCCAGGGGCTCGGGAAGTGAAATAAATACCATTTGGAGGCATTTAATGTTCGAGCAAAAACGGCTGATTTTCGACAAAAGAGATAACACCCCCCCGTTACGTCATGCTTCAGAAATGTGGAAAATGGTCCGTTTTCAAATGTTTCATTTTTGAACGTCAGTTCACATTTGTAGGTGGATCATCAGTGTTAGAGCTAAAATTAGCATGTTTAAAGTGATTTTCATGCTTCCAGGGGCTCGGGAAGTTAATTAAATACCATTTGGAGGCATTTAATGTTCGAGCAAAAACGGCTGATTTTTGACAAAAGAGATAACACCCCCCCATTACGTCATGCTTCAGAAATGTGGAAAATGGTCCGTTTTCAAATGTTTTATTTTTGAACGTCAGTTCACATTTGTAGGTGGATCATCAGTGTTAGAGCTAAAATTAGCATGTTTAAAGTGATTTTCATGCTTCCAGGGGCTCGGGAAGTTAATTAAATACCATTTGGAGGCATTTAATGTTCGAGCAAAAACGGGTGATTTTCGACAAAAGAGATAACACCCCCCCATTACGTCATGCTTCAGAAATGTGGAAAATGGTCCGTTTTCAAATGTTTTATTTTTGAACGTCAGTTCACATTTGTAGGTGGATCATCAGTGTTAGAGCTAAAATTAGCATGTTTAAAGTGATTTTCCTGCTTCCAGGGGCCCAAAACACAAGATTTATGGAATGGTTAAAAGTGCATGAAAATGGCCAATTTACTCACTCTGAGTTCTCAAAAAGGGTTTCTTCACCCCGGGAAGTTAATTAAATACCATTTGGAGGCATTTAATGTTCGAGCAAAAACGGCTGATTTTCGACAAAAGAGATAACACCCCCCCATTACGCCATGCTTCAGAAATGTGGAAAATGGTCCGTTTTCAAATGTTTTATTTTTGAACGTCAGTTCACATTTGTAGGTGGATCATCAGTGTTAGAGCTAAAATTAGCATGTTTAAAGTGATTTTCATGCTTCCAGGGGCTCGGGAAGTTAATTAAATACCATTTGGAGGCATTTAATGTTCGAGCAAAAACGGCTGATTTTCGACAAAAGAGATAACACCCCCCCATTACGTCATGCTTCAGAAATGTGGAAAATGGTCCGTTTTCAAATGTTTTATTTTTGAACGTCAGTTCACATTTGTAGGTGGATCATCAGTGTTAGAGCTAAAATTAGCATGTTTAAAGTGATTTTCATGCTTCCAGGGGCTCGGGAAGTGAAATAAATACCATTTGGAGGCATTTAATGTTCGAGCAAAAACGGCTGATTTTCGACAAAAGAGATAACACCCCCCCGTTACGTCATGCTTCAGAAATGTGGAAAATGGTCCGTTTTCAAATGTTTTATTTTTGAACGTCAGTTCACATTTGTAGGTGGATCATCAGTGTTAGAGCTAAAATTAGCATGTTTAAAGTGATTTTCATGCTTCCAGGGGCTCTGGAAGTGAAATAAATACCATTTGGAGGCATTTATTGTTCGAGCAAAAACGGCTGATTTTCGACAAAAGAGATAACACCCCCCCATTACGTCATGCTTCAGAAATGTGGAAAATGGTCCGTTTTCAAATGTTTTATTTTTGAACGTCAGTTCACATTTGTAGGTGGATCATCAGTGTTAGAGCTAAAATTAGCATGTTTAAAGTGATTTTCATGCTTCCAGGGGCCCAAAACACAAGATTTATGGAATTGTTAAAAGTGCATGAAAATGGCCAATTTACTCACTCTGAGTTCTCAAAAAGGGTTTCTTCACCCGGGAAGTTAATTAAATACCATTTGGAGGCATTTAATGTTAGAGCAAAAACAGCTGATTTTCGACAAAAGAGATAACACCCCCCCATTACGTCATGCTTCAGAAATGTGGAAAATGGTCCGTTTTCAAATGTTTCATTTTTGAACGTCAGTTCACATTTGTAGGTGGATCATCAGTGTTAGAGCTAAAATTAGCATGTTTAAAGTGATTTTCATGCTTCCAGGGGCTCGGGAAGTGAAATAAATACCATTTGGAGGCATTTAATGTTCGAGCAAAAACGGCTGATTTTCGACAAAAGAGATAACACCCCCCCATTACGTCATGCTTCAGAAATGTGGAAAATGGTCCGTTTTCAAATGTTTTATTTTTGAACGTCAGTTCACATTTGTAGGTGGATCATCAGTGTTAGAGCTAAAATTAGCATGTTTAAAGTGATTTTCATGCTTCCAGGGGCTCGGGAAGTTAATTAAATACCATTTGGAGGCATTTAATGTTAGAGCAAAAACGGCTGATTTTCGACAAAAGAGATAACACCCCCCCATTACGTCATGCTTCAGAAATGTGGAAAATGGTCCGTTTTCAAATGTTTTATTTTTGAACGTCAGTTCACATTTGTAGGTGGATCATCAGTGTTAGAGCTAAAATTAGCATGTTTAAAGTGATTTTCATGCTTCCAGGGGCTCGGGAAGTTAATTAAATACCATTTGGAGGCATTTAATGTTCGAGCAAAAACGGCTGATTTTCGACAAAAGAGATAACACCCCCCCATTACGTCATGC
The DNA here is from genome assembly GCF_964263255.1 of Lissotriton vulgaris. Classification (NCBI taxonomy): domain Eukaryota; kingdom Metazoa; phylum Chordata; class Amphibia; order Caudata; family Salamandridae; genus Lissotriton; species Lissotriton vulgaris. The sequence goes on from NW_028242601.1 coordinate 465,060, forward strand.
TTCAGAAATGTGGAAAATGGTCCGTTTTCAAATGTTTCATTTTTGAACGTCAGTTCACATTTGTAGGTGGATCATCAGTGTTAGAGCTAAAATTAGCATGTTTAAAGTGATTTTCATGCTTCCAGGGGCCCAAAACACAAGATTTATGGAATGGTTAAAAGTGCATGAAAATGGCCAATTTACTCACTCTGAGTTCTCAAAAAGGGTTTCTTCACCCCGGGAAGTTAATTAAATACCATTTGGAGGCATTTAATGTTAGAGCAAAAACGGCTGATTTTCGACAAAAGAGATAACACCCCCCATTACGTCATGCTTCAGAAATGTGGAAAATGGTCCGTTTTCAAATGTTTTATTTTTGAACGTCAGTTCACATTTGTAGCTGGATCATCAGTGTTAGAGCTAAAATTAGCATGTTTAAAGTGATTTTCATGCTTCCAGGGGCTCGGGAAGTTAATTAAATACCATTTGGAGGCATTTAATGTTCGAGCAAAAACGGCTGATTTTCGACAAAAGAGATAACACCCCCCCATTACGTCATGCTTCAGAAATGTGGAAAATGGTCCGTTTTCAAATGTTTTATTTTTGAACGTCAGTTCACATTTGTAGGTGGATCATCAGTGTTAGAGCTAAAATTAGCATGTTTAAAGTGATTTTCATGCTTCCAGGGGCCCAAAACACAAGATTTATGGAATGGTTAAAAGTGCATGAAAATGGCCAATTTACTCACTCTGAGTTCTCAAAAAGGGTTTCTTCACCCCGGGAAGTTAATTAAATACCATTTGGAGGCATTTAATGTTAGAGCAAAAACGGCTGATTTTCGACAAAAGAGATAACACCCCCCCATTACGTCATGCTTCAGAAATGTGGAAAATGGTCCGTTTTCAAATGTTTTATTTTTGAACGTCAGTTCACATTTGTAGGTGGATCATCAGTGTTAGAGCTAAAATTAGCATGTTTAAAGTGATTTTCATGCTTCTTGGGGCCCAAAACACAAGATTTATGGAATGGTTAAAAGTGCATTAAAATGGCCAATTTACTCACTCTGAGTTCTCAAAAAGGGTTTCTTCACCCCGGGAAGTTAATTAAATACCATTTGGAGGCATTTAATGTTCGAGCAAAAACGGCTGATTTTCGACAAAAGAGATAACACCCCCCCATTACGTCATGCTTCAGAAATGTGGAAAATGGTCCGTTTTCAAATGTTTCATTTTTAAACGTCAGTTCACATTTGTAGGTGGATCATCAGTGTTAGAGCTAAAATTAGCATGTTTAAAGTGATTTTCATGCTTCCAGGGGCTCGGGAAGTTAATTAAATACCATTTGGAGGCATTTAATGTTCGAGCAAAAACGGCTGATTTTCGACAAAAGAGATAACACCCCCCCATTACGTCATGCTTCAGAAATGTGGAAAATGGTCCGTTTTCAAATGTTTTATTTTTGAACGTCAGTTCACATTTGTAGGTGGATCATCAGTGTTAGAGCTAAAATTAGCATGTTTAAAGTGATTTTCATGCTTCCAGGGGCCCAAAACACAAGATTTATGGAATGGTTAAAAGTGCATGAAAATGGCCAATTTACTCACTCTGAGTTCTCAAAAAGGGTTTCTTCACCCCGGGAAGTTAATTAAATACCATTTGGAGGCATTTAATGTTAGAGCAAAAACGGCTGATTTTCGACAAAAGAGATAACACCCCCCCATTACGTCATGCTTCAGAAATGTGGAAAATGGTCCGTTTTCAAATGTTTTATTTTTGAACGTCAGTTCACATTTGTAGGTGGATCATCAGTGTTAGAGCTAAAATTAGCATGTTTAAAGTGATTTTCATGCTTCTTGGGGCCCAAAACACAAGATTTATGGAATGGTTAAAAGTGCATTAAAATGGCCAATTTACTCACTCTGAGTTCTCAAAAAGGGTTTCTTCACCCCGGGAAGTTAATTAAATACCATTTGGAGGCATTTAATGTTCGAGCAAAAACGGCTGATTTTCGACAAAAGAGATAACACCCCCCCATTACGTCATGCTTCAGAAATGTGGAAAATGGTCCGTTTTCAAATGTTTCATTTTTAAACGTCAGTTCACATTTGTAGGTGGATCATCAGTGTTAGAGCTAAAATTAGCATGTTTAAAGTGATTTTCATGCTTCCAGGGGCTCGGGAAGTTAATTAAATACCATTTGGAGGCATTTAATGTTCGAGCAAAAACGGCTGATTTTCGACAAAAGAGGTAACACCCCCCCATTACGTCATGCTTCAGAAATGTGGAAAATGGTCCGTTTTCAAATGTTTTATTTTTGAACGTCAGTTCACATTTGTAGGTGGATCATCAGTGTTAGAGCTAAAATTAGCATGTTTAAAGTGATTTTCATGCTTCCAGGGGCCCAAAACACAAGGTTTATGGAATGGTTAAAAGTGCATGAAAATGGCCAATTTACTCACTCTGAGTTCTCAAAAAGGGTTTCTTCACCCCGGGAAGTTAATTAAATACCATTTGGAGGCATTTAATGTTAGAGCAAAAACGGCTGATTTTCGACAAAAGAGATAACACCCCCCCATTACGTCATGCTTCAGAAATGTGGAAAATGGTCCGTTTTCAAATGTTTCATTTTTGAACGTCAGTTCACATTTGTAGGTGGATCATCAGTGTTAGAGCTAAAATTAGCAAGTTTAAAGTGATTTTCATGCTTCCAGGGGCCCAAAACACAAGATTTATGGAATGGTTAAAAGTGCATGAAAATGGCCAATTTACTCACTCTGAGTTCTCAAAAAGGGTTTCTTCACCCCGGGAAGTTAATTAAATACCATTTGGAGGCATTTAATGTTAGAGCAAAAACGGCTGATTTTCGACAAAAGAGATAACACCCCCCCATTACGTCATGCTTCAGAAATGTGGAAAATGGTCCGTTTTCAAATGTTTCATTTTTGAACGTCAGTTCACATTTGTAGGTGGATCATCAGTGTTAGAGCTAAAATTAGCATGTTTAAAGTGATTTTCATGCTTCCAGGGGCTCGGGAAGTTAATTAAATACCATTTGGAGGCATTTAATGTTCGAGCAAAAACGGCTGATTTTCGACAAAAGAGATAACACCCCCCCATTACGTCATGCTTCAGAAATGTGGAAAATGGTCCGTTTTCAAATGTTTTATTTTTGAACGTCAGTTCACATTTGTAGGTGGATCATCAGTGTTAGAGCTAAAATTAGCATGTTTAAAGTGATTTTCATGCTTCCAGGGGCCCAAAACACAAGATTTATGGAATGGTTAAAAGTGCATGAAAATGGCCAATTTACTCACTCTGAGTTCTCAAAAAGGGTTTCTTCACCCCGGGAAGTTAATTAAATACCATTTGGAGGCATTTAATGTTCGAGCAAAAACGGCTGATTTTCGACAAAAGAGATAACACCCCCCCATTACGTCATGCTTCAGAAATGTGGAAAATGGTCCGTTTTCAAATGTTTCATTTTTGAACGTCAGTTCACATTTGTAGGTGGATCATCAGTGTTAGAGCTAAAATTAGCATGTTTAAAGTGATTTTCCTGCTTCCAGGGGCCCAAAACACAAGATTTATGGAATGGTTAAAAGTGCATGAAAATGGCCAATTTACTCACTCTGAGTTCTCAAAAAGGGTTTCTTCACCCCGGGAAGTTAATTAAATACCATTTGGAGGCATTTAATGTTCGAGCAAAAACGGCTGATTTTCGACAAAAGAGATAACACCCCCCCATTACGCCATGCTTCAGAAATGTGGAAAATGGTCCGTTTTCAAATGTTTTATTTTTGAACGTCAGTTCACATTTGTAGGTGGATCATCAGTGTTAGAGCTAAAATTAGCATGTTTAAAGTGATTTTCATGCTTCCAGGGGCTCGGGAAGTTAATTAAATACCATTTGGAGGCATTTAATGTTCGAGCAAAAACGGCTGATTTTCGACAAAAGAGATAACACCCCCCCATTACGTCATGCTTCAGAAATGTGGAAAATGGTCCGTTTTCAAATGTTTTATTTTTGAACGTCAGTTCACATTTGTAGGTGGATCATCAGTGTTAGAGCTAAAATTAGCATGTTTAAAGTGATTTTCATGCTTCCAGGGGCTCGGGAAGTGAAATAAATACCATTTGGAGGCATTTAATGTTCGAGCAAAAACGGCTGATTTTCGACAAAAGAGATAACACCCCCCCGTTACGTCATGCTTCAGAAATGTGGAAAATGGTCCGTTTTTTGAAATGTTTCATTTTTGAACGTCAGTTCACATTTGTAGGTGGATCATCAGTGTTAGAGCTAAAATTAGCATGTTTAAAGTGATTTTCATGCTTCCAGGGGCTCGGGAAGTTAATTAAATACCATTTGGAGGCATTTAATGTTCGAGCAAAAACGGCTGATTTTTGACAAAAGAGATAACACCCCCCCATTACGTCATGCTTCAGAAATGTGGAAAATGGTCCGTTTTCAAATGTTTTATTTTTGAACGTCAGTTCACATTTGTAGGTGGATCATCAGTGTTAGAGCTAAAATTAGCATGTTTAAAGTGATTTTCATGCTTCCAGGGGCTCGGGAAGTTAATTAAATACCATTTGGAGGCATTTAATGTTCGAGCAAAAACGGGTGATTTTCGACAAAAGAGATAACACCCCCCCATTACGTCATGCTTCAGAAATGTGGAAAATGGTCCGTTTTCAAATGTTTTATTTTTGAACGTCAGTTCACATTTGTAGGTGGATCATCAGTGTTAGAGCTAAAATTAGCATGTTTAAAGTGATTTTCCTGCTTCCAGGGGCCCAAAACACAAGATTTATGGAATGGTTAAAAGTGCATGAAAATGGCCAATTTACTCACTCTGAGTTCTCAAAAAGGGTTTCTTCACCCCGGGAAGTTAATTAAATACCATTTGGAGGCATTTAATGTTCGAGCAAAAACGGCTGATTTTCGACAAAAGAGATAACACCCCCCCATTACGCCATGCTTCAGAAATGTGGAAAATGGTCCGTTTTCAAATGTTTTATTTTTGAACGTCAGTTCACATTTGTAGGTGGATCATCAGTGTTAGAGCTAAAATTAGCATGTTTAAAGTGATTTTCATGCTTCCAGGGGCTCGGGAAGTTAATTAAATACCATTTGGAGGCATTTAATGTTCGAGCAAAAACGGCTGATTTTCGACAAAAGAGATAACACCCCCCCATTACGTCATGCTTCAGAAATGTGGAAAATGGTCCGTTTTCAAATGTTTTATTTTTGAACGTCAGTTCACATTTGTAGGTGGATCATCAGTGTTAGAGCTAAAATTAGCATGTTTAAAGTGATTTTCATGCTTCCAGGGGCTCGGGAAGTGAAATAAATACCATTTGGAGGCATTTAATGTTCGAGCAAAAACGGCTGATTTTCGACAAAAGAGATAACACCCCCCCGTTACGTCATGCTTCAGAAATGTGGAAAATGGTCCGTTTTCAAATGTTTTATTTTTGAACGTCAGTTCACATTTGTAGGTGGATCATCAGTGTTAGAGCTAAAATTAGCATGTTTAAAGTGATTTTCATGCTTCCAGGGGCTCTGGAAGTGAAATAAATACCATTTGGAGGCATTTATTGTTCGAGCAAAAACGGCTGATTTTCGACAAAAGAGATAACACCCCCCCATTACGTCATGCTTCAGAAATGTGGAAAAGGGTCCGTTTTCAAATGTTTTATTTTTGAACGTCAGTTCACATTTGTAGGTGGATCATCAGTGTTAGAGCTAAAATTAGCATGTTTAAAGTGATTTTCATGCTTCCAGGGGCCCAAAACACAAGATTTATGGAATTGTTAAAAGTGCATGAAAATGGCCAATTTACTCACTCTGAGTTCTCAAAAAGGGTTTCTTCACCCGGGAAGTTAATTAAATACCATTTGGAGGCATTTAATGTTAGAGCAAAAACAGCTGATTTTCGACAAAAGAGATAACACCCCCCCATTACGTCATGCTTCAGAAATGTGGAAAATGGTCCGTTTTCAAATGTTTCATTTTTGAACGTCAGTTCACATTTGTAGGTGGATCATCAGTGTTAGAGCTAAAATTAGCATGTTTAAAGTGATTTTCATGCTTCCAGGGGCTCGGGAAGTGAAATAAATACCATTTGGAGGCATTTAATGTTCGAGCAAAAACGGCTGATTTTCGACAAAAGAGATAACACCCCCCCATTACGTCATGCTTCAGAAATGTGGAAAATGGTCCGTTTTCAAATGTTTTATTTTTGAACGTCAGTTCACATTTGTAGGTGGATCATCAGTGTTAGAGCTAAAATTAGCATGTTTAAAGTGATTTTCATGCTTCCAGGGGCTCGGGAAGTTAATTAAATACCATTTGGAGGCATTTAATGTTAGAGCAAAAACGGCTGATTTTCGACAAAAGAGATAACACCCCCCCATTACGTCATGCTTCAGAAATGTGGAAAATGGTCCGTTTTCAAATGTTTTATTTTTGAACGTCAGTTCACATTTGTAGGTGGATCATCAGTGTTAGAGCTAAAATTAGCATGTTTAAAGTGATTTTCATGCTTCCAGGGGCTCGGGAAGTTAATTAAATACCATTTGGAGGCATTTAATGTTCGAGCAAAAACGGCTGATTTTCGACAAAAGAGATAACACCCCCCCATTACGTCATGCTTCAGAAATGTGGAAAATGGTCCGTTTTCAAATGTTTCATTTTTGAACGTCAGTTCACATTTGTAGGTGGATCATCAGTGTTAGAGCTAAAATTAGCATGTTTAAAGTGATTTTCATGCTTCCAGGGGCCCAAAACACAAGATTTATGGAATGGTTAAAAGTGCATGAAAATGGCCAATTTACTCACTCTGAGTTCTCAAAAAGGGTTTCTTCACCCCGGGAAGTTAATTAAATACCATTTGGAGGCATTTAATGTTAGAGCAAAAACGGCTGATTTTCGACAAAAGAGATAACACCCCCCATTACGTCATGCTTCAGAAATGTGGAAAATGGTCCGTTTTCAAATGTTTTATTTTTGAACGTCAGTTCACATTTGTAGCTGGATCATCAGTGTTAGAGCTAAAATTAGCATGTTTAAAGTGATTTTCATGCTTCCAGGGGCTCGGGAAGTTAATTAAATACCATTTGGAGGCATTTAATGTTCGAGCAAAAACGGCTGATTTTCGACAAAAGAGATAACACCCCCCCCATTACGTCATGCTTCAGAAATGTGGAAAATGGTCCGTTTTCAAATGTTTTATTTTTGAACGTCAGTTCACATTTGTAGGTGGATCATCAGTGTTAGAGCTAAAATTAGCATGTTTAAAGTGATTTTCATGCTTCTTGGGGCCCAAAACACAAGATTTATGGAATGGTTAAAAGTGCATTAAAATGGCCAATTTACTCACTCTGAGTTCTCAAAAAGGGTTTCTTCACCCCGGGAAGTTAATTAAATACCATTTGGAGGCATTTAATGTTCGAGCAAAAACGGCTGATTTTCGACAAAAGAGATAACACCCCCCCATTACGTCATGCTTCAGAAATGTGGAAAATGGTCCGTTTTCAAATGTTTCATTTTTAAACGTCAGTTCACATTTGTAGGTGGATCATCAGTGTTAGAGCTAAAATTAGCATGTTTAAAGTGATTTTCATGCTTCCAGGGGCTCGGGAAGTTAATTAAATACCATTTGGAGGCATTTAATGTTCGAGCAAAAACGGCTGATTTTCGACAAAAGAGATAACACCCCCCCATTACGTCATGCTTCAGAAATGTGGAAAATGGTCCGTTTTCAAATGTTTTATTTTTGAACGTCAGTTCACATTTGTAGGTGGATCATCAGTGTTAGAGCTAAAATTAGCATGTTTAAAGTGATTTTCATGCTTCCAGGGGCCCAAAACACAAGGTTTATGGAATGGTTAAAAGTGCATGAAAATGGCCAATTTACTCACTCTGAGTTCTCAAAAAGGGTTTCTTCACCCCGGGAAGTTAATTAAATACCATTTGGAGGCATTTAATGTTAGAGCAAAAACGGCTGATTTTCGACAAAAGAGATAACAACCCCCCATTACGTCATGCTTCAGAAATGTGGAAAATGGTCCGTTTTCAAATGTTTCATTTTTGAACGTCAGTTCACATTTGTAGGTGGATCATCAGTGTTAGAGCTAAAATTAGCAAGTTTAAAGTGATTTTCATGCTTCCAGGGGCTCGGGAAGTTAATTAAATACCATTTGGAGGCATTTAATGTTCGAGCAAAAACGGCTGATTTTCGACAAAAGAGATAACACCCCCCCATAACGTCATGCTTCAGAAATGTGGAAAATGGTCCGTTTTCAAATGTTTTATTTTTGAACGTCAGTTCACATTTGTAGGTGGATCATCAGTGTTAGAGCTAAAATTAGCATGTTTAAAGTGATTTTCATGCTTCCAGGGGCCCAAAACACAAGATTTATGGAATGGTTAAAAGTGCATGAAAATGGCCAATTTACTCACTCTGAGTTCTCAAAAAGGGTTTCTTCACCCTGGGAAGTTAATTAAATACCATTTGGAGGCATTTAATGTTCGAGCAAAAACGGCTGATTTTCGACAAAAGAGATAACACCCCCCCATTACGTCATGCTTCAGAAATGTGGAAAATGGTCCGTTTTCAAATGTTTCATTTTTGAACGTCAGTTCACATTTGTAGGTGGATCATCAGTGTTAGAGCTAAAATTAGCATGTTTAAAGTGATTTTCATGCTTCCAGGGGCCCAAAACACAAGATTTATGGAATGGTTAAAAGTGCATGAAAATGGCCAATTTACTCACTCTGAGTTCTCAAAAAGGGTTTCTTCACCCCGGGAAGTTAATTAAATACCATTTGGAGGCATTTAATGTTCGAGCAAAAACGGCTGATTTTCGACAAAAGAGATAACACCCCCCCATTACGTCATGCTTCCGAAATGTGGAAAATGGTCCGTTTTCAAATGTTTTATTTTTGAACGTCAGTTCACATTTGTAGGTGGATCATCAGTGTTAGAGCTAAAATTAGCATGTTTAAAGTGATTTTCATGCTTCTTGGGGCCCAAAACACAAGATTTATGGAATGGTTAAAAGTGCATGAAAATGGCCAATTTACTCACTCTGAGTTCTCAAAAAGGGTTTCTTCACCCCGGGAAGTTAATTAAATACCATTTGGAGGCATTTAATGTTCGAGCAAAAACGGATGATTTTCGACAAAAGAGATAACACCCCCCCATTACGTCATGCTTCAGAAATGTGGAAAATGGTCCGTTTTCAAATGTTTTATTTTTGAACGTCAGTTCACATTTGTAGGTGGATCATCAGTGTTAGAGCTAAAATTAGCATGTTTAAAGTGATTTTCATGCTTCCAGGGGCTCGGGAAGTGAAATAAATACCATTTGGAGGCATTTAATGTTCGAGCACAAACGGCTGATTTTCGACAAAAGAGATAACACCCCCCCGTTACGTCATGCTTCAGAAATGTGGAAAATGGTCCGTTTTCAAATGTTTTATTTTTGAACGTCAGTTCACATTTGTAGGTGGATCATCAGTGTTAGAGCTAAAATTAGCATGTTTAAAGTGATTTTCATGCTTCCAGGGGCCCAAAACACAAGATTTATGGAATTGTTAAAAGTGCATGAAAATGGCCAATTTACTCACTCTGAGTTCTCAAAAAGGGTTTCTTCACCCCGGGAAGTTAATTAAATACCATTTGGAGGCATTTAATGTTAGAGCAAAAACAGCTGATTTTCGACAAAAGAGATAACACCCCCCCATTACGTCATGCTTCAGAAATGTGGAAAATGGTCCGTTTTCAAATGTTTCATTTTTGAACGTCAGTTCACATTTGTAGGTGGATCATCAGTGTTAGAGCTAAAATTAGCATGTTTAAAGTGATTTTCATGCTTCCAGGGGCTCGGGAAGTGAAATAAATACCATTTGGAGGCATTTAATGTTCGAGCAAAAACGGCTGATTTTCGACAAAAGAGATAACACCCCCCCATTACGTCATGCTTCAGAAATGTGGAAAATGGTCCGTTTTCAAATGTTTTATTTTTGAACGTCAGTTCACATTTGTAGGTGGATCATCAGTGTTAGAGCTAAAATTAGCATGTTTAAAGTGATTTTCATGCTTCCAGGGGCTCGGGAAGTTAATTAAATACCATTTGGAGGCATTTAATGTTAGAGCAAAAACGGCTGATTTTCGACAAAAGAGATAACACCCCCCCATTACGTCATGCTTCAGAAATGTGGAAAATGGTCCGTTTTCAAATGTTTTATTTTTGAACGTCAGTTCACATTTGTAGGTGGCTCATCAGTGTTAGAGCTAAAATTAGCATGTTTAAAGTGATTTTCATGCTTCCAGGGGCTCGGGAAGTTAATTAAATACCATTTGGAGGCATTTAATGTTCGAGCAAAAACGGCTGATTTTCGACAAAAGAGATAACACCCCCCCATTACGTCATGCTTCAGAAATGTGGAAAATGGTCCGTTTTCAAATGTTTCATTTTTGAACGTCAGTTCACATTTGTAGGTGGATCATCAGTGTTAGAGCTAAAATTAGCATGTTTAAAGTGATTTTCATGCTTCCAGGGGCCCAAAACACAAGATTTATGGAATGGTTAAAAGTGCATGAAAATGGCCAATTTACTCACTCTGAGTTCTCAAAAAGGGTTTCTTCACCCCGGGAAGTTAATTAAATACCATTTGGAGGCATTTAATGTTAGAGCAAAAACGGCTGATTTTCGACAAAAGAGATAACACCCCCCATTACGTCATGCTTCAGAAATGTGGAAAATGGTCCGTTTTCAAATGTTTTATTTTTGAACGTCAGTTCACATTTGTAGCTGGATCATCAGTGTTAGAGCTAAAATTAGCATGTTTAAAGTGATTTTCATGCTTCCAGGGGCTCGGGAAGTTAATTAAATACCATTTGGAGGCATTTAATGTTCGAGCAAAAACGGCTGATTTTCGACAAAAGAGATAACACCCCCCCATTACGTCATGCTTCAGAAATGTGGAAAATGGTCCGTTTTCAAATGTTTTATTTTTGAACGTCAGTTCACATTTGTAGGTGGATCATCAGTGTTAGAGCTAAAATTAGCATGTTTAAAGTGATTTTCATGCTTCCAGGGGCCCAAAACACAAGATTTATGGAATGGTTAAAAGTGCATGAAAATGGCCAATTTACTCACTCTGAGTTCTCAAAAAGGGTTTCTTCACCCCGGGAAGTTAATTAAATACCATTTGGAGGCATTTAATGTTAGAGCAAAAACAGCTGATTTTCGACAAAAGAGATAACACCCCCCCATTACGTCATGCTTCAGAAATGTGGAAAATGGTCCGTTTTCAAATGTTTCATTTTTGAACGTCAGTTCACATTTGTAGGTGGATCATCAGTGTTAGAGCAAAAATTAGCATGTTTAAAGTGATTTTCATGCTTCTTGGGGCCCAAAACACAAGATTTATGGAATGGTTAAAAGTGCATTAAAATGGCCAATTTACTCACTCTGAGTTCTCAAAAAGGGTTTCTTCACCCCGGGAAGTTAATTAAATACCATTTGGAGGCATTTAATGTTCGAGCAAAAACGGCTGATTTTCGACAAAAGAGATAACACCCCCCCATTACGTCATGCTTCAGAAATGTGGAAAATGGTCCGTTTTCAAATGTTTCATTTTTGAACGTCAGTTCACATTTGTAGGTGGATCATCAGTGTTAGAGCTAAAATTAGCATGTTTAACGTGATTTTCATGCTTCCAGGGGCTCGGGAAGTTAATTAAATACCATTTGGAGGCATTTAATGTTCGAGCAAAAACGGCTGATTTTCGACAAAAGAGATAACACCCCCCCATTACGTCATGCTTCAGAAATGTGGAAAATGGTCCGTTTTCAAATGTTTTATTTTTGAACGTCAGTTCACATTTGTAGGTGGATCATCAGTGTTAGAGCTAAAATTAGCATGTTTAAAGTGATTTTCATGCTTCCAGGGGCCCAAAACACAAGATTTATGGAATGGTTAAAAGTGCATGAAAATGGCCAATTTACTCACTCTGAGTTCTCAAAAAGGGTTTCTTCACCCCGGGAAGTTAATTAAATACCATTTGGAGGCATTTAATGTTAGAGCAAAAACGGCTGATTTTCGACAAAAGAGATAACACCCCCCCATTACGTCATGCTTCAGAAATGTGGAAAATGGTCCGTTTTCAAATGTTTCATTTTTGAACGTCAGTTCACATTTGTAGGTGGATCATCAGTGTTAGAGCTAAAATTAGCAAGTTTAAAGTGATTTTCATGCTTCCAGGGGCTCGGGAAGTTAATTAAATACCATTTGGAGGCATTTAATGTTCGAGCAAAAACGGCTGATTTTCGACAAAAGAGATAACACCCCCCCATTACGTCATGCTTCAGAAATGTGGAAAATGGTCCGTTTTCAAATGTTTTATTTTTGAACGTCAGTTCACATTTGTAGGTGGATCATCAGTGTTAGAGCTAAAATTAGCATGTTTAAAGTGATTTTCATGCTTCCAGGGGCCCAAAACACAAGATTTATGGAATGGTTAAAAGTGCATGAAAATGGCCAATTTACTCACTCTGAGTTCTCAAAAAGGGTTTCTTCACCCCGGGAAGTTAATTAAATACCATTTGGAGGCATTTAATGTTAGAGCAAAAACGGCTGATTTTCGACAAAAGAGATAACACCCCCCCATTACGTCATGCTTCAGAAATGTGGAAAATGGTCCGTTTTCAAATGTTTTATTTTTGAACGTCAGTTCACATTTGTAGGTGGATCATCAGTGTTAGAGCTAAAATTAGCATGTTTAAAGTGATTTTCCTGCTTCCAGGGGCCCAAAACACAAGATTTATGGAATGGTTAAAAGTGCATGAAAATGGCCAATTTACTCACTCTGAGTTCTCAAAAAGGGTTTCTTCACCCCGGGAAGTTAATTAAATACCATTTGGAGGCATTTAATGTTCGAGCAAAAACGGCTGATTTTCGACAAAAGAGATAACACCCCCCCATTACGCCATGCTTCAGAAATGTGGAAAATGGTCCGTTTTCAAATGTTTTATTTTTGAACGTCAGTTCACATTTGTAGGTGGATCATCAGTGTTAGAGCTAAAATTAGCATGTTTAAAGTGATTTTCATGCTTCCAGGGGCTCGGGAAGTTAATTAAATACCATTTGGAGGCATTTAATGTTCGAGCAAAAACGGCTGATTTTCGACAAAAGAGATAACACCCCCCCATTACGTCATGCTTCAGAAATGTGGAAAATGGTCCGTTTTCAAATGTTTTATTTTTGAACGTCAGTTCACATTTGTAGGTGGATCATCAGTGTTAGAGCTAAAATTAGCATGTTTAAAGTGATTTTCATGCTTCCAGGGGCTCGGGAAGTGAAATAAATACCATTTGGAGGCATTTAATGTTCGAGCAAAAACGGCTGATTTTCGACAAAAGAGATAACACCCCCCCGTTACGTCATGCTTCAGAAATGTGGAAAATGGTCCGTTTTCAAATGTTTTATTTTTGAACGTCAGTTCACATTTGTAGGTGGATCATCAGTGTTAGAGCTAAAATTAGCATGTTTAAAGTGATTTTCATGCTTCCAGGGGCTCTGGAAGTGAAATAAATACCATTTGGAGGCATTTATTGTTCGAGCAAAAACGGCTGATTTTCGACAAAAGAGATAACACCCCCCCATTACGTCATGCTTCAGAAATGTGGAAAATGGTCCGTTTTCAAATGTTTTATTTTTGAACGTCAGTTCACATTTGTAGGTGGATCATCAGTGTTAGAGCTAAAATTAGCATGTTTAAAGTGATTTTCATGCTTCCAGGGGCCCAAAACACAAGATTTATGGAATTGTTAAAAGTGCATGAAAATGGCCAATTTACTCACTCTGAGTTCTCAAAAAGGGTTTCTTCACCCGGGAAGTTAATTAAATACCATTTGGAGGCATTTAATGTTAGAGCAAAAACAGCTGATTTTCGACAAAAGAGATAACACCCCCCCATTACGTCATGCTTCAGAAATGTGGAAAATGGTCCGTTTTCAAATGTTTCATTTTTGAACGTCAGTTCACATTTTTAGGTGGATCATCAGTGTTAGAGCTAAAATTAGCATGTTTAAAGTGATTTTCATGCTTCCAGGGGCTCGGGAAGTGAAATAAATACCATTTGGAGGCATTTAATGTTCGAGCAAAAACGGCTGATTTTCGACAAAAGAGATAACACCCCCCCATTACGTCATGCTTCAGAAATGTGGAAAATGGTCCGTTTTCAAATGTTTTATTTTTGAACGTCAGTTCACATTTGTAGGTGGATCATCAGTGTTAGAGCTAAAATTAGCATGTTTAAAGTGATTTTCATGCTTCCAGGGGCTCGGGAAGTTAATTAAATACCATTTGGAGGCATTTAATGTTAGAGCAAAAACGGCTGATTTTCGACAAAAGAGATAACACCCCCCCATTACGTCATGCTTCAGAAATGTGGAAAATGGTCCGTTTTCAAATGTTTTATTTTTGAACGTCAGTTCACATTTGTAGGTGGATCATCAGTGTTAGAGCTAAAATTAGCATGTTTAAAGTGATTTTCATGCTTCCAGGGGCTCGGGAAGTTAATTAAATACCATTTGGAGGCATTTAATGTTCGAGCAAAAACGGCTGATTTTCGACAAAAGAGATAACACCCCCCCATTACGTCATGCTTCAGAAATGTGGAAAATGGTCCGTTTTCAAATGTTTCATTTTTGAACGTCAGTTCACATTTGTAGGTGGATCATCAGTGTTAGAGCTAAAATTAGCATGTTTAAAGTGATTTTCATGCTTCCAGGGGCCCAAAACACAAGATTTATGGAATGGTTAAAAGTGCATGAAAATGGCCAATTTACTCACTCTGAGTTCTCAAAAAGGGTTTCTTCACCCCGGGAAGTTAATTAAATACCATTTGGAGGCATTTAATGTTAGAGCAAAAACGGCTGATTTTCGACAAAAGAGATAACACCCCCCATTACGTCATGCTTCAGAAATGTGGAAAATGGTCCGTTTTCAAATGTTTTATTTTTGAACGTCAGTTCACATTTGTAGCTGGATCATCAGTGTTAGAGCTAAAATTAGCATGTTTAAAGTGATTTTCATGCTTCCAGGGGCTCGGGAAGTTAATTAAATACCATTTGGAGGCATTTAATGTTCGAGCAAAAACGGCTGATTTTCGACAAAAGAGATAACACCCCCCCATTACGTCATGCTTCAGAAATGTGGAAAATGGTCCGTTTTCCAATGTTTTATTTTTGAACGTCAGTTCACATTTGTAGGTGGATCATCAGTGTTAGAGCTAAAATTAGCATGTTTAAAGTGATTTTCATGCTTCCAGGGGCCCAAAACACAAGATTTATGGAATGGTTAAAAGTGCATGAAAATGGCCAATTTACTCACTCTGAGTTCTCAAAAAGGGTTTCTTCACCCCGGGAAGTTAATTAAATACCATTTGGAGGCATTTAATGTTAGAGCAAAAACGGCTGATTTTCGACAAAAGAGATAACACCCCCCCATTACGTCATGCTTCAGAAATGTGGAAAATGGTCCGTTTTCAAATGTTTTATTTTTGAACGTCAGTTCACATTTGTAGGTGGATCATCAGTGTTAGAGCTAAAATTAGCATGTTTAAAGTGATTTTCATGCTTCTTGGGGCCCAAAACACAAGATTTATGGAATGGTTAAAAGTGCATTAAAATGGCCAATTTACTCACTCTGAGTTCTCAAAAAGGGTTTCTTCACCCCGGGAAGTTAATTAAATACCATTTGGAGGCATTTAATGTTCGAGCAAAAACGGCTGATTTTCGACAAAAGAGATAACACCCCCCCATTACGTCATGCTTCAGAAATGTGGAAAATGGTCCGTTTTCAAATGTTTCATTTTTGAACGTCAGTTCACATTTGTAGGTGGATCATCAGTGTTAGAGCTAAAATTAGCATGTTTAAAGTGATTTTCATGCTTCCAGGGGCTCGGGAAGTTAATTAAATACCATTTGGAGGCATTTAATGTTCGAGCAAAAACGGCTGATTTTCGACAAAAGAGATAACACCCCCCCATTACGTCATGCTTCAGAAATGTGGAAAATGGTCCGTTTTCAAATGTTTTATTTTTGAACGTCAGTTCACATTTGTAGGTGGATCATCAGTGTTAGAGCTAAAATTAGCATGTTTAAAGTGATTTTCATGCTTCCAGGGGCCCAAAACACAAGGTTTATGGAATGGTTAAAAGTGCATGAAAATGGCCAATTTACTCACTCTGAGTTCTCAAAAAGGGTTTCTTCACCCCGGGAAGTTAATTAAATACCATTTGGAGGCATTTAATGTTAGAGCAAAAACGGCTGATTTTCGACAAAAGAGATAACACCCCCCCATTACGTCATGCTTCAGAAATGTGGAAAATGGTCCGTTTTCAAATGTTTCATTTTTGAACGTCAGTTCACATTTGTAGGTGGATCATCAGTGTTAGAGCTAAAATTAGCAAGTTTAAAGTGATTTTCATGCTTCCAGGGGCTCGGGAAGTTAATTAAATACCATTTGGAGGCATTTAATGTTCGAGCAAAAACGGCTGATTTTCGACAAAAGAGATAACACCCCCCCATTACGTCATGCTTCAGAAATGTGGAAAATGGTCCGTTTTCAAATGTTTTATTTTTGAACGTCAGTTCACATTTGTAGGTGGATCATCAGTGTTAGAGCTAAAATTAGCATGTTTAAAGTGATTTTCATGCTTCCAGGGGCCCAAAACACAAGATTTATGGAATGGTTAAAAGTGCATGAAAATGGCCAATTTACTCACTCTGAGTTCTCAAAAAGGGTTTCTTCACCCTGGGAAGTTAATTAAATACCATTTGGAGGCATTTAATGTTCGAGCAAAAACGGCTGATTTTCGACAAAAGAGATAACACCCCCCCATTACGTCATGCTTCAGAAATGTGGAAAATGGTCCGTTTTCAAATGTTTCATTTTTGAACGTCAGTTCACATTTGTAGGTGGATCATCAGTGTTAGAGCTAAAATTAGCATGTTTAAAGTGATTTTCATGCTTCCAGGGGCCCAAAACACAAGATTTATGGAATGGTTAAAAGTGCATGAAAATGGCCAATTTACTCACTCTGAGTTCTCAAAAAGGGTTTCTTCACCCCGGGAAGTTAATTAAATACCATTTGGAGGCATTTAATGTTCGAGCAAAAACGGCTGATTTTCGACAAAAGAGATAACACCCCCCCATTACGTCATGCTTCAGAAATGTGGAAAATGGTCCGTTTTCAAATGTTTTATTTTTGAACGTCAGTTCACATTTGTAGGTGGATCATCAGTGTTAGAGCTAAAATTAGCATGTTTAAAGTGATTTTCATGCTTCTTGGGGCCCAAAACACAAGATTTATGGAATGGTTAAAAGTGCATGAAAATGGCCAATTTACTCACTCTGAGTTCTCAAAAAGGGTTTCTTCACCCCGGGAAGTTAATTAAATACCATTTGGAGGCATTTAATGTTCGAGCAAAAACGGCTGATTTTCGACAAAAGAGATAACACCCCCCCATTACGTCATGCTTCAGAAATGTGGAAAATGGTCCGTTTTCAAATGTTTTATTTTTGAACGTCAGTTCACATTTGTAGGTGGATCATCAGTGTTAGAGCTAAAATTAGCATGTTTAAAGTGATTTTCATGCTTCCAGGGGCTCGGGAAGTTAATTAAATACCATTTGGAGGCATTTAATGTTCGAGCAAAAACGGCTGATTTTCGACAAAAGAGATAACACCCCCCCATTACGTCATGCTTCAGAAATGTGGAAAATGGTCCGTTTTCAAATGTTTTATTTTTGAACGTCAGTTCACATTTGTAGGTGGATCATCAGTGTTAGAGCTAAAATTAGCATGTTTAAAGTGATTTTCATGCTTCCAGGGGCCCAAAACACAAGATTTATGGAATGGTTAAAAGTGCATGAAAATGGCCAATTTACTCACTCTGAGTTCTCAAAAAGGGTTTCTTCACCCCGGGAAGTTAATTAAATACCATTTGGAGGCATTTAATGTTAGAGCAAAAACGGCTGATTTTCGACAAAAGAGATAACACCCCCCCATTACGTCATGCTTCAGAAATGTGGAAAATGGTCCGTTTTCAAATGTTTCATTTTTGAACGTCAGTTCACATTTGTAGGTGGATCATCAGTGTTAGAGCTAAAATTAGCATGTTTAAAGTGATTTTCATGCTTCCAGGGGCTCGGGAAGTTAATTAAATACCATTTGGAGGCATTTAATGTTCGAGCAAAAACGGCTGATTTTCGACAAAAGAGATAACACCCCCCCATTACGTCATGCTTCAGAAATGTGGAAAATGGTCCGTTTTCAAATGTTTTATTTTTGAACGTCAGTTCACATTTGTAGGTGGATCATCAGTGTTAGAGCTAAAATTAGCATGTTTAAAGTGATTTTCATGCTTCCAGGGGCCCAAAACACAAGATTTATGGAATGGTTAAAAGTGCATGAAAATGGCCAATTTACTCACTCTGAGTTCTCAAAAAGGGTTTCTTCACCCCGGGAAGTTAATTAAATACCATTTGGAGGCATTTAATGTTCGAGCAAAAACGGCTGATTTTCGACAAAAGAGATAACACCCCCCCATTACGTCATGCTTCAGAAATGTGGAAAATGGTCCGTTTTCAAATGTTTCATTTTTGAACGTCAGTTCACATTTGTAGGTGGATCATCAGTGTTAGAGCTAAAATTAGCATGTTTAAAGTGATTTTCCTGCTTCCAGGGGCCCAAAACACAAGATTTATGGAATGGTTAAAAGTGCATGAAAATGGCCAATTTACTCACTCTGAGTTCTCAAAAAGGGTTTCTTCACCCCGGGAAGTTAATTAAATACCATTTGGAGGCATTTAATGTTCGAGCAAAAACGGCTGATTTTCGACAAAAGAGATAACACCCCCCCATTACGCCATGCTTCAGAAATGTGGAAAATGGTCCGTTTTCAAATGTTTTATTTTTGAACGTCAGTTCACATTTGTAGGTGGATCATCAGTGTTAGAGCTAAAATTAGCATGTTTAAAGTGATTTTCATGCTTCCAGGGGCCCGGGAAGTTAATTAAATACCATTTGGAGGCATTTAATGTTCGAGCAAAAATGGCTGATTTTCGACAAAAGAGATAACACCCCCCCATTACGTCATGCTTCAGAAATGTGGAAAATGGTCCGTTTTCAAATGTTTTATTTTTGAACGTCAGTTCACATTTGTAGGTGGATCATCAGTGTTAGAGCTAAAATTAGCATGTTTAAAGTGATTTTCATGCTTCCAGGGGCTCGGGAAGTGAAATAAATACCATTTGGAGGCATTTAATGTTCGAGCAAAAACGGCTGATTTTCGACAAAAGAGATAACACCCCCCCGTTACGTCATGCTTCAGAAATGTGGAAAATGGTCCGTTTTCAAATGTTTTATTTTTGAACGTCAGTTCACATTTGTAGGTGGATCATCAGTGTTAGAGCTAAAATTAGCATGTTTAAAGTGATTTTCATGCTTCCAGGGGCCCAAAACACAAGATTTATGGAATTGTTAAAAGTGCATGAAAATGGCCAATTTACTCACTCTGAGTTCTCAAAAAGGGTTTCTTCACCCCGGGAAGTTAATTAAATACCATTTGGAGGCATTTAATGTTAGAGCAAAAACAGCTGATTTTCGACAAAAGAGATAACACCCCCCCATTACGTCATGCTTCAGAAATGTGGAAAATGGTCCGTTTTCAAATGTTTCATTTTTGAACGTCAGTTCACATTTGTAGGTGGATCATCAGTGTTAGAGCTAAAATTAGCATGTTTAAAGTGATTTTCATGCTTCCAGGGGCTCGGGAAGTGAAATAAATACCATTTGGAGGCATTTAATGTTCGAGCAAAAACGGCTGATTTTCGACAAAAGAGATAACACCCCCCCATTACGTCATGCTTCAGAAATGTGGAAAATGGTCCGTTTTCAAATGTTTTATTTTTGAACGTCAGTTCACATTTGTAGGTGGATCATCAGTGTTAGAGCTAAAATTAGCATGTTTAAAGTGATTTTCATGCTTCCAGGGGCTCGGGAAGTTAATTAAATACCATTTGGAGGCATTTAATGTTAGAGCAAAAACGGCTGATTTTCGACAAAAGAGATAACACCCCCCCATTACGTCATGCTTCAGAAATGTGGAAAATGGTCCGTTTTCAAATGTTTTATTTTTGAACGTCAGTTCACATTTGTAGGTGGCTCATCAGTGTTAGAGCTAAAATTAGCATGTTTAAAGTGATTTTCATGCTTCCAGGGGCTCGGGAAGTTAATTAAATACCATTTGGAGGCATTTAATGTTCGAGCAAAAACGGCTGATTTTCGACAAAAGAGATAACACCCCCCCATTACGTCATGCTTCAGAAATGTGGAAAATGGTCCGTTTTCAAATGTTTCATTTTTGAACGTCAGTTCACATTTGTAGGTGGATCATCAGTGTTAGAGCTAAAATTAGCATGTTTAAAGTGATTTTCATGCTTCCAGGGGCCCAAAACACAAGATTTATGGAATGGTTAAAAGTGCATGAAAATGGCCAATTTACTCACTCTGAGTTCTCAAAAAGGGTTTCTTCACCCCGGGAAGTTAATTAAATACCATTTGGAGGCATTTAATGTTAGAGCAAAAACGGCTGATTTTCGACAAAAGAGATAACACCCCCCATTACGTCATGCTTCAGAAATGTGGAAAATGGTCCGTTTTCAAATGTTTTATTTTTGAACGTCAGTTCACATTTGTAGCTGGATCATCAGTGTTAGAGCTAAAATTAGCATGTTTAAAGTGATTTTCATGCTTCCAGGGGCTCGGGAAGTTAATTAAATACCATTTGGAGGCATTTAATGTTCGAGCAAAAACGGCTGATTTTCGACAAAAGAGATAACACCCCCCCATTACGTCATGCTTCAGAAATGTGGAAAATGGTCCGTTTTCAAATGTTTTATTTTTGAACGTCAGTTCACATTTGTAGGTGGATCATCAGTGTTAGAGCTAAAATTAGCATGTTTAAAGTGATTTTCATGCTTCCAGGGGCCCAAAACACAAGATTTATGGAATGGTTAAAAGTGCATGAAAATGGCCAATTTACTCACTCTGAGTTCTCAAAAAGGGTTTCTTCACCCCGGGAAGTTAATTAAATACCATTTGGAGGCATTTAATGTTAGAGCAAAAACGGCTGATTTTCGACAAAAGAGATAACACCCCCCCATTACGTCATGCTTCAGAAATGTGGAAAATGGTCCGTTTTCAAATGTTTCATTTTTGAACGTCAGTTCACATTTGTAGGTGGATCATCAGTGTTAGAGCAAAAATTAGCATGTTTAAAGTGATTTTCATGCTTCTTGGGGCCCAAAACACAAGATTTATGGAATGGTTAAAAGTGCATTAAAATGGCCAATTTACTCACTCTGAGTTCTCAAAAAGGGTTTCTTCACCCCGGGAAGTTAATTAAATACCATTTGGAGGCATTTAATGTTCGAGCAAAAACGGCTGATTTTCGACAAAAGAGATAACACCCCCCCATTACGTCATGCTTCAGAAATGTGGAAAATGGTCCGTTTTCAAATGTTTCATTTTTGAACGTCAGTTCACATTTGTAGGTGGATCATCAGTGTTAGAGCTAAAATTAGCATGTTTAACGTGATTTTCATGCTTCCAGGGGCTCGGGAAGTTAATTAAATACCATTTGGAGGCATTTAATGTTCGAGCAAAAACGGCTGATTTTCGACAAAAGAGATAACACCCCCCCATTACGTCATGCTTCAGAAATGTGGAAAATGGTCCGTTTTCAAATGTTTTATTTTTGAACGTCAGTTCACATTTGTAGGTGGATCATCAGTGTTAGAGCTAAAATTAGCATGTTTAAAGTGATTTTCATGCTTCCAGGGGCCCAAAACACAAGATTTATGGAATGGTTAAAAGTGCATGAAAATGGCCAATTTACTCACTCTGAGTTCTCAAAAAGGGTTTCTTCACCCCGGGAAGTTAATTAAATACCATTTGGAGGCATTTAATGTTAGAGCAAAAACGGCTGATTTTCGACAAAAGAGATAACACCCCCCCATTACGTCATGCTTCAGAAATGTGGAAAATGGTCCGTTTTCAAATGTTTCATTTTTGAACGTCAGTTCACATTTGTAGGTGGATCATCAGTGTTAGAGCTAAAATTAGCAAGTTTAAAGTGATTTTCATGCTTCCAGGGGCTCGGGAAGTTAATTAAATACCATTTGGAGGCATTTAATGTTCGAGCAAAAACGGCTGATTTTCGACAAAAGAGATAACACCCCCCCATTACGTCATGCTTCAGAAATGTGGAAAATGGTCCGTTTTCAAATGTTTTATTTTTGAACGTCAGTTCACATTTGTAGGTGGATCATCAGTGTTAGAGCTAAAATTAGCATGTTTAAAGTGATTTTCATGCTTCCAGGGGCTCGGGAAGTGAAATAAATACCATTTGGAGGCATTTAATGTTCGAGCAAAAACGGCTGATTTTCGACAAAAGAGATAACACCCCCCCGTTACGTCATGCTTCAGAAATGTGGAAAATGGTCCGTTTTCAAATGTTTTATTTTTGAACGTCAGTTCACATTTGTAGGTGGATCATCAGTGTTAGAGCTAAAATTAGCATGTTTAAAGTGATTTTCATGCTTCCAGGGGCCCAAAACACAAGATTTATGGAATTGTTAAAAGTGCATGAAAATGGCCAATTTACTCACTCTGAGTTCTCAAAAAGGGTTTCTTCACCCCGGGAAGTTAATTAAATACCATTTGGAGGCATTTAATGTTAGAGCAAAAACAGCTGATTTTCGACAAAAGAGATAACACCCCCCCATTACGTCATGCTTCAGAAATGTGGAAAATGGTCCGTTTTCAAATGTTTCATTTTTGAACGTCAGTTCACATTTGTAGGTGGATCATCAGTGTTAGAGCTAAAATTAGCATGTTTAAAGTGATTTTCATGCTTCCAGGGGCTCGGGAAGTGAAATAAATACCATTTGGAGGCATTTAATGTTCGAGCAAAAACGGCTGATTTTCGACAAAAGAGATAACACCCCCCCATTACGTCATGCTTCAGAAATGTGGAAAATGGTCCGTTTTCAAATGTTTTATTTTTGAACGTCAGTTCACATTTGTAGGTGGATCATCAGTGTTAGAGCTAAAATTAGCATGTTTAAAGTGATTTTCATGCTTCCAGGGGCTCGGGAAGTTAATTAAATACCATTTGGAGGCATTTAATGTTAGAGCAAAAACGGCTGATTTTCGACAAAAGAGATAACACCCCCCCATTACCTCATGCTTCAGAAATGTGGAAAATGGTCCGTTTTCAAATGTTTTATTTTTGAACGTCAGTTCACATTTGTAGGTGGCTCATCAGTGTTAGAGCTAAAATTAGCATGTTTAAAGTGATTTTCATGCTTCCAGGGGCTCGGGAAGTTAATTAAATACCATTTGGAGGCATTTAATGTTCGAGCAAAAACGGCTGATTTTCGACAAAAGAGATAACACCCCCCCATTACGTCATGCTTCAGAAATGTGGAAAATGGTCCGTTTTCAAATGTTTCATTTTTGAACGTCAGTTCACATTTGTAGGTGGATCATCAGTGTTAGAGCTAAAATTAGCATGTTTAAAGTGATTTTCATGCTTCCAGGGGCCCAAAACACAAGATTTATGGAATGGTTAAAAGTGCATGAAAATGGCCAATTTACTCACTCTGAGTTCTCAAAAAGGGTTTCTTCACCCCGGGAAGTTAATTAAATACCATTTGGAGGCATTTAATGTTAGAGCAAAAACGGCTGATTTTCGACAAAAGAGATAACACCCCCCATTACGTCATGCTTCAGAAATGTGGAAAATGGTCCGTTTTCAAATGTTTTATTTTTGAACGTCAGTTCACATTTGTAGCTGGATCATCAGTGTTAGAGCTAAAATTAGCATGTTTAAAGTGATTTTCATGCTTCCAGGGGCTCGGGAAGTTAATTAAATACCATTTGGAGGCATTTAATGTTCGAGCAAAAACGGCTGATTTTCGACAAAAGAGATAACACCCCCCCATTACGTCATGCTTCAGAAATGTGGAAAATGGTCCGTTTTCAAATGTTTTATTTTTGAACGTCAGTTCACATTTGTAGGTGGATCATCAGTGTTAGAGCTAAAATTAGCATGTTTAAAGTGATTTTCATGCTTCCAGGGGCCCAAAACACAAGATTTATGGAATGGTTAAAAGTGCATGAAAATGGCCAATTTACTCACTCTGAGTTCTCAAAAAGGGTTTCTTCACCCCGGGAAGTTAATTAAATACCATTTGGAGGCATTTAATGTTAGAGCAAAAACGGCTGATTTTCGACAAAAGAGATAACACCCCCCCATTACGTCATGCTTCAGAAATGTGGAAAATGGTCCGTTTTCAAATGTTTCATTTTTGAACGTCAGTTCACATTTGTAGGTGGATCATCAGTGTTAGAGCAAAAATTAGCATGTTTAAAGTGATTTTCATGCTTCTTGGGGCCCAAAACACAAGATTTATGGAATGGTTAAAAGTGCATTAAAATGGCCAATTTACTCACTCTGAGTTCTCAAAAAGGGTTTCTTCACCCCGGGAAGTTAATTAAATACCATTTGGAGGCATTTAATGTTCGAGCAAAAACGGCTGATTTTCGACAAAAGAGATAACACCCCCCCATTACGTCATGCTTCAGAAATGTGGAAAATGGTCCGTTTTCAAATGTTTCATTTTTGAACGTCAGTTCACATTTGTAGGTGGATCATCAGTGTTAGAGCTAAAATTAGCATGTTTAACGTGATTTTCATGCTTCCAGGGGCTCGGGAAGTTAATTAAATACCATTTGGAGGCATTTAATGTTCGAGCAAAAACGGCTGATTTTCGACAAAAGAGATAACACCCCCCCATTACGTCATGCTTCAGAAATGTGGAAAATGGTCCGTTTTCAAATGTTTTATTTTTGAACGTCAGTTCACATTTGTAGGTGGATCATCAGTGTTAGAGCTAAAATTAGCATGTTTAAAGTGATTTTCATGCTTCCAGGGGCCCAAAACACAAGATTTATGGAATGGTTAAAAGTGCATGAAAATGGCCAATTTACTCACTCTGAGTTCTCAAAAAGGGTTTCTTCACCCCGGGAAGTTAATTAAATACCATTTGGAGGCATTTAATGTTAGAGCAAAAACGGCTGATTTTCGACAAAAGAGATAACACCCCCCCATTACGTCATGCTTCAGAAATGTGGAAAATGGTCCGTTTTCAAATGTTTCATTTTTGAACGTCAGTTCACATTTGTAGGTGGATCATCAGTGTTAGAGCTAAAATTAGCAAGTTTAAAGTGATTTTCATGCTTCCAGGGGCTCGGGAAGTTAATTAAATACCATTTGGAGGCATTTAATGTTCGAGCAAAAACGGCTGATTTTCGACAAAAGAGATAACACCCCCCCATTACGTCATGCTTCAGAAATGTGGAAAATGGTCCGTTTTCAAATGTTTTATTTTTGAACGTCAGTTCACATTTGTAGGTGGATCATCAGTGTTAGAGCTAAAATTAGCATGTTTAAAGTGATTTTCATGCTTCCAGGGGCCCAAAACACAAGATTTATGGAATGGTTAAAAGTGCATGAAAATGGCCAATTTACTCACTCTGAGTTCTCAAAAAGGGTTTCTTCACCCTGGGAAGTTAATTAAATACCATTTGGAGGCATTTAATGTTCGAGCAAAAACGGCTGATTTTCGACAAAAGAGATAACACCCCCCCATTACGTCATGCTTCAGAAATGTGGAAAATGGTCCGTTTTCAAATGTTTCATTTTTGAACGTCAGTTCACATTTGTAGGTGGATCATCAGTGTTAGAGCTAAAATTAGCATGTTTAAAGTGATTTTCATGCTTCCAGGGGCCCAAAACACAAGATTTATGGAATGGTTAAAAGTGCATGAAAATGGCCAATTTACTCACTCTGAGTTCTCAAAAAGGGTTTCTTCACCCCGGGAAGTTAATTAAATACCATTTGGAGGCATTTAATGTTCGAGCAAAAACGGCTGATTTTCGACAAAAGAGATAACACCCCCCCATTACGTCATGCTTCAGAAATGTGGAAAATGGTCCGTTTTCAAATGTTTTATTTTTGAATGTCAGTTCACATTTGTAGGTGGATCATCAGTGTTAGAGCTAAAATTAGCATGTTTAAAGTGATTTTCATGCTTCTTGGGGCCCAAAACACAAGATTTATGGAATGGTTAAAAGTGCATGAAAATGGCCAATTTACTCACTCTGAGTTCTCAAAAAGGGTTTCTTCACCCCGGGAAGTTAATTAAATACCATTTGGAGGCATTTAATGTTCGAGCAAAAACGGCTGATTTTCGACAAAAGAGATAACACCCCCCCATTACGTCATGCTTCAGAAATGTGGAAAATGGTCCGTTTTCAAATGTTTTATTTTTGAACGTCAGTTCACATTTGTAGGTGGATCATCAGTGTTAGAGCTAAAATTAGCATGTTTAAAGTGATTTTCATGCTTCCAGGGGCTCGGGAAGTTAATTAAATACCATTTGGAGGCATTTAATGTTCGAGCAAAAACGGCTGATTTTCGACAAAAGAGATAACACCCCCCCCATTACGTCATGCTTCAGAAATGTGGAAAATGGTCCGTTTTCAAATGTTTTATTTTTGAACGTCAGTTCACATTTGTAGGTGGATCATCAGTGTTAGAGCTAAAATTAGCATGTTTAAAGTGATTTTCATGCTTCCAGGGGCCCAAAACACAAGATTTATGGAATGGTTAAAAGTGCATGAAAATGGCCAATTTACTCACTCTGAGTTCTCAAAAAGGGTTTCTTCACCCCGGGAAGTTAATTAAATACCATTTGGAGGCATTTAATGTTAGAGCAAAAACGGCTGATTTTCGACAAAAGAGATAACACCCCCCCATTACGTCATGCTTCAGAAATGTGGAAAATGGTCCGTTTTCAAATGTTTTATTTTTGAACGTCAGTTCACATTTGTAGGTGGATCATCAGTGTTGGAGCTAAAATTAGCATGTTTAAGTGATTTTCATGCTTCCAGGGGCCCAAAACACAAGATTTATGGAATGGTTAAAAGTGCATGAAAATGGCCAATTTACTCACTCTGAGTTCTCAAAAAGGGTTTCTTCACCCCGGGAAGTTAATTAAATACCATTTGGAGGCATTTAATGTTAGAGCAAAAACAGCTGATTTTCGACAAAAGAGATAACACCCCCCCATTACGTCATGCTTCAGAAATGTGGAAAATGGTCCGTTTTCGAATGTTTTATTTTTGAACGTCAGTTCACATTTGTAGGTGGATCATCAGTGTTAGAGCTAAAATTAGCATGTTTAAAGTGATTTTCATGCTTCCAGGGGCCCAAAACACAAGATTTATGGAATGGTTAAAAGTGCATGAAAATGGCCAATTTACTCACTCTGAGTTCTCAAAAAGGGTTTCTTCACCCCGGGAAGTTAATTAAATACCATTTGGAGGCATTTAATGTTCGAGCAAAAACGGCTGATTTTCGACAAAAGAGATAACACCCCCCCCATTACGTCATGCTTCAGAAATGTGGAAAATGGTCCATTTTCAAATGTTTTATTTTTGAACGTCAGTTCACATTTGTAGGTGGATCATCAGTGTTAGAGCTAAAATTAGCATGTTTAAAGTGATTTTCATGCTTCCAGGGGCTCGGGAAGTGAAATAAATACCATTTGGAGGCATTTAATGTTCGAGCAAAAAAGGCTGATTTTCCACAAAAGAGATAACACCCCCCATTACGTCATGCTTCAGAAATGTGGAAAATGGTCCGTTTTCAAATGTTTCATTTTTGAACGTCAGTTCACATTTGTAGGTGGATCATCAGTGTTAGAGCTAAAATTAGCATGTTTAAAGTGATTTTCATGCTTCCAGGGGCCCAAAACACAAGATTTATGGAATGGTTAAAAGTGCATGAAAATGGCCAATTTACTCACTCTGAGTTCTCAAAAAGGGTTTCTTCACCCCGGGAAGTTAATTAAATACCATTTGGAGGCATTTAATGTTAGAGCAAAAACGGCTGATTTTCGACAAAAGAGATAACACCCCCCCATTACGTCATGCTTCAGAAATGTGGAAAATGGTCCGTTTTCAAATGTTTCATTTTTGAACGTCAGTTCACATTTGTAGGTGGATCATCAGTGTTAGAGCTAAAATTAGCATGTTTAAAGTGATTTTCATGCTTCCAGGGGCTCGGGAAGTTAATTAAATACCATTTGGAGGCATTTAATGTTCGAGCAAAAACGGCTGATTTTCGACAAAAGAGATAACACCCCCCCATTACGTCATGCTTCAGAAATGTGGAAAATGGTCCGTTTTCAAATGTTTTATTTTTGAACGTCAGTTCACATTTGTAGCTGGATCATCAGTGTTAGAGCTAAAATTAGCATGTTTAAAGTGATTTTCATGCTTCCAGGGGCTCGGGAAGTTAATTAAATACCATTTGGAGGCATTTAATGTTAGAGCAAAAACGGCTGATTTTCGACAAAAGAGATAACACCCCCCCATTACGTCATGCTTCAGAAATGTGGAAAATGGTCCGTTTTCAAATGTTTCATTCTTGAACGTCAGTTCACATTTGTAGGTGGATCATCAGTGTTAGAGCTAAAATTAGCATGTTTAAAGTGATTTTCATGCTTCCAGGGGCTCGGGAAGTTAATTAAATACCATTTGGAGGCATTTAATGTTCGAGCAAAAACGGCTGATTTTCGACAAAAGAGATAACACCCCCCCATTACGTCATGCTTCAGAAATGTGGAAAATGGTCCGTTTTCAAATGTTTTATTTTTGAACGTCAGTTCACATTTATAGGTGGATCATCAGTGTTAGAGCTAAAATTAGCATGTTTAAAGTGATTTTCATGCTTCCAGGGGCCCAAAACACAAGATTTATGGAATGGTTAAAAGTGCATGAAAATGGCCAATTTACTCACTCTGAGTTCTCAAAAAGGGTTTCTTCACCCCGGGAAGTTAATTAAATACCATTTGGAGGCATTTAATGTTCGAGCAAAAACGGCTGATTTTCGACAAAAGAGATAACACCCCCCCATTACGTCATGCTTCAGAAATGTGGAAAATGGTCCGTTTTCAAATGTTTCATTTTTGAACATCAGTTCACATTTGTAGGTGGATCATCAGTGTTAGAGCTAAAATTAGCATGTTTAAAGTGATTTTCCTGCTTCCAGGGGCCCAAAACACAAGATTTATGGAATGGTTAAAAGTGCATGAAAATGGCCAATTTACTCACTCTGAGTTCTCAAAAAGGGTTTCTTCACCCCGGGAAGTTAATTAAATACCATTTGGAGGCATTTAATGTTCGAGCAAAAACGGCTGATTTTCGACAAAAGAGATAACACCCCCCCATTACGCCATGCTTCAGAAATGTGGAAAATGGTCCGTTTTCAAATGTTTTATTTTTGAACGTCAGTTCACATTTGTAGGTGGATCATCAGTGTTAGAGCTAAAATTAGCATGTTTAAAGTGATTTTCATGCTTCCAGGGGCTCGGGAAGTTAATTAAATACCATTTGGAGGCATTTAATGTTCGAGCAAAAACGGCTGATTTTCGACAAAAGAGATAACACCCCCCCATTACGTCATGCTTCAGAAATGTGGAAAATGGTCCGTTTTCAAATGTTTTATTTTTGAACGTCAGTTCACATTTGTAGGTGGATCATCAGTGTTAGAGCTAAAATTAGCATGTTTAAAGTGATTTTCATGCTTCCAGGGGCTCGGGAAGTGAAATAAATACCATTTGGAGGCATTTAATGTTCGAGCAAAAACGGCTGATTTTCGACAAAAGAGATAACACCCCCCCGTTACGTCATGCTTCAGAAATGTGGAAAATGGTCCGTTTTCAAATGTTTTATTTTTGAACGTCAGTTCACATTTGTAGGTGGATCATCAGTGTTAGAGCTAAAATTAGCATGTTTAAAGTGATTTTCATGCTTCCAGGGGCTCGGGAAGTGAAATAAATACCATTTGGAGGCATTTATTGTTCGAGCAAAAACGGCTGATTTTCGACAAAAGAGATAACACCCCCCCATTACGTCATGCTTCAGAAATGTGGAAAATGGTCCGTTTTCAAATGTTTTATTTTTGAACGTCAGTTCACATTTGTAGGTGGATCATCAGTGTTAGAGCTAAAATTAGCATGTTTAAAGTGATTTTCATGCTTCCAGGGGCCCAAAACACAAGATTTATGGAATTGTTAAAAGTGCATGAAAATGGCCAATTTACTCACTCTGAGTTCTCAAAAAGGGTTTCTTCACCCCGGGAAGTTAATTAAATACCATTTGGAGGCATTTAATGTTAGAGCAAAAACAGCTGATTTTCGACAAAAGAGATAACACCCCCCCATTACGTCATGCTTCAGAAATGTGGAAAATGGTCCGTTTTCAAATGTTTCATTTTTGAACGTCAGTTCACATTTGTAGGTGGATCATCAGTGTTAGAGCTAAAATTAGCATGTTTAAAGTGATTTTCATGCTTCCAGGGGCTCGGGAAGTGAAATAAATACCATTTGGAGGCATTTAATGTTCGAGCAAAAACGGCTGATTTTCGACAAAAGAGATAACACCCCCCCATTACGTCATGCTTCAGAAATGTGGAAAATGGTCCGTTTTCAAATGTTTTATTTTTGAACGTCAGTTCACATTTGTAGGTGGATCATCAGTGTTAGAGCTAAAATTAGCATGTTTAAAGTGATTTTCATGCTTCCAGGGGCCCAAAACACAAGATTTATGGAATGGTTAAAAGTGCATGAAAATGGCCAATTTACTCACTCTGAGTTCTCAAAAAGGGTTTCTTCACCCCGGGAAGTTAATTAAATACCATTTGGAGGCATTTAATGTTAGAGCAAAAACGGCTGATTTTCGACAAAAGAGATAACACCCCCCCATTACGTCATGCTTCAGAAATGTGGAAAATGGTCCGTTTTCAAATGTTTTATTTTTGAACGTCAGTTCACATTTGTAGGTGGATCATCAGTGTTAGAGCTAAAATTAGCATGTTTAAAGTGATTTTCATGCTTCCAGGGGCCCACAACACAAGATTTATGGAATGGTTAAAAGTGCATGAAAAAGGCCAATTTACTCACTCTGAGTTCTCAAAAAGGGTTTCTTCACCCCGGGAAGTTAATTAAATACCATTTGGAGGCATTTAATGTTAGAGCAAAAACGGCTGATTTTCGACAAAAGAGATAACACCCCCCCATTACGTCATGCTTCAGAAATGTGGAAAATGGTCCGTTTTCAAATGTTTTATTTTTGAACGTCAGTTCACATTTGTAGGTGGATCATCAGTGTTAGAGCTAAAATTTGCATGTTTAAAGTGATTTTCATGCTTCCAGGGGCCCAAAACACAAGATTTATGGAATGGTTAAAAGTGCATTAAAATGGCCAATTTACTCACTCTGAGTTCTCAAAAAGGGTTTCTTCACCACGGGAAGTTAATTAAATACCATTTGGAGGCATTTAATGTTAGAGCAAAAACGGCTGATTTTCGACAAAAGAGATAACACCCCCCCATTACGTCATGCTTCAGAAATGTGGAAAATGGTCCATTTTCAAATGTTTTATTTTTGAACGTCAGTTCACATTTGTAGGTGGATCATCAGTGTTAGAGCTAAAATTAGCATGTTTAAAGTGATTTTCATGCTTCTTGGGGCCCAAAACACAAGATTTATGGAATGGTTAAAAGTGCATGAAAATGGCCAATTTACTCACTCTGAGTTCTCAAAAAGGGTTTCTTCACCCCGGGAAGTTAATTAAATACCATTTGGAGGCATTTAATGTTAAAGCAAAAACGGCTGATTTTCGACAAAAGAGATAACACCCCCCCATTACGTCATGCTTCAGAAATGTGGAAAATGGTCAGTTTTCAAATGTTTCATTTTTGAACGTCAGTTCACATTTGTAGGTGGATCATCAGTGTTAGAGCTAAAATTAGCATGTTTAAAGTGATTTTCATGCTTCCAGGGGCTCGGGAAGTTAATTAAATACCATTTGGAGGCATTTAATGTTCGAGCAAAAACGGCTGATTTTCGACAAAAGAGATAACACCCCCCCATTACGTCATGCTTCAGAAATGTGGAAAATGGTCCGTTTTCAAATGTTTTATTTTTGAACGTCAGTTCACATTTGTAGCTGGATCATCAGTGTTAGAGCTAAAATTAGCATGTTTAAAGTGATTTTCATGCTTCCAGGGGCTCGGGAAGTTAATTAAATACAATTTGGAGGCATTTAATGTTCGAGCAAAAACGGCTGATTTTCGACAAAAGAGATAACACCCCCCCATTACGTCATGCTTCAGAAATGTGGAAAATGGTCCGTTTTCAAATGTTTTATTTTTGAACGTCAGTTCACATTTGTAGGTGGATCATCAGTGTTAGAGCTAAAATTAGCATGTTTAAAGTGATTTTCATGCTTCTTGGGGCCCAAAACACAAGATTTATGGAATGGTTAAAAGTGCATGAAAATGGCCAATTTACTCACTCTGAGTTCTCAAAAAGGGTTTCTTCACCCCGGGAAGTTAATTAAATACCATTTGGAGGCATTTAATGTTAGAGCAAAAACGGCTGATTTTCGACAAAAGAGATAACACCCCCCCATTACGTCATGCTTCAGAAATGTGGAAAATGGTCCGTTTTCAAATGTTTCATTTTTGAACGTCAGTTCACATTTGTAGGTGGATCATCAGTGTTAGAGCTAAAATTAGCATGTTTAAAGTGATTTTCATGCTTCCAGGGGCTCGGGAAGTTAATTAAATACCATTTGGAGGCATTTAATGTTCGAGCAAAAACGGCTGATTTTCGACAAAAGAGATAACACCCCCCATTACGTCATGCTTCAGAAATGTGGAAAATGGTCCGTTTTCAAATGTTTTATTTTTGAACGTCAGTTCACATTTGTAGCTGGATCATCAGTGTTAGAGCTAAAATTAGCATGTTTAAAGTGATTTTCATGCTTCCAGGGGCTCGGGAAGTTAATTAAATACCATTTGGAGGCATTTAATGTTCGAGCAAAAACGGCTGATTTTCGACAAAAGAGATAACACCCCCCCATTACGTCATGCTTCAGAAATGTGGAAAATGGTCCGTTTTCAAATGTTTTATTTTTGAACGTCAGTTCACATTTGTAGGTGGATCATCAGTGTTAGAGCTAAAATTAGCATGTTTAAAGTGATTTTCATGCTTCCAGGGGCCCAAAACACAAGATTTATGGAATGGTTAAAAGTGCATGAAAATGGCCAATTTACTCACTCTGAGTTCTCAAAAAGGGTTTCTTCACCCCGGGAAGTTAATTAAATACCATTTGGAGGCATTTAATGTTAGAGCAAAAACGGCTGATTTTCGACAAAAGAGATAACACCCCCCCATTACGTCATGCTTCAGAAATGTGGAAAATGGTCCGTTTTCAAATGTTTTATTTTTGAACGTCAGTTCACATTTGTAGGTGGATCATCAGTGTTAGAGCTAAAATTAGCATGTTTAAAGTGATTTTCATGCTTCCAGGGGCCCAAAACACAAGATTTATGGAATGGTTAAAAGTGCATGAAAATGGCCAATTTACTCACTCTGAGTTCTCAAAAAGGGTTTCTTCACCCCGGGAAGTTAATTAAATACCATTTGGAGGCATTTAATGTTAGAGCAAAAACGGCTGATTTTCGACAAAAGAGATAACACCCCCACATTACGTCATGCTTCAGAAATGTGGAAAATGGTCCGTTTTCAAATGTTTTATTTTTGAACGTCAGTTCACATTTGTAGGTGGATCATCAGTGTTGGAGCTAAAATTAGCATGTTTAAGTGATTTTCATGCTTCCAGGGGCCCAAAACACAAGATTAATGGAATGGTTAAAAGTGCATGAAAATGGCCAATTTACTCACTCTGAGTTCTCAAAAAGGGTTTCTTCACCCCGGGAAGTTAATTAAATACCATTTGGAGGCATTTAATGTTAGAGCAAAAACAGCTGATTTTCGACAAAAGAGATAACACCCCCCCATTACGTCATGCTTCAGAAATGTGGAAAATGGTCCGTTTTCAAATGTTTTATTTTTGAACGTCAGTTCACATTTGTAGGTGGATCATCAGTGTTAGAGCTAAAATTAGCATGTTTAAAGTGATTTTCATGCTTCCAGGGGCCCAAAACACAAGATTTATGGAATAGTTAAAAGTGCATGAAAATGGCCAATTTACTCACTCTGAGTTCTCAAAAAGGGTTTCTTCACCCCGGGAAGTTAATTAAATACCATTTGGAGGTATTTAATGTTCGAGCAAAAACGGCTGATTTTCGACAAAAGAGATAACACCCCCCCCATTACGTCATGCTTCAGAAATGTGGAAAATGGTCCGTTTTCAAATGTTTTATTTTTGAACGTCAGTTCACATTTGTAGGTGGATCATCAGTGTTAGAGCTAAAATTAGCATGTTTAAAGTGATTTTCATGCTTCCAGGGGCTCGGGAAGTGAAATAAATACCATTTGGAGGCATTTAATGTTCGAGCAAAAAAGGCTGATTTTCCACAAAAGAGATAACACCCCCCCATTACGTCATGCTTCAGAAATGTGGAAAATGGTCCGTTTTCAAATGTTTCATTTTTGAACGTCAGTTCACATTTGTAGGTGGATCATCAGTGTTAGAGCTAAAATTAGCATGTTTAAAGTGATTTTCATGCTTCCAGGGGCCAAAAACACAAGATTTATGGAATGGTTAAAAGTGCATGAAAATGGCCAATTTACTCACTCTGAGTTCTCAAAAAGGGTTTCTTCACCCCGGGAAGTTAATTAAATACCATTTGGAGGCATTTAATGTTAGAGCAAAAACGGCTGATTTTCGACAAAAGAGATAACACCCCCCCCATTACGTCATGCTTCAGAAATGTGGAAAATGGTCCGTTTTCAAATGTTTCATTTTTGAACGTCAGTTCACATTTGTAGGTGGATCATCAGTGTTAGAGCTAAAATTAGCATGTTTAAAGTGATTTTCATGCTTCCAGGGGCTCGGGAAGTTAATTAAATACCATTTGGAGGCATTTAATGTTCGAGCAAAAACGGCTGATTTTCGACAAAAGAGATAACACCCCCCCATTACGTCATGCTTCAGAAATGTGGAAAATGGTCCGTTTTCAAATGTTTTATTTTTGAACGTCAGTTCACATTTATAGCTGGATCATCAGTGTTAGAGCTAAAATTAGCATGTTTAAAGTGATTTTCATGCTTCCAGGGGCTCGGGAAGTTAATTAAATACCATTTGGAGGCATTTAATGTTCGAGCAAAAACGGCTGATTTTCGACAAAAGAGATAACACCCCCCCATTACGTCATGCTTCAGAAATGTGGAAAATGGTCCGTTTTCAAATGTTTTATTTTTGAACGTCAGTTCACATTTGTAGGTGGATCATCAGTGTTAGAGCTAAAATTAGCATGTTTAAAGTGATTTTCATGCTTCCAGGGGCCCAAAACACAAGATTTATGGAATGGTTAAAAGTGCATGAAAATGGCCAATTTACTCACTCTGAGTTCTCAAAAAGGGTTTCTTCACCCCGGGAAGTTAATTAAATACCATTTGGAGGCATTTAATGTTAGAGCAAAAACGGCTGATTTTCGACAAAAGAGATAACACCCCCCCCATTACGTCATGCTTCAGAAATGTGGAAAATGGTCCGTTTTCAAATGTTTTATTTTTGAACGTCAGTTCACATTTGTAGGTGGATCATCAGTGTTAGAGCTAAAATTAGCATGTTTAAAGTGATTTTCATGCTTCTTGGGGCCCAAAACACAAGATTTATGGAATGGTTAAAAGTGCATGAAAATGGCCAATTTACTCACTCTGAGTTCTCAAAAAGGGTTTCTTCACCCCGGGAAGTTAATTAAATACCATTTGGAGGCATTTAATGTTCGAGCAAAAACGGCTGATTTTCGACAAAAGAGATAACACCCCCCCATTACGTCATGCTTCAGAAATGTGGAAAATGGTCCGTTTTCAAATGTTTCATTTTTGAACGTCAGTTCACATTTGTAGGTGGATCATCAGTGTTAGAGCTAAAATTAGCATGTTTAAAGTGATTTTCATGCTTCCAGGGGCTCGGGAAGTTAATTAAATACCATTTGGAGGCATTTAATGTTCGAGCAAAAACGGCTGATTTTCGACAAAAGAGATAACACCCCCCATTACGTCATGCTTCAGAAATGTGGAAAATGGTCCGTTTTCAAATGTTTTATTTTTGAACGTCAGTTCACATTTGTAGGTGGATCATCAGTGTTAGAGCTAAAATTAGCATGTTTAAAGTGATTTTCATGCTTCCAGGGGCCCAAAACACAAGATTTATGGAATGGTTAAAAGTGCATGAAAATGGCCAATTTACTCACTCTGAGTTCTCAAAAAGGGTTTCTTCACCCCGGGAAGTTAATTAAATACCATTTGGAGGCATTTAATGTTAGAGCAAAAACGGCTGATTTTCGACAAAAGAGATAACACCCCCCCATTACGTCATGCTTCAGAAATGTGGAAAATGGTCCGTTTTCAAATGTTTCATTTTTGAACGTCAGTTCACATTTGTAGGTGGATCATCAGTGTTAGAGCTAAAATTAGCATGTTTAAAGTGATTTTCATGCTTCCAGGGGCTCGGGAAGTTAATTAAATACCATTTGGAGGCATTTAATGTTCGAGCAAAAACGGCTGATTTTCGACAAAAGAGATAACACCCCCCCCATTACGTCATGCTTCAGAAATGTGGAAAATGGTCCGTTTTCAAATGTTTTATTTTTGAACGTCAGTTCACATTTGTAGGTGGATCATCAGTGTTAGAGCTAAAATTAGCATGTTTAAAGTGATTTTCATGCTTCCAGGGGCCCAAAACACAAGATTTATGGAATGGTTAAAAGTGCATGAAAATGGCCAATTTACTCACTCTGAGTTCTCAAAAAGGGTTTCTTCACCCCGGGAAGTTAATTAAATACCATTTGGAGGCATTTAATGTTCGAGCAAAAACGGCTGATTTTCGACAAAAGAGATAACACCCCCCCATTACGTCATGCTTCAGAAATGTGGAAAATGGTCCGTTTTCAAATGTTTCATTTTTTAACATCAGTTCACATTTGTAGGTGGATCATCAGTGTTAGAGCTAAAATTAGCATGTTTAAAGTGATTTTCCTGCTTCCAGGGGCCCAAAACACAAGATTTATGGAATGGTTAAAAGTGCATGAAAATGGCCAATTTACTCACTCTGAGTTCTCAAAAAGGGTTTCTTCACCCCGGGAAGTTAATTAAATACCATTTGGAGGCATTTAATGTTCGAGCAAAAACGGCTGATTTTCGACAAAAGAGATAACACCCCCCCATTACGCCATGCTTCAGAAATGTGGAAAATGGTCCGTTTTCAAATGTTTTATTTTTGAACGTCAGTTCACATTTGTAGGTGGATCATCAGTGTTAGAGCTAAAATTAGCATGTTTAAAGTGATTTTCATGCTTCCAGGGGCTCGGGAAGTTAATTAAATACCATTTGGAGGCATTTAATGTTCGAGCAAAAACGGCTGATTTTCGACAAAAGAGATAACACCCCCCCATTACGTCATGCTTCAGAAATGTGGAAAATGGTCCGTTTTCAAATGTTTTATTTTTGAACGTCAGTTCACATTTGTAGGTGGATCATCAGTGTTAGAGCTAAAATTAGCATGTTTAAAGTGATTTTCATGCTTCCAGGGGCTCGGGAAGTGAAATAAATACCATTTGGAGGCATTTAATGTTCGAGCAAAAACGGCTGATTTTCGACAAAAGAGATAACACCCCCCCGTTACGTCATGCTTCAGAAATGTGGAAAATGGTCCGTTTTCAAATGTTTTATTTTTGAACGTCAGTTCACATTTGTAGGTGGATCATCAGTGTTAGAGCTAAAATTAGCATGTTTAAAGTGATTTTCATGCTTCCAGGGGCTCGGGAAGTGAAATAAATACCATTTGGAGGCATTTATTGTTCGAGCAAAAACGGCTGATTTTCGACAAAAGAGATAACACCCCCCCATTACGTCATGCTTCAGAAATGTGGAAAATGGTCCGTTTTCAAATGTTTTATTTTTGAACGTCAGTTCACATTTGTAGGTGGATCATCAGTGTTAGAGCTAAAATTAGCATGTTTAAAGTGATTTTCATGCTTCCAGGGGCCCAAAACACAAGATTTATGGAATTGTTAAAAGTGCATGAAAATGGCCAATTTACTCACTCTGAGTTCTCAAAAAGGGTTTCTTCACCCCGGGAAGTTAATTAAATACCATTTGGAGGCATTTAATGTTAGAGCAAAAACGGCTGATTTTCGACAAAAGAGATAACACCCCCCCCATTACGTCATGCTTCAGAAATGTGGAAAATGGTCCGTTTTCAAATGTTTTATTTTTGAACGTCA
The DNA here is from genome assembly GCF_964263255.1 of Lissotriton vulgaris. Classification (NCBI taxonomy): domain Eukaryota; kingdom Metazoa; phylum Chordata; class Amphibia; order Caudata; family Salamandridae; genus Lissotriton; species Lissotriton vulgaris. The sequence goes on from NW_028242601.1 coordinate 503,520, forward strand.
GTTCACATTTGTAGGTGGATCATCAGTGTTAGAGCTAAAATTAGCATGTTTAAAGTGATTTTCATGCTTCTTGGGGCCCAAAACACAAGATTTATGGAATGGTTAAAAGTGCATGAAAATGGCCAATTTACTCACTCTGAGTTCTCAAAAAGGGTTTCTTCACCCCGGGAAGTTAATTAAATACCATTTGGAGGCATTTAATGTTCGAGCAAAAACGGCTGATTTTCGACAAAAGAGATAACACCCCCCATTACGTCATGCTTCAGAAATGTGGAAAATGGTCCGTTTTCAAATGTTTCATTTTTGAACGTCAGTTCACATTTGTAGGTGGATCATCAGTGTTAGAGCTAAAATTAGCATGTTTAAAGTGATTTTCATGCTTCCAGGGGCTCGGGAAGTTAATTAAATACCATTTGGAGGCATTTAATGTTCGAGCAAAAACGGCTGATTTTCGACAAAAGAGATAACACCCCCCCATTACGTCATGCTTCAGAAATGTGGAAAATGGTCCGTTTTCAAATGTTTTATTTTTGAACGTCAGTTCACATTTGTAGGTGGATCATCAGTGTTAGAGCTAAAATTAGCATGTTTAAAGTGATTTTCATGCTTCCAGGGGCCCAAAACACAAAATTTATGGAATGGTTAAAAGTGCATGAAAATGGCCAATTTACTCACTCTGAGTTCTCAAAAAGGGTTTCTTCACCCCGGGAAGTTAATTAAATACCATTTGGAGGCATTTAATGTTAGAGCAAAAACGGCTGATTTTCGACAAAAGAGATAACACCCCCCCATTACGTCATGCTTCAGAAATGTGGAAAATGGTCCGTTTTCAAATGTTTCATTTTTGAACGTCAGTTCACATTTGTAGGTGGATCATCAGTGTTAGAGCTAAAATTAGCATGTTTAAAGTGATTTTCATGCTTCCAGGGGCTCGGGAAGTTAATTAAATACCATTTGGAGGCATTTAATGTTCGAGCAAAAACGGCTGATTTTCGACAAAAGAGATAACACCCCCCCATTACGTCATGCTTCAGAAATGTGGAAAATGGTCCGTTTTCAAATGTTTTATTTTTGAACGTCAGTTCACATTTGTAGGTGGATCATCAGTGTTAGAGCTAAAATTAGCATGTTTAAAGTGATTTTCATGCTTCCAGGGGCCCAAAACACAAGATTTATGGAATGGTTAAAAGTGCATGAAAATGGCCAATTTACTCACTCTGAGTTCTCAAAAAGGGTTTCTTCACCCCGGGAAGTTAATTAAATACCATTTGGAGGCATTTCATGTTCGAGCAAAAACGGCTGATTTTCGACAAAAGAGATAACACCCCCCCATTACGTCATGCTTCAGAAATGTGGAAAATGGTCCGTTTTCAAATGTTTCATTTTTGAACATCAGTTCACATTTGTAGGTGGATCATCAGTGTTAGAGCTAAAATTAGCATGTTTAAAGTGATTTTCCTGCTTCCAGGGGCCCAAAACACAAGATTTATGGAATGGTTAAAAGTGCATGAAAATGGCCAATTTACTCACTCTGAGTTCTCAAAAAGGGTTTCTTCACCCCGGGAAGTTAATTAAATACCATTTGGAGGCATTTAATGTTCGAGCAAAAACGGCTGATTTTCGACAAAAGAGATAACACCCCCCCATTACGCCATGCTTCAGAAATGTGGAAAATGGTCCGTTTTCAAATGTTTTATTTTTGAACGTCAGTTCACATTTGTAGGTGGATCATCAGTGTTAGAGCTAAAATTAGCATGTTTAAAGTGATTTTCATGCTTCCAGGGGCTCGGGAAGTTAATTAAATACCATTTGGAGGCATTTAATGTTCGAGCAAAAACGGCTGATTTTCGACAAAAGAGATAACACCCCCCCATTACGTCATGCTTCAGAAATGTGGAAAATGGTCCGTTTTCAAATGTTTTATTTTTGAACGTCAGTTCACATTTGTAGGTGGATCATCAGTGTTAGAGCTAAAATTAGCATGTTTAAAGTGATTTTCATGCTTCCAGGGGCTCGGGAAGTGAAATAAATACCATTTGGAGGCATTTAATGTTCGAGCAAAAACGGCTGATTTTCGACAAAAGAGATAACACCCCCCCGTTACGTCATGCTTCAGAAATGTGGAAAATGGTCCGTTTTCAAATGTTTTATTTTTGAACGTCAGTTCACATTTGTAGGTGGATCATCAGTGTTAGAGCTAAAATTAGCATGTTTAAAGTGATTTTCATGCTTCCAGGGGCTCGGGAAGTGAAATAAATACCATTTGGAGGCATTTATTGTTCGAGCAAAAACGGCTGATTTTCGACAAAAGAGATAACACCCCCCCATTACGTCATGCTTCAGAAATGTGGAAAATGGTCCGTTTTCAAATGTTTTATTTTTGAACGTCAGTTCACATTTGTAGGTGGATCATCAGTGTTAGAGCTAAAAGTAGCATGTTTAAAGTGATTTTCATGCTTCCAGGGGCCCAAAACACAAGATTTATGGAATTGTTAAAAGTGCATGAAAATGGCCAATTTACTCACTCTGAGTTCTCAAAAAGGGTTTCTTCACCCCGGGAAGTTAATTAAATACCATTTGGAGGCATTTAATGTTAGAGCAAAAACAGCTGATTTTCGACAAAAGAGATAACACCCCCCCATTACGTCATGCTTCAGAAATGTGGAAAATGGTCCGTTTTCAAATGTTTCATTTTTGAACGTCAGTTCACATTTGTAGGTGGATCATCAGTGTTAGAGCTAAAATTAGCATGTTTAAAGTGATTTTCATGCTTCCAGGGGCTCGGGAAGTGAAATAAATACCATTTGGAGGCATTTAATGTTCGAGCAAAAACGGCTGATTTTCGACAAAAGAGATAACACCCCCCCATTACGTCATGCTTCAGAAATGTGGAAAATGGTCCGTTTTCAAATGTTTTATTTTTGAACGTCAGTTCACATTTGTAGGTGGATCATCAGTGTTAGAGCTAAAATTAGCATGTTTAAAGTGATTTTCATGCTTCCAGGGGCTCGGGAAGTTAATTAAATACCATTTGGAGGCATTTAATGTTCGAGCAAAAACGGCTGATTTTCGACAAAAGAGATAACACCCCCCCATTACGTCATGCTTCAGAAATGTGGAAAATGGTCCGTTTTCAAATGTTTTATTTTTGAACGTCAGTTCACATTTGTAGGTGGATCATCAGTGTTAGAGCTAAAATTAGCATGTTTAAAGTGATTTTCATGCTTCCAGGGGCCCAAAACACAAGATTTATGGAATGGTTAAAAGTGCATGAAAATGGCCAATTTACTCACTCTGAGTTCTCAAAAAGGGTTTCTTCACCCCGGGAAGTTAATTAAATACCATTTGGAGGCATTTAATGTTAGAGCAAAAACGGCTGATTTTCGACAAAAGAGATAACACCCCCCCATTACGTCATGCTTCAGAAATGTGGAAAATGGTCCGTTTTCAAATGTTTTATTTTTGAACGTCAGTTCACATTTGTAGGTGGATCATCAGTGTTAGAGCTAAAATTATCATGTTTAAAGTGATTTTCATGCTTCCAGGGGCCCACAACACAAGATTTATGGAATGGTTAAAAGTGCATGAAAAAGGCCAATTTACTCACTCTGAGTTCTCAAAAAGGGTTTCTTCACCCCGGGAAGTTAATTAAATACCATTTGGAGGCATTTAATGTTAGAGCAAAAACGGCTGATTTTCGACAAAAGAGATAACACCCCCCCATTACGTCATGCTTCAGAAATGTGGAAAATGGTCCGTTTTCAAATGTTTTATTTTTGAACGTCAGTTCACATTTGTAGGTGGATCATCAGTGTTAGAGCTAAAATTTGCATGTTTAAAGTGATTTTCATGCTTCCAGGGGCCCAAAACACAAGATTTATGGAATGGTTAAAAGTGCATTAAAATGGCCAATTTACTCACTCTGAGTTCTCAAAAAGGGTTTCTTCACCACGGGAAGTTAATTAAATACCATTTGGAGGCATTTAATGTTAGAGCAAAAACGGCTGATTTTCGACAAAAGAGATAACACCCCCCCATTACGTCATGCTTCAGAAATGTGGAAAATGGTCCGTTTTCAAATGTTTTATTTTTGAACGTCAGTTCACATTTGTAGGTGGATCATCAGTGTTAGAGCTAAAATTAGCATGTTTAAAGTGATTTTCATGCTTCTTGGGGCCCAAAACACAAGATTTATGGAATGGTTAAAAGTGCATGAAAATGGCCAATTTACTCACTCTGAGTTCTCAAAAAGGGTTTCTTCACCCCGGGAAGTTAATTAAATACCATTTGGAGGCATTTAATGTTAAAGCAAAAACGGCTGATTTTCGACAAAAGAGATAACACCCCCCCATTACGTCATGCTTCAGAAATGTGGAAAATGGTCAGTTTTCAAATGTTTCATTTTTGAACGTCAGTTCACATTTGTAGGTGGATCATCAGTGTTAGAGCTAAAATTAGCATGTTTAAAGTGATTTTCATGCTTCCAGGGGCTCGGGAAGTTAATTAAATACCATTTGGAGGCATTTAATGTTCGAGCAAAAACGGCTGATTTTCGACAAAAGAGATAACACCCCCCCCATTACGTCATGCTTCAGAAATGTGGAAAATGGTCCGTTTTCAAATGTTTTATTTTTGAACGTCAGTTCACATTTGTAGCTGGATCATCAGTGTTAGAGCTAAAATTAGCATGTTTAAAGTGATTTTCATGCTTCCAGGGGCTCGGGAAGTTAATTAAATACAATTTGGAGGCATTTAATGTTCGAGCAAAAACGGCTGATTTTCGACAAAAGAGATAACACCCCCCCATTACGTCATGCTTCAGAAATGTGGAAAATGGTCCGTTTTCAAATGTTTTATTTTTGAACGTCAGTTCACATTTGTAGGTGGATCATCAGTGTTAGAGCTAAAATTAGCATGTTTAAAGTGATTTTCATGCTTCTTGGGGCCCAAAACACAAGATTTATGGAATGGTTAAAAGTGCATGAAAATGGCCAATTTACTCACTCTGAGTTCTCAAAAAGGGTTTCTTCACCCCGGGAAGTTAATTAAATACCATTTGGAGGCATTTAATGTTAGAGCAAAAACGGCTGATTTTCGACAAAAGAGATAACACCCCCCCATTACGTCATGCTTCAGAAATGTGGAAAATGGTCCGTTTTCAAATGTTTCATTTTTGAACGTCAGTTCACATTTGTAGGTGGATCATCAGTGTTAGAGCTAAAATTAGCATGTTTAAAGTGATTTTCATGCTTCCAGGGGCTCGGGAAGTTAATTACATACCATTTGGAGGCATTTAATGTTCGAGCAAAAACGGCTGATTTTCGACAAAAGAGATAACACCCCCCATTACGTCATGCTTCAGAAATGTGGAAAATGGTCCGTTTTCAAATGTTTTATTTTTGAACGTCAGTTCACATTTGTAGCTGGATCATCAGTGTTAGAGCTAAAATTAGCATGTTTAAAGTGATTTTCATGCTTCCAGGGGCTCGGGAAGTTAATTAAATACCATTTGGAGGCATTTAATGTTCGAGCAAAAACGGCTGATTTTCGACAAAAGAGATAACACCCCCCCATTACGTCATGCTTCAGAAATGTGGAAAATGGTCCGTTTTCAAATGTTTTATTTTTGAACGTCAGTTCACATTTGTAGGTGGATCATCAGTGTTAGAGCTAAAATTAGCATGTTTAAAGTGATTTTCATGCTTCCAGGGGCCCAAAACACAAGATTTATGGAATGGTTAAAAGTGCATGAAAATGGCCAATTTACTCACTCTGAGTTCTCAAAAAGGGTTTCTTCACCCCGGGAAGTTAATTAAATACCATTTGGAGGCATTTAATGTTAGAGCAAAAACGGCTGATTTTCGACAAAAGAGATAACACCCCCCCATTACGTCATGCTTCAGAAATGTGGAAAATGGTCCGTTTTCAAATGTTTTATTTTTGAACGTCAGTTCACATTTGTAGGTGGATCATCAGTGTTAGAGCTAAAATTAGCATGTTTAAAGTGATTTTCATGCTTCTTGGGGCCCAAAACACAAGATTTATGGAATGGTTAAAAGTGCATGAAAATGGCCAATTTACTCACTCTGAGTTCTCAAAAAGGGTTTCTTCACCCCGGGAAGTTAATTAAATACCATTTGGAGGCATTTAATGTTCGAGCAAAAACGGCTGATTTTCGACAAAAGAGATAACACCCCCCCATTACGTCATGCTTATGGGGACCATATTTGCACAGACCGGCTCCAGGAGGGGTCGCATCACAGCACTGCACCGCCAAGCGCCACTGGGTTCCTGACGTTGTGGCCCGCCCCCGCCGCTGTGCAGCGCCATCGCACGGCCGCGGAGCGGAGCGGACCACAACTCCCAGCGTGCCTAGCAGTTCTTCACCGCCCACTTCCGGGGCGAGCGCCAGGAGGCGCAACAAAAGGCAGCAGCACCCGGTGAGGTGCGGGGACCATATTTGCACAGACCGGCTCCAGGAGGGGTCGCATCACAGCACTGCACCGCCAAGCGCCACTGGGTTCCTGACGTTGTGGCCCGCCCCCGCCGCTGTGCAGCGCCATCGCACGGCCGCGGAGCGGAGCGGACCACAACTCCCAGCGTGCCTAGCAGTTCTTCACCGCCCACTTCCGGGGCGAGCGCCAGGAGGCGCAACAAAAGGCAGCAGCACCCGGTGAGGTGCGGGGACCATATTTGCACAGACCGGCTCCAGGAGGGGTCGCATCACAGCACTGCACCGCCAAGCGCCACTGGGTTCCTGACGTTGTGGCCCGCCCCCGCCGCTGTGCAGCGCCATCGCACGGCCGCGGAGCGGAGCGGACCACAACTCCCAGCGTGCCTAGCAGTTCTTCACCGCCCACTTCCGGGGCGAGCGCCAGGAGGCGCAACAAAAGGCAGCAGCACCCGGTGAGGTGCGGGGACCATATTTGCACAGACCGGCTCCAGGAGGGGTCGCATCACAGCACTGCACCGCCAAGCGCCACTGGGTTCCTGACGTTGTGGCCCGCCCCCGCCGCTGTGCAGCGCCATCGCACGGCCGCGGAGCGGAGCGGACCACAACTCCCAGCGTGCCTAGCAGTTCTTCACCGCCCACTTCCGGGGCGAGCGCCAGGAGGCGCAACAAAAGGCAGCAGCACCCGGTGAGGTGCGGGGACCATATTTGCACAGACCGGCTCCAGGAGGGGTCGCATCACAGCACTGCACCGCCAAGCGCCACTGGGTTCCTGACGTTGTGGCCCGCCCCCGCCGCTGTGCAGCGCCATCGCACGGCCGCGGAGCGGAGCGGACCACAACTCCCAGCGTGCCTAGCAGTTCTTCACCGCCCACTTCCGGGGCGAGCGCCAGGAGGCGCAACAAAAGGCAACAGCCCCCTCCGCCTCGCGGATGCGCGCGGACGGCGCCGGGCGGAGCCCGGGCAGAGGGCGGGCCGTCTGTGGCCGTCCGGGGACGACAGGGAACGGGACGGGCATCCCCCCTTCGAGCTGCACACCGGACAATGGGTAAGCGCAAACTACAAACCTCCGTTAATGGGGGTACAATCAAGGCAAAAATTGCGCGGAAAACCCCTGCATCCGCTAACATCATGTTGTTCCTGACTACAGCTGTTGGTAAGCTAAATCAGGAAATAGCAGACAAAGAGCGCGAATTAGGCTTGGAACCCTTACCATCGGATAGTCAATCTTTGCCTACACAGTCTACACACCCAATCCCTTTGGACCCGGTAATTGTGATTGAAAGAGCACCCACCTCTAGGGTATCAGATGCAGCCACAGACAATAGACTGGTCCAAGAAAGTGAGGAGGGGAACGGGACTGATTGCCAAATTGTACATTCCTCTCAGGACTGCACCCAGAAACCTGAGCTTGAACCCCAAAGTAGCAAGCGCACTAACAAACATAGGCCATATGGTGCACAGCGGCGTAAGCAACAAAATACCCCACTGAGTGCCCTAGAATCATCTATCAAGGACATGGTGGAGAAGGTCCTGGTTGACAAACTTGAAAGGGTACTTGTACAAATCTCCACAGATATTATTGACACTTTAAGGGATTGTGTTTCCGATATTTTAAAGAAATGTGACAGGATAAATAAATTTGTAACCTCTTTGGAGAAAGATCAGCGGTACCTAGCACCTAATATTATCCCACAATCCCCTATCAACTTACAGAGGCAATCCCAATCCCCTATGGAGCAGGGGAATATTGTACGAACCAACCCCCAGCTCCCTCCTGTTCGGCCACAAGGGATGATTGGTCAAGGATTGGGGCAAGGGGATAGCGTAATTAGCACTAAACAGCACCCCGCACCCAAACCTTGCCCTCCAAAGACAATGCCCCTGACATCTACCCAAGAAGGTCTTAATACAGCAGGGTCAAGAAGACCTCGCCCGAGACCACCAGTTCACCTTCCTCCAGAAGCCACTCCTTTTGTAGCAATTTTGGTGAATATTCCTGTCTTACAACCCGGGGAAATCGAGTCAAATGACTCAGTACTGGCCAATATAAAAACTTGGTGTAATGCTAATTGTACTGGCCCTAACAATATTTCAGAATACATCCAAACAGGTAGACGTGTGGAATGGGTGGGATATACAAAGAAGACATTGCCTGGGGATTGTCTAATTGTTAATTTTAATCGACCCCATGAGGCATCCCGCTTATTTTGGGATGCAACTGAGATTAGAGAGGATAGAATAAGAGCAGTACCCTTAGGCTTCTTCTATCCCCCACCTGTACCCCCAAAAAAGCTCCCCGAAAGGGCTAGTCACAATGTGCCCCCAACCAAAATTCACGCCATTAGCACCTGGGCAACACAAACAACTGGTATGCTACCTATAACCCATGCAACCCGGGGACGTGAATCAAGTAATGGTTTGGAGCTGTCAAACATGTTTTCAGCACTATCAAATTTGGAGGAAATTGATTGACTAATACCTGACGATAGTGTTACTGACCCCGTGTCTACAACTAATAATAGCAACGCTAGGGGTTCTATAGTAAACCTAATGAGCTGGAACATTGCAGGACTCCGCTCTAAAAGGGAAGATTTAAATTGGTTGAGTATACTGAAGAAATTTGATGTGATAGCGTTGCAGGAGACATGGGCTACGGTTGGTGATTTCTGGATAGATGGGTATATATCCTACTTTCTTGCTGCACAACCCTCCAACTCAGGTCGAAACAAAGGAGGTTTACAATTTTTAATGTCAGTAAAAATGAATGGAACCATAAAAGTAATAAACAGCCTATCCCAAAATATTTTAGCCTTGGAAGTCACATTGACTAATCAATCTAAATGCGTTTACGTTAACTTCTACAACGCTACCCAAGGCACTGGTGATACCGAAAATCTCAATTCCCTGAATAAGTTTCTGTGTGATTTTAAAGAGAGTCAAACCGCGTCGATATATTTTATTTTGTTGGGTGATTTCAATGTACATTTATGCCAGCAAAACTGTCACTTTATAGATAATTTGAATGTAGACATGTTCCAACCCCCACACTTTGAACACTCTGTTAAGGGATCAACCCTAGAAAATCTGCTTCTAGAAAACGAACTTTATGAACCAGAGTTTTTTGACAACAATGAAAGGGTCCCAACTTACAGAGCCAGGGATTGTAACAGTATTATAGATTACATTTTTATCTCACCAGTTATGTTGCAGAATGTTATTTTTTACAATGCTATACATACTATATATAGTGACCACAACCCGGTTGTGTTGAATATGGAGGATAATATTTTATCACTGTTTAATAAAAACTCAGAAGCAGATATCGCTGTGGATATCACTGCAAAGGATCAAGGGAGACGGGTGAAATGGAGCAAAGTTATTCCAGATGAGTTCTTTCACTCTCTTAATGAGAAAGTGGGCAGCGATATTAATGTCTGTAGAGAGCCCGTGATATTTAAAGGGAACATCATTGGGTCTTTTGAAGCCATCTGTCGTCAGGTGGCAGATGACCTAAAATGCAAAACCACAAAGAGAGAGAGAAAGGCTGAGGGGTGGTTCAATAAGGCATGCTCCAAATTACACCGAGTACTCCAGAAAGCACTGAAAAAGGTTCCCCGTGATAGAACGGAAGTGGCGAGGCTCAGGAAACAATACAATCTGGATATCCTAGCTAGGAAGAAGGAAATTAAGAAACAGGCGTGGGATGATTTGTATGAAAAAGCCACCCTGAGGGACAGCGCAAAGTTCTGGACCATTGTTAACACACCGTTATTCAATGGGAAAGAAAATGCGCCATTGGAACTAAATATCTCTGAGAAGGAATGGCTGGACCATTTCCAAAAAATTTATGGCAGCAATAGTGTCTTAGGCCCTGTTAATATAACGCCAATTGACACTCAAGCCCCTCTCTCAAGTTTCACCATTAAGGAGGTACAGAGTGCTATCGAAGGCATGTCATCACAGAAGGCCCCCGGGCCAGATGGCGTACCCGCAGATATGTACAAAACAAATTCAGCAATGTGGTCAGTTGTTCTTACTAATGTTTTTAATGTAGTTGGTATAGATAAGCTAAGACCTCCAACTACTTGGTCACAAGCTGTCATCATCCCCATATTCAAGAAGGGCCAAAGGGGTGACCCTAGATGCTACAGACCTATATCCCTGCTAGATTCCTCTTTTAAAATCTTGGGTAAAACAATACTAGAGAGAATCTCAGCCTGGTCAACCGACAAAAATATTTTGTGTGATGCACAGTATGGGTTTAGATCTGCAAGAGGTACAGAAGACCAATGCCTCAATTTGCACCTTATACTTAGCAAATACACTGTAGCATCAAGGGGGATGATGTACCTGGCCTTCATGGACTTGTCCACAGCTTTTGATCTAGTTAATAGGTCAAAGCTGTGGACAATACTCCTAGAATTGGGACTGGATCGGGCTCTTGTGGATTTCCTGGCGCGACTCCACAGTGATCTAAAGGCAACTATCCGTATGACCCAAGAAGGGAACTGTACCTCCTTTTTTAAATCGGGCAGGGGAGTGCGCCAAGGGTGCATTTTGGCACCTATGCTCTTCTCCCTTTATATTAATTCCCTTGGTGACTCGCTGAAAACTGCCTCCGCAGATGTGCCCTGCATGGGTGGTTCCGTGACGCCGGTACTCTTATATGCCGACGACACGGTACTGATGGCAAGGACCCCGAGGGGCCTTCAACTTCTCCTTAACACCTTTGGGGCTTTTATGCAAGACCTGGACTTAGTGATTAACGCAGGTAAATCGCACGTCATGGCTGTGGGTAATTCAAAAGGTAATATCAGAACCCTGACCTGTAACGGTGCTGTACTTACTAAGGTAAAAACCTTTACATATCTAGGTGTGGTGTTCGACGAGAAAGGGACATGGGCACCACAAATCCAGAACAAGACCGCAGCAGTTAAAAGATCTTATGCTGCCATATTGGGGTTCGCAAAATGTTTAGGCGGCAAACCACCTGAGGCTATATTATCCATATATTAAGCCAAAACCCTGGCAATAGCAAGATATGGAGCCTCCATCTGGGGACATAAGAACACAACCCAAATCCAAAGGGCAGAGAACATTTTTCTGCGAAATGTTCTGGGCTTACCAAACTCCACACCTGCTCACTCAGTACATATGGAATTAGGGGTGGGTTACATTGTAGATATGTTGTCTCTTGCACCGCTGAGGGCATGGATTAAAACCTGGCTTAATCCCAAATTAACATTAAACCACACGATTATAAAAGACTGTATGGGGCGGGATCGTGTGGCTGAGATCGAGTGGCTTTCTTATATTAAGAAAATTGCACTATATCTGGGCCGCCCTGAGCTGTATACCAATCCTGAAGGCCTACAAAAAGATGATATCAGTTGGGCAAAATTGGAATATATAAAGAAAAGAGAAGCCGATAGAGAAACTCGCGAGATTATGAAGCCAACCGTGAGGTCCCATTTTTTGACTATAACATCTTTAGCTATCGAACCATACCTGGCGGTAGTAAATAAACCTTTCCACTGGTGGCTTCTCACTAAATTTCGCTTTGATCAGTCTCACTTCTTGTTGGGTGAATACAATAAATGGTGTAAACCACATGAGAACGCCCCCTGTAAGTGTGACGATTTCTCAGACCAGGATTCTCTTCACTTCTTCTTTTTTTGTCCTTTTTTCAGAATTGCAAGAGAGAAATTCATTAAGCCCATATTAAAGGATAACAAGTTCACCCAGGTGAAACCAGCCTTTCTGTTTTTACAGTTAATGGAAACACCCCTAATCATGTTCGGGGTGGCAAATTTTCTCACTATGTCCATCAGGTCGCGTCGAAACAGAGCGAAGGCATCGATCAATTGTCCTAGCCTTTGTTAAAAACTGTATGCCCAGTAGGGGCAGCACTGTTAATAGGATTGTATTATAGGTTTGTAAATATTATTGTAAATATATTATTGAACAAACTCCATTCCACACAATGTATAAATGAATTTGAGTAGCAAACCATAGACAGTGCAGTACGAGGATAAACATTTTATTTTTTATAATTTTTGTAAAATGAAATTTGTAAATAAGAAATTTTGTATTTGTATATCATGTGTCTTGTTTTTAAGCTTTTAAAAAAAAAAAAAAATGTTTAATTCTCCAATAATCAACTTTGTATGTATAGCATACTTTTGTGATTTTAATTTAATCGAATAAAGTGTTTTTGACTTGACTTGACTTGACGTCATGCTTCAGAAATGTCGAAAATGGTCCGTTTTCAAATGTTTCATTTTTGAACGTCAGTTCACATTTGTAGGTGGATCATCAGTGTTAAAGCTAAAATTAGCATGTTTAAAGTGATTTTCATGCTTCCAGGGGCTCGGGAAGTTAATTAAATACCATTTGGAGGCATTTAATGTTCGAGCAAAAACGGCTGATTTTCGACAAAAGAGATAACACCCCCCCATTACGTCATGCTTCAGAAATGTGGAAAATGGTCCGTTTTCAAATGTTTTATTTTTGAACGTCAGTTCACATTTGTAGGTGGATCATCAGTGTTAGAGCTAAAATTAGCATGTTTAAAGTGATTTTCATGCTTCCAGGGGCCCAAAACACAAGATTTATGGAATGGTTAAAAGGGCATGAAAATGGCCAATTTACTCACTCTGAGTTCTCAAAAAGGGTTTCTTCACCCCGGGAAGTTAATTAAATACCATTTGGAGGCATTTAATGTTAGAGCAAAAACGGCTGATTTTCGACAAAAGAGATAACACCCTCCCATTACGTCATGCTTCAGAAATGTGGAAAATGGTCCGTTTTCAAATGTTTCATTTTTGAACGTCAGTTCACATTTGTAGGTGGATCATCAGTGTTAGAGCTAAAATTAGCATGTTTAAAGTGATTTTCATGCTTCCAGGGGCTCGGGAAGTTAATTAAATACCATTTGGAGGCATTTAATGTTCGAGCAAAAACGGCTGATTTTCGACAAAAGAGATAACACCCCCCCATTACGTCATGCTTCAGAAATGTGGAAAATGGTCAGTTTTCAAATGTTTTATTTTTGAACGTCAGTTCACATTTGTAGGTGGATCATCAGTGTTAGAGCTAAAATTAGCATGTTTAAAGTGATTTTCATGCTTCCAGGGGCCCAAAACACAAGATTTATGGAATGGTTAAAAGTGCATGAAAATGGCCAATTTACTCACTCTGAGTTCTCAAAAAGGGTTTCTTCACCCCGGGAAGTTAATTAAATACCATTTGGAGGCATTTAATGTTCGAGCAAAAACGGCTGATTTTCGACAAAAGAGATAACACCCCCCATTACGTCATGCTTCAGAAATGTGGAAAATGGTCCGTTTTCAAATGTTTCATTTTTGAACGTCAGTTCACATTTGTAGGTGGATCATCAGTGTTAGAGCTAAAATTAGCATGTTTAAAGTGATTTTCATGCTTCCAGGGGCCCAAAACACAAGATTTATGGAATGGTTAAAAGTGCATGAAAATGGCCAATTTACTCACTCTGCGTTCTCAAAAAGAGTTTCTTCACCCCGGGAAGTTAATTAAATACCATTTGGAAGCATTTAATGTTCGAGCAAAAACGGCTGATTTTCGACAAAAGAGATAACACCCCCCCATTACGCCATGCTTCAGAAATGTGGAAAATGGTCCGTTTTCAAATGTTTTATTTTTGAACGTCAGTTCACATTTGTAGGTGGATCATCAGTGTTAGAGCTAAAATTAGCATGTTTAAAGTGATTTTCATGCTTCCAGGGGCTCGGGAAGTTAATTAAATACCATTTGGAGGCATTTAATGTTCGAGCAAAAACGGCTGATTTTCGACAAAAGAGATAACACCCCCCCATTACGTCATGCTTCAGAAATGTGGAAAATGGTCCGTTTTCAAATGTTTTATTTTTGAACGTCAGTTCACATTTGTAGGTGGATCATCAGTGTTAGAGCTAAAATTAGCATGTTTAAAGTGATTTTCATGCTTCCAGGGGCTCGGGAAGTGAAATAAATACCATTTGGAGGCATTTAATGTTCGAGCAAAAACGGCTGATTTTCAACAAAAGAGATAACACCCCCCCATTACGTCATGCTTCAGAAATGTGGAAAATCGTCCGTTTTCAAATGTTTTATTTTTGAACGTCAGTTCACATTTGTAGGTGGATCATCAGTGTTAGAGCTAAAATTAGCATGTTTAAAGTGATTTTCATGCTTCCAGGGGCTCGGGAAGTGAAATAAATACCATTTGGAGGCATTTATTGTTCGAGCAAAAACGGCTGATTTTCGACAAAAGAGATAACACCCCCCCATTACGTCATGCTTCAGAAATGTGGAAAATGGTCCGTTTTCAAATGTTTTATTTTTGAACGTCAGTTCACATTTGTAGGTGGATCATCAGTGTTAGAGCTAAAATTAGCATGTTTAAAGTGATTTTCATGCTTCCAGGGGCCCAAAACACAAGATATATGGAATGGTTAAAAGTGCATGAAAATGGCCAATTTACTCACTCTGAGTTCTCAAAAAGGGTTTCTTCATCCCGGGAAGTTAATTAAATACCATTTGGAGGCATTTAATGTTAGAGCAAAAACGGCTGATTTTCGACAAAAGAGATAACACCCCCCCATTACGTCATGCTTCAGAAATGTGGAAAATGGTCCGTTTTCAAATGTTTCATTTTTGAACGTCAGTTCACATTTGTAGGTGGATCATCAGTGTTAGAGCTAAAATTAGCATGTTTAAAGTGATTTTCATGCTTCCAGGGGCTCGGGAAGTGAAATAAATACCATTTGGAGGCATTTAATGTTCGAGCAAAAACGGCTGATTTTCGACAAAAGAGATAACACCCCCCCATTACGTCATGCTTCAGAAATGTGGAAAATGGTCCGTTTTCAAATGTTTTATTTTTGAACGTCAGTTCACATTTGTAGGTGGATCATCAGTGTTAGAGCTAAAATTAGCATGTTTAAAGTGATTTTCATGCTTCCAGGGGCCCAAAACACAAGATTTATGGAATGGTTAAAAGTGCATGAAAATGGCCAATTTACTCACTCTGAGTTCTCAAAAAGGGTTTCTTCACCCCGGGAAGTTAATTAAATACCATTTGGAGGCATTTAATGTTAGAGCAAAAATGGCTGATTTTTGACAAAAGAGATAACACCCCCCTATTACGTCATGCTTCAGAAATGTGGAAAATGGTCCGTTTTCAAATGTTTTATTTTTGAACGTCAGTTCACATTTGTAGGTGGATCATCAGTGTTAGAGCTAAAATTAGCATGTTTAAAGTGATTTTCATGCTTCCAGGGGCCCACAACACAAGATTTATGGAATGGTTAAAAGTGCATGAAAATGGCCAATTTACTCACTCTGAGTTCTCAAAAAGGGTTTCTTCACCCCGGGAAGTTAATTAAATACCATTTGGAGGCATTTAATGTTAGAGCAAAAACGGCTGATTTTCGACAAAAGAGATAAAACCCCCCCATTACGTCATGCTTCAGAAATGTGGAAAATGGTCCGTTTTCAAATGTTTTATTTTTGAACGTCAGTTCACATTTGTAGGTGGATCATCAGTGTTAGAGCTAAAATTAGCATGTTTAAAGTGATTTTCATGCTTCCAGGGGCCCAAAACACAAGATTTATGGAATGGTTAAAAGTGCATTAAAATGGCCAATTTACTCACTCTGAGTTCTCAAAAAGGGTTTCTTCACCACGGGAAGTTAATTAAATACCATTTGGAGGCATTTAATGTTAGAGCAAAAACGGCTGATTTTCGACAAAAGAGATAACACCCCCCATTACTTCATGCTTCAGAAATGTGGAAAATGGTCCGTTTTCAAATGTTTTATTTTTGAACGTCAGTTCACATTTGTAGGTGGATCATCAGTGTTAGAGCTAAAATTAGCATGTTTAAAGTGATTTTCATGCTTCTTGGGGCCCAAAACACAAGATTTATGGAATGGTTAAAAGTGCATGAAAATGGCCAATTTACTCACTCTGAGTTCTCAAAAAGGGTTTCTTCACCCCGGGAAGTTAATTAAATACCATTTGAAGGCATTTAATGTTAGAGCAAAAACGGCTGATTTTCGACAAAAGAGATAACACCCCCCCATTACGTCATGCTTCAGAAATGTGGAAAATGTTCCGTTTTCAAATGTTTTATTTTTGAACGTCAGCTCACATTTGTAGGTGGATCATCAGTGTTAGAGCTAAAATTAGCATGTTTAAAGTGATTTTCATGCTTCCAGGGGCTCGGGAAGTGAAATAAATACCATTTGGAGGCATTTAATGTTCGAGCAAAAACGGCTGATTTTCGACAAAAGAGATAACACCCCCCCATTACGTCATGCTTCAGAAATGTGGAAAATGGTCCGTTTTCAAATGTTTCATTTTTGAACGTCAGTTCACATTTGTAGGTGGATCATCAGTGTTAGAGCTAAAATTAGCATGTTTAAAGTGATTTTCATGCTTCCAGGGGCTCGGGAAGTTAATTAAATACCATTTGGAGGCATTTAATGTTCGAGCAAAAACGGCTGATTTTCCACAAAAGAGATAACACCCCCCCATTACGTCATGCTTCAGAAATGTGGAAAATAGTCCGTTTTCAAATGTTTTATTTTTGAACGTCAGTTCACATTTGTAGGTGGATCATCAGTGTTAGAGCTAAAATTAGCATGTTTAAAGTGATTTTCATGCTTCCAGGGGCTCGGGAAGTGAAATAAATACCATTTGGAGGCATTTAATGTTAGAGCAAAAACGGCTGATTTTCCACAAAAGAGATAACACCCCCCCATTACGTCATGCTTCAGAAATGTGGAAAATGGTCCGTTTTCAAATGTTTTATTTTTGAACGTCAGTTCACATTTGTAAGTGGATCATCAGTGTTAGAGCTAAAATTAGCATGTTTAAAGTGATTTTCATGCTTCCAGGGGCCCAAAACACAAGATTTATGGAATGGTTAAAAGTGCATGAAAATGGCCAATTTACTCACTCTGAGTTCTCAAAAAGGGTTTCTTCACCCCGGGAAGTTAATTAAATACCATTTGGAGGCATTTAATGTTAGAGCAAAAACGGCTGATTTTCGACAAAAGAGATAACACCCCCCCATTACGTCATGCTTCAGAAATGTGGAAAATGGTCCGTTTTCAAATGTTTTATTTTTGAACGTCAGTTCACATTTGTAGGTGGATCATCAGTGTTAGAGCTAAAATTAGCATGTTTAAAGTGATTTTCATGCTTCCAGGGGCCCAAAACACAAGATTTATGGAATGGTTAAAAGTGCATGAAAATGGCCAATTTACTCACTCTGAGTTCTCAAAAAGGGTTTCTTCACCATGGGAAGTTAATTAAATACCATTTGGAGGCATTTAATGTTCGAGCAAAAACGGCTGATTTTCGACAAAAGAGATAACACCCCCCCATTACGTCATGCTTCAGAAATGTGGAAAATGGTCCGTTTTCAAATGTTTTATTTTTGAACGTCAGTTCACATTTGTAGGTGGATCATCAGTGTTAGAGCTAAAATTAGCATGTTTAAAGTGATTTTCATGCTTCTTGGGGCCCAAAACACAAGATTTATGGAATGGTTAAAAGTGCATGAAAATGGCCAATTTACTCACTCTGAGTTCTCAAAAAGGGTTTCTTCACCCCGGGAAGTTAATTAAATACCATTTGGAGGCATTTAATGTTAGAGCAAAAACGGCTAATTTTCGACAAAAGAGATAACACCCCCCCATTATGTCATGCTTCAGAAATGTGGAAAATGGTCCGTTTTCAAATGTTTTATTTTTGAACGTCAGCTCACATTTGTAGGTGGATCATCAGTGTTAGAGCTAAAATTAGCATGTTTAAAGTGATTTTCATGCTTCCAGGGGCTCGGGAAGTGAAATAAATACCATTTGGAGGCATTTAATGTTCGAGCAAAAACGGCTGATTTTCGACAAAAGAGATAACACCCCCCCATTACGTCATGCTTCAGAAATGTGGAAAATGGTCAGTTTTCAAATGTTTTATTTTTGAACGTCAGTTCACATTTGTAGGTGGATCATCAGTGTTAGAGCTAAAATTAGCATGTTTAAAGTGATTTTCATGCTTCCAGGGGCCCAAAACACAAGATTTATGGAATGGTTAAAAGTGCATGAAAATGGCCAATTTACTCACTCTGAGTTCTCAAAAAGGGTTTCTTCACCCCGGGAAGTTAATTAAATACCATTTGGAGGCATTTAATGTTCGAGCAAAAACGGCTGATTTTCGACAAAAGAGATAACACCCCCCATTACGTCATGCTTCAGAAATGTGGAAAATGGTCCGTTTTCAAATGTTTCATTTTTGAACGTCAGTTCACATTTGTAGGTGGATCATCAGTGTTAGAGCTAAAATTAGCATGTTTAAAGTGATTTTCATGCTTCCAGGGGCCCAAAACACAAGATTTATGGAATGGTTAAAAGTGCATGAAAATGGCCAATTTACTCACTCTGCGTTCTCAAAAAGAGTTTCTTCACCCCGGGAAGTTAATTAAATACCATTTGGAAGCATTTAATGTTCGAGCAAAAACGGCTGATTTTCGACAAAAGAGATAACACCCCCCCATTACGCCATGCTTCAGAAATGTGGAAAATGGTCCGTTTTCAAATGTTTTATTTTTGAACGTCAGTTCACATTTGTAGGTGGATCATCAGTGTTAGAGCTAAAATTAGCATGTTTAAAGTGATTTTCATGCTTCCAGGGGCTCGGGAAGTTAATTAAATACCATTTGGAGGCATTTAATGTTCGAGCAAAAACGGCTGATTTTCGACAAAAGAGATAACACCCCCCCATTACGTCATGCTTCAGAAATGTGGAAAATGGTCCGTTTTCAAATGTTTTATTTTTGAACGTCAGTTCACATTTGTAGGTGGATCATCAGTGTTAGAGCTAAAATTAGCATGTTTAAAGTGATTTTCATGCTTCCAGAGACTCGGGAAGTGAAATAAATACCATTTGGAGGCATTTAATGTTCGAGCAAAAACGGCTGATTTTCAACAAAAGAGATAACACCCCCCCATTACGTCATGCTTCAGAAATGTGGAAAATCGTCCGTTTTCAAATGTTTTATTTTTGAACGTCAGTTCACATTTGTAGGTGGATCATCAGTGTTAGAGCTAAAATTAGCATGTTTAAAGTGATTTTCATGCTTCCAGGGGCTCGGGAAGTGAAATAAATACCATTTGGAGGCATTTATTGTTCGAGCAAAAACGGCTGATTTTCGACAAAAGAGATAACACCCCCCCATTACGTCATGCTTCAGAAATGTGGAAAATGGTCCGTTTTCAAATGTTTTATTTTTGAACGTCAGTTCACATTTGTAGGTGGATCATCAGTGTTAGAGCTAAAATTAGCATGTTTAAAGTGATTTTCATGCTTCCAGGGGCCCAAAACACAAGATATATGGAATGGTTAAAAGTGCATGAAAATGGCCAATTTACTCACTCTGAGTTCTCAAAAAGGGTTTCTTCATCCCGGGAAGTTAATTAAATACCATTTGGAGGCATTTAATGTTAGAGCAAAAACGGCTGATTTTCGACAAAAGAGATAACACCCCCCCATTACGTCATGCTTCAGAAATGTGGAAAATGGTCCGTTTTCAAATGTTTCATTTTTGAACGTCAGTTCACATTTGTAGGTGGATCATCAGTGTTAGAGCTAAAATTAGCATGTTTAAAGTGATTTTCATGCTTCCAGGGGCTCGGGAAGTGAAATAAATACCATTTGGAGGCATTTAATGTTCGAGCAAAAACGGCTGATTTTC
Organism: Lissotriton vulgaris; assembly: GCF_964263255.1. NCBI lineage: Eukaryota > Metazoa > Chordata > Amphibia > Caudata > Salamandridae > Lissotriton > Lissotriton vulgaris. The sequence goes on from NW_028242601.1 coordinate 523,751, forward strand.
GACAAAAGAGATAACACCCCCCCATTACGTCATGCTTCAGAAATGTGGAAAATGGTCCGTTTTCAAATGTTTTATTTTTGAACGTCAGTTCACATTTGTAGGTGGATCATCAGTGTTAGAGCTAAAATTAGCATGTTTAAAGTGATTTTCATGCTTCCAGGGGCCCAAAACACAAGATTTATGGAATGGTTAAAAGTGCATGAAAATGGCCAATTTACTCACTCTGAGTTCTCAAAAAGGGTTTCTTCACCCCGGGAAGTTAATTAAATACCATTTGGAGGCATTTAATGTTAGAGCAAAAATGGCTGATTTTTGACAAAAGAGATAACACCCCCCTATTACGTCATGCTTCAGAAATGTGGAAAATGGTCCGTTTTCAAATGTTTTATTTTTGAACGTCAGTTCACATTTGTAGGTGGATCATCAGTGTTAGAGCTAAAATTAGCATGTTTAAAGTGATTTTCATGCTTCCAGGGGCCCACAACACAAGATTTATGGAATGGTTAAAAGTGCATGAAAATGGCCAATTTACTCACTCTGAGTTCTCAAAAAGGGTTTCTTCACCCCGGGAAGTTAATTAAATACCATTTGGAGGCATTTAATGTTAGAGCAAAAACGGCTGATTTTCGACAAAAGAGATAAAACCCCCCCATTACGTCATGCTTCAGAAATGTGGAAAATGGTCCGTTTTCAAATGTTTTATTTTTGAACGTCAGTTCACATTTGTAGGTGGATCATCAGTGTTAGAGCTAAAATTAGCATGTTTAAAGTGATTTTCATGCTTCCAGGGGCCCAAAACACAAGATTTATGGAATGGTTAAAAGTGCATTAAAATGGCCAATTTACTCACTCTGAGTTCTCAAAAAGGGTTTCTTCACCACGGGAAGTTAATTAAATACCATTTGGAGGCATTTAATGTTAGAGCAAAAACGGCTGATTTTCGACAAAAGAGATAACACCCCCCATTACTTCATGCTTCAGAAATGTGGAAAATGGTCCGTTTTCAAATGTTTTATTTTTGAACGTCAGTTCACATTTGTAGGTGGATCATCAGTGTTAGAGCTAAAATTAGCATGTTTAAAGTGATTTTCATGCTTCTTGGGGCCCAAAACACAAGATTTATGGAATGGTTAAAAGTGCATGAAAATGGCCAATTTACTCACTCTGAGTTCTCAAAAAGGGTTTCTTCACCCCGGGAAGTTAATTAAATACCATTTGAAGGCATTTAATGTTAGAGCAAAAACGGCTGATTTTCGACAAAAGAGATAACACCCCCCCATTACGTCATGCTTCAGAAATGTGGAAAATGTTCCGTTTTCAAATGTTTTATTTTTGAACGTCAGCTCACATTTGTAGGTGGATCATCAGTGTTAGAGCTAAAATTAGCATGTTTAAAGTGATTTTCATGCTTCCAGGGGCTCGGGAAGTGAAATAAATACCATTTGGAGGCATTTAATGTTCGAGCAAAAACGGCTGATTTTCGACAAAAGAGATAACACCCCCCCATTACGTCATGCTTCAGAAATGTGGAAAATGGTCCGTTTTCAAATGTTTCATTTTTGAACGTCAGTTCACATTTGTAGGTGGATCATCAGTGTTAGAGCTAAAATTAGCATGTTTAAAGTGATTTTCATGCTTCCAGGGGCTCGGGAAGTTAATTAAATACCATTTGGAGGCATTTAATGTTCGAGCAAAAACGGCTGATTTTCCACAAAAGAGATAACACCCCCCCATTACGTCATGCTTCAGAAATGTGGAAAATAGTCCGTTTTCAAATGTTTTATTTTTGAACGTCAGTTCACATTTGTAGGTGGATCATCAGTGTTAGAGCTAAAATTAGCATGTTTAAAGTGATTTTCATGCTTCCAGGGGCTCGGGAAGTGAAATAAATACCATTTGGAGGCATTTAATGTTAGAGCAAAAACGGCTGATTTTCCACAAAAGAGATAACACCCCCCCATTACGTCATGCTTCAGAAATGTGGAAAATGGTCCGTTTTCAAATGTTTTATTTTTGAACGTCAGTTCACATTTGTAAGTGGATCATCAGTGTTAGAGCTAAAATTAGCATGTTTAAAGTGATTTTCATGCTTCCAGGGGCCCAAAACACAAGATTTATGGAATGGTTAAAAGTGCATGAAAATGGCCAATTTACTCACTCTGAGTTCTCAAAAAGGGTTTCTTCACCCCGGGAAGTTAATTAAATACCATTTGGAGGCATTTAATGTTAGAGCAAAAACGGCTGATTTTCGACAAAAGAGATAACACCCCCCCATTACGTCATGCTTCAGAAATGTGGAAAATGGTCCGTTTTCAAATGTTTTATTTTTGAACGTCAGTTCACATTTGTAGGTGGATCATCAGTGTTAGAGCTAAAATTAGCATGTTTAAAGTGATTTTCATGCTTCCAGGGGCCCAAAACACAAGATTTATGGAATGGTTAAAAGTGCATGAAAATGGCCAATTTACTCACTCTGAGTTCTCAAAAAGGGTTTCTTCACCATGGGAAGTTAATTAAATACCATTTGGAGGCATTTAATGTTCGAGCAAAAACGGCTGATTTTCGACAAAAGAGATAACACCCCCCCATTACGTCATGCTTCAGAAATGTGGAAAATGGTCCGTTTTCAAATGTTTTATTTTTGAACGTCAGTTCACATTTGTAGGTGGATCATCAGTGTTAGAGCTAAAATTAGCATGTTTAAAGTGATTTTCATGCTTCTTGGGGCCCAAAACACAAGATTTATGGAATGGTTAAAAGTGCATGAAAATGGCCAATTTACTCACTCTGAGTTCTCAAAAAGGGTTTCTTCACCCCGGGAAGTTAATTAAATACCATTTGGAGGCATTTAATGTTAGAGCAAAAACGGCTAATTTTCGACAAAAGAGATAACACCCCCCCATTATGTCATGCTTCAGAAATGTGGAAAATGGTCCGTTTTCAAATGTTTTATTTTTGAACGTCAGCTCACATTTGTAGGTGGATCATCAGTGTTAGAGCTAAAATTAGCATGTTTAAAGTGATTTTCATGCTTCCAGGGGCTCGGGAAGTGAAATAAATACCATTTGGAGGCATTTAATGTTCGAGCAAAAACGGCTGATTTTCGACAAAAGAGATAACACCCCCCCATTACGTCATGCTTCAGAAATGTGGAAAATGGTCCGTTTTCAAATGTTTTATTTTTGAACGTCAGTTCACATTTGTAGGTGGATCATCAGTGTTAGAGCTAAAATTAGCATGTTTAAAGTGATTTTCATGCTTCCAGGGGCTCGGGAAGTTAATTAAATACCATTTGGAGGCATTTAATGTTCGAGCAAAAACGGCTGATTTTCGACAAAAGAGATAACACCCCCCCATTACGTCATGCTTCAGAAATGTGGAAAATGGTCCGTTTTCAAATGTTTTATTTTTGAACGTCAGTTCACATTTGTAGGTGGATCATCAGTGTTAGAGCTAAAATTTGCATGTTTAAAGTGATTTTCATGCTTCCAGGGGCTCGGGAAGTGAAATAAATACCATTTGGAGGCATTTAATGTTAGAGCAAAAACGGCTGATTTTCCACAAAAGAGATAACACCCCCCCATTACGTCATGCTTCAGAAATGTGGAAAATGGTCCGTTTTCAAATGTTTTATTTTTGAACGTCAGTTCACATTTGTAGGTGGATCATCGGTGTTAGAGCTAAAATTAGCATGTTTAAAGTGATTTTCATGCTTCTTGGGGCCCAAAACACATGATTAATGGAATGGTTAAAAGTGCATGAAAATGGCCAATTTACTCACTCTGAGTTCTCAAAAAGGGTTTCTTCACCCCGGGAAGTTAATTAAATACCATTTGGAGGCATTTAATGTTCGAGCAAAAACGGCTGATTTTCGACAAAAGAGATAACACCCCCCCATTACGTCATGCTTCAGAAATGTGGAAAATGGTCCGTTTTCAAATGTTTTATTTTTGAACGTCAGTTCACTTTTGTAGGTGGATCATCAGTGTTAGAGCTAAAATTAGCATGTTTAAAGTGATTTTCATGCTTCCAGGGGCCCAAAACACAAGATTTATGGAATGGTTAAAAGTGCATGAAAATGGCCAATTTCTTCACTCTGAGTTCTCAAAAAGGGTTTCTTCACCCCGGGAAGTTAATTAAATACCATTTGGAGGCATTTAATGTTAGAGCAAAAACGGCTGATTTTCGACAAAAGAGATAACACCCCCCCATTACGTCATGCTTCAGAAATGTGGAAAATGGTCCGTTTTCAAATGTTTTATTTTTGAACGTCAGTTCACATTTGTAGGTGGATCATCAGTGTTAGAGCTAAAATTAGCATGTTTAAAGTGATTTTCATGCTTCCAGGGGCTCGGGAAGCGAAATAAATACCATTTGGAGGCATTTAATGTTAGAGCAAAAACGGCTGATTTTCCACAAAAGAGATAACACCCCCCCATTACGTCATGCTTCAGAAATGTGGAAAATGGTCCGTTTTCAAATGTTTTATTTTTGAACGTCAGTTCACATTTGTAGGTGGATCATCAGTGTTAGAGCTAAAATTAGCATGTTTAAAGTGATTTTCATGCTTCTTGGGGCCCAAAACACATGATTAATGGAATGGTTAAAAGTTCATGAAAATGGCCAATTTACTCACTCTGAGTTCTCAAAAAGGGTTTCTTCACCCCGGGAAGTTAATTAAATACCATTTGGAGGCATTTAATGTTCGAGCAAAAACGGCTGATTTTCGACAAAAGATATAACACCCCCCCATTACGTCATGCTTCAGAAATGTGGAAAATGGTCCGTTTTCAAATGTTTTATTTTTGAACGTCAGTTCACATTTGTAGGTGGATCATCAGTGTTAGAGCTAAAATTAGCATGTTTAAAGTGATTTTCATGCTTCCAGGGGCCCAAAACACAAGATTTATGGAATGGTTAAAAGTGCATGAAAATGGCCAATTTATTCACTCTGAGTTCTCAAAAGGGGTTTCTTCACCCCGGGAAGTTAATTAAATACCATTTGGAGGCATTTAATGTTAGAGCAAAAACGGCTGATTTTCGACAAAAGAGATAACACCCCCCCATTACGTCATGCTTCAGAAATGTGGAAAATGGTCCGTTTTCAAATGTTTTATTTTTGAACGTCAGTTCACATTTGTAGGTGGATTATCAGTGTTAGAGCTAAAATTAGCATGTTTAAAGTGATTTTCATGCTTCCAGGGGCTCGGGAAGTGAAATAAATACCATTTGGAGGCATTTAATGTTCGAGCAAAAACGGCTGATTTTCGACAAAAGAGATAACACCCCCCCATTACGTCATGCTTCAGAAATGTGGAAAATGGTCCGTTTTCAAATGTTTTATTTTTGAACGTCAGCTCACATTTGTAGGTGGATCATCAGTGTTAGAGCTAAAATTAGCATGTTTAAAGTGATTTTCATGCTTCCAGGGGCTCGGGAAGTGAAATAAATACCATTTGGAGGCATTTAATGTTCGAGCAAAAACGGCTGATTTTCGACAAAAGAGATAACACCCCCCCATTACGTCATGCTTCAGAAATGTGGAAAATGGTCCGTTTTCAAATGTTTTATTTTTGAACGTCAGTTCACATTTGTAGGTGGATCATCAGTGTTAGAGCTAAAATTAGCATGTTTAAAGTGATTTTCATGCTTCCAGGGGCTCGGGAAGTTAATTAAATACCATTTGGAGGCATTTAATGTTCGAACAAAAACGGCTGATTTTCGACAAAAGAGATAACACCCCCCCATTACGTCATGCTTCAGAAATGTGGAAAATGGTCCGTTTTCAAATGTTTTATTTTTGAACGTCAGTTCACATTTGTAGGTGGATCATCAGTGTTAGAGCTAAAATTAGCATGTTTAAAGTGATTTTCATGCTTCCAGGGGCTCGGGAAGTGAAATAAATACCATTTGGAGGCATTTAATGTTAAAGCAAAAACGGCTGATTTTCCACAAAAGAGATAACACCCCCCCATTACGTCATGCTTCAGAAATGTGGAAAATGGTCCGTTTTCAAATGTTTTATTTTTGAACGTCAGTTCACATTTGTAGGTGGATCATCAGTGTTAGAGCTAAAATTAGCATGTTTAAAGTGATTTTCATGCTTCTTGGGGCCCAAAACACATGATTAATGGAATGGTTAAAAGTGCATGAAAATGGCCAATTTACTCACTCTGAGTTCTCAAAAAGGGTTTCTTCACCCCGGGAAGTTAATTAAATACCATTTGGAGGCATTTAATGTTCGAGCAAAAACGGCTGATTTTCGACAAAAGAGATAACACCCCCCCATTACGTCATGCTTCAGAAATGTGGAAAATGGTCCGTTTTCAAATGTTTTATTTTTGAACGTCAGTTCACATTTGTAGGTGGATCATCAGTGTTAGAGCTAAAATTAGCATGTTTAAAGTGATTTTCATGCTTCCAGGGGCCCAAAACACAAGATTTATGGAATGGTTAAAAGTGCATGAAAATGGCCAATTTATTCACTCTGAGTTCTCAAAAAGGGTTTCTTCACCCGGGGAAGTTAATTAAATACCATTTGGAGGCATTTAATGTTAGAGCAAAAACGGCTGATTTTCGACAAAAGAGATAACACCCCCCCATTACGTCATGCTTCAGAAATGTGGAAAATGGTCCGTTTTCAAATGTTTTATTTTTGAACGTCAGTTCACATTTGTAGGTGGATCATCAGTGTTAGAGCTAAAATTAGCATGTTTAAAGTGATTTTCATGCTTCCAGGGGCTCGGGAAGTTAATTAAATACCATTTAGAGGCATTTAATGTTCGAGCAAAAACGGCTGATTTTCCACAAAAGAGATAACACCCCCCCATTACGTCATGCTTCAGAAATGTGGAAAATGGTCCGTTTTCAAATGTTTTATTTTTGAACGTCAGTTCACATTTGTAGGTGGATCATCAGTGTTAGAGCTAAAATTAGCATGTTTAAAGTGATTTTCATGCTTCTTGGGGCCCAAAACACATGATTAATGGAATGGTTAAAAGTTCATGAAAATGGCCAATTTACTCACTCTGAGTTCTCAAAAAGGGTTTCTTCACCCCGGGAAGTTAATTAAATACCATTTGGAGGCATTTAATGTTCGAGCAAAAACGGCAGATTTTCGACAAAAGATATAACACCCCCCCATTACGTCATGCTTCAGAAATGTGGAAAATGGTCCATTTTCAAATGTTTTATTTTTGAACGTCAGTTCACATTTGTAGGTGGATCATCAGTGTTAGAGCTAAAATTAGCATGTTTAAAGTGATTTTCATGCTTCTTGGGGCCCAAAACACATGATTAATGGAATGGTTAAAAGTTCATTAAAATGGCCAATTTACTCACTCTGAGTTCTCAAAAAGGGTTTCTTCACCCCGGGAAGTTAATTAAATACCATTTGGAGGCATTTAATGTTCGAGCAAAAACGGCAGATTTTCGACAAAAGATATAACACCCCCCCATTACGTCATGCTTCAGAAATGTGGAAAATGGTCCGTTTTCAAATGTTTTATTTTTGAACGTCAGTTCACATTTGTAGGTGGATCATCAGTGTTAGAGCTAAAATTAGCATGTTTAAAGTGATTTTCATGCTTCCAGGGGCCCAAAACACAAGATTTATGGAATGGTTAAAAGTGCATGAAAATGGCCAATTTATTCACTCTGAGTTCTCAAAAGGGGTTTCTTCACCCCGGGAAGTTAATTAAATACCATTTGGAGGCATTTAATGTTAGAGCAAAAACGGCTGATTTTCGACAAAAGAGATAACACCCCCCCATTACGTCATGCTTCAGAAATGTGGAAAATGGTCCGTTTTCAAATGTTTTATTTTTGAACGTCAGTTCACATTTGTAGGTGGATTATCAGTGTTAGAGCTAAAATTAGCATGTTTAAAGTGATTTTCATGCTTCCAGGGGCTCGGGAAGTGAAATAAATACCATTTGGAGGCATTTAATGTTCGAGCAAAAACGGCTGATTTTCGACAAAAGAGATAACACCCCCCCATTACGTCATGCTTCAGAAATGTGGAAAATGGTCCGTTTTCAAATGTTTTATTTTTGAACGTCAGTTCACATTTGTAGGTGGATCATCAGTGTTAGAGCTAAAATGAGCATGTTTAAAGTGATTTTCATGCTTCCAGGGGCTCGGGAAGTTAATTAAATACCATTTGGAGGCATTTGATGTTCGAGCAAAAACGGCTGATTTTCGACAAAAGAGATAACACCCCCCCATTACGTCATGCTTCAGAAATGTGGAAAATGGTCCGTTTTCAAATGTTTTATTTTTGAACGTCAGTTCACATTTGTAGGTGGATCATCAGTGTTAGAGCTAAAATTAGCATGTTTAAAGTGATTTTCATGCTTCCAGGGGCTCGGGAAGTGAAATAAATACCATTTGGAGGCATTTAATGTTAGAGCAAAAACGGCTGATTTTCCACAAAAGAGATAACACCCCCCCATTACGTCATGCTTCAGAAATGTGGAAAATGGTCCGTTTTCAAATGTTTTATTTTTGAACGTCAGTTCACATTTGTAGGTGGATCATCAGTGTTAGAGCTAAAATTAGCATGTTTAAAGTGATTTTCATGCTTCTTGGGGCCCAAAACACATGATTAATGGAATGGTTAAAAGTGCATGAAAATGGCCAATTTACTCACTCTGAGTTCTCAAAAAGGGTTTCTTCACCCCGGGAAGTTAATTAAATACCATTTGGAGGCATTTAATGTTCGAGCAAAAACGGCTGATTTTCGACAAAAGAGATAACACCCCCCCATTACGTCATGCTTCAGAAATGTGGAAAATGGTCCGTTTTCAAATGTTTTATTTTTGAACGTCAGTTCACATTTGTAGGTGGATCATCAGTGTTAGAGCTAAAATTAGCATGTTTAAATTGATTTTCATGCTTCCAGGGGCTCGGGAAGTTAATTAAATACCATTTGGAGGCATTTAATGTTCGAGCAAAAATGGCTGATTTTCGACAAAAGAGATAACACCCCCCCATTACGTCATGCTTCAGAAATGTGGAAAATGGTCCGTTTTCAAATGTTTTATTTTTGAACGTCAGTTCACATTTGTAGGTGGATCATCAGTGTTGAGCTAAAATTAGCATGTTTAAAGTGATTTTCATGCTTCCAGGGGCCCAAAACACAAGATTTATGGAATGGTTAAAAGTGCATGAAAATGGCCAATTTACTCACTCTGAGTTCTCAAAAAGGGTTTCTTCACCCCGGGAAGTTAATTAAATACCATTTGGAGGCATTTAATGTTAGAGCAAAAACGGCTGATTTTCGACAAAAGAGATAACACCCCCCCATTACGTCATGCTTCAGAAATGTGGAAAATGGTCCGTTTTCAAATGTTTTATTTTTGAACGTCAGTTCACATTTGTAGGTGGATCATCAGTGTTAGAGCTAAAATTAGCATGTTTAAAGTGATTTTCATGCTTCCAGGGGCCCAAAACACAAGATTTATGGAATGGTTAAAAGTGCATTAAAATGGCCAATTTACTCACTCTGAGTTCTCAAAAAGGGTTTCTTCACCACGGGAAGTTAATTAAATACCATTTGGAGGCATTTAATGTTAGAGCAAAAACGGCTGATTTTCGACAAAAGAGATAACACCCCCCCCATTACGTCATGCTTCAGAAATGTGGAAAATGGTCCGTTTTCAAATGTTTTATTTTTGAACGTCAGTTCACATTTGTAGGTGGATCATCAGTGTTAGAGCTAAAATTAGCATGTTTAAAGTGATTTTCATGCTTCTTGGGGCCCAAAACACAAGATTTATGGAATGGTTAAAAGTGCATGAAAATGGCCAATTTACTCACTCTGAGTTCTCAAAAAGGGTTTCTTCACCCCGGGAAGTTAATTAAATACCATTTGGAGGCATTTAATGTTAGAGCAAAAACGGCTGATTTTCGACAAAAGAGATAACACCCCCCCATTACGTCATGCTTCAGAAATGTGGAAAATGGTCCGTTTTCAAATGTTTCATTTTTGAACGTCAGTTCACATTTGTAGGTGGATCATCAGTGTTAGAGCTAAAATTAGCATGTTTAAAGTGATTTTCATGCTTCCAGGGGCTCGGGAAGTTAATTAAATACCATTTGGAGGCATTTAATGTGCGAGCAAAAACGGCTGATTTTCGACAAAAGAGATAACACCCCCCATTACGTCATGCTTCAGAAATGTGGAAAATGGTCCGTTTTCAAATGTTTTATTTTTGAACGTCAGTTCACATTTGTAGCTGGATCATCAGTGTTAGAGCTAAAATTAGCATGTTTAAAGTGATTTTCATGCTTCCAGGGGCTCGGGAAGTTAATTAAATACCATTTGGAGGCATTTAATGTTCGAGCAAAAACGGCTGATTTTCGACAAAAGAGATAACACCCCCCCATTACGTCATGCTTCAGAAATGTGGAAAATGGTCCGTTTTCAAATGTTTTATTTTTGAACGTCAGTTCACATTTGTAGGTGGATCATCAGTGTTAGAGCTAAAATTTGCATGTTTAAAGTGATTTTCATGCTTCCAGGGGCCCAAAACACAAGATTTATGGAATGGTTAAAAGTGCATGAAAATGGCCAATTTACTCACTCTGAGTTCTCAAAAAGGGTTTCTTCACCCCGGGAAGTTAATTAAATACCATTTGGAGGCATTTAATGTTAGCGCAAAAACGGCTGATTTTCGACAAAAGAGATAACACCCCCCCATTACGTCATGCTTCAGAAATGTGGAAAATGGTCCGTTTTCAAATGTTTTATTTTTGAACGTCAGTTCACATTTGTAGGTGGATCATCAGTGTTAGAGCTAAAATTAGCATGTTTAAAGTGATTTTCATGCTTCCAGGGGCTCGGGAAGTTAATTAAATACCATTTGGAGGCATTTAATGTTCGAGCAAAAACGGCTGATTTTCGACAAAAGAGATAACACCCCCCCATTACGTCATGCTTCAGAAATGTGGAAAATGGTCCGTTTTCAAATGTTTTATTTTTGAACGTCAGTTCACATTTGTATGGGGATCATCAGTGTTAGAGCTAAAATTAGCATGTTTAAAGTGATTTTCATGCTTCCAGGGGCTCGGGAAGTGAAATAAATACCATTTGGAGGCATTTAATGTTAGAACAAAAACGGCTGATTTTCCACAAAAGAGATAACACCCCCCCATTACGTCATACTTCAGAAATGTGGAAAATGGTCCGTTTTCAAATGTTTTATTTTTGAACGTCAGTTCACATTTGTAGGTGGATCATCAGTGTTAGAGCTAAAATTAGCATGTTTAAAGTGATTTTCATGCTTCTTGGGGCCCAAAACACATGATTAATGGAATGGTTAAAAGTGCATGAAAATGGCCAATTTACTCACTCTGAGTTCTCAAAAAGGGTTTCTTCACCCCGGGAAGTTAATTAAATACCATTTGGAGGCATTTAATGTTCGAGCAAAAACGGCTGATTTTCGACAAAAGAGATAACACCCCCCCATTACGTCATGCTTCAGAAATGTGGAAAATGGTCCGTTTTCAAATGTTTTATTTTTGAACGTCAGTTCACATTTGTAGGTGGATCATCAGTGTTAGAGCTAAAATTAGCATGTTTAAAGTGATTTTCATGCTTCCAGGGGCCCAAAACACAAGATTTATGGAATGGTTAAAAGTGCATGAAAATGGCCAATTTATTCACTCTGAGTTCTCAAAAAGGGTTTCTTCACCCCGGGAAGTTAATTAAATACCATTTGGAGGCATTTAATGTTAGAGCAAAAACGGCTGATTTTCGACAAAAGAGATAACACCCCCCCCATTACGTCATGCTTCAGAAATGTGGAAAATGGTCCGTTTTCAAATGTTTTATTTTTGAACGTCAGTTCACATTTGTAGGTGGATCATCAGTGTTAGAGCTAAAATTAGCATGTTTAAAGTGATTTTCATGCTTCCAGGGGCTCGGGAAGTTAATTAAATACCATTTGGAGGCATTTAATGTTCGAGCAAAAACGGCTGATTTTCGACAAAAGAGATAACACCCCCCCCATTACGTCATGCTTCAGAAATGTGGAAAATGGTCCGTTTTCAAATGTTTTATTTTTGAACGTCAGTTCACATTTGTAGGTGGATCATCAGTGTTAGAGCTAAAATTAGCATGTTTAAAGTGATTTTCATGCTTCCAGGGGCTCGGGAAGTGAAATAAATACCATTTGGAGGCATTTAATGTTAGAGCAAAAACGGCTGATTTTCCACAAAAGAGATAACACCCCCCCATTACGTCATGCTTCAGAAATGTGGAAAATGGTCCATTTTCAAATGTTTTATTTTTGAACGTCAGTTCACATTTGTAGGTGGATCATCAGTGTTAGAGCTAAAATTAGCATGTTTAAAGTGATTTTCATGCTTCTTGGGGCCCAAAACACATGATTAATGGAATGGTTAAAAGTGCATGAAAATGGCCAATTTACTCACTCTGAGTTCTCAAAAAGGGTTTCTTCACCCCCGGGAAGTTAATTAAATACCATTTGGAGGCATTTAATGTTCGAGCAAAAACGGCTGATTTTCGACAAAAGAGATAACACCCCCCCATTACGTCATGCTTCAGAAATGTGGAAAATGGTCCGTTTTCAAATGTTTTATTTTTGAACGTCAGTTCACATTTGTAGGTGGATCATCAGTGTTAGAGCTAAAATTAGCATGTTTAAAGTGATTTTCATGCTTCCAGGGGCCCAAAACACAAGATTTATGGAATGGTTAAAAGTGCATGAAAATGGCCAATTTATTCACTCTGAGTTCTCAAAAAGGGTTTCTTCACCCCGGGAAGTTAATTAAATACCATTTGGAGGCATTTAATGTTAGAGCAAAAACGGCTGATTTTCGACAAAAGAGATAACACCCCCCATTACGTCATGCTTCAGAAATGTGGAAAATGGTCCGTTTTCAAATGTTTTATTTTTGAACGTCAGTTCACATTTGTAGGTGGATCATCAGTGTTAGAGCTAAAATTAGCATGTTTAAAGTGATTTTCATGCTTCCAGGGGCTCGGGAAGTGAAATAAATACCATTTGGAGGCATTTAATGTTCGAGCAAAAACGGCTGATTTTTGACAAAAGAGATAACACCCCCCCATTACGTCATGCTTCAGAAATGTGGAAAATGGTCCGTTTTCAAATGTTTTATTTTTGAACGTCAGTTCACATTTGTAGGTGGATCATCAGTGTTAGAGCTAAAATTAGCATGTTTAAAGTGATTTTCATGCTTCCAGGGGCCCAAAACACAAGATTTATGGAATGGTTAAAAGTGCATTAAAATGGCCAATTTACTCACTCTGAGTTCTCAAAAAGGGTTTCTTCACCACGGGAAGTTAATTAAATACCATTTGGAGGCATTTAATGTTAGAGCAAAAACGGCTGATTTTCGACAAAAGAGATAACACCCCCCCCATTACGTCATGCTTCAGAAATGTGGAAAATGGTCCGTTTTCAAATGTTTTATTTTTGAACGTCAGTTCACATTTGTAGGTGGATCATCAGTGTTAGAGCTAAAATTAGCATGTTTAAAGTGATTTTCATGCTTCTTGTGGCCCAAAACACAAGATTTATGGAATGGTTAAAAGTGCATGAAAATGGCCAATTTACTCACTCTGAGTTCTCAAAAAGGGTTTCTTCACCCCGGGAAGTTAATTAAATACCATTTGGAGGCATTTAATGTTAGAGCAAAAACGGCTGATTTTCGACAAAAGAGATAACACCCCCCCATTACGTCATGCTTCAGAAATGTGGAAAATGGTCCGTTTTCAAATGTTTCATTTTTGAACGTCAGTTCACATTTGTAGGTGGATCATCAGTGTTAGAGCTAAAATTAGCATGTTTAAAGTGATTTTCATGCTTCCAGGGGCTCGGGAAGTTAATTAAATACCATTTGGAGGCATTTAATGTGCGAGCAAAAACGGCTGATTTTCGACAAAAGAGATAACACCCCCCATTACGTCATGCTTCAGAAATGTGGAAAATGGTCCGTTTTCAAATGTTTTATTTTTGAACGTCAGTTCACATTTGTAGCTGGATCATCAGTGTTAGAGCTAAAATTAGCATGTTTAAAGTGATTTTCATGCTTCCAGGGGCTCGGGAAGTTAATTAAATACCATTTGGAGGCATTTAATGTTCGAGCAAAAACGGCTGATTTTCGACAAAAGAGATAACACCCCCCCATTACGTCATGCTTCAGAAATGTGGAAAATGGTCCGTTTTCAAATGTTTTATTTTTGAACGTCAGTTCACATTTGTAGGTGGATCATCAGTGTTAGAGCTAAAATTTGCATGTTTAAAGTGATTTTCATGCTTCCAGGGGCCCAAAACACAAGATTTATGGAATGGTTAAAAGTGCATGAAAATGGCCAATTTACTCACTCTGAGTTCTCAAAAAGGGTTTCTTCACCCCGGGAAGTTAATTAAATACCATTTGGAGGCATTTAATGTTAGCGCAAAAACGGCTGATTTTCGACAAAAGAGATAACACCCCCCCATTACGTCATGCTTCAGAAATGTGGAAAATGGTCCGTTTTCAAATGTTTTATTTTTGAACGTCAGTTCACATTTGTAGGTGGATCATCAGTGTTAGAGCTAAAATTAGCATGTTTAAAGTGATTTTCATGCTTCCAGGGGCTCGGGAAGTTAATTAAATACCATTTGGAGGCATTTAATGTTCGAGCAAAAACGGCTGATTTTCGACAAAAGAGATAACACCCCCCCATTACGTCATGCTTCAGAAATGTGGAAAATGGTCCGTTTTCAAATGTTTTATTTTTGAACGTCAGTTCACATTTGTATGGGGATCATCAGTGTTAGAGCTAAAATTAGCATGTTTAAAGTGATTTTCATGCTTCCAGGGGCTCGGGAAGTGAAATAAATACCATTTGGAGGCATTTAATGTTAGAACAAAAACGGCTGATTTTCCACAAAAGAGATAACACCCCCCCATTACGTCATACTTCAGAAATGTGGAAAATGGTCCGTTTTCAAATGTTTTATTTTTGAACGTCAGTTCACATTTGTAGGTGGATCATCAGTGTTAGAGCTAAAATTAGCATGTTTAAAGTGATTTTCATGCTTCTTGGGGCCCAAAACACATGATTAATGGAATGGTTAAAAGTGCATGAAAATGGCCAATTTACTCACTCTGAGTTCTCAAAAAGGGTTTCTTCACCCCGGGAAGTTAATTAAATACCATTTGGAGGCATTTAATGTTCGAGCAAAAACGGCTGATTTTCGACAAAAGAGATAACACCCCCCCATTACGTCATGCTTCAGAAATGTGGAAAATGGTCCGTTTTCAAATGTTTTATTTTTGAACGTCAGTTCACATTTGTAGGTGGATCATCAGTGTTAGAGCTAAAATTAGCATGTTTAAAGTGATTTTCATGCTTCCAGGGGCCCAAAACACAAGATTTATGGAATGGTTAAAAGTGCATGAAAATGGCCAATTTATTCACTCTGAGTTCTCAAAAAGGGTTTCTTCACCCCGGGAAGTTAATTAAATACCATTTGGAGGCATTTAATGTTAGAGCAAAAACGGCTGATTTTCGACAAAAGAGATAACACCCCCCCCATTACGTCATGCTTCAGAAATGTGGAAAATGGTCCGTTTTCAAATGTTTTATTTTTGAACGTCAGTTCACATTTGTAGGTGGATCATCAGTGTTAGAGCTAAAATTAGCATGTTTAAAGTGATTTTCATGCTTCCAGGGGCTCGGGAAGTTAATTAAATACCATTTGGAGGCATTTAATGTTCGAGCAAAAACGGCTGATTTTCGACAAAAGAGATAACACCCCCCCCATTACGTCATGCTTCAGAAATGTGGAAAATGGTCCGTTTTCAAATGTTTTATTTTTGAACGTCAGTTCACATTTGTAGGTGGATCATCAGTGTTAGAGCTAAAATTAGCATGTTTAAAGTGATTTTCATGCTTCCAGGGGCTCGGGAAGTGAAATAAATACCATTTGGAGGCATTTAATGTTAGAGCAAAAACGGCTGATTTTCCACAAAAGAGATAACACCCCCCCATTACGTCATGCTTCAGAAATGTGGAAAATGGTCCGTTTTCAAATGTTTTATTTTTGAACGTCAGTTCACATTTGTAGGTGGATCATCAGTGTTAGAGCTAAAATTAGCATGTTTAAAGTGATTTTCATGCTTCTTGGGGCCCAAAACACATGATTAATGGAATGGTTAAAAGTGCATGAAAATGGCCAATTTACTCACTCTGAGTTCTCAAAAAGGGTTTCTTCACCCCCGGGAAGTTAATTAAATACCATTTGGAGGCATTTAATGTTCGAGCAAAAACGGCTGATTTTCGACAAAAGAGATAACACCCCCCCATTACGTCATGCTTCAGAAATGTGGAAAATGGTCCGTTTTCAAATGTTTTATTTTTGAACGTCAGTTCACATTTGTAGGTGGATCATCAGTGTTAGAGCTAAAATTAGCATGTTTAAAGTGATTTTCATGCTTCCAGGGGCCCAAAACACAAGATTTATGGAATGGTTAAAAGTGCATGAAAATGGCCAATTTATTCACTCTGAGTTCTCAAAAAGGGTTTCTTCACCCCGGGAAGTTAATTAAATACCATTTGGAGGCATTTAATGTTAGAGCAAAAACGGCTGATTTTCGACAAAAGAGATAACACCCCCCCATTACGTCATGCTTCAGAAATGTGGAAAATGGTCCGTTTTCAAATGTTTTATTTTTGAACGTCAGTTCACATTTGTAGGTGGATCATCAGTGTTAGAGCTAAAATTAGCATGTTTAAAGTGATTTTCATGCTTCCAGGGGCTCGGGAAGTGAAATAAATACCATTTGGAGGCATTTAATGTTCGAGCAAAAACGGCTGATTTTTGACAAAAGAGATAACACCCCCCCATTACGTCATGCTTCAGAAATGTGGAAAATGGTCCGTTTTCAAATGTTTTATTTTTGAACGTCAGTTCACATTTGTAGGTGGATCATCAGTGTTAGAGCTAAAATTAGCATGTTTAAAGTGATTTTCATGCTTCCAGGGGCTCGGGAAGTTAATTAAATACCATTTGGAGGCATTTGATGTTCGAGCAAAAACGGCTGATTTCCGACAAAAGAGAAAACACCCCCCCATTACGTCATGCTTCAGAAATGTGGAAAATGGTCCGTTTTCAAACGTTTTATTTTTGAAAGTCAGTTCACATTTGTAGGTGGATCATCAGTGTTAGAGCTAAAATTAGCATGTTTAAAGTGATTTTCATGCTTCCAGGGGCTCGGGAAGTGAAATAAATACCATTTGGAGGCATTTAATGTTAGAGCAAAAACGGCTGATTTTCCACAAAAGAGATAACACCCCCCCATTACGTCATGCTTCAGAAATGTGGAAAATGGTCCGTTTTCAAATGTTTTATTTTTGAACGTCAGTTCACATTTGTAGGTGGATCATCAGTGTTAGAGCTAAAATTAGCATGTTTAAAGTGATTTTCATGCTTCTTGGGGCCCAAAACACATGATTAATGGAATGGTTAAAAGTGCATGAAAATGGCCAATTTACTCACTCTGAGTTCTCAAAAAGGGTTTCTTCACCCCGGGAAGTTAATTAAATACCATTTGGAGGCATTTAATGTTCGAGCAAAAACGGCTGATTTTCGACAAAAGAGATAACACCCCCCCATTACGTCATGCTTCAGAAATGTGGAAAATGGTCCGTTTTCAAATGTTTTATTTTTGAACGTCAGTTCACATTTGTAGGTGGATCATCAGTGTTAGAGCTAAAATTAGCATGTTTAAAGTGATTTTCATGCTTCCAGGGGCCCAAAACACAAGATTTATGGAATGGTTAAAAGTGCATGAAAATGGCCAATTTACTCACTCTGAGTTCTCAAAAAGGGTTTCTTCACCCCGGGAAGTTAATTAAATACCATTTGGAGGCATTTAATGTTAGAGCAAAAACGGCTGATTTTCGACAAAAGAGATAACACCCCCCCATTACGTCATGCTTAAGAAATGTGGAAAATGGTCCGTTTTCAAATGTTTTATTTTTGAACGTCAGTTCACATTTGTAGGTGGATCATCAGTGTTAGAGCTAAAATTAGCATGTTTAAAGTGATTTTCATGCTTATAGGGGCTCGGGAAGTGAAATAAATACCATTTGGAGGCATTTATTGTTCGAGCAAAAACGGCTGATTTTCGACAAAAGAGATAACACCCCCCCATTACGTCATGCTTCAGAAATGTGGAAAATGGTCCGTTTTCAAATGTTTTATTTTTGAACGTCAGTTCACATTTGTAGGTGGATCATCAGTGTTAGAACTAAAATTAGCATGTTTAAAGTGATTTTCATGCTTCCAGGGGCCCAAAACACAAGATTTATGGAATGGTTAAAAGTGCATGAAAATGGCCAATTTACTCACTCTGAGTTCTCAAAAAGGGTTTCTTCACCCCGGGAAGTTAATTAAATACCATTTGGAGGCATTTAATGTTAGAGCAAAAACGGCTGATTTTCGACAAAAGAGATAACACCCCCCCATTACGTCATGCTTCAGAAATGTGGAAAATGGTCCGTTTTCAAATGTTTCATTTTTGAACGTCAGTTCACATTTGTAGGTGGATCATCAGTGTTAGAGCTAAAATTAGCATGTTTAAAGTGATTTTCATGCTTCCAGGGGCTCGGGAAGTGAAATAAATACCATTTGGAGGCATTTAATGTTCGAGCAAAAACGGCTGATTTTCGACAAAAGAGATAACACCCCCCCATTACGTCATGCTTCAGAAATGTGGAAAATGGTCCGTTTTCAAATGTTTTATTTTTGAACGTCAGTTCACATTTGTAGGTGGATCATCAGTGTTAAAGCTAAAATTAGCATGTTTAAAGTGATTTTCATGCTTCCAGGGGCTCGGGAAGTTAATTAAATACCATTTGGAGGCATTTAATGTTCGAGCAAAAACGGCTGATTTTCGACAAAAGAGATAACACCCCCCCATTACGTCATGCTTCAGAAATGTGGAAAATGGTCCGTTTTCAAATGTTTTATTTTTGAACGTCAGTTCACATTTGTAGGTGGATCATCAGTGTTAGAGCTAAAATTAGCATGTTTAAAGTGATTGTCATGCTTCCAGGGGCCCAAAACACAAGATTTATGGAATGGTTAAAAGTGCATGAAAATGGCCAATTTACTCACTCTGAGTTCTCAAAAAGGGTTTCTTCACCCCGGGAAGTTAATTAAATACCATTTGGAGGCATTTAATGTTAGAGCAAAAACGGCTGATTTTCGACAAAAGAGATAACACCCCCCTATTACGTCATGCTTCAGAAATGTGGAAAATGGTCCGTTTTCAAATGTTTTATTTTTGAACGTCAGTTCACATTTGTAGGTGGATCATCAGTGTTAGAGCTAAAATTAGCATGTTTAAAGTGATTTTCATGCTTCCAGGGGCCCACAACACAAGATTTATGGAATGGTTAAAAGTGCATGAAAATGGCCAATTTACTCACTCTGAGTTCTCAAAAAGGGTTTCTTCACCCCGGGAAGTTAATTAAATACCATTTGGAGGCATTTAATGTTAGAGCAAAAACGGCTGATTTTCGACAAAAGAGATAACACCCCCCCATTACGTCATGCTTCAGAAATGTGGAAAATGGTCCGTTTTCAAATGTTTTATTTTTGAACGTCAGTTCACATTTGTAGGTGGATCATCAGTGTTAGAGCTAAAATTAGCACGTTTAAAGTGATTTTCATGCTTCCAGGGGCCCAAAACACAAGATTTATGGAATGGTTAAAAGTGCATTAAAATGGCCAATTTACTCACTCTGAGTTCTCAAAAAGGGTTTCTTCACCACTGGAAGTTAATTAAATACCATTTGGAGGCATTTAATGTTAGAGCAAAAACGGCTGATTTTCGACAAAAGAGATAACACCCCCCCATTACTTCATGCTTCAGAAATGTGGAAAATGGTCCGTTTTCAAATGTTTTATTTTTGAACGTCAGTTCACATTTGTAGGTGGATCATCAGTGTTAGAGCTAAAATTAGCATGTTTAAAGTGATTTTCATGCTTCTTGGGGCCCAAAACACAAGATTTATGGAATGGTTAAAAGTGCATGAAAATGGCCAATTTACTCACTCTGAGTTCTCAAAAAGGGTTTCTTCACCCCGGGAAGTTAATTAAATACCATTTGGAGGCATTTAATGTTAGAGCAAAAACGGCAGATTTTCGACAAAAGAGATAACACCCCCCCCATTACGTCATGCTTCAGAAATGTGGAAAATGTTCCGTTTTCAAATGTTTTATTTTTGAACGTCAGCTCACATTTGTAGGTGGATCATCAGTGTTAGAGCTAAAATTAGCATGTTTAAAGTGATTTTCATGCTTCCAGGGGCTCGGGAAGTGAAATAAATACCATTTGGAGGCATTTAATGTTCGAGCAAAAACGGCTGATTTTCGACAAAAGAGATAACACCCCCCCATTACGTCATGCTTCAGAAATGTGGAAAATGGTCCGTTTTCAAATGTTTTATTTTTGAACGTCAGTTCACATTTGTAGGTGGATCATCAGTGTTAGAGCTAAAATTAGCATGTTTAAAGTGATTTTCATGCTTCCAGGGGCTCGGGAAGTTAATTAAATACCATTTGGAGGCATTTAATGTTCGAGCAAAAACGGCTGATTTTCGACAAAAGAGATAACACCCCCCCATTACGTCATGCTTCAGAAATGTGGAAAATGGTCCGTTTTCAAATGTTTTATTTTTGAACGTCAGTTCACATTTGTAGGTGGATCATCAGTGTTAGAGCTAAAATTAGCATGTTTAAAGTGATTTTCATGCTTCCAGGGGCTCGGGAAGTGAAATAAATACCATTTGGAGGCATTTAATGTTAGAGCAAAAACGGCTGATTTTCCACAAAAGAGATAACACCCCCCCATTACGTCATGCTTCAGAAATGTGGAAAATGGTCCGTTTTCAAATGTTTTATTTTTGAACGTCAGTTCACATTTGTAGGTGGATCATCAGTGTTAGAGCTAAAATTAGCATGTTTAAAGTGATTTTCATGCTTCTTGGGGCCCAAAACACATGATTAATGGAATGGTTAAAAGTGCATGAAAATGGCCAATTTACTCACTCTGAGTTCTCAAAAAGGGTTTCTTCACCCCGGGAAGTTAATTAAATACCATTTGGAGGCATTTAATGTTCGAGCAAAAACGGCTGATTTTCGACAAAAGAGATAACACCCCCCCATTACGTCATGCTTCAGAAATGTGGAAAATGGTCCGTTTTAAAATGTTTTATTTTTGAATGTCAGTTCACATTTGAAAGTGGATCATCAGTGTTAGAGCTAAAATTAGCATGTTTAAAGTGATTTTCATGCTTCCAGGGGCCCAAAACACAAGATTTATGGAATGGTTAAAAGTGCATGAAAATGGCCAATTTACTCACTCTGAGTTCTCAAAAAGGGTTTCTTCACCCCGGGAAGTTAATTAAATACCATTTGGAGGCATTTAATGTTAGAGCAAAAACGGCTGATTTTCGACAAAAGAGATAACACCCCCCATTACGTCATGCTTCAGAAATGTGGAAAATGGTCCGTTTTCAAATGTTTTATTTTTGAACGTCAGTTCACATTTGTAGGTGGATCATCAGTGTTAGAGCTAAAATTAGCATGTTTAAAGTGATTTTCATGCTTCCAGGGGCCCAAAACACAAGATTTATGGAATGGTTAAAAGTGCATTAAAATGGCCAATTTACTCACTCTGAGTTCTCAAAAAGGGTTTCTTCACCACGGGAAGTTAATTAAATACCATTTGGAGGCATTTAATGTTAGAGCAAAAACGGCTGATTTTCGACAAAAGAGATAACACCCCCCCATTACTTCATGCTTCAGAAATGTGGAAAATGGTCCGTTTTCAAATGTTTTATTTTTGAACGTCAGTTCACATTTGTAGGTGGATCATCAGTGTTAGAGCTAAAATTAGCATGTTTAAAGTGATTTTCATGCTTCTTGGGGCCCAAAACACAAGATTTATGGAATGGTTAAAAGTGCATGAAAATGGCCAATTTACTCACTCTGAGTTCTCAAAAAGGGTTTCTTCACCCCGGGAAGTTAATTAAATACCATTTGGAGGCATTTAATGTTAGAGCAAAAACGGCTGATTTTCGACAAAAGAGATAACACCCCCCCATTACGTCATGCTTCAGAAATGTGGAAAATGTTCCGTTTTCAAATGTTTTATTTTTGAACGTCAGCTCACATTTGTAGGTGGATCATCAGTGTTAGAGCTAAAATTAGCATGTTTAAAGTGATTTTCATGCTTCCAGGGGCTCGGGAAGTGAAATAAATACCATTTGGAGGCATTTAATGTTCGAGCAAAAACGGCTGATTTTCGACAAAAGAGATAACACCCCCCCATTACGTCATGCTTCAGAAATGTGGAAAATGGTCCATTTTCAAATGTTTTATTTTTGAACGTCAGTTCACATTTGTAGGTGGATCATCAGTGTTAGAGCTAAAATTAGCATGTTTAAAGTGATTTTCATGCTTCCAGTGGCTCGGGAAGTTAATTAAATACCATTTGGAGGCATTTAATGTTCGAGCAAAAACGGCTGATTTTCAACAAAAGAGATAACACCCCCCCATTACGTCATGCTTCAGAAATGTGGAAAATGGTCCGTTTTCAAATGTTTTATTTTTGAACGTCAGTTCACATTTGTAGGTGGATCATCAGTGTTAGAGCTAAAATTAGCATGTTTAAAGTGATTTTCATGCTTCCAGGGGCTCGGGAAGTGAAATAAATACCATTTGGAGGCATTTAATGTTAGAGCAAAAACGGCTGATTTTCCACAAAAGAGATAACACCCCCCCATTACGTCATGCTTCAGAAATGTGGAAAATGGTCCGTTTTCAAATGTTTTATTTTTGAACGTCAGTTCACATTTGTAGGTGGATCATCAGTGTTAGAGCTAAAATTAGCATGTTTAAAGTGATTTTCATGCTTCTTGGGGCCCAAAACACATGATTAATGGAATGGTTAAAAGTGCATGAAAATGGCCAATTTACTCACTCTGAGTTCTCAAAAAGGGTTTCTTCACCCCGGGAAGTTAATTAAATACCATTTGGAGGCATTTAATGTTCGAGCAAAAACGGCTGATTTTCGACAAAAGAGATAACACCCCCCCATTACGTCATGCTTCAGAAATGTGGAAAATGGTCCGTTTTCAAATGTTTTATTTTTGAATGTCAGTTCACATTTGTAAGTGGATCATCAGTGTTAGAGCTAAAATTAGCATGTTTAAAGTGATTTTCATGCTTCCAGGGGCCCAAAACACAAGATTTATGGAATGGTTAAAAGTGCATGAAAATGGCCAATTTACTCACTCTGAGTTCTCAAAAAGGGTTTCTTCACCCCGGGAAGTTAATTAAATACCATTTGGAGGCATTTAATGTTAGAGCAAAAACGGCTGATTTTCGACAAAAGAGATAACACCCCCCCATTACGTCATGCTTCAGAAATGTGGAAAATGGTCCGTTTTCAAATGTTTTATTTTTGAACGTCAGTTCACATTTGTAGGTGGATCATCAGTGTTAGAGCTAAAATTAGAATGTTTAAAGTGATTTTCATGCTTCCGGGGCCCAAAACACAAGATTTATGGAATGGTTAAAAGTGCATGAAAATGGCCAATTTACTCACTCTGAGTTCTCAAAAAGGGTTTCTTCACCACGGGAAGTTAATTAAATACCATTTGGAGGCATTTAATGTTAGAGCAAAAACGGCTGATTTTCGACAAAAGAGATAACACCCCCCCATTACGTCATGCTTCAGAAATGTGGAAAATGGTCCGTTTTCAAATGTTTTATTTTTGAACGTCAGTTCACATTTGTAGGTGGATCATCAGTGTTAGAGCTAAAATTAGCATGTTTAAAGTGATTTTCATGCTTCTTGGGGCCCAAAACACAAGATTTATGGAATGGTTAAAAGTGCATGAAAATGGCCAATTTACTCACTCTGAGTTCTCAAAAAGGGTTTCTTCACCCCGGGAAGTTAATTAAATACCATTTGGAGGCATTTAATGTTAGAGCAAAAACGGCTAATTTTCGACAAAAGAGATAACACCCCCCCATTATGTCATGCTTCAGAAATGTGGAAAATGGTCCGTTTTCAAATGTTTTATTTTTGAACGTCAGCTCACATTTGTAGGTGGATCATCAGTGTTAGAGCTAAAATTAGCATGTTTAAAGTGATTTTCATGCTTCCAGGGGCTCGGGAAGTGAAATAAATACCATTTGGAGGCATTTAATGTTCGAGCAAAAACGGCTGATTTTCGACAAAAGAGATAACACCCCCCCATTACGTCATGCTTCAGAAATGTGGAAAATGGTCCGTTTTCAAATGTTTTATTTTTGAACGTCAGTTCACTTTTGTAGGTGGATCATCAGTGTTAGAGCTAAAATTAGCATGTTTAAAGTGATTTTCATGCTTCCAGGGGCTCGGGAAGTTAATTAAATACCATTTGGAGGCATTTAATGTTCGAGCAAAAACGGCTGATTTTCGACAAAAGAGATAACACCCCCCCATTACGTCATGCTTCAGAAATGTGGAAAATGGTCCGTTTTCAAATGTTTTATTTTTGAACGTCAGTTCACATTTGTATGGGGATCATCAGTGTTAGAGCTAAAATTAGCATGTTTAAAGTGATTTTCATGCTTCCAGGGGCTCGGGAAGTGAAATAAATACCATTTGGAGGCATTTAATGTTAGAACAAAAACGGCTGATTTTCCACAAAAGAGATAACACCCCCCCATTACGTCATACTTCAGAAATGTGGAAAATGGTCCGTTTTCAAATGTTTTATTTTTGAACGTCAGTTCACATTTGTAGGTGGATCATCAGTGTTAGAGCTAAAATTAGCATGTTTAAAGTGATTTTCATGCTTCTTGGGGCCCAAAACACATGATTAATGGAATGGTTAAAAGTGCATGAAAATGGCCAATTTACTCACTCTGAGTTCTCAAAAAGGGTTTCTTCACCCCGGGAAGTTAATTAAATACCATTTGGAGGCATTTAATGTTCGAGCAAAAACGGCTGATTTTCAACAAAAGAGATAACACCCCCCCATTACGTCATGCTTCAGAAATGTGGAAAATGGTCCGTTTTCAAATGTTTTATTTTTGAACGTCAGTTCACATTTGTAGGTGGATCATCAGTGTTAGAGCTAAAATTAGCATGTTTAAAGTGATTTTCATGCTTCCAGGGACCCAAAACACAAGATTTATGGAA
This sequence comes from Lissotriton vulgaris, assembly GCF_964263255.1. Classification (NCBI taxonomy): domain Eukaryota; kingdom Metazoa; phylum Chordata; class Amphibia; order Caudata; family Salamandridae; genus Lissotriton; species Lissotriton vulgaris. The sequence continues at coordinate 548,999 of NW_028242601.1, forward strand.
TGGTTAAAAGTGCATGAAAATGGCCAATTTATTCACTCTGAGTTCTCAAAAAGGGTTTCTTCACCCCGGGAAGTTAATTAAATACCATTTGGAGGCATTTAATGTTAGAGCAAAAACGGCTGATTTTCGACAAAAGAGATAACACCCCCCCCATTACGTCATGCTTCAGAAATGTGGAAAATGGTCCGTTTTCAAATGTTTTATTTTTGAACGTCAGTTCACATTTGTAGGTGGATCATCAGTGTTAGAGCTAAAATTAGCATGTTTAAAGTGATTTTCATGCTTCCAGGGGCTCGGGAAGTTAATTAAATACCATTTGGAGGCATTTAATGTTCGAGCAAAAACGGCTGATTTTCGACAAAAGAGATAACACCCCCCCCATTACGTCATGCTTCAGAAATGTGGAAAATGGTCCGTTTTCAAATGTTTTATTTTTGAACGTCAGTTCACATTTGTAGGTGGATCATCAGTGTTAGAGCTAAAATTAGCATGTTTAAAGTGATTTTCATGCTTCCAGGGGCTCGGGAAGTGAAATAAATACCATTTGGAGGCATTTAATGTTAGAGCAAAAACGGCTGATTTTCCACAAAAGAGATAACACCCCCCCATTACGTCATGCTTCAGAAATGTGGAAAATGGTCCGTTTTCAAATGTTTTATTTTTGAACGTCAGTTCACATTTGTAGGTGGATCATCAGTGTTAGAGCTAAAATTAGCATGTTTAAAGTGATTTTCATGCTTCTTGGGGCCCAAAACACATGATTAATGGAATGGTTAAAAGTGCATGAAAATGGCCAATTTACTCACTCTGAGTTCTCAAAAAGGGTTTCTTCACCCCGGGAAGTTAATTAAATACCATTTGGAGGCATTTAATGTTCGAGCAAAAACGGCTGATTTTCGACAAAAGAGATAACACCCCCCCATTACGTCATGCTTCAGAAATGTGGAAAATGGTCCGTTTTCAAATGTTTTATTTTTGAACGTCAGTTCACATTTGTAGGTGGATCATCAGTGTTAGAGCTAAAATTAGCATGTTTAAAGTGATTTTCATGCTTCCAGGGGCCCAAAACACAAGATTTATGGAATGGTTAAAAGTGCATGAAAATGGCCAATTTATTCACTCTGAGTTCTCAAAAAGGGTTTCTTCACCCCGGGAAGTTAATTAAATACCATTTGGAGGCATTTAATGTTAGAGCAAAAACGGCTGATTTTCGACAAAAGAGATAACACCCCCCCATTACGTCATGCTTCAGAAATGTGGAAAATGGTCCGTTTTCAAATGTTTTATTTTTGAACGTCAGTTCACATTTGTAGGTGGATCATCAGTGTTAGAGCTAAAATTAGCATGTTTAAAGTGATTTTCATGCTTCCAGGGGCTCGGGAAGTGAAATAAATACCATTTGGAGGCATTTAATGTTCGAGCAAAAACGGCTGATTTTTGACAAAAGAGATAACACCCCCCCATTACGTCATGCTTCAGAAATGTGGAAAATGGTCCGTTTTCAAATGTTTTATTTTTGAACGTCAGTTCACATTTGTAGGTGGATCATCAGTGTTAGAGCTAAAATTAGCATGTTTAAAGTGATTTTCATGCTTCCAGGGGCTCGGGAAGTTAATTAAATACCATTTGGAGGCATTTGATGTTCGAGCAAAAACGGCTGATTTTCGACAAAAGAGAAAACACCCCCCCATTAAGTCATGCTTCAGAAATGTGGAAAATGGTCCGTTTTCAAACGTTTTATTTTTGAACGTCAGTTCACATTTGTAGGTGGATCATCAGTGTTAGAGCTAAAATTAGCATGTTTAAAGTGATTTTCATGCTTCCAGGGGCTCGGGAAGTGAAATAAATACCATTTGGAGGCATTTAATGTTAGAGCAAAAACGGCTGATTTTCCACAAAAGAGATAACACCCCCCCATTACGTCATGCTTCAGAAATGTGGAAAATGGTCCGTTTTCAAATGTTTTATTTTTGAACGTCAGTTCACATTTGTAGGTGGATCATCAGTGTTAGAGCTAAAATTAGCATGTTTAAAGTGATTTTCATGCTTCTTGGGGCCCAAAACACATGATTAATGGAATGGTTAAAAGTGCATGAAAATGGCCAATTTACTCACTCTGAGTTCTCAAAAAGGGTTTCTTCACCCCGGGAAGTTAATTAAATACCATTTGGAGGCATTTAATGTTCGAGCAAAAACGGCTGATTTTCGACAAAAGAGATAACACCCCCCCATTACGTCATGCTTCAGAAATGTGGAAAATGGTCCGTTTTCAAATGTTTTATTTTTGAACGTCAGTTCACATTTGTAGGTGGATCATCAGTGTTAGAGCTAAAATTAGCATGTTTAAAGTGATTTTCATGCTTCCAGGGGCCCAAAACACAAGATTTATGGAATGGTTAAAAGTGCATGAAAATGGCCAATTTACTCACTCTGAGTTCTCAAAAAGGGTTTCTTCACCCCGGGAAGTTAATTAAATACCATTTGGAGGCATTTAATGTTAGAGCAAAAACGGCTGATTTTCGACAAAAGAGATAACACCCCCCCATTACGTCATGCTTAAGAAATGTGGAAAATGGTCCGTTTTCAAATGTTTTATTTTTGAACGTCAGTTCACATTTGTAGGTGGATCATCAGTGTTAGAGCTAAAATTAGCATGTTTAAAGTGATTTTCATGCTTCCAGGGGCTCGGGAAGTGAAATAAATACCATTTGGAGGCATTTATTGTTCGAGCAAAAACGGCTGATTTTCGACAAAAGAGATAACACCCCCCCATTACGTCATGCTTCAGAAATGTGGAAAATGGTCCGTTTTCAAATGTTTTATTTTTGAACGTCAGTTCACATTTGTAGGTGGATCATCAGTGTTAGAGCTAAAATTAGCATGTTTAAAGTGATTTTCATGCTTCCAGGGGCCCAAAACACAAGATTTATGGAATGGTTAAAAGTGCATGAAAATGGCCAATTTACTCACTCTGAGTTCTCAAAAAGGGTTTCTTCACCCCGGGAAGTTAATTAAATACCATTTGGAGGCATTTAATGTTAGAGCAAAAACGGCTGATTTTCGACAAAAGAGATAACACCCCCCCATTACGTCATGCTTCAGAAATGTGGAAAATGGTCCGTTTTCAAATGTTTCATTTTTGAACGTCAGTTCACATTTGTAGGTGGATCATCAGTGTTAGAGCTAAAATTAGCATGTTTAAAGTGATTTTCATGCTTCCAGGGGCTCGGGAAGTGAAATAAATACCATTTGGAGGCATTTAATGTTCGAGCAAAAACGGCTGATTTTCGACAAAAGAGATAACACCCCCCCATTACGTCATGCTTCAGAAATGTGGAAAATGGTCCGTTTTCAAATGTTTTATTTTTGAACGTCAGTTCACATTTGTAGGTGGATCATCAGTGTTAAAGCTAAAATTAGCATGTTTAAAGTGATTTTCATGCTTCCAGGGGCTCGGGAAGTTAATTAAATACCATTTGGAGGCATTTAATGTTAGAGCAAAAACGGCTGATTTTCCACAAAAGAGATAACACCCCCCCATTACGTCATGCTTCAGAAATGTGGAAAATGGTCCGTTTTCAAATGTTTTATTTTTGAACGTCAGTTCACATTTGTAGGTGGATCATCAGTGTTAGAGCTAAAATTAGCATGTTTAAAGTGATTTTCATGCTTCTTGGGGCCCAAAACACATGATTAATGGAATGGTTAAAAGTGCATGAAAATGGCCAATTTACTCACTCTGAGTTCTCAAAAAGGGTTTCTTCACCCCGGGAAGTTAATTAAATACCATTTGGAGGCATTTAATGTTCGAGCAAAAACGGCTGATTTTCGACAAAAGAGATAACACCCCCCCATTACGTCATGCTTCAGAAATGTGGAAAATGGTCCGTTTTCAAATGTTTTATTTTTGAACGTCAGTTCACATTTGTAGGTGGATCATCAGTGTTAGAGCTAAAATTAGCATGTTTAAAGTGATTTTCATGCTTCCAGGGGCCCAAAACACAAGATTTATGGAATGGTTAAAAGTGCATGAAAATGGCCAATTTATTCACTCTGAGTTCTCAAAAAGGGTTTCTTCACCCCGGGAAGTTAATTAAATACCATTTGGAGGCATTTAATGTTAGAGCAAAAACGGCTGATTTTCGACAAAAGAGATAACACCCCCCCATTACGTCATGCTTCAGAAATGTGGAAAATGGTCCGTTTTCAAATGTTTTATTTTTGAACGTCAGTTCACATTTGTAGGTGGATCATCAGTGTTAGAGCTAAAATTAGCATGTTTAAAGTGATTTTCATGCTTCCAGGGGCTCGGGAAGTGAATTAAATACCATTTGGAGGCATTTAATGTTCGAGCAAAAACGGCTGATTTTTGACAAAAGAGATAACACCCCCCCATTACGTCATGCTTCAGAAATGTGGAAAATGGTCCGTTTTCAAATGTTTTATTTTTGAACGTCAGTTCACATTTGTAGGTGGATCATCAGTGTTAGAGCTAAAATTAGCATGTTTAAAGTGATTTTCATGCTTCCAGGGGCTCGGGAAGTTAATTAAATACCATTTGGAGGCATTTGATGTTCGAGCAAAAACGGCTGATTTTCGACAAAAGAGAAAACACCCCCCCATTACGTCATGCTTCAGAAATGTGGAAAATGGTCCGTTTTCAAACGTTTTATTTTTGAACGTCAGTTCACATTTGTAGGTGGATCATCAGTGTTAGAGCTAAAATTAGCATGTTTAAAGTGATTTTCATGCTTCCAGGGGCTCGGGAAGTGAAATAAATACCATTTGGAGGCATTTAATGTTAGAGCAAAAACGGCTGATTTTCCACAAAAGAGATAACACCCCCCCATTACGTCATGCTTCAGAAATGTGGAAAATGGTCCGTTTTCAAATGTTTTATTTTTGAACGTCAGTTCACATTTGTAGGTGGATCATCAGTGTTAGAGCTAAAATTAGCATGTTTAAAGTGATTTTCATGCTTCTTGGGGCCCAAAACACATGATTAATGGAATGGTTAAAAGTGCATGAAAATGGCCAATTTACTCACTCTGAGTTCTCAAAAAGGGTTTCTTCACCCCGGGAAGTTAATTAAATACCATTTGGAGGCATTTAATGTTCGAGCAAAAACGGCTGATTTTCGACAAAAGAGATAACACCCCCCCATTACGTCATGCTTCAGAAATGTGGAAAATGGTCCGTTTTCAAATGTTTTATTTTTGAACGTCAGTTCACATTTGTAGGTGGATCATCAGTGTTAGAGCTAAAATTAGCATGTTTAAAGTGATTTTCATGCTTCCAGGGGCCCAAAACACAAGATTTATGGAATGGTTAAAAGTGCATGAAAATGGCCAATTTACTCACTCTGAGTTCTCAAAAAGGGTTTCTTCACCCCGGGAAGTTAATTAAATACCATTTGGAGGCATTTAATGTTAGAGCAAAAACGGCTGATTTTCGACAAAAGAGATAACACCCCCCCATTACGTCATGCTTAAGAAATGTGGAAAATGGTCCGTTTTCAAATGTTTTATTTTTGAACGTCAGTTCACATTTGTAGGTGGATCATCAGTGTTAGAGCTAAAATTAGCATGTTTAAAGTGATTTTCATGCTTCCAGGGGCTCGGGAAGTGAAATAAATACCATTTGGAGGCATTTAATGTTCGAGCAAAAACGGCTGATTTTCGACAAAAGAGATAACACCCCCCCATTACGTCATGCTTCAGAAATGTGGAAAATGGTCCGTTTTCAAATGTTTTATTTTTGAACGTCAGTTCACATTTGTAGGTGGATCATCAGTGTTAAAGCTAAAATTAGCATGTTTAAAGTGATTTTCATGCTTCCAGGGGCTCGGGAAGTTAATTAAATACCATTTGGAGGCATTTAATGTTCGAGCAAAAACGGCTGATTTTCGACAAAAGAGATAACACCCCCCCATTACGTCATGCTTCAGAAATGTGGAAAATGGTCCGTTTTCAAATGTTTTATTTTTGAACGTCAGTTCACATTTGTAGGTGGATCATCAGTGTTAGAGCTAAAATTAGCATGTTTAAAGTGATTTTCATGCTTCCAGGGGCCCAAAACACAAGATTTATGGAATGGTTAAAAGTGCATGAAAATGGCCAATTTACTCACTCTGAGTTCTCAAAAAGGGTTTCTTCACCCCGGGAAGTTAATTAAATACCATTTGGAGGCATTTAATGTTAGAGCAAAAACGGCTGATTTTCGACAAAAGAGATAACACCCCCCTATTACGTCATGCTTCAGAAATGTGGAAAATGGTCCGTTTTCAAATGTTTTATTTTTGAACGTCAGTTCACATTTGTAGGTGGATCATCAGTGTTAGAGCTAAAATTAGCATGTTTAAAGTGATTTTCATGCTTCCAGGGGCCCACAACACAAGATTTATGGAATGATTAAAAGTGCATGAAAATGGCCAATTTACTCACTCTGAGTTCTCAAAAAGGGTTTCTTCACCCCGGGAAGTTAATTAAATACCATTTGGAGGCATTTAATGTTAGAGCAAAAACGGCTGATTTTCGACAAAAGAGATAACACCCCCCCATTACGTCATGCTTCAGAAATGTGGAAAATGGTCCGTTTTCAAATGTTTTATTTTTGAACGTCAGTTCACATTTGTAGGTGGATCATCAGTGTTAGAGCTAAAATTAGCACGTTTAAAGTGATTTTCATGCTTCCAGGGGCCCAAAACACAAGATTTATGGAATGGTTAAAAGTGCATTAAAATGGCCAATTTACTCACTCTGAGTTCTCAAAAAGGGTTTCTTCACCACGGGAAGTTAATTAAATACCATTTGGAGGCATTTAATGTTAGAGCAAAAACGGCTGATTTTCGACAAAAGAGATAACACCCCCCCATTACTTCATGCTTCAGAAATGTGGAAAATGGTCCGTTTTCAAATGTTTTATTTTTGAACGTCAGTTCACATTTGTAGGTGGATCATCAGTGTTAGAGCTAAAATTAGCATGTTTAAAGTGATTTTCATGCTTCTTGGGGCCCAAAACACAAGATTTATGGAATGGTTAAAAGTGCATGAAAATGGCCAATTTACTCACTCTGAGTTCTCAAAAAGGGTTTCTTCACCCCGGGAAGTTAATTAAATACCATTTGGAGGCATTTAATGTTAGAGCAAAAACGGCAGATTTTCGACAAAAGAGATAACACCCCCCCCATTACGTCATGCTTCAGAAATGTGGAAAATGTTCCGTTTTCAAATGTTTTATTTTTGAATGTCAGCTCACATTTGTAGGTGGATCATCAGTGTTAGAGCTAAAATTAGCATGTTTAAAGTGATTTTCATGCTTCCAGGGGCTCGGGAAGTGAAATAAATACCATTTGGAGGCATTTAATGTTCGAGCAAAAACGGCTGATTTTCGACAAAAGAGATAACACCCCCCCATTACGTCATGCTTCAGAAATGTGGAAAATGGTCCGTTTTCAAATGTTTTATTTTTGAACGTCAGTTCACATTTGTAGGTGGATCATCAGTGTTAGAGCTAAAATTAGCATGTTTAAAGTGATTTTCATGCTTCCAGGGGCTCGGGAAGTTAATTAAATACCATTTGGAGGCATTTAATGTTCGAGCAAAAACGGCTGATTTTCGACAAAAGAGATAACACCCCCCCATTACGTCATGCTTCAGAAATGTGGAAAATGGTCCGTTTTCAAATGTTTTATTTTTGAACGTCAGTTCACATTTGTAGGTGGATCATCAGTGTTAGAGCTAAAATTAGCATGTTTAAAGTGATTTTCATGCTTCCAGGGGCTCGGGAAGTGAAATAAATACCATTTGGAGGCATTTAATGTTAGAGCAAAAACGGCTGATTTTCCACAAAAGAGATAACACCCCCCCATTACGTCATGCTTCAGAAATGTGGAAAATGGTCCGTTTTCAAATGTTTTATTTTTGAACGTCAGTTCACATTTGTAGGTGGATCATCAGTGTTAGAGCTAAAATTAGCATGTTTAAAGTGATTTTCATGCTTCTTGGGGCCCAAAACACATGATTAATGGAATGGTTAAAAGTGCATGAAAATGGCCAATTTACTCACTCTGAGTTCTCAAAAAGGGTTTCTTCACCCCGGGAAGTTAATTAAATACCATTTGGAGGCATTTAATGTTCGAGCAAAAACGGCTGATTTTCGACAAAAGAGATAACACCCCCCCATTACGTCATGCTTCAGAAATGTGGAAAATGGTCCGTTTTCAAATGTTTTATTTTTGAACGTCAGTTCACATTTGTAGGTGGATCATCAGTGTTAGAGCTAAAATTAGCATGTTTAAAGTGATTTTCATGCTTCCAGGGGCCCAAAACACAAGATTTATGGAATGGTTAAAAGTGCATGAAAATGGCCAATTTATTCACTCTGAGTTCTCAAAAAGGGTTTCTTCACCCCGGGAAGTTAATTAAATACCATTTGGAGGCATTTAATGTTAGAGCAAAAACGGCTGATTTTCGACAAAAGAGATAACACCCCCCCATTACGTCATGCTTCAGAAATGTGGAAAATGGTCCGTTTTCAAATGTTTTATTTTTGAACGTCAGTTCACATTTGTAGGTGGATCATCAGTGTTAGAGCTAAAATTAGCATGTTTAAAGTGATTTTCATGCTTCCAGGGGCTCGGGAAGTTAATTAAATACCATTTGGAGGCATTTGATGTTCGAGCAAAAACGGCTGATTTTCGACAAAAGAGATAACACTCCCCATTACGTCATGCTTCAGAAATGTGGAAAATGGTCCGTTTTCAAATGTTTTATTTTTGAACGTCAGTTCACATTTGTAGGTGGATCATCAGTGTTAGAGCTAAAATTAGCATGTTTAAAGTAATTTTCATGCTTCCAGGGGCTCGGGAAGTGAAATAAATACCATTTGGAGGCATTTAATGTTAGAGCAAAAACAGCTGATTTTCCACAAAAGAGATAACACCCCCCCATTACGTCATGCTTCAGAAATGTGGAAAATGGTCCGTTTTCAAATGTTTTATTTTTGAACGTCAGTTCACATTTGTAGGTGGATCATCAGTGTTAGAGCTAAAATTAGCATGTTTAAAGTGATTTTCATGCTTCTTCGGGCCCAAAACACATGATTAATGGAATGGTTAAAAGTGCATGAAAATGGCCAATTTACTCACTCTGAGTTCTCAAAAAGGGTTTCTTCACCCCGGGAAGTTAATTAAATACCATTTGGAGGCATTTAATGTTCGAGCAAAAACGGCTGATTTTCGACAAAAGAGATAACACCCCCCCATTACGTCATGCTTCAGAAATGTGGAAAATGGTCCATTTTCAAATGTTTTATTTTTGAACGTCAGTTCACATTTGTAGGTGGATCATCAGTGTTAGAGCTAAAATTAGCATGTTTAAAGTGATTTTCATGCTTCCAGGGGCCCAAAACACAAGATTTATGGAATGGTTAAAAGTGCATGAAAATGGCCAATTTACTCACTCTGAGTTCTCAAAAAGGGTTTCTTCACCCCGGGAAGTTAATTAAATACCATTTGGAGGCATTTAATGTTAGAGCAAAAACGGCTGATTTTCGACAAAAGAGATAACACCCCCCCATTACGTCATGCTTCAGAAATGTGGAAAATGGTCCGTTTTCAAATGTTTTATTTTTGAACATCAGTTCACATTTGTAGGTGGATCATCAGTGTTAGAGCTAAAATTAGCATGTTTAAAGTGATTTTCATGCTTCCAGGGGCTCGGGAAGTGAAATAAATACCATTTGGAGGCATTTAATGTTCGAGCAAAAACGGCTGATTTTCGACAAAAGAGATAACACCCCCCCATTACGTCATGCTTCAGAAATGTGGAAAATGGTCCGTTTTCAAATGTTTTATTTTTGAACGTCAGTTCACATTTGTAGGTGGATCATCAGTGTTAGAGCTAAAATTAGCATGTTTAAAGTGATTTTCATGCTTCCAGGGGCCCAAAACACAAGATTTATGGAATGGTTAAAAGTGCATGAAAATGGCCAATTTACTCACTCTGAGTTCTCAAAAAGGGTTTCTTCACCCCGGGAAGTTAATTAAATACCATTTGGAGGATTTTAATGTTCGAGCAAAAACGTCTGATTTTCGACGAAAGAGCTAACACCCCCCCATTACGTCATGCTTTAGAAATGTGGAAAATGGTCCGTTTTCAAATGTTTTATTTTTGAACGTCAGTTCACATTTGTAGGTGGATCATCAGTGTTAGAGCTAAAATTAGCATGTTTAAAGTGATTTTCATGCTTCCAGGGGCCCAAAACACAAGATTTATGGAATGGTTAAAAGTGCATGAAAATGGCCAATTTACTCACTCTGAGTTCTCAAAAAGGGTGTCTTCACCCCGGGAAGTTAATTAAATACCATTTGGAGGCATTTAATGTTCGAGCAAAAACGGCTGATTTTCGACAAAAGAGATAACACCCCCCCATTACGTCATGCTTCAGAAATGTGGAAAATGGTCCGTTTTCAAATGTTTTATTTTTGAACGTCAGTTCACATTTGTAGGTGGATCATCAGTGTTAGAGCTAAAATTAGCATGTTTAAAGTGATTTTCATGCTTCCAGGGGCCCAAAACACAAGATTTATGGAATGGTTAAAAGTGCATGAAAATGGCCAATTTACTCACTCTGAGTTCTCAAAAAGGGTTTCTTCACCCCGGGAAGTTAATTAAATACCATTTGGAGGCATTTAATGTTCGAGCAAAAACGGCTGATTTTCGACAAAAGAGATAACACCCCCCCATTACGTCATGCTTCAGAAATGTGGAAAATGGTCCGTTTTCAAATGTTTTATTTTTGAACGTCAGTTCACATTTGTAGGTGGATCATCAGTGTTAGAGCTAAAATCAGCATGTTTAAAGTGATTTTCATGCTTCCAGGGGCCCAAAACACAAGATTTATGGAATGGTTAAAAGTGCATGAAAATGGCCAATTTACTCACTCTGAGTTCTCAAAAAGGGTTTCTTCACCCCGGGAAGTTAATTAAATACCATTTGGAGGATTTTAATGTTCGAGCAAAAACGGCTGATTTTCAACGAAAGAGCTAACACCCCCCCATTACGTCATGCTTTAGAAATGTGGAAAATGGTCTGTTTTCAAATGTTTTATTTTTGAACGTCAGTTCACATTTGTAGGTGGATCATCAGTGTTAGAGCTAAAATTAGCATGTTTAAAGTGATTTTCATGCTTCCAGGGGCCCAAAACACAAGATTTATGGAATGGTTAAAAGTGCATGAAAATGGCCAATTTATTCACTCTGAGTTCTCAAAAAGGGTTTCTTCACCCCGGGAAGTTAATTAAATACCATTTGGAGGCATTTAATGTTAGAGCAAAAACGGCTGATTTTGGACAAAAGAGATAACACCCCCCCATTACGTCATGCTTCAGAAATGTGGAAAATGGTCCGTTTTCAAATGTTTTATTTTTGAACGTTAGTTCACATTTGTAGGTGGATCATCAGTGTTAGAGCTAAAATTAGCATGTTTAAAGTGATTTTCATGCTTCCAGGGGCTCGGGAAGTTAATTAAATACCATTTGGAGGCATTTAATGTTCGAGCAAAAACGGCTGATTTTCGACAAAAGAGATAACACCCCCCCATTACGTCATGCTTCAGAAATGTGGAAAATGGTCCGTTTTCAAATGTTTTATTTTTGAACGTCAGTTCACATTTGTAGGTGGATCATCAGTGTTAGAGCTAAAATTAGCATGTTTAAAGTGATTTTCATGCTTCCAGGGGCTCGGGAAGTGAAATAAATACCATTTGGAGGCATTTAATGTTAGAGCAAAAACGGCTGATTTTCCACAAAAGAGATAACACCCCCCCATTACGTCATGCTTCAGAAATGTGGAAAATGGTCCGTTTTCAAATGTTTTATTTTTGAACGTCAGTTCACATTTGTAGGTGGATCATCAGTGTTAGAGCTAAAATTAGCATGTTTAAAGTGATTTTCATGCTTCCAGGGGCCCAAAACACAAGATTTATGGAATGGTTAAAAGTGCATGAAAATGGCCAATTTACTCACTCTGAGTTCTCAAAAAGGGTTTCTTCACCCCGGGAAGTTAATTAAATACCATTTGGAGGCATTTAATGTTAGAGCAAAAACGGCTGATTTTCGACAAAAGAGATAACACCCCCCCATTACGTCATGCTTCAGAAATGTGGAAAATGGTCCGTTTTCAAATGTTTCATTTTTGAACGTCAGTTCACATTTGTAGGTGGATCATCAGTGTTAGAGCTAAAATTAGCATGTTTAAAGTGATTTTCATGCTTCCAGGGGCTCGGGAAGTGAAATAAATACCATTTGGAGGCATTTAATGTTCGAGCAAAAACGGCTGATTTTCGACAAAAGAGATAACACCCCCCCATTACGTCATGCTTCAGAAATGTGGAAAATGGTCCGTTTTCAAATGTTTTATTTTTGAACGTCAGTTCACATTTGTAGGTGGATCATCAGTGTTAGAGCTAAAATTAGCATGTTTAAAGTGATTTTCATGCTTCCAGGGTCCCAAAACACAAGATTTATGGAATAGTTAAAAGTGCATGAAAATGGCCAATTTACTCACTCTAAGTTCTCAAAAAGGGTTTCTTCACCCCGGGAAGTTAATTAAATACCATTTGGAGGCATTTAATGTTCGAGCAAAAACGGCTGATTTTCGACAAAAGAGATAACACCCCCCCCATTACGTCATGCTTCAGAAATGTGGAAAATGGTCCGTTTTCAAATGTTTTATTTTTGAACGTCAGTTCACATTTGTAGGTGGATCATCAGTGTTAGAGCTAAAATTAGCATGTTTAAAGTGATTTTCATGCTTCCAGGGGCCCAAAACACAAGATTTATGGAATGGTTAAAAGTGCATGAAAATGGCCAATTTACTCACTCTGAGTTCTCAAAAAGGGTTTCTTCACCCCGGGAAGTTAATTAAATACCATTTGGAGGCATTTAATGTTCGAGCAAAAACGGCTGATTTTCGACAAAAGAGATAACACCCCCCCATTACGTCATGCTTCAGAAATGTGGAAAATGGTCCGTTTTCAAATGTTTTATTTTTGAACGTCAGTTCACATTTGTAGGTGGATCATCAGTGTTAGAGCTAAAATTAGCATGTTTAAAGTGATTTTCATGCTTCCAGGGGCCCAAAACACAAGATTTATGGAATGGTTAAAAGTGCATGAAAATGGCCAATTTACTCACTCTGAGTTCTCAAAAAGGGTTTCTTCACCCCGGGAAGTTAATTAAATACCATTTGGAGGCATTTAATGTTAGAGCAAAAACGGCTGATTTTCGACAAAAGAGATAACACCCCCCCATTACGTCATGCTTCAGAAATGTGGAAAATGGTCCGTTTTCAAATGTTTTATTTTTGAACGTCAGTTCACATTTGTAGGTGGATCATCAGTGTTAGAGCTAAAATTAGCATGTTTAAAGTGATGTTCATGCTTCCAGGGGCTCGGGAAGTTAATTAAATACCCTTTGGAGGCATTTAATGTTCGAGCAAAAACGGCTGATTTTCGACAAAAGAGATAACACCCCCCCATTACGTCATGCTTCAGAAATGTGGAAAATGGTCCGTTTTCAAATGTTTTATTTTTGAACGTCAGTTCACATTTGTAGGTGGATCATCAGTGTTAGAGCTAAAATTAGCATGTTTAAAGTGATTTTCATGCTTCCAGGGGCTCGGGAAGTGAAATAAATACCATTTGGAGGCATTTAATGTTCGAGCAAAAACGGCTGATTTTCGACAAAAGAGATAACACCCCCCCATTACGTCATGCTTCAGAAATGTGGAAAATGGTCCGTTTTCAAATGTTTTATTTTTGAACGTCAGTTCACATTTGTAGGTGGATCATCAGTGTTAGAGCTAAAATTAGCATGTTTAAAGTGATTTTCATGCTTCCAGGGGCCCAAAACACAAGATTTATGGAATGGTTAAAAGTGCATGAAAATGGCCAATTTACTCACTCTGAGTTCTCAAAAAGGGTTTCTTCACCCCGGGAAGTTAATTAAATACCATTTGGAGGCATTTAATGTTCGAGCAAAAACGGCTGATTTTCGACAAAAGAGATAACACCCCCCCATTACGTCATGCTTCAGAAATGTGGAAAATGGTCCGTTTTCAAATGTTTTATTTTTGAACGTCAGTTCACATTTGTAGGTGGATCATCAGTGTTAGAGCTAAAATTAGCATGTTTAAAGTGATTTTCATGCTTCCAGGGGCCCAAAACACAAGATTTATGGAATGGTTAAAAGTGCATGAAAATGGCCAATTTACTCACTCTGAGTTCTCAAAAAGGGTTTCTTCCCCCCGGGAAGTTAATTAAATACCATTTGGAGGCATTTAATGTTAGAGCAAAAACGGCTGATTTTCGACAAAAGAGATAACACCCCCCATTACGTCATGCTTCAGAAATGTGGAAAATGGTCCGTTTTCATATGTTTTATTTTTGAACGTCAGTTCACATTTGTAGGTGGATCATCAGTGTTAGAGCTAAAATTAGCATGTTTAAAGTGATTTTCATGCTTCCAGGGGCTCGGGAAGTGAAATAAATACCATTTGGAGGCATTTAATGTTCGAGCAAAAACGGCTGATTTTCGACAAAAGAGATAACACCCCCCCATTACGTCATGCTTCAGAAATGTGGAAAATGGTCCGTTTTCAAATGTTTTATTTTTGAACGTCAGTTCACATTTGTAGGTGGATCATCAGTGTTAGAGCTAAAATTAGCATGTTTAAAGTGATTTTCATGCTTCCAGGGGCCCAAAACACAAGATTTATGGAATGGTTAAAAGTGCATGAAAATGGCCAATTTACTCACTCTGAGTTCTCAAAAAGGGTTTCTTCACCCCGGGAAGTTAATTAAATACCATTTGGAGGCATTTAATGTTCGAGCAAAAACGGCTGATTTTCGACAAAAGAGATAACACCCCCCCATTACGTCATGCTTCAGAAATGTGGAAAATGGTCCGTTTTCAAATGTTTTATTTTTGAACGTCAGTTCACATTTGTAGGTGGATCATCAGTGTTAGAGCTAAAATTAGCATGTTTAAAGTGATTTTCATGCTTCCAGGGGCCCAAAACACAAGATTTATGGAATGGTTAAAAGTGCATGAAAATGGCCAATTTACTCACTCTGAGTTCTCAAAAAGGGTTTCTTCACCCCGGGAAGTTAATTAAATACCATTTGGAGGATTTTAATGTTCGAGCAAAAACGGCTGATTTTTGACGAAAGAGCTAACACCCCCCCATTACGTCATGCTTTAGAAATGTGGAAAATGGTCCGTTTTCAAATGTTTTATTTTTGAACGTCAGTTCACATTTGTAGGTGGATCATCAGTGTTAGAGCTAAAATTAGCATGTTTAAAGTGATTTTCATGCTTCCAGGGGCCCAAAACACAAGATTTATGGAATGGTTAAAAGTGCATGAAAATGGCCAATTTACTCACTCTGAGTTCTCAAAAAGGGTTTCTTCACCCCGGGAAGTTAATTAAATACCATTTGGAGGCATTTAATGTTAGAGCAAAAACGGCTGATTTTGGACAAAAGAGATAACACCCCCCCATTATGTCATGCTTCAGAAATGTGGAAAATGGTCCGTTTTCAAATGTTTTATTTTTGAACGTCAGTTCACATTTGTAGGTGGATCATCAGTGTTAGAGCTAAAATTAGCATGTTTAAAGTGATTTTCATGCTTCCAGGGGCCCAAAACACAAGATTTATGGAATGGTTAAAAGTGCATGAAAATGGCCAATTTACTCACTCTGAGTTCTCAAAAAGGGTTTCTTCACCCCGGGAAGTTAATTAAATACCATTTGGAGGCATTTAATGTTCGAGCAAAAACGGCTGATTTTCGACAAAAGAGATAACACCCCCCCATTACGTCATGCTTCAGAAATGTGGAAAATGGTCCGTTTTCAAATGTTTTATTTTTGAACGTCAGTTCACATTTGTAGGTGGATCATCAGTGTTAGAGCTAAAATTAGCATGTTTAAAGTGATTTTCATGCTTCCAGGGGCCCAAAACACAAGATTTATGGAATGGTTAAAAGTGCATGAAAATGGCCAATTTACTCACTCTGAGTTCTCAAAAAGGGTTTCTTCACCCCGGGAAGTTAATTAAATACCATTTGGAGGCATTTAATGTTAGAGCAAAAACGGCTGATTTTCGACAAAAGAGATAACACCCCCCCATTACGTCATGCTTCAGAAATGTGGAAAATGGTCCGTTTTCAAATGTTTTATTTTTGAACGTCAGTTCACATTTGTAGGTGGATCATCAGTGTTAGAGCTAAAATTAGCATGTTTAAAGTGATTTTCATGCTTCCAGGGGCTCGGGAAGTGAAATAAATACCATTTGGAGGCATTTAATGTTCGAGCAAAAACGGCTGATTTTCGACAAAAGAGATAACACCCCCCCATTACGTCATGCTTCAGAAATGTGGAAAATGGTCCGTTTTCAAATGTTTTATTTTTGAACGTCAGTTCACATTTGTAGGTGGATCATCAGTGTTAGAGCTAAAATTAGCATGTTTAAAGTGATTTTCATGCTTCCAGGGGCCCAAAACACAAGATTTATGGAATGGTTAAAAGTGCATGAAAATGGCCAATTTACTCACTCTGAGTTCTCAAAAAGGGTTTCTTCACCCCGGGAAGTTAATTAAATACCATTTGGAGGATTTTAATGTTCGAGCAAAAACGTCTGATTTTCGACGAAAGAGCTAACACCCCCCCATTACGTCATGCTTTAGAAATGTGGAAAATGGTCCGTTTTCAAATGTTTTATTTTTGAACGTCAGTTCACATTTGTAGGTGGATCATCAGTGTTAGAGCTAAAATTAGCATGTTTAAAGTGATTTTCATGCTTCCAGGGGCCCAAAACACAAGATTTATGGAATGGTTAAAAGTGCATGAAAATGGCCAATTTACTCACTCTGAGTTCTCAAAAAGGGTGTCTTCACCCCGGGAAGTTAATTAAATACCATTTGGAGGCATTTAATGTTCGAGCAAAAACGGCTGATTTTCGACAAAAGAGATAACACCCCCCCATTACGTCATGCTTCAGAAATGTGGAAAATGGTCCGTTTTCAAATGTTTTATTTTTGAACGTCAGTTCACATTTGTAGGTGGATCATCAGTGTTAGAGCTAAAATTAGCATGTTTAAAGTGATTTTCATGCTTCCAGGGGCCCAAAACACAAGATTTATGGAATGGTTAAAAGTGCATGAAAATGGCCAATTTACTCACTCTGAGTTCTCAAAAAGGGTTTCTTCACCCCGGGAAGTTAATTAAATACCATTTGGAGGCATTTAATGTTCGAGCAAAAACGGCTGATTTTCGACAAAAGAGATAACACCCCCCCATTACGTCATGCTTCAGAAATGTGGAAAATGGTCCGTTTTCAAATGTTTTATTTTTGAACGTCAGTTCACATTTGTAGGTGGATCATCAGTGTTAGAGCTAAAATTAGCATGTTTAAAGTGATTTTCATGCTTCCAGGGGCCCAAAACACAAGATTTATGGAATGGTTAAAAGTGCATGAAAATGGCCAATTTACTCACTCTGAGTTCTCAAAAAGGGTTTCTTCACCCCGGGAAGTTAATTAAATACCATTTGGAGGATTTTAATGTTCGAGCAAAAACGGCTGATTTTCGACGAAAGAGCTAACACCCCCCCATTACGTCATGCTTTAGAAATGTGGAAAATGGTCCGTTTTCAAATGTTTTATTTTTGAACGTCAGTTCACATTTGTAGGTGGATCATCAGTGTTAGAGCTAAAATTAGCATGTTTAAAGTGATTTTCATGCTTCCAGGGGCCCAAAACACAAGATTTATGGAATGGTTAAAAGTGCATGAAAATGGCCAATTTACTCACTCTGAGTTCTCAAAAAGGGTTTCTTCACCCCGGGAAGTTAATTAAATACCATTTGGAGGCATTTAATGTTAGAGCAAAAACGGCTGATTTTGGACAAAAGAGATAACACCCCCCCATTACGTCATGCTTCAGAAATGTGGAAAATGGTCCGTTTTCAAATGTTTTATTTTTGAACGTCAGTTCACATTTGTAGGTGGATCATCAGTGTTAGGGCTAAAATTAGCATGTTTAAAGTGATTTTCATGCTTCCAGGGGCTCGGGAAGTTAATTAAATACCATTTGGAGGCATTTAATGTTCGAGCAAAAACGGCTGATTTTCGACAAAAGAGATAACACCCCCCCATTACGTCATGCTTCAGAAATGTGGAAAATGGTCCGTTTTCAAATGTTTTATTTTTGAACGTCAGTTCACATTTGTAGGTGGATCATCAGTGTTAGAGCTAAAATTAGCATGTTTAAAGTGATTTTCATGCTTCCAGGGGCTCGGGATGTGAAATAAATACCATTTGGAGGCATTTAATGTTAGAGCAAAAACGGCTGATTTTCCACAAAAGAGATAACACCCCCCCATTACGTCATGCTTCAGAAATGTGGAAAATGGTCCGTTTTCAAATGTTTCATTTTTGAACGTCAGTTCACATTTGTAGGTGGATCATCAGTGTTAGAGCTAAAATTAGCATGTTTAAAGTGATTTTCATGCTTCCAGGGGCTCGGGAAGGGAAATAAATACCATTTGGAGGCATTTAATGTTCGAGCAAAAACGGCTGATTTTCGACAAAAGAGATAACACCCCCCCATTACGTCATGCTTCAGAAATGTGGAAAATGGTCCGTTTTCAAATGTTTTATTTTTGAACGTCAGTTCACATTTGTAGGTGGATCATCAGTGTTAGAGCTAAAATTAGCATGTTTAAAGTGATTTTCATGCTTCCAGGGTCCCAAAACACAAGATTTATGGAATGGTTAAAAGTGCATGAAAATGGCCAATTTACTCACTCTGAGTTCTCAAAAAGGGTTTCTTCACCCCGGGAAGTTAATTAAATACCATTTGGAGGCATTTAATGTTAGAGCAAAAACGGCTGATTTTCGACAAAAGAGATAACACCCCCCCATTACGTCATGCTTCAGAAATGTGGAAAATGGTCCGTTTTCAAATGTTTCATTTTTGAGCGTCAGTTCACATTTGTAGGTGGATCATCAGTGTTAGAGCTAAAATTAGCATGTTTAAAGTGATTTTCATGCTTCCAGGGGCTCGGGAAGTGAAATAAATACCATTTGGAGGCATTTAATGTTCGAGCAAAAAAGGCTGATTTTCCACAAAAGAGATAACACCCCCCCATTACGTCATGCTTCAGAAATGTGGAAAATGGTCCGGTTTCAAATGTTTTATTTTTGAACGTCAGTTCACATTTGTAGGTGGATCATCAGTGTTAGAGCTAAAATTTGCATGTTTAAAGTGATTTTCATGCTTCCAGGGGCCCAAAACACAAGATTTATGGAATGGTTAAAAGTGCATGAAAATGGCCAATTTACTCACTCTGAGTTCTCAAAAAGGGTTTCTTCACCCCGGGAAGTTAATTAAATACCATTTGGAGGCATTTAATGTTAGAGCAAAAACGGCTGATTTTTGACAAAAGAGATAACACCCCCCCATTACGTCATGCTTCAGAAATGTGGAAAATGGTCCGTTTTCAAATGTTTTATTTTTGAACGTCAGTTCACATTTGTAGGTGGATCATCAGTGTTAGAGCTAAAATTAGCATGTTTAAAGAGATTTTCATGCTTCCAGGGGCCCAAAACACAAGATTTATGGAATGGTTAAAAGTGCATGAAAATGGCCAATTTACTCACTCTGAGTTCTCAAAAAGGGTTTCTTCACCCCGGGAAGTTAATTAAATACCATTTGGAGGCATTTAATGTTAGAGCAAAAACGGCTGATTTTCGACAAAAGAGATAACACCCCCCCATTACGTCATGCTTCAGAAATGTGGAAAATGGTCCGTTTTCAAATGTTTCAGTTTTGAACGTCAGTTCACATTTGTAGGTGGATCATCAGTGTTAGAGCTAAAATTAGCATGTTTAAAGTGATTTTCATGCTTCCAGGGGCTCGGGAAGTTAATTAAATACCATTTGGAGGCATTTAATGTTCGAGCAAAAACGGCTGATTTTCGACAAAAGAGATAACACCCCCCCATTACGTCATGCTTCAGAAATGTGGAAAATGGTCCTTTTTCAAATGTTTTATTTTTGAACGTCAGTTCACATTTGTAGGTGGATCATCAGTGTTAGAGCTAAAATTAGCATGTTTAAAGTGATTTTCATGCTTCCAGGGGCCCAAAACACAAGATTTATGGAATGGTTAAAAGTGCATGAAAATGGCCAATTTACTCACTCTGAGTTCTCAAAAAGGGTTTCTTCACCCCGGGAAGTTAATTAAATACCATTTGGAGGCATTTAATGTTCGAGCAAAAACGGCTGATTTTCGACAAAAGAGATAACACCCCCCCCATTACGTCATGCTTCAGAAATGTGGAAAATGGTCCGTTTTCAAATGTTTTATTTTTGAACGTCAGTTCACATTTGTAGGTGGATCATCAGTGTTAGAGCTAAAATTAGCATGTTTAAAGTGATTTTCATGCTTCCAGGGGCCCAAAACACAAGATTTATGGAATGGTTAAAAGTGCATGAAAATGGCCAATTTACTCACTCTGAGTTCTCAAAAAGGGTTTCTTCACCCCGGGAAGTTAATTAAATACCATTTGGAGGCATTTAATGTTCGAGCAAAAACGGCTGATTTTCGACAAAAGAGATAACACCCCCCCATTACGTCATGCTTCAGAAATGTGGAAAATGGTCCGTTTTCAAATGTTTTATTTTTGAACGTCAGTTCACATTTGTAGGTGGATCATCAGTGTTAGAGCTAAAATTAGCATGTTTAAAGTGATTTTCATGCTTCCAGGGGCCCAAAACACAAGATTTATGGAATGGTTAAAAGTGCATGAAAATGGCCAATTTACTCACTCTAAGTTCTCAAAAAGGGTTTCTTCACCCCGGGAAGTTAATTAAATACCATTGGAGGATTTTAATGTTCGAGCAAAAACGGCTGATTTTCGACGAAAGAGCTAACACCCCCCCATTACGTCATGCTTTAGAAATGTGGAAAATGGTCCATTTTCAAATGTTTTATTTTTGAACGTCAGTTCACATTTGTAGGTGGATCATCAGTGTTAGAGCTAAAATTAGCATGTTTAAAGTGATTTTCATGCTTCCAGGGGCCCAAAATACAAGATTTATGGAATGGTTAAAAGTGCATGAAAATGGCCAATTTACTCACTCTGAGTTCTCAAAAAGGGTTTCTTCACCCCGGGAAGTTAATTAAATACCATTTGGAGGCATTTAATGTTAGAGCAAAAACGGCTGATTTTCGACAAATGAGATAACACCCCCCCATTACGTCATGCTTCAGAAATGTGGAAAATGGTCCGTTTTCAAATGTTTTATTTTTGAACGTCAGTTCACATTTGTAGGTGGATCATCAGTGTTAGAGCTAAAATTAGCATGTTTAAAGTGATTTTCATGCTTCCAGGGGCTCGGGAAGTTAATTAAATACCCTTTGGAGGCATTTAATGTTCGAGCAAAAACGGCTGATTTTCGACAAAAGAGATAACACCCCCCCATTACGTCATGCTTCAGAAATGTGGAAAATGGTCCGTTTTCAAATGTTTTATTTTTGAACGTCAGTTCACATTTGTAGGTGGATCATCAGTGTTAGAGCTAAAATTAGCATGTTTAAAGTGATTTTCATGCTTCCAGGGGCTCGGGAAGTGAAATAAATACCATTTGGAGGCATTTAATGTTAGAGCAAAAACGGCTGATTTTCCACAAAAGAGATAACACCCCCCCATTACGTCATGCTTCAGAAATGTGGAAAATGGTCCGTTTTCAAATGTTTTATTTTTGAACGTCAGTTCACATTTGTAGGTGGATCATCAGTGTTAGAGCTAAAATTAGCATGTTTAAAGTGATTTTCATGCTTCCAGGGGCCCAAAACACAAGATTTATGGAATGGTTAAAAGTGCATGAAAATGGCCAATTTACTCACTCTGAGTTCTCAAAAAGGGTTTCTTCACCCCGGGAAGTTAATTAAATACCATTTGGAGGCATTTAATGTTCGAGCAAAAACGGCTGATTTTCGACAAAAGAGATAACACCCCCCCCATTACGTCATGCTTCAGAAATGTGGAAAATGGTCCGTTTTCAAATGTTTTATTTTTGAACGTCAGTTCACATTTGTAGGTGGATCATCAGTGTTAGAGCTAAAATTAGCATGTTTAAAGTGATTTTCATGTTTCTTGGGGCCCAAAACACAAGATTTATGGAATGGTTAAAAGTGCATGAAAATGGCCAATTTACTCACTCTGAGTTCTCAAAAAGGGTTTCTTCACCCCGGGAAGTTAATTAAATACCATTTGGAGGCATTTAATGTTAGAGCAAAAACGGCAGATTTTCGACAAAAGAGATAACACCCCCCCCATTACGTCATGCTTCAGAAATGTGGAAAATGTTCCGTTTTCAAATGTTTTATTTTTGAATGTCAGCTCACATTTGTAGGTGGATCATCAGTGTTAGAGCTAAAATTAGCATGTTTAAAGTGATTTTCATGCTTCCAGGGGCTCGGGAAGTGAAATAAATACCATTTGGAGGCATTTAATGTTCGAGCAAAAACGGCTGATTTTCGACAAAAGAGATAACACCCCCCCATTACGTCATGCTTCAGAAATGTGGAAAATGGTCCGTTTTCAAATGTTTTATTTTTGAACGTCAGTTCACATTTGTAGGTGGATCATCAGTGTTAGAGCTAAAATTAGCATGTTTAAAGTGATTTTCATGCTTCCAGGGGCTCGGGAAGTTAATTAAATACCATTTGGAGGCATTTAATGTTCGAGCAAAAACGGCTGATTTTCGACAAAAGAGATAACACCCCCCCATTACGTCATGCTTCAGAAATGTGGAAAATGGTCCGTTTTAAAATGTTTTATTTTTGAATGTCAGTTCACATTTGTAAGTGGATCATCAGTGTTAGAGCTAAAATTAGCATGTTTAAAGTGATTTTCATGCTTCCAGGGGCCCAAAACACAAGATTTATGGAATGGTTAAAAGTGCATGAAAATGGCCAATTTACTCACTCTGAGTTCTCAAAAAGGGTTTCTTCACCCCGGGAAGTTAATTAAATACCATTTGGAGGCATTTAATGTTAGAGCAAAAACGGCTGATTTTCGACAAAAGAGATAACACCCCCCCATTACGTCATGCTTAAGAAATGTGGAAAATGGTCCGTTTTCAAATGTTTTATTTTTGAACGTCAGTTCACATTTGTAGGTGGATCATCAGTGTTAGAGCTAAAATTAGCATGTTTAAAGTGATTTTCATGCTTCCAGGGGCCCAAAACACAAGATTTATGGAATGGTTAAAAGTGCATGAAAATGGCCAATTTACTCACTCTGAGTTCTCAAAAAGGGTTTCTTCACCACGGGAAGTTAATTAAATACCATTTGGAGGCATTTAATGTTAGAGCAAAAACGGCTGATTTTCGACAAAAGAGATAACACCCCCCCATTACGTCATGCTTCAGAAATGTGGAAAATGGTCCGTTTTCAAATGTTTTATTTTTGAACGTCAGTTCACATTTGTAGGTGGATCATCAGTGTTAGAGCTAAAATTAGCATGTTTAAAGTGATTTTCATGCTTCTTGGGGCCCAAAATACAAGATTTATGGAATGGTTAAAAGTGCATGAAAATGGCCAATTTACTCACTCTGAGTTCTCAAAAAGGGTTTCTTCACCCCGGGAAGTTAATTAAATACCATTTGGAGGCATTTAATGTTAGAGCAAAAACGGCTAATTTTCGACAAAAGAGATAA
Organism: Lissotriton vulgaris; assembly: GCF_964263255.1. Lineage (NCBI taxonomy): Eukaryota > Metazoa > Chordata > Amphibia > Caudata > Salamandridae > Lissotriton > Lissotriton vulgaris. Next base: position 572,790 of record NW_028242601.1, read on the forward strand.
CACCCCCCCATTATGTCATGCTTCAGAAATGTGGAAAATGGTCCGTTTTCAAATGTTTTATTTTTGAACGTCAGCTCACATTTGTAGGTGGATCATCAATGTTAGAGCTAAAATTAGCATGTTTAAAGTGATTTTCATGCTTCCAGGGGCTCGGGAAGTGAAATAAATACCATTTGGAGGCATTTAATGTTCGAGCAAAAACGGCTGATTTTCGACAAAAGAGATAACACCCCCCCATTACGTCATGCTTCAGAAATGTGGAAAATGGTCCGTTTTCAAATGTTTTATTTTTGAACGTCAGTTCACATTTGTAGGTGGATCATCAGTGTTAGAGCTAAAATTAGCATGTTTAAAGTGATTTTCATGCTTCCAGGGGCTCGGGAAGTTAATTAAATACCATTTGGAGGCATTTAATGTTCGAGCAAAAACGGCTGATTTTCGACAAAAGAGATAACACCCCCCCATTACGTCATGCTTCAGAAATGTGGAAAATGGTCCGTTTTCAAATGTTTTATTTTTGAACGTCAGTTCACATTTGTAGGTGGATCATCAGTGTTAGAGCTAAAATTAGCATGTTTAAAGTGATTTTCATGCTTCCAGGGGCTCGGGAAGTGAAATAAATACCATTTGGAGGCATTTAATGTTCGAGCAAAAACGGCTGATTTTCGACAAAAGAGATAACACCCCCCCATTACGTCATGCTTCAGAAATGTGGAAAATGGTCCGTTTTCAAATGTTTTATTTTTGAACGTCAGTTCACATTTGTAGGTGGATCATCAGTGTTAGAGCTAAAATTAGCATGTTTAAAGTGATTTTCATGCTTCCAGGGGCTCGGGAAGTGAAATAAATACCATTTGGAGGCATTTAATGTTAGAGCAAAAACGGCTGATTTTCCACAAAAGAGATAACACCCCCCCATTACGTCATGCTTCAGAATTGTGGAAAATGGTCCGTTTTCAAATGTTTTATTTTTGAACGTCAGTTCACATTTGTAGGTGGATCATCAGTGTTAGAGCTAAAATTAGCATGTTTAAAGTGATTTTCATGCTTCTTGGGGCCCAAAACACATGATTAATGGAATGGTTAAAAGTGCATGAAAATGGCCAATTTACTCACTCTGAGTTCTCAAAAAGGGTTTCTTCACCCCGGGAAGTTAATTAAATACCATTTGGAGGCATTTAATGTTCGAGCAAAAACGGCTGATTTTCGACAAAAGAGATAACACCCCCCCATTACGTCATGCTTCAGAAATGTGGAAAATGGTCCGTTTTCAAATGTTTTATTTTTGAACGTCAGTTCACATTTGTAGGTGGATCATCAGTGTTAGAGCTAAAATTAGCATGTTTAAAGTGATTTTCATGCTTCCAGGGGCCCAAAACACAAGATTTATGGAATGGTTAAAAGTGCATGAAAATGGCCAATTTATTCACTCTGAGTTCTCAAAAAGGGTTTCTTCACCCCGGGAAGTTAATTAAATACCATTTGGAGGCATTTAATGTTAGAGCAAAAACGGCTGATTTTCGACAAAAGAGATAACACCCCCCCATTACGTCATGCTTCAGAAATGTGGAAAATGGTCCGTTTTCAAATGTTTTATTTTTGAACGTCAGTTCACATTTGTAGGTGGATCATCAGTGTTAGAGCTAAAATTAGCATGTTTAAAGTGATTTTCATGCTTCCAGGGGCTCGGGAAGTTAATTAAATACCATTTGGAGGCATTTGATGTTCGAGCAAAAACGGCTGATTTTCGACAAAAGAGATAACACTCCCCATTACGTCATGCTTCAGAAATGTGGAAAATGGTCCGTTTTCAAATGTTTTATTTTTGAACGTCAGTTCACATTTGTAGGTGGATCATCAGTGTTAGAGCTAAAATTAGCATGTTTAAAGTAATTTTCATGCTTCCAGGGGCTCGGGAAGTGAAATAAATACCATTTGGAGGCATTTAATGTTAGAGCAAAAACGGCTGATTTTCCACAAAAGAGATAACACCCCCCCATTACGTCATGCTTCAGAAATGTGGAAAATGGTCCGTTTTCAAATGTTTTATTTTTGAACGTCAGTTCACATTTGTAGGTGGATCATCAGTGTTAGAGCTAAAATTAGCATGTTTAAAGTGATTTTCATGCTTCTTCGGGCCCAAAACACATGATTAATGGAATGGTTAAAAGTGCATGAAAATGGCCAATTTACTCACTCTGAGTTCTCAAAAAGGGTTTCTTCACCCCGGGAAGTTAATTAAATACCATTTGGAGGCATTTAATGTTCGAGCAAAAACGGCTGATTTTCGACAAAAGAGATAACACCCCCCCATTACGTCATGCTTCAGAAATGTGGAAAATGGTCCATTTTCAAATGTTTTATTTTTGAACGTCAGTTCACATTTGTAGGTGGATCATCAGTGTTAGAGCTAAAATTAGCATGTTTAAAGTGATTTTCATGCTTCCAGGGGCCCAAAACACAAGATTTATGGAATGGTTAAAAGTGCATGAAAATGGCCAATTTACTCACTCTGAGTTCTCAAAAAGGGTTTCTTCACCCCGGGAAGTTAATTAAATACCATTTGGAGGCATTTAATGTTAGAGCAAAAACGGCTGATTTTCGACAAAAGAGATAACACCCCCCCATTACGTCATGCTTCAGAAATGTGGAAAATGGTCCGTTTTCAAATGTTTTATTTTTGAACATCAGTTCACATTTGTAGGTGGATCATCAGTGTTAGAGCTAAAATTAGCATGTTTAAAGTGATTTTCATGCTTCCAGGGGCTCGGGAAGTGAAATAAATACCATTTGGAGGCATTTAATGTTCGAGCAAAAACGGCTGATTTTCGACAAAAGAGATAACACCCCCCCATTACGTCATGCTTCAGAAATGTGGAAAATGGTCCGTTTTCAAATGTTTTATTTTTGAACGTCAGTTCACATTTGTAGGTGGATCATCAGTGTTAGAGCTAAAATTAGCATGTTTAAAGTGATTTTCATGCTTCCAGGGGCCCAAAACACAAGATTTATGGAATGGTTAAAAGTGCATGAAAATGGCCAATTTACTCACTCTGAGTTCTCAAAAAGGGTTTCTTCACCCCGGGAAGTTAATTAAATACCATTTGGAGGATTTTAATGTTCGAGCAAAAACGTCTGATTTTCGACGAAAGAGCTAACACCCCCCCATTACGTCATGCTTTAGAAATGTGGAAAATGGTCCGTTTTCAAATGTTTTATTTTTGAACGTCAGTTCACATTTGTAGGTGGATCATCAGTGTTAGAGCTAAAATTAGCATGTTTAAAGTGATTTTCATGCTTCCAGGGGCCCAAAACACAAGATTTATGGAATGGTTAAAAGTGCATGAAAATGGCCAATTTACTCACTCTGAGTTCTCAAAAAGGGTGTCTTCACCCCGGGAAGTTAATTAAATACCATTTGGAGGCATTTAATGTTCGAGCAAAAACGGCTGATTTTCGACAAAAGAGATAACACCCCCCCATTACGTCATGCTTCAGAAATGTGGAAAATGGTCCGTTTTCAAATGTTTTATTTTTGAACGTCAGTTCACATTTGTAGGTGGATCATCAGTGTTAGAGCTAAAATTAGCATGTTTAAAGTGATTTTCATGCTTCCAGGGGCCCAAAACACAAGATTTATGGAATGGTTAAAAGTGCATGAAAATGGCCAATTTACTCACTCTGAGTTCTCAAAAAGGGTTTCTTCACCCCGGGAAGTTAATTAAATACCATTTGGAGGCATTTAATGTTCGAGCAAAAACGGCTGATTTTCGACAAAAGAGATAACACCCCCCCATTACGTCATGCTTCAGAAATGTGGAAAATGGTCCGTTTTCAAATGTTTTATTTTTGAACGTCAGTTCACATTTGTAGGTGGATCATCAGTGTTAGAGCTAAAATTAGCATGTTTAAAGTGATTTTCATGCTTCCAGGGGCCCAAAACACAAGATTTATGGAATGGTTAAAAGTGCATGAAAATGGCCAATTTACTCACTCTGAGTTCTCAAAAAGGGTTTCTTCACCCCGGGAAGTTAATTAAATACCATTTGGAGGATTTTAATGTTCGAGCAAAAACGGCTGATTTTCAACGAAAGAGCTAACACCCCCCCATTACGTCATGCTTTAGAAATGTGGAAAATGGTCCGTTTTCAAATGTTTTATTTTTGAACGTCAGTTCACATTTGTAGGTGGATCATCAGTGTTAGAGCTAAAATTAGCATGTTTAAAGTGATTTTCATGCTTCCAGGGGCCCAAAACACAAGATTTATGGAATGGTTAAAAGTGCATGAAAATGGCCAATTTATTCACTCTGAGTTCTCAAAAAGGGTTTCTTCACCCCGGGAAGTTAATTAAATACCATTTGGAGGCATTTAATGTTAGAGCAAAAACGGCTGATTTTGGACAAAAGAGATAACACCCCCCCATTACGTCATGCTTCAGAAATGTGGAAAATGGTCCGTTTTCAAATGTTTTATTTTTGAACGTTAGTTCACATTTGTAGGTGGATCATCAGTGTTAGAGCTAAAATTAGCATGTTTAAAGTGATTTTCATGCTTCCAGGGGCTCGGGAAGTTAATTAAATACCATTTGGAGGCATTTAATGTTCGAGCAAAAACGGCTGATTTTCGACAAAAGAGATAACACCCCCCCATTACGTCATGCTTCAGAAATGTGGAAAATGGTCCGTTTTCAAATGTTTTATTTTTGAACGTCAGTTCACATTTGTAGGTGGATCATCAGTGTTAGAGCTAAAATTAGCATGTTTAAAGTGATTTTCATGCTTCCAGGGGCTCGGGAAGTGAAATAAATACCATTTGGAGGCATTTAATGTTAGAGCAAAAACGGCTGATTTTCCACAAAAGAGATAACACCCCCCCATTACGTCATGCTTCAGAAATGTGGAAAATGGTCCGTTTTCAAATGTTTTATTTTTGAACGTCAGTTCACATTTGTAGGTGGATCATCAGTGTTAGAGCTAAAATTAGCATGTTTAAAGTGATTTTCATGCTTCCAGGGGCCCAAAACACAAGATTTATGGAATGGTTAAAAGTGCATGAAAATGGCCAATTTACTCACTCTGAGTTCTCAAAAAGGGTTTCTTCACCCCGGGAAGTTAATTAAATACCATTTGGAGGCATTTAATGTTAGAGCAAAAACGGCTGATTTTCGACAAAAGAGATAACACCCCCCCATTACGTCATGCTTCAGAAATGTGGAAAATGGTCCGTTTTCAAATGTTTCATTTTTGAACGTCAGTTCACATTTGTAGGTGGATCATCAGTGTTAGAGCTAAAATTAGCATGTTTAAAGTGATTTTCATGCTTCCAGGGGCTCGGGAAGTGAAATAAATACCATTTGGAGGCATTTAATGTTCGAGCAAAAACGGCTGATTTTCGACAAAAGAGATAACACCCCCCCATTACGTCATGCTTCAGAAATGTGGAAAATGGTCCGTTTTCAAATGTTTTATTTTTGAACGTCAGTTCACATTTGTAGGTGGATCATCAGTGTTAGAGCTAAAATTAGCATGTTTAAAGTGATTTTCATGCTTCCAGGGTCCCAAAACACAAGATTTATGGAATAGTTAAAAGTGCATGAAAATGGCCAATTTACTCACTCTAAGTTCTCAAAAAGGGTTTCTTCACCCCGGGAAGTTAATTAAATACCATTTGGAGGCATTTAATGTTCGAGCAAAAACGGCTGATTTTCGACAAAAGAGATAACACCCCCCCCATTACGTCATGCTTCAGAAATGTGGAAAATGGTCCGTTTTCAAATGTTTTATTTTTGAACGTCAGTTCACATTTGTAGGTGGATCATCAGTGTTAGAGCTAAAATTAGCATGTTTAAAGTGATTTTCATGCTTCCAGGGGCCCAAAACACAAGATTTATGGAATGGTTAAAAGTGCATGAAAATGGCCAATTTACTCACTCTGAGTTCTCAAAAAGGGTTTCTTCACCCCGGGAAGTTAATTAAATACCATTTGGAGGCATTTAATGTTCGAGCAAAAACGGCTGATTTTCGACAAAAGAGATAACACCCCCCCATTACGTCATGCTTCAGAAATGTGGAAAATGGTCCGTTTTCAAATGTTTTATTTTTGAACGTCAGTTCACATTTGTAGGTGGATCATCAGTGTTAGAGCTAAAATTAGCATGTTTAAAGTGATTTTCATGCTTCCAGGGGCCCAAAACACAAGATTTATGGAATGGTTAAAAGTGCATGAAAATGGCCAATTTACTCACTCTGAGTTCTCAAAAAGGGTTTCTTCACCCCGGGAAGTTAATTAAATACCATTTGGAGGCATTTAATGTTAGAGCAAAAACGGCTGATTTTCGACAAAAGAGATAACACCCCCCCATTACGTCATGCTTCAGAAATGTGGAAAATGGTCCGTTTTCAAATGTTTTATTTTTGAACGTCAGTTCACATTTGTAGGTGGATCATCAGTGTTAGAGCTAAAATTAGCATGTTTAAAGTGATTTTCATGCTTCCAGGGGCTCGGGAAGTTAATTAAATACCCTTTGGAGGCATTTAATGTTCGAGCAAAAACGGCTGATTTTCGACAAAAGCGATAACACCCCCCCCATTACGTCATGGTTCAGAAATGTGGAAAATGGTCCGTTTTCAAATGTTTTATTTTTGAACGTCAGTTCACATTTGTAGGTGGATCATCAGTGTTAGAGCTAAAATCAGCATGTTTAAAGTGATTTTCATGCTTCCAGGGGCTCGGGAAGTGAAATAAATACCATTTGGAGGCATTTAATGTTCGATCAAAAACGGCTGATTTTCGACAAAAGAGATAACACCCCCCCCATTACGTCATGCTTCAGAAATGTGGAAAATGGTCCGTTTTCAAATGTTTTATTTTTGAACGTCAGTTCACATTTGTAGGTGGATCATCAGTGTTAGAGCTAAAATTAGCATGTTTAAAGTGATTTTCATGCTTCCAGGGGCCCAAAACACAAGATTTATGGAATGGTTAAAAGTGCATGAAAATTGCCAATTTACTCACTCTGAGTTCTCAAAAAGGGTTTCTTCACCCCGGGAAGTTAATTAAATACCATTTGGAGGCATTTAATGTTCGAGCAAAAACGGCTGATTTTCGACAAAAGAGATAACACCCCCCCATTACGTCATGCTTCAGAAATGTGGAAAATGGTCCGTTTTCAAATGTTTTATTTTTGAACGTCAGTTCACATTTGTAGGTGGATCATCAGTGTTAGAGCTAAAATTAGCATGTTTAAAGTGATTTTCATGCTTCCAGGGGCCCAAAACACAAGATTTATGGAATGGTTAAAAGTGCATGAAAATGGCCAATTTACTCACTCTGAGTTCTCAAAAAGGGTTTCTTCACCCCGGGAAGTTAATTAAATACCATTTGGAGGCATTTAATGTTAGAGCAAAAACGGCTGATTTTCGACAAAAGAGATAACACCCCCCATTACGTCATGCTTCAGAAATGTGGAAAATGGTCCGTTTTCAAATGTTTTATTTTTGAACGTCAGTTCACATTTGTAGGTGGATCATCAGTGTTAGAGCTAAAATTAGCATGTTTAAAGTGATTTTCATGCTTACAGGGGCTCGGGAAGTGAAATAAATACCATTTGGAGGCATTTAATGTTCGAGCAAAAACGGCTGATTTTCGACAAAAGAGATAACACCCCCCCATTACGTCATGCTTCAGAAATGTGGAAAATGGTCCGTTTTCAAATGTTTTATTTTTGAACGTCAGTTCACATTTGTAGGTGGACCATCAGTGTTAGAGCTAAAATTAGCATGTTTAAAGTGATTTTCATGCTTCCAGGGGCCCAAAACACAAGATTTATGGAATGGTTAAAAGTGCATGAAAATGGCCAATTTACTCACTCTGAGTTCTCAAAAAGGGTTTCTTCACCCCGGGAAGTTAATTAAATACCATTTGGAGGATTTTAATGTTCGAGCAAAAACGTCTGATTTTCGACGAAAGAGCTAACACCCCCCCATTACGTCATGCTTTAGAAATGTGGAAAATGGTCCGTTTTCAAATGTTTTATTTTTGAACGTCAGTTCACATTTGTAGGTGGATCATCAGTGTTAGAGCTAAAATTAGCATGTTTAAAGTGATTTTCATGCTTCCAGGGGCCCAAAACACAAGATTTATGGAATGGTTAAAAGTGCATGAAAATGGCCAATTTACTCACTCTGAGTTCTCAAAAAGGGTGTCTTCACCCCGGGAAGTTAATTAAATACCATTTGGAGGCATTTAATGTTCGAGCAAAAACGGCTGATTTTCGACAAAAGAGATAACACCCCCCCATTACGTCATGCTTCAGAAATGTGGAAAATGGTCCGTTTTCAAATGTTTTATTTTTGAACGTCAGTTCACATTTGTAGGTGGATCATCAGTGTTAGAGCTAAAATTAGCATGTTTAAAGTGATTTTCATGCTTCCAGGGGCCCAAAACACAAGATTTATGGAATGGTTAAAAGTGCATGAAAATGGCCAATTTACTCACTCTGAGTTCTCAAAAAGGGTTTCTTCACCCCGGGAAGTTAATTAAATACCATTTGGAGGCATTTAATGTTCGAGCAAAAACGGCTGACTTTCGACAAAAGAGATAACACCCCCCCATTACGTCATGCTTCAGAAATGTGGAAAATGGTCCGTTTTCAAATGTTTTATTTTTGAACGTCAGTTCACATTTGTAGGTGGATCATCAGTGTTAGAGCTAAAATTAGCATGTTTAAAGTGATTTTCATGCTTCCAGGGGCCCAAAACACAAGATTTATGGAATGGTTAAAAGTGCATGAAAATGGCCAATTTACTCACTCTGAGTTCTCAAAAAGGGTTTCTTCACCCCGGGAAGTTAATTAAATACCATTTGGAGGATTTTAATGTTCGAGCAAAAACGGCTGATTTTTGACGAAAGAGCTAACACCCCCCCATTACGTCATGCTTTAGAAATGTGGAAAATGGTCCGTTTTCAAATGTTTTATTTTTGAACGTCAGTTCACATTTGTAGGTGGATCATCAGTGTTAGAGCTAAAATTAGCATGTTTAAAGTGATTTTCATGCTTCCAGGGGCCCAAAACACAAGATTTATGGAATGGTTAAAAGTGCATGAAAATGGCCAATTTACTCACTCTGAGTTCTCAAAAAGGGTTTCTTCACCCCGGGAAGTTAATTAAATACCATTTGGAGGCATTTAATGTTAGAGCAAAAACGGCTGATTTTGGACAAAAGAGATAACACCCCCCCATTATGTCATGCTTCAGAAATGTGGAAAATGGTCCGTTTTCAAATGTTTTATTTTTGAACGTCAGTTCACATTTGTAGGTGGATCATCAGTGTTAGAGCTAAAATTAGCATGTTTAAAGTGATTTTCATGCTTCCAGGGGCCCAAAACACAAGATTTATGGAATGGTTAAAAGTGCATGAAAATGGCCAATTTACTCACTCTGAGTTCTCAAAAAGGGTTTCTTCACCCCGGGAAGTTAATTAAATACCATTTGGAGGCATTTAATGTTCGAGCAAAAACGGCTGATTTTCGACAAAAGAGATAACACCCCCCCATTACGTCATGCTTCAGAAATGTGGAAAATGGTCCGTTTTCAAATGTTTTATTTTTGAACGTCAGTTCACATTTGTAGGTGGATCATCAGTGTTAGAGCTAAAATTAGCATGTTTAAAGTGATTTTCATGCTTCCAGGGGCCCAAAACACAAGATTTATGGAATGGTTAAAAGTGCATGAAAATGGCCAATTTACTCACTCTGAGTTCTCAAAAAGGGTTTCTTCACCCCGGGAAGTTAATTAAATACCATTTGGAGGCATTTAATGTTAGAGCAAAAACGGCTGATTTTCGACAAAAGAGATAACACCCCCCCATTACGTCATGCTTCAGAAATGTGGAAAATGGTCCGTTTTCAAATGTTTTATTTTTGAACGTCAGTTCACATTTGTAGGTGGATCATCAGTGTTAGAGCTAAAATTAGCATGTTTAAAGTGATTTTCATGCTTCCAGGGGCTCGGGAAGTGAAATAAATACCATTTGGAGGCATTTAATGTTCGAGCAAAAACGGCTGATTTTCGACAAAAGAGATAACACCCCCCCATTACGTCATGCTTCAGAAATGTGGAAAATGGTCCGTTTTCAAATGTTTTATTTTTGAACGTCAGTTCACATTTGTAGGTGGATCATCAGTGTTAGAGCTAAAATTAGCATGTTTAAAGTGATTTTCATGCTTCCAGGGGCCCAAAACACAAGATTTATGGAATGGTTAAAAGTGCATGAAAATGGCCAATTTACTCACTCTGAGTTCTCAAAAAGGGTTTCTTCACCCCGGGAAGTTAATTAAATACCATTTGGAGGATTTTAATGTTCGAGCAAAAACGTCTGATTTTCGACGAAAGAGCTAACACCCCCCCATTACGTCATGCTTTAGAAATGTGGAAAATGGTCCGTTTTCAAATGTTTTATTTTTGAACGTCAGTTCACATTTGTAGGTGGATCATCAGTGTTAGAGCTAAAATTAGCATGTTTAAAGTGATTTTCATGCTTCCAGGGGCCCAAAACACAAGATTTATGGAATGGTTAAAAGTGCATGAAAATGGCCAATTTACTCACTCTGAGTTCTCAAAAAGGGTGTCTTCACCCCGGGAAGTTAATTAAATACCATTTGGAGGCATTTAACCCCTTCGCTGCGGCGGCTATTCCGCCGCAGCGCTAAAGGGGCGGGGCGGCCGCGCGGCCGCCGCATGCTGGTGACAGAACCGCTCCGTCACCAGCTACAGTTGAGCTGTGCTGGTGACGGAGCGGTTCCGTCATGACCCGCCCCGCTCTTTAGAACGCCCGCGCAGGCGCGAAATCAGCGCCGCGCAGGCGCGGCGGCCGGGCCATGACGGAACCGCTCCGTCATCAGCACAGCTCAACTGTAGCTGATGACGGAGCGATTCCGTCATCAGCATGGAAGGGGTTAATGTTCGAGCAAAAACGGCTGATTTTCGACAAAAGAGATAACACCCCCCCATTACGTCATGCTTCAGAAATGTGGAAAATGGTCCGTTTTCAAATGTTTTATTTTTGAACGTCAGTTCACATTTGTAGGTGGATCATCAGTGTTAGAGCTAAAATTAGCATGTTTAAAGTGATTTTCATGCTTCCAGGGGCCCAAAACACAAGATTTATGGAATGGTTAAAAGTGCATGAAAATGGCCAATTTACTCACTCTGAGTTCTCAAAAAGGGTTTCTTCACCCCGGGAAGTTAATTAAATACCATTTGGAGGCATTTAATGTTCGAGCAAAAACGGCTGATTTTCGACAAAAGAGATAACACCCCCCCATTACGTCATGCTTCAGAAATGTGGAAAATGGTCCGTTTTCAAATGTTTTATTTTTGAACGTCAGTTCACATTTGTAGGTGGATCATCAGTGTTAGAGCTAAAATTAGCATGTTTAAAGTGATTTTCATGCTTCCAGGGGCCCAAAACACAAGATTTATGGAATGGTTAAAAGTGCATGAAAATGGCCAATTTACTCACTCTGAGTTCTCAAAAAGGGTTTCTTCACCCCGGGAAGTTAATTAAATACCATTTGGAGGATTTTAATGTTCGAGCAAAAACGGCTGATTTTCGACGAAAGAGCTAACACCCCCCCATTACGTCATGCTTTAGAAATGTGGAAAATGGTCCGTTTTCAAATGTTTTATTTTTGAACGTCAGTTCACATTTGTAGGTGGATCATCAGTGTTAGAGCTAAAATTAGCATGTTTAAAGTGATTTTCATGCTTCCAGGGGCCCAAAACACAAGATTTATGGAATGGTTAAAAGTGCATGAAAATGCCCAATTTACTCACTCTGAGTTCTCAAAAAGGGTTTCTTCACCCCGGGAAGTTAATTAAATACCATTTGGAGGCATTTAATGTTAGAGCAAAAACGGCTGATTTTGGACAAAAGAGATAACACCCCCCCATTACGTCATGCTTCAGAAATGTGGAAAATGGTCCGTTTTCAAATGTTTTATTTTTGAACGTCAGTTCACATTTGTAGGTGGATCATCAGTGTTAGAGCTAAAATTAGCATGTTTAAAGTGATTTTCATGCTTCCAGGGGCTCGGGAAGTTAATTAAATACCATTTGGAGGCATTTAATGTTCGAGCAAAAACGGCTGATTTTCGACAAAAGAGATAACACCCCCCCATTACGTCATGCTTCAGAAATGTGGAAAATGGTCCGTTTTCAAATGTTTTATTTTTGAACGTCAGTTCACATTTGTAGGTGGATCATCAGTGTTAGAGCTAAAATTAGCATGTTTAAAGTGATTTTCATGCTTCCAGGGGCTCGGGATGTGAAATAAATACCATTTGGAGGCATTTAATGTTAGAGCAAAAACGGCTGATTTTCCACAAAAGAGATAACACCCCCCCATTACGTCATGCTTCAGAAATGTGGAAAATGGTCCGTTTTCAAATGTTTCATTTTTGAACGTCAGTTCACATTTGTAGGTGGATCATCAGTGTTAGAGCTAAAATTAGCATGTTTAAAGGGATTTTCATGCTTCCAGGGGCCCAAAACACAAGATTTATGGAATGGTTAAAAGTGCATGAAAATGGCCAATTTACTCACTCTGAGTTCTCAAAAAGGGTTTCTTCACCCCGGGAAGTTAATTAAATACCATTTGGAGGCATTTAATGTTAGAGCAAAAACGGCTGATTTTCGACAAAAGAGATAACACCCCCCCATTACGTCATGCTTCAGAAATGTGGAAAATGGTCCGTTTTCAAATGTTTCATTTTTGAACGTCAGTTCACATTTGTAGGTGGATCATCAGTGTTAGAGCTAAAATTAGCATGTTTAAAGTGATTTTCATGCTTCCAGGGGCTCGGGAAGGGAAATAAATACCATTTGGAGGCATTTAATGTTCGAGCAAAAACGGCTGATTTTCGACAAAAGAGATAACACCCCCCCATTACGTCATGCTTCAGAAATGTGGAAAATGGTCCGTTTTCAAATGTTTTATTTTTGAACGTCAGTTCACATTTGTAGGTGGATCATCAGTGTTAGAGCTAAAATTAGCATGTTTAAAGTGATTTTCATGCTTCCAGGGTCCCAAAACACAAGATTTATGGAATGGTTAAAAGTGCATGAAAATGGCCAATTTACTCACTCTGAGTTCTCAAAAAGGGTTTCTTCACCCCGGGAAGTTAATTAAATACCATTTGGAGGCATTTAATGTTAGAGCAAAAACGGCTGATTTTCGACAAAAGAGATAACACCCCCCCATTACGTCATGCTTCAGAAATGTGGAAAATGGTCCGTTTTCAAATGTTTCATTTTTGAGCGTCAGTTCACATTTGTAGGTGGATCATCAGTGTTAGAGCTAAAATTAGCATGTTTAAAGTGATTTTCATGCTTCCAGGGGCTCGGGAAGTGAAATAAATACCATTTGGAGGCATTTAATGTTCGAGCAAAAAAGGCTGATTTTCCACAAAAGAGATAAAACCCCCCCATTACGTCATGCTTCAGAAATGTGGAAAATGGTCCGGTTTCAAATGTTTTATTTTTGAACGTCAGTTCACATTTGTAGGTGGATCATCAGTGTTAGAGCTAAAATTTGCATGTTTAAAGTGATTTTCATGCTTCCAGGGGCCCAAAACACAAGATTTATGGAATGGTTAAAAGTGCATGAAAATGGCCAATTTACTCACTCTGAGTTCTCAAAAAGGGTTTCTTCACCCCGGGAAGTTAATTAAATACCATTTGGAGGCATTTAATGTTAGAGCAAAAACGGCTGATTTTTGACAAAAGAGATAACACACCCCCATTACGTCATGCTTCAGAAATGTGGAAAATGGTCCGTTTTCAAATGTTTTATTTTTGAACGTCAGTTCACATTTGTAGGTGGATCATCAGTGTTAGAGCTAAAATTAGCATGTTTAAAGTGATTTTCATGCTTCCAGGGGCCCAAAACACAAGATTTATGGAATGGTTAAAAGTGCATGAAAATGGCCAATTTACTCACTCTGAGTTCTCAAAAAGGGTTTCTTCACCCCGGGAAGTTAATTAAATACCATTTGGAGGCATTTAATGTTAGAGCAAAAACGGCTGATTTTCGACAAAAGAGATAACACCCCCCCATTACGTCATGCTTCAGAAATGTGGAAAATGGTCCGTTTTCAAATGTTTCAGTTTTGAACGTCAGTTCACATTTGTAGGTGGATCATCAGTGTTAGAGCTAAAATTAGCATGTTTAAAGTGATTTTCATGCTTCCAGGGGCTCGGGAAGTTAATTAAATACCATTTGGAGGCATTTAATGTTCGAGCAAAAACGGCTGATTTTCGACAAAAGAGATAACACCCCCCCATTACGTCATGCTTCAGAAATGTGGAAAATGGTCCTTTTTCAAATGTTTTATTTTTGAACGTCAGTTCACATTTGTAGGTGGATCATCAGTGTTAGAGCTAAAATTAGCATGTTTAAAGTGATTTTCATGCTTCCAGGGGCCCAAAACACAAGATTTATGGAATGGTTAAAAGTGCATGAAAATGGCCAATTTACTCACTCTGAGTTCTCAAAAAGGGTTTCTTCACCCCGGGAAGTTAATTAAATACCATTTGGAGGCATTTAATGTTCGAGCAAAAACGGCTGATTTTCGACAAAAGAGATAACACCCCCCCCATTACGTCATGCTTCAGAAATGTGGAAAATGGTCCGTTTTCAAATGTTTTATTTTTGAACGTCAGTTCACATTTGTAGGTGGATCATCAGTGTTAGAGCTAAAATTAGCATGTTTAAAGTGATTTTCATGCTTCCAGGGGCCCAAAACACAAGATTTATGGAATGGTTAAAAGTGCATGAAAATGGCCAATTTACTCACTCTGAGTTCTCAAAAAGGGTTTCTTCACCCCGGGAAGTTAATTAAATACCATTTGGAGGCATTTAATGTTCGAGCAAAAACGGCTGATTTTCGACAAAAGAGATAACACCCCCCCATTACGTCATGCTTCAGAAATGTGGAAAATGGTCCGTTTTCAAATGTTTTATTTTTGAACGTCAGTTCACATTTGTAGGTGGATCATCAGTGTTAGAGCTAAAATTAGCATGTTTAAAGTGATTTTCATGCTTCCAGGGGCCCAAAACACAAGATTTATGGAATGGTTAAAAGTGCATGAAAATGGCCAATTTACTCACTCTAAGTTCTCAAAAAGGGTTTCTTCACCCCGGGAAGTTAATTAAATACCATTGGAGGATTTTAATGTTCGAGCAAAAACGGCTGATTTTCGACGAAAGAGCTAACACCCCCCCATTACGTCATGCTTTAGAAATGTGGAAAATGGTCCATTTTCAAATGTTTTATTTTTGAACGTCAGTTCACATTTGTAGGTGGATCATCAGTGTTAGAGCTAAAATTAGCATGTTTAAAGTGATTTTCATGCTTCCAGGGGCCCAAAATACAAGATTTATGGAATGGTTAAAAGTGCATGAAAATGGCCAATTTACTCACTCTGAGTTCTCAAAAAGGGTTTCTTCACCCCGGGAAGTTAATTAAATACCATTTGGAGGCATTTAATGTTAGAGCAAAAACGGCTGATTTTCGACAAAAGAGATAACACCCCCCCATTACGTCATGCTTCAGAAATGTGGAAAATGGTCCGTTTTCAAATGTTTTATTTTTGAACGTCAGTTCACATTTGTAGGTGGATCATCAGTGTTAGAGCTAAAATTAGCATGTTTAAAGTGATTTTCATGCTTCCAGGGGCTCGGGAAGTTAATTAAATACCCTTTGGAGGCATTTAATGTTCGAGCAAAAACGGCTGATTTTCGACAAAAGAGATAACACCCCCCCATTACGTCATGCTTCAGAAATGTGGAAAATGGTCCGTTTTCAAATGTTTTATTTTTGAACGTCAGTTCACATTTGTAGGTGGATCATCAGTGTTAGAGCTAAAATTAGCATGTTTAAAGTGATTTTCATGCTTCCAGGGGCTCGGGAAGTGAAATAAATACCATTTGGAGGCATTTAATGTTAGAGCAAAAACGGCTGATTTTCCACAAAAGAGATAACACCCCCCCATTACGTCATGCTTCAGAAATGTGGAAAATGGTCCGTTTTCAAATGTTTTATTTTTGAACGTCAGTTCACATTTGTAGGTGGATCATCAGTGTTAGAGCTAAAATTAGCATGTTTAAAGTGATTTTCATGCTTCCAGGGGCCCAAAACACAAGATTTATGGAATGGTTAAAAGTGCATGAAAATGGCCAATTTACTCACTCTGAGTTCTCAAAAAGGGTTTCTTCACCCCGGGAAGTTAATTAAATACCATTTGGAGGCATTTAATGTTCGAGCAAAAACGGCTGATTTTCGACAAAAGAGATAACACCCCCCCCATTACGTCATGCTTCAGAAATGTGGAAAATGGTCCGTTTTCAAATGTTTTATTTTTGAACGTCAGTTCACATTTGTAGGTGGATCATCAGTGTTAGAGCTAAAATTAGCATGTTTAAAGTGATTTTCATGCTTCCAGGGGCCCAAAACACAAGATTTATGGAATGGTTAAAAGTGCATGAAAATGGCCAATTTACTCACTCTGAGTTCTCAAAAAGGGTTTCTTCACCCCGGGAAGTTAATTAAATACCATTTGGAGGCATTTAATGTTCGAGCAAAAACGGCTGATTTTCGACAAAAGAGATAACACCCCCCATTACGTCATGCTTCAGAAATGTGGAAAATGGTCCGTTTTCAAATGTTTTATTTTTGAACGTCAGTTCACATTTGTAGGTGGATCATCAGTGTTAGAGCTAAAATTAGCATGTTTAAAGTGATTTTCATGCTTCCAGGGGCCCAAAACACAAGATTTATGGAATGGTTAAAAGTGCATGAAAATGGCCAATTTACTCACTCTGAGTTCTCAAAAAGTGTTTCTTCACCCCGGGAAGTTAATTAAATACCATTTGGAGGCATTTAATGTTAGAGCAAAAACGGCTGATTTTCGACAAAAGAGATAACACCCCCCCATTACGTCATGCTTCAGAAATGTGGAAAATGGTCCGTTTTCAAATGTTTTATTTTTGAACGTCAGTTCACATTTATAGGTGGATCATCAGTGTTAGAGCTAAAATTAGCATGTTTAAAGTGATTTTCATGCTTCCAGGGGCTCGGGAAGTGAAATAAATACCATTTGGAGGCATTTAATGTTCGAGCAAAAACGGCAGATTTTCGACAAAAGAGATAACACCCCCCCCATTACGTCATGCTTCAGAAATGTGGAAAATGGTCCGTTTTCAAATGTTTTATTTTTGAACGTCAGTTCACATTTGTAGGTGGATCATCAGTGTTAGAGCTAAAATTAGCATGTTTAAAGTGATTTTCATGCTTCCAGGGGCCCAAAACACAAGATTTATGGAATGGTTAAAAGTGCATGAAAATGGCCAATTTACTCACTCTGAGTTCTCAAAAAGGGTTTCTTCACCCCGGGAAGTTAATTAAATACCATTTGGAGGCATTTAATGTTAGAGCAAAAACGGCTGATTTTCGACAAAAGAGATAACACCCCCCCATTACGTCATGCTTCAGAAATGTGGAAAATGGTCCGTTTTCAAATGTTTTATTTTTGAACGTCAGTTCACATTTGTAGGTGAATCATCAGTGTTAGAGCTAAAATTAGCATGTTTAAAGTGATTTTCAAGCTTCCAGGGGCTCGGGAAGTTAATTAAATACCCTTTGGAGGCATTTAATGTTCGAGCAAAAACGGCTGATTTTCGACAAAAGAGATAACACCCCCCCATTACGTCATGCTTCAGAAATGTGGAAAATGGTCCGTTTTCAAATGTTTTATTTTTGAACGTCAGTTCACATTTGTAGGTGGATCATCAGTGTTAGAGCTAAAATTAGCATGTTTAAAGTGATTTTCATGCTTCCAGGGGCTTGGGAAGTGAAATAAATACCATTTGGAGGCATTTAGTGTTAGAGCAAAAACGGCTGATTTTCCACAAAAGAGATAACACCCCCCCATTACGTCATGCTTCAGAAATGTGGAAAATGGTCCGTTTTCAAATGTTTTATTTTTGAACGTCAGTTCACATTTGTAGGTGGATCATCAGTGTTAGAGCTAAAATTAGCATGTTTAAAGTGATTTTCATGCTTCCAGGGGCCCAAAACAAAAGATTTATGGAATGGTTAAAAGTGCATGAAAATGGCCAATTTACTCACTCTGAGTTCTCAAAAAGGGTTTCTTCACCCCGGGAAGTTAATTAAATACCATTTGGAGGCATTTAATGTTCGAGCAAAAACGGCTGATTTTCGACAAAAGAGATAACACCCCCCCATTACGTCATGCTTCAGAAATGTGGAAAATGGTCCGTTTTCAAATGTTTTATTTTTGAACGTCAGTTCACATTTGTAGGTGGATCATCAGTGTTAGAGCTAAAATTAGCATGTTTAAAGTGATTTTCATGCTTCCAGGGGCCCAAAACACAAGATTTATGGAATGGTTAAAAGTGTATGAAAATGGCCAATTTACTCACTCTGAGTTCTCAAAAAGGGTTTCTTCACCCCGGGAAGTTAATTAAATACCATTTGGAGGATTTTAATGTTCGAGCAAAAACGGCTGATTTTCGACGAAAGAGCTAACACCCCCCCATTACGTCATGCTTTAGAAATGTGGAAAATGATCCGTTTTCAAATGTTTTATTTTTGAACGTCAGTTCACATTTGTAGGTGGATCATCAGTGTTAGAGCTAAAATTAGCATGTTTAAAGTGATTTTCATGCTTCCAGGGGCCCAAAACACAAGATTTATGGAATGGTTAAAAGTGCATGAAAATGGCCAATTTACTCACTCTGAGTTCTCAAAAAGGGTTTCTTCACCCCGGGAAGTTAATTAAATACCATTTGGAGGCATTTAATGTTAGAGCAAAAACGGCTGATTTTGGACAAAAGAGATAACACCCCCCCATTACGTCATGCTTCAGAAATGTGGAAAATGGTCCGTTTTCAAATGTTTTATTTTTGAACGTCAGTTCACATTTGTAGGTGGATCATCAGTGTTAGAGCTAAAATTAGCATGTTTAAAGTGATTTTCATGCTTCCAGGGGCTCGGGAAGTTAATTAAATACCATTTGGAGGCATTTAATGTTCGAGCAAAAACGGCTGATTTTCGACAAAAGAGATAACACCCCCCCATTACGTCATGCTTCAGAAATGTGGAAAATGGTCCGTTTTCAAATGTTTTATTTTTGAACGTCAGTTCACATTTGTAGGTGGATCATCAGTGTTAGAGCTAAAATTAGCATGTTTAAAGTGATTTTCATGCTTCCAGGGGCTCGGGAAGTGAAATAAATATAATTTGGAGGCATTTAATGTTCGAGCAAAAACGGCTGATTTTCCACAAAAGAGATAACACCCCCCCATTACGTCATGCTTCAGAAATGTGGAAAATGGTCCGTTTTCAAATGTTTTATTTTTGAACGTCAGTTCACATTTGTAGGTGGATCATCAGTGTTAGAGCTAAAATTAGCATGTTTAAAGTGATTTTCATGCTTCCAGGGGCCCAAAACACAAGATTTATGGAATGGTTAAAAGTGCATGAAAATGGCCAATTTACTCACTCTGAGTTCTCAAAAAGGGTTTCTTCACCCCGGGAAGTTAATTAAATACCATTTGGAGGCATTTAATGTTAGAGCAAAAACGGCTGATTTTCGACAAAAGAGATAACACCCCCCCATTACGTCATGCTTCAGAAATGTGGAAAATGGTCCGTTTTCAAATGTTTTATTTTTGAACGTCAGTTCACATTTGTAGGTGGATCATCAGTGTTAGAGCTAAAATTAGCATGTTTAAAGTGATTTTCATGCTTCCAGGGGCTCGGGAAGTTAATTAAATACCCTTTGGAGGCATTTAATGTTCGAGCAAAAACGGCTGATTTTCGACAAAAGAGATAACACCCCCCCATTACGTCATGCTTCAGAAATGTGGAAAATGGTCCGTTTTCAAATGTTTTATTTTTGAACGTCAGTTCACATTTGTAGGTGGATCATCAGTGTTAGAGCTAAAATTAGCATGTTTAAAGTGATTTTCATGCTTCCAGGGGCTCGGGAAGTGAAATAAATACCATTTGGAGGCATTTAATGTTAGAGCAAAAACGGCTGATTTTCCACAAAAGAGATAACACCCCCCCATTACGTCATGCTTCAGAAATGTGGAAAATGGTCCGTTTTCAAATGTTTTATTTTTGAACGTCAGTTCACATTTGTAGGTGGATCATCAGTGTTAGAGCTAAAATTAGCATGTTTAAAGTGATTTTCATGCTTCCAGGGGCCCAAAACACAAGATTTATGGAATGGTTAAAAGTGCATGAAAATGGCCAATTTACTCACTCTGAGTTCTCAAAAAGGGTTTCTTCACCCCGGGAAGTTAATTAAATACCATTTGGAGGCATTTAATGTTCGAGCAAAAACGGCTGATTTTCGACAAAAGAGATAACACCCCCCCCATTACGTCATGCTTCAGAAATGTGGAAAATGGTCCGTTTTCAAATGTTTTATTTTTGAACGTCAGTTCACATTTGTAGGTGGATCATCAGTGTTAGAGCTAAAATTAGCATGTTTAAAGTGATTTTCATGCTTCCAGGGGCCCAAAACACAAGATTTATGGAATGGTTAAAAGTGCATGAAAATGGCCAATTTACTCACTCTGAGTTCTCAAAAAGGGTTTCTTCACCCCGGGAAGTTAATTAAATACCATTTGGAGGCATTTAATGTTCGAGCAAAAACGGCTGATTTTCGACAAAAGAGATAACACCCCCCATTACGTCATGCTTCAGAAATGTGGAAAATGGTCCGTTTTCAAATGTTTTATTTTTGAACGTCAGTTCACATTTGTAGGTGGATCATCAGTGTTAGAGCTAAAATTAGCATGTTTAAAGTGATTTTCATGCTTCCAGGGGCCCAAAACACAAGATTTATGGAATGGTTAAAAGTGCATGAAAATGGCCAATTTACTCACTCTGAGTTCTCAAAAAGTGTTTCTTCACCCCGGGAAGTTAATTAAATACCATTTGGAGGCATTTAATGTTAGAGCAAAAACGGCTGATTTTCGACAAAAGAGATAACACCCCCCCATTACGTCATGCTTCAGAAATGTGGAAAATGGTCCGTTTTCAAATGTTTTATTTTTGAACGTCAGTTCACATTTATAGGTGGATCATCAGTGTTAGAGCTAAAATTAGCATGTTTAAAGTGATTTTCATGCTTCCAGGGGCTCGGGAAGTGAAATAAATACCATTTGGAGGCATTTAATGTTCGAGCAAAAACGGCAGATTTTCGACAAAAGAGATAACACCCCCCCCATTACGTCATGCTTCAGAAATGTGGAAAATGGTCCGTTTTCAAATGTTTTATTTTTGAACGTCAGTTCACATTTGTAGGTGGATCATCAGTGTTAGAGCTAAAATTAGCATGTTTAAAGTGATTTTCATGCTTCCAGGGGCCCAAAACACAAGATTTATGGAATGGTTAAAAGTGCATGAAAATGGCCAATTTACTCACTCTGAGTTCTCAAAAAGGGTTTCTTCACCCCGGGAAGTTAATTAAATACCATTTGGAGGCATTTAATGTTAGAGCAAAAACGGCTGATTTTCGACAAAAGAGATAACACCCCCCCATTACGTCATGCTTCAGAAATGTGGAAAATGGTCCGTTTTCAAATGTTTTATTTTTGAACGTCAGTTCACATTTGTAGGTGAATCATCAGTGTTAGAGCTAAAATTAGCATGTTTAAAGTGATTTTCAAGCTTCCAGGGGCTCGGGAAGTTAATTAAATACCCTTTGGAGGCATTTAATGTTCGAGCAAAAACGGCTGATTTTCGACAAAAGAGATAACACCCCCCCATTACGTCATGCTTCAGAAATGTGGAAAATGGTCCGTTTTCAAATGTTTTATTTTTGAACGTCAGTTCACATTTGTAGGTGGATCATCAGTGTTAGAGCTAAAATTAGCATGTTTAAAGTGATTTTCATGCTTCCAGGGGCTTGGGAAGTGAAATAAATACCATTTGGAGGCATTTAGTGTTAGAGCAAAAACGGCTGATTTTCCACAAAAGAGATAACACCCCCCCATTACGTCATGCTTCAGAAATGTGGAAAATGGTCCGTTTTCAAATGTTTTATTTTTGAACGTCAGTTCACATTTGTAGGTGGATCATCAGTGTTAGAGCTAAAATTAGCATGTTTAAAGTGATTTTCATGCTTCCAGGGGCCCAAAACAAAAGATTTATGGAATGGTTAAAAGTGCATGAAAATGGCCAATTTACTCACTCTGAGTTCTCAAAAAGGGTTTCTTCACCCCGGGAAGTTAATTAAATACCATTTGGAGGCATTTAATGTTCGAGCAAAAACGGCTGATTTTCGACAAAAGAGATAACACCCCCCCATTACGTCATGCTTCAGAAATGTGGAAAATGGTCCGTTTTCAAATGTTTTATTTTTGAACGTCAGTTCACATTTGTAGGTGGATCATCAGTGTTAGAGCTAAAATTAGCATGTTTAAAGTGATTTTCATGCTTCCAGGGGCCCAAAACACAAGATTTATGGAATGGTTAAAAGTGTATGAAAATGGCCAATTTACTCACTCTGAGTTCTCAAAAAGGGTTTCTTCACCCCGGGAAGTTAATTAAATACCATTTGGAGGATTTTAATGTTCGAGCAAAAACGGCTGATTTTCGACGAAAGAGCTAACACCCCCCCATTACGTCATGCTTTAGAAATGTGGAAAATGATCCGTTTTCAAATGTTTTATTTTTGAACGTCAGTTCACATTTGTAGGTGGATCATCAGTGTTAGAGCTAAAATTAGCATGTTTAAAGTGATTTTCATGCTTCCAGGGGCCCAAAACACAAGATTTATGGAATGGTTAAAAGTGCATGAAAATGGCCAATTTACTCACTCTGAGTTCTCAAAAAGGGTTTCTTCACCCCGGGAAGTTAATTAAATACCATTTGGAGGCATTTAATGTTAGAGCAAAAACGGCTGATTTTGGACAAAAGAGATAACACCCCCCCATTACGTCATGCTTCAGAAATGTGGAAAATGGTCCGTTTTCAAATGTTTTATTTTTGAACGTCAGTTCACATTTGTAGGTGGATCATCAGTGTTAGAGCTAAAATTAGCATGTTTAAAGTGATTTTCATGCTTCCAGGGGCTCGGGAAGTTAATTAAATACCATTTGGAGGCATTTAATGTTCGAGCAAAAACGGCTGATTTTCGACAAAAGAGATAACACCCCCCCATTACGTCATGCTTCAGAAATGTGGAAAATGGTCCGTTTTCAAATGTTTTATTTTTGAACGTCAGTTCACATTTGTAGGTGGATCATCAGTGTTAGAGCTAAAATTAGCATGTTTAAAGTGATTTTCATGCTTCCAGGGGCTCGGGAAGTGAAATAAATATAATTTGGAGGCATTTAATGTTCGAGCAAAAACGGCTGATTTTCCACAAAAGAGATAACACCCCCCCATTACGTCATGCTTCAGAAATGTGGAAAATGGTCCGTTTTCAAATGTTTTATTTTTGAACGTCAGTTCACATTTGTAGGTGGATCATCAGTGTTAGAGCTAAAATTAGCATGTTTAAAGTGATTTTCATGCTTCCAGGGGCCCAAAACACAAGATTTATGGAATGGTTAAAAGTGCATGAAAATGGCCAATTTACTCACTCTGAGTTCTCAAAAAGGGTTTCTTCACCCCGGGAAGTTAATTAAATACCATTTGGAGGCATTTAATGTTAGAGCAAAAACGGCTGATTTTCGACAAAAGAGATAACACCCCCCCATTACGTCATGCTTCAGAAATGTGGAAAATGGTCCGTTTTCAAATGTTTTATTTTTGAACGTCAGTTCACATTTGTAGGTGGATCATCAGTGTTAGAGCTAAAATTAGCATGTTTAAAGTGATTTTCATGCTTCCAGGGGCTCGGGAAGTTAATTAAATACCCTTTGGAGGCATTTAATGTTCGAGCAAAAACGGCTGATTTTCGACAAAAGAGATAACACCCCCCCATTACGTCATGCTTCAGAAATGTGGAAAATGGTCCGTTTTCAAATGTTTTATTTTTGAACGTCAGTTCACATTTGTAGGTGGATCATCAGTGTTAGAGCTAAAATTAGCATGTTTAAAGTGATTTTCATGCTTCCAGGGGCTTGGGAAGTGAAATAAATACCATTTGGAGGCATTTAATGTTAGAGCAAAAACGGCTGATTTTCCACAAAAGAGATAACACCCCCCCATTACGTCATGCTTCAGAAATGTGGAAAATGGTCCGTTTTCAAATGTTTTATTTTTGAACATCAGTTCACATTTGTAGGTGGATCATCAGTGTTAGAGCTAAAATTAGCATGTTTAAAGTGATTTTCATGCTTCCAGGGGCCCAAAACAAAAGATTTATGGAATGGTTAAAAGTGCATGAAAATGGCCAATTTACTCACTCTGAGTTCTAAAAAAGGGTTTCTTCACCCCGGGAAGTTAATTAAATACCATTTGGAGGCATTTAATGTTCGAGCAAAAACGGCTGATTTTCGACAAAAGAGATAACACCCCCCCATTACGTCATGCTTCAGAAATGTGGAAAATGGTCCGTTTTCAAATGTTTTATTTTTGAACGTCAGTTCACATTTGTAGGTGGATCATCAGTGTTAGAGCTAAAATTAGCATGTTTAAAGTGATTTTCATGCTTCCAGGGGCCCAAAACACAAGATTTATGGAATGGTTAAAAGTGCATGAAAATGGCCAATTTACTCACTCTGAGTTCTCAAAAAGGGTTTCTTCACCCCGGGAAGTTAATTAAATACCATTTGGAGGATTTTAATGTTCGAGCAAAAACGGCTGATTTTCGACGAAAGAGCTAACACCCCCCCATTACGTCATGCTTTAGAAATGTGGAAAATGGTCCGTTTTCAAATGTTTTATTTTTGAACGTCAGTTCACATTTGTAGGTGGATCATCAGTGTTAGAGCTAAAATTAGCATGTTTAAAGTGATTTTCATGCTTCCAGGGGCCCAAAACACAAGATTTATGGAATGGTTAAAAGTGCATGAAAATGGCCAATTTACTCACTCTGAGTTCTCAAAAAGGGTTTCTTCACCCCGGGAAGTTAATTAAATACCATTTGGAGGCATTTAATGTTAGAGCAAAAACGGCTGATTTTGGACAAAAGAGATAACACCCCCCCATTACGTCATGCTTCAGAAATGTGGAAAATGGTCCGTTTTCAAATGTTTTATTTTTGAACGTCAGTTCACATTTGTAGGTGGATCATCAGTGTTAGAGCTAAAATTAGCATGTTTAAAGTGATTTTCATGCTTCCAGGGGCTCGGGAAGTGAAATAAATATAATTTGGAGGCATTTAATGTTAGAGCAAAAACGGCTGATTTTCCACAAAAGAGATAACACCCCCCCATTACGTCATGCTTCAGAAATGTGGAAAATGGTCCGTTTTCAAATGTTTTATTTTTGAACGTCAGTTCACATTTGTAGGTGGATCATCAGTGTTAGAGCTAAAATTAGCATGTTTAAAGTGATTTTCATGCTTCCAGGGGCCCAAAACACAAGATTTATGGAATGGTTAAAAGTGCATGAAAATGGCCAATTTACTCACTCTGAGTTCTCAAAAAGGGTTTCTTCACCCCGGGAAGTTAATTAAATACCATTTGGAGGCATTTAATGTTAGAGCAAAAACGGCTGATTTTCGACAAAAGAGATAACACCCCCCATTACGTCATGCTTCAGAAATGTGGAAAATGGTCCGTTTTCAAATGTTTCATTTTTGAGCGTCAGTTCACATTTGTAGGTGGATCATCAGTGTTAGAGCTAAAATTAGCATGTTTAAAGTGATTTTCATGCTTCCAGGGGCTCGGGAAGTGAAATAAATACCATTTGGAGGCATTTAATGTTCGAGCAAAAACGGCTGATTTTCGACAAAAGAGATAACACCCCCCCATTACGTCATGCTTCAGAAATGTGGAAAATGGTCCGTTTTCAAATGTTTTATTTTTGAACGTCAGTTCACATTTGTAGGTGGATCATCAGTGTTAGAGCTAAAATTAGCATGTTTAAAGTGATTTTCATGCTTCCAGGGGCCCAAAACACAAGATTTATGGAATGGTTAAAAGTGCATGAAAATGGCCAATTTACTCACTCTGAGTTCTCAAAAAGGGTTTCTTCACCCTGGGAAGTTAATTAAATACCATTTGGAGGCATTTAATGTTCGAGCAAAAACGGCTGATTTTCGACAAAAGAGATAACACCCCCCCCATTACGTCATGCTTCAGAAATGTGGAAAATGGTCCTTTTTCAAATGTTTTATTTTTGAACGTCAGTTCACATTTGTAGGTGGATCATCAGTGTTAGAGCTAAAATTAGCATGTTTAAAGTGATTTTCATGCTTCCAGGGGCCCAAAACACAAGATTTATGGAATGGTTAAAAGTGCATGAAAATGGCCAATTTACTCACTCTGAGTTCTCAAAAAGGGTTTCTTCACCCCGGGAAGTTAATTAAATACCATTTGGAGGCATTTAATGTTCGAGCAAAAACTGCTGATTTTCGACAAAAGAGATAACACCCCCCCATTACGTCATGCTTCAGAAATGTGGAAAATGGTCCGTTTTCAAATGTTTTATTTTTGAACGTCAGTTCACATTTGTAGGTGGATCATCAGTGTTAGAGCTAAAATTAGCATGTTTAAAGTGATTTTCATGCTTCCAGGGGCCCAAAACACAAGATTTATGGAATGGTTAAAAGTGCATGAAAATGGCCAATTTACTCACTCTGAGTTCTCAAAAAGGGTTTCTTCACCCCGGGAAGTTAATTAAATACCATTTGGAGGATTTTAATGTTCGAGCAAAAACAGCTGATTTTCGACGAAAGAGCTAACACCCCCCCATTACGTCATGCTTTAGAAATGTGGAAAATGGTCCGTTTTCAAATGTTTTATTTTTGAACGTCAGTTCACATTTGTAGGTGGATCATCAGTGTTAGAGCTAAAATTAGCATGTTTAAAGTGATTTTCATGCTTCCAGGGGCCCAAAACACAAGATTTATGGAATGGTTAAAAGTGCATGAAAATGGCCAATTTACTCACTCTGAGTTCTCAAAAAGGGTTTCTTCACCCTGGGAAGTTAATTAAATACCATTTGGAGGCATTTAATGTTAGAGCAAAAACGGCTGATTTTCGACAAAAGAGATAACACCCCCCCATTACGTCATGCTTCAGAAATGTGGAAAATGGTCCGTTTTCAAATGTTTTATTTTTGAACGTCAGTTCACATTTGTAGGTGGATTATCAGTGTTAGAGCTAAAATTAGCATGTTTAAAGTGATTTTCATGCTTCCAGGGGCTCGGGAAGTTAATTAAATACCCTTTGGAGGCATTTAATGTTCGAGCAAAAACGGCTGATTTTCGACAAAAGAGATAACACCCCCCCATTACGTCATGCTTCAGAAATGTGGAAAATGGTCCGTTTTCAAATGTTTTATTTTTGAACGTCAGTTCACATTTGTAGGTGGATCATCAGTGTTAGAGCTAAAATTAGCATGTTTAAAGTGATTTTCATGCTTCCAGGGGCTCGGGAAGTGAAATAAATACCATTTGGAGGCATTTAATGTTAGAGCAAAAACGGCTGATTTTCCACAAAAGAGATAACACCCCCCCATTACGTCATGCTTCAGAAATGTGGAAAATGGTCCGTTTTCAAATGTTTTATTTTTGAACGTCAGTTCACATTTGTAGGTGGATCATCAGTGTTAGAGCTAAAATTAGCATGTTTAAAGTGATTTTCATGCTTCCAGGGGCCCAAAACACAAGATTTATGGAATGGTTAAAAGTGCATGAAAATGGCCAATTTACTCACTCTGAGTTCTCAAAAAGGGTTTCTTCACCCCGGGAAGTTAATTAAATACCATTTGGAGGCATTTAATGTTAGAGCAAAAACGGCTGATTTTGGACAAAAGAGATAACACCCCCCCATTACGTCATGCTTCAGAAATGTGGAAAATGGTCCGTTTTCAAATGTTTTATTTTTGAACGTCAGTTCACATTTGTAGGTGGATCATCAGTGTTAGAGCTAAAATTAGCATGTTTAAAGTGATTTTCATGCTTCCAGGGGCTCGGGAAGTTAATTAAATACCATTTGGAGGCATTTAATGTTCGAGCAAAAACGGCTGATTTTCGACAAAAGAGATAACACCCCCCCATTACGTCATGCTTCAGAAATGTGGAAAATGGTCCGTTTTCAAATGTTTTATTTTTGAACGTCAGTTCACATTTGTAGGTGGATCATCAGTGTTAGAGCTAAAATTAGCATGTTTAAAGTGATTTTCATGCTTCCAGGGGCCCAAAACACAAGATTTATGGAATGGTTAAAAGTGCATGAAAATGGCCAATTTACTCACTCTGAGTTCTCAAAAAGGGTTTCTTCACCCCGGGAAGTTAATTAAATACCATTTGGAGGCATTTAATGTTAGAGCAAAAACGGCTGATTTACGACAAAAGAGATAACACCCCCCCATTACGTCATGCTTCAGAAATGTGGAAAATGGTCCGTTTTCAAATGTTTCATTTTTGAACGTCAGTTCACATTTGTAGGTGGATCATCAGTGTTAGAGCTAAAATTAGCATGTTTAAAGTGATTTTCATGCTTCCAGGGGCTCGGGAAGTGAAATAAATACCATTTGGAGGCATTTAATGTTCGAGCAAAAACGGCTGATTTTCGACAAAAGAGATAACACCCCCCCATTACGTCATGCTTCAGAAATGTGGAAAATGGTCCGTTTTCAAATGTTTTATTTTTGAACGTCAGTTCACATTTGTAGGTGGATCATCAGTGTTAGAGCTAAAATTAGCATGTTTAAAGTGATTTTCATGCTTCCAGGGGCCCAAAACACAAGATTTATGGAATGGTTAAAAGTGCATGAAAATGGCCAATTTACTCACTCTGAGTTCTCAAAAAGGGTTTCTTCACCCCGGGAAGTTAATTAAATACCATTTGGAGGCATTTAATGTTAGAGCAAAAACGGCTGATTTTCGACAAAAGAGATAACACCCCCCCATTACGTCATGCTTCAGAAATGTGGAAAATGGTCCGTTTTCAAATGTTTCATTTTTGAACGTCAGTTCACATTTGTAGGTGGATCATCAGTGTTAGAGCTAAAATTAGCATGTTTAAAGTGATTTTCATGCTTCCAGGGGCTCGGGAAGTGAAATAAATACCATTTGGAGGCATTTAATGTTCGAGCAAAAACGGCTGATTTTCGACAAAAGAGATAACACCCCCCCATTACGTCATGCTTCAGAAATGTGGAAAATGGTCCGTTTTCAAATGTTTTATTTTTGAACGTCAGTTCACATTTGTAGGTGGATCATCAGTGTTAGAGCTAAAATTAGCATGTTTAAAGTGATTTTCATGCTTCCAGGGGCCCAAAACACAAGATTTATGGAATGGTTAAAAGTGCATGAAAATGGCCAATTTACTCACTCTGAGTTCTCAAAAAGGGTTTCTTCACCCCGGGAAGTTAATTAAATACCATTTGGAGGCATTTAATGTTCGAGCAAAAACGGCTGATTTTCGACAAAAGCGATAACACCCCCCCCCATTACGTCATGCTTCAGAAATGTGGAAAATGGTCCGTTTTCAAATGTTTTATTTTTGAACGTCAGTTCACATTTGTAGGTGGATCATCAGTGTTAGAGCTAAAATTAGCATGTTTAAAGTGATTTTCATGCTTCCAGGGGCTCGGGAAGTGAAATAAATACCATTTGGAGGCATTTAATGTTCGAGCAAAAACGGCAGATTTTCGACAAAAGAGATAACACCCCCCCCATTACGTCATGCTTCAGAAATGTGGAAAATGGTCCGTTTTCAAATGTTTTATTTTTGAACGTCAGTTCACATTTGTAGGTGGATCATCAGTGTTAGAGCTAAAATTAGCATGTTTAAAGTGATTTTCATGCTTCCAGGGGCCCAAAACACAAGATTTATGGAATGGTTAAAAGTGCATGAAAATGGCCAATTTACTCACTCTGAGTTCTCAAAAAGGGTTTCTTCACCCCGGGAAGTTAATTAAATACCATTTGGAGGCATTTAATGTTAGAGCAAAAACGGCTGATTTTCGACAAAAGAGATAACACCCCCCCATTACGTCATGCTTCAGAAATGTGGAAAATGGTCCGTTTTCAAATGTTTTATTTTTGAACGTCAGTTCACATTTGTAGGTGAATCATCAGTGTTAGAGCTAAAATTAGCATGTTTAAAGTGATTTTCAAGCTTCCAGGGGCTCGGGAAGTTAATTAAATACCCTTTGGAGGCATTTAATGTTCGAGCAAAAACGGCTGATTTTCGACAAAAGAGATAACACCCCCCCATTACGTCATGCTTCAGAAATGTGGAAAATGGTCCGTTTTCAAATGTTTTATTTTTGAACGTCAGTTCACATTTGTAGGTGGATCATCAGTGTTAGAGCTAAAATTAGCATGTTTAAAGTGATTTTCATGCTTCCAGGGGCTTGGGAAGTGAAATAAATACCATTTGGAGGCATTTAGTGTTAGAGCAAAAACGGCTGATTTTCCACAAAAGAGATAACACCCCCCCATTACGTCATGCTTCAGAAATGTGGAAAATGGTCCGTTTTCAAATGTTTTATTTTTGAACGTCAGTTCACATTTGTAGGTGGATCATCAGTGTTAGAGCTAAAATTAGCATGTTTAAAGTGATTTTCATGCTTCCAGGGGCCCAAAACAAAAGATTTATGGAATGGTTAAAAGTGCATGAAAATGGCCAATTTACTCACTCTGAGTTCTCAAAAAGGGTTTCTTCACCCCGGGAAGTTAATTAAATACCATTTGGAGGCATTTAATGTTCGAGCAAAAACGGCTGATTTTCGACAAAAGAGATAACACCCCCCCATTACGTCATGCTTCAGACATGTGGAAAATGGTCCGTTTTCAAATGTTTTATTTTTGAACGTCAGTTCACATTTGTAGGTGGATCATCAGTGTTAGAGCTAAAATTAGCATGTTTAAAGTGATTTTCATGCTTCCAGGGGCCCAAAACACAAGATTTATGGAATGGTTAAAAGTGTATGAAAATGGCCAATTTACTCACTCTGAGTTCTCAAAAAGGGTTTCTTCACCCCGGGAAGTTAATTAAATACCATTTGGAGGATTTTAATGTTCGAGCAAAAACGGCTGATTTTCGACGAAAGAGCTAACACCCCCCCATTACGTCATGCTTTAGAAATGTGGAAAATGATCCGTTTTCAAATGTTTTATTTTTGAACGTCAGTTCACATTTGTAGGTGGATCATCAGTGTTAGAGCTAAAATTAGCATGTTTAAAGTGATTTTCATGCTTCCAGGGGCCCAAAACACAAGATTTATGGAATGGTTAAAAGTGCATGAAAATGGCCAATTTACTCACTCTGAGTTCTCAAAAAGGGTTTCTTCACCCCGGGAAGTTAATTAAATACCATTTGGAGGCATTTAATGTTAGAGCAAAAACGGCTGATTTTGGACAAAAGAGATAACACCCCCCCATTACGTCATGCTTCAGAAATGTGGAAAATGGTCCGTTTTCAAATGTTTTATTTTTGAACGTCAGTTCACATTTGTAGGTGGATCATCAGTGTTAGAGCTAAAATTAGCATGTTTAAAGTGATTTTCATGCTTCCAGGGGCTCGGGAAGTTAATTAAATACCATTTGGAGGCATTTAATGTTCGAGCAAAAACGGCTGATTTTCGACAAAAGAGATAACACCCCCCCATTACGTCATGCTTCAGAAATGTGGAAAATGGTCCGTTTTCAAATGTTTTATTTTTGAACGTCAGTTCACATTTGTAGGTGGATCATCAGTGTTAGAGCTAAAATTAGCATGTTTAAAGTGATTTTCATGCTTCCAGGGGCTCGGGAAGTGAAATAAATATAATTTGGAGGCATTTAATGTTCGAGCAAAAACGGCTGATTTTCCACAAAAGAGATAACACCCCCCCATTACGTCATGCTTCAGAAATGTGGAAAATGGTCCGTTTTCAAATGTTTTATTTTTGAACGTCAGTTCACATTTGTAGGTGGATCATCAGTGTTAGAGCTAAAATTAGCATGTTTAAAGTGATTTTCATGCTTCCAGGGGCCCAAAACACAAGATTTATGGAATGGTTAAAAGTGCATGAAAATGGCCAATTTACTCACTCTGAGTTCTCAAAAAGGGTTTCTTCACCCCGGGAAGTTAATTAAATACCATTTGGAGGCATTTAATGTTAGAGCAAAAACGGCTGATTTTCGACAAAAGAGATAACACCCCCCCATTACGTCATGCTTCAGAAATGTGGAAAATGGTCCGTTTTCAAATGTTTTATTTTTGAACGTCAGTTCACATTTGTAGGTGGATCATCAGTGTTAGAGCTAAAATTAGCATGTTTAAAGTGATTTTCATGCTTCCAGGGGCTCGGGAAGTTAATTAAATACCCTTTGGAGGCATTTAATGTTCGAGCAAAAACGGCTGATTTTCGACAAAAGAGATAACACCCCCCCATTACGTCATGCTTCAGAAATGTGGAAAATGGTCCGTTTTCAAATGTTTTATTTTTGAACGTCAGTTCACATTTGTAGGTGGATCATCAGTGTTAGAGCTAAAATTAGCATGTTTAAAGTGATTTTCATGCTTCCAGGGGCTTGGGAAGTGAAATAAATACCATTTGGAGGCATTTAATGTTAGAGCAAAAACGGCTGATTTTCCACAAAAGAGATAACACCCCCCCATTACGTCATGCTTCAGAAATGTGGAAAATGGTCCGTTTTCAAATGTTTTATTTTTGAACATCAGTTCACATTTGTAGGTGGATCATCAGTGTTAGAGCTAAAATTAGCATGTTTAAAGTGATTTTCATGCTTCCAGGGGCCCAAAACAAAAGATTTATGGAATGGTTAAAAGTGCATGAAAATGGCCAATTTACTCACTCTGAGTTCTCAAAAAGGGTTTCTTCACCCCGGGAAGTTAATTAAATACCATTTGGAGGCATTTAATGTTCGAGCAAAAACGGCTGATTTTCGACAAAAGAGATAACACCCCCCCATTACGTCATGCTTCAGAAATGTGGAAAATGGTCCGTTTTCAAATGTTTTATTTTTGAACGTCAGTTCACATTTGTAGGTGGATCATCAGTGTTAGAGCTAAAATTAGCATGTTTAAAGTGATTTTCATGCTTCCAGGGGCCCAAAACACAAGATTTATGGAATGGTTAAAAGTGCATGAAAATGGCCAATTTACTCACTCTGAGTTCTCAAAAAGGGTTTCTTCACCCCGGGAAGTTAATTAAATACCATTTGGAGGATTTTAATGTTCGAGCAAAAACGGCTGATTTTCGACGAAAGAGCTAACACCCCCCCATTACGTCATGCTTTAGAAATGTGGAAAATGGTCCGTTTTCAAATGTTTTATTTTTGAACGTCAGTTCACATTTGTAGGTGGATCATCAGTGTTAGAGCTAAAATTAGCATGTTTAAAGTGATTTTCATGCTTCCAGGGGCCCAAAACACAAGATTTATGGAATGGTTAAAAGTGCATGAAAATGGCCAATTTACTCACTCTGAGTTCTCAAAAAGGGTTTCTTCACCCCGGGAAGTTAATTAAATACCATTTGGAGGCATTTAATGTTAGAGCAAAAACGGCTGATTTTGGACAAAAGAGATAACACCCCCCCATTACGTCATGCTTCAGAAATGTGGAAAATGGTCCGTTTTCAAATGTTTTATTTTTGAACGTCAGTTCACATTTGTAGGTGGATCATCAGTGTTAGAGCTAAAATTAGCATGTTTAAAGTGATTTTCATGCTTCCAGGGGCTCGGGAAGTGAAATAAATATAATTTGGAGGCATTTAATGTTAGAGCAAAAACGGCTGATTTTCCACAAAAGAGATAACACCCCCCCATTACGTCATGCTTCAGAAATGTGGAAAATGGTCCGTTTTCAAATGTTTTATTTTTGAACGTCAGTTCACATTTGTAGGTGGATCATCAGTGTTAGAGCTAAAATTAGCATGTTTAAAGTGATTTTCATGCTTCCAGGGGCCCAAAACACAAGATTTATGGAATGGTTAAAAGTGCATGAAAATGGCCAATTTACTCACTCTGAGTTCTCAAAAAGGGTTTCTTCACCCCGGGAAGTTAATTAAATACCATTTGGAGGCATTTAATGTTAGAGCAAAAACGGCTGATTTTCGACAAAAGAGATAACACCCCCCATTACGTCATGCTTCAGAAATGTGGAAAATGGTCCGTTTTCAAATGTTTCATTTTTGAGCGTCAGTTCACATTTGTAGGTGGATCATCAGTGTTAGAGCTAAAATTAGCATGTTTAAAGTGATTTTCATGCTTCCAGGGGCTCGGGAAGTGAAATAAATACCATTTGGAGGCATTTAATGTTCGAGCAAAAACGGCTGATTTTCGACAAAAGAGATAACACCCCCCCATTACGTCATGCTTCAGAAATGTGGAAAATGGTCCGTTTTCAAATGTTTTATTTTTGAACGTCAGTTCACATTTGTAGGTGGATCATCAGTGTTAGAGCTAAAATTAGCATGTTTAAAGTGATTTTCATGCTTCCAGGGGCCCAAAACACAAGATTTATGGAATGGTTAAAAGTGCATGAAAATGGCCAATTTACTCACTCTGAGTTCTCAAAAAGGGTTTCTTCACCCTGGGAAGTTAATTAAATACCATTTGGAGGCATTTAATGTTCGAGCAAAAACGGCTGATTTTCGACAAAAGAGATAACACCCCCCCCATTACGTCATGCTTCAGAAATGTGGAAAATGGTCCTTTTTCAAATGTTTTATTTTTGAACGTCAGTTCACATTTGTAGGTGGATCATCAGTGTTAGAGCTAAAATTAGCATGTTTAAAGTGATTTTCATGCTTCCAGGGGCCCAAAACACAAGATTTATGGAATGGTTAAAAGTGCATGAAAATGGCCAATTTACTCACTCTGAGTTCTCAAAAAGGGTTTCTTCACCCCGGGAAGTTAATTAAATACCATTTGGAGGCATTTAATGTTCGAGCAAAAACTGCTGATTTTCGACAAAAGAGATAACACCCCCCCATTACGTCATGCTTCAGAAATGTGGAAAATGGTCCGTTTTCAAATGTTTTATTTTTGAACGTCAGTTCACATTTGTAGGTGGATCATCAGTGTTAGAGCTAAAATTAGCATGTTTAAAGTGATTTTCATGCTTCCAGGGGCCCAAAACACAAGATTTATGGAATGGTTAAAAGTGCATGAAAATGGCCAATTTACTCACTCTGAGTTCTCAAAAAGGGTTTCTTCACCCCGGGAAGTTAATTAAATACCATTTGGAGGATTTTAATGTTCGAGCAAAAACAGCTGATTTTCGACGAAAGAGCTAACACCCCCCATTACGTCATGCTTTAGAAATGTGGAAAATGGTCCGTTTTCAAATGTTTTATTTTTGAACGTCAGTTCACATTTGTAGGTGGATCATCAGTGTTAGAGCTAAAATTAGCATGTTTAAAGTGATTTTCATGCTTCCAGGGGCCCAAAACACAAGATTTATGGAATGGTTAAAAGTGCATGAAAATGGCCAATTTACTCACTCTGAGTTCTCAAAAAGGGTTTCTTCACCCTGGGAAGTTAATTAAATACCATTTGGAGGCATTTAATGTTAGAGCAAAAACGGCTGATTTTCGACAAAAGAGATAACACCCCCCCATTACGTCATGCTTCAGAAATGTGGAAAATGGTCCGTTTTCAAATGTTTTATTTTTGAACGTCAGTTCACATTTGTAGGTGGATTATCAGTGTTAGAGCTAAAATTAGCATGTTTAAAGTGATTTTCATGCTTCCAGGGGCTCGGGAAGTTAATTAAATACCCTTTGGAGGCATTTAATGTTCGAGCAAAAACGGCTGATTTTCGACAAAAGAGATAACACCCCCCCATTACGTCATGCTTCAGAAATGTGGAAAATGGTCCGTTTTCAAATGTTTTATTTTTGAACGTCAGTTCACATTTGTAGGTGGATCATCAGTGTTAGAGCTAAAATTAGCATGTTTAAAGTGATTTTCATGCTTCCAGGGGCTCGGGAAGTGAAATAAATACCATTTGGAGGCATTTAATGTTAGAGCAAAAACGGCTGATTTTCCACAAAAGAGATAACACCCCCCCATTACGTCATGCTTCAGAAATGTGGAAAATGGTCCGTTTTCAAATGTTTTATTTTTGAACGTCAGTTCACATTTGTAGGTGGATCATCAGTGTTAGAGCTAAAATTAGCATGTTTAAAGTGATTTTCATGCTTCCAGGGGCCCAAAACACAAGATTTATGGAATGGTTAAAAGTGCATGAAAATGGCCAATTTACTCACTCTGAGTTCTCAAAAAGGGTTTCTTCACCCCGGGAAGTTAATTAAATACCATTTGGAGGCATTTAATGTTAGAGCAAAAACGGCTGATTTTGGACAAAAGAGATAACACCCCCCCATTACGTCATGCTTCAGAAATGTGGAAAATGGTCCGTTTTCAAATGTTTTATTTTTGAACGTCAGTTCACATTTGTAGGTGGATCATCAGTGTTAGAGCTAAAATTAGCATGTTTAAAGTGATTTTCATGCTTCCAGGGGCCCAAAACACAAGATTTATGGAATGGTTAAAAGTGCATGAAAATGGCCAATTTACTCACTCTGAGTTCTCAAAAAGGGTTTCTTCACCCCGGGAAGTTAATTAAATACCATTTGGAGGCATTTAATGTTAGAGCAAAAACGGCTGATTTACGACAAAAGAGATAACACCCCCCCATTACGTCATGCTTCAGAAATGTGGAAAATGGTCCGTTTTCAAATGTTTCATTTTTGAACGTCAGTTCACATTTGTAGGTGGATCATCAGTGTTAGAGCTAAAATTAGCATGTTTAAAGTGATTTTCATGCTTCCAGGGGCTCGGGAAGTGAAATAAATACCATTTGGAGGCATTTAATGTTCGAGCAAAAACCGCTGATTTTCGACAAAAGAGATAACACCCCCCCATTACGTCATGCTTCAGAAATGTGGAAAATGGTCCGTTTTCAAATGTTTTATTTTTGAACGTCAGTTCACATTTGTAGGTGGATCATCAGTGTTAGAGCTAAAATTAGCATGTTTAAAGTGATTTTCATGCTTCCAGGGGCCCAAAACACAAGATTTATGGAATGGTTAAAAGTGCATGAAAATGGCCAATTTACTCACTCTGAGTTCTCAAAAAGGGTTTCTTCACCCCGGGAAGTTAATTAAATACCATTTGGAGGCATTTAATGTTAGAGCAAAAACGGCTGATTTTCGACAAAAGAGATAACACCCCCCCATTACGTCATGCTTCAGAAATGTGGAAAATGGTCCGTTTTCAAATGTTTCATTTTTGAACGTCAGTTCACATTTGTAGGTGGATCATCAGTGTTAGAGCTAAAATTAGCATGTTTAAAGTGATTTTCATGCTTCCAGGGGCTCGGGAAGTGAAATAAATACCATTTGGAGGCATTTAATGTTCGAGCAAAAACGGCTGATTTTCGACAAAAGAGATAACACCCCCCCATTACGTCATGCTTCAGAAATGTGGAAAATGGTCCGTTTTCAAATGTTTTATTTTTGAACGTCAGTTCACATTTGTAGGTGGATCATCAGTGTTAGAGCTAAAATTAGCATGTTTAAAGTGATTTTCATGCTTCCAGGGGCCCAAAACACAAGATTTATGGAATGGTTAAAAGTGCATGAAAATGGCCAATTTACTCACTCTGAGTTCTCAAAAAGGGTTTCTTCACCCCGGGAAGTTAATTAAATACCATTTGGAGGCATTTAATGTTCGAGCAAAAACGGCTGATTTTCGACAAAAGCGATAACACCCCCCCCCATTACGTCATGCTTCAGAAATGTGGAAAATGGTCCGTTTTCAAATGTTTTATTTTTGAACGTCAGTTCACATTTGTAGGTGGATCATCAGTGTTAGAGCTAAAATTAGCATGTTTAAAGTGATTTTCATGCTTCCAGGGGCCCAAAACACAAGATTTATGGAATGGTTAAAAGTGCATGAAAATGGCCAATTTACTCACTCTGAGTTCTCAAAAAGGGTTTCTTCACCCCGGGAAGTTAATTAAATACCATTTGGAGGCATTTAATGTTCGAGCAAAAACGGCTGATTTTCGACAAAAGAGATAACACCCCCCCATTACGTCATGCTTCAGAAATGTGGAAAATGGTCCGTTTTCAAATGTTTTATTTTTGAACGTCAGTTCACATTTGTAGGTGGATCATCAGTGTTAGAGCTAAAATTAGCATGTTTAAAGTGATTTTCATGCTTCCAGGGGCTCGGGAAGTGAAATAAATACCATTTGGAGGCATTTAATGTTAGAGCAAAAACGGCTGATTTTCCACAAAAGAGATAACACCCCCCCATTACGTCATGCTTCAGAAATGTGGAAAATGGTCCGTTTTCAAATGTTTTATTTTTGAACGTCAGTTCACATTTGTAGGTGGATCATCAGTGTTAGAGCTAAAATTAGCATGTTTAAAGTGATTTTCATGCTTCCAGGGGCCCAAAACACAAGATTTATGGAATGGTTAAAAGTGCATGAAAATGGCCAATTTACTCACTCTGAGTTCTCAAAAAGGGTTTCTTCACCCCGGGAAGTTAATTAAATACCATTTGGAGGCATTTAATGTTCGAGCAAAAACGGCTGATTTTCGACAAAAGAGATAACACCCCCCCATTACGTCATGCTTCAGAAATTTGGAAAATGGTCCATTTTCAAATGTTTTATTTTTGAACGTCAGTTCACATTTGTAGGTGGATCATCAGTGTTAGAGCTAAAATTAGCATGTTTAAAGTGATTTTCATGCTTCCAGGGGCCCAAAACACAAGATTTATGGAATGGTTAAAAGTGCATGAAAATGGCCAATTTACTCACTCTGAGTTCTCAAAAAGGGTTTCTTCACCCCGGGAAGTTAATTAAATACCATTTGGAGGCATTTAATGTTCGAGCAAAAACGGCTGATTTTCGACAAAAGCGATAACACCCCCCCCATTACGTCATGCTTCAGAAATGTGGAAAATGGTCCGTTTTCAAATGTTTTATTTTTGAACGTCAGTTCACATTTGTAGGTGGATCATCAGTGTTAGAGCTAAAATTAGCATGTTTAAAGTGATTTTCATGCTTCCAGGGGCCCAAAACACAAGATTTATGGAATGGTTAAAAGTGCATGAAAATGGCCAATTTACTCACTCTGAGTTCTCAAAAAGGGTTTCTTCACCCCGGGAAGTTAATTAAATACCATTTGGAGGCATTTAATGTTCGAGCAAAAACGGCTGATTTTCGACAAAAGAGATAACACCCCCCCATTACGTCATGCTTCAGAAATGTGGAAAATGGTCCGTTTTCAAATGTTTTATTTTTGAACGTCAGTTCACATTTGTAGGTGGATCATCAGTGTTAGAGCTAAAATTAGCATGTTTAAAGTGATTTTCATGCTTCCAGGGGCCCAAAACACAAGATTTATGGAATGGTTAAAAGTGCATGAAAATGGCCAATTTACTCACTCTGAGTTCTCAAAAAGGGTTTCTTCACCCCGGGAAGTTAATTAAATACCATTTGGAGGATTTTAATGTTCGAGCAAAAACGGCTGATTTTCGACGAAAGAGCTAACACCCCCCCATTACGTCATGCTTTAGAAATGTGGAAAATGGTCCGTTTTCAAATGTTTTATTTTTGAACGTCAGTTCACATTTGTAGGTGGATCATCAGTGTTAGAGCTAAAATTAGCATGTTTAAAGTGATTTTCATGCTTCCAGGGGCCCAAAACACAAGATTTATGGAATGGTTAAAAGTGCATGAAAATGGCCAATTTACTCACTCTGAGTTCTCAAAAAG
Organism: Lissotriton vulgaris; assembly: GCF_964263255.1. Classification (NCBI taxonomy): domain Eukaryota; kingdom Metazoa; phylum Chordata; class Amphibia; order Caudata; family Salamandridae; genus Lissotriton; species Lissotriton vulgaris. The sequence continues at coordinate 612,712 of NW_028242601.1, forward strand.
GGTTTCTTCACCCCGGGAAGTTAATTAAATACCATTTGGAGGCATTTAATGTTAGAGCAAAAACGGCTGATTTTCGACAAAAGAGATAACACCCCCCCATTACGTCATGCTTCAGAAATGTGGAAAATGGTCCGTTTTCAAATGTTTTATTTTTGAACGTCAGTTCACATTTGTAGGTGGATCATCAGTGTTAGAGCTAAAATTAGCATGTTTAAAGTGATTTTCATGCTTCCAGGGGCTCGGGAAGTTAATTAAATACCCTTTGGAGGCATTTAATGTTCGAGCAAAAACGGCTGATTTTCGACAAAAGAGATAACACCCCCCCATTACGTCATGCTTCAGAAATGTGGAAAATGGTCCGTTTTCAAATGTTTTATTTTTGAACGTCAGTTCACATTTGTAGGTGGATCATCAGTGTTAGAGCTAAAATTAGCATGTTTAAAGTGATTTTCATGCTTCCAGGGGCTCGGGAAGTGAAATAAATACCATTTGGAGGCATTTAATGTTAGAGCAAAAACGGCTGATTTTCCACAAAAGAGATAACACCCCCCCATTACGTCATGCTTCAGAAATGTGGAAAATGGTCCGTTTTCAAATGTTTTATTTTTGAACGTCAGTTCACATTTGTAGGTGGATCATCAGTGTTAGAGCTAAAATTAGCATGTTTAAAGTGATTTTCATGCTTCCAGGGGCCCAAAACACAAGATTTATGGAATGGTTAAAAGTGCATGAAAATGGCCAATTTACTCACTCTGAGTTCTCAAAAAGGGTTTCTTCACCCCGGGAAGTTAATTAAATACCATTTGGAGGCATTTAATGTTCGAGCAAAAACGGCTGATTTTCGACAAAAGAGATAACACCCCCCCATTACGTCATGCTTCAGAAATGTGGAAAATGGTCCGTTTTCAAATGTTTTATTTTTGAACGTCAGTTCACATTTGTAGGTGGATCATCAGTGTTAGAGCTAAAAATAGCATGTTTAAAGTGATTTTCATGCTTCCAGGGGCCCAAAACACAAGATTTATGGAATGGTTAAAAGTGCATGAAAATGGCCAATTTACTCACTCTGAGTTCTCAAAAAGGGTTTCTTCACCCCGGGAAGTTAATTAAATACCATTTGGAGGATTTTAATGTTCGAGTAAAAACGGCTGATTTTCGATGAAAGAGCTAACACCCCCCCATTACGTCATGCTTTAGAAATGTGGAAAATGGTCCGTTTTCAAATGTTTTATTTTTGAACGTCAGTTCACATTTGTAGGTGGATCATCAGTGTTAGAGCTAAAATTAGCATGTTTAAAGTGATTTTCATGCTTCCAGGGGCCCAAAACACAAGATTTATGGAATGGTTAAAAGTGCATGAAAATGGCCAATTTACTCACTCTGAGTTCTCAAAAAGGGTTTCTTCACCCCGGGAAGTTAATTAAATACCATTTGGAGGCATTTAATGTTAGAGCAAAAACGGCTGATTTTGGACAAAAGAGATAACACCCCCCCATTACGTCATGCTTCAGAAATGTGGAAAATGGTCCGTTTTCAAATGTTTTATTTTTGAACGTCAGTTCACATTTGTAGGTGGATCATCAGTGTTAGAGCTAAAATTGGCATGTTTAAAGTGATTTTCATGCTTCCAGGGGCTCGGGAAGTTAATTAAATACCATTTGGAGGCATTTAATGTTCGAGCAAAAACGGCTGATTTTCGACAAAAGAGATAACACCCCCCCATTACGTCATGCTTCAGAAATGTGGAAAATGGTCCGTTTTCAAATGTTTTATTTTTGAACGTCAGTTCACATTTGTAGGTGGATCATCAGTGTTAGAGCTAAAATTAGCATGTTTAAAGTGATTTTCATGCTTCCAGGGGCCCAAAACACAAGATTTATGGAATGGTTAAAAGTGCATGAAAATGGCCAATTTACTCACTCTGAGTTCTCAAAAAGGGTTTCTTCACCCCGGGAAGTTAATTAAATACCATTTGGAGGCATTTAATGTTCGAGCAAAAACGGCTGATTTTCGACAAAAGAGATAACACCCCCCCCATTACGTCATGCTTCAGAAATGTGGAAAATGGTCCGTTTTCAAATGTTTTATTTTTGAACGTCAGTTCACATTTGTAGGTGGATCATCAGTGTTAGAGCTAAAATTAGCATGTTTAAAGTGATTTTCATGCTTCCAGGGGCCCAAAACACAAGATTTATGGAATGGTTAAAAGTGCATGAAAATGGCCAATTTACTCACTCTGAGTTCTCAAAAAGGGTTTCTTCACCCCGGGAAGTTAATTAAATACCATTTGGAGGCATTTAATGTTCGAGCAAAAACGGCTGATTTTCGACAAAAGAGATAACACCCCCCCATTACGTCATGCTTCAGAAATGTGGAAAATGGTCCGTTTTCAAATGTTTTATTTTTGAACGTCAGTTCACATTTGTAGGTGGATCATCAGTGTTAGAGCTAAAATTAGCATGTTTAAAGTGATTTTCATGCTTCCAGGGGCCCAAAACACAAGATTTATGGAATGGTTAAAAGTGCATGAAAATGGCCAATTTACTCACTCTAAGTTCTCAAAAAGGGTTTCTTCACCCCGGGAAGTTAATTAAATACCATTGGAGGATTTTAATGTTCGAGCAAAAACGGCTGATTTTCGACGAAAGAGCTAACACCCCCCCATTACGTCATGCTTTAGAAATGTGGAAAATGGTCCATTTTCAAATGTTTTATTTTTGAACGTCAGTTCACATTTGTAGGTGGATCATCAGTGTTAGAGCTAAAATTAGCATGTTTAAAGTGATTTTCATGCTTCCAGGGGCCCAAAATACAAGATTTATGGAATGGTTAAAAGTGCATGAAAATGGCCAATTTACTCACTCTGAGTTCTCAAAAAGGGTTTCTTCACCCCGGGAAGTTAATTAAATACCATTTGGAGGCATTTAATGTTAGAGCAAAAACGGCTGATTTTCGACAAAAGAGATAACACCCCCCCATTACGTCATGCTTCAGAAATGTGGAAAATGGTCCGTTTTCAAATGTTTTATTTTTGAACGTCAGTTCACATTTGTAGGTGGATCATCAGTGTTAGAGCTAAAATTAGCATGTTTAAAGTGATTTTCATGCTTCCAGGGGCTCGGGAAGTTAATTAAATACCCTTTGGAGGCATTTAATGTTCGAGCAAAAACGGCTGATTTTCGACAAAAGAGATAACACCCCCCCATTACGTCATGCTTCAGAAATGTGGAAAATGGTCCGTTTTCAAATGTTTTATTTTTGAACGTCAGTTCACATTTGTAGGTGGATCATCAGTGTTAGAGCTAAAATTAGCATGTTTAAAGTGATTTTCATGCTTCCAGGGGCTCGGGAAGTGAAATAAATACCATTTGGAGGCATTTAATGTTAGAGCAAAAACGGCTGATTTTCCACAAAAGAGATAACACCCCCCCATTACGTCATGCTTCAGAAATGTGGAAAATGGTCCGTTTTCAAATGTTTTATTTTTGAACGTCAGTTCACATTTGTAGGTGGATCATCAGTGTTAGAGCTAAAATTAGCATGTTTAAAGTGATTTTCATGCTTCCAGGGGCCCAAAACACAAGATTTATGGAATGGTTAAAAGTGCATGAAAATGGCCAATTTACTCACTCTGAGTTCTCAAAAAGGGTTTCTTCACCCCGGGAAGTTAATTAAATACCATTTGGAGGCATTTAATGTTCGAGCAAAAACGGCTGATTTTCGACAAAAGAGATAACACCCCCCCCATTACGTCATGCTTCAGAAATGTGGAAAATGGTCCGTTTTCAAATGTTTTATTTTTGAACGTCAGTTCACATTTGTAGGTGGATCATCAGTGTTAGAGCTAAAATTAGCATGTTTAAAGTGATTTTCATGCTTCCAGGGGCCCAAAACACAAGATTTATGGAATGGTTAAAAGTGCATGAAAATGGCCAATTTACTCACTCTGAGTTCTCAAAAAGGGTTTCTTCACCCCGGGAAGTTAATTAAATACCATTTGGAGGCATTTAATGTTCGAGCAAAAACGGCTGATTTTCGACAAAAGAGATAACACCCCCCATTACGTCATGCTTCAGAAATGTGGAAAATGGTCCGTTTTCAAATGTTTTATTTTTGAACGTCAGTTCACATTTGTAGGTGGATCATCAGTGTTAGAGCTAAAATTAGCATGTTTAAAGTGATTTTCATGCTTCCAGGGGCCCAAAACACAAGATTTATGGAATGGTTAAAAGTGCATGAAAATGGCCAATTTACTCACTCTGAGTTCTCAAAAAGTGTTTCTTCACCCCGGGAAGTTAATTAAATACCATTTGGAGGCATTTAATGTTAGAGCAAAAACGGCTGATTTTCGACAAAAGAGATAACACCCCCCCATTACGTCATGCTTCAGAAATGTGGAAAATGGTCCGTTTTCAAATGTTTTATTTTTGAACGTCAGTTCACATTTATAGGTGGATCATCAGTGTTAGAGCTAAAATTAGCATGTTTAAAGTGATTTTCATGCTTCCAGGGGCTCGGGAAGTGAAATAAATACCATTTGGAGGCATTTAATGTTCGAGCAAAAACGGCAGATTTTCGACAAAAGAGATAACACCCCCCCCATTACGTCATGCTTCAGAAATGTGGAAAATGGTCCGTTTTCAAATGTTTTATTTTTGAACGTCAGTTCACATTTGTAGGTGGATCATCAGTGTTAGAGCTAAAATTAGCATGTTTAAAGTGATTTTCATGCTTCCAGGGGCCCAAAACACAAGATTTATGGAATGGTTAAAAGTGGATGAAAATGGCCAATTTACTCACTCTGAGTTCTCAAAAAGGGTTTCTTCACCCCGGGAAGTTAATTAAATACCATTTGGAGGCATTTAATGTTAGAGCAAAAACGGCTGATTTTCGACAAAAGAGATAACACCCCCCCATTACGTCATGCTTCAGAAATGTGGAAAATGGTCCGTTTTCAAATGTTTTATTTTTGAACGTCAGTTCACATTTGTAGGTGAATCATCAGTGTTAGAGCTAAAATTAGCATGTTTAAAGTGATTTTCAAGCTTCCAGGGGCTCGGGAAGTTAATTAAATACCCTTTGGAGGCATTTAATGTTCGAGCAAAAACGGCTGATTTTCGACAAAAGAGATAACACCCCCCCATTACGTCATGCTTCAGAAATGTGGAAAATGGTCCGTTTTCAAATGTTTTATTTTTGAACGTCAGTTCACATTTGTAGGTGGATCATCAGTGTTAGAGCTAAAATTAGCATGTTTAAAGTGATTTTCATGCTTCCAGGGGCTTGGGAAGTGAAATAAATACCATTTGGAGGCATTTAGTGTTAGAGCAAAAACGGCTGATTTTCCACAAAAGAGATAACACCCCCCCATTACGTCATGCTTCAGAAATGTGGAAAATGGTCCGTTTTCAAATGTTTTATTTTTGAACGTCAGTTCACATTTGTAGGTGGATCATCAGTGTTAGAGCTAAAATTAGCATGTTTAAAGTGATTTTCATGCTTCCAGGGGCCCAAAACAAAAGATTTATGGAATGGTTAAAAGTGCATGAAAATGGCCAATTTACTCACTCTGAGTTCTCAAAAAGGGTTTCTTCACCCCGGGAAGTTAATTAAATACCATTTGGAGGCATTTAATGTTAGAGCAAAAACGGCTGATTTTGGACAAAAGAGATAACACCCCCCCATTACGTCATGCTTCAGAAATGTGGAAAATGGTCCGTTTTCAAATGTTTTATTTTTGAACGTCAGTTCACATTTGTAGGTGGATCATCAGTGTTAGAGCTAAAATTGGCATGTTTAAAGTGATTTTCATGCTTCCAGGGGCTCGGGAAGTTAATTAAATACCATTTGGAGGCATTTAATGTTCGAGCAAAAACGGCTGATTTTCGACAAAAGAGATAACACCCCCCCATTACGTCATGCTTCAGAAATGTGGAAAATGGTCCGTTTTCAAATGTTTTATTTTTGAACGTCAGTTCACATTTGTAGGTGGATCATCAGTGTTAGAGCTAAAATTAGCATGTTTAAAGTGATTTTCATGCTTCCAGGGGCTTGGGAAGTGAAATAAATACCATTTGGAGGCATTTAATGTTAGAGCAAAAACGGCTGATTTTCCACAAAAGAGATAACACCCCCCCATTACGTCATGCTTCAGAAATGTGGAAAATGGTCCGTTTTCAAATGTTTTATTTTTGAACATCAGTTCACATTTGTAGGTGGATCATCAGTGTTAGAGCTAAAATTAGCATGTTTAAAGTGATTTTCATGCTTCCAGGGGCCCAAAACAAAAGATTTATGGAATGGTTAAAAGTGCATGAAAATGGCCAATTTACTCACTCTGAGTTCTCAAAAAGGGTTTCTTCACCCCGGGAAGTTAATTAAATACCATTTGGAGGCATTTAATGTTCGAGCAAAAACGGCTGATTTTCGACAAAAGAGATAACACCCCCCCATTACGTCATGCTTCAGAAATGTGGAAAATGGTCCGTTTTCAAATGTTTTATTTTTGAACGTCAGTTCACATTTGTAGGTGGATCATCAGTGTTAGAGCTAAAATTAGCATGTTTAAAGTGATTTTCATGCTTCCAGGGGCCCAAAACACAAGATTTATGGAATGGTTAAAAGTGCATGAAAATGGCCAATTTACTCACTCTGAGTTCTCAAAAAGGGTTTCTTCACCCCGGGAAGTTAATTAAATACCATTTGGAGGATTTTAATGTTCGAGCAAAAACGGCTGATTTTCGACGAAAGAGCTAACACCCCCCCATTACGTCATGCTTTAGAAATGTGGAAAATGGTCCGTTTTCAAATGTTTTATTTTTGAACGTCAGTTCACATTTGTAGGTGGATCATCAGTGTTAGAGCTAAAATTAGCATGTTTAAAGTGATTTTCATGCTTCCAGGGGCCCAAAACACAAGATTTATGGAATGGTTAAAAGTGCATGAAAATGGCCAATTTACTCACTCTGAGTTCTCAAAAAGGGTTTCTTCACCCCGGGAAGTTAATTAAATACCATTTGGAGGCATTTAATGTTAGAGCAAAAACGGCTGATTTTGGACAAAAGAGATAACACCCCCCCATTACGTCATGCTTCAGAAATGTGGAAAATGGTCCGTTTTCAAATGTTTTATTTTTGAACGTCAGTTCACATTTGTAGGTGGATCATCAGTGTTAGAGCTAAAATTAGCATGTTTAAAGTGATTTTCATGCTTCCAGGGGCTCGGGAAGTGAAATAAATATAATTTGGAGGCATTTAATGTTAGAGCAAAAACGGCTGATTTTCCACAAAAGAGATAACACCCCCCCATTACGTCATGCTTCAGAAATGTGGAAAATGGTCCGTTTTCAAATGTTTTATTTTTGAACGTCAGTTCACATTTGTAGGTGGATCATCAGTGTTAGAGCTAAAATTAGCATGTTTAAAGTGATTTTCATGCTTCCAGGGGCCCAAAACACAAGATTTATGGAATGGTTAAAAGTGCATGAAAATGGCCAATTTACTCACTCTGAGTTCTCAAAAAGGGTTTCTTCACCCCGGGAAGTTAATTAAATACCATTTGGAGGCATTTAATGTTAGAGCAAAAACGGCTGATTTTCGACAAAAGAGATAACACCCCCCATTACGTCATGCTTCAGAAATGTGGAAAATGGTCCGTTTTCAAATGTTTCATTTTTGAGCGTCAGTTCACATTTGTAGGTGGATCATCAGTGTTAGAGCTAAAATTAGCATGTTTAAAGTGATTTTCATGCTTCCAGGGGCTCGGGAAGTGAAATAAATACCATTTGGAGGCATTTAATGTTCGAGCAAAAACGGCTGATTTTCGACAAAAGAGATAACACCCCCCCATTACGTCATGCTTCAGAAATGTGGAAAATGGTCCGTTTTCAAATGTTTTATTTTTGAACGTCAGTTCACATTTGTAGGTGGATCATCAGTGTTAGAGCTAAAATTAGCATGTTTAAAGTGATTTTCATGCTTCCAGGGGCCCAAAACACAAGATTTATGGAATGGTTAAAAGTGCATGAAAATGGCCAATTTACTCACTCTGAGTTCTCAAAAAGGGTTTCTTCACCCTGGGAAGTTAATTAAATACCATTTGGAGGCATTTAATGTTCGAGCAAAAACGGCTGATTTTCGACAAAAGAGATAACACCCCCCCCATTACGTCATGCTTCAGAAATGTGGAAAATGGTCCTTTTTCAAATGTTTTATTTTTGAACGTCAGTTCACATTTGTAGGTGGATCATCAGTGTTAGAGCTAAAATTAGCATGTTTAAAGTGATTTTCATGCTTCCAGGGGCCCAAAACACAAGATTTATGGAATGGTTAAAAGTGCATGAAAATGGCCAATTTACTCACTCTGAGTTCTCAAAAAGGGTTTCTTCACCCCGGGAAGTTAATTAAATACCATTTGGAGGCATTTAATGTTCGAGCAAAAACTGCTGATTTTCGACAAAAGAGATAACACCCCCCCATTACGTCATGCTTCAGAAATGTGGAAAATGGTCCGTTTTCAAATGTTTTATTTTTGAACGTCAGTTCACATTTGTAGGTGGATCATCAGTGTTAGAGCTAAAATTAGCATGTTTAAAGTGATTTTCATGCTTCCAGGGGCCCAAAACACAAGATTTATGGAATGGTTAAAAGTGCATGAAAATGGCCAATTTACTCACTCTGAGTTCTCAAAAAGGGTTTCTTCACCCCGGGAAGTTAATTAAATACCATTTGGAGGATTTTAATGTTCGAGCAAAAACAGCTGATTTTCGACGAAAGAGCTAACACCCCCCATTACGTCATGCTTTAGAAATGTGGAAAATGGTCCGTTTTCAAATGTTTTATTTTTGAACGTCAGTTCACATTTGTAGGTGGATCATCAGTGTTAGAGCTAAAATTAGCATGTTTAAAGTGATTTTCATGCTTCCAGGGGCCCAAAACACAAGATTTATGGAATGGTTAAAAGTGCATGAAAATGGCCAATTTACTCACTCTGAGTTCTCAAAAAGGGTTTCTTCACCCTGGGAAGTTAATTAAATACCATTTGGAGGCATTTAATGTTAGAGCAAAAACGGCTGATTTTCGACAAAAGAGATAACACCCCCCCATTACGTCATGCTTCAGAAATGTGGAAAATGGTCCGTTTTCAAATGTTTTATTTTTGAACGTCAGTTCACATTTGTAGGTGGATTATCAGTGTTAGAGCTAAAATTAGCATGTTTAAAGTGATTTTCATGCTTCCAGGGGCTCGGGAAGTTAATTAAATACCCTTTGGAGGCATTTAATGTTCGAGCAAAAACGGCTGATTTTCGACAAAAGAGATAACACCCCCCCATTACGTCATGCTTCAGAAATGTGGAAAATGGTCCGTTTTCAAATGTTTTATTTTTGAACGTCAGTTCACATTTGTAGGTGGATCATCAGTGTTAGAGCTAAAATTAGCATGTTTAAAGTGATTTTCATGCTTCCAGGGGCTCGGGAAGTGAAATAAATACCATTTGGAGGCATTTAATGTTAGAGCAAAAACGGCTGATTTTCCACAAAAGAGATAACACCCCCCCATTACGTCATGCTTCAGAAATGTGGAAAATGGTCCGTTTTCAAATGTTTTATTTTTGAACGTCAGTTCACATTTGTAGGTGGATCATCAGTGTTAGAGCTAAAATTAGCATGTTTAAAGTGATTTTCATGCTTCCAGGGGCCCAAAACACAAGATTTATGGAATGGTTAAAAGTGCATGAAAATGGCCAATTTACTCACTCTGAGTTCTCAAAAAGGGTTTCTTCACCCCGGGAAGTTAATTAAATACCATTTGGAGGCATTTAATGTTAGAGCAAAAACGGCTGATTTTGGACAAAAGAGATAACACCCCCCCATTACGTCATGCTTCAGAAATGTGGAAAATGGTCCGTTTTCAAATGTTTTATTTTTGAACGTCAGTTCACATTTGTAGGTGGATCATCAGTGTTAGAGCTAAAATTAGCATGTTTAAAGTGATTTTCATGCTTCCAGGGGCTCGGGAAGTTAATTAAATACCATTTGGAGGCATTTAATGTTCGAGCAAAAACGGCTGATTTTCGACAAAAGAGATAACACCCCCCCATTACGTCATGCTTCAGAAATGTGGAAAATGGTCCGTTTTCAAATGTTTTATTTTTGAACGTCAGTTCACATTTGTAGGTGGATCATCAGTGTTAGAGCTAAAATTAGCATGTTTAAAGTGATTTTCATGCTTCCAGGGGCCCAAAACACAAGATTTATGGAATGGTTAAAAGTGCATGAAAATGGCCAATTTACTCACTCTGAGTTCTCAAAAAGGGTTTCTTCACCCCGGGAAGTTAATTAAATACCATTTGGAGGCATTTAATGTTAGAGCAAAAACGGCTGATTTACGACAAAAGAGATAACACCCCCCCATTACGTCATGCTTCAGAAATGTGGAAAATGGTCCGTTTTCAAATGTTTCATTTTTGAACGTCAGTTCACATTTGTAGGTGGATCATCAGTGTTAGAGCTAAAATTAGCATGTTTAAAGTGATTTTCATGCTTCCAGGGGCTCGGGAAGTGAAATAAATACCATTTGGAGGCATTTAATGTTCGAGCAAAAACGGCTGATTTTCGACAAAAGAGATAACACCCCCCCATTACGTCATGCTTCAGAAATGTGGAAAATGGTCCGTTTTCAAATGTTTTATTTTTGAACGTCAGTTCACATTTGTAGGTGGATCATCAGTGTTAGAGCTAAAATTAGCATGTTTAAAGTGATTTTCATGCTTCCAGGGGCCCAAAACACAAGATTTATGGAATGGTTAAAAGTGCATGAAAATGGCCAATTTACTCACTCTGAGTTCTCAAAAAGGGTTTCTTCACCCCGGGAAGTTAATTAAATACCATTTGGAGGCATTTAATGTTAGAGCAAAAACGGCTGATTTTCGACAAAAGAGATAACACCCCCCCATTACGTCATGCTTCAGAAATGTGGAAAATGGTCCGTTTTCAAATGTTTCATTTTTGAACGTCAGTTCACATTTGTAGGTGGATCATCAGTGTTAGAGCTAAAATTAGCATGTTTAAAGTGATTTTCATGCTTCCAGGGGCTCGGGAAGTGAAATAAATACCATTTGGAGGCATTTAATGTTCGAGCAAAAACGGCTGATTTTCGACAAAAGAGATAACACCCCCCCATTACGTCATGCTTCAGAAATGTGGAAAATGGTCCGTTTTCAAATGTTTTATTTTTGAACGTCAGTTCACATTTGTAGGTGGATCATCAGTGTTAGAGCTAAAATTAGCATGTTTAAAGTGATTTTCATGCTTCCAGGGGCCCAAAACACAAGATTTATGGAATGGTTAAAAGTGCATGAAAATGGCCAATTTACTCACTCTGAGTTCTCAAAAAGGGTTTCTTCACCCCGGGAAGTTAATTAAATACCATTTGGAGGCATTTAATGTTCGAGCAAAAACGGCTGATTTTCGACAAAAGCGATAACACCCCCCCCCATTACGTCATGCTTCAGAAATGTGGAAAATGGTCCGTTTTCAAATGTTTTATTTTTGAACGTCAGTTCACATTTGTAGGTGGATCATCAGTGTTAGAGCTAAAATTAGCATGTTTAAAGTGATTTTCATGCTTCCAGGGGCCCAAAACACAAGATTTATGGAATGGTTAAAAGTGCATGAAAATGGCCAATTTACTCACTCTGAGTTCTCAAAAAGGGTTTCTTCACCCCGGGAAGTTAATTAAATACCATTTGGAGGCATTTAATGTTCGAGCAAAAACGGCTGATTTTCGACAAAAGAGATAACACCCCCCCATTACGTCATGCTTCAGAAATGTGGAAAATGGTCCGTTTTCAAATGTTTTATTTTTGAACGTCAGTTCACATTTGTAGGTGGATCATCAGTGTTAGAGCTAAAATTAGCATGTTTAAAGTGATTTTCATGCTTCCAGGGGCTCGGGAAGTGAAATAAATACCATTTGGAGGCATTTAATGTTAGAGCAAAAACGGCTGATTTTCCACAAAAGAGATAACACCCCCCCATTACGTCATGCTTCAGAAATGTGGAAAATGGTCCGTTTTCAAATGTTTTATTTTTGAACGTCAGTTCACATTTGTAGGTGGATCATCAGTGTTAGAGCTAAAATTAGCATGTTTAAAGTGATTTTCATGCTTCCAGGGGCCCAAAACACAAGATTTATGGAATGGTTAAAAGTGCATGAAAATGGCCAATTTACTCACTCTGAGTTCTCAAAAAGGGTTTCTTCACCCCGGGAAGTTAATTAAATACCATTTGGAGGCATTTAATGTTCGAGCAAAAACGGCTGATTTTCGACAAAAGAGATAACACCCCCCCATTACGTCATGCTTCAGAAATTTGGAAAATGGTCCATTTTCAAATGTTTTATTTTTGAACGTCAGTTCACATTTGTAGGTGGATCATCAGTGTTAGAGCTAAAATTAGCATGTTTAAAGTGATTTTCATGCTTCCAGGGGCCCAAAACACAAGATTTATGGAATGGTTAAAAGTGCATGAAAATGGCCAATTTACTCACTCTGAGTTCTCAAAAAGGGTTTCTTCACCCCGGGAAGTTAATTAAATACCATTTGGAGGCATTTAATGTTCGAGCAAAAACGGCTGATTTTCGACAAAAGCGATAACACCCCCCCCATTACGTCATGCTTCAGAAATGTGGAAAATGGTCCGTTTTCAAATGTTTTATTTTTGAACGTCAGTTCACATTTGTAGGTGGATCATCAGTGTTAGAGCTAAAATTAGCATGTTTAAAGTGATTTTCATGCTTCCAGGGGCCCAAAACACAAGATTTATGGAATGGTTAAAAGTGCATGAAAATGGCCAATTTACTCACTCTGAGTTCTCAAAAAGGGTTTCTTCACCCCGGGAAGTTAATTAAATACCATTTGGAGGCATTTAATGTTCGAGCAAAAACGGCTGATTTTCGACAAAAGAGATAACACCCCCCCATTACGTCATGCTTCAGAAATGTGGAAAATGGTCCGTTTTCAAATGTTTTATTTTTGAACGTCAGTTCACATTTGTAGGTGGATCATCAGTGTTAGAGCTAAAATTAGCATGTTTAAAGTGATTTTCATGCTTCCAGGGGCCCAAAACACAAGATTTATGGAATGGTTAAAAGTGCATGAAAATGGCCAATTTACTCACTCTGAGTTCTCAAAAAGGGTTTCTTCACCCCGGGAAGTTAATTAAATACCATTTGGAGGATTTTAATGTTCGAGCAAAAACGGCTGATTTTCGACGAAAGAGCTAACACCCCCCCATTACGTCATGCTTTAGAAATGTGGAAAATGGTCCGTTTTCAAATGTTTTATTTTTGAACGTCAGTTCACATTTGTAGGTGGATCATCAGTGTTAGAGCTAAAATTAGCATGTTTAAAGTGATTTTCATGCTTCCAGGGGCCCAAAACACAAGATTTATGGAATGGTTAAAAGTGCATGAAAATGGCCAATTTACTCACTCTGAGTTCTCAAAAAGGGTTTCTTCACCCCGGGAAGTTAATTAAATACCATTTGGAGGCATTTAATGTTAGAGCAAAAACGGCTGATTTTCGACAAAAGAGATAACACCCCCCCATTACGTCATGCTTCAGAAATGTGGAAAATGGTCCGTTTTCAAATGTTTTATTTTTGAACGTCAGTTCACATTTGTAGGTGGATCATCAGTGTTAGAGCTAAAATTAGCATGTTTAAAGTGATTTTCATGCTTCCAGGGGCTCGGGAAGTTAATTAAATACCCTTTGGAGGCATTTAATGTTCGAGCAAAAACGGCTGATTTTCGACAAAAGAGATAACACCCCCCCATTACGTCATGCTTCAGAAATGTGGAAAATGGTCCGTTTTCAAATGTTTTATTTTTGAACGTCAGTTCACATTTGTAGGTGGATCATCAGTGTTAGAGCTAAAATTAGCATGTTTAAAGTGATTTTCATGCTTCCAGGGGCTCGGGAAGTGAAATAAATACCATTTGGAGGCATTTAATGTTAGAGCAAAAACGGCTGATTTTCCACAAAAGAGATAACACCCCCCCATTACGTCATGCTTCAGAAATGTGGAAAATGGTCCGTTTTCAAATGTTTTATTTTTGAACGTCAGTTCACATTTGTAGGTGGATCATCAGTGTTAGAGCTAAAATTAGCATGTTTAAAGTGATTTTCATGCTTCCAGGGGCCCAAAACACAAGATTTATGGAATGGTTAAAAGTGCATGAAAATGGCCAATTTACTCACTCTGAGTTCTCAAAAAGGGTTTCTTCACCCCGGGAAGTTAATTAAATACCATTTGGAGGCATTTAATGTTCGAGCAAAAACGGCTGATTTTCGACAAAAGAGATAACACCCCCCCATTACGTCATGCTTCAGAAATGTGGAAAATGGTCCGTTTTCAAATGTTTTATTTTTGAACGTCAGTTCACATTTGTAGGTGGATCATCAGTGTTAGAGCTAAAAATAGCATGTTTAAAGTGATTTTCATGCTTCCAGGGGCCCAAAACACAAGATTTATGGAATGGTTAAAAGTGCATGAAAATGGCCAATTTACTCACTCTGAGTTCTCAAAAAGGGTTTCTTCACCCCGGGAAGTTAATTAAATACCATTTGGAGGATTTTAATGTTCGAGTAAAAACGGCTGATTTTCGATGAAAGAGCTAACACCCCCCCATTACGTCATGCTTTAGAAATGTGGAAAATGGTCCGTTTTCAAATGTTTTATTTTTGAACGTCAGTTCACATTTGTAGGTGGATCATCAGTGTTAGAGCTAAAATTAGCATGTTTAAAGTGATTTTCATGCTTCCAGGGGCCCAAAACACAAGATTTATGGAATGGTTAAAAGTGCATGAAAATGGCCAATTTACTCACTCTGAGTTCTCAAAAAGGGTTTCTTCACCCCGGGAAGTTAATTAAATACCATTTGGAGGCATTTAATGTTAGAGCAAAAACGGCTGATTTTGGACAAAAGAGATAACACCCCCCCATTACGTCATGCTTCAGAAATGTGGAAAATGGTCCGTTTTCAAATGTTTTATTTTTGAACGTCAGTTCACATTTGTAGGTGGATCATCAGTGTTAGAGCTAAAATTGGCATGTTTAAAGTGATTTTCATGCTTCCAGGGGCTCGGGAAGTTAATTAAATACCATTTGGAGGCATTTAATGTTCGAGCAAAAACGGCTGATTTTCGACAAAAGAGATAACACCCCCCCATTACGTCATGCTTCAGAAATGTGGAAAATGGTCCGTTTTCAAATGTTTTATTTTTGAACGTCAGTTCACATTTGTAGGTGGATCATCAGTGTTAGAGCTAAAATTAGCATGTTTAAAGTGATTTTCATGCTTCCAGGGGCCCAAAACACAAGATTTATGGAATGGTTAAAAGTGCATGAAAATGGCCAATTTACTCACTCTGAGTTCTCAAAAAGGGTTTCTTCACCCCGGGAAGTTAATTAAATACCATTTGGAGGCATTTAATGTTCGAGCAAAAACGGCTGATTTTCGACAAAAGAGATAACACCCCCCCCATTACGTCATGCTTCAGAAATGTGGAAAATGGTCCGTTTTCAAATGTTTTATTTTTGAACGTCAGTTCACATTTGTAGGTGGATCATCAGTGTTAGAGCTAAAATTAGCATGTTTAAAGTGATTTTCATGCTTCCAGGGGCCCAAAACACAAGATTTATGGAATGGTTAAAAGTGCATGAAAATGGCCAATTTACTCACTCTGAGTTCTCAAAAAGGGTTTCTTCACCCCGGGAAGTTAATTAAATACCATTTGGAGGCATTTAATGTTCGA
The DNA here is from genome assembly GCF_964263255.1 of Lissotriton vulgaris. NCBI lineage: Eukaryota > Metazoa > Chordata > Amphibia > Caudata > Salamandridae > Lissotriton > Lissotriton vulgaris. The sequence goes on from NW_028242601.1 coordinate 628,529, forward strand.
GCAAAAACGGCTGATTTTCGACAAAAGAGATAACACCCCCCCATTACGTCATGCTTCAGAAATGTGGAAAATGGTCCGTTTTCAAATGTTTTATTTTTGAACGTCAGTTCACATTTGTAGGTGGATCATCAGTGTTAGAGCTAAAATTAGCATGTTTAAAGTGATTTTCATGCTTCCAGGGGCCCAAAACACAAGATTTATGGAATGGTTAAAAGTGCATGAAAATGGCCAATTTACTCACTCTAAGTTCTCAAAAAGGGTTTCTTCACCCCGGGAAGTTAATTAAATACCATTGGAGGATTTTAATGTTCGAGCAAAAACGGCTGATTTTCGACGAAAGAGCTAACACCCCCCCATTACGTCATGCTTTAGAAATGTGGAAAATGGTCCATTTTCAAATGTTTTATTTTTGAACGTCAGTTCACATTTGTAGGTGGATCATCAGTGTTAGAGCTAAAATTAGCATGTTTAAAGTGATTTTCATGCTTCCAGGGGCCCAAAATACAAGATTTATGGAATGGTTAAAAGTGCATGAAAATGGCCAATTTACTCACTCTGAGTTCTCAAAAAGGGTTTCTTCACCCCGGGAAGTTAATTAAATACCATTTGGAGGCATTTAATGTTAGAGCAAAAACGGCTGATTTTCGACAAAAGAGATAACACCCCCCCATTACGTCATGCTTCAGAAATGTGGAAAATGGTCCGTTTTCAAATGTTTTATTTTTGAACGTCAGTTCACATTTGTAGGTGGATCATCAGTGTTAGAGCTAAAATTAGCATGTTTAAAGTGATTTTCATGCTTCCAGGGGCTCGGGAAGTTAATTAAATACCCTTTGGAGGCATTTAATGTTCGAGCAAAAACGGCTGATTTTCGACAAAAGAGATAACACCCCCCCCATTACGTCATGCTTCAGAAATGTGGAAAATGGTCCGTTTTCAAATGTTTTATTTTTGAACGTCAGTTCACATTTGTAGGTGGATCATCAGTGTTAGAGCTAAAATTAGCATGTTTAAAGTGATTTTCATGCTTCCAGGGGCTCGGGAAGTGAAATAAATACCATTTGGAGGCATTTAATGTTAGAGCAAAAACGGCTGATTTTCCACAAAAGAGATAACACCCCCCCATTACGTCATGCTTCAGAAATGTGGAAAATGGTCCGTTTTCAAATGTTTTATTTTTGAACGTCAGTTCACATTTGTAGGTGGATCATTAGTGTTAGAGCTAAAATTAGCATGTTTAAAGTGATTTTCATGCTTCCAGGGGCCCAAAACACAAGATTTATGGAATGGTTAAAAGTGCATGAAAATGGCCAATTTACTCACTCTGAGTTCTCAAAAAGGGTTTCTTCACCCCGGGAAGTTAATTAAATACCATTTGGAGGCATTTAATGTTCGAGCAAAAACGGCTGATTTTCGACAAAAGAGATAACACCCCCCCCATTACGTCATGCTTCAGAAATGTGGAAAATGGTCCGTTTTCAAATGTTTTATTTTTGAACGTCAGTTCACATTTGTAGGTGGATCATCAGTGTTAGAGCTAAAATTAGCATGTTTAAAGTGATTTTCATGCTTCCAGGGGCCCAAAACACAAGATTTATGGAATGGTTAAAAGTGCATGAAAATGGCCAATTTACTCACTCTGAGTTCTCAAAAAGGGTTTCTTCACCCCGGGAAGTTAATTAAATACCATTTGGAGGCATTTAATGTTCGAGCAAAAACGGCTGATTTTCGACAAAAGAGATAACACCCCCCATTACGTCATGCTTCAGAAATGTGGAAAATGGTCCGTTTTCAAATGTTTTATTTTTGAACGTCAGTTCACATTTGTAGGTGGATCATCAGTGTTAGAGCTAAAATTAGCATGTTTAAAGTGATTTTCATGCTTCCAGGGGCCCAAAACACAAGATTTATGGAATGGTTAAAAGTGCATGAAAATGGCCAATTTACTCACTCTGAGTTCTCAAAAAGTGTTTCTTCACCCCGGGAAGTTAATTAAATACCATTTGGAGGCATTTAATGTTAGAGCAAAAACGGCTGATTTTCGACAAAAGAGATAACACCCCCCCATTACGTCATGCTTCAGAAATGTGGAAAATGGTCCGTTTTCAAATGTTTTATTTTTGAACGTCAGTTCACATTTATAGGTGGATCATCAGTGTTAGAGCTAAAATTAGCATGTTTAAAGTGATTTTCATGCTTCCAGGGGCTCGGGAAGTGAAATAAATACCATTTGGAGGCATTTAATGTTCGAGCAAAAACGGCAGATTTTCGACAAAAGAGATAACACCCCCCCCATTACGTCATGCTTCAGAAATGTGGAAAATGGTCCGTTTTCAAATGTTTTATTTTTGAACGTCAGTTCACATTTGTAGGTGGATCATCAGTGTTAGAGCTAAAATTAGCATGTTTAAAGTGATTTTCATGCTTCCAGGGGCCCAAAACACAAGATTTATGGAATGGTTAAAAGTGGATGAAAATGGCCAATTTACTCACTCTGAGTTCTCAAAAAGGGTTTCTTCACCCCGGGAAGTTAATTAAATACCATTTGGAGGCATTTAATGTTAGAGCAAAAACGGCTGATTTTCGACAAAAGAGATAACACCCCCCCATTACGTCATGCTTCAGAAATGTGGAAAATGGTCCGTTTTCAAATGTTTTATTTTTGAACGTCAGTTCACATTTGTAGGTGAATCATCAGTGTTAGAGCTAAAATTAGCATGTTTAAAGTGATTTTCAAGCTTCCAGGGGCTCGGGAAGTTAATTAAATACCCTTTGGAGGCATTTAATGTTCGAGCAAAAACGGCTGATTTTCGACAAAAGAGATAACACCCCCCCATTACGTCATGCTTCAGAAATGTGGAAAATGGTCCGTTTTCAAATGTTTTATTTTTGAACGTCAGTTCACATTTGTAGGTGGATCATCAGTGTTAGAGCTAAAATTAGCATGTTTAAAGTGATTTTCATGCTTCCAGGGGCTTGGGAAGTGAAATAAATACCATTTGGAGGCATTTAGTGTTAGAGCAAAAACGGCTGATTTTCCACAAAAGAGATAACACCCCCCCATTACGTCATGCTTCAGAAATGTGGAAAATGGTCCGTTTTCAAATGTTTTATTTTTGAACGTCAGTTCACATTTGTAGGTGGATCATCAGTGTTAGAGCTAAAATTAGCATGTTTAAAGTGATTTTCATGCTTCCAGGGGCCCAAAACAAAAGATTTATGGAATGGTTAAAAGTGCATGAAAATGGCCAATTTACTCACTCTGAGTTCTCAAAAAGGGTTTCTTCACCCCGGGAAGTTAATTAAATACCATTTGGAGGCATTTAATGTTAGAGCAAAAACGGCTGATTTTGGACAAAAGAGATAACACCCCCCCATTACGTCATGCTTCAGAAATGTGGAAAATGGTCCGTTTTCAAATGTTTTATTTTTGAACGTCAGTTCACATTTGTAGGTGGATCATCAGTGTTAGAGCTAAAATTGGCATGTTTAAAGTGATTTTCATGCTTCCAGGGGCTCGGGAAGTTAATTAAATACCATTTGGAGGCATTTAATGTTCGAGCAAAAACGGCTGATTTTCGACAAAAGAGATAACACCCCCCCATTACGTCATGCTTCAGAAATGTGGAAAATGGTCCGTTTTCAAATGTTTTATTTTTGAACGTCAGTTCACATTTGTAGGTGGATCATCAGTGTTAGAGCTAAAATTAGCATGTTTAAAGTGATTTTCATGCTTCCAGGGGCCCAAAACACAAGATTTATGGAATGGTTAAAAGTGCATGAAAATGGCCAATTTACTCACTCTGAGTTCTCAAAAAGGGTTTCTTCACCCCGGGAAGTTAATTAAATACCATTTGGAGGCATTTAATGTTCGAGCAAAAACGGCTGATTTTCGACAAAAGAGATAACACCCCCCCCATTACGTCATGCTTCAGAAATGTGGAAAATGGTCCGTTTTCAAATGTTTTATTTTTGAACGTCAGTTCACATTTGTAGGTGGATCATCAGTGTTAGAGCTAAAATTAGCATGTTTAAAGTGATTTTCATGCTTCCAGGGGCCCAAAACACAAGATTTATGGAATGGTTAAAAGTGCATGAAAATGGCCAATTTACTCACTCTGAGTTCTCAAAAAGGGTTTCTTCACCCCGGGAAGTTAATTAAATACCATTTGGAGGCATTTAATGTTCGAGCAAAAACGGCTGATTTTCGACAAAAGAGATAACACCCCCCCATTACGTCATGCTTCAGAAATGTGGAAAATGGTCCGTTTTCAAATGTTTTATTTTTGAACGTCAGTTCACATTTGTAGGTGGATCATCAGTGTTAGAGCTAAAATTAGCATGTTTAAAGTGATTTTCATGCTTCCAGGGGCCCAAAACACAAGATTTATGGAATGGTTAAAAGTGCATGAAAATGGCCAATTTACTCACTCTAAGTTCTCAAAAAGGGTTTCTTCACCCCGGGAAGTTAATTAAATACCATTGGAGGATTTTAATGTTCGAGCAAAAACGGCTGATTTTCGACGAAAGAGCTAACACCCCCCCATTACGTCATGCTTTAGAAATGTGGAAAATGGTCCATTTTCAAATGTTTTATTTTTGAACGTCAGTTCACATTTGTAGGTGGATCATCAGTGTTAGAGCTAAAATTAGCATGTTTAAAGTGATTTTCATGCTTCCAGGGGCCCAAAATACAAGATTTATGGAATGGTTAAAAGTGCATGAAAATGGCCAATTTACTCACTCTGAGTTCTCAAAAAGGGTTTCTTCACCCCGGGAAGTTAATTAAATACCATTTGGAGGCATTTAATGTTAGAGCAAAAACGGCTGATTTTCGACAAAAGAGATAACACCCCCCCATTACGTCATGCTTCAGAAATGTGGAAAATGGTCCGTTTTCAAATGTTTTATTTTTGAACGTCAGTTCACATTTGTAGGTGGATCATCAGTGTTAGAGCTAAAATTAGCATGTTTAAAGTGATTTTCATGCTTCCAGGGGCTCGGGAAGTTAATTAAATACCCTTTGGAGGCATTTAATGTTCGAGCAAAAACGGCTGATTTTCGACAAAAGAGATAACACCCCCCCATTACGTCATGCTTCAGAAATGTGGAAAATGGTCCGTTTTCAAATGTTTTATTTTTGAACGTCAGTTCACATTTGTAGGTGGATCATCAGTGTTAGAGCTAAAATTAGCATGTTTAAAGTGATTTTCATGCTTCCAGGGGCTCGGGAAGTGAAATAAATACCATTTGGAGGCATTTAATGTTAGAGCAAAAACGGCTGATTTTCCACAAAAGAGATAACACCCCCCCATTACGTCATGCTTCAGAAATGTGGAAAATGGTCCGTTTTCAAATGTTTTATTTTTGAACGTCAGTTCACATTTGTAGGTGGATCATCAGTGTTAGAGCTAAAATTAGCATGTTTAAAGTGATTTTCATGCTTCCAGGGGCCCAAAACACAAGATTTATGGAATGGTTAAAAGTGCATGAAAATGGCCAATTTACTCACTCTGAGTTCTCAAAAAGGGTTTCTTCACCCCGGGAAGTTAATTAAATACCATTTGGAGGCATTTAATGTTCGAGCAAAAACGGCTGATTTTCGACAAAAGAGATAACACCCCCCCCATTACGTCATGCTTCAGAAATGTGGAAAATGGTCCGTTTTCAAATGTTTTATTTTTGAACGTCAGTTCACATTTGTAGGTGGATCATCAGTGTTAGAGCTAAAATTAGCATGTTTAAAGTGATTTTCATGCTTCCAGGGGCCCAAAACACAAGATTTATGGAATGGTTAAAAGTGCATGAAAATGGCCAATTTACTCACTCTGAGTTCTCAAAAAGGGTTTCTTCACCCCGGGAAGTTAATTAAATACCATTTGGAGGCATTTAATGTTCGAGCAAAAACGGCTGATTTTCGACAAAAGAGATAACACCCCCCATTACGTCATGCTTCAGAAATGTGGAAAATGGTCCGTTTTCAAATGTTTTATTTTTGAACGTCAGTTCACATTTGTAGGTGGATCATCAGTGTTAGAGCTAAAATTAGCATGTTTAAAGTGATTTTCATGCTTCCAGGGGCCCAAAACACAAGATTTATGGAATGGTTAAAAGTGCATGAAAATGGCCAATTTACTCACTCTGAGTTCTCAAAAAGTGTTTCTTCACCCCGGGAAGTTAATTAAATACCATTTGGAGGCATTTAATGTTAGAGCAAAAACGGCTGATTTTCGACAAAAGAGATAACACCCCCCCATTACGTCATGCTTCAGAAATGTGGAAAATGGTCCGTTTTCAAATGTTTTATTTTTGAACGTCAGTTCACATTTATAGGTGGATCATCAGTGTTAGAGCTAAAATTAGCATGTTTAAAGTGATTTTCATGCTTCCAGGGGCTCGGGAAGTGAAATAAATACCATTTGGAGGCATTTAATGTTCGAGCAAAAACGGCAGATTTTCGACAAAAGAGATAACACCCCCCCCATTACGTCATGCTTCAGAAATGTGGAAAATGGTCCGTTTTCAAATGTTTTATTTTTGAACGTCAGTTCACATTTGTAGGTGGATCATCAGTGTTAGAGCTAAAATTAGCATGTTTAAAGTGATTTTCATGCTTCCAGGGGCCCAAAACACAAGATTTATGGAATGGTTAAAAGTGGATGAAAATGGCCAATTTACTCACTCTGAGTTCTCAAAAAGGGTTTCTTCACCCCGGGAAGTTAATTAAATACCATTTGGAGGCATTTAATGTTAGAGCAAAAACGGCTGATTTTCGACAAAAGAGATAACACCCCCCCATTACGTCATGCTTCAGAAATGTGGAAAATGGTCCGTTTTCAAATGTTTTATTTTTGAACGTCAGTTCACATTTGTAGGTGAATCATCAGTGTTAGAGCTAAAATTAGCATGTTTAAAGTGATTTTCAAGCTTCCAGGGGCTCGGGAAGTTAATTAAATACCCTTTGGAGGCATTTAATGTTCGAGCAAAAACGGCTGATTTTCGACAAAAGAGATAACACCCCCCCATTACGTCATGCTTCAGAAATGTGGAAAATGGTCCGTTTTCAAATGTTTTATTTTTGAACGTCAGTTCACATTTGTAGGTGGATCATCAGTGTTAGAGCTAAAATTAGCATGTTTAAAGTGATTTTCATGCTTCCAGGGGCTTGGGAAGTGAAATAAATACCATTTGGAGGCATTTAGTGTTAGAGCAAAAACGGCTGATTTTCCACAAAAGAGATAACACCCCCCCATTACGTCATGCTTCAGAAATGTGGAAAATGGTCCGTTTTCAAATGTTTTATTTTTGAACGTCAGTTCACATTTGTAGGTGGATCATCAGTGTTAGAGCTAAAATTAGCATGTTTAAAGTGATTTTCATGCTTCCAGGGGCCCAAAACAAAAGATTTATGGAATGGTTAAAAGTGCATGAAAATGGCCAATTTACTCACTCTGAGTTCTCAAAAAGGGTTTCTTCACCCCGGGAAGTTAATTAAATACCATTTGGAGGCATTTAATGTTCGAGCAAAAACGGCTGATTTTCGACAAAAGAGATAACACCCCCCCATTACGTCATGCTTCAGAAATGTGGAAAATGGTCCGTTTTCAAATGTTTTATTTTTGAACGTCAGTTCACATTTGTAGGTGGATCATCAGTGTTAGAGCTAAAATTAGCATGTTTAAAGTGATTTTCATGCTTCCAGGGGCCCAAAACACAAGATTTATGGAATGGTTAAAAGTGTATGAAAATGGCCAATTTACTCACTCTGAGTTCTCAAAAAGGGTTTCTTCACCCCGGGAAGTTAATTAAATACCATTTGGAGGATTTTAATGTTCGAGCAAAAACGGCTGATTTTCGACGAAAGAGCTAACACCCCCCCATTACGTCATGCTTTAGAAATGTGGAAAATGATCCGTTTTCAAATGTTTTATTTTTGAACGTCAGTTCACATTTGTAGGTGGATCATCAGTGTTAGAGCTAAAATTAGCATGTTTAAAGTGATTTTCATGCTTCCAGGGGCCCAAAACACAAGATTTATGGAATGGTTAAAAGTGCATGAAAATGGCCAATTTACTCACTCTGAGTTCTCAAAAAGGGTTTCTTCACCCCGGGAAGTTAATTAAATACCATTTGGAGGCATTTAATGTTAGAGCAAAAACGGCTGATTTTGGACAAAAGAGATAACACCCCCCCATTACGTCATGCTTCAGAAATGTGGAAAATGGTCCGTTTTCAAATGTTTTATTTTTGAACGTCAGTTCACATTTGTAGGTGGATCATCAGTGTTAGAGCTAAAATTAGCATGTTTAAAGTGATTTTCATGCTTCCAGGGGCTCGGGAAGTTAATTAAATACCATTTGGAGGCATTTAATGTTCGAGCAAAAACGGCTGATTTTCGACAAAAGAGATAACACCCCCCCATTACGTCATGCTTCAGAAATGTGGAAAATGGTCCGTTTTCAAATGTTTTATTTTTGAACGTCAGTTCACATTTGTAGGTGGATCATCAGTGTTAGAGCTAAAATTAGCATGTTTAAAGTGATTTTCATGCTTCCAGGGGCTCGGGAAGTGAAATAAATATAATTTGGAGGCATTTAATGTTCGAGCAAAAACGGCTGATTTTCCACAAAAGAGATAACACCCCCCATTACGTCATGCTTCAGAAATGTGGAAAATGGTCCGTTTTCAAATGTTTTATTTTTGAACGTCAGTTCACATTTGTAGGTGGATCATCAGTGTTAGAGCTAAAATTAGCATGTTTAAAGTGATTTTCATGCTTCCAGGGGCCCAAAACACAAGATTTATGGAATGGTTAAAAGTGCATGAAAATGGCCAATTTACTCACTCTGAGTTCTCAAAAAGGGTTTCTTCACCCCGGGAAGTTAATTAAATACCATTTGGAGGCATTTAATGTTAGAGCAAAAACGGCTGATTTTCGACAAAAGAGATAACACCCCCCCATTACGTCATGCTTCAGAAATGTGGAAAATGGTCCGTTTTCAAATGTTTTATTTTTGAACGTCAGTTCACATTTGTAGGTGGATCATCAGTGTTAGAGCTAAAATTAGCATGTTTAAAGTGATTTTCATGCTTCCAGGGGCTCGGGAAGTTAATTAAATACCCTTTGGAGGCATTTAATGTTCGAGCAAAAACGGCTGATTTTCGACAAAAGAGATAACACCCCCCCATTACGTCATGCTTCAGAAATGTGGAAAATGGTCCGTTTTCAAATGTTTTATTTTTGAACGTCAGTTCACATTTGTAGGTGGATCATCAGTGTTAGAGCTAAAATTAGCATGTTTAAAGTGATTTTCATGCTTCCAGGGGCTTGGGAAGTGAAATAAATACCATTTGGAGGCATTTAATGTTAGAGCAAAAACGGCTGATTTTCCACAAAAGAGATAACACCCCCCCATTACGTCATGCTTCAGAAATGTGGAAAATGGTCCGTTTTCAAATGTTTTATTTTTGAACATCAGTTCACATTTGTAGGTGGATCATCAGTGTTAGAGCTAAAATTAGCATGTTTAAAGTGATTTTCATGCTTCCAGGGGCCCAAAACAAAAGATTTATGGAATGGTTAAAAGTGCATGAAAATGGCCAATTTACTCACTCTGAGTTCTCAAAAAGGGTTTCTTCACCCCGGGAAGTTAATTAAATACCATTTGGAGGCATTTAATGTTCGAGCAAAAACGGCTGATTTTCGACAAAAGAGATAACACCCCCCCATTACGTCATGCTTCAGAAATGTGGAAAATGGTCCGTTTTCAAATGTTTTATTTTTGAACGTCAGTTCACATTTGTAGGTGGATCATCAGTGTTAGAGCTAAAATTAGCATGTTTAAAGTGATTTTCATGCTTCCAGGGGCCCAAAACACAAGATTTATGGAATGGTTAAAAGTGCATGAAAATGGCCAATTTACTCACTCTGAGTTCTCAAAAAGGGTTTCTTCACCCCGGGAAGTTAATTAAATACCATTTGGAGGATTTTAATGTTCGAGCAAAAACGGCTGATTTTCGACGAAAGAGCTAACACCCCCCCATTACGTCATGCTTTAGAAATGTGGAAAATGGTCCGTTTTCAAATGTTTTATTTTTGAACGTCAGTTCACATTTGTAGGTGGATCATCAGTGTTAGAGCTAAAATTAGCATGTTTAAAGTGATTTTCATGCTTCCAGGGGCCCAAAACACAAGATTTATGGAATGGTTAAAAGTGCATGAAAATGGCCAATTTACTCACTCTGAGTTCTCAAAAAGGGTTTCTTCACCCCGGGAAGTTAATTAAATACCATTTGGAGGCATTTAATGTTAGAGCAAAAACGGCTGATTTTGGACAAAAGAGATAACACCCCCCCATTACGTCATGCTTCAGAAATGTGGAAAATGGTCCGTTTTCAAATGTTTTATTTTTGAACGTCAGTTCACATTTGTAGGTGGATCATCAGTGTTAGAGCTAAAATTAGCATGTTTAAAGTGATTTTCATGCTTCCAGGGGCTCGGGAAGTGAAATAAATATAATTTGGAGGCATTTAATGTTAGAGCAAAAACGGCTGATTTTCCACAAAAGAGATAACACCCCCCCATTACGTCATGCTTCAGAAATGTGGAAAATGGTCCGTTTTCAAATGTTTTATTTTTGAACGTCAGTTCACATTTGTAGGTGGATCATCAGTGTTAGAGCTAAAATTAGCATGTTTAAAGTGATTTTCATGCTTCCAGGGGCCCAAAACACAAGATTTATGGAATGGTTAAAAGTGCATGAAAATGGCCAATTTACTCACTCTGAGTTCTCAAAAAGGGTTTCTTCACCCCGGGAAGTTAATTAAATACCATTTGGAGGCATTTAATGTTAGAGCAAAAACGGCTGATTTTCGACAAAAGAGATAACACCCCCCATTACGTCATGCTTCAGAAATGTGGAAAATGGTCCGTTTTCAAATGTTTCATTTTTGAGCGTCAGTTCACATTTGTAGGTGGATCATCAGTGTTAGAGCTAAAATTAGCATGTTTAAAGTGATTTTCATGCTTCCAGGGGCTCGGGAAGTGAAATAAATACCATTTGGAGGCATTTAATGTTCGAGCAAAAACGGCTGATTTTCGACAAAAGAGATAACACCCCCCCATTACGTCATGCTTCAGAAATGTGGAAAATGGTCCGTTTTCAAATGTTTTATTTTTGAACGTCAGTTCACATTTGTAGGTGGATCATCAGTGTTAGAGCTAAAATTAGCATGTTTAAAGTGATTTTCATGCTTCCAGGGGCCCAAAACACAAGATTTATGGAATGGTTAAAAGTGCATGAAAATGGCCAATTTACTCACTCTGAGTTCTCAAAAAGGGTTTCTTCACCCTGGGAAGTTAATTAAATACCATTTGGAGGCATTTAATGTTCGAGCAAAAACGGCTGATTTTCGACAAAAGAGATAACACCCCCCCCATTACGTCATGCTTCAGAAATGTGGAAAATGGTCCTTTTTCAAATGTTTTATTTTTGAACGTCAGTTCACATTTGTAGGTGGATCATCAGTGTTAGAGCTAAAATTAGCATGTTTAAAGTGATTTTCATGCTTCCAGGGGCCCAAAACACAAGATTTATGGAATGGTTAAAAGTGCATGAAAATGGCCAATTTACTCACTCTGAGTTCTCAAAAAGGGTTTCTTCACCCCGGGAAGTTAATTAAATACCATTTGGAGGCATTTAATGTTCGAGCAAAAACTGCTGATTTTCGACAAAAGAGATAACACCCCCCCATTACGTCATGCTTCAGAAATGTGGAAAATGGTCCGTTTTCAAATGTTTTATTTTTGAACGTCAGTTCACATTTGTAGGTGGATCATCAGTGTTAGAGCTAAAATTAGCATGTTTAAAGTGATTTTCATGCTTCCAGGGGCCCAAAACACAAGATTTATGGAATGGTTAAAAGTGCATGAAAATGGCCAATTTACTCACTCTGAGTTCTCAAAAAGGGTTTCTTCACCCCGGGAAGTTAATTAAATACCATTTGGAGGATTTTAATGTTCGAGCAAAAACAGCTGATTTTCGACGAAAGAGCTAACACCCCCCCATTACGTCATGCTTTAGAAATGTGGAAAATGGTCCGTTTTCAAATGTTTTATTTTTGAACGTCAGTTCACATTTGTAGGTGGATCATCAGTGTTAGAGCTAAAATTAGCATGTTTAAAGTGATTTTCATGCTTCCAGGGGCCCAAAACACAAGATTTATGGAATGGTTAAAAGTGCATGAAAATGGCCAATTTACTCACTCTGAGTTCTCAAAAAGGGTTTCTTCACCCTGGGAAGTTAATTAAATACCATTTGGAGGCATTTAATGTTAGAGCAAAAACGGCTGATTTTCGACAAAAGAGATAACACCCCCCCATTACGTCATGCTTCAGAAATGTGGAAAATGGTCCGTTTTCAAATGTTTTATTTTTGAACGTCAGTTCACATTTGTAGGTGGATTATCAGTGTTAGAGCTAAAATTAGCATGTTTAAAGTGATTTTCATGCTTCCAGGGGCTCGGGAAGTTAATTAAATACCCTTTGGAGGCATTTAATGTTCGAGCAAAAACGGCTGATTTTCGACAAAAGAGATAACACCCCCCCATTACGTCATGCTTCAGAAATGTGGAAAATGGTCCGTTTTCAAATGTTTTATTTTTGAACGTCAGTTCACATTTGTAGGTGGATCATCAGTGTTAGAGCTAAAATTAGCATGTTTAAAGTGATTTTCATGCTTCCAGGGGCTCGGGAAGTGAAATAAATACCATTTGGAGGCATTTAATGTTAGAGCAAAAACGGCTGATTTTCCACAAAAGAGATAACACCCCCCCATTACGTCATGCTTCAGAAATGTGGAAAATGGTCCGTTTTCAAATGTTTTATTTTTGAACGTCAGTTCACATTTGTAGGTGGATCATCAGTGTTAGAGCTAAAATTAGCATGTTTAAAGTGATTTTCATGCTTCCAGGGGCCCAAAACACAAGATTTATGGAATGGTTAAAAGTGCATGAAAATGGCCAATTTACTCACTCTGAGTTCTCAAAAAGGGTTTCTTCACCCCGGGAAGTTAATTAAATACCATTTGGAGGCATTTAATGTTAGAGCAAAAACGGCTGATTTTGGACAAAAGAGATAACACCCCCCCATTACGTCATGCTTCAGAAATGTGGAAAATGGTCCGTTTTCAAATGTTTTATTTTTGAACGTCAGTTCACATTTGTAGGTGGATCATCAGTGTTAGAGCTAAAATTAGCATGTTTAAAGTGATTTTCATGCTTCCAGGGGCTCGGGAAGTTAATTAAATACCATTTGGAGGCATTTAATGTTCGAGCAAAAACGGCTGATTTTCGACAAAAGAGATAACACCCCCCCATTACGTCATGCTTCAGAAATGTGGAAAATGGTCCGTTTTCAAATGTTTTATTTTTGAACGTCAGTTCACATTTGTAGGTGGATCATCAGTGTTAGAGCTAAAATTAGCATGTTTAAAGTGATTTTCATGCTTCCAGGGGCCCAAAACACAAGATTTATGGAATGGTTAAAAGTGCATGAAAATGGCCAATTTACTCACTCTGAGTTCTCAAAAAGGGTTTCTTCACCCCGGGAAGTTAATTAAATACCATTTGGAGGCATTTAATGTTAGAGCAAAAACGGCTGATTTACGACAAAAGAGATAACACCCCCCCATTACGTCATGCTTCAGAAATGTGGAAAATGGTCCGTTTTCAAATGTTTCATTTTTGAACGTCAGTTCACATTTGTAGGTGGATCATCAGTGTTAGAGCTAAAATTAGCATGTTTAAAGTGATTTTCATGCTTCCAGGGGCTCGGGAAGTGAAATAAATACCATTTGGAGGCATTTAATGTTCGAGCAAAAACGGCTGATTTTCGACAAAAGAGATAACACCCCCCCATTACGTCATGCTTCAGAAATGTGGAAAATGGTCCGTTTTCAAATGTTTTATTTTTGAACGTCAGTTCACATTTGTAGGTGGATCATCAGTGTTAGAGCTAAAATTAGCATGTTTAAAGTGATTTTCATGCTTCCAGGGGCCCAAAACACAAGATTTATGGAATGGTTAAAAGTGCATGAAAATGGCCAATTTACTCACTCTGAGTTCTCAAAAAGGGTTTCTTCACCCCGGGAAGTTAATTAAATACCATTTGGAGGCATTTAATGTTAGAGCAAAAACGGCTGATTTTCGACAAAAGAGATAACACCCCCCCATTACGTCATGCTTCAGAAATGTGGAAAATGGTCCGTTTTCAAATGTTTCATTTTTGAACGTCAGTTCACATTTGTAGGTGGATCATCAGTGTTAGAGCTAAAATTAGCATGTTTAAAGTGATTTTCATGCTTCCAGGGGCTCGGGAAGTGAAATAAATACCATTTGGAGGCATTTAATGTTCGAGCAAAAACGGCTGATTTTCGACAAAAGAGATAACACCCCCCCATTACGTCATGCTTCAGAAATGTGGAAAATGGTCCGTTTTCAAATGTTTTATTTTTGAACGTCAGTTCACATTTGTAGGTGGATCATCAGTGTTAGAGCTAAAATTAGCATGTTTAAAGTGATTTTCATGCTTCCAGGGGCCCAAAACACAAGATTTATGGAATGGTTAAAAGTGCATGAAAATGGCCAATTTACTCACTCTGAGTTCTCAAAAAGGGTTTCTTCACCCCGGGAAGTTAATTAAATACCATTTGGAGGCATTTAATGTTCGAGCAAAAACGGCTGATTTTCGACAAAAGCGATAACACCCCCCCCCATTACGTCATGCTTCAGAAATGTGGAAAATGGTCCGTTTTCAAATGTTTTATTTTTGAACGTCAGTTCACATTTGTAGGTGGATCATCAGTGTTAGAGCTAAAATTAGCATGTTTAAAGTGATTTTCATGCTTCCAGGGGCCCAAAACACAAGATTTATGGAATGGTTAAAAGTGCATGAAAATGGCCAATTTACTCACTCTGAGTTCTCAAAAAGGGTTTCTTCACCCCGGGAAGTTAATTAAATACCATTTGGAGGCATTTAATGTTCGAGCAAAAACGGCTGATTTTCGACAAAAGAGATAACACCCCCCCATTACGTCATGCTTCAGAAATGTGGAAAATGGTCCGTTTTCAAATGTTTTATTTTTGAACGTCAGTTCACATTTGTAGGTGGATCATCAGTGTTAGAGCTAAAATTAGCATGTTTAAAGTGATTTTCATGCTTCCAGGGGCTCGGGAAGTGAAATAAATACCATTTGGAGGCATTTAATGTTAGAGCAAAAACGGCTGATTTTCCACAAAAGAGATAACACCCCCCCATTACGTCATGCTTCAGAAATGTGGAAAATGGTCCGTTTTCAAATGTTTTATTTTTGAACGTCAGTTCACATTTGTAGGTGGATCATCAGTGTTAGAGCTAAAATTAGCATGTTTAAAGTGATTTTCATGCTTCCAGGGGCCCAAAACACAAGATTTATGGAATGGTTAAAAGTGCATGAAAATGGCCAATTTACTCACTCTGAGTTCTCAAAAAGGGTTTCTTCACCCCGGGAAGTTAATTAAATACCATTTGGAGGCATTTAATGTTCGAGCAAAAACGGCTGATTTTCGACAAAAGAGATAACACCCCCCCATTACGTCATGCTTCAGAAATGTGGAAAATGGTCCATTTTCAAATGTTTTATTTTTGAACGTCAGTTCACATTTGTAGGTGGATCATCAGTGTTAGAGCTAAAATTAGCATGTTTAAAGTGATTTTCATGCTTCCAGGGGCCCAAAACACAAGATTTATGGAATGGTTAAAAGTGCATGAAAATGGCCAATTTACTCACTCTGAGTTCTCAAAAAGGGTTTCTTCACCCCGGGAAGTTAATTAAATACCATTTGGAGGCATTTAATGTTCGAGCAAAAACGGCTGATTTTCGACAAAAGCGATAACACCCCCCCCATTACGTCATGCTTCAGAAATGTGGAAAATGGTCCGTTTTCAAATGTTTTATTTTTGAACGTCAGTTCACATTTGTAGGTGGATCATCAGTGTTAGAGCTAAAATTAGCATGTTTAAAGTGATTTTCATGCTTCCAGGGGCCCAAAACACAAGATTTATGGAATGGTTAAAAGTGCATGAAAATGGCCAATTTACTCACTCTGAGTTCTCAAAAAGGGTTTCTTCACCCCGGGAAGTTAATTAAATACCATTTGGAGGCATTTAATGTTCGAGCAAAAACGGCTGATTTTCGACAAAAGAGATAACACCCCCCCATTACGTCATGCTTCAGAAATGTGGAAAATGGTCCGTTTTCAAATGTTTTATTTTTGAACGTCAGTTCACATTTGTAGGTGGATCATCAGTGTTAGAGCTAAAATTAGCATGTTTAAAGTGATTTTCATGCTTCCAGGGGCCCAAAACACAAGATTTATGGAATGGTTAAAAGTGCATGAAAATGGCCAATTTACTCACTCTGAGTTCTCAAAAAGGGTTTCTTCACCCCGGGAAGTTAATTAAATACCATTTGGAGGATTTTAATGTTCGAGCAAAAACGGCTGATTTTCGACGAAAGAGCTAACACCCCCCCATTACGTCATGCTTTAGAAATGTGGAAAATGGTCCGTTTTCAAATGTTTTATTTTTGAACGTCAGTTCACATTTGTAGGTGGATCATCAGTGTTAGAGCTAAAATTAGCATGTTTAAAGTGATTTTCATGCTTCCAGGGGCCCAAAACACAAGATTTATGGAATGGTTAAAAGTGCATGAAAATGGCCAATTTACTCACTCTGAGTTCTCAAAAAGGGTTTCTTCACCCCGGGAAGTTAATTAAATACCATTTGGAGGCATTTAATGTTAGAGCAAAAACGGCTGATTTTCGACAAAAGAGATAACACCCCCCCATTACGTCATGCTTCAGAAATGTGGAAAATGGTCCGTTTTCAAATGTTTTATTTTTGAACGTCAGTTCACATTTGTAGGTGGATCATCAGTGTTAGAGCTAAAATTAGCATGTTTAAAGTGATTTTCATGCTTCCAGGGGCTCGGGAAGTTAATTAAATACCCTTTGGAGGCATTTAATGTTCGAGCAAAAACGGCTGATTTTCGACAAAAGAGATAACACCCCCCCATTACGTCATGCTTCAGAAATGTGGAAAATGGTCCGTTTTCAAATGTTTTATTTTTGAACGTCAGTTCACATTTGTAGGTGGATCATCAGTGTTAGAGCTAAAATTAGCATGTTTAAAGTGATTTTCATGCTTCCAGGGGCTCGGGAAGTGAAATAAATACCATTTGGAGGCATTTAATGTTAGAGCAAAAACGGCTGATTTTCCACAAAAGAGATAACACCCCCCCATTACGTCATGCTTCAGAAATGTGGAAAATGGTCCGTTTTCAAATGTTTTATTTTTGAACGTCAGTTCACATTTGTAGGTGGATCATCAGTGTTAGAGCTAAAATTAGCATGTTTAAAGTGATTTTCATGCTTCCAGGGGCCCAAAACACAAGATTTATGGAATGGTTAAAAGTGCATGAAAATGGCCAATTTACTCACTCTGAGTTCTCAAAAAGGGTTTCTTCACCCCGGGAAGTTAATTAAATACCATTTGGAGGCATTTAATGTTCGAGCAAAAACGGCTGATTTTCGACAAAAGAGATAACACCCCCCCATTACGTCATGCTTCAGAAATGTGGAAAATGGTCCGTTTTCAAATGTTTTATTTTTGAACGTCAGTTCACATTTGTAGGTGGATCATCAGTGTTAGAGCTAAAAATAGCATGTTTAAAGTGATTTTCATGCTTCCAGGGGCCCAAAACACAAGATTTATGGAATGGTTAAAAGTGCATGAAAATGGCCAATTTACTCACTCTGAGTTCTCAAAAAGGGTTTCTTCACCCCGGGAAGTTAATTAAATACCATTTGGAGGATTTTAATGTTCGAGTAAAAACGGCTGATTTTCGATGAAAGAGCTAACACCCCCCCATTACGTCATGCTTTAGAAATGTGGAAAATGGTCCGTTTTCAAATGTTTTATTTTTGAACGTCAGTTCACATTTGTAGGTGGATCATCAGTGTTAGAGCTAAAATTAGCATGTTTAAAGTGATTTTCATGCTTCCAGGGGCCCAAAACACAAGATTTATGGAATGGTTAAAAGTGCATGAAAATGGCCAATTTACTCACTCTGAGTTCTCAAAAAGGGTTTCTTCACCCCGGGAAGTTAATTAAATACCATTTGGAGGCATTTAATGTTAGAGCAAAAACGGCTGATTTTGGACAAAAGAGATAACACCCCCCCATTACGTCATGCTTCAGAAATGTGGAAAATGGTCCGTTTTCAAATGTTTTATTTTTGAACGTCAGTTCACATTTGTAGGTGGATCATCAGTGTTAGAGCTAAAATTGGCATGTTTAAAGTGATTTTCATGCTTCCAGGGGCTCGGGAAGTTAATTAAATACCATTTGGAGGCATTTAATGTTCGAGCAAAAACGGCTGATTTTCGACAAAAGAGATAACACCCCCCCATTACGTCATGCTTCAGAAATGTGGAAAATGGTCCGTTTTCAAATGTTTTATTTTTGAACGTCAGTTCACATTTGTAGGTGGATCATCAGTGTTAGAGCTAAAATTAGCATGTTTAAAGTGATTTTCATGCTTCCAGGGGCTCGGGAAGTGAAATAAATACCATTTGGAGGCATTTAATGTTAGAGCAAAAACGGCTGATTTTCCACAAAAGAGATAACACCCCCCCATTACGTCATGCTTCAGAAATGTGGAAAATGGTCCGTTTTCAAATGTTTTATTTTTGAACGTCAGTTCACATTTGTAGGTGGATCATCAGTGTTAGAGCTAAAATTAGCATGTTTAAAGTGATTTTCATGCTTCCAGGGGCCCAAAACACAAGATTTATGGAATGGTTAAAAGTGCATGAAAATGGCCAATTTACTCACTCTGAGTTCTCAAAAAGGGTTTCTTCACCCCGGGAAGTTAATTAAATACCATTTGGAGGCATTTAATGTTAGAGCAAAAACGGCTGATTTTCGACAAAAGAGATAACACCCCCCATTACGTCATGCTTCAGAAATGTGGAAAATGGTCCGTTTTCAAAAGTTTCATTTTTGAACGTCAGTTCACATTTGTAGGTGGATCATCAGTGTTAGAGCTAAAATTAGCATGTTTAAAGTGATTTTCATGCTTCCAGGGGCTCGGGAAGTGAAATAAATACCATTTGGAGGCATTTAATGTTCGAGCAAAAACGGCTGATTTTCGACAAAAGAGATAACACCCCCCCATTACGTCATGCTTCAGAAATGTGGAAAATGGTCCGTTTTCAAATGTTTTATTTTTGAACGTCAGTTCACATTTGTAGGTGGATCATCAGTGTTAGAGCTAAAATTAGCATGTTTAAAGTGATTTTCATGCTTCCAGGGTCCCAAAACACAAGATTTATGGAATGGTTAAAAGTGCATGAAAATGGCCAATTTACTCACTCTGAGTTCTCAAAAAGGGTTTCTTCACCCCGGGAAGTTAATTAAATACCATTTGGAGGCATTTAATGTTAGAGCAAAAACGGCTGATTTTCGACAAAAGAGATAACACCCCCCCATTACGTCATGCTTCAGAAATGTGGAAAATGGTCCGTATTCAAATGTTTCATTTTTGAGCGTCAGTTCACATTTGTAGGTGGATCATCAGTGTTAGAGCTAAAATTAGCATGTTTAAAGTGATTTTCATGCTTCCAGGGGCTCGGGAAGTTAATTAAATACCATTTGGAGGCATTTAATGTTCGAGCAAAAACGGCTGATTTTCGACAAAAGAGATAACACCCCCCCATTACGTCATGCTTCAGAAATGTGGAAAATGGTCCGTTTTCAAATGATTTATTTTTGAACGTCAGTTCACATTTGTAGGTGGATCATCAGTGTTAGAGCTAAAATTAGCATGTTTAAAGTGATTTTCATGCTTCCAGGGGCCCAAAACACAAGATTTATGGAATGGTTAAAAGTGCATGAAAATGGCCAATTTACTCACTCTGAGTTCTCAAAAAGGGTTTCTTCACCCCGGGAAGTTAATTAAATACCATTTGGAGGCATTTAATGTTCGAGCAAAAACGGCTGATTTTCGACAAAAGAGATAACACCCCGCCATTACGTCATGCTTCAGAAATGTGGAAAATGGTCCGTTTTCAAATGTTTTATTTTTGAACGTCAGTTCACATTTGTAGGTGGATCATCAGTGTTAGAGCTAAAATTAGCATGTTTAAAGTGATTTTCATGCTTCCAGGGGCCCAAAACACAAGATTTATGGAATGGTTAAAAGTGCATGAAAAATGGCCAATTTACTCACTCTGAGTTCTCAAAAAGGGTTTCTTCACCCCGGGAAGTTAATTAAATACCATTTGGAGGATTTTAATGTTCGAGCAAAAACGGCTGATTTTCGACGAAAGAGCTAACGCCCCCCCATTACGTCATGCTTTAGAAATGTGGAAAATGGTCCGTTTTCAAATGTTTTATTTTTGAACGTCAGTTCACATTTGTAGGTGGATCATCAGTGTTAGAGCTAAAATTAGCATGTTTAAAGTGATTTTCATGCTTCCAGGGGCCCAAAACACAAGATTTATGGAATGGTTAAAAGTGCATGAAAATGGCCAATTTACTCACTCTGAGTTCTCAAAAAGGGTTTCTTCACCCCGGGAAGTTAATTAAATACCATTTGGAGGCATTTAATGTTAGAGCAAAAACGGCTGATTTTGGACAAAAGAGATAACACCCCCCCCATTACGTCATGCTTCAGAAATGTGGAAAATGGTCCGTTTTCAAATGTTTTATTTTTGAACGTCAGTTCACATTTGTAGGTGGATCATCAGTGTTAGAGCTAAAATTAGCATGTTTAAAGTGATTTTCATGCTTCCAGGGGCTCGGGAAGTTAATTAAATACCCTTTGGAGGCATTTAATGTTCGAGCAAAAACGGCTGATTTTCGACAAAAGAGATAACACCCCCCCATTACGTCATGCTTCAGAAATGTGGAAAATGGTCCGTTTTCAAATGTTTTATTTTTGAACGTCAGTTCACATTTGTAGGTGGATCATCAGTGTTAGAGCTAAAATTAGCATGTTTAAAGTGATTTTCATGCTTCCAGGGGCTCGGGAAGTGAAATAAATACCATTTGGAGGCATTTAATGTTAGAGCAAAAACGGCTGATTTTCCACAAAAGAGATAACACCCCCCCCCCCATTACGTCATGCTTCAGAAATGTGGAAAATGGTCCGTTTTCAAATGTTTTATTTTTGAACGACAGTTCACATTTGTAGGTGGATCATCAGTGTTAGAGCTAAAATTAGCATGTTTAAAGTGATTTTCATGCTTCCAGGGGCCCAAAACACAAGATTTATGGAATGGTTAAAAGTGCATGAAAATGGCCAATTTACTCACTCTGAGTTCTCAAAAAGGGTTTCTTCACCCCGGGAAGTTAATTAAATACCATTTGGAGGCATTTAATGTTAGAGCAAAAACGGCTGATTTTCGACAAAAGAGATAACACCCCCCCATTACGTCATGCTTCAGAAATGTGGAAAATGGTCCGTTTTCAAATGTTTTATTTTTGAACGTCAGTTCACATTTGTAGGTGGATCATCAGTGTTAGAGCTAAAATTAGCATGTTTAAAGTGATTTTCATGCTTCCAGGGGCTCGGGAAGTTAATTAAATACCCTTTGGAGGCATTTAATGTTCGAGCAAAAACGGCTGATTTTCGACAAAAGAGATAACACCCCCCCATTACGTCATGCTTCAGAAATGTGGAAAATGGTCCGTTTTCAAATGTTTTATTTTTGAACGTCAGTTCACATTTGTAGGTGGATCATCAGTGTTAGAGCTAAAATTAGCATGTTTAAAGTGATTTTCATGCTTCCAGGGGCTCGGGAAGTGAAATAAATACCATTTGGAGGCATTTAATGTTAGAGCAAAAACGGCTGATTTTCCACAAAAGAGATAACACCCCCCCATTACGTCATGCTTCAGAAATGTGGAAAATGGTCCGTTTTCAAATGTTTTATTTTTGAACGTCAGTTCACATTTGTAGGTGGATCATCAGTGTTAGAGCTAAAATTAGCATGTTTAAAGTGATTTTCATGCTTCCAGGGGCCCAAAACACAAGATTTATGGAATGGTTAAAAGTGCATGAAAATGGCCAATTTACTCACTCTGAGTTCTCAAAAAGGGTTTCTTCACCCCGGGAAGTTAATTAAATACCATTTGGAGGCATTTAATGTTCGAGCAAAAACGGCTGATTTTCGACAAAAGAGATAACACCCCCCCATTACGTCATGCTTCAGAAATGTGGAAAATGGTCCGTTTTCAAATGTTTTATTTTTGAACGTCAGTTCACATTTGTAGGTGGATCATCAGTGTTAGAGCTAAAAATAGCATGTTTAAAGTGATTTTCATGCTTCCAGGGGCCCAAAACACAAGATTTATGGAATGGTTAAAAGTGCATGAAAATGGCCAATTTACTCACTCTGAGTTCTCAAAAAGGGTTTCTTCACCCCGGGAAGTTAATTAAATACCATTTGGAGGATTTTAATGTTCGAGCAAAAACGGCTGATTTTCGATGAAAGAGCTAACACCCCCCCATTACGTCATGCTTTAGAAATGTGGAAAATGGTCCGTTTTCAAATGTTTTATTTTTGAACGTCAGTTCACATTTGTAGGTGGATCATCAGTGTTAGAGCTAAAATTAGCATGTTTAAAGTGATTTTCATGCTTCCAGGGGCCCAAAACACAAGATTTATGGAATGGTTAAAAGTGCATGAAAATGGCCAATTTACTCACTCTGAGTTCTCAAAAAGGGTTTCTTCACCCCGGGAAGTTAATTAAATACCATTTGGAGGCATTTAATGTTAGAGCAAAAACGGCTGATTTTGGACAAAAGAGATAACACCCCCCCATTACGTCATGCTTCAGAAATGTGGAAAATGGTCCGTTTTCAAATGTTTTATTTTTGAACGTCAGTTCACATTTGTAGGTGGATCATCAGTGTTAGAGCTAAAATTAGCATGTTTAAAGTGATTTTCATGCTTCCAGGGGCTCGGGAAGTTAATTAAATACCATTTGGAGGCATTTAATGTTCGAGCAAAAACGGATGATTTTCGACAAAAGAGATAACACCCCCCCATTACGTCATGCTTCAGAAATGTGGAAAATGGTCCGTTTTCAAATGTTTTATTTTTGAACGTCAGTTCACATTTGTAGGTGGATCATCAGTGTTAGAGCTAAAATTAGCATGTTTAAAGTGATTTTCATGCTTCCAGGGGCTCGGGAAGTGAAATAAATACCATTTGGAGGCATTTAATGTTAGAGCAAAAACTGCTGATTTTCCACAAAAGAGATAACACCCCCCCATTACGTCATGCTTCAGAAATGTTGAAAATGGTCCGTTTTCAAATGTTTTATTTTTGAACGTCAGTTCACATTTGTAGGTGGATCATCAGTGTTAGAGCTAAAATTAGCATGTTTAAAGTGATTTTCATGCTTCCAGGGGCCCAAAACACAAGATTTATGGAATGGTTAAAAGTGCATGAAAATGGCCAATTTACTCACTCTGAGTTCTCAAAAAGGGTTTCTTCACCCCGGGAAGTTAATTAAATACCATTTGGAGGCATTTAATGTTAGAGCAAAAACGGCTGATTTTCCACAAAAGAGATGACACCCCCCCATTACGTCATGCTTCAGAAATGTGGAAAATGGTCCGTTTTCAAATGTTTTATTTTTGAACGTCAGTTCACATTTGTAGGTGGATCATCAGTGTTAGAGCTAAAATTAGCATGTTTAAAGTGATTTTCATGCTTCCAGGGGCTCGGGAAGTTAATTAAATACCCTTTGGAGGCATTTAATGTTCGAGCAAAAACGGCTGATTTTCGACAAAAGAGATAACACCCCCCCATTACGTCATGCTTCAGAAATGTGGAAAATGGTCCGTTTTCAAATGTTTTATTTTTGAACGTCAGTTCACATTTGTAGGTGGATCATCAGTGTTAGAGCTAAAATTAGCATGTTTAAAGTGATTTTCATGCTTCCAGGGGCTCGGGAAGTGAAATAAATACCATTTGGAGGCATTTAATGTTAGAGCAAAAACGGCTGATTTTCCACAAAAGAGATAACACCCCCCATTACGTCATGCTTCAGAAATGTGGAAAATGGTCCGTTTTCAAATGTTTTATTTTTGAACGTCAGTTCACATTTGTAGGTGGATCATCAGTGTTAGAGCTAAAATTAGCATGTTTAAAGTGATTTTCATGCTTCCAGGGGCCCAAAACACAAGATTTATGGAATGGTTAAAAGTGCATGAAAATGGCCAATTTACTCACTCTGAGTTCTCAAAAAGGGTTTCTTCACCCCGGGAAGTTAATTAAATACCATTTGGAGGCATTTAATGTTCGAGCAAAAACGGCTGATTTTCGACAAAAGAGATAACACCCCCCCATTACGTCATGCTTCAGAAATGTGGAAAATGGTCCGTTTTCAAATGTTTTATTTTTGAACGTCAGTTCACATTTGTAGGTGGATCATCAGTGTTAGAGCTAAAAATAGCATGTTTAAAGTGATTTTCATGCTTCCAGGGGCCCAAAACACAAGATTTATGGAATGGTTAAAAGTGCATGAAAATGGCCAATTTACTCACTCTGAGTTCTCAAAAAGGGTTTCTTCACCCCGGGAAGTTAATTAAATACCATTTGGAGGATTTTAATGTTCGAGTAAAAACGGCTGATTTTCGATGAAAGAGCTAACACCCCCCCATTACGTCATGCTTTAGAAATGTGGAAAATGGTCCGTTTTCAAATGTTTTATTTTTGAACGTCAGTTCACATTTGTAGGTGGATCATCAGTGTTAGAGCTAAAATTAGCATGTTTAAAGTGATTTTCATGCTTCCAGGGGCCCAAAACACAAGATTTATGGAATGGTTAAAAGTGCATGAAAATGGCCAATTTACTCACTCTGAGTTCTCAAAAAGGGTTTCTTCACCCCGGGAAGTTAATTAAATACCATTTGGAGGCATTTAATGTTAGAGCAAAAACGGCTGATTTTGGACAAAAGAGATAACACCCCCCCATTACGTCATGCTTCAGAAATGTGGAAAATGGTCCGTTTTCAAATGTTTTATTTTTGAACGTCAGTTCACATTTGTAGGTGGATCATCAGTGTTAGAGCTAAAATTAGCATGTTTAAAGTGATTTTCATGCTTCCAGGGGCTCGGGAAGTTAATTAAATACCATTTGGAGGCATTTAATGTTCGAGCAAAAACGGCTGATTTTCGACAAAAGAGATAACACCCCCCCATTACGTCATGCTTCAGAAATGTGGAAAATGGTCCGTTTTCAAATGTTTCATTTTTGAACGTCAGTTCACATTTGTAGGTGGATCATCAGTGTTAGAGCTAAAATTAGCATGTTTAAAGTGATTTTCATGCTTCCAGGGGCTCGGGAAGTGAAATAAATACCATTTGGAGGCATTTAATGTTCGAGCAAAAACGGCTGATTTTCGACAAAAGAGATAACACCCCCCCATTACGTCATGCTTCAGAAATGTGGAAAATGGTCCGTTTTCAAATGTTTTATTTTTGAACGTCAGTTCACATTTGTAGGTGGATCATCAGTGTTAGAGCTAAAATTAGCATGTTTAAAGTGATTTTCATGCTTCCAGGGGCCCAAAACACAAGATTTATGGAATGGTTAAAAGTGCATGAAAATGGCCAATTTACTCACTCTGAGTTCTCAAAAAGGGTTTCTTCACCCCGGGAAGTTAATTAAATACCATTTGGAGGCATTTAATGTTCGAGCAAAAACGGCTGATTTTCGACAAAAGCGATAACACCCCCCCCATTACGTCATGCTTCAGAAATGTGGAAAATGGTCCGTTTTCAAATGTTTTATTTTTGAACGTCAGTTCACATTTGTAGGTGGATCATCAGTGTTAGAGCTAAAATTAGCATGTTTAAAGTGATTTTCATGCTTCCAGGGGCCCAAAACACAAGATTTATGGAATGGTTAAAAGTGCATGAAAATGGCCAATTTACTCACTCTGAGTTCTCAAAAAGGGTTTCTTCACCCCGGGAAGTTAATTAAATACCATTTGGAGGCATTTAATGTTCGAGCAAAAACGGCTGATTTTCGACAAAAGAGATAACACCCCCCCATTACGTCATGCTTCAGAAATGTGGAAAATGGTCCGTTTTCAAATGTTTTATTTTTGAACGTCAGTTCACATTTGTAGGTGGATCATCAGTGTTAGAGCTAAAATTAGCATGTTTAAAGTGATTTTCATGCTTCCAGGGGCCCAAAACACAAGATTTATGGAATGGTTAAAAGTGCATGAAAATGGCCAATTTACTCACTCTGAGTTCTCAAAAAGGGTTTCTTCACCCCGGGAAGTTAATTAAATACCATTTGGAGGATTTTAATGTTCGAGCAAAAACGGCTGATTTTCGACGAAAGAGCTAACACCCCCCCATTACGTCATGCTTTAGAAATGTGGAAAATGGTCCGTTTTCAAATGTTTTATTTTTGAACGTCAGTTCACATTTGTAGGTGGATCATCAGTGTTAGAGCTAAAATTAGCATGTTTAAAGTGATTTTCATGCTTCCAGGGGCCCAAAACACAAGATTTATGGAATGGTTAAAAGTGCATGAAAATGGCCAATTTACTCACTCTGAGTTCTCAAAAAGGGTTTCTTCACCCCGGGAAGTTAATTAAATACCATTTGGAGGCATTTAATGTTAGAGCAAAAACGGCTGATTTTCGACAAAAGAGATAACACCCCCCCATTACGTCATGCTTCAGAAATGTGGAAAATGGTCCGTTTTCAAATGTTTTATTTTTGAACGTCAGTTCACATTTGTAGGTGGATCATCAGTGTTAGAGCTAAAATTAGCATGTTTAAAGTGATTTTCATGCTTCCAGGGGCTCGGGAAGTTAATTAAATACCCTTTGGAGGCATTTAATGTTCGAGCAAAAACGGCTGATTTTCGACAAAAGAGATAACACCCCCCCATTACGTCATGCTTCAGAAATGTGGAAAATGGTCCGTTTTCAAATGTTTTATTTTTGAACGTCAGTTCACATTTGTAGGTGGATCATCAGTGTTAGAGCTAAAATTAGCATGTTTAAAGTGATTTTCATGCTTCCAGGGTCCCAAAACACAAGATTTATGGAATGGTTAAAAGTGCATGAAAATGGCCAATTTACTCACTCTGAGTTCTCAAAAAGGGTTTCTTCACCCCGGGAAGTTAATTAAATACCATTTGGAGGCATTTAATGTTAGAGCAAAAACGGCTGATTTTCGACAAAAGAGATAACACCCCCCCATTACGTCATGCTTCAGAAATGTGGAAAATGGTCCGTATTCAAATGTTTCATTTTTGAGCGTCAGTTCACATTTGTAGGTGGATCATCAGTGTTAGAGCTAAAATTAGCATGTTTAAAGTGATTTTCATGCTTCCAGGGGCTCGGGAAGTTAATTAAATACCATTTGGAGGCATTTAATGTTCGAGCAAAAACGGCTGATTTTCGACAAAAGAGATAACACCCCCCCATTACGTCATGCTTCAGAAATGTGGAAAATGGTCCGTTTTCAAATGATTTATTTTTGAACGTCAGTTCACATTTGTAGGTGGATCATCAGTGTTAGAGCTAAAATTAGCATGTTTAAAGTGATTTTCATGCTTCCAGGGGCCCAAAACACAAGATTTATGGAATGGTTAAAAGTGCATGAAAATGGCCAATTTACTCACTCTGAGTTCTCAAAAAGGGTTTCTTCACCCCGGGAAGTTAATTAAATACCATTTGGAGGCATTTAATGTTCGAGCAAAAACGGCTGATTTTCGACAAAAGAGATAACACCCCGCCATTACGTCATGCTTCAGAAATGTGGAAAATGGTCCGTTTTCAAATGTTTTATTTTTGAACGTCAGTTCACATTTGTAGGTGGATCATCAGTGTTAGAGCTAAAATTAGCATGTTTAAAGTGATTTTCATGCTTCCAGGGGCCCAAAACACAAGATTTATGGAATGGTTAAAAGTGCATGAAAAATGGCCAATTTACTCACTCTGAGTTCTCAAAAAGGGTTTCTTCACCCCGGGAAGTTAATTAAATACCATTTGGAGGATTTTAATGTTCGAGCAAAAACGGCTGATTTTCGACGAAAGAGCTAACGCCCCCCCATTACGTCATGCTTTAGAAATGTGGAAAATGGTCCGTTTTCAAATGTTTTATTTTTGAACGTCAGTTCACATTTGTAGGTGGATCATCAGTGTTAGAGCTAAAATTAGCATGTTTAAAGTGATTTTCATGCTTCCAGGGGCCCAAAACACAAGATTTATGGAATGGTTAAAAGTGCATGAAAATGGCCAATTTACTCACTCTGAGTTCTCAAAAAGGGTTTCTTCACCCCGGGAAGTTAATTAAATACCATTTGGAGGCATTTAATGTTAGAGCAAAAACGGCTGATTTTGGACAAAAGAGATAACACCCCCCCATTACGTCATGCTTCAGAAATGTGGAAAATGGTCCGTTTTCAAATGTTTTATTTTTGAACGTCAGTTCACATTTGTAGGTGGATCATCAGTGTTAGAGCTAAAATTAGCATGTTTAAAGTGATTTTCATGCTTCCAGGGGCTCGGGAAGTTAATTAAATACCCTTTGGAGGCATTTAATGTTCGAGCAAAAACGGCTGATTTTCGACAAAAGAGATAACACCCCCCCATTACGTCATGCTTCAGAAATGTGGAAAATGGTCCGTTTTCAAATGTTTTATTTTTGAACGTCAGTTCACATTTGTAGGTGGATCATCAGTGTTAGAGCTAAAATTAGCATGTTTAAAGTGATTTTCATGCTTCCAGGGGCTCGGGAAGTGAAATAAATACCATTTGGAGGCATTTAATGTTAGAGCAAAAACGGCTGATTTTCCACAAAAGAGATAACACCCCCCCCCCATTACGTCATGCTTCAGAAATGTGGAAAATGGTCCGTTTTCAAATGTTTTATTTTTGAACGACAGTTCACATTTGTAGGTGGATCATCAGTGTTAGAGCTAAAATTAGCATGTTTAAAGTGATTTTCATGCTTCCAGGGGCCCAAAACACAAGATTTATGGAATGGTTAAAAGTGCATGAAAATGGCCAATTTACTCACTCTGAGTTCTCAAAAAGGGTTTCTTCACCCCGGGAAGTTAATTAAATACCATTTGGAGGCATTTAATGTTAGAGCAAAAACGGCTGATTTTCGACAAAAGAGATAACACCCCCCCATTACGTCATGCTTCAGAAATGTGGAAAATGGTCCGTTTTCAAATGTTTTATTTTTGAACGTCAGTTCACATTTGTAGGTGGATCATCAGTGTTAGAGCTAAAATTAGCATGTTTAAAGTGATTTTCATGCTTCCAGGGGCTCGGGAAGTTAATTAAATACCCTTTGGAGGCATTTAATGTTCGAGCAAAAACGGCTGATTTTCGACAAAAGAGATAACACCCCCCCATTACGTCATGCTTCAGAAATGTGGAAAATGGTCCGTTTTCAAATGTTTTATTTTTGAACGTCAGTTCACATTTGTAGGTGGATCATCAGTGTTAGAGCTAAAATTAGCATGTTTAAAGTGATTTTCATGCTTCCAGGGGCTCGGGAAGTGAAATAAATACCATTTGGAGGCATTTAATGTTAGAGCAAAAACGGCTGATTTTCCACAAAAGAGATAACACCCCCCCATTACGTCATGCTTCAGAAATGTGGAAAATGGTCCGTTTTCAAATGTTTTATTTTTGAACGTCAGTTCACATTTGTAGGTGGATCATCAGTGTTAGAGCTAAAATTAGCATGTTTAAAGTGATTTTCATGCTTCCAGGGGCCCAAAACACAAGATTTATGGAATGGTTAAAAGTGCATGAAAATGGCCAATTTACTCACTCTGAGTTCTCAAAAAGGGTTTCTTCACCCCGGGAAGTTAATTAAATACCATTTGGAGGCATTTAATGTTCGAGCAAAAACGGCTGATTTTCGACAAAAGAGATAACACCCCCCCATTACGTCATGCTTCAGAAATGTGGAAAATGGTCCGTTTTCAAATGTTTTATTTTTGAACGTCAGTTCACATTTGTAGGTGGATCATCAGTGTTAGAGCTAAAAATAGCATGTTTAAAGTGATTTTCATGCTTCCAGGGGCCCAAAACACAAGATTTATGGAATGGTTAAAAGTGCATGAAAATGGCCAATTTACTCACTCTGAGTTCTCAAAAAGGGTTTCTTCACCCCGGGAAGTTAATTAAATACCATTTGGAGGATTTTAATGTTCGAGCAAAAACGGCTGATTTTCGATGAAAGAGCTAACACCCCCCCATTACGTCATGCTTTAGAAATGTGGAAAATGGTCCGTTTTCAAATGTTTTATTTTTGAACGTCAGTTCACATTTGTAGGTGGATCATCAGTGTTAGAGCTAAAATTAGCATGTTTAAAGTGATTTTCATGCTTCCAGGGGCCCAAAACACAAGATTTATGGAATGGTTAAAAGTGCATGAAAATGGCCAATTTACTCACTCTGAGTTCTCAAAAAGGGTTTCTTCACCCCGGGAAGTTAATTAAATACCATTTGGAGGCATTTAATGTTAGAGCAAAAACGGCTGATTTTGGACAAAAGAGATAACACCCCCCCATTACGTCATGCTTCAGAAATGTGGAAAATGGTCCGTTTTCAAATGTTTTATTTTTGAACGTCAGTTCACATTTGTAGGTGGATCATCAGTGTTAGAGCTAAAATTAGCATGTTTAAAGTGATTTTCATGCTTCCAGGGGCTCGGGAAGTTAATTAAATACCATTTGGAGGCATTTAATGTTCGAGCAAAAACGGATGATTTTCGACAAAAGAGATAACACCCCCCCATTACGTCATGCTTCAGAAATGTGGAAAATGGTCCGTTTTCAAATGTTTTATTTTTGAACGTCAGTTCACATTTGTAGGTGGATCATCAGTGTTAGAGCTAAAATTAGCATGTTTAAAGTGATTTTCATGCTTCCAGGGGCTCGGGAAGTGAAATAAATACCATTTGGAGGCATTTAATGTTAGAGCAAAAACGGCTGATTTTCCACAAAAGAGATAACACCCCCCCATTACGTCATGCTTCAGAAATGTGGAAAATGGTCCGTTTTCAAATGTTTTATTTTTGAACGTCAGTTCACATTTGTAGGTGGATCATCAGTGTTAGAGCTAAAATTAGCATGTTTAAAGTGATTTTCATGCTTCCAGGGGCCCAAAACACAAGATTTATGGAATGGTTAAAAGTGTATGAAAATGGCCAATTTACTCACTCTGAGTTCTCAAAAAGGGTTTCTTCACCCCGGGAAGTTAATTAAATACCATTTGAAGGCATTTAATGTTAGAGCAAAAACGGCTGATTTTCCACAAAAGAGATAACACCCCCCCATTACGTCATGCTTCAGAAATGTGGAAAATGGTCCGTTTTCAAATGTTTTATTTTTGAACGTCAGTTCACATTTGTAGGTGGATCATCAGTGTTAGAGCTAAAATTAGCATGTTTAAAGTGATTTTCATGCTTCCAGGGGCCCAAAACACAAGATTTATGGAATGGTTAAAAGTGCATGAAAATGGCCAATTTACTCACTCTGAGTTCTCAAAAAGGGTTTCTTCACCCCGGGAAGTTAATTAAATACCATTTGGAGGATTTTAATGTTCGAGCAAAAACGGCTGATTTTCGACGAAAGAGCTAACACCCCCCCATTACGTCATGCTTTAGAAATGTGGAAAATGGTCCGTTTTCAAATGTTTTATTTTTGAACGTCAGTTCACATTTGTAGGTGGATCATCAGTGTTAGAGCTAAAATTAGCATGTTTAAAGTGATTTTCATGCTTCCAGGGGCCCAAAACACAAGATTTATGGAATGGTTAAAAGTGCATGAAAATGGCCAATTTACTCACTCTGAGTTCTCAAAAAGGGTTTCTTCACCCCGGGAAGTTAATTAAATACCATTTGGAGGCATTTAATGTTAGAGCAAAAACGGCTGATTTTCGACAAAAGAGATAACACCCCCCCATTACGTCATGCTTCAGAAATGTGGAAAATGGTCCGTTTTCAAATGTTTTATTTTTGAACGTCAGTTCACATTTGTAGGTGGATCATCAGTGTTAGAGCTAAAATTAGCATGTTTAAAGTGATTTTCATGCTTCCAGGGGCTCGGGAAGTTAATTAAATACCCTTTGGAGGCATTTAATGTTCGAGCAAAAACGGCTGATTTTCGACAAAAGAGATAACACCCCCCCATTACGTCATGCTTCAGAAATGTGGAAAATGGTCCGTTTTCAAATGTTTTATTTTTGAACGTCAGTTCACATTTGTAGGTGGATCATCAGTGTTAGAGCTAAAATTAGCATGTTTAAAGTGATTTTCATGCTTCCAGGGTCCCAAAACACAAGATTTATGGAATGGTTAAAAGTGCATGAAAAGGGCCAATTTACTCACTCTGAGTTCTCAAAAAGGGTTTCTTCACCCCGGGAAGTTAATTAAATACCATTTGGAGGCATTTAATGTTAGAGCAAAAACGGCTGATTTTCGACAAAAGAGATAACACCCCCCCATTACGTCATGCTTCAGAAATGTGGAAAATGGTCCGTATTCAAATGTTTCATTTTTGAGCGTCAGTTCACATTTGTAGGTGGATCATCAGTGTTAGAGCTAAAATTAGCATGTTTAAAGTGATTTTCATGCTTCCAGGGGCTCGGGAAGTTAATTAAATACCATTTGGAGGCATTTAATGTTCGAGCAAAAACGGCTGATTTTCGACAAAAGAGATAACACCCCCCCATTACGTCATGCTTCAGAAATGTGGAAAATGGTCCGTTTTCAAATGATTTATTTTTGAACGTCAGTTCACATTTGTAGGTGGATCATCAGTGTTAGAGCTAAAATTAGCATGTTTAAAGTGATTTTCATGCTTCCAGGGGCCCAAAACACAAGATTTATGGAATGGTTAAAAGTGCATGAAAATGGCCAATTTACTCACTCTGAGTTCTCAAAAAGGGTTTCTTCACCCCGGGAAGTTAATTAAATACCATTTGGAGGCATTTAATGTTCGAGCAAACACGGCTGATTTTCGACAAAAGAGATAACACCCCGCCATTACGTCATGCTTCAGAAATGTGGAAAATGGTCCGTTTTCAAATGTTTTATTTTTGAACGTCAGTTCACATTTGTAGGTGGATCATCAGTGTTAGAGCTAAAATTAGCATGTTTAAAGTGATTTTCATGCTTCCAGGGGCCCAAAACACAAGATTTATGGAATGGTTAAAAGTGCATGAAAAATGGCCAATTTACTCACTCTGAGTTCTCAAAAAGGGTTTCTTCACCCCGGGAAGTTAATTAAATACCATTTGGAGGATTTTAATGTTCGAGCAAAAACGGCTGATTTTCGACGAAAGAGCTAACGCCCCCCCATTACGTCATGCTTTAGAAATGTGGAAAATGGTCCGTTTTCAAATGTTTTATTTTTGAACGTCAGTTCACATTTGTAGGTGGATCATCAGTGTTAGAGCTAAAATTAGCATGTTTAAAGTGATTTTCATGCTTCCAGGGGCCCAAAACACAAGATTTATGGAATGGTTAAAAGTGCATGAAAATGGCCAATTTACTCACTCTGAGTTCTCAAAAAGGGTTTCTTCACCCCGGGAAGTTAATTAAATACCATTTGGAGGCATTTAATGTTAGAGCAAAAACGGCTGATTTTGGACAAAAGAGATAACACCCCCCCATTACGTCATGCTTCAGAAATGTGGAAAATGGTCCGTTTTCAAATGTTTTATTTTTGAACGTCAGTTCACATTTGTAGGTGGAT
Organism: Lissotriton vulgaris; assembly: GCF_964263255.1. Taxonomy (NCBI): domain Eukaryota; kingdom Metazoa; phylum Chordata; class Amphibia; order Caudata; family Salamandridae; genus Lissotriton; species Lissotriton vulgaris. Next base: position 662,400 of record NW_028242601.1, read on the forward strand.
CATCAGTGTTAGAGCTAAAATTAGCATGTTTAAAGTGATTTTCATGCTTCCAGGGGCTCGGGAAGTTAATTAAATACCCTTTGGAGGCATTTAATGTTCGAGCAAAAACGGCTGATTTTCGACAAAAGAGATAACACCCCCCCATTACGTCATGCTTCAGAAATGTGGAAAATGGTCCGTTTTCAAATGTTTTATTTTTGAACGTCAGTTCACATTTGTAGGTGGATCATCAGTGTTAGAGCTAAAATTAGCATGTTTAAAGTGATTTTCATGCTTCCAGGGGCTCGGGAAGTGAAATAAATACCATTTGGAGGCATTTAATGTTAGAGCAAAAACGGCTGATTTTCCACAAAAGAGATAACACCCCCCCCCATTACGTCATGCTTCAGAAATGTGGAAAATGGTCCGTTTTCAAATGTTTTATTTTTGAACGACAGTTCACATTTGTAGGTGGATCATCAGTGTTAGAGCTAAAATTAGCATGTTTAAAGTGATTTTAATGCTTCCAGGGGCCCAAAACACAAGCTTTATGGAATGGTTAAAAGTGCATGAAAATGGCCAATTTACTCACTCTGAGTTCTCAAAAAGGGTTTCTTCACCCCGGGAAGTTAATTAAATACCATTTGGAGGCATTTAATGTTAGAGCAAAAACGGCTGATTTTCGACAAAAGAGATAACACCCCCCCATTACGTCATGCTTCAGAAATGTGGAAAATGGTCCGTTTTCAAATGTTTTATTTTTGAACGTCAGTTCACATTTGTAGGTGGATCATCAGTGTTAGAGCTAAAATTAGCATGTTTAAAGTGATTTTCATGCTTCCAGGGGCTCGGGAAGTTAATTAAATACCCTTTGGAGGCATTTAATGTTCGAGCAAAAACGGCTGATTTTCGACAAAAGAGATAACACCCCCCCATTACGTCATGCTTCAGAAATGTGGAAAATGGTCCGTTTTCAAATGTTTTATTTTTGAACGTCAGTTCACATTTGTAGGTGGATCATCAGTGTTAGAGCTAAAATTAGCATGTTTAAAGTGATTTTCATGCTTCCAGGGGCTCGGGAAGTGAAATAAATACCATTTGGAGGCATTTAATGTTAGAGCAAAAACGGCTGATTTTCCACAAAAGAGATAACACCCCCCCATTACGTCATGCTTCAGAAATGTGGAAAATGGTCCGTTTTCAAATGTTTTATTTTTGAACGTCAGTTCACATTTGTAGGTGGATCATCAGTGTTAGAGCTAAAATTAGCATGTTTAAAGTGATTTTCATGCTTCCAGGGGCCCAAAACACAAGATTTATGGAATGGTTAAAAGTGCATGAAAATGGCCAATTTACTCACTCTGAGTTCTCAAAAAGGGTTTCTTCACCCCGGGAAGATAATTAAATACCATTTGGAGGCATTTAATGTTCGAGCAAAAACGGCTGATTTTCGACAAAAGAGATAACACCCCCCATTACGTCATGCTTCAGAAATGTGGAAAATGGTCCGTTTTCAAATGTTTTATTTTTGAACGTCAGTTCACATTTGTAGGTGGATCATCAGTGTTAGAGCTAAAAATAGCATGTTTAAAGTGATTTTCATGCTTCCAGGGGCCCAAAACACAAGATTTATGGAATGGTTAAAAGTGCATGAAAATGGCCAATTTACTCACTCTGAGTTCTCAAAAAGGGTTTCTTCACCCCGGGAAGTTAATTAAATACCATTTGGAGGATTTTAATGTTCGAGCAAAAACGGCTGATTTTCGATGAAAGAGCTAACACCCCCCCATTACGTCATGCTTTAGAAATGTGGAAAATGGTCCGTTTTCAAATGTTTTATTTTTGAACGTCAGTTCACATTTGTAGGTGGATCATCAGTGTTAGAGCTAAAATTAGCATGTTTAAAGTGATTTTCATGCTTCCAGGGGCCCAAAACACAAGATTTATGGAATGGTTAAAAGTGCATGAAAATGGCCAATTTACTCACTCTGAGTTCTCAAAAAGGGTTTCTTCACCCCGGGAAGTTAATTAAATACCATTTGGAGGCATTTAATGTTAGAGCAAAAACGGCTGATTTTGGACAAAAGAGATAACACCCCCCCATTACGTCATGCTTCAGAAATGTGGAAAATGGTCCGTTTTCAAATGTTTTATTTTTGAACGTCAGTTCACATTTGTAGGTGGATCATCAGTGTTAGAGCTAAAATTAGCATGTTTAAAGTGATTTTCATGCTTCCAGGGGCTCGGGAAGTTAATTAAATACCATTTGGAGGCATTTAATGTTCGAGCAAAAACGGATGATTTTCGACAAAAGAGATAACACCCCCCCATTACGTCATGCTTCAGAAATGTGGAAAATGGTCCGTTTTCAAATGTTTTATTTTTGAACGTCAGTTCACATTTGTAGGTGGATCATCAGTGTTAGAGCTAAAATTAGCATGTTTAAAGTGATTTTCATGCTTCCAGGGGCTCGGGAAGTGAAATAAATACCATTTGGAGGCATTTAATGTTAGAGCAAACACGGCTGATTTTCCACAAAAGAGATAACACCCCCCCATTACGTCATGCTTCAGAAATGTGGAAAATGGTCCGTTTTCAAATGTTTTATTTTTGAACGTCAGTTCACATTTGTAGGTGGATCATCAGTGTTAGAGCTAAAATTAGCATGTTTAAAGTGATTTTCATGCTTCCAGGGGCCCAAAACACAAGATTTATGGAATGGTTAAAAGTGTATGAAAATGGCCAATTTACTCACTCTGAGTTCTCAAAAAGGGTTTCTTCACCCCGGGAAGTTAATTAAATACCATTTGGAGGCATTTAATGTTAGAGCAAAAACGGCTGATTTTCCACAAAAGAGATAACACCCCCCCATTACGTCATGCTTCAGAAATGTGGAAAATGGTCCGTTTTCAAATGTTTTATTTTTGAACGTCAGTTCACATTTGTAGGTGGATCATCAGTGTTAGAGCTAAAATTAGCATGTTTAAAGTGATTTTCATGCTTCCAGGGGCTCGGGAAGTTAATTAAATACCCTTTGGAGGCATTTAATGTTCGAGCAAAAACGGCTGATTTTCGACAAAAGAGATAACACCCCCCCATTACGTCATGCTTCAGAAATGTGGAAAATGGTCCGTTTTCAAATGTTTTATTTTTGAACGTCAGTTCACATTTGTAGGTGGATCATCAGTGTTAGAGCTAAAATTAGCATGTTTAAAGTGATTTTCATGCTTCCAGGGGCTCGGGAAGTGAAATAAATACCATTTGGAGGCATTTAATGTTAGAGCAAAAACGGCTGATTTTCCACAAAAGAGATAACACCCCCCCATTACGTCATGCTTCAGAAATGTGGAAAATGGTCCGTTTTCAAATGTTTTATTTTTGAACGTCAGTTCACATTTGTAGGTGGATCATCAGTGTTAGAGCTAAAATTAGCATGTTTAAAGTGATTTTCATGCTTCCAGGGGCCCAAAACACAAGATTTATGGAATGGTTAAAAGTGCATGAAAATGGCCAATTTACTCACTCTGAGTTCTCAAAAAGGGTTTCTTCACCCCGGGAAGTTAATTAAATACCATTTGGAGGCATTTAATGTTCGAGCAAAAACGGCTGATTTTCGACAAAAGAGATAACACCCCCCCATTACGTCATGCTTCAGAAATGTGGAAAATGGTCCGTTTTCAAATGTTTTATTTTTGAACGTCAGTTCACATTTGTAGGTGGATCATCAGTGTTAGAGCTAAAAATAGCATGTTTAAAGTGATTTTCATGCTTCCAGGGGCCCAAAACACAAGATTTATGGAATGGTTAAAAGTGCATGAAAATGGCCAATTTACTCACTCTGAGTTCTCAAAAAGGGTTTCTTCACCCCGGGAAGTTAATTAAATACCATTTGGAGGATTTTAATGTTCGAGTAAAAACGGCTGATTTTCGATGAAAGAGCTAACACCCCCCCATTACGTCATGCTTTAGAAATGTGGAAAATGGTCCGTTTTCAAATGTTTTATTTTTGAACGTCAGTTCACATTTGTAGGTGGATCATCAGTGTTAGAGCTAAAATTAGCATGTTTAAAGTGATTTTCATGCTTCCAGGGGCCCAAAACACAAGATTTATGGAATGGTTAAAAGTGCATGAAAATGGCCAATTTACTCACTCTGAGTTCTCAAAAAGGGTTTCTTCACCCCGGGAAGTTAATTAAATACCATTTGGAGGCATTTAATGTTAGAGCAAAAACGGCTGATTTTGGACAAAAGAGATAACACCCCCCCATTACGTCATGCTTCAGAAATGTGGAAAATGGTCCGTTTTCAAATGTTTTATTTTTGAACGTCAGTTCACATTTGTAGGTGGATCATCAGTGTTAGAGCTAAAATTAGCATGTTTAAAGTGATTTTCATGCTTCCAGGGGCTCGGGAAGTTAATTAAATACCATTTGGAGGCATTTAATGTTCGAGCAAAAACGGCTGATTTTCGACAAAAGAGATAACACCCCCCCATTACGTCATGCTTCAGAAATGTGGAAAATGGTCCGTTTTCAAATGTTTCATTTTTGAACGTCAGTTCACATTTGTAGGTGGATCATCAGTGTTAGAGCTAAAATTAGCATGTTTAAAGTGATTTTCATGCTTCCAGGGGCTCGGGAAGTGAAATAAATACCATTTGGAGGCATTTAATGTTCGAGCAAAAACGGCTGATTTTCGACAAAAGAGATAACACCCCCCCATTACGTCATGCTTCAGAAATGTGGAAAATGGTCCGTTTTCAAATGTTTTATTTTTGAACGTCAGTTCACATTTGTAGGTGGATCATCAGTGTTAGAGCTAAAATTAGCATGTTTAAAGTGATTTTCATGCTTCCAGGGGCCCAAAACACAAGATTTATGGAATGGTTAAAAGTGCATGAAAATGGCCAATTTACTCACTCTGAGTTCTCAAAAAGGGTTTCTTCACCCCGGGAAGTTAATTAAATACCATTTGGAGGCATTTAATGTTCGAGCAAAAACGGCTGATTTTCGACAAAAGCGATAACACCCCCCCCATTACGTCATGCTTCAGAAATGTGGAAAATGGTCCGTTTTCAAATGTTTTATTTTTGAACGTCAGTTCACATTTGTAGGTGGATCATCAGTGTTAGAGCTAAAATTAGCATGTTTAAAGTGATTTTCATGCTTCCAGGGGCCCAAAACACAAGATTTATGGAATGGTTAAAAGTGCATGAAAATGGCCAATTTACTCACTCTGAGTTCTCAAAAAGGGTTTCTTCACCCCGGGAAGTTAATTAAATACCATTTGGAGGCATTTAATGTTCGAGCAAAAACGGCTGATTTTCGACAAAAGAGATAACACCCCCCCATTACGTCATGCTTCAGAAATGTGGAAAATGGTCCGTTTTCAAATGTTTTATTTTTGAACGTCAGTTCACATTTGTAGGTGGATCATCAGTGTTAGAGCTAAAATTAGCATGTTTAAAGTGATTTTCATGCTTCCAGGGGCCCAAAACACAAGATTTATGGAATGGTTAAAAGTGCATGAAAATGGCCAATTTACTCACTCTGAGTTCTCAAAAAGGGTTTCTTCACCCCGGGAAGTTAATTAAATACCATTTGGAGGATTTTAATGTTCGAGCAAAAACGGCTGATTTTCGACGAAAGAGCTAACACCCCCCCATTACGTCATGCTTTAGAAATGTGGAAAATGGTCCGTTTTCAAATGTTTTATTTTTGAACGTCAGTTCACATTTGTAGGTGGATCATCAGTGTTAGAGCTAAAATTAGCATGTTTAAAGTGATTTTCATGCTTCCAGGGGCCCAAAACACAAGATTTATGGAATGGTTAAAAGTGCATGAAAATGGCCAATTTACTCACTCTGAGTTCTCAAAAAGGGTTTCTTCACCCCGGGAAGTTAATTAAATACCATTTGGAGGCATTTAATGTTAGAGCAAAAACGGCTGATTTTCGACAAAAGAGATAACACCCCCCCATTACGTCATGCTTCAGAAATGTGGAAAATGGTCCGTTTTCAAATGTTTTATTTTTGAACGTCAGTTCACATTTGTAGGTGGATCATCAGTGTTAGAGCTAAAATTAGCATGTTTAAAGTGATTTTCATGCTTCCAGGGGCTCGGGAAGTTAATTAAATACCCTTTGGAGGCATTTAATGTTCGAGCAAAAACGGCTGATTTTCGACAAAAGAGATAACACCCCCCATTACGTCATGCTTCAGAAATGTGGAAAATGGTCCGTTTTCAAATGTTTTATTTTTGAACGTCAGTTCACATTTGTAGGTGGATCATCAGTGTTAGAGCTAAAATTAGCATGTTTAAAGTGATTTTCATGCTTCCAGGGGCTCGGGAAGTGAAATAAATACCATTTGGAGGCATTTAATGTTAGAGCAAAAACGGCTGATTTTCCACAAAAGAGATAACACCCCCCCATTACGTCATGCTTCAGAAATGTGGAAAATGGTCCGTTTTCAAATGTTTTATTTTTGAACGTCAGTTCACATTTGTAGGTGGATCATCAGTGTTAGAGCTAAAATTAGCATGTTTAAAGTGATTTTCATGCTTCCAGGGGCCCAAAACACAAGATTTATGGAATGGTTAAAAGTGCAAGAAAATGGCCAATTTACTCACTCTGAGTTCTCAAAAAGGGTTTCTTCACCCCGGGAAGTTAATTAAATACCATTTGGAGGCATTTAATGTTCGAGCAAAAACGGCTGATTTTCGACAAAAGAGATAACACCCCCCCATTACGTCATGCTTCAGAAATGTGGAAAATGGTCCGTTTTCAAATGTTTTATTTTTGAACGTCAGTTCACATTTGTAGGTGGATCATCAGTGTTAGAGCTAAAAATAGCATGTTTAAAGTGATTTTCATGCTTCCAGGGGCCCAAAACACAAGATTTATGGAATGGTTAAAAGTGCATGAAAATGGCCAATTTACTCACTCTGAGTTCTCAAAAAGGGTTTCTTCACCCCGGGAAGTTAATTAAATACCATTTGGAGGATTTTAATGTTCGAGTAAAAACGGCTGATTTTCGATGAAAGAGCTAACACCCCCCATTACGTCATGCTTTAGAAATGTGGAAAATGGTCCGTTTTCAAATGTTTTATTTTTGAACGTCAGTTCACATTTGTAGGTGGATCATCAGTGTTAGAGCTAAAATTAGCATGTTTAAAGTGATTTTCATGCTTCCAGGGGCCCAAAACACAAGATTTATGGAATGGTTAAAAGTGCATGAAAATGGCCAATTTACTCACTCTGAGTTCTCAAAAAGGGTTTCTTCACCCCGGGAAGTTAATTAAATACCATTTGGAGGCATTTAATGTTAGAGCAAAAACGGCTGATTTTGGACAAAAGAGATAACACCCCCCCATTACGTCATGCTTCAGAAATGTGGAAAATGGTCCGTTTTCAAATGTTTTATTTTTGAACGTCAGTTCACATTTGTAGGTGGATCATCAGTGTTAGAGCTAAAATTAGCATGTTTAAAGTGATTTTCATGCTTCCAGGGGCTCGGGAAGTTAATTAAATACCATTTGGAGGCATTTAATGTTCGAGCAAAAACGGCTGATTTTCGACAAAAGAGATAACACCCCCCCATTACGTCATGCTTCAGAAATGTGGAAAATGGTCCGTTTTCAAATGTTTTATTTTTGAACGTCAGTTCACATTTGTAGGTGGATCATCAGTGTTAGAGCTAAAATTAGCATGTTTAAAGTGATTTTCATGCTTCCAGGGGCTCGGGAAGTGAAATAAATACCATTTGGAGGCATTTAATGTTAGAGCAAAAACGGCTGATTTTCCACAAAAGAGATAACACCCCCCCATTACGTCATGCTTCAGAAATGTGGAAAATGGTCCGTTTTCAAATGTTTTATTTTTGAACGTCAGTTCACATTTGTAGGTGGATCATCAGTGTTAGAGCTAAAATTAGCATGTTTAAAGTGATTTTCATGCTTCCAGGGGCCCAAAACACAAGATTTATGGAATGGTTAAAAGTGCATGAAAATGGCCAATTTACTCACTCTGAGTTCTCAAAAAGGGTTTCTTCACCCCGGGAAGTTAATTAAATACCATTTGGAGGCATTTAATGTTAGAGCAAAAACGGCTGATTTTCGACAAAAGAGATAACACCCCCCATTACGTCATGCTTCAGAAATGTGGAAAATGGTCCGTTTTCAAAAGTTTCATTTTTGAACGTCAGTTCACATTTGTAGGTGGATCATCAGTGTTAGAGCTAAAATTAGCATGTTTAAAGTGATTTTCATGCTTCCAGGGGCTCGGGAAGTGAAATAAATACCATTTGGAGGCATTTAATGTTAGAGCAAAAACGGCTGATTTTGGACAAAAGAGATAACACCCCCCCATTACGTCATGCTTCAGAAATGTGGAAAATGGTCCGTTTTCAAATGTTTTATTTTTGAACGTCAGTTCACATTTGTAGGTGGATCATCAGTGTTAGAGCTAAAATTAGCATGTTTAAAGTGATTTTCATGCTTCCAGGGGCTCGGGAAGTTAATTAAATACCATTTGGAGGCATTTAATGTTCGAGCAAAAACGGCTGATTTTCGACAAAAGAGATAACACCCCCCCATTACGTCATGCTTCAGAAATGTGGAAAATGGTCCGTTTTCAAATGTTTTATTTTTGAACGTCAGTTCACATTTGTAGGTGGATCATCAGTGTTAGAGCTAAAATTAGCATGTTTAAAGTGATTTTCATGCTTCCAGGGGCTCGGGAAGTGAAATAAATACCATTTGGAGGCATTTAATGTTAGAGCAAAAACGGCTGATTTTCCACAAAAGAGATAACACCCCCCCATTACGTCATGCTTCAGAAATGTGGAAAATGGTCCGTTTTCAAATGTTTTATTTTTGAACGTCAGTTCACATTTGTAGGTGGATCATCAGTGTTAGAGCTAAAATTAGCATGTTTAAAGTGATTTTCATGCTTCCAGGGGCCCAAAACACAAGATTTATGGAATGGTTAAAAGTGCATGAAAATGGCCAATTTACTCACTCTGAGTTCTCAAAAAGGGTTTCTTCACCCCGGGAAGTTAATTAAATACCATTTGGAGGCATTTAATGTTAGAGCAAAAACGGCTGATTTTCGACAAAAGAGATAACACCCCCCATTACGTCATGCTTCAGAAATGTGGAAAATGGTCCGTTTTCAAAAGTTTCATTTTTGAACGTCAGTTCACATTTGTAGGTGGATCATCAGTGTTAGAGCTAAAATTAGCATGTTTAAAGTGATTTTCATGCTTCCAGGGGCTCGGGAAGTGAAATAAATACCATTTGGAGGCATTTAATGTTCGAGCAAAAACGGCTGATTTTCGACAAAAGAGATAACACCCCCCCATTACGTCATGCTTCAGAAATGTGGAAAATGGTCCGTTTTCAAATGTTTTATTTTTGAACGTCAGTTCACATTTGTAGGTGGATCATCAGTGTTAGAGCTAAAATTAGCATGTTTAAAGTGATTTTCATGCTTCCAGGGTCCCAAAACACAAGATTTATGGAATGGTTAAAAGTGCATGAAAATGGCCAATTTACTCACTCTGAGTTCTCAAAAAGGGTTTCTTCACCCCGGGAAGTTAATTAAATACCATTTGGAGGCATTTAATGTTAGAGCAAAAACGGCTGATTTTCGACAAAAGAGATAACACCCCCCCATTACGTCATGCTTCAGAAATGTGGAAAATGGTCCGTATTCAAATGTTTCATTTTTGAGCGTCAGTTCACATTTGTAGGTGGATCATCAGTGTTAGAGCTAAAATTAGCATGTTTAAAGTGATTTTCATGCTTCCAGGGGCTCGGGAAGTTAATTAAATACCATTTGGAGGCATTTAATGTTCGAGCAAAAACGGCTGATTTTCGACAAAAGAGATAACACCCCCCCATTACGTCATGCTTCAGAAATGTGGAAAATGGTCCGTTTTCAAATGATTTATTTTTGAACGTCAGTTCACATTTGTAGGTGGATCATCAGTGTTAGAGCTAAAATTAGCATGTTTAAAGTGATTTTCATGCTTCCAGGGGCCCAAAACACAAGATTTATGGAATGGTTAAAAGTGCATGAAAATGGCCAATTTACTCACTCTGAGTTCTCAAAAAGGGTTTCTTCACCCCGGGAAGTTAATTAAATACCATTTGGAGGCATTTAATGTTCGAGCAAAAACGGCTGATTTTCGACAAAAGAGATAACACCCCCCCATTACGTCATGCTTCAGAAATGTGGAAAATGGTCCGTTTTCAAATGTTTTATTTTTGAACGTCAGTTCACATTTGTAGGTGGATCATCAGTGTTAGAGCTAAAATTAGCATGTTTAAAGTGATTTTCATGCTTCCAGGGGCCCACAACACAAGATTTATGGAATGGTTAAAAGTGCATGAAAAATGGCCAATTTACTCACTCTGAGTTCTCAAAAAGGGTTTCTTCACCCCGGGAAGTTAATTAAATACCATTTGGAGGATTTTAATGTTCGAGCAAAAACGGCTGATTTTCGACGAAAGAGCTAACGCCCCCCCATTACGTCATGCTTTAGAAATGTGGAAAATGGTCCGTTTTCAAATGTTTTATTTTTGAACGTCAGTTCACATTTGTAGGTGGATCATCAGTGTTAGAGCTAAAATTAGCATGTTTAAAGTGATTTTCATGCTTCCAGGGGCCCAAAACACAAGATTTATGGAATGGTTAAAAGTGCATGAAAATGGCCAATTTACTCACTCTGAGTTCTCAAAAAGGGTTTCTTCACCCCGGGAAGTTAATTAAATACCATTTGGAGGCATTTAATGTTAGAGCAAAAACGGCTGATTTTGGACAAAAGAGATAACACCCCCCCATTACGTCATGCTTCAGAAATGTGGAAAATGGTCCGTTTTCAAATGTTTTATTTTTGAACGTCAGTTCACATTTGTAGGTGGATCATCAGTGTTAGAGCTAAAATTAGCATGTTTAAAGTGATTTTCATGCTTCCAGGGGCTCGGGAAGTTAATTAAATACCCTTTGGAGGCATTTAATGTTCGAGCAAAAACGGCTGATTTTCGACAAAAGAGATAACACCCCCCCATTACGTCATGCTTCAGAAATGTGGAAAATGGTCCGTTTTCAAATGTTTTATTTTTGAACGTCAGTTCACATTTGTAGGTGGATCATCAGTGTTAGAGCTAAAATTAGCATGTTTAAAGTGATTTTCATGCTTCCAGGGGCTCGGGAAGTGAAATAAATACCATTTGGAGGCATTTAATGTTAGAGCAAAAACGGCTGATTTTCCACAAAAGAGATAACACCCCCCCCATTACGTCATGCTTCAGAAATGTGGAAAATGGTCCGTTTTCAAATGTTTTATTTTTGAACGTCAGTTCACATTTGTAGGTGGATCATCAGTGTTAGAGCTAAAATTAGCATGTTTAAAGTGATTTTCATGCTTCCAGGGGCCCAAAACACAAGATTTATGGAATGGTTAAAAGTGCATGAAAATGGCCAATTTACTCACTCTGAGTTCTCAAAAAGGGTTTCTTCACCCCAGGAAGTTAATTAAATACCATTTGGAGGCATTTAATGTTAGAGCAAAAACGGCTGATTTTCGACAAAAGAGATAACACCCCCCCATTACGTCATGCTTCAGAAATGTGGAAAATGGTCCGTTTTCAAATGTTTTATTTTTGAACGTCAGTTCACATTTGTAGGTGGATCATCAGTGTTAGAGCTAAAATTAGCATGTTTAAAGTGATTTTCATGCTTCCAGGGGCTCGGGAAGTTAATTAAATACCCTTTGGAGGCATTTAATGTTCGAGCAAAAACGGCTGATTTTCGACAAAAGAGATAACACCCCCCCATTACGTCATGCTTCAGAAATGTGGAAAATGGTCCGTTTTCAAATGTTTTATTTTTGAACGTCAGTTCACATTTGTAGGTGGATCATCAGTGTTAGAGCTAAAATTAGCATGTTTAAAGTGATTTTCATGCTTCCAGGGGCTCGGGAAGTGAAATAAATACCATTTGGAGGCATTTAATGTTAGAGCAAAAACGGCTGATTTTCCACAAAAGAGATAACACCCCCCCATTACGTCATGCTTCAGAAATGTGGAAAATGGTCCGTTTTCAAATGTTTTATTTTTGAACGTCAGTTCACATTTGTAGGTGGATCATCAGTGTTAGAGCTAAAATTAGCATGTTTAAAGTGATTTTCATGCTTCCAGGGGCCCAAAACACAAGATTTATGGAATGGTTAAAAGTGCATGAAAATGGCCAATTTACTCACTCTGAGTTCTCAAAAAGGGTTTCTTCACCCCGGGAAGTTAATTAAATACCATTTGGAGGCATTTAATGTTCGAGCAAAAACGGCTGATTTTCGACAAAAGAGATAACACCCCCCCATTACGTCATGCTTCAGAAATGTGGAAAATGGTCCGTTTTCAAATGTTTTATTTTTGAACGTCAGTTCACATTTGTAGGTGGATCATCAGTGTTAGAGCTAAAATTAGCATGTTTAAAGTGATTTTCATGCTTCCAGGGGCCCAAAACACAAGATTTATGGAATGGTTAAAAGTGCATGAAAATGGCCAATTTACTCACTCTGAGTTCTCAAAAAGGGTTTCTTCACCCCGGGAAGTTAATTAAATACCATTTGGAGGATTTTAATGTTCGAGCAAAAACGGCTGATTTTCGACGAAAGAGCTAACACCCCCCCATTACGTCATGCTTTAGAAATGTGGAAAATGGTCCGTTTTCAAATGTTTTATTTTTGAACGTCAGTTCACATTTGTAGGTGGATCATCAGTGTTAGAGCTAAAATTAGCATGTTTAAAGTGATTTTCATGCTTCCAGGGGCCCAAAACACAAGATTTATGGAATGGTTAAAAGTGCATGAAAATGGCCAATTTACTCACTCTGAGTTCTCAAAAAGGGTTTCTTCACCCCGGGAAGTTAATTAAATACCATTTGGAGGCATTTAATGTTAGAGCAAAAACGGCTGATTTTCGACAAAAGAGATAACACCCCCCCATTACGTCATGCTTCAGAAATGTGGAAAATGGTCCGTTTTCAAATGTTTTATTTTTGAACGTCAGTTCACATTTGTAGGTGGATCATCAGTGTTAGAGCTAAAATTAGCATGTTTAAAGTGATTTTCATGCTTCCAGGGGCTCGGGAAGTTAATTAAATACCCTTTGGAGGCATTTAATGTTCGAGCAAAAACGGCTGATTTTCGACAAAAGAGATAACACCCCCCATTACGTCATGCTTCAGAAATGTGGAAAATGGTCCGTTTTCAAATGTTTTTTTTTTGAACGTCAGTTCACATTTGTAGGTGGATCATCAGTGTTAGAGCTAAAATTAGCATGTTTAAAGTGATTTTCATGCTTCCAGGGGCTCGGGAAGTGAAATAAATACCATTTGGAGGCATTTAATGTTAGAGCAAAAACGGCTGATTTTCCACAAAAGAGATAACACCCCCCCATTACGTCATGCTTCAGAAATGTGGAAAATGGTCCGTTTTCAAATGTTTTATTTTTGAACGTCAGTTCACATTTGTAGGTGGATCATCAGTGTTAGAGCTAAAATTAGCATGTTTAAAGTGATTTTCATGCTTCCAGGGGCCCAAAACACAAGATTTATGGAATGGTTAAAAGTGCAAGAAAATGGCCAATTTACTCACTCTGAGTTCTCAAAAAGGGTTTCTTCACCCCGGGAAGTTAATTAAATACCATTTGGAGGCATTTAATGTTCGAGCAAAAACGGCTGATTTTCGACAAAAGAGATAACACCCCCCCATTACGTCATGCTTCAGAAATGTGGAAAATGGTCCGTTTTCAAATGTTTTATTTTTGAACGTCAGTTCACATTTGTAGGTGGATCATCAGTGTTAGAGCTAAAAATAGCATGTTTAAAGTGATTTTCATGCTTCCAGGGGCCCAAAACACAAGATTTATGGAATGGTTAAAAGTGCATGAAAATGGCCAATTTACTCACTCTGAGTTCTCAAAAAGGGTTTCTTCACCCCGGGAAGTTAATTAAATACCATTTGGAGGATTTTAATGTTCGAGTAAAAACGGCTGATTTTCGATGAAAGAGCTAACACCCCCCATTACGTCATGCTTTAGAAATGTGGAAAATGGTCCGTTTTCAAATGTTTTATTTTTGAACGTCAGTTCACATTTGTAGGTGGATCATCAGTGTTAGAGCTAAAATTAGCATGTTTAAAGTGATTTTCATGCTTCCAGGGGCCCAAAACACAAGATTTATGGAATGGTTAAAAGTGCATGAAAATGGCCAATTTACTCACTCTGAGTTCTCAAAAAGGGTTTCTTCACCCCGGGAAGTTAATTAAATACCATTTGGAGGCATTTAATGTTAGAGCAAAAACGGCTGATTTTGGACAAAAGAGATAACACCCCCCCATTACGTCATGCTTCAGAAATGTGGAAAATGGTCCGTTTTCAAATGTTTTATTTTTGAACGTCAGTTCACATTTGTAGGTGGATCATCAGTGTTAGAGCTAAAATTAGCATGTTTAAAGTGATTTTCATGCTTCCAGGGGCTCGGGAAGTTAATTAAATACCATTTGGAGGCATTTAATGTTCGAGCAAAAACGGCTGATTTTCGACAAAAGAGATAACACCCCCCCATTACGTCATGCTTCAGAAATGTGGAAAATGGTCCGTTTTCAAATGTTTTATTTTTGAACGTCAGTTCACATTTGTAGGTGGATCATCAGTGTTAGAGCTAAAATTAGCATGTTTAAAGTGATTTTCATGCTTCCAGGGGCTCGGGAAGTGAAATAAATACCATTTGGAGGCATTTAATGTTAGAGCAAAAACGGCTGATTTTCCACAAAAGAGATAACACCCCCCCATTACGTCATGCTTCAGAAATGTGGAAAATGGTCCGTTTTCAAATGTTTTATTTTTGAACGTCAGTTCACATTTGTAGGTGGATCATCAGTGTTAGAGCTAAAATTAGCATGTTTAAAGTGATTTTCATGCTTCCAGGGGCCCAAAACACAAGATTTATGGAATGGTTAAAAGTGCATGAAAATGGCCAATTTACTCACTCTGAGTTCTCAAAAAGGGTTTCTTCACCCCGGGAAGTTAATTAAATACCATTTGGAGGCATTTAATGTTAGAGCAAAAACGGCTGATTTTCGACAAAAGAGATAACACCCCCCATTACGTCATGCTTCAGAAATGTGGAAAATGGTCCGTTTTCAAAAGTTTCATTTTTGAACGTCAGTTCACATTTGTAGGTGGATCATCAGTGTTAGAGCTAAAATTAGCATGTTTAAAGTGATTTTCATGCTTCCAGGGGCTCGGGAAGTGAAATAAATACCATTTGGAGGCATTTAATGTTAGAGCAAAAACGGCTGATTTTGGACAAAAGAGATAACACCCCCCCATTACGTCATGCTTCAGAAATGTGGAAAATGGTCCGTTTTCAAATGTTTTATTTTTGAACGTCAGTTCACATTTGTAGGTGGATCATCAGTGTTAGAGCTAAAATTAGCATGTTTAAAGTGATTTTCATGCTTCCAGGGGCTCGGGAAGTTAATTAAATACCATTTGGAGGCATTTAATGTTCGAGCAAAAACGGCTGATTTTCGACAAAAGAGATAACACCCCCCCATTACGTCATGCTTCAGAAATGTGGAAAATGGTCCGTTTTCAAATGTTTTATTTTTGAACGTCAGTTCACATTTGTAGGTGGATCATCAGTGTTAGAGCTAAAATTAGCATGTTTAAAGTGATTTTCATGCTTCCAGGGGCTCGGGAAGTGAAATAAATACCATTTGGAGGCATTTAATGTTAGAGCAAAAACGGCTGATTTTCCACAAAAGAGATAACACCCCCCCATTACGTCATGCTTCAGAAATGTGGAAAATGGTCCGTTTTCAAATGTTTTATTTTTGAACGTCAGTTCACATTTGTAGGTGGATCATCAGTGTTAGAGCTAAAATTAGCATGTTTAAAGTGATTTTCATGCTTCCAGGGGCCCAAAACACAAGATTTATGGAATGGTTAAAAGTGCATGAAAATGGCCAATTTACTCACTCTGAGTTCTCAAAAAGGGTTTCTTCACCCCGGGAAGTTAATTAAATACCATTTGGAGGCATTTAATGTTAGAGCAAAAACGGCTGATTTTCGACAAAAGAGATAACACCCCCCATTACGTCATGCTTCAGAAATGTGGAAAATGGTCCGTTTTCAAAAGTTTCATTTTTGAACGTCAGTTCACATTTGTAGGTGGATCATCAGTGTTAGAGCTAAAATTAGCATGTTTAAAGTGATTTTCATGCTTCCAGGGGCTCGGGAAGTGAAATAAATACCATTTGGAGGCATTTAATGTTAGAGCAAAAACGGCTGATTTTGGACAAAAGAGATAACACCCCCCCATTACGTCATGCTTCAGAAATGTGGAAAATGGTCCGTTTTCAAATGTTTTATTTTTGAACGTCAGTTCACATTTGTAGGTGGATCATCAGTGTTAGAGCTAAAATTAGCATGTTTAAAGTGATTTTCATGCTTCCAGGGGCTCGGGAAGTTAATTAAATACCATTTGGAGGCATTTAATGTTCGAGCAAAAACGGCTGATTTTCGACAAAAGAGATAACACCCCCCCATTACGTCATGCTTCAGAAATGTGGAAAATGGTCCGTTTTCAAATGTTTTATTTTTGAACGTCAGTTCACATTTGTAGGTGGATCATCAGTGTTAGAGCTAAAATTAGCATGTTTAAAGTGATTTTCATGCTTCCAGGGGCTCGGGAAGTGAAATAAATACCATTTGGAGGCATTTAATGTTAGAGCAAAAACGGCTGATTTTCCACAAAAGAGATAACACCCCCCCATTACGTCATGCTTCAGAAATGTGGAAAATGGTCCGTTTTCAAATGTTTTATTTTTGAACGTCAGTTCACATTTGTAGGTGGATCATCAGTGTTAGAGCTAAAATTAGCATGTTTAAAGTGATTTTCATGCTTCCAGGGGCCCAAAACACAAGATTTATGGAATGGTTAAAAGTGCATGAAAATGGCCAATTTACTCACTCTGAGTTCTCAAAAAGGGTTTCTTCACCCCGGGAAGTTAATTAAATACCATTTGGAGGCATTTAATGTTAGAGCAAAAACGGCTGATTTTCGACAAAAGAGATAACACCCCCCATTACGTCATGCTTCAGAAATGTGGAAAATGGTCCGTTTTCAAAAGTTTCATTTTTGAACGTCAGTTCACATTTGTAGGTGGATCATCAGTGTTAGAGCTAAAATTAGCATGTTTAAAGTGATTTTCATGCTTCCAGGGGCTCGGGAAGTGAAATAAATACCATTTGGAGGCATTTAATGTTCGAGCAAAAACGGCTGATTTTCGACAAAAGAGATAACACCCCCCCATTACGTCATGCTTCAGAAATGTGGAAAATGGTCCGTTTTCAAATGTTTTATTTTTGAACGTCAGTTCACATTTGTAGGTGGATCATCAGTGTTAGAGCTAAAATTAGCATGTTTAAAGTGATTTTCATGCTTCCAGGGTCCCAAAACACAAGATTTATGGAATGGTTAAAAGTGCATGAAAATGGCCAATTTACTCACTCTGAGTTCTCAAAAAGGGTTTCTTCACCCCGGGAAGTTAATTAAATACCATTTGGAGGCATTTAATGTTAGAGCAAAAACGGCTGATTTTCGACAAAAGAGATAACACCCCCCCATTACGTCATGCTTCAGAAATGTGGAAAATGGTCCGTATTCAAATGTTTCATTTTTGAGCGTCAGTTCACATTTGTAGGTGGATCATCAGTGTTAGAGCTAAAATTAGCATGTTTAAAGTGATTTTCATGCTTCCAGGGGCTCGGGAAGTTAATTAAATACCATTTGGAGGCATTTAATGTTCGAGCAAAAACGGCTGATTTTCGACAAAAGAGATAACACCCCCCCATTACGTCATGCTTCAGAAATGTGGAAAATGGTCCGTTTTCAAATGATTTATTTTTGAACGTCAGTTCACATTTGTAGGTGGATCATCAGTGTTAGAGCTAAAATTAGCATGTTTAAAGTGATTTTCATGCTTCCAGGGGCCCAAAACACAAGATTTATGGAATGGTTAAAAGTGCATGAAAATGGCCAATTTACTCACTCTGAGTTCTCAAAAAGGGTTTCTTCACCCCGGGAAGTTAATTAAATACCATTTGGAGGCATTTAATGTTCGAGCAAAAACGGCTGATTTTCGACAAAAGAGATAACACCCCCCCATTACGTCATGCTTCAGAAATGTGGAAAATGGTCCGTTTTCAAATGTTTTATTTTTGAACGTCAGTTCACATTTGTAGGTGGATCATCAGTGTTAGAGCTAAAATTAGCATGTTTAAAGTGATTTTCATGCTTCCAGGGGCCCACAACACAAGATTTATGGAATGGTTAAAAGTGCATGAAAAATGGCCAATTTACTCACTCTGAGTTCTCAAAAAGGGTTTCTTCACCCCGGGAAGTTAATTAAATACCATTTGGAGGATTTTAATGTTCGAGCAAAAACGGCTGATTTTCGACGAAAGAGCTAACGCCCCCCCATTACGTCATGCTTTAGAAATGTGGAAAATGGTCCGTTTTCAAATGTTTTATTTTTGAACGTCAGTTCACATTTGTAGGTGGATCATCAGTGTTAGAGCTAAAATTAGCATGTTTAAAGTGATTTTCATGCTTCCAGGGGCCCAAAACACAAGATTTATGGAATGGTTAAAAGTGCATGAAAATGGCCAATTTACTCACTCTGAGTTCTCAAAAAGGGTTTCTTCACCCCGGGAAGTTAATTAAATACCATTTGGAGGCATTTAATGTTAGAGCAAAAACGGCTGATTTTGGACAAAAGAGATAACACCCCCCCATTACGTCATGCTTCAGAAATGTGGAAAATGGTCCGTTTTCAAATGTTTTATTTTTGAACGTCAGTTCACATTTGTAGGTGGATCATCAGTGTTAGAGCTAAAATTAGCATGTTTAAAGTGATTTTCATGCTTCCAGGGGCTCGGGAAGTTAATTAAATACCCTTTGGAGGCATTTAATGTTCGAGCAAAAACGGCTGATTTTCGACAAAAGAGATAACACCCCCCCATTACGTCATGCTTCAGAAATGTGGAAAATGGTCCGTTTTCAAATGTTTTATTTTTGAACGTCAGTTCACATTTGTAGGTGGATCATCAGTGTTAGAGCTAAAATTAGCATGTTTAAAGTGATTTTCATGCTTCCAGGGGCTCGGGAAGTGAAATAAATACCATTTGGAGGCATTTAATGTTAGAGCAAAAACGGCTGATTTTCCACAAAAGAGATAACACCCCCCCCATTACGTCATGCTTCAGAAATGTGGAAAATGGTCCGTTTTCAAATGTTTTATTTTTGAACGTCAGTTCACATTTGTAGGTGGATCATCAGTGTTAGAGCTAAAATTAGCATGTTTAAAGTGATTTTCATGCTTCCAGGGGCCCAAAACACAAGATTTATGGAATGGTTAAAAGTGCATGAAAATGGCCAATTTACTCACTCTGAGTTCTCAAAAAGGGTTTCTTCACCCCGGGAAGTTAATTAAATACCATTTGGAGGCATTTAATGTTAGAGCAAAAACGGCTGATTTTCGACAAAAGAGATAACACCCCCCCATTACGTCATGCTTCAGAAATGTGGAAAATGGTCCGTTTTCAAATGTTTTATTTTTGAACGTCAGTTCACATTTGTAGGTGGATCATCAGTGTTAGAGCTAAAATTAGCATGTTTAAAGTGATTTTCATGCTTCCAGGGGCTCGGGAAGTTAATTAAATACCCTTTGGAGGCATTTAATGTTCGAGCAAAAACGGCTGATTTTCGACAAAAGAGATAACACCCCCCCATTACGTCATGCTTCAGAAATGTGGAAAATGGTCCGTTTTCAAATGTTTTATTTTTGAACGTCAGTTCACATTTGTAGGTGGATCATCAGTGTTAGAGCTAAAATTAGCATGTTTAAAGTGATTTTCATGCTTCCAGGGGCTCGGGAAGTGAAATAAATACCATTTGGAGGCATTTAATGTTAGAGCAAAAACGGCTGATTTTCCACAAAAGAGATAACACCCCCCCATTACGTCATGCTTCAGAAATGTGGAAAATGGTCCGTTTTCAAATGTTTTATTTTTGAACGTCAGTTCACATTTGTAGGTGGATCATCAGTGTTAGAGCTAAAATTAGCATGTTTAAAGTGATTTTCATGCTTCCAGGGGCCCAAAACACAAGATTTATGGAATGGTTAAAAGTGCATGAAAATGGCCAATTTACTCACTCTGAGTTCTCAAAAAGGGTTTCTTCACCCCGGGAAGTTAATTAAATACCATTTGGAGGCATTTAATGTTCGAGCAAAAACGGCTGATTTTCGACAAAAGAGATAACACCCCCCCATTACGTCATGCTTCAGAAATGTGGAAAATGGTCCGTTTTCAAATGTTTTATTTTTGAACGTCAGTTCACATTTGTAGGTGGATCATCAGTGTTAGAGCTAAAAATAGCATGTTTAAAGTGATTTTCATGCTTCCAGGGGCCCAAAACACAAGATTTATGGAATGGTTAAAAGTGCATGAAAATGGCCAATTTACTCACTCTGAGTTCTCAAAAAGGGTTTCTTCAGCCCGGGAAGTTAATTAAATACCATTTGGAGGATTTTAATGTTCGAGCAAAAACGGCTGATTTTCGATGAAAGAGCTAACACCCCCCCATTACGTCAAGCTTTAGAAATGTGGAAAATGGTCCGTTTTCAAATGTTTTATTTTTGAACGTCAGTTCACATTTGTAGGTGGATCATCAGTGTTAGAGCTAAAATTAGCATGTTTAAAGTGATTTTCATGCTTCCAGGGGCCCAAAACACAAGATTTATGGAATGGTTAAAAGTGCATGAAAATGGCCAATTTACTCACTCTGAGTTCTCAAAAAGGGTTTCTTCACCCCGGGAAGTTAATTAAATACCATTTGGAGGCATTTAATGTTAGAGCAAAAACGGCTGATTTTGGACAAAAGAGATAACACCCCCCCATTACGTCATGCTTCAGAAATGTGGAAAATGGTCCGTTTTCAAATGTTTTATTTTTGAACGTCAGTTCACATTTGTAGGTGGATCATCAGTGTTAGAGCTAAAATTAGCATGTTTAAAGTGATTTTCATGCTTCCAGGGGCCCACAACACAAGATTTATGGAATGGTTAAAAGTGCATGAAAAATGGCCAATTTACTCACTCTGAGTTCTCAAAAAGGGTTTCTTCACCCCGGGAAGTTAATTAAATACCATTTGGAGGATTTTAATGTTCGAGCAAAAACGGCTGATTTTCGACGAAAGAGCTAACGCCCCCCCATTACGTCATGCTTTAGAAATGTGGAAAATGGTCCGTTTTCAAATGTTTTATTTTTGAACGTCAGTTCACATTTGTAGGTGGATCATCAGTGTTAGAGCTAAAATTAGCATGTTTAAAGTGATTTTCATGCTTCCAGGGGCCCAAAACACAAGATTTATGGAATGGTTAAAAGTGCATGAAAATGGCCAATTTACTCACTCTGAGTTCTCAAAAAGGGTTTCTTCACCCCGGGAAGTTAATTAAATACCATTTGGAGGCATTTAATGTTAGAGCAAAAACGGCTGATTTTGGACAAAAGAGATAACACCCCCCCATTACGTCATGCTTCAGAAATGTGGAAAATGGTCCGTTTTCAAATGTTTTATTTTTGAACGTCAGTTCACATTTGTAGGTGGATCATCAGTGTTAGAGCTAAAATTAGCATGTTTAAAGTGATTTTCATGCTTCCAGGGGCTCGGGAAGTTAATTAAATACCCTTTGGAGGCATTTAATGTTCGAGCAAAAACGGCTGATTTTCGACAAAAGAGATAACACCCCCCCATTACGTCATGCTTCAGAAATGTGGAAAATGGTCCGTTTTCAAATGTTTTATTTTTGAACGTCAGTTCACATTTGTAGGTGGATCATCAGTGTTAGAGCTAAAATTAGCATGTTTAAAGTGATTTTCATGCTTCCAGGGGCTCGGGAAGTGAAATAAATACCATTTGGAGGCATTTAATGTTAGAGCAAAAACGGCTGATTTTCCACAAAAGAGATAACACCCCCCCCATTACGTCATGCTTCAGAAATGTGGAAAATGGTCCGTTTTCAAATGTTTTATTTTTGAACGTCAGTTCACATTTGTAGGTGGATCATCAGTGTTAGAGCTAAAATTAGCATGTTTAAAGTGATTTTCATGCTTCCAGGGGCCCAAAACACAAGATTTATGGAATGGTTAAAAGTGCATGAAAATGGCCAATTTACTCACTCTGAGTTCTCAAAAAGGGTTTCTTCACCCCGGGAAGTTAATTAAATACCATTTGGAGGCATTTAATGTTAGAGCAAAAACGGCTGATTTTCGACAAAAGAGATAACACCCCCCCATTACGTCATGCTTCAGAAATGTGGAAAATGGTCCGTTTTCAAATGTTTTATTTTTGAACGTCAGTTCACATTTGTAGGTGGATCATCAGTGTTAGAGCTAAAATTAGCATGTTTAAAGTGATTTTCATGCTTCCAGGGGCTCGGGAAGTTAATTAAATACCCTTTTTAGGCATTTAATGTTCGAGCAAAAACGGCTGATTTTCGACAAAAGAGATAACACCCCCCCATTACGTCATGCTTCAGAAATGTGGAAAATGGTCCGTTTTCAAATGTTTTATTTTTGAACGTCAGTTCACATTTGTAGGTGGATCATCAGTGTTAGAGCTAAAATTAGCATGTTTAAAGTGATTTTCATGCTTCCAGGGGCTCGGGAAGTGAAATAAATACCATTTGGAGGCATTTAATGTTAGAGCAAAAACGGCTGATTTTCCACAAAAGAGATAACACCCCCCCATTACGTCATGCTTCAGAAATGTGGAAAATGGTCCGTTTTCAAATGTTTTATTTTTGAACGTCAGTTCACATTTGTAGGTGGATCATCAGTGTTAGAGCTAAAATTAGCATGTTTAACGTGATTTTCATGCTTCCAGGGGCCCAAAACACAAGATTTATGGAATGGTTAAAAGTGCATGAAAATGGCCAATTTACTCACTCTGAGTTCTCAAAAAGGGTTTCTTCACCCCGGGAAGTTAATTAAATACCATTTGGAGGCATTTAATGTTCGAGCAAAAACGGCTGATTTTCGACAAAAGAGATAACACCCCCCCATTACGTCATGCTTCAGAAATGTGGAAAATGGTCCGTTTTCAAATGTTTTATTTTTGAACGTCAGTTCACATTTGTAGGTGGATCATCAGTGTTAGAGCTAAAAATAGCATGTTTAAAGTGATTTTCATGCTTCCAGGGGCCCAAAACACAAGATTTATGGAATGGTTAAAAGTGCATGAAAATGGCCAATTTACTCACTCTGAGTTCTCAAAAAGGGTTTCTTCACCCCGGGAAGTTAATTAAATACCATTTGGAGGCATTTAATGTTAGAGCAAAAACGGCTGATTTTGGACAAAAGAGATAACACCCCCCCATTACGTCATGCTTCAGAAATGTGGAAAATGGTCCATTTTCAAATGTTTTATTTTTGAACGTCAGTTCACATTTGTAGGTGGATCATCAGTGTTAGAGCTAAAATTAGCATGTTTAAAGTGATTTTCATGCTTCCAGGGGCCCACAACACAAGATTTATGGAATGGTTAAAAGTGCATGAAAAATGGCCAATTTACTCACTCTGAGTTCTCAAAAAGGGTTTCTTCACCCCGGGAAGTTAATTAAATACCATTTGGAGGATTTTAATGTTCGAGCAAAAACGGCTGATTTTCGACGAAAGAGCTAACGCCCCCCCATTACGTCATGCTTTAGAAATGTGGAAAATGGTCCGTTTTCAAATGTTTTATTTTTGAACGTCAGTTCACATTTGTAGGTGGATCATCAGTGTTAGAGCTAAAATTAGCATGTTTAAAGTGATTTTCATGCTTCCAGGGGCCCAAAACACAAGATTTATGGAATGGTTAAAAGTGCATGAAAATGGCCAATTTACTCACTCTGAGTTCTCAAAAAGGGTTTCTTCACCCCGGGAAGTTAATTAAATACCATTTGGAGGCATTTAATGTTAGAGCAAAAACGGCTGATTTTGGACAAAAGAGATAACACCCCCCCATTACGTCATGCTTCAGAAATGTGGAAAATGGTCCGTTTTCAAATGTTTTATTTTTGAACGTCAGTTCACATTTGTAGGTGGATCATCAGTGTTAGAGCTAAAATTAGCATGTTTAAAGTGATTTTCATGCTTCCAGGGGCTCGGGAAGTTAATTAAATACCCTTTGGAGGCATTTAATGTTCGAGCAAAAACGGCTGATTTTCGACAAAAGAGATAACACCCCCCCATTACGTCATGCTTCAGAAATGTGGAAAATGGTCCGTTTTCAAATGTTTTATTTTTGAACGTCAGTTCACATTTGTAGGTGGATCATCAGTGTTAGAGCTAAAATTAGCATGTTTAAAGTGATTTTCATGCTTCCAGGGGCTCGGGAAGTGAAATAAATACCATTTGGAGGCATTTAATGTTAGAGCAAAAACGGCTGATTTTCCACAAAAGAGATAACACCCCCCCCATTACGTCATGCTTCAGAAATGTGGAAAATGGTCCGTTTTCAAATGTTTTATTTTTGAACGTCAGTTCACATTTGTAGGTGGATCATCAGTGTTAGAGCTAAAATTAGCATGTTTAAAGTGATTTTCATGCTTCCAGGGGCCCAAAACACAAGATTTATGGAATGGTTAAAAGTGCATGAAAATGGCCAATTTACTCACTCTGAGTTCTCAAAAAGGGTTTCTTCACCCCGGGAAGTTAATTAAATACCATTTGGAGGCATTTAATGTTAGAGCAAAAACGGCTGATTTTCGACAAAAGAGATAACACCCCCCCATTACGTCATGCTTCAGAAATGTGGAAAATGGTCCGTTTTCAAATGTTTTATTTTTGAACGTCAGTTCACATTTGTAGGTGGATCATCAGTGTTAGAGCTAAAATTAGCATGTTTAAAGTGATTTTCATGCTTCCAGGGGCTCGGGAAGTTAATTAAATACCCTTTGGAGGCATTTAATGTTCGAGCAAAAACGGCTGATTTTCGACAAAAGAGATAACACCCCCCCCATTACGTCATGCTTCAGAAATGTGGAAAATGGTCCGTTTTCAAATGTTTTATTTTTGAACGTCAGTTCACATTTGTAGGTGGATCATCAGTGTTAGAGCTAAAATTAGCATGTTTAAAGTGATTTTCATGCTTCCAGGGGCTCGGGAAGTGAAATAAATACCATTTGGAGGCATTTAATGTTAGAGCAAAAACGGCTGATTTTCCACAAAAGAGATAACACCCCCCCATTACGTCATGCTTCAGAAATGTGGAAAATGGTCCGTTTTCAAATGTTTTATTTTTGAACGTCAGTTCACATTTGTAGGTGGATCATCAGTGTTAGAGCTAAAATTAGCATGTTTAAAGTGATTTTCATGCTTCCAGGGGCCCAAAACACAAGATTTATGGAATGGTTAAAAGTGCATGAAAATGGCCAATTTACTCACTCTGAGTTCTCAAAAAGGGTTTCTTCACCCCGGGAAGTTAATTAAATACCATTTGGAGGCATTTAATGTTCGAGAAAAAACGGCTGATTTTCGACAAAAGAGATAACACCCCCCCATTACGTCATGCTTCAGAAATGTGGAAAATGGTCCGTTTTCAAATGTTTTATTTTTGAACGTCAGTTCACATTTGTAGGTGGATCATCAGTGTTAGAGCTAAAAATAGCATGTTTAAAGTGATTTTCATGCTTCCAGGGGCCCAAAACACAAGATTTATGGAATGGTTAAAAGTGCATGAAAATGGCCAATTTACTCACTCTGAGTTCTCAAAAAGGGTTTCTTCAGCCCGGGAAGTTAATTAAATACCATTTGGAGGATTTTAATGTTCGAGCAAAAACGGCTGATTTTCGATGAAAGAGCTAACACCCCCCCATTACGTCATGCTTTAGAAATGTGGAAAATGGTCCGTTTTCAAATGTTTTATTTTTGAACGTCAGTTCACATTTGTAGGTGGATCATCAGTGTTAGAGCTAAAATTAGCATGTTTAAAGTGATTTTCATGCTTCCAGGGGCCCAAAACACAAGATTTATGGAATGGTTAAAAGTGCATGAAAATGGCCAATTTACTCACTCTGAGTTCTCAAAAAGGGTTTCTTCACCCCGGGAAGTTAATTAAATACCATTTGGAGGCATTTAATGTTAGAGCAAAAACGGCTGATTTTGGACAAAAGAGATAACACCCCCCCATTACGTCATGCTTCAGAAATGTGGAAAATGGTCCGTTTTCAAATGTTTTATTTTTGAACGTCAGTTCACATTTGTAGGTGGATCATCAGTGTTAGAGCTAAAATTAGCATGTTTAAAGTGATTTTCATGCTTCCAGGGGCTCGGGAAGTTAATTAAATACCATTTGGAGGCATTTAATGTTCGAGCAAAAACGGCTGATTTTCGACAAAAGAGATAACACCCCCCCATTACGTCATGCTTCAGAAATGTGGAAAATGGTCCGTTTTCAAATGTTTTATTTTTGAACGTCAGTTCACATTTGTAGCTGGATCATCAGTGTTAGAGCTAAAATTAGCATGTTTAAAGTGATTTTCATGCTTCCAGGGGCTCGGGAAGTTAATTAAATACCATTTGGAGGCATTTAATGTTAGAGCAAAAACGGCTGATTTTCCACAAAAGAGATAACACCCCCCCATTACGTCATGCTTCAGAAATGTGGAAAATGGTCCGTTTTCAAATGTTTTATTTTTGAACGTCAGTTCACATTTGTAGGTGGATCATCAGTGTTAGAGCTAAAATTAGCATGTTTAAAGTGATTTTCATGCTTCCAGGGGCCCAAAACACAAGATTTATGGAATGGTTAAAAGTGCATGAAAATGGCCAATTTACTCACTCTGAGTTCTCAAAAAGGGTTTCTTCACCCCGGGAAGTTAATTAAATACCATTTGGAGGCATTTAATGTTAGAGCAAAAACGGCTGATTTTCGACAAAAGAGATAACACCCCCCATTACGTCATGCTTCAGAAATGTGGAAAATGGTCCGTTTTCAAAAGTTTCATTTTTGAACGTCAGTTCACATTTGTAGGTGGATCATCAGTGTTAGAGCTAAAATTAGCATGTTTAAAGTGATTTTCATGCTTCCAGGGGCTCGGGAAGTGAAATAAATACCATTTGGAGGCATTTAATGTTCGAGCAAAAACGGCTGATTTTCGACAAAAGAGATAACACCCCCCCATTACGTCATGCTTCAGAAATGTGGAAAATGGTCCGTTTTCAAATGTTTTATTTTTGAACGTCAGTTCACATTTGTAGGTGGATCATCAGTGTTAGAGCTAAAATTAGCATGTTTAAAGTGATTTTCATGCTTCCAGGGTCCCAAAACACAAGATTTATGGAATGGTTAAAAGTGCATGAAAATGGCCAATTTACTCACTCTGAGTTCTCAAAAAGGGTTTCTTCACCCCGGGAAGTTAATTAAATACCATTTGGAGGCATTTAATGTTAGAGCAAAAACGGCTGATTTTCGACAAAAGAGATAACACCCCCCCATTACGTCATGCTTCAGAAATGTGGAAAATGGTCCGTATTCAAATGTTTCATTTTTGAGCGTCAGTTCACATTTGTAGGTGGATCATCAGTGTTAGAGCTAAAATTAGCATGTTTAAAGTGATTTTCATGCTTCCAGGGGCTCGGGAAGTTAATTAAATACCATTTGGAGGCATTTAATGTTCGAGCAAAAACGGCTGATTTTCGACAAAAGAGATAACACCCCCCCATTACGTCATGCTTCAGAAATGTGGAAAATGGTCCGTTTTCAAATGATTTATTTTTGAACGTCAGTTCACATTTGTAGGTGGATCATCAGTGTTAGAGCTAAAATTAGCATGTTTAAAGTGATTTTCATGCTTCCAGGGGCCCAAAACACAAGATTTATGGAATGGTTAAAAGTGCATGAAAATGGCCAATTTACTCACTCTGAGTTCTCAAAAAGGGTTTCTTCACCCCGGGAAGTTAATTAAATACCATTTGGAGGCATTTAATGTTCGAGCAAAAACGGCTGATTTTCGACAAAAGAGATAACACCCCCCCATTACGTCATGCTTCAGAAATGTGGAAAATGGTCCGTTTTCAAATGTTTTATTTTTGAACGTCAGTTCACATTTGTAGGTGGATCATCAGTGTTAGAGCTAAAATTAGCATGTTTAAAGTGATTTTCATGCTTCCAGGGGCCCAAAACACAAGATTTATGGAATGGTTAAAAGTGCATGAAAAATGGCCAATTTACTCACTCTGAGTTCTCAAAAAGGGTTTCTTCACCCCGGGAAGTTAATTAAATACCATTTGGAGGATTTTAATGTTCGAGCAAAAACGGCTGATTTTCGACGAAAGAGCTAACGCCCCCCCATTACGTCATGCTTTAGAAATGTGGAAAATGGTCCGTTTTCAAATGTTTTATTTTTGAACGTCAGTTCACATTTGTAGGTGGATCATCAGTGTTAGAGCTAAAATTAGCATGTTTAAAGTGATTTTCATGCTTCCAGGGGCCCAAAACACAAGATTTATGGAATGGTTAAAAGTGCATGAAAATGGCCAATTTACTCACTCTGAGTTCTCAAAAAGGGTTTCTTCACCCCGGGAAGTTAATTAAATACCATTTGGAGGCATTTAATGTTAGAGCAAAAACGGCTGATTTTGGACAAAAGAGATAACACCCCCCCATTACGTCATGCTTCAGAAATGTGGAAAATGGTCCGTTTTCAAATGTTTTATTTTTGAACGTCAGTTCACATTTGTAGGTGGATCATCAGTGTTAGAGCTAAAATTAGCATGTTTAAAGTGATTTTCATGCTTCCAGGGGCCCAAAACACAAGATTTATGGAATGGTTAAAAGTGCATGAAAATGGCCAATTTACTCACTCTGAGTTCTCAAAAAGGGTTTCTTCACCCCGGGAAGTTAATTAAATACCATTTGGAGGCATTTAATGCTCGAGCAAAAACGGCTGATTTTCGACAAAAGAGATAACACCCCCCCATTACGTCATGCTTCAGAAATGTGGAAAATGGTCCGTTTTCAAATGTTTTATTTTTGAACGTCAGTTCACATTTGTAGGTGGATCATCAGTGTTAGAGCTAAAATTAGCATGTTTAAAGTGATTTTCATGCTTCCAGGGGCCCAAAACACAAGATTTATGGAATGGTTAAAAGTGCATGAAAATGGCCAATTTACTCACTCTGAGTTCTCAAAAAGGGTTTCTTCACCCCGGGAAGTTAATTAAATACCATTTGGAGGATTTTAATGTTCGAGCAAAAACGGCTGATTTTCGACGAAAGAGCTAACACCCCCCCATTACGTCATGCTTTAGAAATGTGGAAAATGGTCCGTTTTCAAATGTTTTATTTTTGAACGTCAGTTCACATTTGTAGGTGGATCATCAGTGTTAGAGCTAAAATTAGCATGTTTAAAGTGATTTTCATGCTTCCAGGGGCCCAAAACACAAGATTTATGGAATGGTTAAAAGTGCATGAAAATGGCCAATTTACTCACTCTGAGTTCTCAAAAAGGGTTTCTTCACCCCGGGAAGTTAATTAAATACCATTTGGAGGCATTTAATGTTAGAGCAAAAACGGCTGATTTTCGACAAAAGAGATAACACCCCCCCATTACGTCATGCTTCAGAAATGTGGAAAATGGTCCGTTTTCAAATGTTTTATTTTTGAACGTCAGTTCACATTTGTAGGTGGATCATCAGTGTTAGAGCTAAAATTAGCATGTTTAAAGTGATTTTCATGCTTCCAGGGGCTCGGGAAGTTAATTAAATACCCTTTGGAGGCATTTAATGTTCGAGCAAAAACGGCTGATTTTCGACAAAAGAGATAACACCCCCCATTACGTCATGCTTCAGAAATGTGGAAAATGGTCCGTTTTCAAATGTTTTATTTTTGAACGTCAGTTCACATTTGTAGGTGGATCATCAGTGTTAGAGCTAAAATTAGCATGTTTAAAGTGATTTTCATGCTTCCAGGGGCTCGGGAAGTGAAATAAATACCATTTGGAGGCATTTAATGTTAGAGCAAAAACGGCTGATTTTCCACAAAAGAGATAACACCCCCCCATTACGTCATGCTTCAGAAATGTGGAAAATGGTCCGTTTTCAAATGTTTTATTTTTGAACGTCAGTTCACATTTGTAGGTGGATCATCAGTGTTAGAGCTAAAATTAGCATGTTTAAAGTGATTTTCATGCTTCCAGGGGCCCAAAACACAAGATTTATGGAATGGTTAAAAGTGCAAGAAAATGGCCAATTTACTCACTCTGAGTTCTCAAAAAGGGTTTCTTCACCCCGGGAAGTTAATTAAATACCATTTGGAGGCATTTAATGTTCGAGCAAAAACGGCTGATTTTCGACAAAAGAGATAACACCCCCCCATTACGTCATGCTTCAGAAATGTGGAAAATGGTCCGTTTTCAAATGTTTTATTTTTGAACGTCAGTTCACATTTGTAGGTGGATCATCAGTGTTAGAGCTAAAAATAGCATGTTTAAAGTGATTTTCATGCTTCCAGGGGCCCAAAACACAAGATTTATGGAATGGTTAAAAGTGCATGAAAATGGCCAATTTACTCACTCTGAGTTCTCAAAAAGGGTTTCTTCACCCCGGGAAGTTAATTAAATACCATTTGGAGGATTTTAATGTTCGAGTAAAAACGGCTGATTTTCGATGAAAGAGCTAACACCCCCCATTACGTCATGCTTTAGAAATGTGGAAAATGGTCCGTTTTCAAATGTTTTATTTTTGAACGTCAGTTCACATTTGTAGGTGGATCATCAGTGTTAGAGCTAAAATTAGCATGTTTAAAGTGATTTTCATGCTTCCAGGGGCCCAAAACACAAGATTTATGGAATGGTTAAAAGTGCATGAAAATGGCCAATTTACTCACTCTGAGTTCTCAAAAAGGGTTTCTTCACCCCGGGAAGTTAATTAAATACCATTTGGAGGCATTTAATGTTAGAGCAAAAACGGCTGATTTTGGACAAAAGAGATAACACCCCCCCATTACGTCATGCTTCAGAAATGTGGAAAATGGTCCGTTTTCAAATGTTTTATTTTTGAACGTCAGTTCACATTTGTAGGTGGATCATCAGTGTTAGAGCTAAAATTAGCATGTTTAAAGTGATTTTCATGCTTCCAGGGGCTCGGGAAGTTAATTAAATACCATTTGGAGGCATTTAATGTTCGAGCAAAAACGGCTGATTTTCGACAAAAGAGATAACACCCCCCCATTACGTCATGCTTCAGAAATGTGGAAAATGGTCCGTTTTCAAATGTTTTATTTTTGAACGTCAGTTCACATTTGTAGGTGGATCATCAGTGTTAGAGCTAAAATTAGCATGTTTAAAGTGATTTTCATGCTTCCAGGGGCTCGGGAAGTGAAATAAATACCATTTGGAGGCATTTAATGTTAGAGCAAAAACGGCTGATTTTCCACAAAAGAGATAACACCCCCCCATTACGTCATGCTTCAGAAATGTGGAAAATGGTCCGTTTTCAAATGTTTTATTTTTGAACGTCAGTTCACATTTGTAGGTGGATCATCAGTGTTAGAGCTAAAATTAGCATGTTTAAAGTGATTTTCATGCTTCCAGGGGCCCAAAACACAAGATTTATGGAATGGTTAAAAGTGCATGAAAATGGCCAATTTACTCACTCTGAGTTCTCAAAAAGGGTTTCTTCACCCCGGGAAGTTAATTAAATACCATTTGGAGGCATTTAATGTTAGAGCAAAAACGGCTGATTTTCGACAAAAGAGATAACACCCCCCATTACGTCATGCTTCAGAAATGTGGAAAATGGTCCGTTTTCAAAAGTTTCATTTTTGAACGTCAGTTCACATTTGTAGGTGGATCATCAGTGTTAGAGCTAAAATTAGCATGTTTAAAGTGATTTTCATGCTTCCAGGGGCTCGGGAAGTGAAATAAATACCATTTGGAGGCATTTAATGTTAGAGCAAAAACGGCTGATTTTGGACAAAAGAGATAACACCCCCCCATTACGTCATGCTTCAGAAATGTGGAAAATGGTCCGTTTTCAAATGTTTTATTTTTGAACGTCAGTTCACATTTGTAGGTGGATCATCAGTGTTAGAGCTAAAATTAGCATGTTTAAAGTGATTTTCATGCTTCCAGGGGCTCGGGAAGTTAATTAAATACCATTTGGAGGCATTTAATGTTCGAGCAAAAACGGCTGATTTTCGACAAAAGAGATAACACCCCCCCATTACGTCATGCTTCAGAAATGTGGAAAATGGTCCGTTTTCAAATGTTTTATTTTTGAACGTCAGTTCACATTTGTAGGTGGATCATCAGTGTTAGAGCTAAAATTAGCATGTTTAAAGTGATTTTCATGCTTCCAGGGGCTCGGGAAGTGAAATAAATACCATTTGGAGGCATTTAATGTTAGAGCAAAAACGGTTGATTTTCCACAAAAGAGATAACACCCCCCCATTACGTCATGCTTCAGAAATGTGGAAAATGGTCCGTTTTCAAATGTTTTATTTTTGAACGTCAGTTCACATTTGTAGGTGGATCATCAGTGTTAGAGCTAAAATTAGCATGTTTAAAGTGATTTTCATGCTTCCAGGGGCCCAAAACACAAGATTTATGGAATGGTTAAAAGTGCATGAAAATGGCCAATTTACTCACTCTGAGTTCTCAAAAAGGGTTTCTTCACCCCGGGAAGTTAATTAAATACCATTTGGAGGCATTTAATGTTAGAGCAAAAACGGCTGATTTTCGACAAAAGAGATAACACCCCCCATTACGTCATGCTTCAGAAATGTGGAAAATGGTCCGTTTTCAAAAGTTTCATTTTTGAACGTCAGTTCACATTTGTAGGTGGATCATCAGTGTTAGAGCTAAAATTAGCATGTTTAAAGTGATTTTCATGCTTCCAGGGGCTCGGGAAGTGAAATAAATACCATTTGGAGGCATTTAATGTTCGAGCAAAAACGGCTGATTTTCGACAAAAGAGATAACACCCCCCCATTACGTCATGCTTCAGAAATGTGGAAAATGGTCCGTTTTCAAATGTTTTATTTTTGAACGTCAGTTCACATTTGTAGGTGGATCATCAGTGTTAGAGCTAAAATTAGCATGTTTAAAGTGATTTTCATGCTTCCAGGGTCCCAAAACACAAGATTTATGGAATGGTTAAAAGTGCATGAAAATGGCCAATTTACTCACTCTGAGTTCTCAAAAAGGGTTTCTTCACCCCGGGAAGTTAATTAAATACCATTTGGAGGCATTTAATGTTAGAGCAAAAACGGCTGATTTTCGACAAAAGAGATAACACCCCCCCATTACGTCATGCTTCAGAAATGTGGAAAATGGTCCGTATTCAAATGTTTCATTTTTGAGCGTCAGTTCACATTTGTAGGTGGATCATCAGTGTTAGAGCTAAAATTAGCATGTTTAAAGTGATTTTCATGCTTCCAGGGGCTCGGGAAGTTAATTAAATACCATTTGGAGGCATTTAATGTTCGAGCAAAAACGGCTGATTTTCGACAAAAGAGATAACACCCCCCCATTACGTCATGCTTCAGAAATGTGGAAAATGGTCCGTTTTCAAATGATTTATTTTTGAACGTCAGTTCACATTTGTAGGTGGATCATCAGTGTTAGAGCTAAAATTAGCATGTTTAAAGTGATTTTCATGCTTCCAGGGGCCCAAAACACAAGATTTATGGAATGGTTAAAAGTGCATGAAAATGGCCAATTTACTCACTCTGAGTTCTCAAAAAGGGTTTCTTCACCCCGGGAAGTTAATTAAATACCATTTGGAGGCATTTAATGTTCGAGCAAAAACGGCTGATTTTCGACAAAAGAGATAACACCCCCCCATTACGTCATGCTTCAGAAATGTGGAAAATGGTCCGTTTTCAAATGTTTTATTTTTGAACGTCAGTTCACATTTGTAGGTGGATCATCAGTGTTAGAGCTAAAATTAGCATGTTTAAAGTGATTTTCATGCTTCCAGGGGCCCACAACACAAGATTTATGGAATGGTTAAAAGTGCATGAAAAATGGCCAATTTACTCACTCTGAGTTCTCAAAAAGGGTTTCTTCACCCCGGGAAGTTAATTAAATACCATTTGGAGGATTTTAATGTTCGAGCAAAAACGGCTGATTTTCGACGAAAGAGCTAACGCCCCCCCATTACGTCATGCTTTAGAAATGTGGAAAATGGTCCGTTTTCAAATGTTTTATTTTTGAACGTCAGTTCACATTTGTAGGTGGATCATCAGTGTTAGAGCTAAAATTAGCATGTTTAAAGTGATTTTCATGCTTCCAGGGGCCCAAAACACAAGATTTATGGAATGGTTAAAAGTGCATGAAAATGGCCAATTTACTCACTCTGAGTTCTCAAAAAGGGTTTCTTCACCCCGGGAAGTTAATTAAATACCATTTGGAGGCATTTAATGTTAGAGCAAAAACGGCTGATTTTGGACAAAAGAGATAACACCCCCCCATTACGTCATGCTTCAGAAATGTGGAAAATGGTCCGTTTTCAAATGTTTTATTTTTGAACGTCAGTTCACATTTGTAGGTGGATCATCAGTGTTAGAGCTAAAATTAGCATGTTTAAAGTGATTTTCATGCTTCCAGGGGCTCGGGAAGTTAATTAAATACCCTTTGGAGGCATTTAATGTTCGAGCAAAAACGGCTGATTTTCGACAAAAGAGATAACACCCCCCCATTACGTCATGCTTCAGAAATGTGGAAAATGGTCCGTTTTCAAATGTTTTATTTTTGAACGTCAGTTCACATTTGTAGGTGGATCATCAGTGTTAGAGCTAAAATTAGCATGTTTAAAGTGATTTTCATGCTTCCAGGGGCTCGGGAAGTTAATTAAATACCATTTGGAGGCATTTAATGTTCGAGCAAAAACGGCTGATTTTCGACAAAAGAGATAACACCCCCCCATTACGTCATGCTTCAGAAATGTGGAAAATGGTCCGTTTTCAAATGTTTTATTTTTGAACGTCAGTTCACATTTGTAGCTGGATCATCAGTGTTAGAGCTAAAATTAGCATGTTTAAAGTGATTTTCATGCTTCCAGGGGCTCGGGAAGTTAATTAAATACCATTTGGAGGCATTTAATGTTAGAGCAAAAACGGCTGATTTTCCACAAAAGAGATAACACCCCCCCATTACGTCATGCTTCAGAAATGTGGAAAATGGTCCGTTTTCAAATGTTTTATTTTTGAACGTCAGTTCACATTTGTAGGTGGATCATCAGTGTTAGAGCTAAAATTAGCATGTTTAAAGTGATTTTCATGCTTCCAGGGGCCCAAAACACAAGATTTATGGAATGGTTAAAAGTGCATGAAAATGGCCAATTTACTCACTCTGAGTTCTCAAAAAGGGTTTCTTCACCCCGGGAAGTTAATTAAATACCATTTGGAGGCATTTAATGTTAGAGCAAAAACGGCTGATTTTCGACAAAAGAGATAACACCCCCCATTACGTCATGCTTCAGAAATGTGGAAAATGGTCCGTTTTCAAAAGTTTCATTTTTGAACGTCAGTTCACATTTGTAGGTGGATCATCAGTGTTAGAGCTAAAATTAGCATGTTTAAAGTGATTTTCATGCTTCCAGGGGCTCGGGAAGTGAAATAAATACCATTTGGAGGCATTTAATGTTCGAGCAAAAACGGCTGATTTTCGACAAAAGAGATAACACCCCCCCATTACGTCATGCTTCAGAAATGTGGAAAATGGTCCGTTTTCAAATGTTTTATTTTTGAACGTCAGTTCACATTTGTAGGTGGATCATCAGTGTTAGAGCTAAAATTAGCATGTTTAAAGTGATTTTCATGCTTCCAGGGTCCCAAAACACAAGATTTATGGAATGGTTAAAAGTGCATGAAAATGGCCAATTTACGCACTCTGAGTTCTCAAAAAGGGTTTCTTCACCCCGGGAAGTTAATTAAATACCATTTGGAGGCATTTAATGTTAGAGCAAAAACGGCTGATTTTCGACAAAAGAGATAACACCCCCCCATTACGTCATGCTTCAGAAATGTGGAAAATGGTCCGTATTCAAATGTTTCATTTTTGAGCGTCAGTTCACATTTGTAGGTGGATCATCAGTGTTAGAGCTAAAATTAGCATGTTTAAAGTGATTTTCATGCTTCCAGGGGCTCGGGAAGTTAATTAAATACCATTTGGAGGCATTTAATGTTCGAGCAAAAACGGCTGATTTTCGACAAAAGAGATAACACCCCCCCATTACGTCATGCTTCAGAAATGTGGAAAATGGTCCGTTTTCAAATGATTTATTTTTGAACGTCAGTTCACATTTGTAGGTGGATCATCAGTGTTAGAGCTAAAATTAGCATGTTTAAAGTGATTTTCATGCTTCCAGGGGCCCAAAACACAAGATTTATGGAATGGTTAAAAGTGCATGAAAATGGCCAATTTACTCACTCTGAGTTCTCAAAAAGGGTTTCTTCACCCCGGGAAGTTAATTAAATACCATTTGGAGGCATTTAATGTTCGAGCAAAAACGGCTGATTTTCGACAAAAGAGATAACACCCCCCCATTACGTCATGCTTCAGAAATGTGGAAAATGGTCCGTTTTCAAATGTTTTATTTTTGAACGTCAGTTCACATTTGTAGGTGGATCATCAGTGTTAGAGCTAAAATTAGCATGTTTAAAGTGATTTTCATGCTTCCAGGGGCCCAAAACACAAGATTTATGGAATGGTTAAAAGTGCATGAAAAATGGCCAATTTACTCACTCTGAGTTCTCAAAAAGGGTTTCTTCACCCCGGGAAGTTAATTAAATACCATTTGGAGGATTTTAATGTTCGAGCAAAAACGGCTGATTTTCGACGAAAGAGCTAACGCCCCCCCATTACGTCATGCTTTAGAAATGTGGAAAATGGTCCGTTTTCAAATGTTTTATTTTTGAACGTCAGTTCACATTTGTAGGTGGATCATCAGTGTTAGAGCTAAAATTAGCATGTTTAAAGTGATTTTCATGCTTCCAGGGGCCCAAAACACAAGATTTATGGAATGGTTAAAAGTGCATGAAAATGGCCAATTTACTCACTCTGAGTTCTCAAAAAGGGTTTCTTCACCCCGGGAAGTTAATTAAATACCATTTGGAGGCATTTAATGTTAGAGCAAAAACGGCTGATTTTGGACAAAAGAGATAACACCCCCCCATTACGTCATGCTTCAGAAATGTGGAAAATGGTCCGTTTTCAAATGTTTTATTTTTGAACGTCAGTTCACATTTGTAGGTGGATCATCAGTGTTAGAGCTAAAATTAGCATGTTTAAAGTGATTTTCATGCTTCCAGGGGCCCAAAACACAAGATTTATGGAATGGTTAAAAGTGCATGAAAATGGCCAATTTACTCACTCTGAGTTCTCAAAAAGGGTTTCTTCACCCCGGGAAGTTAATTAAATACCATTTGGAGGCATTTAATGCTCGAGCAAAAACGGCTGATTTTCGACAAAAGAGATAACACCCCCCCATTACGTCATGCTTCAGAAATGTGGAAAATGGTCCGTTTTCAAATGTTTTATTTTTGAACGTCAGTTCACATTTGTAGGTGGATCATCAGTGTTAGAGCTAAAATTAGCATGTTTAAAGTGATTTTCATGCTTCCAGGGGCCCAAAACACAAGATTTATGGAATGGTTAAAAGTGCATGAAAATGGCCAATTTACTCACTCTGAGTTCTCAAAAAGGGTTTCTTCACCCCGGGAAGTTAATTAAATACCATTTGGAGGATTTTAATGTTCGAGCAAAAACGGCTGATTTTCGACGAAAGAGCTAACACCCCCCCATTACGTCATGCTTTAGAAATGTGGAAAATGGTCCGTTTTCAAATGTTTTATTTTTGAACGTCAGTTCACATTTGTAGGTGGATCATCAGTGTTAGAGCTAAAATTAGCATGTTTAAAGTGATTTTCATGCTTCCAGGGGCCCAAAACACAAGATTTATGGAATGGTTAAAAGTGCATGAAAATGGCCAATTTACTCACTCTGAGTTCTCAAAAAGGGTTTCTTCACCCCGGGAAGTTAATTAAATACCATTTGGAGGCATTTAATGTTAGAGCAAAAACGGCTGATTTTCGACAAAAGAGATAACACCCCCCCATTACGTCATGCTTCAGAAATGTGGAAAATGGTCCGTTTTCAAATGTTTTATTTTTGAACGTCAGTTCACATTTGTAGGTGGATCATCAGTGTTAGAGCTAAAATTAGCATGTTTAAAGTGATTTTCATGCTTCCAGGGGCTCGGGAAGTTAATTAAATACCCTTTGGAGGCATTTAATGTTCGAGCAAAAACGGCTGATTTTCGACAAAAGAGATAACACCCCCCATTACGTCATGCTTCAGAAATGTGGAAAATGGTCCGTTTTCAAATGTTTTATTTTTGAACGTCAGTTCACATTTGTAGGTGGATCATCAGTGTTAGAGCTAAAATTAGCATGTTTAAAGTGATTTTCATGCTTCCAGGGGCTCGGGAAGTGAAATAAATACCATTTGGAGGCATTTAATGTTAGAGCAAAAACGGCTGATTTTCCACAAAAGAGATAACACCCCCCCATTACGTCATGCTTCAGAAATGTGGAAAATGGTCCGTTTTCAAATGTTTTATTTTTGAACGTCAGTTCACATTTGTAGGTGGATCATCAGTGTTAGAGCTAAAATTAGCATGTTTAAAGTGATTTTCATGCTTCCAGGGGCCCAAAACACAAGATTTATGGAATGGTTAAAAGTGCAAGAAAATGGCCAATTTACTCACTCTGAGTTCTCAAAAAGGGTTTCTTCACCCCGGGAAGTTAATTAAATACCATTTGGAGGCATTTAATGTTCGAGCAAAAACGGCTGATTTTCGACAAAAGAGATAACACCCCCCCATTACGTCATGCTTCAGAAATGTGGAAAATGGTCCGTTTTCAAATGTTTTATTTTTGAACGTCAGTTCACATTTGTAGGTGGATCATCAGTGTTAGAGCTAAAAATAGCATGTTTAAAGTGATTTTCATGCTTCCAGGGGCCCAAAACACAAGATTTATGGAATGGTTAAAAGTGCATGAAAATGGCCAATTTACTCACTCTGAGTTCTCAAAAAGGGTTTCTTCACCCCGGGAAGTTAATTAAATACCATTTGGAGGATTTTAATGTTCGAGTAAAAACGGCTGATTTTCGATGAAAGAGCTAACACCCCCCATTACGTCATGCTTTAGAAATGTGGAAAATGGTCCGTTTTCAAATGTTTTATTTTTGAACGTCAGTTCACATTTGTAGGTGGATCATCAGTGTTAGAGCTAAAATTAGCATGTTTAAAGTGATTTTCATGCTTCCAGGGGCCCAAAACACAAGATTTATGGAATGGTTAAAAGTGCATGAAAATGGCCAATTTACTCACTCTGAGTTCTCAAAAAGGGTTTCTTCACCCCGGGAAGTTAATTAAATACCATTTGGAGGCATTTAATGTTAGAGCAAAAACGGCTGATTTTGGACAAAAGAGATAACACCCCCCCATTACGTCATGCTTCAGAAATGTGGAAAATGGTCCGTTTTCAAATGTTTTATTTTTGAACGTCAGTTCACATTTGTAGGTGGATCATCAGTGTTAGAGCTAAAATTAGCATGTTTAAAGTGATTTTCATGCTTCCAGGGGCTCGGGAAGTTAATTAAATACCATTTGGAGGCATTTAATGTTCGAGCAAAAACGGCTGATTTTCGACAAAAGAGATAACACCCCCCCATTACGTCATGCTTCAGAAATGTGGAAAATGGTCCGTTTTCAAATGTTTTATTTTTGAACGTCAGTTCACATTTGTAGGTGGATCATCAGTGTTAGAGCTAAAATTAGCATGTTTAAAGTGATTTTCATGCTTCCAGGGGCTCGGGAAGTGAAATAAATACCATTTGGAGGCATTTAATGTTAGAGCAAAAACGGCTGATTTTCCACAAAAGAGATAACACCCCCCCATTACGTCATGCTTCAGAAATGTGGAAAATGGTCCGTTTTCAAATGTTTTATTTTTGAACGTCAGTTCACATTTGTAGGTGGATCATCAGTGTTAGAGCTAAAATTAGCATGTTTAAAGTGATTTTCATGCTTCCAGGGGCCCAAAACACAAGATTTATGGAATGGTTAAAAGTGCATGAAAATGGCCAATTTACTCACTCTGAGTTCTCAAAAAGGGTTTCTTCACCCCGGGAAGTTAATTAAATACCATTTGGAGGCATTTAATGTTAGAGCAAAAACGGCTGATTTTCGACAAAAGAGATAACACCCCCCATTACGTCATGCTTCAGAAATGTGGAAAATGGTCCGTTTTCAAAAGTTTCATTTTTGAACGTCAGTTCACATTTGTAGGTGGATCATCAGTGTTAGAGCTAAAATTAGCATGTTTAAAGTGATTTTCATGCTTCCAGGGGCTCGGGAAGTGAAATAAATACCATTTGGAGGCATTTAATGTTAGAGCAAAAACGGCTGATTTTGGACAAAAGAGATAACACCCCCCCATTACGTCATGCTTCAGAAATGTGGAAAATGGTCCGTTTTCAAATGTTTTATTTTTGAACGTCAGTTCACATTTGTAGGTGGATCATCAGTGTTAGAGCTAAAATTAGCATGTTTAAAGTGATTTTCATGCTTCCAGGGGCTCGGGAAGTTAATTAAATACCATTTGGAGGCATTTAATGTTCGAGCAAAAACGGCTGATTTTCGACAAAAGAGATAACACCCCCCCATTACGTCATGCTTCAGAAATGTGGAAAATGGTCCGTTTTCAAATGTTTTATTTTTGAACGTCAGTTCACATTTGTAGGTGGATCATCAGTGTTAGAGCTAAAATTAGCATGTTTAAAGTGATTTTCATGCTTCCAGGGGCTCGGGAAGTGAAATAAATACCATTTGGAGGCATTTAATGTTA
This sequence comes from Lissotriton vulgaris, assembly GCF_964263255.1. Classification (NCBI taxonomy): domain Eukaryota; kingdom Metazoa; phylum Chordata; class Amphibia; order Caudata; family Salamandridae; genus Lissotriton; species Lissotriton vulgaris. The sequence continues at coordinate 703,418 of NW_028242601.1, forward strand.
GAGCAAAAACGGTTGATTTTCCACAAAAGAGATAACACCCCCCCATTACGTCATGCTTCAGAAATGTGGAAAATGGTCCGTTTTCAAATGTTTTATTTTTGAACGTCAGTTCACATTTGTAGGTGGATCATCAGTGTTAGAGCTAAAATTAGCATGTTTAAAGTGATTTTCATGCTTCCAGGGGCCCAAAACACAAGATTTATGGAATGGTTAAAAGTGCATGAAAATGGCCAATTTACTCACTCTGAGTTCTCAAAAAGGGTTTCTTCACCCCGGGAAGTTAATTAAATACCATTTGGAGGCATTTAATGTTAGAGCAAAAACGGCTGATTTTCGACAAAAGAGATAACACCCCCCATTACGTCATGCTTCAGAAATGTGGAAAATGGTCCGTTTTCAAAAGTTTCATTTTTGAACGTCAGTTCACATTTGTAGGTGGATCATCAGTGTTAGAGCTAAAATTAGCATGTTTAAAGTGATTTTCATGCTTCCAGGGGCTCGGGAAGTGAAATAAATACCATTTGGAGGCATTTAATGTTCGAGCAAAAACGGCTGATTTTCGACAAAAGAGATAACACCCCCCCATTACGTCATGCTTCAGAAATGTGGAAAATGGTCCGTTTTCAAATGTTTTATTTTTGAACGTCAGTTCACATTTGTAGGTGGATCATCAGTGTTAGAGCTAAAATTAGCATGTTTAAAGTGATTTTCATGCTTCCAGGGTCCCAAAACACAAGATTTATGGAATGGTTAAAAGTGCATGAAAATGGCCAATTTACTCACTCTGAGTTCTCAAAAAGGGTTTCTTCACCCCGGGAAGTTAATTAAATACCATTTGGAGGCATTTAATGTTAGAGCAAAAACGGCTGATTTTCGACAAAAGAGATAACACCCCCCCATTACGTCATGCTTCAGAAATGTGGAAAATGGTCCGTATTCAAATGTTTCATTTTTGAGCGTCAGTTCACATTTGTAGGTGGATCATCAGTGTTAGAGCTAAAATTAGCATGTTTAAAGTGATTTTCATGCTTCCAGGGGCTCGGGAAGTTAATTAAATACCATTTGGAGGCATTTAATGTTCGAGCAAAAACGGCTGATTTTCGACAAAAGAGATAACACCCCCCCATTACGTCATGCTTCAGAAATGTGGAAAATGGTCCGTTTTCAAATGATTTATTTTTGAACGTCAGTTCACATTTGTAGGTGGATCATCAGTGTTAGAGCTAAAATTAGCATGTTTAAAGTGATTTTCATGCTTCCAGGGGCCCAAAACACAAGATTTATGGAATGGTTAAAAGTGCATGAAAATGGCCAATTTACTCACTCTGAGTTCTCAAAAAGGGTTTCTTCACCCCGGGAAGTTAATTAAATACCATTTGGAGGCATTTAATGTTCGAGCAAAAACGGCTGATTTTCGACAAAAGAGATAACACCCCCCCATTACGTCATGCTTCAGAAATGTGGAAAATGGTCCGTTTTCAAATGTTTTATTTTTGAACGTCAGTTCACATTTGTAGGTGGATCATCAGTGTTAGAGCTAAAATTAGCATGTTTAAAGTGATTTTCATGCTTCCAGGGGCCCACAACACAAGATTTATGGAATGGTTAAAAGTGCATGAAAAATGGCCAATTTACTCACTCTGAGTTCTCAAAAAGGGTTTCTTCACCCCGGGAAGTTAATTAAATACCATTTGGAGGATTTTAATGTTCGAGCAAAAACGGCTGATTTTCGACGAAAGAGCTAACGCCCCCCCATTACGTCATGCTTTAGAAATGTGGAAAATGGTCCGTTTTCAAATGTTTTATTTTTGAACGTCAGTTCACATTTGTAGGTGGATCATCAGTGTTAGAGCTAAAATTAGCATGTTTAAAGTGATTTTCATGCTTCCAGGGGCCCAAAACACAAGATTTATGGAATGGTTAAAAGTGCATGAAAATGGCCAATTTACTCACTCTGAGTTCTCAAAAAGGGTTTCTTCACCCCGGGAAGTTAATTAAATACCATTTGGAGGCATTTAATGTTAGAGCAAAAACGGCTGATTTTGGACAAAAGAGATAACACCCCCCCATTACGTCATGCTTCAGAAATGTGGAAAATGGTCCGTTTTCAAATGTTTTATTTTTGAACGTCAGTTCACATTTGTAGGTGGATCATCAGTGTTAGAGCTAAAATTAGCATGTTTAAAGTGATTTTCATGCTTCCAGGGGCTCGGGAAGTTAATTAAATACCCTTTGGAGGCATTTAATGTTCGAGCAAAAACGGCTGATTTTCGACAAAAGAGATAACACCCCCCCATTACGTCATGCTTCAGAAATGTGGAAAATGGTCCGTTTTCAAATGTTTTATTTTTGAACGTCAGTTCACATTTGTAGGTGGATCATCAGTGTTAGAGCTAAAATTAGCATGTTTAAAGTGATTTTCATGCTTCCAGGGGCTCGGGAAGTGAAATAAATACCATTTGGAGGCATTTAATGTTAGAGCAAAAACGGCTGATTTTCCACAAAAGAGATAACACCCCCCCATTACGTCATGCTTCAGAAATGTGGAAAATGGTCCGTTTTCAAATGTTTTATTTTTGAACGTCAGTTCACATTTGTAGGTGGATCATCAGTGTTAGAGCTAAAATTAGCATGTTTAAAGTGATTTTCATGCTTCCAGGGGCCCAAAACACAAGATTTATGGAATGGTTAAAAGTGCATGAAAATGGCCAATTTACTCACTCTGAGTTCTCAAAAAGGGTTTCTTCACCCCGGGAAGTTAATTAAATACCATTTGGAGGCATTTAATGTTCGAGCAAAAACGGCTGATTTTCGACAAAAGAGATAACACCCCCCCATTACGTCATGCTTCAGAAATGTGGAAAATGGTCCGTTTTCAAATGTTTTATTTTTGAACGTCAGTTCACATTTGTAGGTGGATCATCAGTGTTAGAGCTAAAAATAGCATGTTTAAAGTGATTTTCATGCTTCCAGGGGCCCAAAACACAAGATTTATGGAATGGTTAAAAGTGCATGAAAATGGCCAATTTACTCACTCTGAGTTCTCAAAAAGGGTTTCTTCAGCCCGGGAAGTTAATTAAATACCATTTGGAGGATTTTAATGTTCGAGCAAAAACGGCTGATTTTCGATGAAAGAGCTAACACCCCCCCATTACGTCATGCTTTAGAAATGTGGAAAATGGTCCGTTTTCAAATGTTTTATTTTTGAACGTCAGTTCACATTTGTAGGTGGATCATCAGTGTTAGAGCTAAAATTAGCATGTTTAAAGTGATTTTCATGCTTCCAGGGGCCCAAAACACAAGATTTATGGAATGGTTAAAAGTGCATGAAAATGGCCAATTTACTCACTCTGAGTTCTCAAAAAGGGTTTCTTCACCCCGGGAAGTTAATTAAATACCATTTGGAGGCATTTAATGTTAGAGCAAAAACGGCTGATTTTGGACAAAAGAGATAACACCCCCCCATTACGTCATGCTTCAGAAATGTGGAAAATGGTCCGTTTTCAAATGTTTTATTTTTGAACGTCAGTTCACATTTGTAGGTGGATCATCAGTGTTAGAGCTAAAATTAGCATGTTTAAAGTGATTTTCATGCTTCCAGGGGCCCACAACACAAGATTTATGGAATGGTTAAAAGTGCATGAAAAATGGCCAATTTACTCACTCTGAGTTCTCAAAAAGGGTTTCTTCACCCCGGGAAGTTAATTAAATACCATTTGGAGGATTTTAATGTTCGAGCAAAAACGGCTGATTTTCGACGAAAGAGCTAACGCCCCCCCATTACGTCATGCTTTAGAAATGTGGAAAATGGTCCGTTTTCAAATGTTTTATTTTTGAACGTCAGTTCACATTTGTAGGTGGATCATCAGTGTTAGAGCTAAAATTAGCATGTTTAAAGTGATTTTCATGCTTCCAGGGGCCCAAAACACAAGATTTATGGAATGGTTAAAAGTGCATGAAAATGGCCAATTTACTCACTCTGAGTTCTCAAAAAGGGTTTCTTCACCCCGGGAAGTTAATTAAATACCATTTGGAGGCATTTAATGTTAGAGCAAAAACGGCTGATTTTGGACAAAAGAGATAACACCCCCCCATTACGTCATGCTTCAGAAATGTGGAAAATGGTCCGTTTTCAAATGTTTTATTTTTGAACGTCAGTTCACATTTGTAGGTGGATCATCAGTGTTAGAGCTAAAATTAGCATGTTTAAAGTGATTTTCATGCTTCCAGGGGCTCGGGAAGTTAATTAAATACCCTTTGGAGGCATTTAATGTTCGAGCAAAAACGGCTGATTTTCGACAAAAGAGATAACACCCCCCCATTACGTCATGCTTCAGAAATGTGGAAAATGGTCCGTTTTCAAATGTTTTATTTTTGAACGTCAGTTCACATTTGTAGGTGGATCATCAGTGTTAGAGCTAAAATTAGCATGTTTAAAGTGATTTTCATGCTTCCAGGGGCTCGGGAAGTGAAATAAATACCATTTGGAGGCATTTAATGTTAGAGCAAAAACGGCTGATTTTCCACAAAAGAGATAACACCCCCCCCATTACGTCATGCTTCAGAAATGTGGAAAATGGTCCGTTTTCAAATGTTTTATTTTTGAACGTCAGTTCACATTTGTAGGTGGATCATCAGTGTTAGAGCTAAAATTAGCATGTTTAAAGTGATTTTCATGCTTCCAGGGGCCCAAAACACAAGATTTATGGAATGGTTAAAAGTGCATGAAAATGGCCAATTTACTCACTCTGAGTTCTCAAAAAGGGTTTCTTCACCCCGGGAAGTTAATTAAATACCATTTGGAGGCATTTAATGTTAGAGCAAAAACGGCTGATTTTCGACAAAAGAGATAACACCCCCCCATTACGTCATGCTTCAGAAATGTGGAAAATGGTCCGTTTTCAAATGTTTTATTTTTGAACGTCAGTTCACATTTGTAGGTGGATCATCAGTGTTAGAGCTAAAATTAGCATGTTTAAAGTGATTTTCATGCTTCCAGGGGCTCGGGAAGTTAATTAAATACCCTTTTTAGGCATTTAATGTTCGAGCAAAAACGGCTGATTTTCGACAAAAGAGATAACACCCCCCCATTACGTCATGCTTCAGAAATGTGGAAAATGGTCCGTTTTCAAATGTTTTATTTTTGAACGTCAGTTCACATTTGTAGGTGGATCATCAGTGTTAGAGCTAAAATTAGCATGTTTAAAGTGATTTTCATGCTTCCAGGGGCTCGGGAAGTGAAATAAATACCATTTGGAGGCATTTAATGTTAGAGCAAAAACGGCTGATTTTCCACAAAAGAGATAACACCCCCCCATTACGTCATGCTTCAGAAATGTGGAAAATGGTCCGTTTTCAAATGTTTTATTTTTGAACGTCAGTTCACATTTGTAGGTGGATCATCAGTGTTAGAGCTAAAATTAGCATGTTTAACGTGATTTTCATGCTTCCAGGGGCCCAAAACACAAGATTTATGGAATGGTTAAAAGTGCATGAAAATGGCCAATTTACTCACTCTGAGTTCTCAAAAAGGGTTTCTTCACCCCGGGAAGTTAATTAAATACCATTTGGAGGCATTTAATGTTCGAGCAAAAACGGCTGATTTTCGACAAAAGAGATAACACCCCCCCATTACGTCATGCTTCAGAAATGTGGAAAATGGTCCGTTTTCAAATGTTTTATTTTTGAACGTCAGTTCACATTTGTAGGTGGATCATCAGTGTTAGAGCTAAAAATAGCATGTTTAAAGTGATTTTCATGCTTCCAGGGGCCCAAAACACAAGATTTATGGAATGGTTAAAAGTGCATGAAAATGGCCAATTTACTCACTCTGAGTTCTCAAAAAGGGTTTCTTCACCCCGGGAAGTTAATTAAATACCATTTGGAGGCATTTAATGTTAGAGCAAAAACGGCTGATTTTGGACAAAAGAGATAACACCCCCCCATTACGTCATGCTTCAGAAATGTGGAAAATGGTCCATTTTCAAATGTTTTATTTTTGAACGTCAGTTCACATTTGTAGGTGGATCATCAGTGTTAGAGCTAAAATTAGCATGTTTAAAGTGATTTTCATGCTTCCAGGGGCCCACAACACAAGATTTATGGAATGGTTAAAAGTGCATGAAAAATGGCCAATTTACTCACTCTGAGTTCTCAAAAAGGGTTTCTTCACCCCGGGAAGTTAATTAAATACCATTTGGAGGATTTTAATGTTCGAGCAAAAACGGCTGATTTTCGACGAAAGAGCTAACGCCCCCCCATTACGTCATGCTTTAGAAATGTGGAAAATGGTCCGTTTTCAAATGTTTTATTTTTGAACGTCAGTTCACATTTGTAGGTGGATCATCAGTGTTAGAGCTAAAATTAGCATGTTTAAAGTGATTTTCATGCTTCCAGGGGCCCAAAACACAAGATTTATGGAATGGTTAAAAGTGCATGAAAATGGCCAATTTACTCACTCTGAGTTCTCAAAAAGGGTTTCTTCACCCCGGGAAGTTAATTAAATACCATTTGGAGGCATTTAATGTTAGAGCAAAAACGGCTGATTTTGGACAAAAGAGATAACACCCCCCCATTACGTCATGCTTCAGAAATGTGGAAAATGGTCCGTTTTCAAATGTTTTATTTTTGAACGTCAGTTCACATTTGTAGGTGGATCATCAGTGTTAGAGCTAAAATTAGCATGTTTAAAGTGATTTTCATGCTTCCAGGGGCTCGGGAAGTTAATTAAATACCCTTTGGAGGCATTTAATGTTCGAGCAAAAACGGCTGATTTTCGACAAAAGAGATAACACCCCCCCATTACGTCATGCTTCAGAAATGTGGAAAATGGTCCGTTTTCAAATGTTTTATTTTTGAACGTCAGTTCACATTTGTAGGTGGATCATCAGTGTTAGAGCTAAAATTAGCATGTTTAAAGTGATTTTCATGCTTCCAGGGGCTCGGGAAGTGAAATAAATACCATTTGGAGGCATTTAATGTTAGAGCAAAAACGGCTGATTTTCCACAAAAGAGATAACACCCCCCCCATTACGTCATGCTTCAGAAATGTGGAAAATGGTCCGTTTTCAAATGTTTTATTTTTGAACGTCAGTTCACATTTGTAGGTGGATCATCAGTGTTAGAGCTAAAATTAGCATGTTTAAAGTGATTTTCATGCTTCCAGGGGCCCAAAACACAAGATTTATGGAATGGTTAAAAGTGCATGAAAATGGCCAATTTACTCACTCTGAGTTCTCAAAAAGGGTTTCTTCACCCCGGGAAGTTAATTAAATACCATTTGGAGGCATTTAATGTTAGAGCAAAAACGGCTGATTTTCGACAAAAGAGATAACACCCCCCCATTACGTCATGCTTCAGAAATGTGGAAAATGGTCCGTTTTCAAATGTTTTATTTTTGAACGTCAGTTCACATTTGTAGGTGGATCATCAGTGTTAGAGCTAAAATTAGCATGTTTAAAGTGATTTTCATGCTTCCAGGGGCTCGGGAAGTTAATTAAATACCCTTTGGAGGCATTTAATGTTCGAGCAAAAACGGCTGATTTTCGACAAAAGAGATAACACCCCCCCCATTACGTCATGCTTCAGAAATGTGGAAAATGGTCCGTTTTCAAATGTTTTATTTTTGAACGTCAGTTCACATTTGTAGGTGGATCATCAGTGTTAGAGCTAAAATTAGCATGTTTAAAGTGATTTTCATGCTTCCAGGGGCTCGGGAAGTGAAATAAATACCATTTGGAGGCATTTAATGTTAGAGCAAAAACGGCTGATTTTCCACAAAAGAGATAACAGCCCCCCATTACGTCATGCTTCAGAAATGTGGAAAATGGTCCGTTTTCAAATGTTTTATTTTTGAACGTCAGTTCACATTTGTAGGTGGATCATCAGTGTTAGAGCTAAAATTAGCATGTTTAAAGTGATTTTCATGCTTCCAGGGGCCCAAAACACAAGATTTATGGAATGGTTAAAAGTGCATGAAAATGGCCAATTTACTCACTCTGAGTTCTCAAAAAGGGTTTCTTCACCCCGGGAAGTTAATTAAATACCATTTGGAGGCATTTAATGTTCGAGAAAAAACGGCTGATTTTCGACAAAAGAGATAACACCCCCCCATTACGTCATGCTTCAGAAATGTGGAAAATGGTCCGTTTTCAAATGTTTTATTTTTGAACGTCAGTTCACATTTGTAGGTGGATCATCAGTGTTAGAGCTAAAAATAGCATGTTTAAAGTGATTTTCATGCTTCCAGGGGCCCAAAACACAAGATTTATGGAATGGTTAAAAGTGCATGAAAATGGCCAATTTACTCACTCTGAGTTCTCAAAAAGGGTTTCTTCAGCCCGGGAAGTTAATTAAATACCATTTGGAGGATTTTAATGTTCGAGCAAAAACGGCTGATTTTCGATGAAAGAGCTAACACCCCCCCATTACGTCATGCTTTAGAAATGTGGAAAATGGTCCGTTTTCAAATGTTTTATTTTTGAACGTCAGTTCACATTTGTAGGTGGATCATCAGTGTTAGAGCTAAAATTAGCATGTTTAAAGTGATTTTCATGCTTCCAGGGGCCCAAAACACAAGATTTATGGAATGGTTAAAAGTGCATGAAAATGGCCAATTTACTCACTCTGAGTTCTCAAAAAGGGTTTCTTCACCCCGGGAAGTTAATTAAATACCATTTGGAGGCATTTAATGTTAGAGCAAAAACGGCTGATTTTGGACAAAAGAGATAACACCCCCCCATTACGTCATGCTTCAGAAATGTGGAAAATGGTCCGTTTTCAAATGTTTTATTTTTGAACGTCAGTTCACATTTGTAGGTGGATCATCAGTGTTAGAGCTAAAATTAGCATGTTTAAAGTGATTTTCATGCTTCCAGGGGCTCGGGAAGTTAATTAAATACCATTTGGAGGCATTTAATGTTCGAGCAAAAACGGCTGATTTTCGACAAAAGAGATAACACCCCCCCATTACGTCATGCTTCAGAAATGTGGAAAATGGTCCGTTTTCAAATGTTTTATTTTTGAACGTCAGTTCACATTTGTAGCTGGATCATCAGTGTTAGAGCTAAAATTAGCATGTTTAAAGTGATTTTCATGCTTCCAGGGGCTCGGGAAGTTAATTAAATACCATTTGGAGGCATTTAATGTTAGAGCAAAAACGGCTGATTTTCCACAAAAGAGATAACACCCCCCCATTACGTCATGCTTCAGAAATGTGGAAAATGGTCCGTTTTCAAATGTTTTATTTTTGAACGTCAGTTCACATTTGTAGGTGGATCATCAGTGTTAGAGCTAAAATTAGCATGTTTAAAGTGATTTTCATGCTTCCAGGGGCCCAAAACACAAGATTTATGGAATGGTTAAAAGTGCATGAAAATGGCCAATTTACTCACTCTGAGTTCTCAAAAAGGGTTTCTTCACCCCGGGAAGTTAATTAAATACCATTTGGAGGCATTTAATGTTAGAGCAAAAACGGCTGATTTTCGACAAAAGAGATAACACCCCCCATTACGTCATGCTTCAGAAATGTGGAAAATGGTCCGTTTTCAAAAGTTTCATTTTTGAACATCAGTTCACATTTGTAGGTGGATCATCAGTGTTAGAGCTAAAATTAGCATGTTTAAAGTGATTTTCATGCTTCCAGGGGCTCGGGAAGTGAAATAAATACCATTTGGAGGCATTTAATGTTCGAGCAAAAACGGCTGATTTTCGACAAAAGAGATAACACCCCCCCATTACGTCATGCTTCAGAAATGTGGAAAATGGTCCGTTTTCAAATGTTTTATTTTTGAACGTCAGTTCACATTTGTAGGTGGATCATCAGTGTTAGAGCTAAAATTAGCATGTTTAAAGTGATTTTCATGCTTCCAGGGTCCCAAAACACAAGATTTATGGAATGGTTAAAAGTGCATGAAAATGGCCAATTTACTCACTCTGAGTTCTCAAAAAGGGTTTCTTCACCCCGGGAAGTTAATTAAATACCATTTGGAGGCATTTAATGTTAGAGCAAAAACGGCTGATTTTCGACAAAAGAGATAACACCCCCCCATTACGTCATGCTTCAGAAATGTGGAAAATGGTCCGTATTCAAATGTTTCATTTTTGAGCGTCAGTTCACATTTGTAGGTGGATCATCAGTGTTAGAGCTAAAATTAGCATGTTTAAAGTGATTTTCATGCTTCCAGGGGCTCGGGAAGTTAATTAAATACCATTTGGAGGCATTTAATGTTCGAGCAAAAACGGCTGATTTTCGACAAAAGAGATAACACCCCCCCATTACGTCATGCTTCAGAAATGTGGAAAATGGTCCGTTTTCAAATGATTTATTTTTGAACGTCAGTTCACATTTGTAGGTGGATCATCAGTGTTAGAGCTAAAATTAGCATGTTTAAAGTGATTTTCATGCTTCCAGGGGCCCAAAACACAAGATTTATGGAATGGTTAAAAGTGCATGAAAATGGCCAATTTACTCACTCTGAGTTCTCAAAAAGGGTTTCTTCACCCCGGGAAGTTAATTAAATACCATTTGGAGGCATTTAATGTTCGAGCAAAAACGGCTGATTTTCGACAAAAGAGATAACACCCCCCCATTACGTCATGCTTCAGAAATGTGGAAAATGGTCCGTTTTCAAATGTTTTATTTTTGAACGTCAGTTCACATTTGTAGGTGGATCATCAGTGTTAGAGCTAAAATTAGCATGTTTAAAGTGATTTTCATGCTTCCAGGGGCCCAAAACACAAGATTTATGGAATGGTTAAAAGTGCATGAAAAATGGCCAATTTACTCACTCTGAGTTCTCAAAAAGGGTTTCTTCACCCCGGGAAGTTAATTAAATACCATTTGGAGGATTTTAATGTTCGAGCAAAAACGGCTGATTTTCGACGAAAGAGCTAACGCCCCCCCATTACGTCATGCTTTAGAAATGTGGAAAATGGTCCGTTTTCAAATGTTTTATTTTTGAACGTCAGTTCACATTTGTAGGTGGATCATCAGTGTTAGAGCTAAAATTAGCATGTTTAAAGTGATTTTCATGCTTCCAGGGGCCCAAAACACAAGATTTATGGAATGGTTAAAAGTGCATGAAAATGGCCAATTTACTCACTCTGAGTTCTCAAAAAGGGTTTCTTCACCCCGGGAAGTTAATTAAATACCATTTGGAGGCATTTAATGTTAGAGCAAAAACGGCTGATTTTGGACAAAAGAGATAACACCCCCCCATTACGTCATGCTTCAGAAATGTGGAAAATGGTCCGTTTTCAAATGTTTTATTTTTGAACGTCAGTTCACATTTGTAGGTGGATCATCAGTGTTAGAGCTAAAATTAGCATGTTTAAAGTGATTTTCATGCTTCCAGGGGCTCGGGAAGTTAATTAAATACCCTTTGGAGGCATTTAATGTTCGAGCAAAAACGGCTGATTTTCGACAAAAGAGATAACACCCCCCCATTACGTCATGCTTCAGAAATGTGGAAAATGGTCCGTTTTCAAATGTTTTATTTTTGAACGTCAGTTCACATTTGTAGGTGGATCATCAGTGTTAGAGCTAAAATTAGCATGTTTAAAGTGATTTTCATGCTTCCAGGGGCTCGGGAAGTGAAATAAATACCATTTGGAGGCATTTAATGTTAGAGCAAAAACGGCTGATTTTCCACAAAAGAGATAACACCCCCCCATTACGTCATGCTTCAGAAATGTGGAAAATGGTCCGTTTTCAAATGTTTTATTTTTGAACGTCAGTTCACATTTGTAGGTGGATCATCAGTGTTAGAGCTAAAATTAGCATGTTTAAAGTGATTTTCATGCTTCCAGGGGCCCAAAACACAAGATTTATGGAATGGTTAAAAGTGCATGAAAATGGCCAATTTACTCACTCTGAGTTCTCAAAAAGGGTTTCTTCACCCCGGGAAGTTAATTAAATACCATTTGGAGGCATTTAATGTTCGAGAAAAAACGGCTGATTTTCGACAAAAGAGATAACACCCCCCCATTACGTCATGCTTCAGAAATGTGGAAAATGGTCCGTTTTCAAATGTTTTATTTTTGAACGTCAGTTCACATTTGTAGGTGGATCATCAGTGTTAGAGCTAAAAATAGCATGTTTAAAGTGATTTTCATGCTTCCAGGGGCCCAAAACACAAGATTTATGGAATGGTTAAAAGTGCATGAAAATGGCCAATTTACTCACTCTGAGTTCTCAAAAAGGGTTTCTTCAGCCCGGGAAGTTAATTAAATACCATTTGGAGGATTTTAATGTTCGAGCAAAAACGGCTGATTTTCGATGAAAGAGCTAACACCCCCCCATTACGTCATGCTTTAGAAATGTGGAAAATGGTCCGTTTTCAAATGTTTTATTTTTGAACGTCAGTTCACATTTGTAGGTGGATCATCAGTGTTAGAGCTAAAATTAGCATGTTTAAAGTGATTTTCATGCTTCCAGGGGCCCAAAACACAAGATTTATGGAATGGTTAAAAGTGCATGAAAATGGCCAATTTACTCACTCTGAGTTCTCAAAAAGGGTTTCTTCACCCCGGGAAGTTAATTAAATACCATTTGGAGGCATTTAATGTTCGAGCAAAAACGGCTGATTTTCGACAAAAGAGATAACACCCCCCCATTACGTCATGCTTCAGAAATGTGGAAAATGGTCCGTTTTCAAATGTTTTATTTTTGAACGTCAGTTCACATTTGTAGGTGGATCATCAGTGTTAGAGCTAAAATTAGCATGTTTAAAGTGATTTTCATGCTTCCAGGGGCCCAAAACACAAGATTTATGGAATGGTTAAAAGTGCATGAAAAATGGCCAATTTACTCACTCTGAGTTCTCAAAAAGGGTTTCTTCACCCCGGGAAGTTAATTAAATACCATTTGGAGGATTTTAATGTTCGAGCAAAAACGGCTGATTTTCGACGAAAGAGCTAACGCCCCCCCATTACGTCATGCTTTAGAAATGTGGAAAATGGTCCGTTTTCAAATGTTTTATTTTTGAACGTCAGTTCACATTTGTAGGTGGATCATCAGTGTTAGAGCTAAAATTAGCATGTTTAAAGTGATTTTCATGCTTCCAGGGGCCCAAAACACAAGATTTATGGAATGGTTAAAAGTGCATGAAAATGGCCAATTTACTCACTCTGAGTTCTCAAAAAGGGTTTCTTCACCCCGGGAAGTTAATTAAATACCATTTGGAGGCATTTAATGTTAGAGCAAAAACGGCTGATTTTGGACAAAAGAGATAACACCCCCCCATTACGTCATGCTTCAGAAATGTGGAAAATGGTCCGTTTTCAAATGTTTTATTTTTGAACGTCAGTTCACATTTGTAGGTGGATCATCAGTGTTAGAGCTAAAATTAGCATGTTTAAAGTGATTTTCATGCTTCCAGGGGCTCGGGAAGTTAATTAAATACCCTTTGGAGGCATTTAATGTTCGAGCAAAAACGGCTGATTTTCGACAAAAGAGATAACACCCCCCCATTACGTCATGCTTCAGAAATGTGGAAAATGGTCCGTTTTCAAATGTTTTATTTTTGAACGTCAGTTCACATTTGTAGGTGGATCATCAGTGTTAGAGCTAAAATTAGCATGTTTAAAGTGATTTTCATGCTTCCAGGGGCTCGGGAAGTGAAATAAATACCATTTGGAGGCATTTAATGTTAGAGCAAAAACGGCTGATTTTCCACAAAAGAGATAACACCCCCCCATTACGTCATGCTTCAGAAATGTGGAAAATGGTCCGTTTTCAAATGTTTTATTTTTGAACGTCAGTTCACATTTGTAGGTGGATCATCAGTGTTAGAGCTAAAATTAGCATGTTTAAAGTGATTTTCATGCTTCCAGGGGCCCAAAACACAAGATTTATGGAATGGTTAAAAGTGCATGAAAATGGCCAATTTACTCACTCTGAGTTCTCAAAAAGGGTTTCTTCACCCCGGGAAGTTAATTAAATACCATTTGGAGGCATTTAATGTTCGAGAAAAAACGGCTGATTTTCGACAAAAGAGATAACACCCCCCCATTACGTCATGCTTCAGAAATGTGGAAAATGGTCCGTTTTCAAATGTTTTATTTTTGAACGTCAGTTCACATTTGTAGGTGGATCATCAGTGTTAGAGCTAAAAATAGCATGTTTAAAGTGATTTTCATGCTTCCAGGGGCCCAAAACACAAGATTTATGGAATGGTTAAAAGTGCATGAAAATGGCCAATTTACTCACTCTGAGTTCTCAAAAAGGGTTTCTTCAGCCCGGGAAGTTAATTAAATACCATTTGGAGGATTTTAATGTTCGAGCAAAAACGGCTGATTTTCGATGAAAGAGCTAACACCCCCCCATTACGTCATGCTTTAGAAATGTGGAAAATGGTCCGTTTTCAAATGTTTTATTTTTGAACGTCAGTTCACATTTGTAGGTGGATCATCAGTGTTAGAGCTAAAATTAGCATGTTTAAAGTGATTTTCATGCTTCCAGGGGCCCAAAACACAAGATTTATGGAATGGTTAAAAGTGCATGAAAATGGCCAATTTACTCACTCTGAGTTCTCAAAAAGGGTTTCTTCACCCCGGGAAGTTAATTAAATACCATTTGGAGGCATTTAATGTTAGAGCAAAAACGGCTGATTTTGGACAAAAGAGATAACACCCCCCCATTACGTCATGCTTCAGAAATGTGGAAAATGGTCCGTTTTCAAATGTTTTATTTTTGAACGTCAGTTCACATTTGTAGGTGGATCATCAGTGTTAGAGCTAAAATTAGCATGTTTAAAGTGATTTTCATGCTTCCAGGGGCTCGGGAAGTTAATTAAATACCATTTGGAGGCATTTAATGTTCGAGCAAAAACGGCTGATTTTCGACAAAAGAGATAACACCCCCCCATTACGTCATGCTTCAGAAATGTGGAAAATGGTCCGTTTTCAAATGTTTTATTTTTGAACGTCAGTTCACATTTGTAGCTGGATCATCAGTGTTAGAGCTAAAATTAGCATGTTTAAAGTGATTTTCATGCTTCCAGGGGCTCGGGAAGTTAATTAAATACCATTTGGAGGCATTTAATGTTAGAGCAAAAACGGCTGATTTTCCACAAAAGAGATAACACCCCCCCATTACGTCATGCTTCAGAAATGTGGAAAATGGTCCGTTTTCAAATGTTTTATTTTTGAACGTCAGTTCACATTTGTAGGTGGATCATCAGTGTTAGAGCTAAAATTAGCATGTTTAAAGTGATTTTCATGCTTCCAGGGGCCCAAAACACAAGATTTATGGAATGGTTAAAAGTGCATGAAAATGGCCAATTTACTCACTCTGAGTTCTCAAAAAGGGTTTCTTCACCCCGGGAAGTTAATTAAATACCATTTGGAGGCATTTAATGTTAGAGCAAAAACGGCTGATTTTCGACAAAAGAGATAACACCCCCCATTACGTCATGCTTCAGAAATGTGGAAAATGGTCCGTTTTCAAAAGTTTCATTTTTGAACGTCAGTTCACATTTGTAGGTGGATCATCAGTGTTAGAGCTAAAATTAGCATGTTTAAAGTGATTTTCATGCTTCCAGGGGCTCGGGAAGTGAAATAAATACCATTTGGAGGCATTTAATGTTCGAGCAAAAACGGCTGATTTTCGACAAAAGAGATAACACCCCCCCATTACGTCATGCTTCAGAAATGTGGAAAATGGTCCGTTTTCAAATGTTTTATTTTTGAACGTCAGTTCACATTTGTAGGTGGATCATCAGTGTTAGAGCTAAAATTAGCATGTTTAAAGTGATTTTCATGCTTCCAGGGTCCCAAAACACAAGATTTATGGAATGGTTAAAAGTGCATGAAAATGGCCAATTTACTCACTCTGAGTTCTCAAAAAGGGTTTCTTCACCCCGGGAAGTTAATTAAATACCATTTGGAGGCATTTAATGTTAGAGCAAAAACGGCTGATTTTCGACAAAAGAGATAACACCCCCCCATTACGTCATGCTTCAGAAATGTGGAAAATGGTCCGTATTCAAATGTTTCATTTTTGAGCGTCAGTTCACATTTGTAGGTGGATCATCAGTGTTAGAGCTAAAATTAGCATGTTTAAAGTGATTTTCATGCTTCCAGGGGCTCGGGAAGTTAATTAAATACCATTTGGAGGCATTTAATGTTCGAGCAAAAACGGCTGATTTTCGACAAAAGAGATAACACCCCCCCATTACGTCATGCTTCAGAAATGTGGAAAATGGTCCGTTTTCAAATGATTTATTTTTGAACGTCAGTTCACATTTGTAGGTGGATCATCAGTGTTAGAGCTAAAATTAGCATGTTTAAAGTGATTTTCATGCTTCCAGGGGCCCAAAACACAAGATTTATGGAATGGTTAAAAGTGCATGAAAATGGCCAATTTACTCACTCTGAGTTCTCAAAAAGGGTTTCTTCACCCCGGGAAGTTAATTAAATACCATTTGGAGGCATTTAATGTTCGAGCAAAAACGGCTGATTTTCGACAAAAGAGATAACACCCCCCCATTACGTCATGCTTCAGAAATGTGGAAAATGGTCCGTTTTCAAATGTTTTATTTTTGAACGTCAGTTCACATTTGTAGGTGGATCATCAGTGTTAGAGCTAAAATTAGCATGTTTAAAGTGATTTTCATGCTTCCAGGGGCCCAAAACACAAGATTTATGGAATGGTTAAAAGTGCATGAAAAATGGCCAATTTACTCACTCTGAGTTCTCAAAAAGGGTTTCTTCACCCCGGGAAGTTAATTAAATACCATTTGGAGGATTTTAATGTTCGAGCAAAAACGGCTGATTTTCGACGAAAGAGCTAACGCCCCCCCATTACGTCATGCTTTAGAAATGTGGAAAATGGTCCGTTTTCAAATGTTTTATTTTTGAACGTCAGTTCACATTTGTAGGTGGATCATCAGTGTTAGAGCTAAAATTAGCATGTTTAAAGTGATTTTCATGCTTCCAGGGGCCCAAAACACAAGATTTATGGAATGGTTAAAAGTGCATGAAAATGGCCAATTTACTCACTCTGAGTTCTCAAAAAGGGTTTCTTCACCCCGGGAAGTTAATTAAATACCATTTGGAGGCATTTAATGTTAGAGCAAAAACGGCTGATTTTGGACAAAAGAGATAACACCCCCCCATTACGTCATGCTTCAGAAATGTGGAAAATGGTCCGTTTTCAAATGTTTTATTTTTGAACGTCAGTTCACATTTGTAGGTGGATCATCAGTGTTAGAGCTAAAATTAGCATGTTTAAAGTGATTTTCATGCTTCCAGGGGCTCGGGAAGTTAATTAAATACCCTTTGGAGGCATTTAATGTTCGAGCAAAAACGGCTGATTTTCGACAAAAGAGATAACACCCCCCCCATTACGTCATGCTTCAGAAATGTGGAAAATGGTCCGTTTTCAAATGTTTTATTTTTGAACGTCAGTTCACATTTGTAGGTGGATCATCAGTGTTAGAGCTAAAATTAGCATGTTTAAAGTGATTTTCATGCTTCCAGGGGCTCGGGAAGTGAAATAAATACCATTTGGAGGCATTTAATGTTAGAGCAAAAACGGCTGATTTTCCACAAAAGAGATAACACCCCCCCATTACGTCATGCTTCAGAAATGTGGAAAATGGTCCGTTTTCAAATGTTTTATTTTTGAACGTCAGTTCACATTTGTAGGTGGATCATCAGTGTTAGAGCTAAAATTAGCATGTTTAAAGTGATTTTCATGCTTCCAGGGGCCCAAAACACAAGATTTATGGAATGGTTAAAAGTGCATGAAAATGGCCAATTTACTCACTCTGAGTTCTCAAAAAGGGTTTCTTCACCCCGGGAAGTTAATTAAATACCATTTGGAGGCATTTAATGTTCGAGAAAAAACGGCTGATTTTCGACAAAAGAGATAACACCCCCCCATTACGTCATGCTTCAGAAATGTGGAAAATGGTCCGTTTTCAAATGTTTTATTTTTGAACGTCAGTTCACATTTGTAGGTGGATCATCAGTGTTAGAGCTAAAAATAGCATGTTTAAAGTGATTTTCATGCTTCCAGGGGCCCAAAACACAAGATTTATGGAATGGTTAAAAGTGCATGAAAATGGCCAATTTACTCACTCTGAGTTCTCAAAAAGGGTTTCTTCAGCCCGGGAAGTTAATTAAATACCATTTGGAGGATTTTAATGTTCGAGCAAAAACGGCTGATTTTCGATGAAAGAGCTAACACCCCCCCATTACGTCATGCTTTAGAAATGTGGAAAATGGTCCGTTTTCAAATGTTTTATTTTTGAACGTCAGTTCACATTTGTAGGTGGATCATCAGTGTTAGAGCTAAAATTAGCATGTTTAAAGTGATTTTCATGCTTCCAGGGGCCCAAAACACAAGATTTATGGAATGGTTAAAAGTGCATGAAAATGGCCAATTTACTCACTCTGAGTTCTCAAAAAGGGTTTCTTCACCCCGGGAAGTTAATTAAATACCATTTGGAGGCATTTAATGTTAGAGCAAAAACGGCTGATTTTGGACAAAAGAGATAACACCCCCCCATTACGTCATGCTTCAGAAATGTGGAAAATGGTCCGTTTTCAAATGTTTTATTTTTGAACGTCAGTTCACATTTGTAGGTGGATCATCAGTGTTAGAGCTAAAATTAGCATGTTTAAAGTGATTTTCATGCTTCCAGGGGCTCGGGAAGTTAATTAAATACCATTTGGAGGCATTTAATGTTCGAGCAAAAACGGCTGATTTTCGACAAAAGAGATAACACCCCCCCATTACGTCATGCTTCAGAAATGTGGAAAATGGTCCGTTTTCAAATGTTTTATTTTTGAACGTCAGTTCACATTTGTAGCTGGATCATCAGTGTTAGAGCTAAAATTAGCATGTTTAAAGTGATTTTCATGCTTCCAGGGGCTCGGGAAGTTAATTAAATACCATTTGGAGGCATTTAATGTTAGAGCAAAAACGGCTGATTTTCCACAAAAGAGATAACACCCCCCCATTACGTCATGCTTCAGAAATGTGGAAAATGGTCCGTTTTCAAATGTTTTATTTTTGAACGTCAGTTCACATTTGTAGGTGGATCATCAGTGTTAGAGCTAAAATTAGCATGTTTAAAGTGATTTTCATGCTTCCAGGGGCCCAAAACACAAGATTTATGGAATGGTTAAAAGTGCATGAAAATGGCCAATTTACTCACTCTGAGTTCTCAAAAAGGGTTTCTTCACCCGGGAAGTTAATTAAATACCATTTGGAGGCATTTAATGTTAGAGCAAAAACGGCTGATTTTCGACAAAAGAGATAACACCCCCCATTACGTCATGCTTCAGAAATGTGGAAAATGGTCCGTTTTCAAAAGTTTCATTTTTGAACGTCAGTTCACATTTGTAGGTGGATCATCAGTGTTAGAGCTAAAATTAGCATGTTTAAAGTGATTTTCATGCTTCCAGGGGCTCGGGAAGTGAAATAAATACCATTTGGAGGCATTTAATGTTCGAGCAAAAACGGCTGATTTTCGACAAAAGAGATAACACCCCCCCATTACGTCATGCTTCAGAAATGTGGAAAATGGTCCGTTTTCAAATGTTTTATTTTTGAACGTCAGTTCACATTTGTAGGTGGATCATCAGTGTTAGAGCTAAAATTAGCATGTTTAAAGTGATTTTCATGCTTCCAGGGTCCCAAAACACAAGATTTATGGAATGGTTAAAAGTGCATGAAAATGGCCAATTTACTCACTCTGAGTTCTCAAAAAGGGTTTCTTCACCCCGGGAAGTTAATTAAATACCATTTGGAGGCATTTAATGTTAGAGCAAAAACGGCTGATTTTCGACAAAAGAGATAACACCCCCCCATTACGTCATGCTTCAGAAATGTGGAAAATGGTCCGTATTCAAATGTTTCATTTTTGAGCGTCAGTTCACATTTGTAGGTGGATCATCAGTGTTAGAGCTAAAATTAGCATGTTTAAAGTGATTTTCATGCTTCCAGGGGCTCGGGAAGTTAATTAAATACCATTTGGAGGCATTTAATGTTCGAGCAAAAACGGCTGATTTTCGACAAAAGAGATAACACCCCCCCATTACGTCATGCTTCAGAAATGTGGAAAATGGTCCGTTTTCAAATGATTTATTTTTGAACGTCAGTTCACATTTGTAGGTGGATCATCAGTGTTAGAGCTAAAATTAGCATGTTTAAAGTGATTTTCATGCTTCCAGGGGCCCAAAACACAAGATTTATGGAATGGTTAAAAGTGCATGAAAATGGCCAATTTACTCACTCTGAGTTCTCAAAAAGGGTTTCTTCACCCCGGGAAGTTAATTAAATACCATTTGGAGGCATTTAATGTTCGAGCAAAAACGGCTGATTTTCGACAAAAGAGATAACACCCCCCCATTACGTCATGCTTCAGAAATGTGGAAAATGGTCCGTTTTCAAATGTTTTATTTTTGAACGTCAGTTCACATTTGTAGGTGGATCATCAGTGTTAGAGCTAAAATTAGCATGTTTAAAGTGATTTTCATGCTTCCAGGGGCCCAAAACACAAGATTTATGGAATGGTTAAAAGTGCATGAAAAATGGCCAATTTACTCACTCTGAGTTCTCAAAAAGGGTTTCTTCACCCCGGGAAGTTAATTAAATACCATTTGGAGGATTTTAATGTTCGAGCAAAAACGGCTGATTTTCGACGAAAGAGCTAACGCCCCCCCATTACGTCATGCTTTAGAAATGTGGAAAATGGTCCGTTTTCAAATGTTTTATTTTTGAACGTCAGTTCACATTTGTAGGTGGATCATCAGTGTTAGAGCTAAAATTAGCATGTTTAAAGTGATTTTCATGCTTCCAGGGGCCCAAAACACAAGATTTATGGAATGGTTAAAAGTGCATGAAAATGGCCAATTTACTCACTCTGAGTTCTCAAAAAGGGTTTCTTCACCCCGGGAAGTTAATTAAATACCATTTGGAGGCATTTAATGTTAGAGCAAAAACGGCTGATTTTGGACAAAAGAGATAACACCCCCCCATTACGTCATGCTTCAGAAATGTGGAAAATGGTCCGTTTTCAAATGTTTTATTTTTGAACGTCAGTTCACATTTGTAGGTGGATCATCAGTGTTAGAGCTAAAATTAGCATGTTTAAAGTGATTTTCATGCTTCCAGGGGCTCGGGAAGTTAATTAAATACCCTTTGGAGGCATTTAATGTTCGAGCAAAAACGGCTGATTTTCGACAAAAGAGATAACACCCCCCCCATTACGTCATGCTTCAGAAATGTGGAAAATGGTCCGTTTTCAAATGTTTTATTTTTGAACGTCAGTTCACATTTGTAGGTGGATCATCAGTGTTAGAGCTAAAATTAGCATGTTTAAAGTGATTTTCATGCTTCCAGGGGCTCGGGAAGTGAAATAAATACCATTTGGAGGCATTTAATGTTAGAGCAAAAACGGCTGATTTTCCACAAAAGAGATAACACCCCCCCATTACGTCATGCTTCAGAAATGTGGAAAATGGTCCGTTTTCAAATGTTTTATTTTTGAACGTCAGTTCACATTTGTAGGTGGATCATCAGTGTTAGAGCTAAAATTAGCATGTTTAAAGTGATTTTCATGCTTCCAGGGGCCCAAAACACAAGATTTATGGAATGGTTAAAAGTGCATGAAAATGGCCAATTTACTCACTCTGAGTTCTCAAAAAGGGTTTCTTCACCCCGGGAAGTTAATTAAATACCATTTGGAGGCATTTAATGTTCGAGAAAAAACGGCTGATTTTCGACAAAAGAGATAACACCCCCCCATTACGTCATGCTTCAGAAATGTGGAAAATGGTCCGTTTTCAAATGTTTTATTTTTGAACGTCAGTTCACATTTGTAGGTGGATCATCAGTGTTAGAGCTAAAAATAGCATGTTTAAAGTGATTTTCATGCTTCCAGGGGCCCAAAACACAAGATTTAT
Source organism: Lissotriton vulgaris (assembly GCF_964263255.1). NCBI lineage: Eukaryota > Metazoa > Chordata > Amphibia > Caudata > Salamandridae > Lissotriton > Lissotriton vulgaris. The sequence goes on from NW_028242601.1 coordinate 725,336, forward strand.
GGAATGGTTAAAAGTGCATGAAAATGGCCAATTTACTCACTCTGAGTTCTCAAAAAGGGTTTCTTCAGCCCGGGAAGTTAATTAAATACCATTTGGAGGATTTTAATGTTCGAGCAAAAACGGCTGATTTTCGATGAAAGAGCTAACACCCCCCCATTACGTCATGCTTTAGAAATGTGGAAAATGGTCCGTTTTCAAATGTTTTATTTTTGAACGTCAGTTCACATTTGTAGGTGGATCATCAGTGTTAGAGCTAAAATTAGCATGTTTAAAGTGATTTTCATGCTTCCAGGGGCCCAAAACACAAGATTTATGGAATGGTTAAAAGTGCATGAAAATGGCCAATTTACTCACTCTGAGTTCTCAAAAAGGGTTTCTTCACCCCGGGAAGTTAATTAAATACCATTTGGAGGCATTTAATGTTAGAGCAAAAACGGCTGATTTTGGACAAAAGAGATAACACCCCCCCATTACGTCATGCTTCAGAAATGTGGAAAATGGTCCGTTTTCAAATGTTTTATTTTTGAACGTCAGTTCACATTTGTAGGTGGATCATCAGTGTTAGAGCTAAAATTAGCATGTTTAAAGTGATTTTCATGCTTCCAGGGGCTCGGGAAGTTAATTAAATACCATTTGGAGGCATTTAATGTTCGAGCAAAAACGGCTGATTTTCGACAAAAGAGATAACACCCCCCCATTACGTCATGCTTCAGAAATGTGGAAAATGGTCCGTTTTCAAATGTTTTATTTTTGAACGTCAGTTCACATTTGTAGCTGGATCATCAGTGTTAGAGCTAAAATTAGCATGTTTAAAGTGATTTTCATGCTTCCAGGGGCTCGGGAAGTGAAATAAATACCATTTGGAGGCATTTAATGTTAGAGCAAAAACGGCTGATTTTCCACAAAAGAGATAACACCCCCCCATTACGTCATGCTTCAGAAATGTGGAAAATGGTCCGTTTTCAAATGTTTTATTTTTGAACGTCAGTTCACATTTGTAGGTGGATCATCAGTGTTAGAGCTAAAATTAGCATGTTTAAAGTGATTTTCATGCTTCCAGGGGCCCAAAACACAAGATTTATGGAATGGTTAAAAGTGCATGAAAATGGCCAATTTACTCACTCTGAGTTCTCAAAAAGGGTTTCTTCACCCCGGGAAGTTAATTAAATACCATTTGGAGGCATTTAATGTTCGAGCAAAAATGGCTGATTTTGGACAAAAGAGATAACACCCCCCCATTACGTCATGCTTCAGAAATGTGGAAAATGGTCCATTTTCAAATGTTTTATTTTTGAACGTCAGTTCACATTTGTAGGTGGATCATCAGTGTTAGAGCTAAAATTAGCATGTTTAAAGTGATTTTCATGCTTCCAGGGGCCCACAACACAAGATTTATGGAATGGTTAAAAGTGCATGAAAAATGGCCAATTTACTCACTCTGAGTTCTCAAAAAGGGTTTCTTCACCCCGGGAAGTTAATTAAATACCATTTGGAGGATTTTAATGTTCGAGCAAAAACGGCTGATTTTCGACGAAAGAGCTAACGCCCCCCCATTACGTCATGCTTTAGAAATGTGGAAAATGGTCCGTTTTCAAATGTTTTATTTTTGAACGTCAGTTCACATTTGTAGGTGGATCATCAGTGTTAGAGCTAAAATTAGCATGTTTAAAGTGATTTTCATGCTTCCAGGGGCCCAAAACACAAGATTTATGGAATGGTTAAAAGTGCATGAAAATGGCCAATTTACTCACTCTGAGTTCTCAAAAAGGGTTTCTTCACCCCGGGAAGTTAATTAAATACCATTTGGAGGCATTTAATGTTAGAGCAAAAACGGCTGATTTTGGACAAAAGAGATAACACCCCCCCATTACGTCATGCTTCAGAAATGTGGAAAATGGTCCGTTTTCAAATGTTTTATTTTTGAACGTCAGTTCACATTTGTAGGTGGATCATCAGTGTTAGAGCTAAAATTAGCATGTTTAAAGTGATTTTCATGCTTCCAGGGGCTCGGGAAGTTAATTAAATACCCTTTGGAGGCATTTAATGTTCGAGCAAAAACGGCTGATTTTCGACAAAAGAGATAACACCCCCCCATTACGTCATGCTTCAGAAATGTGGAAAATGGTCCGTTTTCAAATGTTTTATTTTTGAACGTCAGTTCACATTTGTAGGTGGATCATCAGTGTTAGAGCTAAAATTAGCATGTTTAAAGTGATTTTCATGCTTCCAGGGGCTCGGGAAGTGAAATAAATACCATTTGGAGGCATTTAATGTTAGAGCAAAAACGGCTGATTTTCCACAAAAGAGATAACACCCCCCCCCATTACGTCATGCTTCAGAAATGTGGAAAATGGTCCGTTTTCAAATGTTTTATTTTTGAACGTCAGTTCACATTTGTAGGTGGATCATCAGTGTTAGAGCTAAAATTAGCATGTTTAAAGTGATTTTCATGCTTCCAGGGGCCCAAAACACAAGATTTATGGAATGGTTAAAAGTGCATGAAAATGGCCAATTTACTCACTCTGAGTTCTCAAAAAGGGTTTCTTCACCCCGGGAAGTTAATTAAATACCATTTGGAGGCATTTAATGTTAGAGCAAAAACGGCTGATTTTCGACAAAAGAGATAACACCCCCCCATTACGTCATGCTTCAGAAATGTGGAAAATGGTCCGTTTTCAAATGTTTTATTTTTGAACGTCAGTTCACATTTGTAGGTGGATCATCAGTGTTAGAGCTAAAATTAGCATGTTTAAAGTGATTTTCATGCTTCCAGGGGCTCGGGAAGTTAATTAAATACCCTTTGGAGGCATTTAATGTTCGAGCAAAAACGGCTGATTTTCGACAAAAGAGATAACACCCCCCCATTACGTCATGCTTCAGAAATGTGGAAAATGGTCCGTTTTCAAATGTTTTATTTTTGAACGTCAGTTCACATTTGTAGGTGGATCATCAGTGTTAGAGCTAAAATTAGCATGTTTAAAGTGATTTTCATGCTTCCAGGGGCTCGGGAAGTGAAATAAATACCATTTGGAGGCATTTAATGTTAGAGCAAAAACGGCTGATTTTCCACAAAAGAGATAACACCCCCCCATTACGTCATGCTTCAGAAATGTGGAAAATGGTCCGTTTTCAAATGTTTTATTTTTGAACGTCAGTTCACATTTGTAGGTGGATCATCAGTGTTAGAGCTAAAATTAGCATGTTTAAAGTGATTTTCATGCTTCCAGGGGCCCAAAACACAAGATTTATGGAATGGTTAAAAGTGCATGAAAATGGCCAATTTACTCACTCTGAGTTCTCAAAAAGGGTTTCTTCACCCCGGGAAGTTAATTAAATACCATTTGGAGGCATTTAATGTTCGAGCAAAAACGGCTGATTTTCGACAAAAGAGATAACACCCCCCCATTACGTCATGCTTCAGAAATGTGGAAAATGGTCCGTTTTCAAATGTTTTATTTTTGAACGTCAGTTCACATTTGTAGGTGGATCATCAGTGTTAGAGCTAAAAATAGCATGTTTAAAGTGATTTTCATGCTTCCAGGGGCCCAAAACACAAGATTTATGGAATGGTTAAAAGTGCATGAAAATGGCCAATTTACTCACTCTGAGTTCTCAAAAAGGGTTTCTTCAGCCCGGGAAGTTAATTAAATACCATTTGGAGGATTTTAATGTTCGAGCAAAAACGGCTGATTTTCGATGAAAGAGCTAACACCCCCCCATTACGTCATGCTTTAGAAATGTGGAAAATGGTCCGTTTTCAAATGTTTTATTTTTGAACGTCAGTTCACATTTGTAGGTGGATCATCAGTGTTAGAGCTAAAATTAGCATGTTTAAAGTGATTTTCATGCTTCCAGGGGCCCAAAACACAAGATTTATGGAATGGTTAAAAGTGCATGAAAATGGCCAATTTACTCACTCTGAGTTCTCAAAAAGGGTTTCTTCACCCCGGGAAGTTAATTAAATACCATTTGGAGGCATTTAATGTTAGAGCAAAAACGGCTGATTTTGGACAAAAGAGATAACACCCCCCCATTACGTCATGCTTCAGAAATGTGGAAAATGGTCCGTTTTCAAATGTTTTATTTTTGAACGTCAGTTCACATTTGTAGGTGGATCATCAGTGTTAGAGCTAAAATTAGCATGTTTAAAGTGATTTTCATGCTTCCAGGGGCTCGGGAAGTTAATTAAATACCATTTGGAGGCATTTAATGTTCAAGCAAAAACGGCTGATTTTCGACAAAAGAGATAACACCCCCCCATTACGTCATGCTTCAGAAATGTGGAAAATGGTCCGTTTTCAAATGTTTTATTTTTGAACGTCAGTTCACATTTGTAGCTGGATCATCAGTGTTAGAGCTAAAATTAGCATGTTTAAAGTGATTTTCATGCTTCCAGGGGCTCGGGAAGTTAATTAAATACCATTTGGAGGCATTTAATGTTAGAGCAAAAACGGCTGATTTTCCACAAAAGAGATAACCCCCCCCCATTACGTCATGCTTCAGAAATGTGGAAAATGGTCCGTTTTCAAATGTTTTATTTTTGAACGTCAGTTCACATTTGTAGGTGGATCATCAGTGTTAGAGCTAAAATTAGCATGTTTAAAGTGATTTTCATGCTTCCAGGGGCCCAAAACACAAGATTTATGGAATGGTTAAAAGTGCATGAAAATGGCCAATTTACTCACTCTGAGTTCTCAAAAAGGGTTTCTTCACCCCGGGAAGTTAATTAAATACCATTTGGAGGCATTTAATGTTAGAGCAAAAACGGCTGATTTTCGACAAAAGAGATAACACCCCCCATTACGTCATGCTTCAGAAATGTGGAAAATGGTCCGTTTTCAAAAGTTTCATTTTTGAACGTCAGTTCACATTTGTAGGTGGATCATCAGTGTTAGAGCTAAAATTAGCATGTTTAAAGTGATTTTCATGCTTCCAGGGGCTCGGGAAGTGAAATAAATACCATTTGGAGGCATTTAATGTTCGAGCAAAAACGGCTGATTTTCGACAAAAGAGATAACACCCCCCCATTACGTCATGCTTCAGAAATGTGGAAAATGGTCCGTTTTCAAATGTTTTATTTTTGAACGTCAGTTCACATTTGTAGGTGGATCATCAGTGTTAGAGCTAAAATTAGCATGTTTAAAGTGATTTTCATGCTTCCAGGGTCCCAAAACACAAGATTTATGGAATGGTTAAAAGTGCATGAAAATGGCCAATTTACTCACTCTGAGTTCTCAAAAAGGGTTTCTTCACCCCGGGAAGTTAATTAAATACCATTTGGAGGCATTTAATGTTAGAGCAAAAACGGCTGATTTTCGACAAAAGAGATAACACCCCCCCATTACGTCATGCTTCAGAAATGTGGAAAATGGTCCGTATTCAAATGTTTCATTTTTGAGCGTCAGTTCACATTTGTAGGTGGATCATCAGTGTTAGAGCTAAAATTAGCATGTTTAAAGTGATTTTCATGCTTCCAGGGGCTCGGGAAGTTAATTAAATACCATTTGGAGGCATTTAATGTTCGAGCAAAAACGGCTGATTTTCGACAAAAGAGATAACACCCCCCCATTACGTCATGCTTCAGAAATGTGGAAAATGGTCCGTTTTCAAATGATTTATTTTTGAACGTCAGTTCACATTTGTAGGTGGATCATCAGTGTTAGAGCTAAAATTAGCATGTTTAAAGTGATTTTCATGCTTCCAGGGGCCCAAAACACAAGATTTATGGAATGGTTAAAAGTGCATGAAAATGGCCAATTTACTCACTCTGAGTTCTCAAAAAGGGTTTCTTCACCCCGGGAAGTTAATTAAATACCATTTGGAGGCATTTAATGTTCGAGCAAAAACGGCTGATTTTCGACAAAAGAGATAACACCCCCCCATTACGTCATGCTTCAGAAATGTGGAAAATGGTCCGTTTTCAAATGTTTTATTTTTGAACGTCAGTTCACATTTGTAGGTGGATCATCAGTGTTAGAGCTAAAATTAGCATGTTTAAAGTGATTTTCATGCTTCCAGGGGCCCAAAACACAAGATTTATGGAATGGTTAAAAGTGCATGAAAAATGGCCAATTTACTCACTCTGAGTTCTCAAAAAGGGTTTCTTCACCCCGGGAAGTTAATTAAATACCATTTGGAGGATTTTAATGTTCGAGCAAAAACGGCTGATTTTCGACGAAAGAGCTAACGCCCCCCCATTACGTCATGCTTTAGAAATGTGGAAAATGGTCCGTTTTCAAATGTTTTATTTTTGAACGTCAGTTCACATTTGTAGGTGGATCATCAGTGTTAGAGCTAAAATTAGCATGTTTAAAGTGATTTTCATGCTTCCAGGGGCCCAAAACACAAGATTTATGGAATGGTTAAAAGTGCATGAAAATGGCCAATTTACTCACTCTGAGTTCTCAAAAAGGGTTTCTTCACCCCGGGAAGTTAATTAAATACCATTTGGAGGCATTTAATGTTAGAGCAAAAACGGCTGATTTTGGACAAAAGAGATAACACCCCCCCATTACGTCATGCTTCAGAAATGTGGAAAATGGTCCGTTTTCAAATGTTTTATTTTTGAACGTCAGTTCACATTTGTAGGTGGATCATCAGTGTTAGAGCTAAAATTAGCATGTTTAAAGTGATTTTCATGCTTCCAGGGGCTCGGGAAGTTAATTAAATACCCTTTGGAGGCATTTAATGTTCGAGCAAAAACGGCTGATTTTCGACAAAAGAGATAACACCCCCCCATTACGTCATGCTTCAGAAATGTGGAAAATGGTCCGTTTTCAAATGTTTTATTTTTGAACGTCAGTTCACATTTGTAGGTGGATCATCAGTGTTAGAGCTAAAATTAGCATGTTTAAAGTGATTTTCATGCTTCCAGGGGCCCAAAACACAAGATTTATGGAATGGTTAAAAGTGCATGAAAATGGCCAATTTACTCACTCTGAGTTCTCAAAAAGGGTTTCTTCACCCCGGGAAGTTAATTAAATACCATTTGGAGGCATTTAATGTTCGAGCAAAAACGGCTGATTTTCGACAAAAGAGATAACACCCCCCCCCATTACGTCATGCTTCAGAAATGTGGAAAATGGTCCGTTTTCAAATGTTTTATTTTTGAACGTCAGTTCACATTTGTAGGTGGATCATCAGTGTTAGAGCTAAAATTAGCATGTTTAAAGTGATTTTCATGCTTCCAGGGGCCCAAAACACAAGATTTATGGAATGGTTAAAAGTGCATGAAAATGGCCAATTTACTCACTCTGAGTTCTCAAAAAGGGTTTCTTCACCCCGGGAAGTTAATTAAATACCATTTGGAGGCATTTAATGTTAGAGCAAAAACGGCTGATTTTCGACAAAAGAGATAACACCCCCCCATTACGTCATGCTTCAGAAATGTGGAAAATGGTCCGTTTTCAAATGTTTCATTTTTGAACGTCAGTTCACATTTGTAGGTGGATCATCAGTGTTAGAGCTAAAATTAGCATGTTTAAAGTGATTTTCATGCTTCCAGGGGCTCGGGAAGTGAAATAAATACCATTTGGAGGCATTTAATGTTCGAGCAAAAACGGCTGATTTTCGACAAAAGAGATAACACCCCCCCATTACGTCATGCTTCAGAAATGTGGAAAATGGTCCGTTTTCAAATGTTTTATTTTTGAACGTCAGTTCACATTTGTAGGTGGATCATCAGTGTTAGAGCTAAAATTAGCATGTTTAAAGTGATTTTCATGCTTCCAGGGTCCCAAAACACAAGATTTATGGAATGGTTAAAAGTGCATGAAAATGGCCAATTTACTCACTCTGAGTTCTCAAAAAGGGTTTCTTCACCCCGGGAAGTTAATTAAATACCATTTGGAGGCATTTAATGTTAGAGCAAAAACGGCTGATTTTCGACAAAAGAGATAACACCCCCCCATTACGTCATGCTTCAGAAATGTGGAAAATGGTCCGTTTTCAAATGTTTCATTTTTGAGCGTCAGTTCACATTTGTAGGTGGATCATCAGTGTTAGAGCTAAAATTAGCATGTTTAAAGTGATTTTCATGCTTCCAGGGGCTCGGGAAGTGAAATAAATACCATTTGGAGGCATTTAATGTTCGAGCAAAAAAGGCTGATTTTCCACAAAAGAGATAACACCCCCCCATTACGTCATGCTTCAGAAATGTGGAAAATGGTCCGGTTTCAAATGTTTTATTTTTGAACGTCAGTTCACATTTGTAGGTGGATCATCAGTGTTAGAGCTAAAATTAGCATGTTTAAAGTGATTTTCATGCTTCCAGGGGCCCAAAACACAAGATTTATGGAATGGTTAAAAGTGCATGAAAATGGCCAATTTACTCACTCTGAGTTCTCAAAAAGGGTTTCTTCACCCCGGGAAGTTAATTAAATACCATTTGGAGGCATTTAATGTTCGAGCAAAAACGGCTGATTTTCGACAAAAGAGATAACACCCCCCCATTACGTCATGCTTCAGAAATGTGGAAAATGGTCCGTTTTCAAATGTTTTATTTTTGAACGTCAGTTCACATTTGTAGGTGGATCATCAGTGTTAGAGCTAAAATTAGCATGTTTAAAGTGATTTTCATGCTTCCAGGGGCCCAAAACACAAGATTTATGGAATGGTTAAAAGTGCATGAAAATGGCCAATTTACTCACTCTGAGTTCTCAAAAAGGGTTTCTTCACCCCGGGAAGTTAATTAAATACCATTTGGAGGCATTTAATGTTCGAGCAAAAACGGCTGATTTTCGACAAAAGAGATAACACCCCCCCATTACGTCATGCTTCAGAAATGTGGAAAATGGTCCGTTTTCAAATGTTTTATTTTTGAACGTCAGTTCACATTTGTAGGTGGATCATCAGTGTTAGAGCTAAAATTAGCATGTTTAAAGTGATTTTCATGCTTCCAGGGGCCCAAAACACAAGATTTATGGAATGGTTAAAAGTGCATGAAAATGGCCAATTTACTCACTCTGAGTTCTCAAAAAGGGTTTCTTCACCCCGGGAAGTTAATTAAATACCATTTGGAGGATTTTAATGTTCGAGCAAAAACGGCTGATTTTCGACGAAAGAGCTAACACCCCCCCATTACGTCATGCTTTAGAAATGTGGAAAATGGTCCGTTTTCAAATGTTTTATTTTTGAACGTCAGTTCACATTTGTAGGTGGATCATCAGTGTTAGAGCTAAAATTAGCATGTTTAAAGTGATTTTCATGCTTCCAGGGGCCCAAAACACAAGATTTATGGAATGGTTAAAAGTTCATGAAAATGGCCAATTTACTCACTCTGAGTTCTCAAAAAGGGTTTCTTCACCCCGGGAAGTTAATTAAATACCATTTGGAGGCATTTAATGTTAGAGCAAAAACGGCTGATTTTCGACAAAAGAGATAACACCCCCCCATTACGTCATGCTTCAGAAATGTGGAAAATGGTCCGTTTTCAAATGTTTTATTTTTGAACGTCAGTTCACATTTGTAGGTGGATCATCAGTGTTAGAGCTAAAATTAGCATGTTTAAAGTGATTTTCATGCTTCCAGGGGCTCGGGAAGTTAATTAAATACCCTTTGGAGGCATTTAATGTTCGAGCAAAAACGGCTGATTTTCGACAAAAGAGATAACACCCCCCCATTACGTCATGCTTCAGAAATGTGGAAAATGGTCCGTTTTCAAATGTTTTATTTTTGAACGTCAGTTCACATTTGTAGGTGGATCATCAGTGTTAGAGCTAAAATTAGCATGTTTAAAGTGATTTTCATGCTTCCAGGGGCTCGGGAAGTGAAATAAATACCATTTGGAGGCATTTAATGTTAGAGCAAAAACGGCTGATTTTCCACAAAAGAGATAACACCCCCCCATTACGTCATGCTTCAGAAATGTGGAAAATGGTCCGTTTTCAAATGTTTTATTTTTGAACGTCAGTTCACATTTGTAGGTGGATCATCAGTGTTAGAGCTAAAATTAGCATGTTTAAAGTGATTTTCATGCTTCTTGGGGCCCAAAACACAAGATTTATGGAATGGTTAAAAGTGCATGAAAATGGCCAATTTACTCACTCTGAGTTCTCAAAAAGGGTTTTTTCACCCCGGGAAGTTAATTAAATACCATTTGGAGGCATTTAATGTTCGAGCAAAAACGGCTGATTTTCGACAAAAGAGATAACACCCCCCCATTACGTCATGCTTCAGAAATGTGGAAAATGGTCCGTTTTCAAATGTTTTATTTTTGAACGTCAGTTCACATTTGTAGGTGGATCATCAGTGTTAGAGCTAAAAATAGCATGTTTAAAGTGATTTTCATGCTTCCAGGGGCCCAAAACACAAGATTTATGGAATGGTTAAAAGTGCATGAAAATGGCCAATTTACTCACTCTGAGTTCTCAAAAAGGGTTTCTTCACCCCGGGAAGTTAATTAAATACCATTTGGAGGATTTTAATGTTCGAGCAAAAACGGCTGATTTTCGATGAAAGAGCTAACACCCCCCCATTACGTCATGCTTTAGAAATGTGGAAAATGGTCCGTTTTCAAATGTTTTATTTTTGAACGTCAGTTCACATTTGTAGGTGGATCATCAGTGTTAGGGCTAAAATTAGCATGTTTAAAGTGATTTTCATGCTTCCAGGGGCCCAAAACACAAGATTTATGGAATGGTTAAAAGTGCATGAAAATGGCCAATTTACTCACTCTGAGTTCTCAAAAAGGGTTTCTTCACCCCGGGAAGTTAATTAAATACCATTTGGAGGCATTTAATGTTAGAGCAAAAACGGCTGATTTTCGACAAAAGAGATAACACCCCCCCATTACGTCATGCTTCAGAAATGTGGAAAATGGTCCGTTTTCAAATGTTTTATTTTTGAACGTCAGTTCACATTTGTAGGTGGATCATCAGTGTTAGAGCTAAAATTAGCATGTTTAAAGTGATTTTCATGCTTCCAGGGGCTCGGGAAGTGAAATAAATACCATTTGGAGGCATTTAATGTTAGAGCAAAAACGGCTGATTTTCCACAAAAGAGATAACACCCCCCATTACGTCATGCTTCAGAAATGTGGAAAATGGTCCGTTTTCAAATGTTTTATTTTTGAACGTCAGTTCACATTTGTAGGTGGATCATCAGTGTTAGAGCTAAAATTAGCATGTTTAAAGTGATTTTCATGCTTCCAGGGGCCCAAAACACAAGATTTATGGAATGGTTAAAAGTGCATGAAAATGGCCAATTTACTCACTCTGAGTTCTCAAAAAGGGTTTCTTCACCCCGGGAAGTTAATTAAATACCATTTGGAGGCATTTAATGTTAGAGCAAAAACGGCTGATTTTCGACAAAAGAGATAACACCCCCCATTACGTCATGCTTCAGAAATGTGGAAAATGGTCGGTTTTCAAAAGTTTCATTTTTGAACGTCAGTTCACATTTGTAGGTGGATCATCAGTGTTAGAGCTAAAATTAGCATGTTTAAAGTGATTTTCATGCTTCCAGGGGCTCGGGAAGTGAAATAAATACCATTTGGAGGCATTTAATGTTCGAGCAAAAACGGCTGATTTTCGACAAAAGAGATAACACCCCCCCATTACGTCATGCTTCAGAAATGTGGAAAATGGTCCGTTTTCAAATGTTTTATTTTTGAACGTCAGTTCACATTTGTAGGTGGATCATCAGTGTTAGAGCTAAAATTAGCATGTTTAAAGTGATTTTCATGCTTCCAGGGTCCCAAAACACAAGATTTATGGAATGGTTAAAAGTGCATGAAAATGGCCAATTTACTCACTCTGAGTTCTCAAAAAGGGTTTCTTCACCCCGGGAAGTTAATTAAATACCATTTGGAGGCATTTAATGTTAGAGCAAAAACGGCTGATTTTCGACAAAAGAGATAACACCCCCCCATTACGTCATGCTTCAGAAATGTGGAAAATGGTCCGTATTCAAATGTTTCATTTTTGAGCGTCAGTTCACATTTGTAGGTGGATCATCAGTGTTAGAGCTAAAATTAGCATGTTTAAAGTGATTTTCATGCTTCCAGGGGCTCGGGAAGTTAATTAAATACCATTTGGAGGCATTTAATGTTCGAGCAAAAACGGCTGATTTTCGACAAAAGAGATAACACCCCCCCATTACGTCATGCTTCAGAAATGTGGAAAATGGTCCGTTTTCAAATGATTTATTTTTGAACGTCAGTTCACATTTGTAGGTGGATCATCAGTGTTAGAGCTAAAATTAGCATGTTTAAAGTGATTTTCATGCTTCCAGGGGCCCAAAACACAAGATTTATGGAATGGTTAAAAGTGCATGAAAATGGCCAATTTACTCACTCTGAGTTCTCAAAAAGGGTTTCTTCACCCCGGGAAGTTAATGAAATACCATTTGGAGGCATTTAATGTTCGAGCAAAAACGGCTGATTTTCGACAAAAGAGATAACACCCCCCCATTACGTCATGCTTCAGAAATGTGGAAAATGGTCCGTTTTCAAATGTTTTATTTTTGAACGTCAGTTCACATTTGTAGGTGGATCATCAGTGTTAGAGCTAAAATTAGCATGTTTAAAGTGATTTTCATGCTTCCAGGGGCCCAAAACACAAGATTTATGGAATGGTTAAAAGTGCATGAAAAATGGCCAATTTACTCACTCTGAGTTCTCAAAAAGGGTTTCTTCACCCCGGGAAGTTAATTAAATACCATTTGGAGGATTTTAATGTTCGAGCAAAAACGGCTGATTTTCGACGAAAGAGCTAACGCCCCCCCATTACGTCATGCTTTAGAAATGTGGAAAATGGTCCGTTTTCAAATGTTTTATTTTTGAACGTCAGTTCACATTTGTAGGTGGATCATCAGTGTTAGAGCTAAAATTAGCATGTTTAAAGTGATTTTCATGCTTCCAGGGGCCCAAAACACAAGATTTATGGAATGGTTAAAAGTGCATGAAAATGGCCAATTTACTCACTCTGAGTTCTCAAAAAGGGTTTCTTCACCCCGGGAAGTTAATTAAATACCATTTGGAGGCATTTAATGTTAGAGCAAAAACGGCTGATTTTGGACAAAAGAGATAACACCCCCCCATTACGTCATGCTTCAGAAATGTGGAAAATGGTCCGTTTTCAAATGTTTTATTTTTGAACGTCAGTTCACATTTGTAGGTGGATCATCAGTGTTAGAGCTAAAATTAGCATGTTTAAAGTGATTTTCATGCTTCCAGGGGCTCGGGAAGTTAATTAAATACCCTTTGGAGGCATTTAATGTTCGAGCAAAAACGGCTGATTTTCGACAAAAGAGATAACACCCCCCCATTACGTCATGCTTCAGAAATGTGGAAAATGGTCCGTTTTCAAATGTTTTATTTTTGAACGTCAGTTCACATTTGTAGGTGGATCATCAGTGTTAGAGCTAAAATTAGCATGTTTAAAGTGATTTTCATGCTTCCAGGGGCTCGGGAAGTGAAATAAATACCATTTGGAGGCATTTAATGTTAGAGCAAAAACGGCTGATTTTCCACAAAAGAGATAACACCCCCCCATTACGTCATGCTTCAGAAATGTGGAAAATGGTCCGTTTTCAAATGTTTTATTTTTGAACGTCAGTTCACATTTGTAGGTGGATCATCAGTGTTAGAGCTAAAATTAGCATGTTTAAAGTGATTTTCATGCTTCCAGGGGCCCAAAACACAAGATTTATGGAATGGTTAAAAGTGCATGAAAATGGCCAATTTACTCACTCTGAGTTCTCAAAAAGGGTTTCTTCACCCCGGGAAGTTAATTAAATACCATTTGGAGGCATTTAATGTTCGAGCAAAAACGGCTGATTTTCGACAAAAGAGATAACACCCCCCCCATTACGTCATGCTTCAGAAATGTGGAAAATGGTCCGTTTTCAAATGTTTTATTTTTGAACGTCAGTTCACATTTGTAGGTGGATCATCAGTGTTAGAGCTAAAATTAGCATGTTTAAAGTGATTTTCATGCTTCCAGGGGCCCAAAACACAAGATTTATGGAATGGTTAAAAGTGCATGAAAATGGCCAATTTACTCACTCTGAGTTCTCAAAAAGGGTTTCTTCACCCCGGGAAGTAAATTAAATACCATTTGGAGGCATTTAATGTTAGAGCAAAAACGGCTGATTTTGGACAAAAGAGATAACACCCCCCCATTACGTCATGCTTCAGAAATGTGGAAAATGGTCCGTTTTCAAATGTTTTATTTTTGAACGTCAGTTCACATTTGTAGGTGGATCATCAGTGTTAGAGCTAAAATTAGCATGTTTAAAGTGATTTTCATGCTTCCAGGGGCTCGGGAAGTTAATTAAATACCATTTGGAGGCATTTAATGTTCGAGCAAAAACGGCTGATTTTCGACAAAAGAGATAACACCCCCCCATTACGTCATGCTTCAGAAATGTGGAAAATGGTCCGTTTTCAAATGTTTTATTTTTGAACGTCAGTTCACATTTGTAGGTGGATCATCAGTGTTAGAGCTAAAATTAGCATGTTTAAAGTGATTTTCATGCTTCCAGGGGCTCGGGAAGTGAAATAAATACCATTTGGAGGCATTTAATGTTAGAGCAAAAACGGCTGATTTTCCACAAAAGAGATAACACCCCCCCATTACGTCATGCTTCAGAAATGTGGAAAATGGTCCGTTTTCAAATGTTTTATTTTTGAACGTCAGTTCACATTTGTAGGTGGATCATCAGTGTTAGAGCTAAAATTAGCATGTTTAAAGTGATTTTCATGCTTCCAGGGGCCCAAAACACAAGATTTATGGAATGGTTAAAAGTGCATGAAAATGGCCAATTTACTCACTCTGAGTTCTCAAAAAGGGTTTCTTCACCCCGGGAAGTTAATTAAATACCATTTGGAGGCATTTAATGTTAGAGCAAAAACGGCTGATTTTCGACAAAAGAGATAACACCCCCCCATTACGTCATGCTTCAGAAATGTGGAAAATGGTCCGTTTTCAAATGTTTCATTTTTGAACGTCAGTTCACATTTGTAGGTGGATCATCAGTGGTAGAGCTAAAATTAGCATGTTTAAAGTGATTTTCATGCTTCCAGGGGCTCGGGAAGTGAAATAAATACCATTTGGAGGCATTTAATGTTCGAGCAAAAACGGCTGATTTTCGACAAAAGAGATAACACCCCCCCATTACGTCATGCTTCAGAAATGTGGAAAATGGTCCGTTTTCAAATGTTTTATTTTTGAACGTCAGTTCACATTTGTAGGTGGATCATCAGTGTTAGAGCTAAAATTAGCATGTTTAAAGTGATTTTCATGCTTCCAGGGTCCCAAAACACAAGATTTATGGAATGGTTAAAAGTGCATGAAAATGGCCAATTTACTCACTCTGAGTTCTCAAAAAGGGTTTCTTCACCCCGGGAAGTTAATTAAATACCATTTGGAGGCATTTAATGTTAGAGCAAAAACGGCTGATTTTCGACAAAAGAGATAACACCCCCCCATTACGTCATGCTTCAGAAATGTGGAAAATGGTCCGTATTCAAATGTTTCATTTTTGAGCGTCAGTTCACATTTGTAGGTGGATCATCAGTGTTAGAGCTAAAATTAGCATGTTTAAAGTGATTTTCATGCTTCCAGGGGCTCGGGAAGTTAATTAAATACCATTTGGAGGCATTTAATGTTCGAGCAAAAACGGCTGATTTTCGACAAAAGAGATAACACCCCCCCATTACGTCATGCTTCAGAAATGTGGAAAATGGTCCGTTTTCAAATGATTTATTTTTGAACGTCAGTTCACATTTGTAGGTGGATCATCAGTGTTAGAGCTAAAATTAGCATGTTTAAAGTGATTTTCATGCTTCCAGGGGCCCAAAACACAAGATTTATGGAATGGTTAAAAGTGCATGAAAATGGCCAATTTACTCACTCTGAGTTCTCAAAAAGGGTTTCTTCACCCCGGGAAGTTAATGAAATACCATTTGGAGGCATTTAATGTTCGAGCAAAAACGGCTGATTTTCGACAAAAGAGATAACACCCCCCCATTACGTCATGCTTCAGAAATGTGGAAAATGGTCCGTTTTCAAATGTTTTATTTTTGAACGTCAGTTCACATTTGTAGGTGGATCATCAGTGTTAGAGCTAAAATTAGCATGTTTAAAGTGATTTTCATGCTTCCAGGGGCCCAAAACACAAGATTTATGGAATGGTTAAAAGTGCATGAAAAATGGCCAATTTACTCACTCTGAGTTCTCAAAAAGGGTTTCTTCACCCCGGGAAGTTAATTAAATACCATTTGGAGGATTTTAATGTTCGAGCAAAAACGGCTGATTTTCGACGAAAGAGCTAACGCCCCCCCATTACGTCATGCTTTAGAAATGTGGAAAATGGTCCGTTTTCAAATGTTTTATTTTTGAACGTCAGTTCACATTTGTAGGTGGATCATCAGTGTTAGAGCTAAAATTAGCATGTTTAAAGTGATTTTCATGCTTCCAGGGGCCCAAAACACAAGATTTATGGAATGGTTAAAAGTGCATGAAAATGGCCAATTTACTCACTCTGAGTTCTCAAAAAGGGTTTCTTCACCCCGGGAAGTTAATTAAATACCATTTGGAGGCATTTAATGTTAGAGCAAAAACGGCTGATTTTGGACAAAAGAGATAACACCCCCCCATTACGTCATGCTTCAGAAATGTGGAAAATGGTCCGTTTTCAAATGTTTTATTTTTGAACGTCAGTTCACATTTGTAGGTGGATCATCAGTGTTAGAGCTAAAATTAGCATGTTTAAAGTGATTTTCATGCTTCCAGGGGCTCGGGAAGTTAATTAAATACCCTTTGGAGGCATTTAATGTTCGAGCAAAAACGGCTGATTTTCGACAAAAGAGATAACACCCCCCCATTACGTCATGCTTCAGAAATGTGGAAAATGGTCCGTTTTCAAATGTTTTATTTTTGAACGTCAGTTCACATTTGTAGGTGGATCATCAGTGTTAGAGCTAAAATTAGCATGTTTAAAGTGATTTTCATGCTTCCAGGGGCTCGGGAAGTGAAATAAATACCATTTGGAGGCATTTAATGTTAGAGCAAAAACGGCTGATTTTCCACAAAAGAGATAACACCCCCCCCATTACGTCATGCTTCAGAAATGTGGAAAATGGTCCGTTTTCAAATGTTTTATTTTTGAACGTCAGTTCACATTTGTAGGTGGATCACCAGTGTTAGAGCTAAAATTAGCATGTTTAAAGTGATTTTCATGCTTCCAGGGGCCCAAAACACAAGATTTATGGAATGGTTAAAAGTGTATGAAAATGGCCAATTTACTCACTCTGAGTTCTCAAAAAGGGTTTCTTCACCCCGGGAAGTTAATTAAATACCATTTGGAGGCATTTAATGTTCGAGCAAAAACGGCTGATTTTCGACAAAAGAGATAACACCCCCCCCATTACGTCATGCTTCAGAAATGTGGAAAATGGTCCGTTTTCAAATGTTTTATTTTTGAACGTCAGTTCACATTTGTAGGTGGATCATCAGTGTTAGAGCTAAAATTAGCATGTTTAAAGTGATTTTCATGCTTCCAGGGGCCCAAAACACAAGATTTATGGAATGGTTAAAAGTGCATGAAAATGGCCAATTTACTCACTCTGAGTTCTCAAAAAGGGTTTCTTCACCCCGGGAAGTTAATTAAATACCATTTGGAGGCATTTAATGTTAGAGCAAAAACGGCTGATTTTGGACAAAAGAGATAACACCCCCCCATTACGTCATGCTTCAGAAATGTGGAAAATGGTCCGTTTTCAAATGTTTTATTTTTGAACGTCAGTTCACATTTGTAGGTGGATCATCAGTGTTAGAGCTAAAATTAGCATGTTTAAAGTGATTTTCATGCTTCCAGGGGCTCGGGAAGTTAATTAAATACCATTTGGAGGCATTTAATGTTCGAGCAAAAACGGCTGATTTTCGACAAAAGAGATAACACCCCCCCATTACGTCATGCTTCAGAAATGTGGAAAATGGTCCGTTTTCAAATGTTTTATTTTTGAACGTCAGTTCACATTTGTAGGTGGATCATCAGTGTTAGAGCTAAAATTAGCATGTTTAAAGTGATTTTCATGCTTCCAGGGGCTCGGGAAGTGAAATAAATACCATTTGGAGGCATTTAATGTTAGAGCAAAAACGGCTGATTTTCCACAAAAGAGATAACACCCCCCCATTACGTCATGCTTCAGAAATGTGGAAAATGGTCCGTTTTCAAATGTTTTATTTTTGAACGTCAGTTCACATTTGTAGGTGGATCATCAGTGTTAGAGCTAAAATTAGCATGTTTAAAGTGATTTTCATGCTTCCAGGGGCCCAAAACACAAGATTTATGGAATGGTTAAAAGTGCATGAAAATGGCCAATTTACTCACTCTGAGTTCTCAAAAAGGGTTTCTTCACCCCGGGAAGTTAATTAAATACCATTTGGAGGCATTTAATGTTAGAGCAAAAACGGCTGATTTTCGACAAAAGAGATAACACCCCCCCATTACGTCATGCTTCAGAAATGTGGAAAATGGTCCGTTTTCAAATGTTTCATTTTTGAACGTCAGTTCACATTTGTAGGTGGATCATCAGTGGTAGAGCTAAAATTAGCATGTTTAAAGTGATTTTCATGCTTCCAGGGGCTCGGGAAGTGAAATAAATACCATTTGGAGGCATTTAATGTTCGAGCAAAAACGGCTGATTTTCGACAAAAGAGATAACACCCCCCCATTACGTCATGCTTCAGAAATGTGGAAAATGGTCCGTTTTCAAATGTTTTATTTTTGAACGTCAGTTCACATTTGTAGGTGGATCATCAGTGTTAGAGCTAAAATTAGCATGTTTAAAGTGATTTTCATGCTTCCAGGGTCCCAAAACACAAGATTTATGGAATGGTTAAAAGTGCATGAAAATGGCCAATTTACTCACTCTGAGTTCTCAAAAAGGGTTTCTTCACCCCGGGAAGTTAATTAAATACCATTTGGAGGCATTTAATGTTAGAGCAAAAACGGCTGATTTTCGACAAAAGAGATAACACCCCCCCATTACGTCATGCTTCAGAAATGTGGAAAATGGTCCGTTTTCAAATGTTTCATTTTTGAGCGTCAGTTCACATTTGTAGGTGGATCATCAGTGTTAGAGCTAAAATTAGCATGTTTAAAGTGATTTTCATGCTTCCAGGGGCTCGGGAAGTGAAATAAATACCATTTGGAGGCATTTAATGTTCGAGCAAAAAAGGCTGATTTTCCACAAAAGAGATAACACCCCCCCATTACGTCATGCTTCAGAAATGTGGAAAATGGTCCGGTTTCAAATGTTTTATTTTTGAACGTCAGTTCACATTTGTAGGTGGATCATCAGTGTTAGAGCTAAAATTTGCATGTTTAAAGTGATTTTCATGCTTCCAGGGGCCCAAAACACAAGATTTATGGAATGGTTAAAAGTGCATGAAAATGGCCAATTTACTCACTCTGAGATCTCAAAAAGGGTTTCTTCACCCGGGAAGTTAATTAAATACCATTTAGAGGCATTTAATGTTAGAGCAAAAACGGCTGATTTTCGACAAAAGAGATAACACCCCCCATTACGTCATGCTTCAGAAATGTGGAAAATGGTCCGTTTTCAAATGTTTTATTTTTGAACGTCAGTTCACATTTGTAGGTGGATCATCAGTGTTAGAGCTAAAATTAGCATGTTTAAAGTGATTTTCATGCTTCCAGGGGCCCAAAACACAAGATTTATGGAATGGTTAAAAGTGCATGAAAATGGCCAATTTACTCACTCTGAGTTCTCAAAAAGGGTTTCTTCACCCCGGGAAGTTAATTAAATACCATTTGGAGGCATTTAATGTTCGAGCAAAAACGGCTGATTTTCGACAAAAGAGATAACACCCCCCCATTACGTCATGCTTCAGAAATGTGGAAAATGGTCTGTTTTCAAATGTTTTATTTTTGAACGTCAGTTCACATTTGTAGGTGGATCATCAGTGTTAGAGCTAAAATTAGCATGTTTAAAGTGATTTTCATGCTTCCAGGGGCCCAAAACACAAGATTTATGGAATGGTTAAAAGTGCATGAAAATGGCCAATTTACTCACTCTGAGTTCTCAAAAAGGGTTTCTTCACCCCGGGAAGTTAATTAAATACCATTTGGAGGCATTTAATGTTCGAGCAAAAACGGCTGATTTTCGACAAAAGAGATAACACCCCCCCCATTACGTCATGCTTCAGAAATGTGGAAAATGGTCCGTTTTCAAATGTTTTATTTTTGAACGTCAGTTCACATTTGTAGGTGGATCATCAGTGTTAGAGCTAAAATTAGCATGTTTAAAGTGATTTTCATGCTTCCAGGGGCCCAAAACACAAGATTTATGGAATGGTTAAAAGTGCATGAAAATGGCCAATTTACTCACTCTGAGTTCTCAAAAAGGGTTTCTTCACCCCGGGAAGTTAATTAAATACCATTTGGAGGCATTTAATGTTCGAGCAAAAACGGCTGATTTTCGACAAAAGAGATAACACCCCCCCATTACGTCATGCTTCAGAAATGTGGAAAATGGTCCGTTTTCAAATGTTTTATTTTTGAACGTCAGTTCACATTTGTAGGTGGATCATCAGTGTTAGAGCTAAAATTAGCATGTTTAAAGTGATTTTCATGCTTCCAGGGGCCCAAAACACAAGATTTATGGAATGGTTAAAAGTGCATGAAAATGGCCAATTTACTCACTCTGAGTTCTCAAAAAGGGTTTCTTCACCCCGGGAAGTTAATTAAATACCATTTGGAGGATTTTAATGTTCGAGCAAAAACGGCTGATTTTCGACGAAAGAGCTAACACCCCCCCATTACGTCATGCTTTAGAAATGTGGAAAATGGTCCGTTTTCAAATGTTTTATTTTTGAACCTCAGTTCACATTTGTAGGTGGATCATCAGTGTTAGAGCTAAAATTAGCATGTTTAAAGTGATTTTCATGCTTCCAGGGGCCCAAAACACAAGATTTATGGAATGGTTAAAAGTGCATGAAAATGGCCAATTTACTCACTCTGAGTTCTCAAAAAGGGTTTCTTCACCCCGGGAAGTTAATTAAATACCATTTGGAGGCATTTAATGTTAGAGCAAAAACGGCTGATTTTCGACAAAAGAGATAACACCCCCCCCATTACGTCATGCTTCAGAAATGTGGAAGATGGTCCGTTTTCAAATGTTTTATTTTTGAACGTCAGTTCACATTTGTAGGTGGATCATCAGTGTTAGAGCTAAAATTAGCATGTTTAAAGTGATTTTCATGCTTCCAGGGGCTCGGGAAGTTAATTAAATACCCTTTGGAGGCATTTAATGTTCGAGCAAAAACGGCTGATTTTCGACAAAAGAGATAACACCCCCCCATTACGTCATGCTTCAGAAATGTGGAAAATGGTCCGTTTTCAAATGTTTTATTTTTGAACGTCAGTTCACATTTGTAGGTGGATCATCAGTGTTAGAGCTAAAATTAGCATGTTTAAAGTGATTTTCATGCTTCCAGGGGCTCGGGAAGTGAAATAAATACCATTTGGAGGCATTTAATGTTAGAGCAAAAACGGCTGATTTTCCACAAAAGAGATAACACCCCCCCATTACGTCATGCTTCAGAAATGTGGAAAATGGTCCGTTTTCAAATGTTTTATTTTTGAACGTCAGTTCACATTTGTAGGTGGATCATCAGTGTTAGAGCTAAAATTAGCATGTTTAAAGTGATTTTCATGCTTCTTGGGGCCCAAAACACAAGATTTATGGAATGGTTAAAAGTGCATGAAAATGGCCAATTTACTCACTCTGAGTTCTCAAAAAGGGTTTCTTCACCCCGGGAAGTTAATTAAATACCATTTGGAGGCATTTAATGTTCGAGCAAAAACGGCTGATTTTCGACAAAAGAGATAACACCCCCCCATTACGTCATGCTTCAGAAATGTGGAAAATGGTCCGTTTTCAAATGTTTTATTTTTGAACGTCAGTTCACATTTGTAGGTGGATCATCAGTGTTAGAGCTAAAATTAGCATGTTTAAAGTGATTTTCATGCTTCCAGGGGCCCAAAACACAAGATTTATGGAATGGTTAAAAGTGCATGAAAATGGCCAATTTACTCACTCTGAGTTCTCAAAAAGGGTTTCTTCACCCCGGGAAGTTAATTAAATACCATTTGGAGGCATTTAATGTTAGAGCAAAAACGGCTGATTTTGGACAAAAGAGATAACACCCCCCCATTACGTCATGCTTCAGAAATGTGGAAAATGGTCCGTTTTCAAATGTTTTATTTTTGAACGTCAGTTCACATTTGTAGGTGGATCATCAGTGTTAGAGCTAAAATTAGCATGTTTAAAGTGATTTTCATGCTTCCAGGGGCTCGGGAAGTTAATTAAATACCATTTGGAGGCATTTAATGTTCGAGCAAAAACGGCTGATTTTCGACAAAAGAGATAACACCCCCCATTACGTCATGCTTCAGAAATGTGGAAAATGGTCCGTTTTCAAATGTTTTATTTTTGAACGTCAGTTCACATTTGTAGGTGGATCATCAGTGTTAGAGCTAAAATTAGCATGTTTAAAGTGATTTTCATGCTTCCAGGGGCTCGGGAAGTGAAATAAATACCATTTGGAGGCATTTAATGTTAGAGCAAAAACGGCTGATTTTCCACAAAAGAGATAACACCCCCCCATTACGTCATGCTTCAGAAATGTGGAAAATGGTCCGTTTTCAAATGTTTTATTTTTGAACGTCAGTTCACATTTGTAGGTGGATCATCAGTGTTAGAGCTAAAATTAGCATGTTTAAAGTGATTTTCATGCTTCCAGGGGCCCAAAACACAAGATTTATGGAATGGTTAAAAGTGCATGAAAATGGCCAATTTACTCACTCTGAGTTCTCAAAAAGGGTTTCTTCACCCCGGGAAGTTAATTAAATACCATTTGGAGGCATTTAATGTTAGAGCAAAAACGGCTGATTTTCGACAAAAGAGATAACACCCCCCCATTACGTCATGCTTCAGAAATGTGGAAAATGGTCCGTTTTCAAATGTTTCATTTTTGAACGTCAGTTCACATTTGTAGGTGGATCATCAGTGGTAGAGCTAAAATTAGCATGTTTAAAGTGATTTTCATGCTTCCAGGGGCTCGGGAAGTGAAATAAATACCATTTGGAGGCATTTAATGTTCGAGCAAAAACGGCTGATTTTCGACAAAAGAGATAACACCCCCCCATTACGTCATGCTTCAGAAATGTGGAAAATGGTCCGTTTTCAAATGTTTTATTTTTGAACGTCAGTTCACATTTGTAGGTGGATCATCAGTGTTAGAGCTAAAATTAGCATGTTTAAAGTGATTTTCATGCTTCCAGGGTCCCAAAACACAAGATTTATGGAATGGTTAAAAGTGCATGAAAATGGCCAATTTACTCACTCTGAGTTCTCAAAAAGGGTTTCTCCACCCCGGGAAGTTAATTAAATACCATTTGGAGGCATTTAATGTTAGAGCAAAAACGGCTGATTTTCGACAAAAGAGATAACACCCCCCCATTACGTCATGCTTCAGAAATGTGGAAAATGGTCCGTTTTCAAATGTTTCATTTTTGAGCGTCAGTTCACATTTGTAGGTGGATCATCAGTGTTAGAGCTAAAATTAGCATGTTTAAAGTGATTTTCATGCTTCCAGGGGCTCGGGAAGTGAAATAAATACCATTTGGAGGCATTTAATGTTCGAGCAAAAAAGGCTGATTTTCCACAAAAGAGATAACACCCCCCCATTACGTCATGCTTCAGAAATGTGGAAAATGGTCCGGTTTCAAATGTTTTATTTTTGAACGTCAGTTCACATTTGTAGGTGGATCATCAGTGTTAGAGCTAAAATTTGCATGTTTAAAGTGATTTTCATGCTTCCAGGGGCCCAAAACACAAGATTTATGGAATGGTTAAAAGTGCATGAAAATGGCCAATTTACTCACTCTGAGTTCTCAAAAAGGGTTTCTTCACCCGGGAAGTTAATTAAATACCATTTAGAGGCATTTAATGTTAGAGCAAAAACGGCTGATTTTCGACAAAAGAGATAACACCCCCCATTACGTCATGCTTCAGAAATGTGGAAAATGGTCCGTTTTCAAATGTTTTATTTTTGAACGTCAGTTCACATTTGTAGGTGGATCATCAGTGTTAGAGCTAAAATTAGCATGTTTAAAGTGATTTTCATGCTTCCAGGGGCCCAAAACACAAGATTTATGGAATGGTTAAAAGTGCATGAAAATGGCCAATTTACTCACTCTGAGTTCTCAAAAAGGGTTTCTTCACCCCGGGAAGTTAATTAAATACCATTTGGAGGCATTTAATGTTAGAGCAAAAACGGCTGATTTTCGACAAAAGAGATAACACCCCCCCATTACGTCATGCTTCAGAAATGTGGAAAATGGTCCGTTTTCAAATGTTTCATTTTTGAACGTCAGTTCACATTTGTAGGTGGATCATCAGTGTTAGAGCTAAAATTAGCATGTTTAAAGTGATTTTCATGCTTCCAGGGGCTCGGGAAGTTAATTAAATACCATTTGGAGGCATTTAATGTTCGAGCAAAAACGGCTGATTTTCGACAAAAGAGATAACACCCCCCCATTACGTCATGCTTCAGAAATGTGGAAAATGGTCCGTTTTCAAATGTTTTATTTTTGAACGTCAGTTCACATTTGTAGGTGGATCATCAGTGTTAGAGCTAAAATTAGCATGTTTAAAGTGATTTTCATGCTTCCAGGGGCCCAAAACACAAGATTTATGGAATGGTTAAAAGTGCATGAAAATGGCCAATTTACTCACTCTGAGTTCTCAAAAAGGGTTTCTTCACCCCGGGAAGTTAATTAAATACCATTTGGAGGCATTTAATGTTCGAGCAAAAACGGCTGATTTTCGACAAAAGAGATAACACCCCCCCCATTACGTCATGCTTCAGAAATGTGGAAAATGGTCCGTTTTCAAATGTTTTATTTTTGAACGTCAGTTCACATTTGTAGGTGGATCATCAGTGTTAGAGCTAAAATTAGCATGTTTAAAGTGATTTTCATGCTTCCAGGGGCCCAAAACACAAGATTTATGGAATGGTTAAAAGTGCATGAAAATGGCCAATTTACTCACTCTGAGTTCTCAAAAAGGGTTTCTTCACCCCGGGAAGTTAATTAAATACCATTTGGAGGCATTTAATGTTCGAGCAAAAACGGCTGATTTTCGACAAAAGAGATAACACCCCCCCATTACGTCATGCTTCAGAAATGTGGAAAATGGTCCGTTTTCAAATGTTTTATTTTTGAACGTCAGTTCACATTTGTAGGTGGATCATCAGTGTTAGAGCTAAAATTAGCATGTTTAAAGTGATTTTCATGCTTCCAGGGGCCCAAAACACAAGATTTATGGAATGGTTAAAAGTGCATGAAAATGGCCAATTTACTCACTCTGAGTTCTCAAAAAGGGTTTCTTCACCCCGGGAAGTTAATTAAATACCATTTGGAGGATTTTAATGTTCGAGCAAAAACGGCTGATTTTCGACGAAAGAGCTAACACCCCCCCATTACGTCATGCTTTAGAAATGTGGAAAATGGTCCGTTTTCAAATGTTTTATTTTTGAACGTCAGTTCACATTTGTAGGTGGATCATCAGTGTTAGAGCTAAAATTAGCATGTTTAAAGTGATTTTCATGCTTCCAGGGGCCCAAAACACAAGATTTATGGAATGGTTAAAAGTGCATGAAAATGGCCAATTTACTCACTCTGAGTTCTCAAAAAGGGTTTCTTCACCCCGGGAAGTTAATTAAATACCATTTGGAGGCATTTAATGTTAGAGCAAAAACAGCTGATTTTCGACAAAAGAGATAACACCCCCCCCATTACGTCATGCTTCAGAAATGTGGAAGATGGTCCGTTTTCAAATGTTTTATTTTTGAACGTCAGTTCACATTTGTAGGTGGATCATCAGTGTTAGAGCTAACATTAGCATGTTTAAAGTGATTTTCATGCTTCCAGGGGCTCGGGAAGTTAATTAAATACCCTTTGGAGGCATTTAATGTTCGAGCAAAAACGGCTGATTTTCGACAAAAGAGATAACACCCCCCCATTACGTCATGCTTCAGAAATGTGGAAAATGGTCCGTTTTCAAATGTTTTATTTTTGAACGTCAGTTCACATTTGTAGGTGGATCATCAGTGTTAGAGCTAAAATTAGCATGTTTAAAGTGATTTTCATGCTTCCAGGGGCTCGGGAAATGAAATAAATACCATTTGGAGGCATTTAATGTTAGAGCAAAAACGGCTGATTTTCCACAAAAGAGATAACACCCCCCCATTACGTCATGCTTCAGAAATGTGGAAAATGGTCCGTTTTCAAATGTTTTATTTTTGAACGTCAGTTCACATTTGTAGGTGGATCATCAGTGTTAGAGCTAAAATTAGCATGTTTAAAGTGATTTTCATGCTTCTTGGGGCCCAAAACACAAGATTTATGGAATGGTTAAAAGTGCATGAAAATGGCCAATTTACTCACTCTGAGTTCTCAAAAAGGGTTTCTTCACCCCGGGAAGTTAATTAAATACCATTTGGAGGCATTTAATGTTCGAGCAAAAACGGCTGATTTTCGACAAAAGAGATAACACCCCCCCATTACGTCATGCTTCAGAAATGCGGAAAATGGTCCGTTTTCAAATGTTTTATTTTTGAACGTCAGTTCACATTTGTAGGTGGATCATCAGTGTTAGAGCTAAAATTAGCATGTTTAAAGTGATTTTCATGCTTCCAGGGGCCCAAAACACAAGATTTATGGAATGGTTAAAAGTGCATGAAAATGGCCAATTTACTCACTCTGAGTTCTCAAAAAGGGTTTCTTCACCCCGGGAAGTTAATTAAATACCATTTGGAGGCATTTAATGTTAGAGCAAAAACGGCTGATTTTCGACAAAAGAGATAACACCCCCCCATTACGTCATGCTTCAGAAATGTGGAAAATGGTCCGTTTTCAAATGTTTTATTTTTGAACGTCAGTTCACATTTGTAGGTGGATCATCAGTGTTAGAGCTAAAATTAGCATGTTTAAAGTGATTTTGGAAAGGGGCGACCACTCGGTCCCCCCGAATGTATGGCGGAGTACCTCGATCCCCCCGGGAAGCCATTTTGGGCGGGAGGCGCGTCTCGGCTGGTATGCCCGAAGCGGCGTAGCCGGGGCGCGCTTTTTCCCGCCCTAGAGTGGGCTGGCCTAGACACTGACGCGGCTGGCCACGCCCTCGGGGCAGGCAGGGGCGGGTTTACGCCCGCCCTGAAGACAGATAAAAAGGGACGCAAGACCAGAAGGCATCCTCTTGTTCCTGTGCTCTGAAGCTGCACCTCCTCGCTGCACGTGAGCTCGAGACGGAACGAAGAGCCAATTTTGAGCGTTGTAATCTTTCTTTTGTCTTACAGATACTCTGTCGGAGGAATGCCCAAGAAAGGCGGGAAGAGAATGACGACTGAACAGATGGTTCGGGTCCTCATGAAGGAGATGACTGAGCTGAAGAAGCGGGTGGCGGAGAGAGACGGGGAGGGGGGGCCGGAGCGTCCGTCGGCTGGAGCAGCTCCAGGAGGAAGAGCCAAGAGGCCAAGGAGGGGACCAGCTGGGGGAGACGTCCCGGTTCCCTGTACCCCGCTCGAAGCGCCAACCCCAGTACCGGCGGAGGGGAATCCGATTCCTGTGGTGGTCACCCCGGTGTCCAATGAGGATATGCCGCCCGAGCTGGCAGCACAACTTGCAGCGTGGTTGGGCGACAGTAGTGAGGGCGCCACGGCTGCCGAGGCCCAGGCGCTGATGAAGCAATTGCGAGGGAAACGGGATGCAGCCAAGGTGTCCGCGCCGGCTGCAGTAGTTGACAAGCCACAAGGGACGATGGCGACCGCAGATGCAGCGCCCGGTGCAGGTAAGCGGCCATTGCCGATTGCGAGGGATGAGTCAGCACCCTCTCGTAGAGAAAGGTTGGGACAACATGTGCCTTTGGCAATTAAGGAGAAGATTTGGGCGGGAGAATATGTGAACATCTTCTCGTTGCTTGTTGATCATTATGAGGTGGAGCATGGTAAGGGTCAGAAAGATCTTATGCATCCGAGTGTTTGGCGCGCAAAAATGGCCGCCTTTAACGTGAATGAGAATATTGGCAATTGGGGCAATGCATGGGGAATTTTTACGTCGATCTTGGGGGAACGTAGGCCCGAGTTGCTTTCCGAGTTGCCGACCTATCAGTCACGAATCATGGGGTACTCGACATCATACCAGGGTAACCATTGGTTCTGCTACGATAATCTTTTTAGAAAGGCTAAAGAGCATAATAAAAGCTTAACCTGGGATTGTTATGATTCTTTGACATGGGATAAAATGAAAGAGTCAGGTATGTTAAAAATGCCATTGGTAGGAAGTAATGTTGGCGAATCCTCCCGCCATTATGGGGGGACGCCCTTTCGTTCAGGTACGAGTACGGACGATTACTCGAGACCTGCCGGCAATACAGGTAAAAGGGGTTTCTGCTTCAATTTCAACAGAGGTAAATGTACCAGGCCCCAGGGATCGTGTAAATTTAAACATGAATGTAGTGGGTGCGGGTCGTCCCATCCTGAGTCCACGTGCAGAGCCAAAACGGGTGATAACGGGGGGAGGGGAGGCGCCAAACAGGTCTAACATAGTCCGAGGGGCGCCTTTACCTACCCCGATTGATACCTTGGCGATGATTCCCTGGCTCAGTGAATACCCGGATCGTACTTCTGCTGGGGTGCTGCGGAACGGATTTTCGTATGGTTTCCGCATCCCGGTAGGGGACTTTCGGGGTGTGGAGATGTGTAAAAATCAACTTTCCGTCCTGCAGCATACGACCGTGGTTCAGGATAAGATCCGGAAAGAGGTTACTCGAGGTCGGGTCGCCGGCCCGTTTAGTGTACCCCCGGTACCGAATTTTGTTTGTTCTCCTTTAGGGGTGGTCCCCAAGAAGGACCCGGGTGAGTTCCGACTGATTCATAATTTGTCAGCTCCACGTGGTCTTTCTGTAAACGATGCAATAGATCCAGAAGTATGTTCGGTGCGGTACGCATCCTTCGATGAGGCCGTAGCCATTTTGAATCGCCTGGGGCCCGGGGCGCTGATGGCGAAGTCAGATATCGAGTCAGCGTTCCGGTTGCTCCCGGTACACCCAGACGATCAGCGTCTACTGGGTTTCATGTTTCAGGGTCAGTATTATATGGATAGATGTATGCCGATGGGATGCTCAATTTCTTGTGCCTATTTCGAGAAATTCAGTAGTTTTCTACAATGGGTCTTCACAAAGAAGACGGGTTTTCAACATGTGATGCATTATCTCGATGATTTCTTGTTCCTGGGGGCAGCCGGGGATCCGGGATGTGGGCAAGCTTTGGCTGCATTTTGTGTTTTAATGAATCAGTTTGGCGTACCATTGGCACCAGGTAAGACGGTGGGTCCTTCGACTTGCCTCGAGTTTCTGGGGATCGAGTTAGACTCCGGAGAAGGTTGTTTCCGTTTACCAAGTGATAAAGTGTTTAAGTTCAGGGCATCCCTGCAAATGTGTCTGAGTGAAGCTAAGGTTAAGCTGCATCAGTTACAGCAGTTAGTGGGCCAGTTGAATTTTGCCCTGAGAGTTATACCTATGGCCCGACCCTTTTCCCGTTCGATCGCTCAAGCCATGGTCGGATTAAGGGAAGGCCATCATCGCACGAGGCTCTCGGCCGAGGTCCGCCAGGACATGCGCATTTGGTTGGCATTTCTGGCGGATTTCAATGGTCGAGTCGTCTGGAATAAACCAGCCGTGTCCTCTGACGAGCTGGGGCTATGGACAGATTCAGCAGGTAGCATAGGTTTTGGTGCCATCTTCGGCACAAAATGGTCGGCACAGAAGTGGCCGACATGGTGGCATGACAATGGTCTGACAAGCAATATTGCTTTTTTGGAACTTTTCCCCATTTTGGTGGCCCTGAGAACCTGGCCCGAAGGGTTCAAAGATCACTCTGTGATATTTTGGTCTGACAATATGACCGTGGTTGAGTGCATCAATAGTCAGGCAGCACGATGTAAACTGATTTTAAGACTCCTCAAAGAAATTGTCTTACTGTGTATGCAACTGAATGTGCTTTTCAGAGCAAAACATGTCCCAGGGGTAATGAATCAGGCGGCTGATGCACTGTCTCGTTTTCACATGCAGGCTTTCTCGGGTTTCCTTCCCTCAGCGGACCCAGAGCCGGCACCCTTTCCCGAAGCTCTCTGGTCTCTCGGTGCCCCGAACTTCGTCACCTCGTGGGAGAGAGTCTAGCACCAAGGACGAGGAAGGCATATGAAGGGGCGTTTCGGTCCTATTTAGCCTTTTTGGGGACTGATAGAGAGAGGCTTTGGGGCCACGAGGATGGGGTGGTGAATTTTCTGATGTCCTTACGTAGGGCTGGGAAATCGGTGGCTACGGCACAGAGGCATCGCGCCGCCATTTCCTTTGTTGCCAGGGCTCATAGTATCCAGGACCCGACAGCGTCTTTCGTTGTACAGAAAGCGCTGCGTGGGTGGCAACGCCTTGAGGGTCGCAGGGTAGATGAGAGGCGCCCGATAGGTTTGGATAGGTTGGCCCAGTTGTTGGCCACACTCCCTGCCACATGTTCATCTCAGTTTGAGACGGTTTTGTTCCGAGCCGCTTTTACGCTAGCATTTCACGGGGCGATGCGGGTAAGCGAACTGGTAGCAAGGAACAAACAGGAAGTGGCAGGGGGTTTGTGCCAGGAACACGTTCAGATCAGAGGGGAGACAATGACTGTCTCCTTTGTCAGGTCCAAGACCGATCAAGATGGGATGGGTGACTGCATAATCATACGCAGGATTCCCGGGTCCTCCATATGTCCGGTAAAGTGTTTAGAGGATTACCTGGCACGAAGGGTGGCAGCATGGGGGGGGACCTTGTTGAGACACGCGGACGCCACCCCACTGACGAAATTTCAGTTTCAGCGGGTGCTTGCGATGTCAATTGCCGCTGCGGGCTTGAACCCGGGCGAGTTTGGGATCCATTCCTTTCGGATAGGGGCTGCTACAGAAGCTACAGCCAGGGGTCTTAATGTTGAACAAGTGAAACGAGTGGGGCGTTGGTTCTCCAATTGTTATAAGAGGTATGTACGGTTGCACATGTTGTGAAGCGGTAATAATGTACTCACGCCTCTTGTTTTTTGTTTGGTTTTCAGTTGCGCAAGCCTACGAGGCGGGGCGAACTATGCAGTCGACCCAACACCGGGCCAGCGGTCAGACATCACCGGCTGTGAGAAAGGAGGTGTGGGTCGTGGGCCACTCATACGTGAGGCGTGCCGCGGACGTATTCAAAGCAGGTGACATGATTCACGTAGCTGGGGAATACGGGTACAGGGTGTCCTTCTACGGAAGAGGCGGTCTCTGTATTGACCAGTTTCAAACATTTTTCGAGGGTTTGTTAGGGCGGACGAGGTCACCGCCGTCTGTAGTCATAGTACATTTAGGGGGCAATGATTTGGTCACCACCGGTAGACGACTTCTCCTGGAGGCAATGCTTTCCACTGTAAGTTGGTTGGCGAGGAGAGTTCCGGGGTGCACAATTGCGTGGTCCCATATGATCCCACGAAAGGTGTGGCGGGGGGCTATTTCGATTCCTGCTTTGAATCATTCTGTTAGAAAGCTTAATAACAAAGTGAGTAGGTTGTTCCGTTCCAGGACATTGCATTCTATTTCGCATGGCTGTATTAATGATGACAGTATGTATTTGGGGGATGGTGTGCATTTGTCTCGAGTGGGGAATGAGTTACTCTTAGCAGACTTCTTGGCATGGTTAAAAACGTTAAAACATGACCTTTAGGTAGGAGCTTTGTGGGGGGGTCCGGATAGCCGGTCAACTATCTGGCCTGTGGCGGTAAGGTCATGATCGGTGAGCACTAATTGGAAGATCCCTATGAGTGGGCGTCACCCAACACGGATGGGAGCGCTCGGGAGAGGTGGCCTTTGGCCCCTCAACGGGGAGGCGGTCCCTTCTAAGGATGGGTCGCCGAAAGAAAAGGAAAGGCGGTCAAGGCCCCTTCCTGTGTAGGAGGGGTTACAGCCCCCTCCTGGGGAATTTCCCGGGGCCAGTGACGTCTGCGACGGCAGATGTGGTAAGTTGTGTGGGGTTTGGGGGGAGGTCTACGTTACCTTCTAGATACCTCACACGAGTCCTCGAACGACCTTTAAGTGGCGTCGAGTTTATGGGTGCCCCCGTCAAGTCAAGGGAAATTGGTAGTTGCACTCGAGGTACGCCTCAGTGCTGTCGCCCCTCCCAAGTGGGGGGGGTATTTCTGGTTAGGGATCTTGACGCCGGTTACGACCTTGCCGTTGGCCCTTAAACGTTAGGATGTACAATTTCAAAATTTCAAGAAAATGTTTTGTAGGTTGTTAGTTCGGCTAGGAGAACCTCTGTATTAGAGAATCTGTTAAGGTTAGCCAAACATCGCAATGTGGTAATGAAATTGTACATTAATATGAAACTGTTTAATTTTAATTTTTTGTTTTAATAAATACGGCCGGGGAGGGTCACTCCCTCCCTCATCCAAAAACTTCAAGAACTGTTTCCGGTTTCCCTCCTTTGGGGATTGTGTTGAGAGGGGGTGGCGGGTATCTCAGCCATATCATGCTTCCAGGGGCCCAAAACACAAGATTTATGGAATGGTTAAAAGTGCATGAAAATGGCCAATTTACTCACTCTGAGTTCTCAAAAAGGGTTTCTTCACCCCGGGAAGTTAATTAAATACCATTTGGAGGCATTTAATGTTAGAGCAAAAACGGCTGATTTTCGACAAAAGAGATAACACCCCCCCATTACGTCATGCTTCAGAAATGTGGAAAATGGTCCGTTTTCAAATGTTTCATTTTTGAACGTCAGTTCACATTTGTAGGTGGATCATCAGTGTTAGAGCTAAAATTAGCATGTTTAAAGTGATTTTCATGCTTCCAGGGGCTCGGGAAGTGAAATAAATACCATTTGGAGGCATTTAATGTTCGAGCAAAAACGGCTGATTTTCGACAAAAGAGATAACACCCCCCCATTACGTCATGCTTCAGAAATGTGGAAAATGGTCCGTTTTCAAATGTTTTATTTTTGAACGTCAGTTCACATTTGTAGGTGGATCATCAGTGTTAGAGCTAAAATTAGCATGTTTAAAGTGATTTTCATGCTTCCAGGGGCCCAAAACACAAGATTTATGGAATGGTTAAAAGTGCATGAAAATGGCCAATTTACTCACTCTGAGTTCTCAAAAAGGGTTTCTTCACCCCGGGAAGTTAATTAAATACCATTTGGAGGCATTTAATGTTCGAGCAAAAACGGCTGATTTTCGACAAAAGAGATAACACCCCCCCATTACGTCATGCTTCAGAAATGTGGAAAATGGTCCGTTTTCAAATGTTTCATTTTTGAACGTCAGTTCACATTTGTAGGTGGATCATCAGTGTTAGAGCTAAAATTAGCATGTTTAAAGTGATTTTCATGCTTCCAGGGGCTCAGGAAGTGAAATAAATACCATTTGGAGGCATTTAATGTTCGAGCAAAAACGGCTGATTTTCGACAAAAGAGATAACACCCCCCCATTACGTCATGCTTCAGAAATGTGGAAAATGGTCCGTTTTCAAATGTTTTATTTTTGAACGTCAGTTCACATTTGTAGGTGGATCATCCGTGTTAGAGCTAAAATTAGCATGTTTAAAGTGATTTTCATGCTTCCAGGGGCCCAAAACACAAGATTTATGGAATGGTTAAAAGTGCATGAAAATGGCCAATTTACTCACTCTGAGTTCTCAAAAAGGGTTTCTTCACACCCGGGAAGTTAATTAAATACCATTTGGAGGCATTTAATGTTAGAGCAAAAACAGCTGATTTTCGACAAAAGAGATAACACCCCCCATTACGTCATGCTTCAGAAATGTGGAAAATGGTCCGTTTTCAAATGTTTTATTTTTGAACGTCAGTTCACATTTGTAGGTGGATCATCAGTGTTAGAGCTAAAATTAGCATGTTTAAAGTGATTTTCATGCTTCCAGGGGCCCAAAACACAAGATTTATGGAATGGTTAAAAGTGCATGAAAATGGCCAATTTACTCACTCTGAGTTCTCAAAAAGGGTTTCTTCACCCCGGGAAGTTAATTAAATACCATTTGGAGGCATTTAATGTTCGAGCAAAAACGGCTGATTTTCGACAAAAGAGATAACACCCCCCCATTACGTCATGCTTCAGAAATGTGGAAAATGGTCCGTTTTCAAATGTTTTATTTTTGAACGTCAGTTCACATTTGTAGGTGGATCATCAGTGTTAGAGCTAAAATTAGCATGTTTAAAGTGATTTTCATGCTTCCAGGGGCCCAAAACACAAGATTTATGGAATGGTTAAAAGTGCATGAAAATGGCCAATTTACTCACTCTGAGTTCTCAAAAAGGGTTTCTTCACCCCGGGAAGTTAATTAAATACCATTTGGAGGATTTTAATGTTCGAGCAAAAACGGCTGATTTTCGACGAAAGAGCTAACACCCCCCCATTACGTCATGCTTTAGAAATGTGGAAAATGGTCCGTTTTCAAATGTTTTATTTTTGAACGTCAGTTCACATTTGTAGGTGGATCATCAGTGTTAGAGCTAAAATTAGCATGTTTAAAGTGATTTTCATGCTTCCAGGGGCCCAAAACACAAGATTTATGGAATGGTTAAAAGTGCATGAAAATGGCCAATTTACTCACTCTGAGTTCTCAAAAAGGGTTTCTTCACCCCGGGAAGTTAATTAAATACCATTTGGAGGCATTTAATGTTAGAGCAAAAACGGCTGATTTTCGACAAAAGAGATAACACCCCCCCCATTACGTCATGCTTCAGAAATGTGGAAGATGGTCCGTTTTCAAATGTTTTATTTTTGAACGTCAGTTCACATTTGTAGGTGGATCATCAGTGTTAGAGCTAAAATTAGCATGTTTAAAGTGATTTTCATGCTTCCAGGGGCTCGGGAAGTTAATTAAATACCCTTTGGAGGCATTTAATGTTCGAGCAAAAACGGCTGATTTTCGACAAAAGAGATAACACCCCCCCATTACGTCATGCTTCAGAAATGTGGAAAATGGTCCGTTTTCAAATGTTTTATTTTTGAACGTCAGTTCACATTTGTAGGTGGATCATCAGTGTTAGAGCTAAAATTAGCATGTTTAAAGTGATTTTCATGCTTCCAGGGGCTCGGGAAGTGAAATAAATACCATTTGGAGGCATTTAATGTTAGAGCAAAAACGGCTGATTTTCCACAAAAGAGATAACACCCCCCCATTACGTCATGCTTCAGAAATGTGGAAAATGGTCCGTTTTCAAATGTTTTATTTTTGAACGTCAGTTCACATTTGTAGGTGGATCATCAGTGTTAGAGCTAAAATTAGCATGTTTAAAGTGATTTTCATGCTTCTTGGGGCCCAAAACACAAGATTTATGGAATGGTTAAAAGTGCATGAAAATGGCCAATTTACTCACTCTGAGTTCTCAAAAAGGGTTTCTTCACCCCGGGAAGTTAATTAAATACCATTTGGAGGCATTTAATGTTCGAGCAAAAACGGCTGATTTTCGACAAAAGAGATAACACCCCCCCATTACGTCATGCTTCAGATATGTGGAAAATGGTCCGTTTTCAAATGTTTTATTTTTGAACGTCAGTTCACATTTGTAGGTGGATCATCAGTGTTAGAGCTAAAATTAGCATGTTTAAAGTGATTTTCATGCTTCCAGGGGCCCAAAACACAAGATTTATGGAATGGTTAAAAGTGCATGAAAATGGCCAATTTACTCACTCTGAGTTCTCAAAAAGGGTTTCTTCACCCCGGGAAGTTAATTAAATACCATTTGGAGGCATTTAATGTTAGAGCAAAAACGGCTGATTTTCGACAAAAGAGATAACACCCCCCCATTACGTCATGCTTCAGAAATGTGGAAAATGGTCCGTTTTCAAATGTTTTATTTTTGAACGTCAGTTCACATTTGTAGGTGGATCATCAGTGTTAGAGCTAAAATTAGCATGTTTAAAGTGATTTTGGAAAGGGGCGACCACTCGGTCCCCCCGAATGTATGGCGGAGTACCTCGATCCCCCCGGGAAGCCATTTTGGGCGGGAGGCGCGTCTCGGCTGGTATGCCCGAAGCGGCGTAGCCGGGGCGCGCTTTTTCCCGCCCTAGAGTGGGCTGGCCTAGACACTGACGCGGCTGGCCACGCCCTCGGGGCAGGCATGGGCGGGTTTACGCCCGCCCTGAAGACGGATAAAAAGGGACGCAAGACCAGAAGGCATCCTCTTGTTCCTGTGCTCTGAAGCTGCACCTCCTCGCTGCACGTGAGCTCGAGACGGAACGAAGAGCCAATTTTGAGCGTTGTAATCTTTCTTTTGTCTTACAGATACTCTGTCGGAGGAATGCCCAAGAAAGGCGGGAAGAGAATGACGACTGAACAGATGGTTCGGGTCCTCATGAAGGAGATGACTGAGCTGAAGAAGCGGGTGGCGGAGAGAGACGGGGAGGGGGGGCCGGAGCGTCCGTCGGCTGGAGCAGCTCCAGGAGGAAGAGCCAAGAGGCCAAGGAGGGGACCAGCTGGGGGAGACGTCCCGGTTCCCTGTACCCCGCTCGAAGCGCCAACCCCAGTACCGGCGGAGGGGAATCCGATTCCTGTGGTGGTCACCCCGGTGTCCAATGAGGATATGCCGCCCGAGCTGGCAGCACAACTTGCAGCATGGTTGGGCGACAGTAGTGAGGGCGCCACGGCTGCCGAGGCCCAGGCGCTGATGAAGCAATTGCGAGGGAAACGGGATGCAGCCAAGGTGTCCGCGCCGGCTGCAGTAGTTGACAAGCCACAAGGGACGATGGCGACCGCAGATGCAGCGCCCGGTGCAGGTAAGCGGCCATTGCCGATTGCGAGGGATGAGTCAGCACCCTCTCGTAGAGAAAGGTTGGGACAACATGTGCCTTTGGCAATTAAGGAGAAGATTTGGGCGGGAGAATATGTGAACATCTTCTCGTTGCTTGTTGATCATTATGAGGTGGAGCATGTTAAGGGTCAGAAAGATCTTATGCATCCGAGTGTTTGGCGCGCAAAAATGGCCGCCTTTAACGTGAATGAGAATATTGGCAATTGGGGCAATGCATGGGGAATTTTTACGTCGATCTTGGGGGAACGTAGGCCCGAGTTGCTTTCCGAGTTGCCGACCTATCAGTCACGAATCATGGGGTACTCGACATCATACCAGGGTAACCATTGGTTCTGCTACGATAATCTTTTTAGAAAGGCTAAAGAGCATAATAAAAGCTTAACCTGGGATTGTTATGATTCTTTGACATGGGATAAAATGAAAGAGTCAGGTATGTTAAAAATGCCATTGGTAGGAAGTAATGTTGGCGAATCCTCCCGCCATTATGGGGGGACGCCCTTTCGTTCAGGTACGAGTACGGACGATTACTCGAGACCTGCCGGCAATACAGGTAAAAGGGGTTTCTGCTTCAATTTCAACAGAGGTAAATGTACCAGGCCCCAGGGATCGTGTAAATTTAAACATGAATGTAGTGGGTGCGGGTCGTCCCATCCTGAGTCCACGTGCAGAGCCAAAACGGGTGATAACGGGGGGAGGGGAGGCGCCAAACAGGTCTAACATAGTCCGAGGGGCGCCTTTACCTACCCCGATTGATACCTTGGCGATGATTCCCTGGCTCAGTGAATACCCGGATCGTACTTCTGCTGGGGTGCTGCGGAACGGATTTTCGTATGGTTTCCGCATCCCGGTAGGGGACTTTCGGGGTGTGGAGATGTGTAAAAATCAACTTTCCGTCCTGCAGCATACGACCGTGGTTCAGGATAAGATCCGGAAAGAGGTTACTCGAGGTCGGGTCGCCGGCCCGTTTAGTGTACCCCCGGTACCGAATTTTGTTTGTTCTCCTTTAGGGGTGGTCCCCAAGAAGGACCCGGGTGAGTTCCGACTGATTCATAATTTGTCAGCTCCACGTGGTCTTTCTGTAAACGATGCAATAGATCCAGAAGTATGTTCGGTGCGGTACGCATCCTTCGATGAGGCCGTAGCCATTTTGAATCGCCTGGGGCCCGGGGCGCTGATGGCGAAGTCAGATATCGAGTCAGCGTTCCGGTTGCTCCCGGTACACCCAGACGATCAGCGTCTACTGGGTTTCATGTTTCAGGGTCAGTATTATATGGATAGATGTATGCCGATGGGATGCTCAATTTCTTGTGCCTATTTCGAGAAATTCAGTAGTTTTCTACAATGGGTCTTCACAAAGAAGACGGGTTTTCAACATGTGATGCATTATCTCGATGATTTCTTGTTCCTGGGGGCAGCCGGGGATCCGGGATGTGGGCAAGCTTTGGCTGCATTTTGTGTTTTAATGAATCAGTTTGGCGTACCATTGGCACCAGGTAAGACGGTGGGTCCTTCGACTTGCCTCCAGTTTCTGGGGATCGAGTTAGACTCCGGAGAAGGTTGTTTCCGTTTACCAAGTGATAAAGTGTTTAAGTTCAGGGCATCCCTGCAAATGTGTCTGAGTGAAGCTAAGGTTAAGCTGCATCAGTTACAGCAGTTAGTGGGCCAGTTGAATTTTGCCCTGAGAGTTATACCTATGGCCCGACCCTTTTCCCGTTCGATCGCTCAAGCCATGGTCGGATTAAGGGAAGGCCATCATCGCACGAGGCTCTCGGCCGAGGTCCGCCAGGACATGCGCATTTGGTTGGCATTTCTGGCGGATTTCAATGGTCGAGTCGTCTGGAATAAACCAGCCGTGTCCTCTGACGAGCTGGGGCTATGGACAGATTCAGCAGGTAGCATAGGTTTTGGTGCCATCTTCGGCACAAAATGGTCGGCACAGAAGTGGCCGACATGGTGGCATGACAATGGTCTGACAAGCAATATTGCTTTTTTGGAACTTTTCCCCATTTTGGTGGCCCTGAGAACCTGGCCCGAAGGGTTCAAAGATCACTCTGTGATATTTTGGTCTGACAATATGACCGTGGTTGAGTGCATCAATAGTCAGGCAGCACGATGTAAACTGATTTTAAGACTCCTCAAAGAAATTGTCTTACTGTGTATGCAACTGAATGTGCTTTTCAGAGCAAAACATGTCCCAGGGGTAATGAATCAGGCGGCTGATGCACTGTCTCGTTTTCACATGCAGGCTTTCTCGGGTTTCCTTCCCTCAGCGGACCCAGAGCCGGCACCCTTTCCCGAAGCTCTCTGGTCTCTCGGTGCCCCGAACTTCGTCACCTCGTGGGAGAGAGTCTAGCACCAAGGACGAGGAAGGCATATGAAGGGGCGTTTCGGTCCTATTTAGCCTTTTTGGGGACTGATAGAGAGAGGCTTTGGGGCCACGAGGATGGGGTGGTGAATTTTCTGATGTCCTTACGTAGGGCTGGGAAATCGGTGGCTACGGCACAGAGGCATCGCGCCGCCATTTCCTTTGTTGCCAGGGCTCATAGTATCCAGGACCCGACAGCGTCTTTCGTTGTACAGAAAGCGCTGCGTGGGTGGCAACGCCTTGAGGGTCGCAGGGTAGATGAGAGGCGCCCGATAGGTTTGGATAGGTTGGCCCAGTTGTTGGCCACACTCCCTGCCACATGTTCATCTCAGTTTGAGACGGTTTTGTTCCGAGCCGCTTTTACGCTAGCATTTCACGGGGCGATGCGGGTAAGCGAACTGGTAGCAAGGAACAAACAGGAAGTGGCAGGGGGTTTGTGCCAGGAACACGTTCAGATCAGAGGGGAGACAATGACTGTCTCCTTTGTCAGGTCCAAGACCGATCAAGATGGGATGGGTGACTGCATAATCATACGCAGGATTCCCGGGTCCTCCATATGTCCGGTAAAGTGTTTAGAGGATTACCTGGCACGAAGGGTGGCAGCATGGGGGGGGACCTTGTTGAGACACGCGGACGCCACCCCACTGACGAAATTTCAGTTTCAGCGGGTGCTTGCGATGTCAATTGCCGCTGCGGGCTTGAACCCGGGCGAGTTTGGGATCCATTCCTTTCGGATAGGGGCTGCTACAGAAGCTACAGCCAGGGGTCTTAATGTTGAACAAGTGAAACGAGTGGGGCGTTGGTTCTCCAATTGTTATAAGAGGTATGTACGGTTGCACATGTTGTGAAGCGGTAATAATGTACTCACGCCTCTTGTTTTTTGTTTGGTTTTCAGTTGCGCAAGCCTACGAGGCGGGGCGAACTATGCAGTCGACCCAACACCGGGCCAGCGGTCAGACATCACCGGCTGTGAGAAAGGAGGTGTGGGTCGTGGGCCACTCATACGTGAGGCGTGCCGCGGACGTATTCAAAGCAGGTGACATGATTCACGTAGCTGGGGAATACGGGTACAGGGTGTCCTTCTACGGAAGAGGCGGTCTCTGTATTGACCAGTTTCAAACATTTTTCGAGGGTTTGTTAGGGCGGACGAGGTCACCGCCGTCTGTAGTCATAGTACATTTAGGGGGCAATGATTTGGTCACCTCCGGTAGACGACTTCTCCTGGAGGCAATGCTTTCCACTGTAAGTTGGTTGGCGAGGAGAGTTCCGGGGTGCACAATTGCGTGGTCCCATATGATCCCACGAAAGGTGTGGCGGGGGGCTATTTCGATTCCTGCTTTGAATCATTCTGTTAGAAAGCTTAATAACAAAGTGAGTAGGTTGTTCCGTTCCAGGACATTGCATTCTATTTCGCATGGCTGTATTAATGATGACAGTATGTATTTGGGGGATGGTGTGCATTTGTCTCGAGTGGGGAATGAGTTACTCTTAGCAGACTTCTTGGCATGGTTAAAAACGTTAAAACATGACCTTTAGGTAGGAGCTTTGTGGGGGGGTCCGGATAGCCGGTCAACTATCTGGCCTGTGGCGGTAAGGTCATGATCGGTGAGCACTAATTGGAAGATCCCTATGAGTGGGCGTCACCCAACACGGATGGGAGCGCTCGGGAGAGGTGGCCTTTGGCCCCTCAACGGGGAGGCGGTCCCTTCTAAGGATGGGTCGCCGAAAGAAAAGGAAAGGCGGTCAAGGCCCCTTCCTGTGTAGGAGGGGTTACAGCCCCCTCCTGGGGAATTTCCCGGGGCCAGTGACGTCTGCGACGGCAGATGTGGTAAGTTGTGTGGGGTTTGGGGGGAGGTCTACGTTACCTTCTAGATACCTCACACGAGTCCTCGAACGACCTTTAAGTGGCGTCGAGTTTATGGGTGCCCCCGTCAAGTCAAGGGAAATTGGTAGTTGCACTCGAGGTACGCCTCAGTGCTGTCGCCCCTCCCAAGTGGGGGGGGGTATTTCTGGTTAGGGATCTTGACGCCGGTTACGACCTTGCCGTTGGCCCTTAAACGTTAGGATGTACAATTTCAAAATTTCAAGAAAATGTTTTGTAGGTTGTTAGTTCGGCTAGGAGAACCTCTGTATTAGAGAATCTGTTAAGGTTAGCCAAACATCGCAATGTGGTAATGAAATTGTACATTAATATGAAACTGTTTAATTTTAATTTTTTGTTTTAATAAATACGGCCGGGGAGGGTCACTCCCTCCCTCATCCAAAAACTTCAAGAACTGTTTCCGGTTTCCCTCCTTTGGGGATTGTGTTGAGAGGGGGTGGCGGGTATCTCAGCCATATCATGCTTCCAGGGGCCCAAAACACAAGATTTATGGAATGGTTAAAAGTGCATGAAAATGGCCAATTTACTCACTCTGAGTTCTCAAAAAGGGTTTCTTCACCCCGGGAAGTTAATTAAATACCATTTGGAGGCATTTAATGTTAGAGCAAAAACGGCTGATTTTCGACAAAAGAGATAACACCCCCCCATTACGTCATGCTTCAGAAATGTGGAAAATGGTCCGTTTTCAAATGTTTCATTTTTGAACGTCAGTTCACATTTGTAGGTGGATCATCAGTGTTAGAGCTAAAATTAGCATGTTTAAAGTGATTTTCATGCTTCCAGGGGCTCGGGAAGTGAAATAAATACCATTTGGAGGCATTTAATGTTCGAGCAAAAACGGCTGATTTTCGACAAAAGAGATAACACCCCCCCATTACGTCATGCTTCAGAAATGTGGAAAATGGTCCGTTTTCAAATGTTTTATTTTTGAACGTCAGTTCACATTTGTAGGTGGATCATCAGTGTTAGAGCTAAAATTAGCATGTTTAAAGTGATTTTCATGCTTCCAGGGGCCCAAAACACAAGATTTATGGAATGGTTAAAAGTGCATGAAAATGGCCAATTTACTCACTCTGAGTTCTCAAAAAGGGTTTCTTCACCCCGGGAAGTTAATTAAATACCATTTGGAGGCATTTAATGTTCGAGCAAAAACGGCTGATTTTCGACAAAAGAGATAACACCCCCCCATTACGTCATGCTTCAGAAATGTGGAAAATGGTCCGTTTTCAAATGTTTCATTTTTGAACGTCAGTTCACATTTGTAGGTGGATCATCAGTGTTAGAGCTAAAATTAGCATGTTTAAAGTGATTTTCATGCTTCCAGGGGCTCAGGAAGTGAAATAAATACCATTTGGAGGCATTTAATGTTCGAGCAAAAACGGCTGATTTTCGACAAAAGAGATAACACCCCCCCATTACGTCATGCTTCAGAAATGTGGAAAATGGTCCGTTTTCAAATGTTTTATTTTTGAACGTCAGTTCACATTTGTAGGTGGATCATCAGTGTTAGAGCTAAAATTAGCATGTTTAAAGTGATTTTCATGCTTCCAGGGGCCCAAAACACAAGATTTATGGAATGGT
Organism: Lissotriton vulgaris; assembly: GCF_964263255.1. Classification (NCBI taxonomy): domain Eukaryota; kingdom Metazoa; phylum Chordata; class Amphibia; order Caudata; family Salamandridae; genus Lissotriton; species Lissotriton vulgaris. Next base: position 768,086 of record NW_028242601.1, read on the forward strand.
TAAAAGTGCATGAAAATGGCCAATTTACTCACTCTGAGTTCTCAAAAAGGGTTTCTTCACACCCGGGAAGTTAATTAAATACCATTTGGAGGCATTTAATGTTAGAGCAAAAACAGCTGATTTTCGACAAAAGAGATAACACCCCCCATTACGTCATGCTTCAGAAATGTGGAAAATGGTCCGTTTTCAAATGTTTTATTTTTGAACGTCAGTTCACATTTGTAGGTGGATCATCAGTGTTAGAGCTAAAATTAGCATGTTTAAAGTGATTTTCATGCTTCCAGGGGCCCAAAACACAAGATTTATGGAATGGTTAAAAGTGCATGAAAATGGCCAATTTACTCACTCTGAGTTCTCAAAAAGGGTTTCTTCACCCCGGGAAGTTAATTAAATACCATTTGGAGGCATTTAATGTTAGAGCAAAAACGGCTGATTTTCGACAAAAGAGATAACACCCCCCCATTACGTCATGCTTCAGAAATGTGGAAAATGGTCCGTTTTCAAATGTTTCATTTTTGAACGTCAGTTCACATTTGTAGGTGGATCATCAGTGTTAGAGCTAAAATTAGCATGTTTAAAGTGATTTTCATGCTTCCAGGGGCTCGGGAAGTGAAATAAATACCATTTGGAGGCATTTAATGTTCGAGCAAAAACGGCTGATTTTCGACAAAAGAGATAACACCCCCCCATTACGTCATGCTTCAGAAATGTGGAAAATGGTCCGTTTTCAAATGTTTTATTTCTGAACGTCAGTTCACATTTGTAGGTGGATCATCAGTGTTAGAGCTAAAATTAGCATGTTTAAAGTGATTTTCATGCTTCCAGGGGCCCAAAACACAAGATTTATGGAATGGTTAAAAGTGCATGAAAATGGCCAATTTACTCACTCTGAGTTCTCAAAAAGGGTTTCTTCACCCCGGGAAGTTAATTAAATACCATTTGGAGGCATTTAATGTTAGAGCAAAAACGGCTGATTTTCGACAAAAGAGATAACACCCCCCCCATTACGTCATGCTTCAGAAATGTGGAAAATGGTCCGTTTTCAAATGTTTCATTTTTGAACGTCAGTTCACATTTGTAGGTGGATCATCAGTGTTAGAGCTAAAATTAGCATGTTTAAAGTGATTTTCATGCTTCCAGGGGCTCGGGAAGTGAAATAAATACCATTTGGAGGCATTTAATGTTCCAGCAAAAAAGGCTGATTTTCGACAAAAGAGATAACACCCCCCCCATTACGTCATGCTTCAGAAATGTGGAAAATGGTCCGTTTTCAAATGTTTTATTTTTGAACGTCAGTTCACATTTGTAGGTGGATCATCAGTGTTAGAGCTAAAATTAGCATGTTTAAAGTGATTTTCATGCTTCCAGGGGCCCAAAACACAAGATTTATGGAATGGTTAAAAGTGCATGAAAATGGCCAATTTACTCACTCTGAGTTCTCAAAAAGGGTTTCTTCACCCCGGGAAGTTAATTAAATACCATTTGGAGGCATTTAATGTTCGAGCAAAAACGGCTGATTTTCGACAAAAGAGATAACACCCCCCCATTACGTCATGCTTCAGAAATGTGGAAAATGGTCCGTTTTCAAATGTTTTATTTTTGAACGTCAGTTCACATTTGTAGGTGGATCATCAGTGTTAGAGCTAAAATTAGCATGTTTAAAGTGATTTTCATGCTTCCAGGGGCCCAAAACACAAGATTTATGGAATGGTTAAAAGTGCATGAAAATGGCCAATTTACTCACTCTGAGTTCTCAAAAAGGGTTTCTTCACCCTGTGAAGTTAATTAAATACCATTTGGAGGCATTTAATGTTAGAGCAAAAACGGCTGATTTTCGACAAAAGAGATAACACCCCCCCATTACGTCATGCTTCAGAAATGTGGAAAATGGTCCGTTTTCAAATGTTTTATTTTTGAACGTCAGTTCACATTTGTAGGTGGATCATCAGTGTTAGAGCTAAAATTAGCATGTTTAAAGTGATTTTCATGCTTCCAGGGGCCCAAAACACAAGATTTATGGAATGGTTAAAAGTGCATGAAAATGGCCAATTTACTCACTCTGAGTTCTCAAAAAGGGTTTCTTCACCCTGGGAAGTTAATTAAATACCATTTGGAGGATTTTAATGTTCGAGCAAAAACGGCTGATTTTCGACGAAAGAGCTAACACCCCCCCATTACGTCATGCTTTAGAAATGTGGAAAATGGTCCGTTTTCAAATGTTTTATTTTTGAACGTCAGTTCACATTTGTAGGTGGATCATCAGTGTTAGAGCTAAAATTAGCATGTTTAAAGTGATTTTCATGCTTCCAGGGGCTCGGGAAGTGAAATAATTACCATTTGGAGGCATTTAATGTTCAAGCAAAAACGGCTGATTTTCGACAAAAGAGATAACACCCCCCCATTACGTCATGCTTCAGAAATGTGGAAAATGGTCCGTTTTCAAATGTTTTATTTTTGAACGTCAGTTCACATTTGTAGGTGGATCATCAGTGTTAGAGCTAAAATTAGCATGTTTAAAGTGATTTTCATGCTTCCAGGGGCTCGGGAAGTTAATTAAATACCATTTGGAGGCATTTAATGTTCGAGCAAAAACGGCTGATTTTCGACAAAAGAGATAACACCCCCCCATTACGTCATGCTTCAGAAATGTGGAAAATGGTCCGTTTTCAAATGTTTTATTTTTGAACGTCAGTTCACATTTGTAGGTGGATCATCAGTGTTAGAGCTAAAATTAGCATGTTTAAAGTGATTTTCATGCTTCCAGGGGCCCAAAACACAAGATTTATGGAATGGTTAAAAGTGCATGAAAATGGCCAATTTACTCACTCTGAGTTCTCAAAAAGGGTTTCTTCACCCCGGGAAGTTAATTAAATACCATTTGGAGGCATTTAATGTTAGAGCAAAAACGGCTGATTTTCGACAAAAGAGATAACACCCCCCCATTACGTCATGCTTCAGAAATGTGGAAAATGGTCCGTTTTCAAATGTTTTATTTTTGAACGTCAGTTCACATTTGTAGGTGGATCATCAGTGTTAGAGCTAAAATTAGCATGTTTAAAGTGACTTTCATGCTTCCAGGGGCCCAAAACACAAGATTTATGGAATGGTTAAAAGTGCATGAAAATGGCCAATTTACTCACTCTGAGTTCTCAAAAAGGGTTTCTTCACCCCGGGAAGTTAATTAAATACCATTTGGAGGCATTTAATGTTCGAGCAAAAACGGCTGATTTTCGACAAAAGAGATAACACCCCCCCATTACGTCATGCTTCAGAAATGTGGAAAATGGTCCGTTTTCAAATGTTTCATTTTTGAACGTCAGTTCACATTTGTAGGTGGATCATCAGCGTTAGAGCTAAAATTAGCATGTTTAAAGTGATTTTCATGCTTCCAGGGGCTCGGGAAGTTATTTAAATACCATTTGGAGGCATTTAATGTTCGAGCAAAAACGGCTGATTTTCGACAAAAGAGATAACACCCCCCCATTACGTCATGCTTCAGAAATGTGGAAAATGGTCCGTTTTCAAATGTTTTATTTTTGAGCGTCAGTTTACATTTGTAGGTGGATCATCAGTGTTAGAGCTAAAATTAGCATGTTTAAAGTGATTTTCATGCTTCCAGGGGCCCAAAACACAAGATTTATGGAATGGTTAAAAGTGCATGAAAATGGCCAATTTACTCACTCTGAGTTCTCAAAAAGGGTTTCTTCACCCCGGGAAGTTAATTAAATACCATTTGGAGGCATTTAATGTTAGAGCAAAAACGGCTGATTTTCGGCAAAAGAGATAACACCCCCCCATTACGTCATGCTTCAGAAATGTGGAAAATGGTCCGTTTTCAAATGTTTTATTTTTGAACGTCAGTTCACATTTGTAGGTGGATCATCAGTGTTAGAGCTAAAATTAGCATGTTTAAAGTGATTTTCATGCTTCCAGGGGCTCGGGAAGTTAATTAAATACCATTTGGAGGCATTTAATGTTCGAGCAAAAACAGCTGATTTTCGACAAAAGAGATAACACCCCCCCATTACGTCATGCTTCAGAAATGTGGAAAATGGTCCATTTTCAAATGTTTTATTTTTGAACGTCAGTTCACATTTGTAGGTGGATCATCAGTGTTAGAGCTTAAATTAGCATGTTTAAAGTGATTTTCATGCTTCCAGGGGCCCAAAACACAAGATTTATGGAATGGTTAAAAGTGCATGAAAATGGCCAATTTACTCACTCTGAGTTCTCAAAAAGGGTTTCTTCACCCCGGGAAGTTAATTAAATACCATTTGGAGGCATTTAATGTTAGAGCAAAAACGGCTGATTTTCGACAAAAGAGATAACACCCCCCCATTACGTCATGCTTCAGAAATGTGGAAAATGGTCCGTTTTCAAATGTTTTATTTTTGAACGTCAGTTCACATTTGTAGGTGGATCATCAGTGTTAGAGCTAAAATTAGCATGTTTAAAGTGATTTTCATGCTTCCAGGGGCCCAAAACACAAGATTTATGGAATGGTTAAAAGTGCATGAAAATGGCCAATTTACTCACTCTGAGTTCTCAAAAAGGGTTTCTTCACCCCGGGAAGTTAATTAAATACCATTTGGAGGATTTTAATGTTCGAGCAAAAACGGCTGATTTTCGACGAAAGAGCTAACACCCCCCCATTACGTCATGCTTTAGAAATGTGGAAAATGGTCCGTTTTCAAATGTTTTATTTTTGAACGTCAGTTCACATTTGTAGGTGGATCATCAGTGTTAGAGCTAAAATTAGCATGTTTAAAGTGATTTTCATGTTTCCAGGGGCCCAAAACACAAGATTTATGGAATGGTTAAAAGTGCATGAAAATGGCCAATTTACTCACTCTGAGTTCTCAAAAAGGGTTTCTTCACCCCGGGAAGTTAATTAAATACCATTTGGAGGCATTTAATGTTAGAGCAAAAACGGCTGATTTTCGACAAAAGAGATAACACCCCCTATTACGTCATGCTTCAGAAATGTGGAAAATGGTCCGTTTTCAAATGTTTTATTTTTGAACGTCAGTTCACATTTGTAGGTGGATCATCAGTGTTAGAGCTAAAATTAGCATGTTTAAAGTGATTTTCATGCTTCCAGGGGCTCGGGAAGTTAATTAAATACCATTTGGAGGCATTTAATGTTCGAGCAAAAACGGCTGATTTTCGACAAAAGAGATAACACCCCCCCATTACGTCATGCTTCAGAAATGTGGAAAATGGTCCGTTTTCAAATGTTTTATTTTTGAACGTCAGTTCACATTTGTAGGTGGATCATCAGTGTTAGAGCTAAAATTAGCATGTTTAAAGTGATTTTCATGCTTCCAGGGGCTCGGAAAGTGAATTAAATACCATTTGGAGGCATTTAATGTTAGAGCAAAAACGGCTGATTTTCGACAAAAGAGATAACACCCCCCCATTACGTCATGCTTCAGAAATGTGGAAAATGGTCCGTTTTCAAATGTTTTATTTTTGAACGTCAGTTCACATTTGTAGGTGGATCATCAGTGTTAGAGCTAAAATTAGCATGTTTAAAGTGATTTTCATGCTTCCAGGGGCTCGGGAAGTTAATTAAATACCATTTGGAGGCATTTAATGTTAGAGCAAAAACGGCTGATTTTCGACAAAAGAGATAACACCCCCCCATTACGTCATGCTTCAGAAATGTGGAAAATGGTCCGTTTTCAAATGTTTTATTTTTGAACGTCAGTTCACATTTGTAGGTGGATCATCAGTGTTAGAGCTAAAATTAGCATGTTTAAAGTGATTTTCATGCTTCCAGGGGCTCGGGAAGTGAAATAAATACCATTTGGAGGCATTTAATGTTCGAGCAAAAAAGGCTGATTTTCCACAAAAGAGATAACACCCCCCCATTACGTCATGCTTCAGAAATGTGGAAAATGGTCCGTTTTCAAATGTTTTATTTTTGAACGTCAGTTCACATTTGTAGGTGGATCATCAGTGTTAGAGCTAAAATTAGCATGTTTAAAGTGATTTTCATGCTTCCAGGGGCTCGGGAAGTGAAATAAATACCATTTGGAGGCATTTAATGTTCGAGCAAAAATGGCTGATTTTCGACAGAAGAGATAACACCCCCCCCATTACGTCATGCTTCAGAAATGTGGAAAATGGTCCGTTTTCAAATGTTTTATTTTTGAACATCAGTTCACATTTGTAGGTGGATCATCAGTGTTAGTGCTAAAATTAGCATGTTTAAAGTGATTTTCATGCTTCCAGGGGCTCGGGAAGTGAAATAAATACCATTTGGTGGCATTTAATGTTCGAGCAAAAAAGGCTGATTTTCTACAAAAGAGATAACACCCCCCCATTACGTCATGCTTCAGAAATGTGGAAAATGGTCCGTTTTCAAATGTTTTATTTTTGAACGTCAGTTCACATTTGTAGGTGGATCATCAGTGTTAGAGCTAAAATTAGCATGTTTAAAGTGATTTTCATGCTTCCAGGGGCTCGGGAAGTGAAATAAATACCATTTGGAGGCATTTAATGTTCGAGCAAAAAAGGCTGATTTTCCACAAAAGAGATAAAACCCCCCCATTACGTCATGCTTCAGAAATGTAGAAAATGGTGCGTTTTCAAATGTTTTATTTTTGAACGTCAGTTCACATTTGTAGGTGGATCATCAGTGTTAGAGCTAAAATTAGCATGTTTAAAGTGATTTTCATGCTTCCAGGGGCCCAAAACACAAGATTTATGGAATGGTTAAAAGTGCATGAAAATGGCCAATTTACTCACTCTGAGTTCTCAAAAAGGGTTTCTTCACCCCGGGAAGTTAATTAAATACCATTTGGAGGCATTTAATGTTAGAGCAAAAACGGCTGATTTTCGACAAAAGAGATAACACCCCCCCCATTACGTCATGCTTCAGAAATGTGGAAAATGGTCCGTTTTCAAATGTTTCATTTTTGAACGTCAGTTCACATTTGTAGGTGGATCATCAGTGTTAGAGCTAAAATTAGCATGTTTAAAGTGATTTTCATGCTTCCAGGGGCTCGGAAAGTGAATTAAATACCCTTTGGAGGCATTTAATGTTAGAGCAAAAACGGCTGATTTTCGACAAAAGAGATAACACCCCCCCATTACGTCATGCTTCAGAAATGTGGAAAATGGTCCGTTTTCAAATGTTTTATTTTTGAACGTCAGTTCACATTTGTAGGTGGATCATCAGTGTTAGAGCTAAAATTAGCATGTTTAAAGTGATTTTCATGCTTCCAGGGGCTCGGGAAGTTAATTAAATACCATTTGGAGGCATTTAATGTTAGAGCAAAAACGGCTGATTTTCGACAAAAGAGATAACACCCCCCCATTACGTCATGCTTCAGAAATGTGGAAAATGGTCCGTTTTCAAATGTTTTATTTTTGAACGTCAGTTCACATTTGTAGGTGGATCATCAGTGTTAGAGCTAAAATTAGCATGTTTAAAGTGATTTTCATGCTTCCAGGGGCTCGGGAAGTGAAATAAATACCATTTGGAGGCATTTAATGTTCGAGCAAAAAAGGCTGATTTTCCACAAAAGAGATAACACCCCCCCATTACGTCATGCTTCAGAAATGTGGAAAATGGTCCGTTTTCAAATGTTTTATTTTTGAACGTCAGTTCACATTTGTAGGTGGATCATCAGTGTTAGAGCTAAAATTAGCATGTTTAAAGTGATTTTCATGCTTCCAGGGGCTCGGGAAGTGAAATAAATACCATTTGGAGGCATTTAATGTTCGAGCAAAAATGGCTGATTTTCGACAGAAGAGATAACACCCCCCCATTACGTCATGCTTCAGAAATGTGGAAAATGGTCCGTTTTCAAATGTTTTATTTTTGAACATCAGTTCACATTTGTAGGTGGATCATCAGTGTTAGTGCTAAAATTAGCATGTTTAAAGTGATTTTCATGCTTCCAGGGGCTCGGGAAGTGAAATAAATACCATTTGGTGGCATTTAATGTTCGAGCAAAAAAGGCTGATTTTCTACAAAAGAGATAACACCCCCCCATTACGTCATGCTTCAGAAATGTGGAAAATGGTCCGTTTTCAAATGTTTTATTTTTGAACGTCAGTTCACATTTGTAGGTGGATCATCAGTGTTACAGCTAAAATTAGCATGTTTAAAGTGATTTTCATGCTTCCAGGGGCTCGGGAAGTGAAATAAATACCATTTGGAGGCATTTAATGTTCGAGCAAAAAAGGCTGATTTTCCACAAAAGAGATAACACCCCCCCATTACGTCATGCTTCAGAAATGTGGAAAATGGTGCGTTTTCAAATGTTTTATTTTTGAACGTCAGTTCACATTTGTAGGTGGATCATCAGTGTTAGAGCTAAAATTAGCATGTTTAAAGTGATTTTCATGCTTCCAGGGGCCCAAAACACAAGATTTATGGAATGGTTAAAAGTGCATGAAAATGGCCAATTTACTCACTCTGAGTTCTCAAAAAGGGTTTCTTCACCCCGGGAAGTTAATTAAATACCATTTGGAGGCATTTAATGTTAGAGCAAAAACGGCTGATTTTCGACAAAAGAGATAACACCCCCCCCCATTACGTCATGCTTCAGAAATGTGGAAAATGGTCCGTTTTCAAATGTTTCATTTTTGAACGTCAGTTCACATTTGTAGGTGGATCATCAGTGTTAGAGCTAAAATTAGCATGTTTAAAGTGATTTTCATGCTTCCAGGGGCTCGGAAAGTGAATTAAATACCATTTGGAGGCATTTAATGTTAGAGCAAAAACGGCTGATTTTCGACAAAAGAGATAACACCCCCCCATTACGTCATGCTTCAGAAATGTGGAAAATGGTCCGTTTTCAAATGTTTTATTTTTGAACGTCAGTTCACATTTGTAGGTGGATCATCAGTGTTAGAGCTAAAATTAGCATGTTTAAAGTGATTTTCATGCTTCCAGGGGCTCGGGAAGTTAATTAAATACCATTTGGAGGCATTTAATGTTAGAGCAAAAACGGCTGATTTTCAACAAAAGAGATAACACCCCCCCATTACGTCATGCTTCAGAAATGTGGAAAATGGTCCGTTTTCAAATGTTTTATTTTTGAACGTCAGTTCACATTTGTAGGTGGATCATCAGTGTTAGAGCTAAAATTAGCATGTTTAAAGTGATTTTCATGCTTCCAGGGGCTCGGGAAGTGAAATAAATACCATTTGGAGGCATTTAATGTTCGAGCAAAAAAGGCTGATTTTCCACAAAAGAGATAACACCCCCCCATTACGTCATGCTTCAGAAATGTGGAAAATGGTCCGTTTTCAAATGTTTTATTTTTGAACGTCAGTTCACATTTGTAGGTGGATCATCAGTGTTAGAGCTAAAATTAGCATGTTTAAAGTGATTTTCATGCTTCCAGGGGCTCGGGAAGTGAAATAAATACCATTTGGAGGCATTTAATGTTCGAGCAAAAATGGCTGATTTTCGACAGAAGAGATAACACCCCCCCATTACGTCATGCTTCAGAAATGTGGAAAATGGTCCGTTTTCAAATGTTTTATTTTTGAACATCAGTTCACATTTGTAGGTGGATCATCAGTGTTAGTGCTAAAATTAGCATGTTTAAAGTGATTTTCATGCTTCCAGGGGCTCGGGAAGTGAAATAAATACCATTTGGTGGCATTTAATGTTCGAGCAAAAAAGGCTGATTTTCTACAAAAGAGATAACACCCCCCCATTACGTCATGCTTCAGAAATGTGGAAAATGGTCCGTTTTCAAATGTTTTATTTTTGAACGTCAGTTCACATTTGTAGGTGGATCATCAGTGTTAGAGCTAAAATTAGCATGTTTAAAGTGATTTTCATGCTTCCAGGGGCTCGGGAAGTGAAATAAATACCATTTGGAGGCATTTAATGTTCGAGCAAAAAAGGCTGATTTTCCACAAAAGAGATAACACCCCCCCATTACGTCATGCTTCAGAAATGTGGAAAATGGTGCGTTTTCAAATGTTTTATTTTTGAACGTCAGTTCACATTTGTAGGTGGATCATCAGTGTTAGAGCTAAAATTAGCATGTTTAAAGTGATTTTCATGCTTCCAGGGGCCCAAAACACAAGATTTATGGAATGGTTAAAAGTGCATGAAAATGGCCAATTTACTCACTCTGAGTTCTCAAAAAGGGTTTCTTCACCCCGGGAAGTTAATTAAATACCATTTGGAGGCATTTAATGTTAGAGCAAAAACGGCTGATTTTCGACAAAAGAGATAACACCCCCCCCCATTACGTCATGCTTCAGAAATGTGGAAAATGGTCCGTTTTCAAATGTTTCATTTTTGAACGTCAGTTCACATTTGTAGGTGGATCATCAGTGTTAGAGCTAAAATTAGCATGTTTAAAGGGATTTTCATGCTTCCAGGGGCTCGGGAAGTTAATTAAATACCATTTGGAGGCATTTAATGTTCGAGGAAAAACAGCTGATTTTCGACAAAAGAGATAACACCCCCCCATTACGTCATGCTTCAGAAATGTGGAAAATGGTCCGTTTTCAAATGTTTTATTTTTGAACGTCAGTTCACATTTGTAGGTGGATCATCAGTGTTAGAGCTAAAATTAGCATGTTTAAAGTGATTTTCATGCTTCCAGGGGCCCAAAACACAAGATTTATGGAATGGTTAAAAGTGCATGAAAATGGCCAATTTACTCACTCTGAGTTCTCAAAAAGGGTTTCTTCACCCCGGGAAGTTAATTAAATACCATTTGGAGGCATTTAATGTTCGAGCAAAAACGGCTGATTTTCGACAAAAGAGATAACACCCCCCCCATTACGTCATGCTTCAGAAATGTGGAAAATGGTCCGTTTTCAAATGTTTCATTTTTGAACGTCAGTTCACATTTGTAGGTGGATCATCAGTGTTAGAGCTAAAATTAGCATGTTTAAAGTGATTTTCATGCTTCCAGGGGCTCGGGAAGTGAAATAAATACCATTTGGAGGCATTTAATGTTCCAGCAAAAAAGGCTGATTTTCGACAAAAGAGATAACACCCCCCCATTACGTCATGCTTCAGAAATGTGGAAAATGGTCCGTTTTCAAATGTTTTATTTTTGAACGTCAGTTCACATTTGTAGGTGGATCATCAGTGTTAGAGCTAAAATTAGCATGTTTAAAGTGATTTTCATGCTTCCAGGGGCCCAAAACACAAGATTTATGGAATGGTTAAAAGTGCATGAAAATGGCCAATTTACTCACTCTGAGTTCTCAAAAAGGGTTTCTTCACCCCGGGAAGTTAATTAAATACCATTTGGAGGCATTTAATGTTCGAGCAAAAACGGCTGATTTTCGACAAAAGAGATAACACCCCCCCATTACGTCATGCTTCAGAAATGTGGAAAATGGTCCGTTTTCAAATGTTTTATTTTTGAACGTCAGTTAACATTTGTAGGTGGATCATCAGTGTTAGAGCTAAAATTAGCATGTTTAAAGTGATTTTCATGCTTCCAGGGGCCCAAAACACAAGATTTATGGAATGGTTAAAAGTGCATGAAAATGGCCAATTTACTCACTCTGAGTTCTCAAAAAGGGTTTCTTCACCCTGTGAAGTTAATTAAATACCATTTGGAGGCATTTAATGTTAGAGCAAAAACGGCTGATTTTCGACAAAAGAGATAACACCCCCCCATTACGTCATGCTTCAGAAATGTGGAAAATGGTCCGTTTTCAAATGTTTTATTTTTGAACGTCAGTTCACATTTGTAGGTGGATCATCAGTGTTAGAGCTAAAATTAGCATGTTTAAAGTGATTTTCATGCTTCCAGGGGCCCAAAACACAAGATTTATGGAATGGTTAAAAGTGCATGAAAATGGCCAATTTACTCACTCTGAGTTCTCAAAAAGGGTTTCTTCACCCTGGGAAGTTAATTAAATACCATTTGGAGGATTTTAATGTTCGAGCAAAAACGGCTGATTTTCGACGAAAGAGCTAACACCCCCCCATTACGTCATGCTTTAGAAATGTGGAAAATGGTCCGTTTTCAAATGTTTTATTTTTGAACGTCAGTTCACATTTGTAGGTGGATCATCAGTGTTAGAGCTAAAATTAGCATGTTTAAAGTGATTTTCATGCTTCCAGGGGCTCGGGAAGTGAAATAATTACCATTTGGAGGCATTTAATGTTCAAGCAAAAACGGCTGATTTTCGACAAAAGAGATAACACCCCCCCATTACGTCATGCTTCAGAAATGGGGAAAATGGTCCGTTTTCAAATGTTTTATTTTTGAACGTCAGTTCACATTTGTAGGTGGATCATCAGTGTTAGAGCTAAAATTAGCATGTTTAAAGTGATTTTCATGCTTCCAGGGGCCCAAAACACAAGATTTATGGAATGGTTAAAAGTGCATGAAAATGGCCAATTTACTCACTCTGAGTTCTCAAAAAGGGTTTCTTCACCCCGGGAAGTTAATTGAATACCATTTGGAGGCATTTAATGTTCGAGCAAAAACGGCTGATTTTCGACAAAAGAGATAACACCCCCCCATTACGTCATGCTTCAGAAATGTGGAAAATGGTCCGTTTTCAAATGTTTCATTTTTGAACGTCAGTTCACATTTGTAGGTGGATCATCAGCGTTAGAGCTAAAATTAGCATGTTTAAAGTGATTTTCATGCTTCCAGGGGCTCGGGAAGTTAATTAAATACCATTTGGAGGCATTTAATGTTCGAGCAAAAACGGCTGATTTTCGACAAAAGAGATAACACCCCCCCATTACGTCATGCTTCAGAAATGTGGAAAATGGTCCGTTTTCAAATGTTTTATTTTTGAACGTCAGTTTACATTTGTAGGTGGATCATCAGTGTTAGAGCTAAAATTAGCATGTTTAAAGTGATTTTCATGCTTCCAGGGGCCCAAAACACAAGATTTATGGAATGGTTAAAAGTGCATGAAAATGGCCAATTTACTCACTCTGAGTTCTCAAAAAGGGTTTCTTCACCCCGGGAAGTTAATTAAATACCATTTGGAGGCATTTAATGTTAGAGCAAAAACGGCTGATTTTCGGCAAAAGAGATAACACCCCCCCATTACGTCATGCTTCAGAAATGTGGAAAATGGTCCGTTTTCAAATGTTTTATTTTTGAACGTCAGTTCACATTTGTAGGTGGATCATCAGTGTTAGAGCTAAAATTAGCATGTTTAAAGTGATTTTCATGCTTCCAGGGGCTCGGGAAGTTAATTAAATACCATTTGGAGGCATTTAATGTTCGAGCAAAAACAGCTGATTTTCGACAAAAGAGATAACACCCCCCCATTACGTCATGCTTTAGAAATGTGGAAAATGGTCCGTTTTCAAATGTTTTATTTTTGAACGTCAGTTCACATTTGTAGGTGGATCATCAGTGTTAGAGCTAAAATTAGCATGTTTAAAGTGATTTTCATGCTTCCAGGGGCCCAAAACACAAGATTTATGGAATGGTTAAAAGTGCATGAAAATGGCCAATTTACTCACTCTGAGTTCTCAAAAAGGGTTTCTTCACCCCGGGAAGTTAATTAAATACCATTTGGAGGCATTTAATGTTAGAGCAAAAACGGCTGATTTTCGACAAAAGAGATAACACCCCCTATTACGTCATGCTTCAGAAATGTGGAAAATGGTCCGTTTTCAAATGTTTTATTTTTGAACGTCAGTTCACATTTGTAGGTGGATCATCAGTGTTAGAGCTAAAATTAGCATGTTTAAAGTGATTTTCATGCTTCCAGGGGCTCGGGAAGTTAATTAAATACCATTTGGAGGCATTTAATGTTCGAGCAAAAACGGCTGATTTTCGACAAAAGAGATAACACCCCCCCATTACGTCATGCTTCAGAAATGTGGAAAATGGTCCGTTTTCAAATGTTTTATTTTTGAACGTCAGTTCACATTTGTAGGTGGATCATCAGTGTTAGAGCTAAAATTAGCATGTTTAAAGTGATTTTCATGCTTCCAGGGGCCTAAAACACAAGATTTATGGAATGGTTAAAAGTGCATGAAAATGGCCAATTTACTCACTCTGAGTTCTCAAAAAGGGTTTCTTCACCCCGGGAAGTTAATTAAATACCATTTGGAGGCATTTAATGTTAGAGCAAAAACGGCTGATTTTCGACAAAAGAGATAACACCCCCCCATTACGTCATGCTTCAGAAATGTGGAAAATGGTCCGTTTTCAAATGTTTTATTTTTGAACGTCAGTTCACATTTGTAGGTGGATCATCAGTGTTAGAGCTAAAATTAGCATGTTTAAAGTGATTTTCATGCTTCCAGGGGCTCGGAAAGTGAATTAAATACCATTTGGAGGCATTTAATGTTAGAGCAAAAACGGCTGATTTTCGACAAAAGAGATAACACCCCCCATTACGTCATGCTTCAGAAATGTGGAAAATGGTCCGTTTTCAAATGTTTTATTTTTGAACGTCAGTTCACATTTGTAGGTGGATCATCAGTGTTAGAGCTAAAATTAGCATGTTTAAAGTGATTTTCATGCTTCCAGGGGCTCGGGAAGTTAATTAAATACCATTTGGAGGCATTTAATGTTAGAGCAAAAACGGCTGATTTTCGACAAAAGAGATAACACCCCCCCATTACGTCATGCTTCAGAAATGTGGAAAATGGTCCGTTTTCAAATGTTTTATTTTTGAACGTCAGTTCACATTTGTAGGTGGATCATCAGTGTTAGAGCTAAAATTAGCATGTTTAAAGTGATTTTCATGCTTCCAGGGGCTCGGGAAGTGAAATAAATACCATTTGGAGGCATTTAATGTTCGAGCAAAAAAGGCTGATTTTCCACAAAAGAGATAACACCCCCCCATTACGTCATGCTTCAGAAATGTGGAAAATGGTCCGTTTTCAAATGTTTTATTTTTGAACGTCAGTTCACATTTGTAGGTGGATCATCAGTGTTAGAGCTAAAATTAGCATGTTTAAAGTGATTTTCATGCTTCCAGGGGCTCGGGAAGTGAAATAAATACCATTTGGAGGCATTTAATGTTCGAGCAAAAATGGCTGATTTTCGACAGAAGAGATAACACCCCCCCATTACGTCATGCTTCAGAAATGTGGAAAATGGTCCGTTTTCAAATGTTTTATTTTTGAACATCAGTTCACATTTGTAGGTGGATCATCAGTGTTAGTGCTAAAATTAGCATGTTTAAAGTGATTTTCATGCTTCCAGGGGCTCGGGAAGTGAAATAAATACCATTTGGTGGCATTTAATGTTCGAGCAAAAAAGGCTGATTTTCTACAAAAGAGATAACACCCCCCCATTACGTCATGCTTCAGAAATGTGGAAAATGGTCCGTTTTCAAATGTTTTATTTTTGAACGTCAGTTCACATTTGTAGGTGGATCATCAGTGTTAGAGCTAAAATTAGCATGTTTAAAGTGATTTTCATGCTTCCAGTGGCTCGGGAAGTGAAATAAATACCATTTGGAGGCATTTAATGTTCGAGCAAAAAAGGCTGATTTTCCACAAAAGAGATAAAACCCCCCCATTACGTCATGCTTCAGAAATGTGGAAAATGGTGCGTTTTCAAATGTTTTATTTTTGAACGTCAGTTCACATTTGTAGGTGGATCGTCAGTGTTAGAGCTAAAATTAGCATGTTTAAAGTGATTTTCATGCTTCCAGGGGCCCAAAACACAAGATTTATGGAATGGTTAAAAGTGCATGAAAATGGCCAATTTACTCACTCTGAGTTCTCAAAAAGGGTTTCTTCACCCCGGGAAGTTAATTAAATACCATTTGGAGGCATTTAATGTTAGAGCAAAAACGGCTGATTTTCGACAAAAGAGATAACACCCCCCCCCATTACGTCATGCTTCAGAAATGTGGAAAATGGTCCGTTTTCAAATGTTTCATTTTTGAACGTCAGTTCACATTTGTAGGTGGATCATCAGTGTTAGAGCTAAAATTAGCATGTTTAAAGTGATTTTCATGCTTCCAGGGGCTCGGAAAGTGAATTAAATACCATTTGGAGGCATTTAATGTTAGAGCAAAAACGGCTGATTTTCGACAAAAGAGATAACACCCCCCCATTACGTCATGCTTCAGAAATGTGGAAAATGGTCCGTTTTCAAATGTTTTATTTTTGAACGTCAGTTCACATTTGTAGGTGGATCATCAGTGTTAGAGCTAAAATTAGCATGTTTAAAGTGATTTTCATGCTTCCAGGGGCTCGGGAAGTTAATTAAATACCATTTGGAGGCATTTAATGTTAGAGCAAAAACGGCTGATTTTCGACAAAAGAGATAACACCCCCCCATTACGTCATGCTTCAGAAATGTGGAAAATGGTCCGTTTTCAAATGTTTTATTTTTGAACGTCAGTTCACATTTGTAGGTGGATCATCAGTGTTAGAGCTAAAATTAGCATGTTTAAAGTGATTTTCATGCTTCCAGGGGCTCGGGAAGTGAAATAAATACCATTTGGAGGCATTTAATGTTCGAGCAAAAAAGGCTGATTTTCCACAAAAGAGATAACACCCCCCCATTACGTCATGCTTCAGAAATGTGGAAAATGGTCCGTTTTCAAATGTTTTATTTTTGAACGTCAGTTCACATTTGTAGGTGGATCATCAGTGTTAGAGCTAAAATTAGCATGTTTAAAGTGATTTTCATGCTTCCAGGGGCTCGGGAAGTGAAATAAATACCATTTGGAGGCATTTAATGTTCGAGCAAAAATGGCTGATTTTCGACAGAAGAGATAACACCCCCCCATTACGTCATGCTTCAGAAATGTGGAAAATGGTCCGTTTTCAAATGTTTTATTTTTGAACATCAGTTCACATTTGTAGGTGGATCATCAGTGTTAGTGCTAAAATTAGCATGTTTAAAGTGATTTTCATGCTTCCAGGGGCTCGGGAAGTGAAATAAATACCATTTGGTGGCATTTAATGTTCGAGCAAAAAAGGCTGATTTTCTACAAAAGAGATAACACCCCCCCATTACGTCATGCTTCAGAAATGTGGAAAATGGTCCGTTTTCAAATGTTTTATTTTTGAACGTCAGTTCACATTTGTAGGTGGATCATCAGTGTTAGAGCTAAAATTAGCATGTTTAAAGTGATTTTCATGCTTCCAGGGGCTCGGGAAGTGAAATAAATACCATTTGGAGGCATTTAATGTTCGAGAAAAAAAAGGCTGATTTTCCACAAAAGAGATAACACCCCCCCATTACGTCATGCTTCAGAAATGTGGAAAATGGTGCGTTTTCAAATGTTTTATTTTTGAACGTCAGTTCACATTTGTAGGTGGATCATCAGTGTTAGAGCTAAAATTAGCATGTTTAAAGTGATTTTCATGCTTCCAGGGGCCCAAAACACAAGATTTATGGAATGGTTAAAAGTGCATGAAAATGGCCAATTTACTCACTCTGAGTTCTCAAAAAGGGTTTCTTCACCCCGGGAAGTTAATTAAATACCATTTGGAGGCATTTAATGTTAGAGCAAAAACGGCTGATTTTCGACAAAAGAGATAACACCCCCCCCCATTACGTCATGCTTCAGAAATGTGGAAAATGGTCCGTTTTCAAATGTTTCATTTTTGAACGTCAGTTCACATTTGTAGGTGGATCATCAGTGTTAGAGCTAAAATTAGCATGTTTAAAGTGATTTTCATGCTTCCAGGGGCTCGGGAAGTTAATTAAATACCATTTGGAGGCATTTAATGTTCGAGGAAAAACGGCTGATTTTCGACAAAAGAGATAACACCCCCCATTACGTCATGCTTCAGAAATGTGGAAAATGGTCCGTTTTCAAATGTTTTATTTTTGAACGTCAGTTCACATTTGTAGGTGGATCATCAGTGTTAGAGCTAAAATTAGCATGTTTAAAGTGATTTTCATGCTTCCAGGGGCCCAAAACACAAGATTTATGGAATGGTTAAAAGTGCATGAAAATGGACAATTTACTCACTCTGAGTTCTCAAAAAGGGTTTCTTCACCCCGGGAAGTTAATTAAATACCATTTGGAGGCATTTAATGTTCGAGCAAAAACGGCTGATTTTCGACAAAAGAGATAACACCCCCCCATTACGTCATGCTTCAGAAATGTGGAAAATGGTCCGTTTTCAAATGTTTTATTTTTGAACGTCAGTTCACATTTGTAGGTGGATCATCAGTGTTAGAGCTAAAATTAGCATGTTTAAAGTGATTTTCATGCTTCCAGGGGCCCAAAACACAAGATTTATGGAATGGTTAAAAGTGCATGAAAATGGCCAGTTTACTCACTCTGAGTTCTCAAAAAGGGTTTCTTCACCCCGGGAAGTTAATTAAATACCATTTGGAGGCATTTAATGTTAGAGCAAAAACGGCTGATTTTCGACAAAAGAGATAACACCCCCCCATTACGTCATGCTTCAGAAATGTGGAAAATGGTCCATTTTCAAATGTTTTATTTTTGAACGTCAGTTCACATTTGTAGGTGGATCATCAGTGTTAGAGCTAAAATTAGCATGTTTAAAGTGATTTTCATGCTTCCAGGGGCCCAAAACACAAGATTTATGGAATGGTTAAAAGTGCATGAAAATGGCCAATTTACTCACTCTGAGTTCTCAAAAAGGGTTTCTTCACCCCGGGAAGTTAATTAAATACCATTTGGAGGCATTTAATGTTAGAGCAAAAACGGCTGATTTTCGACAAAAGAGATAACACCCCCCCATTACGTCATGCTTCAGAAATGTGGAAAATGGTCCGTTTTCAAATGTTTTATTTTTGAACGTCAGTTCACATTTGTAGGTGGATCATCAGTGTTAGAGCTAAAATTAGCATGTTTAAAGTGATTTTCATGCTTCCAGGGGCCCAAAACACAAGATTTATGGAATGGTTAAAAGTGCATGAAAATGGCCAGTTTACTCACTCTGAGTTCTCAAAAAGGGTTTCTTCACCCCGGGAAGTTAATTAAATACCATTTGGAGGCATTTGATGTTAGAGCAAAAACGGCTGATTTTCGACAAAAGAGATAACACCCCCCCATTACGTCATGCTTCAGAAATGTGGAAAATGGTCCATTTTCAAATGTTTTATTTTTGAACGTCAGTTCACATTTGTAGGTGGATCATCAGTGTTAGAGCTAAAATTAGCATGTTTAAAGTAATTTTCATGCTTCCAGGGGCCCAAAACACAAGATTTATGGAATGGTTAAAAGTGCATGAAAATGGCCAATTTACTCACTCTGAGTTCTCAAAAAGGGTTTCTTCACCCCGGGAAGTTAATTAAATACCATTTGGAGGCATTTAATGTTCGAGCAAAAACGGCTGATTTTCGACAAAAGAGATAACACCCCCCCATTACGTCATGCTTCAGAAATGTGGAAAATGGTCCGTTTTCAAATGTTTTATTTTTGAACGTCAGTTCACATTTGTAGGTGGATCATCAGTGTTAGAGCTAAAATTAGCATGTTTAAAGTGATTTTCATGCTTCCAGGGGCTCGGGAAGTGAAATAAATACCATTTGGAGGCATTTAATGTTCGAGCAAAAACGGCTGATTTTCGACAAAAGAGATAACACCCCCCCATTACGTCATGCTTCAGAAATGTGGAAAATGGTCCGTTTTCAAATGTTTCATTTTTGAACGTCAGTTCACATTTGTAGGTGGATCATAAGTGTTAGAGCTAAAATTAGCATGTTTAAAGTGATTTTCATGCTTCCAGGGGCCCAAAACACAAGATTTATGGAATGGTTAAAAGTGCATGAAAATGGCCAATTTACTCACTCTGAGTTCTCAAAAAGGGTTTCTTCACCCCGGGAAGTTAATTAAATACCATTTGGAGGCATTTAATGTTAGAGCAAAAACAGCTGATTTTCGACAAAAGAGATAACACCCCCCCATTACGTCATGCTTCAGAAATGTGGAAAATGGTCCGTTTTCAAATGTTTTATTTTTGAACGTCAGTTCACATTTGTAGGTGGATCATCAGTGTTAGAGCTAAAATTAGCATGTTTAAAGTGATTTTCATGCTTCCAGGGGCCCAAAACACAAGATTTATGGAATGGTTAAAAGTGCATGAAAATGGCCAATTTACTCACTCTGAGTTCTCAAAAAGGGTTTCTTCACCCCGGGAAGTTAATTAAATACCATTTGGAGGCATTTAATGTTCGAGCAAAAACGGCTGATTTTCGACAAAAGAGATAACACCCCCCCATTACGTCATGCTTCAGAAATGTGGAAAATGGTCCGTTTTCAAATGTTTTATTTTTGAACGTCAGTTCACATTTGTAGGTGGATCATCAGTGTTAGAGCTAAAATTAGCATGTTTAAAGTGATTTTCATGCTTCCAGGGGCCCAAAACACAAGATTTATGGAATGGTTAAAAGTGCATGAAAATGGCCAATTTACTCACTCTGAGTTCTCAAAAAGGGTTTCTTCACCCCGGGAAGTTAATTAAATACCATTTGGAGGCATTTAATGTTCGAGCAAAAACGGCTGATTTTCGACAAAAGAGATAACACCCCCCATTACATCATGCTTCAGAAATGTGGAAAATGGTCCGTTTTCAAATGTTTTATTTTTGAACGTCAGTTCACATTTGTAGGTGGATCATCAGTGTTAGAGCTAAAATTAGCATGTTTAAAGTGATTTTCATGCTTCCAGGGGCCCAAAACACAAGATTTATGGAATGGTTAAAAGTGCATGAAAATGGCCAATTTACTCACTCTGAGTTCTCAAAAAGGGTTTCTTCACCCCGGGAAGTTAATTAAATACCATTTGGAGGATTTTAATGTTCGAGCAAAAACGGCTGATTTTCGACGAAAGAGCTAACACCCCCCACATTACGTCATGCTTTAGAAATGTGGAAAATGGTCCGTTTTCAAATGTTTTATTTTTGAACGTCAGTTCACATTTGTAGGTGGATCATCAGTGTTAGAGCTAAAATTAGCATGTTTAAAGTGATTTTCATGCTTCCAGGGGCCCAAAACACAAGATTTATGGAATGGTTAAAAGTGCATGAAAATGGCCAATTTACTCACTCTGAGTTCTCAAAAAGGGTTTCTTCACCCCGGGAAGTTAATTAAATACCATTTGGAGGCATTTAATGTTAGAGCAAAAACGGCTGATTTTGGACAAAAGAGATAACACCCCCCCATTACGTCATGCTTCAGAAATGTGGAAAATGGTCCGTTTTCAAATGTTTTATTTTTGAACGTCAGTTCACATTTGTAGGTGGATCATCAGTGTTAGAGCTAAAATTAGCATGTTTAAAGTGATTTTCATGCTTCCAGGGGCTCGGGAAGTTAATTAAATACCATTTGGAGGCATTTAATGTTCGAGCAAAAACGGCTGATTTTCGACAAAAGAGATAACACCCCCCCATTACGTCATGCTTCAGAAATGTGGAAAATGGTCCGTTTTCAAATGTTTTATTTTTGAACGTCAGTTCACATTTGTAGGTGGATCATCAGTGTTAGAGCTAAAATTAGCATGTTTAAAGTGATTTTCATGCTTCCAGGGGCTCGGGAAGTGAAATAAATACCATTTGGAGGCATTTAATGTTAGAGCAAAAACGGCTGATTTTCCACAAAAGAGATAACACCCCCCCATTACGTCATGCTTCAGAAATGTGGAAAATGGTCCGTTTTCAAATGTTTTATTTTTGAACGTCAGTTCACATTTGTAGGTGGATCATCAGTGTTAGAGCTAAAATTAGCATGTTTAAAGTGATTTTCATGCTTCTTGGGGCCCAAAACACAAGATTTATGGAATGGTTAAAAGTGCATGAAAATGGCCAATTTACTCACTCTGAGTTCTCAAAAAGGGTTTCTTCACCCCGGGAAGTTAATTAAATACCATTTGGAGGCATTTAATGTTCGAGCAAAAACGGCTGATTTTCGACAAAAGAGATAACACCCCCCCATTACGTCATGCTTCAGAAATGTGGAAAATGGTCCGTTTTCAAATGTTTTATTTTTGAACGTCAGTTCACATTTGTAGGTGGATCATCAGTGTTAGAGCTAAAATTAGCATGTTTAAAGTGATTTTCATGCTTCCAGGGGCTCGGGAAGTTAATTAAATACCATTTGGAGGCATTTAATGTTCGAGCAAAAACGGCTGATTTTCGACAAAAGAGATAACACCCCCCCATTACGTCATGCTTCAGAAATGTGGAAAATGGTCCGTTTTCAAATGTTTTATTTTTGAACGTCAGTTCACATTTGTAGGTGGATCATCAGTGTTAGAGCTAAAATTAGCATGTTTAAAGTGATTTTCATGCTTCCAGGGGCCCAAAACACAAGATTTATGGAATGGTTAAAAGTGCATGAAAATGGCCAATTTACTCACTCTGAGTTCTCAAAAAGGGTTTCTTCACCCCGGGAAGTTAATTAAATACCATTTGGAGGCATTTAATGTTAGAGCAAAAACGGCTGATTTTCGACAAAAGAGATAACACCCCCCCCATTACGTCATGCTTCAGAAATGTGGAAAATGGTCCGTTTTCAAATGTTTCATTTTTGAACGTCAGTTCACATTTGTAGGTGGATCATCAGTGTTAGAGCTAAAATTAGCATGTTTAAAGTGATTTTCATGCTTCCAGGGGCTCGGGAAGTTAATTAAATACCATTTGGAGGCATTTAATGTTCGAGGAAAAACGGCTGATTTTCGACAAAAGAGATAACACCCCCCCATTACGTCATGCTTCAGAAATGTGGAAAATGGTCCGTTTTCAAATGTTTTATTTTTGAACGTCAGTTCACATTTGTAGGTGGATCATCAGTGTTAGAGCTAAAATTAGCATGTTTAAAGTGATTTTCATGCTTCCAGGGGCCCAAAACACAAGATTTATGGAATGGTTAAAAGTGCATGAAAATGGCCAATTTACTCACTCTGAGTTCTCAAAAAGGGTTTCTTCACCCCGGGAAGTTAATTAAATACCATTTGGAGGCATTTAATGTTAGAGCAAAAACGGCTGATTTTCGACAAAAGAGATAACACCCCCCCCATTACGTCATGCTTCAGAAATGTGGAAAATGGTCCGTTTTCAAATGTTTCATTTTTGAACGTCAGTTCACATTTGTAGGTGGATCATCAGTGTTAGAGCTAAAATTAGCATGTTTAAAGTGATTTTCATGCTTCCAGGGGCCCAAAACACAAGATTTATGGAATGGTTAAAAGTGCATGAAAATGGCCAATTTACTCACTCTGAGTTCTCAAAAAGGGTTTCTTCACCCCGGGAAGTTAATTAAATACCATTTGGAGGCATTTAATGTTAGAGCAAAAACGGCTGATTTTCGACAAAAGAGATAACACCCCCCCATTACGTCATGCTTCAGAAATGTGGAAAATGGTCCGTTTTCAAATGTTTTATTTTTGAACGTCAGTTCACATTTGTAGGTGGATCATCAGTGTTAGAGCTAAAATTAGCATGTTTAAAGTGATTTTCATGCTTCCAGGGGCTCGGGAAGTGAAATAAATACCATTTGGAGGCATTTAATGTTCGAGCAAAAACGGCTGATTTTCGACAAAAGAGATAACACCCCCCCATTACGTCATGCTTCAGAAATGTGGAAAATGGTCCGTTTTCAAATGTTTCATTTTTGAACGTCAGTTCACATTTGTAGGTGGATCATAAGTGTTAGAGCTAAAATTAGCATGTTTAAAGTGATTTTCATGCTTCCAGGGGCCCAAAACACAAGATTTATGGAATGGTTAAAAGTGCATGAAAATGGCCAATTTACTCACTCTGAGTTCTCAAAAAGGGTTTCTTCACCCCGGGAAGTTAATTAAATACCATTTGGAGGCATTTAATGTTAGAGCAAAAACAGCTGATTTTCGACAAAAGAGATAACACCCCCCCATTACGTCATGCTTCAGAAATGTGGAAAATGGTCCGTTTTCAAATGTTTTATTTTTGAACGTCAGTTCACATTTGTAGGTGGATCATCAGTGTTAGAGCTAAAATTAGCATGTTTAAAGTGATTTTCATGCTTCCAGGGGCCCAAAACACAAGATTTATGGAATGGTTAAAAGTGCATGAAAATGGCCAATTTACTCA
Organism: Lissotriton vulgaris; assembly: GCF_964263255.1. Taxonomy (NCBI): domain Eukaryota; kingdom Metazoa; phylum Chordata; class Amphibia; order Caudata; family Salamandridae; genus Lissotriton; species Lissotriton vulgaris. The sequence goes on from NW_028242601.1 coordinate 792,039, forward strand.
CTCTGAGTTCTCAAAAAGGGTTTCTTCACCCCGGGAAGTTAATTAAATACCATTTGGAGGCATTTAATGTTCGAGCAAAAACGGCTGATTTTCGACAAAAGAGATAACACCCCCCCATTACGTCATGCTTCAGAAATGTGAAAAATGGTCCGTTTTCAAATGTTTTATTTTTGAACGTCAGTTCACATTTGTAGGTGGATCATCAGTGTTAGAGCTAAAATTAGCATGTTTAAAGTGATTTTCATGCTTCCAGGGGCCCAAAACACAAGATTTATGGAATGGTTAAAAGTGCATGAAAATGGCCAATTTACTCACTCTGAGTTCTCAAAAAGGGTTTCTTCACCCCGGGAAGTTAATTAAATACCATTTGGAGGCATTTAATGTTCGAGCAAAAACGGCTGATTTTCGACAAAAGAGATAACACCCCCCATTACGTCATGCTTCAGAAATGTGGAAAATGGTCCGTTTTCAAATGTTTTATTTTTGAACGTCAGTTCACATTTGTAGGTGGATCATCAGTGTTAGAGCTAAAATTAGCATGTTTAAAGTGATTTTCATGCTTCCAGGGGCCCAAAACACAAGATTTATGGAATGGTTAAAAGTGCATGAAAATGGCCAATTTACTCACTCTGAGTTCTCAAAAAGGGTTTCTTCACCCCGGGAAGTTAATTAAATACCATTTGGAGGATTTTAATGTTCGAGCAAAAACGGCTGATTTTCGACGAAAGAGCTAACACCCCCCCATTACGTCATGCTTTAGAAATGTGGAAAATGGTCCGTTTTCAAATGTTTTATTTTTGAACGTCAGTTCACATTTGTAGGTGGATCATCAGTGTTAGAGCTAAAATTAGCATGTTTAAAGTGATTTTCATGCTTCCAGGGGCCCAAAACACAAGATTTATGGAATGGTTAAAAGTGCATGAAAATGGCCAATTTACTCACTCTGAGTTCTCAAAAAGGGTTTCTTCACCCCGGGAAGTTAATTAAATACCATTTGGAGGCATTTAATGTTAGAGCAAAAACGGCTGATTTTGGACAAAAGAGATAACACCCCCCCATTACGTCATGCTTCAGAAATGTGGAAAATGGTCCGTTTTCAAATGTTTTATTTTTGAACGTCAGTTCACATTTGTAGGTGGATCATCAGTGTTAGAGCTAAAATTAGCATGTTTAAAGTGATTTTCATGCTTCCAGGGGCTCGGGAAGTTAATTAAATACCATTTGGAGGCATTTAATGTTCGAGCAAAACCGGCTGATTTTCGACAAAAGAGATAACACCCCCCCATTACGTCATGCTTCAGAAATGTGGAAAATGGTCCGTTTTCAAATGTTTTATTTTTGAACGTCAGTTCACATTTGTAGGTGGATCATCAGTGTTAGAGCTAAAATTAGCATGTTTAAAGTGATTTTCATGCTTCCAGGGGCTCGGGAAGTGAAATAAATACCATTTGGAGGCATTTAATGTTAGAGCAAAAACGGCTGATTTTCCACAAAAGAGATAACACCCCCCCATTACGTCATGCTTCAGAAATGTGGAAAATGGTCCGTTTTCAAATGTTTTATTTTTGAACGTCAGTTCACATTTGTAGGTGGATCATCAGTGTTAGAGCTAAAATTAGCATGTTTAAAGTGATTTTCATGCTTCTTGGGGCCCAAAACACAAGATTTATGGAATGGTTAAAAGTGCATGAAAATGGCCAATTTACTCACTCTGAGTTCTCAAAAAGGGGTTCTTCACCCCGGGAAGTTAATTAAATACCATTTGGAGGCATTTAATGTTCGAGCAAAAACGGCTGATTTTCGACAAAAGAGATAACACCCCCCCATTACGTCATGCTTCAGAAATGTGGAAAATGGTCCGTTTTCAAATGTTTTATTTTTGAACGTCAGTTCACATTTGTAGGTGGATCATCAGTGTTAGAGCTAAAATTAGCATGTTTAAAGTGATTTTCATGCTTCCAGGGGCTCGGGAAGTTAATTAAATACCATTTGGAGGCATTTAATGTTCGAGCAAAAACGGCTGATTTTCGACAAAAGAGATAACACCCCCCCATTACGTCATGCTTCAGAAATGTGGAAAATGGTCCGTTTTCAAATGTTTTATTTTTGAACGTCAGTTCACATTTGTAGGTGGATCATCAGTGTTAGAGCTAAAATTAGCATGTTTAAAGTGATTTTCATGCTTCCAGGGGCCCAAAACACAAGATTTATGGAATGGTTAAAAGTGCATGAAAATGGCCAATTTACTCACTCTGAGTTCTCAAAAAGGGTTTCTTCACCCCGGGAAGTTAATTAAATACCATTTGGAGGCATTTAATGTTAGAGCAAAAACGGCTGATTTTCGACAAAAGAGATAACACCCCCCCATTACGTCATGCTTCAGAAATGTGGAAAATGGTCCGTTTTCAAATGTTTCATTTTTGAACGTCAGTTCACATTTGTAGGTGGATCATCAGTGTTAGAGCTAAAATTAGCATGTTTAAAGTGATTTTCATGCTTCCAGGGGCTCGGGAAGTGAAATAAATACCATTTGGAGGCATTTAATGTTCGAGCAAAAAAGGCTGATTTTCCACAAAAGGGATAACACCCCCCCATTACGTCATGCTTCAGAAATGTGGAAAATGGTCCGGTTTCAAATGTTTTATTTTTGAACGTCAGTTCACATTTGTAGGTGGATCATCAGTGTAAGAGCTAAAATTTGCATGTTTAAAGTGATTTTCAAGCTTCCAGGGGCCCAAAACACAAGATTTATGGAATGGTTAAAAGTGCATGAAAATGGCCAATTTACTCACTCTGAGTTCTCAAAAAGGGTTTCTTCACCCCGGGAAGTTAATTAAATACCATTTGGAGGCATTTAATGTTAGAGCAAAAACGGCTGATTTTCGACAAAAGAGATAACACCCCCCCATTACGTCATGCTTCAGAAATGTGGAAAATGGTCCGTTTTCAAATGTTTTATTTTTGAACGTCAGTTCACATTTGTAGGTGGATCATCAGTGTTAGAGCTAAAATTAGCATGTTTAAAGTGATTTTCATGCTTCCAGGGGCCCAAAACACAAGATTTATGGAATGGTTAAAAGTGCATGAAAATGGCCAATTTACTCACTCTGAGTTCTCAAAAAGGGTTTCTTCACCCCGGGAAGTTAATTAAATACCATTTGGAGGCATTTAATGTTAGAGCAAAAACGGCTGATTTTCGACAAAAGAGATAACACCCCCCCATTACGTCATGCTTCAGAAATGTGGAAAATGGTCCGTTTTCAAATGTTTCATTTTTGAACGTCAGTTCACATTTGTAGGTGGATCATCAGTGTTAGAGCTAAAATTAGCATGTTTAAAGTGATTTTCATGCTTCCAGGGGCCCAAAACACAAGATTTATGGAATGGTTAAAAGTGCATGAAAATGGCCAATTTACTCACTCTGAGTTCTCAAAAAGGGTTTCTTCACCCCGGGAAGTTAATTAAATACCATTTGGAGGCATTTAATGTTCGAGCAAAAACGGCTGATTTTCGACAAAAGAGATAACACCCCCCATTACGTCATGCTTCAGAAATGTGGAAAATGGTCCGTTTTCAAATGTTTTATTTTTGAACGTCAGTTCACATTTGTAGGTGGATCATCAGTGTTAGAGCTAAAATTAGCATGTTTAAAGTGATTTTCATGCTTCCAGGGGCCCAAAACACAAGATTTATGGAATGGTTAAAAGTGCATGAAAATGGCCAATTTACTCACTCTGAGTTCTCAAAAAGGGTTTTTTCACCCCGGGAAGTTAATTAAATACCATTTGGAGGATTTTAATGTTCGAGCAAAAACGGCTGATTTTCGACGAAAGAGCTAACACCCCCCCATTACGTCATGCTTTAGAAATGTGGAAAATGGTCCGTTTTCAAATGTTTTATTTTTGAACGTCAGTTCACATTTGTAGGTGGATCATCAGTGTTAGAGCTAAAATTAGCATGTTTAAAGTGATTTTCATGCTTCCAGGGGCCCAAAACACAAGATTTATGGAATGGTTAAAAGTGCATGAAAATGGCCAATTTACTCACTCTGAGTTCTCAAAAAGGGTTTCTTCACCCCGGGAAGTTAATTAAATACCATTTGGAGGCATTTAATGTTAGAGCAAAAACGGCTGATTTTGGACAAAAGAGATAACACCCCCCCATTACGTCATGCTTCAGAAATGTGGAAAATGGTCCGTTTTCAAATGTTTTATTTTTGAACGTCAGTTCACATTTGTAGGTGGATCATCAGTGTTAGAGCTAAAATTAGCATGTTTAAAGTGATTTTCATGCTTCCAGGGGCTCGGGAAGTTAATTAAATACCATTTGGAGGCATTTAATGTTCGAGCAAAAACGGCTGATTTTCGACAAAAGAGATAACACCCCCCCATTACGTCATGCTTCAGAAATGTGGAAAATGGTCCGTTTTCAAATGTTTTATTTTTGAACGTCAGTTCACATTTGTAGGTGGATCATCAGTGTTAGAGCTAAAATTAGCATGTTTAAAGTGATTTTCATGCTTCCAGGGGCTCGGGAAGTGAAATAAATACCATTTGGAGGCATTTAATGTTAGAGCAAAAACGGCTGATTTTCCACAAAAGAGATAACACCCCCCCATTACGTCATGCTTCAGAAATGTGGAAAATGGTCCGTTTTCAAATGTTTTATTTTTGAACGTCAGTTCACATTTGTAGGTGGATCATCAGTGTTAGAGCTAAAATTAGCATGTTTAAAGTGATTTTCATGCTTCTTGGGGCCCAAAACACAAGATTTATGGAATGGTTAAAAGTGCATGAAAATGGCCAATTTACTCTCTCTGAGTTCTCAAAAAGGGTTTCTTCACCCCGGGAAGTTAATTAAATACCATTTGGAGGCATTTAATGTTCGAGCAAAAACGGCTGATTTTCGACAAAAGAGATAACACCCCCCCATTACGTCATGCTTCAGAAATGTGGAAAATGGTCCGTTTTCAAATGTTTTATTTTTGAACGTCAGTTCACATTTGTAGGTGGATCATCAGTGTTAGAGCTAAAATTAGCATGTTTAAAGTGATTTTCATGCTTCCAGGGGCTCGGGAAGTTAATTAAATACCATTTGGAGGCATTTAATGTTCGAGCAAAAACGGCTGATTTTCGACAAAAGAGATAACACCCCCCCATTACGTCATGCTTCAGAAATGTGGAAAATGGTCCGTTTTCAAATGTTTTATTTTTGAACGTCAGTTCACATTTGTAGGTGGATCATCAGTGTTAGAGCTAAAATTAGCATGTTTAAAGTGATTTTCATGCTTCCAGGGGCCCAAAACACAAGATTTATGGAATGGTTAAAAGTGCATGAAAATGGCCAATTTACTCACTCTGAGTTCTCAAAAAGGGTTTCTTCACCCCGGGAAGTTAATTAAATACCATTTGGAGGCATTTAATGTTAGAGCAAAAACGGCTGATTTTCGACAAAAGAGATAAAACCCCCCCATTACGTCATGCTTCAGAAATGTGGAAAATGGTCCATTTTCAAATGTTTCATTTTTGAACGTCAGTTCACATTTGTAGGTGGATCATCAGTGTTAGAGCTAAAATTAGCATGTTTAAAGTGATTTTCATGCTTCCAGGGGCTCGGGAAGTGAAATAAATACCATTTGGAGGCATTTAATGTTCGAGCAAAAACGGCTGATTTTCGACAAAAGAGATAACACCCCCCCATTACGTCATGCTTCAGAAATGTGGAAAATGGTCCATTTTCAAATGTTTTATTTTTGAACGTCAGTTCACATTTGTAGGTGGATCATCAGTGTTAGAGCTAAAATTAGCATGTTTAAAGTGATTTTCATGCTTCCAGGGGCCCAAAACACAAGATTTATGGAATGGTTAAAAGTGCATGAAAATGGCCAATTTACTCACTCTGAGTTCTCAAAAAGGGTTTCTTCACCCCGGGAAGTTAATTAAATACCATTTGGAGGCATTTAATGTTAGAGCAAAAACGGCTGATTTTCGACAAAAGAGATAACACCCCCCCATTACGTCATGCTTCAGAAATGTGGAAAATGGTCCGTTTTCAAATGTTTCATTTTTGAACGTCAGTTCACATTTGTAGGTGGATCATCAGTGTTAGAGCTAAAATTAGCATGTTTAAAGTGATTTTCATGCTTCCAGGGGCTCGGGAAGTGAAATAAATACCATTTGGAGGCATTTAATGTTCGAGCAAAAAAGGCTGATTTTCCACAAAAGAGATAACACCCCCCCATTACGTCATGCTTCAGAAATGTGGAAAATGGTCCGATTTCAAATGTTTTATTTTTGAACATCAGTTCACATTTGTAGGTGGATCATCAGTGTAAGAGCTAAAATTTGCATGTTTAAAGTGATTTTCAAGCTTCCAGGGGCCCAAAACACAAGATTTATGGAATGGTTAAAAGTGCATGAAAATGGCCAATTTACTCACTCTGAGTTCTCAAAAAGGGTTTCTTCACCCCGGGAAGTTAATTAAATACCATTTGGAGGCATTTAATGTTAGAGCAAAAACGGCTGATTTTCGACAAAAGAGATAACACCCCCCCATTACGTCATGCTTCAGAAATGTGGAAAATGGTCCGTTTTCAAATGTTTTATTTTTGAACGTCAGTTCACATTTGTAGGTGGATCATCAGTGTTAGAGCTAAAATTAGCATGTTTAAAGTGATTTTCATGCTTCCAGGGGCCCAAAACACAAGATTTATGGAATGGTTAAAAGTGCATGAAAATGGCCAATTTACTCACTCTGAGTTCTCAAAAAGGGTTTCTTCACCCCGGGAAGTTAATTAAATACCATTTGGAGGCATTTAATGTTAGAGCAAAAACGGCTGATTTTCGACAAAAGAGATAACACCCCCCCATTACGTCATGCTTCAGAAATGTGGAAAATGGTCCGTTTTCAAATGTTTCATTTTTGAACGTCAGTTCACATTTGTAGGTGGATCATAAGTGTTAGAGCTAAAATTAGCATGTTTAAAGTGATTTTCATGCTTCCAGGGGCTCGGGAAGTTAATTAAATACCATTTGGAGGCATTTAATGTTCGAGCAAAAACGGCTGATTTTCGACAAAAGAGATAACACCCCCCCATTACGTCATGCTTCAGAAATGTGGAAAATGGTCCGTTTTCAAATGTTTTATTTTTGAACGTCAGTTCACATTTGTAGGTGGATCATCAGTGTTAGAGCTAAAATTAGCATGTTTAAAGTGATTTTCATGCTTCCAGGGGCCCAAAACACAAGATTTATGGAATGGTTAAAAGTGCATGAAAATGGCCAATTTACTCACTCTGAGTTCTCAAAAAGGGTTTCTTCACCCCGGGAAGTTAATTAAATACCATTTGGAGGCATTTAATGTTAGAGCAAAAACGGCTGATTTTCGACAAAAGAGATAACACCCCCCCATTACGTCATGCTTCAGAAATGTGGAAAATGGTCCGTTTTCAAATGTTTCATTTTTGAACGTCAGTTCACATTTGTAGGTGGATCATCAGTGTTAGAGCTAAAATTAGCATGTTTAAAGTGATTTTCATGCTTCCAGGGGCTCGGGAAGTGAAATAAATACCATTTGGAGGCATTTAATGTTCGAGCAAAAAAGGCTGATTTTCCACAAAAGAGATAACACCCCCCCATTACGTCATGCTTCAGAAATGTGGAAAATGGTCCGGTTTCAAATGTTTTATTTTTGAACGTCAGTTCACATTTGTAGGTGGATCATCAGTGTAAGAGCTAAAATTTGCATGTTTAAAGTGATTTTCAAGCTTCCAGGGGCCCAAAACACAAGATTTATGGAATGGTTAAAAGTGCATGAAAATGGCCAATTTACTCACTCTGAGTTCTCAAAAAGGGTTTCTTCACCCCGGGAAGTTAATTAAATACCATTTGGAGGCATTTAATGTTAGAGCAAAAACGGCTGATTTTCGACAAAAGAGATAACACCCCCCCATTACGTCATGCTTCAGAAATGTGGAAAATGGTCCGTTTTCAAATGTTTTATTTTTGAACGTCAGTTCACATTTGTAGGTGGATCATCAGTGTTAGAGCTAAAATTAGCATGTTTAAAGTGATTTTCATGCTTCCAGGGGCCCAAAACACAAGATTTATGGAATGGTTAAAAGTGCATGAAAATGGCCAATTTACTCACTCTGAGTTCTCAAAAAGGGTTTCTTCACCCCGGGAAGTTAATTAAATACCATTTGGAGGCATTTAATGTTCGAGCAAAAACGGCTGATTTTCGACAAAAGAGATAACACCCCCCCATTACGTCATGCTTCAGAAATGTGGAAAATGGTCCGTTTTCAAATGTTTCATTTTTGAACGTCAGTTCACATTTGTAGGTGGATCATCAGTGTTAGAGCTAAAATTAGCATGTTTAAAGTGATTTTCATGCTTCCAGGGGCTCGGGAAGTTAATTAAATACCATTTGGAGGCATTTAATGTTCAAGCAAAAACGGCTGATTTTCGACAAAAGAGATAACACCCCCCCATTACGTCATGCTTCAGAAATGTGGAAAATGGTCCGTTTTCAAATGTTTTATTTTTGAACGTCAGTTCACATTTGTAGGTGGATCATCAGTGTTAGAGCTAAAATTAGCATGTTTAAAGTGATTTTCATGCTTCCAGGGGTCCAAAACACAAGATTTATGGAATGGTTAAAAGTGCATGAAAATGGCCAATTTACTCACTCTGAGTTCTCAAAAAGGGTGACTTCACCCCGGGAAGTTAATTAAATACCATTTGGAGGCATTTAATGTTCGAGCAAAAACGGCTGATTTTCGACAAAAGAGATAACACCCCCCCCATTACGTCATGCTTCAGAAATGTGGGAAATGGTCCGTTTTCAAATGTTTTATTTTTGAACGTCAGTTCACATTTGTAGGTGGATCATCAGTGTTAGAGCTAAAATTAGCATGTTTAAAGTGATTTTCATGCTTCCAGGGGCCCAAAACACAAGATTTATGGAATGGTTAAAAGTGCATGAAAATGGCCAATTTACTCACTCTGAGTTCTCAAAAAGGGTTTCTTCACCCCGGGAAGTTAATTAAATACCATTTGGAGGCATTTAATGTTAGAGCAAAAACGGCTGATTTTCGACAAAAGAGATAACACCCCCCCATTACGTCATGCTTCAGAAATGTGGAAAATGGTCCGTTTTCAAATGTTTTATTTTTGAACGTCAGTTCACATTTGTAGGTGGATCATCAGTGTTAGAGCTAAAATTAGCATGTTTAAAGTGATTTTCATGCTTCCAGGGGCCCAAAACACAAGATTTATGGAATGGTTAAAAGTGCATGAAAATGGCCAATTTACTCACTCTGAGTTCTCAAAAAGGGTTTCTTCACCCCGGGAAGTTAATTAAATACCATTTGGAGGCATTTAATGTTAGAGCAAAAACGGCTGATTTTCGACAAAAGAGATAACACCCCCCCATTACGTCATGCTTCAGAAATGTGGAAAATGGTCCGTTTTCAAATGTTTCATTTTTGAACGTCAGTTCACATTTGTAGGTGGATCATCAGTGTTAGAGCTAAAATTAGCATGTTTAAAGTGATTTTCATGCTTCCAGGGGCTCGGGAAGTGAAATAAATACCATTTGGAGGCATTTAATGTTCGAGCAAAAAAGGCTGATTTTCCACAAAAGAGATAACACCCCCCCATTACGTCATGCTTCAGAAATGTGGAAAATGGTCCGGTTTCAAATGTTTTATTTTTGAACGTCAGTTCACATTTGTAGGTGGATCATCAGTGTAAGAGCTAAAATTTGCATGTTTAAAGTGATTTTCAAGCTTCCAGGGGCCCAAAACACAAGATTTATGGAATGGTTAAAAGTGCATGAAAATGGCCAATTTACTCACTCTGAGTTCTCAAAAAGGGTTTCTTCACCCCGGGAAGTTAATTAAATACCATTTGGAGGCATTTAATGTTAGAGCAAAAACGGCTGATTTTCGACAAAAGAGATAACACCCCCCCATTACGTCATGCTTCAGAAATGTGGAAAATGGTCCGTTTTCAAATGTTTTATTTTTGAACGTCAGTTCACATTTGTAGGTGGATCATCAGTGTTAGAGCTAAAATTAGCATGTTTAAAGTGATTTTCATGCTTCCAGGGGCCCAAAACACAAGATTTATGGAATGGTTAAAAGTGCATGAAAATGGCCAATTTACTCACTCTGAGTTCTCAAAAAGGGTTTCTTCACCCCGGGAAGTTAATTAAATACCATTTGGAGGCATTTAATGTTCGAGCAAAAACGGCTGATTTTCGACAAAAGAGATAACACCCCCCCATTACGTCATGCTTCAGAAATGTGGAAAATGGTCCGTTTTCAAATGTTTCATTTTTGAACGTCAGTTCACATTTGTAGGTGGATCATCAGTGTTAGAGCTAAAATTAGCATGTTTAAAGTGATTTTCATGCTTCCAGGGGTCCAAAACACAAGATTTATGGAATGGTTAAAAGTGCATGAAAATGGCCAATTTACTCACTCTGAGTTCTCAAAAAGGGTTTCTTCACCCCGGGAAGTTAATTAAATACCATTTGGAGGCATTTAATGTTCGAGCAAAAACGGCTGATTTTCGACAAAAGAGATAACACCCCCCCATTACGTCATGCTTCAGAAATGTGGAAAATGGTCCGTTTTCAAATGTTTTATTTTTGAACGTCAGTTCACATTTGTAGGTGGATCATCAGTGTTAGAGCTAAAATTAGCATGTTTAAAGTGATTTTCATGCTTCCAGGGGCCCAAAACACAAGATTTATGGAATGGTTAAAAGTGCATGAAAATGGCCAATTTACTCACTCTGAGTTCTCAAAAAGGGTTTCTTCACCCCGGGAAGTTAATTTAATACCATTTGGAGGATTTTAATGTTCGAGCAAAAACGGCTGATTTTCGACGAAAGAGCTAACACCCCCCCATTACGTCATGCTTTAGAAATGTGGAAAATGGTCCGTTTTCATATGTTTTATTTTTGAACGTCAGTTCACATTTGTAGGTGGATCATCAGTGTTAGAGCTAAAATTAGCATGTTTAAAGTGATTTTCATGCTTCCAGGGGCTCGGGAAGTGAAATAAATACCATTTGGAGGCATTTAATGTTAGAGCAAAAACGGCTGATTTTCCACAAAAGAGATAACACCCCCCCATTACGTCATGCTTCAGAAATGTGGAAAATGGTCCGTTTTCAAATGTTTTATTTTTGAACGTCAGTTCACATTTGTAGGTGGATCATCAGTGTTAGAGCTAAAATTAGCATGTTTAAAGTGATTTTCATGCTTCTTGGGGCCCAAAACACAAGATTTATGGAATGGTTAAAAGTGCATGAAAATGGCCAATTTACTCACTCTGAGTTCTCAAAAAGGGTTTCTTCACCCCGGGAAGTTAATTAAATACCATTTGGAGGCATTTAATGTTCGAGCAAAAACGGCTGATTTTCGACAAAAGAGATAACACCCCCCCATTACGTCATGCTTCAGAAATGTGGAAAATGGTCCGTTTTCAAATGTTTTATTTTTGAACGTCAGTTCACATTTGTAGGTGGATCATCAGTGTTAGAGCTAAAATTAGCATGTTTAAAGTGATTTTCATGCTTCCAGGGGCTCGGGAAGTTAATTAAATACCATTTGGAGGCATTTAATGTTCGAGCAAAAACGGCTGATTTTCGACAAAAGAGATAACACCCCCCCATTACGTCATGCTTCAGAAATGTGGAAAATGGTCCGTTTTCAAATGTTTTATTTTTGAACGTCAGTTCACATTTGTAGGTGGATCATCAGTGTTAGAGCTAAAATTAGCATGTTTAAAGTGATTTTCATGCTTCCAGGGGCTCGGGAAGTTAATTAAATACCATTTGGAGGCATTTAATGTTCGAGCAAAAACGGCTGATTTTCGACAAAAGAGATAACACCCCCCCATTACGTCATGCTTCAGAAATGTGGAAAATGTTCAGTTTTCAAATGTTTTATTTTTGAACATCAGTTCACATTTGTAGGTGGATCATCAGTGTTAGAGCTAAAATTAGCATGTTTAAAGTGATTTTCATGCTTCCAGGGGCCCAAAACACAAGATTTATGGAATGGTTAAAAGTGCATGAAAATGGCCAATTTACTCACTCTGAGTTCTCAAAAAGGGTTTCTTCACCCCGGGAAGTTAATTAAATACCATTTGGAGGCATTTAATGTTAGAGCAAAAACGGCTGATTTTCGACAAAAGAGATAACACCCCCCCATTACGTCATGCTTCAGAAATGTGGAAAATGGTCCGTTTTCAAATGTTTTATTTTTGAACGTCAGTTCACATTTGTAGGTGGATCATCAGTGTTAGAGCTAAAATTAGCATGTTTAAAGTGATTTTCATGCTTCCAGGGGCCCAAAACACAAGATTTATGGAATGGTTAAAAGTGCATGAAAATGGCCAATTTACTCACTCTGAGTTCTCAAAAAGGGTTTCTTCACCCCGGGAAGTTAATTAAATACCATTTGGAGGCATTTAATGTTCGAGCAAAAACGGCTGATTTTCGACAAAAGAGATAACACCCCCCCATTACGTCATGCTTCAGAAATGTGGAAAATGGTCCGTTTTCAAATGTTTCATTTTTGAACGTCAGTTCACATTTGTAGGTGGATCATCAGTGTTAGAGCTAAAATTAGCATGTTTAAAGTGATTTTCATGCTTCCAGGGGCTCGGGAAGTTAATTAAATACCATTTGGAGGCATTTAATGTTCGAGCAAAAACGGCTGATTTTCGACAAAAGAGATAACACCCCCCCATTACGTCATGCTTCAGAAATGTGGAAAATGGTCCGTTTTCAAATGTTTTATTTTTGAACGTCAGTTCACATTTGTAGGTGGATCATCAGTGTTAGAGCTAAAATTAGCATGTTTAAAGTGATTTTCATGCTTCCAGGGGCCCAAAACACAAGATTTATGGAATGGTTAAAAGTGCATGAAAATGGCCAATTTACTCACTCTGAGTTCTCAAAAAGGGTTTCTTCACCCCGGGAAGTTAATTAAATACCATTTGGAGGCATTTAATGTTAGAGCAAAAACGGCTGATTTTCGGCAAAAGAGATAACACCCCCCCATTACGTCATGCTTCAGAAATGTGGAAAATGGTCCGTTTTCAAATGTTTTATTTTTGAACGTCAGTTCACATTTGTAGGTGGATCATCAGTGTTAGAGCTAAAATTAGCATGTTTAAAGTGATTTTCATGCTTCCAGGGGCACGGGAAGTTAATTAAATACCATTTGGAGGCATTTAATGTTCGAGCAAAAACAGCTGATTTTCGACAAAAGAGATAACACCCCCCCATTACGTCATGCTTCAGAAATGTGGAAAATGGTCCGTTTTCAAATGTTTTATTTTTGAACGTCAGTTCACATTTGTAGGTGGATCATCAGTGTTAGAGCTTAAATTAGCATGTTTAAAGTGATTTTCATGCTTCCAGGGGCCCAAAACACAAGATTTATGGAATGGTTAAAAGTGCATGAAAATGGCCAATTTACTCACTCTGAGTTCTCAAAAAGGGTTTCTTCACCCCGGGAAGTTAATTAAATACCATTTGGAGGCATTTAATGTTAGAGCAAAAACGGCTGATTTTCGACAAAAGAGATAACACCCCCCCATTACGTCATGCTTCAGAAATGTGGAAAATGGTCCGTTTTCAAATGTTTTATTTTTGAACGTCAGTTCACATTTGTAGGTGGATCATCAGTGTTAGAGCTAAAATTAGCATGTTTAAAGTGATTTTCATGCTTCCAGGGGCCCAAAACACAAGATTTATGGAATGGTTAAAAGTGCATGAAAATGGCCAATTTACTCACTCTGAGTTCTCAAAAAGGGTTTCTTCACCCCGGGAAGTTAATTAAATACCATTTGGAGGATTTTAATGTTCGAGCAAATACGGCTGATTTTCGACGAAAGAGCTAACACCCCCCCATTACGTCATGCTTTAGAAATGTGGAAAATGGTCCGTTTTCAAATGTTTTATTTTTGAACGTCAGTTCACATTGGTAGGTGGATCATCAGTGTTAGAGCTAAAATTAGCATGTTTAAAGTGATTTTCATGCTTCCAGGGGCCCAAAACACAAGATTTATGGAATGGTTAAAAGTGCATGAAAATGGCCAATTTACTCACTCTGAGTTCTCAAAAAGGGTTTCTTCACCCCGGAAAGTTAATTAAATACCATTTGGAGGCATTTAATGTTAGAGCAAACACGGCTGATTTTCGACAAAAGAGATAACACCCCCCCATTACGTCATGCTTCAGAAATGTGGAAAATGGTCCGTTTTCAAAAGTTTTATTTTTGAACGTCAGTTCACATTTGTAGGTGGATCATCAGTGTTAGAGCTAAAATTAGCATGTTTAAAGTGATTTTCATGCTTCCAGGGGCTCGGGAAGTTAATTAAATACCATTTGGAGGCATTTAATGTTCGAGCAAAAACGGCTGATTTTCGACAAAAGAGATAACACCCCCCCATTACGTCATGCTTCAGAAATGTGGAAAATGGTCCGTTTTCAAATGTTTTATTTTTGAACGTCAGTTCACATTTGTAGGTGGATCATCAGTGTTAGAGCTAAAATTAGCATGTTTAAAGTGATTTTCATGCTTCCAGGGGCCCAAAACACAAGATTTATGGAATGGTTAAAAGTGCATGAAAATGGCCAATTTACTCACTCTGAGTTCTCAAAAAGGGTTTCTTCACCCCGGGAAGTTAATTAAATACCATTTGGAGGCATTTAATGTTAGAGCAAAAACGGCTGATTTTCGACAAAAGAGATAACACCCCCCCATTACGTCATGCTTCAGAAATGTGGAAAATGGTCCGTTTTCAAATGTTTTATTTTTGAACGTCAGTTCACATTTGTAGGTGGATCATCAGTGTTAGAGCTAAAATTAGCATGTTTAAAGTGATTTTCATGCTTCCAGGGGCTCGGAAAGTGAATTAAATACCATTTGGAGGCATTTAATGTTAGAGCAAAAACGGCTGATTTTCGACAAAAGAGATAACACCCCCCCATTACGTCATGCTTCAGAAATGTGGAAAATGGTCCGTTTTCAAATGTTTTATTTTTGAACGTCAGTTCACATTTGTAGGTGGATCATCAGTGTTAGAGCTAAAATTAGCATGTTTAAAGTGATTTTCATGCTTCCAGGGGCTCGGGAAGTTAATTAAATACCATTTGGAGGCATTTAATGTTCGAGCAAAAACGGCTGATTTTCGACAAAAGAAATAACACCCCCCCATTACGTCATGCTTCAGAAATGTGGAAAATGGTCCGTTTTCAAATGTTTTATTTTTGAACGTCAGTTCACATTTGTAGGTGGATCATCAGTGTTAGAGCTAAAATTAGCATGTTTAAAGTGATTTTCATGCTTCCAGGGGCTCGGGAAGTGAAATAAATACCATTTGGAGGCATTTAATGTTCGAGCAAAAAAGGCTGATTTTCCACAAAAGAGATAACACCCCCCCATTACGTCATGCTTCAGAAATGTGGAAAATGGTCCGTTTTCAAATGTTTTATTTTTGAACGTCAGTTCACATTTGTAGGTGGATCATCAGTGTTAGAGCTAAAATTAGCATGTTTAAATTGATTTTCATGCTTCCAGGGGCTCGGGAAGTGAAATAAATACCATTTGGAGGCATTTAATGTTCGAGCAAAAACGGCTGATTTTCGACAAAAGAGATAACACCCCCCCATTACGTCATGCTTCAGAAATGTGGAAAATGGTCCGTTTTCAAATGTTTTATTTTTGAACATCAGTTCACATTTGTAGGTGGATCATCAGTGTTAGAGCTAAAATTAGCATGTTTAAAGTGATTTTCATGCTTCCAGGTGCTCGGGAAGTGAAATAAATACCATTTGGAGGCATTTAATGTTCGAGCAAAAAAGGCTGATTTTCCACAAAAGAGATAACACCCCCCCATTACGTCATGCTTCAGAAATGTGGAAAATGGTCCGTTTTCAAATGTTTTATTTTTGAACGTCAGTTCACATTTGTAGGTGGATCATCAGTGTTAGAGCTAAAATTAGCATGTTTAAAGTGATTTTCATGCTTCCAGGGGCTCGGGAAGTGAAATAAAGACCATTTGGAGGCATTTAATGTTCGAGCAAAAAAGGCTGATTTTCCACAAAAGAGATAACACCCCCCCATTACGTCATGCTTCAGAAATGTGGAAAATGGTCCGTTTTCAAATGTTTTATTTTTGAACGTCAGTTCACATTTGTAGGTGGATCATCAGTGTTAGAGCTAAAATTAGCATGTTTAAAGTGATTTTCATGCTTCCAGGGGCCCAAAACACAAGATTTATGGAATGGTTAAAAGTGCATGAAAATGGCCAATTTACTCACTCTGAGTTCTCAAAAAGGGTTTCTTCACCCCGGGAAGTTAATTAAATACCATTTGGAGGCATTTAATGTTCGAGCAAAAACGGCTGATTTTCGACAAAAGAGATAACACCCCCCATTACGTCATGCTTCAGAAATGTGGAAAATGGTCCGTTTTCAAATGTTTTATTTTTGAACGTCAGTTCACATTTGTAGGTGGATCATCAGTGTTAGAGCTAAAATTAGCATGTTTAAAGTGATTTTCATGCTTCCAGGGGCTCGGGAAGTTAATTAAATACCATTTGGAGGCATTTAATGTTCGAGCAAAAACGGCTGATTTTCGACAAAAGAGATAACACCCCCCCATTACGTCATGCTTCAGAAATGTGGAAAATGTTCAGTTTTCAAATGTTTTATTTTTGAACATCAGTTCACATTTGTAGGTGGATCATCAGTGTTAGAGCTAAAATTAGCATGTTTAAAGTGATTTTCATGCTTCCAGGGGCCCAAAACACAAGATTTATGGAATGGTTAAAAGTGCATGAAAATGGCCAATTTACTCACTCTGAGTTCTCAAAAAGGGTTTCTTCACCCCGGGAAGTTAATTAAATACCATTTGGAGGCATTTAATGTTAGAGCAAAAACGGCTGATTTTCGACAAAAGAGATAACACCCCCCCATTACGTCATGCTTCAGAAATGTGGAAAATGGTCAGTTTTCAAATGTTTTATTTTTGAACGTCAGTTCACATTTGTAGGTGGATCATCAGTGTTAGAGCTAAAATTAGCATGTTTAAAGTGATTTTCATGCTTCCAGGGGCCCAAAACACAAGATTTATGGAATGGTTAAAAGTGCATGAAAATGGCCAATTTACTCACTCTGAGTTCTCAAAAAGGGTTTCTTCACCCCGGGAAGTTAATTAAATACCATTTGGAGGCATTTAATGTTCGAGCAAAAACGGCTGATTTTCGACAAAAGAGATAACACCCCCCCATTACGTCATGCTTCAGAAATGTGGAAAATGGTCCGTTTTCAAATGTTTCATTTTTGAACGTCAGTTCACATTTGTAGGTGGATCATCAGTGTTAGAGCTAAAATTAGCATGTTTAAAGTGATTTTCATGCTTCCAGGGGCTCGGGAAGTTAATTAAATACCATTTGGAGGCATTTAATGTTCGAGCAAAAACGGCTGATTTTCGACAAAAGAGATAACACCCCCCCATTACGTCATGCTTCAGAAATGTGGAAAATGGTCCGTTTTCAAATGTTTTATTTTTGAACGTCAGTTCACATTTGTAGGTGGATCATCAGTGTTAGAGCTAAAATTAGCATGTTTAAAGTGATTTTCATGCTTCCAGGGGCCCAAAACACAAGATTTATGGAATGGTTAAAAGTGCATGAAAATGGCCAATTTACTCACTCTGAGTTCTCAAAAAGGGTTTCTTCACCCCGGGAAGTTAATTAAATACCATTTGGAGGCATTTAATGTTAGAGCAAAAACGGCTGATTTTCGGCAAAAGAGATAACACCCCCCCATTACGTCATGCTTCAGAAATGTGGAAAATGGTCCGTTTTCAAATGTTTTATTTTTGAACGTCAGTTCACATTTGTAGGTGGATCATCAGTGTTAGAGCTAAAATTAGCATGTTTAAAGTGATTTTCATGCTTCCAGGGGCTCGGGAAGTTAATTAAATACCATTTGGAGGCATTTAATGTTCGAGCAAAAACGGCTGATTTTCGACAAAAGAGATAACACCCCCCCATTACGTCATGCTTCAGAAATGTGGAAAATGGTCCGTTTTCAAATGTTTTATTTTTGAACGTCAGTTCACATTTGTAGGTGGATCATTAGTGTTAGAGCTAAAATTAGCATGTTTAAAGTGATTTTCATGCTTCCAGGGGCCCAAAACACAAGATTTATGGAATGGTTAAAAGTGCATGAAAATGGCCAATTTACTCACTCTGAGTTCTCAAAAAGGGTTTCTTCACCCCGGGAAGTTAATTAAATACCATTTGGAGGCATTTAATGTTAGAGCAAAAACGGCTGATTTTCGACAAAAGAGATAACACCCCCCCATTACGTCATGCTTCAGAAATGTGGAAAATGGTCCGTTTTCAAATGTTTCATTTTTGAACGTCAGTTCACATTTGTAGGTGGATCATCAGTGTTAGAGCTAAAATTAGCATGTTTAAAGTGATTTTCATGCTTCCAGGGGCTCGGGAAGTGAAATAAATACCATTTGGAGGCATTTAATGTTCGAGCAAAAACGGCTGATTTTCGACAAAAGAGATAACACCCCCCCATTACGTCATGCTTCAGAAATGTGGAAAATGGTCCGTTTTCAAATGTTTTATTTTTGAACGTCAGTTCACATTTGTAGGTGGATCATCAGTGTTAGAGCTAAAATTAGCATGTTTAAAGTGATTTTCATGCTTCCAGGGGCCCAAAACACAAGATTTATGGAATGGTTAAAAGTGCATGAAAATGGCCAATTTACTCACTCTGAGTTCTCAAAAAGGGTTTCTTCACCCCGGGAAGTTAATTAAATACCATTTGGAGGCATTTAATGTTAGAGCAAAAACGG
Organism: Lissotriton vulgaris; assembly: GCF_964263255.1. NCBI lineage: Eukaryota > Metazoa > Chordata > Amphibia > Caudata > Salamandridae > Lissotriton > Lissotriton vulgaris. Next base: position 810,950 of record NW_028242601.1, read on the forward strand.
CTGATTTTCGACAAAAGAGATAACACCCCCCCATTACGTCATGCTTCAGAAATGTGGAAAATGGTCCGTTTTCAAATGTTTCATTTTTGAACGTCAGTTCACATTTGTAGGTGGATCATCAGTGTTAGAGCTAAAATTAGCATGTTTAAAGTGATTTTCATGCTTCCAGGGGCTCGGGAAGTGAAATAAATACCATTTGGAGGCATTTAATGTTCGAGCAAAAAAGGCTGATTTTCCACAAAAGAGATAACACCCCCCCATTACGTCATGCTTCAGAAATGTGGAAAATGGTCCGATTTCAAATGTTTTATTTTTGAACATCAGTTCACATTTGTAGGTGGATCATCAGTGTAAGAGCTAAAATTTGCATGTTTAAAGTGATTTTCAAGCTTCCAGGGGCCCAAAACACAAGATTTATGGAATGGTTAAAAGTGCATGAAAATGGCCAATTTACTCACTCTGAGTTCTCAAAAAGGGTTTCTTCACCCCGGGAAGTTAATTAAATACCATTTGGAGGCATTTAATGTTAGAGCAAAAACGGCTGATTTTCGACAAAAGAGATAACACCCCCCCATTACGTCATGCTTCAGAAATGTGGAAAATGGTCCGTTTTCAAATGTTTTATTTTTGAACGTCAGTTCACATTTGTAGGTGGATCATCAGTGTTAGAGCTAAAATTAGCATGTTTAAAGTGATTTTCATGCTTCCAGGGGCCCAAAACACAAGATTTATGGAATGGTTAAAAGTGCATGAAAATGGCCAATTTACTCACTCTGAGTTCTCAAAAAGGGTTTCTTCACCCCGGGAAGTTAATTAAATACCATTTGGAGGCATTTAATGTTCGAGCAAAAACGGCTGATTTTCGACAAAAGAGATAACACCCCCCATTACGTCATGCTTCAGAAATGTGGAAAATGGTCCGTTTTCAAATGTTTTATTTTTGAACGTCAGTTCACATTTGTAGGTGGATCATCAGTGTTAGAGCTAAAATTAGCATGTTTAAAGTGATTTTCATGCTTCCAGGGGCTCGGGAAGTTAATTAAATACCATTTGGAGGCATTTAATGTTCGAGCAAAAACGGCTGATTTTCGACAAAAGAGATAACACCCCCCCATTACGTCATGCTTCAGAAATGTGGAAAATGTTCAGTTTTCAAATGTTTTATTTTTGAACATCAGTTCACATTTGTAGGTGGATCATCAGTGTTAGAGCTAAAATTAGCATGTTTAAAGTGATTTTCATGCTTCCAGGGGCCCAAAACACAAGATTTATGGAATGGTTAAAAGTGCATGAAAATGGCCAATTTACTCACTCTGAGTTCTCAAAAAGGGTTTCTTCACCCCGGGAAGTTAATTAAATACCATTTGGAGGCATTTAATGTTAGAGCAAAAACGGCTGATTTTCGACAAAAGAGATAACACCCCCCCATTACGTCATGCTTCAGAAATGTGGAAAATGGTCAGTTTTCAAATGTTTTATTTTTGAACGTCAGTTCACATTTGTAGGTGGATCATCAGTGTTAGAGCTAAAATTAGCATGTTTAAAGTGATTTTCATGCTTCCAGGGGCCCAAAACACAAGATTTATGGAATGGTTAAAAGTGCATGAAAATGGCCAATTTACTCACTCTGAGTTCTCAAAAAGGGTTTCTTCACCCCGGGAAGTTAATTAAATACCATTTGGAGGCATTTAATGTTCGAGCAAAAACGGCTGATTTTCGACAAAAGAGATAACACCCCCCCATTACGTCATGCTTCAGAAATGGGGAAAATGGTCCGTTTTCAAATGTTTCATTTTTGAACGTCAGTTCACATTTGTAGGTGGATCATCAGTGTTAGAGCTAAAATTAGCATGTTTAAAGTGATTTTCATGCTTCCAGGGGCTCGGGAAGTTAATTAAATACCATTTGGAGGCATTTAATGTTCGAGCAAAAACGGCTGATTTTCGACAAAAGAGATAACACCCCCCCATTACGTCATGCTTCAGAAATGTGGAAAATGGTCCGTTTTCAAATGTTTTATTTTTGAACGTCAGTTCACATTTGTAGGTGGATCATCAGTGTTAGAGCTAAAATTAGCATGTTTAAAGTGATTTTCATGCTTCCAGGGGCCCAAAACACAAGATTTATGGAATGGTTAAAAGTGCATGAAAATGGCCAATTTACTCACTCTGAGTTCTCAAAAAGGGTTTCTTCACCCCGGGAAGTTAATTAAATACCATTTGGAGGCATTTAATGTTAGAGCAAAAACGGCTGATTTTCGGCAAAAGAGATAACACCCCCCCATTACGTCATGCTTCAGAAATGTGGAAAATGGTCCGTTTTCAAATGTTTTATTTTTGAACGTCAGTTCACATTTGTAGGTGGATCATCAGTGTTAGAGCTAAAATTAGCATGTTTAAAGTGATTTTCATGCTTCCAGGGGCTCGGGAAGTTAATTAAATACCATTTGGAGGCATTTAATGTTCGAGCAAAAACGGCTGATTTTCGACAAAAGAGATAACACCCCCCCATTACGTCATGCTTCAGAAATGTGGAAAATGGTCCGTTTTCAAATGTTTTATTTTTGAACGTCAGTTCACATTTGTAGGTGGATCATTAGTGTTAGAGCTAAAATTAGCATGTTTAAAGTGATTTTCATGCTTCCAGGGGCCCAAAACACAAGATTTATGGAATGGTTAAAAGTGCATGAAAATGGCCAATTTACTCACTCTGAGTTCTCAAAAAGGGTTTCTTCACCCCGGGAAGTTAATTAAATACCATTTGGAGGCATTTAATGTTAGAGCAAAAACGGCTGATTTTCGACAAAAGAGATAACACCCCCCCATTACGTCATGCTTCAGAAATGTGGAAAATGGTCCGTTTTCAAATGTTTCATTTTTGAACGTCAGTTCACATTTGTAGGTGGATCATCAGTGTTAGAGCTAAAATTAGCATGTTTAAAGTGATTTTCATGCTTCCAGGGGCTCGGGAAGTGAAATAAATACCATTTGGAGGCATTTAATGTTCGAGCAAAAACGGCTGATTTTCGACAAAAGAGATAACACCCCCCCATTACGTCATGCTTCAGAAATGTGGAAAATGGTCCGTTTTCAAATGTTTTATTTTTGAACGTCAGTTCACATTTGTAGGTGGATCATCAGTGTTAGAGCTAAAATTAGCATGTTTAAAGTGATTTTCATGCTTCCAGGGGCCCAAAACACAAGATTTATGGAATGGTTAAAAGTGCATGAAAATGGCCAATTTACTCACTCTGAGTTCTCAAAAAGGGTTTCTTCACCCCGGGAAGTTAATTAAATACCATTTGGAGGCATTTAATGTTAGAGCAAAAACGGCTGATTTTCGACAAAAGAGATAACACCCCCCCATTACGTCATGCTTCAGAAATGTGGAAAATGGTCCGTTTTCAAATGTTTCATTTTTGAACGTCAGTTCACATTTGTAGGTGGATCATCAGTGTTAGAGCTAAAATTAGCATGTTTAAAGTGATTTTCATGCTTCCAGGGGCTCGGGAAGTGAAATAAATACCATTTGGAGGCATTTAATGTTCGAGCAAAAAAGGCTGATTTTCCACAAAAGAGATAACACCCCCCCATTACGTCATGCTTCAGAAATGTGGAAAATGGTCCGATTTCAAATGTTTTATTTTTGAACATCAGTTCACATTTGTAGGTGGATCATCAGTGTAAGAGCTAAAATTTGCATGTTTAAAGTGATTTTCAAGCTTCCAGGGGCCCAAAACACAAGATTTATGGAATGGTTAAAAGTGCATGAAAATGGCCAATTTACTCACTCTGAGTTCTCAAAAAGGGTTTCTTCACCCCGGGAAGTTAATTAAATACCATTTGGAGGCATTTAATGTTAGAGCAAAAACGGCTGATTTTCGACAAAAGAGATAACACCCCCCCATTACGTCATGCTTCAGAAATGTGGAAAATGGTCCGTTTTCAAATGTTTTATTTTTGAACGTCAGTTCACATTTGTAGGTGGATCATCAGTGTTAGAGCTAAAATTAGCATGTTTAAAGTGATTTTCATGCTTCCAGGGGCCCAAAACACAAGATTTATGGAATGGTTAAAAGTGCATGAAAATGGCCAATTTACTCACTCTGAGTTCTCAAAAAGGGTTTCTTCACCCCGGGAAGTTAATTAAATACCATTTGGAGGCATTTAATGTTAGAGCAAAAACGGCTGATTTTCGACAAAAGAGATAACACCCCCCCATTACGTCATGCTTCAGAAATGTGGAAAATGGTCCGTTTTCAAATGTTTCATTTTTGAACGTCAGTTCACATTTGTAGGTGGATCATAAGTGTTAGAGCTAAAATTAGCATGTTTAAAGTGATTTTCATGCTTCCAGGGGCTCGGGAAGTTAATTAAATACCATTTGGAGGCATTTAATGTTCGAGCAAAAACGGCTGATTTTCGACAAAAGAGATAACACCCCCCCATTACGTCATGCTTCAGAAATGTGGAAAATGGTCCGTTTTCAAATGTTTTATTTTTGAACGTCAGTTCACATTTGTAGGTGGATCATCAGTGTTAGAGCTAAAATTAGCATGTTTAAAGTGATTTTCATGCTTCCAGGGGCCCAAAACACAAGATTTATGGAATGGTTAAAAGTGCATGAAAATGGCCAATTTACTCACTCTGAGTTCTCAAAAAGGGTTTCTTCACCCCGGGAAGTTAATTAAATACCATTTGGAGGCATTTAATGTTAGAGCAAAAACGGCTGATTTTCGACAAAAGAGATAACACCCCCCCATTACGTCATGCTTCAGAAATGTGGAAAATGGTCCGTTTTCAAATGTTTCATTTTTGAACGTCAGTTCACATTTGTAGGTGGATCATCAGTGTTAGAGCTAAAATTAGCATGTTTAAAGTGATTTTCATGCTTCCAGGGGCTCGGGAAGTGAAATAAATACCATTTGGAGGCATTTAATGTTCGAGCAAAAAAGGCTGATTTTCCACAAAAGAGATAACACCCCCCCATTACGTCATGCTTCAGAAATGTGGAAAATGGTCCGGTTTCAAATGTTTTATTTTTGAACGTCAGTTCACATTTGTAGGTGGATCATCAGTGTAAGAGCTAAAATTTGCATGTTTAAAGTGATTTTCAAGCTTCCAGGGGCCCAAAACACAAGATTTATGGAATGGTTAAAAGTGCATGAAAATGGCCAATTTACTCACTCTGAGTTCTCAAAAAGGGTTTCTTCACCCCGGGAAGTTAATTAAATACCATTTGGAGGCATTTAATGTTAGAGCAAAAACGGCTGATTTTCGACAAAAGAGATAACACCCCCCCATTACGTCATGCTTCAGAAATGTGGAAAATGGTCCGTTTTCAAATGTTTTATTTTTGAACGTCAGTTCACATTTGTAGGTGGATCATCAGTGTTAGAGCTAAAATTAGCATGTTTAAAGTGATTTTCATGCTTCCAGGGGCCCAAAACACAAGATTTATGGAATGGTTAAAAGTGCATGAAAATGGCCAATTTACTCACTCTGAGTTCTCAAAAAGGGTTTCTTCACCCCGGGAAGTTAATTAAATACCATTTGGAGGCATTTAATGTTCGAGCAAAAACGGCTGATTTTCGACAAAAGAGATAACACCCCCCCATTACGTCATGCTTCAGAAATGTGGAAAATGGTCCGTTTTCAAATGTTTCATTTTTGAACGTCAGTTCACATTTGTAGGTGGATCATCAGTGTTAGAGCTAAAATTAGCATGTTTAAAGTGATTTTCATGCTTCCAGGGGCTCGGGAAGTTAATTAAATACCATTTGGAGGCATTTAATGTTCGAGCAAAAACGGCTGATTTTCGACAAAAGAGATAACACCCCCCCCATTACGTCATGCTTCAGAAATGTGGGAAATGGTCCGTTTTCAAATGTTTTATTTTTGAACGTCAGTTCACATTTGTAGGTGGATCATCAGTGTTAGAGCTAAAATTAGCATGTTTAAAGTGATTTTCATGCTTCCAGGGGCCCAAAACACAAGATTTATGGAATGGTTAAAAGTGCATGAAAATGGCCAATTTACTCACTCTGAGTTCTCAAAAAGGGTTTCTTCACCCCGGGAAGTTAATTAAATACCATTTGGAGGCATTTAATGTTAGAGCAAAAACGGCTGATTTTCGACAAAAGAGATAACACCCCCCCATTACGTCATGCTTCAGAAATGTGGAAAATGGTCCGTTTTCAAATGTTTTATTTTTGAACGTCAGTTCACATTTGTAGGTGGATCATCAGTGTTAGAGCTAAAATTAGCATGTTTAAAGTGATTTTCATGCTTCCAGGGGCCCAAAACACAAGATTTATGGAATGGTTAAAAGTGCATGAAAATGGCCAATTTACTCACTCTGAGTTCTCAAAAAGGGTTTCTTCACCCCGGGAAGTTAATTAAATACCATTTGGAGGCATTTAATGTTAGAGCAAAAACGGCTGATTTTCGACAAAAGAGATAACACCCCCCCATTACGTCATGCTTCAGAAATGTGGAAAATGGTCCGTTTTCAAATGTTTCATTTTTGAACGTCAGTTCACATTTGTAGGTGGATCATCAGTGTTAGAGCTAAAATTAGCATGTTTAAAGTGATTTTCATGCTTCCAGGGGCTAGGGAAGTGAAATAAATACCATTTGGAGGCATTTAATGTTCGAGCAAAAAAGGCTGATTTTCCACAAAAGAGATAACACCCCCCCATTACGTCATGCTTCAGAAATGTGGAAAATGGTCCGGTTTCAAATGTTTTATTTTTGAACGTCAGTTCACATTTGTAGGTGGATCATCAGTGTAAGAGCTAAAATTTGCATGTTTAAAGTGATTTTCAAGCTTCCAGGGGCCCAAAACACAAGATTTATGGAATGGTTAAAAGTGCATGAAAATGGCCAATTTACTCACTCTGAGTTCTCAAAAAGGGTTTCTTCACCCCGGGAAGTTAATTAAATACCATTTGGAGGCATTTAATGTTAGAGCAAAAACGGCTGATTTTCGACAAAAGAGATAACACCCCCCCATTACGTCATGCTTCAGAAATGTGGAAAATGGTCCGTTTTCAAATGTTTTATTTTTGAACGTCAGTTCACATTTGTAGGTGGATCATCAGTGTTAGAGCTAAAATTAGCATGTTTAAAGTGATTTTCATGCTTCCAGGGGCCCAAAACACAAGATTTATGGAATGGTTAAAAGTGCATGAAAATGGCCAATTTACTCACTCTGAGTTCTCAAAAAGGGTTTCTTCACCCCGGGAAGTTAATTAAATACCATTTGGAGGCATTTAATGTTCGAGCAAAAACGGCTGATTTTCGACAAAAGAGATAACACCCCCCCATTACGTCATGCTTCAGAAATGTGGAAAATGGTCCGTTTTCAAATGTTTCATTTTTGAACGTCAGTTCACATTTGTAGGTGGATCATCAGTGTTAGAGCTAAAATTAGCATGTTTAAAGTGATTTTCATGCTTCCAGGGGCTCGGGAAGTTAATTAAATACCATTTGGAGGCATTTAATGTTCAAGCAAAAACGGCTGATTTTCGACAAAAGAGATAACACCCCCCCATTACGTCATGCTTCAGAAATGTGGAAAATGGTCCGTTTTCAAATGTTTTATTTTTGAACGTCAGTTCACATTTGTAGGTGGATCATCAGTGTTAGAGCTAAAATTAGCATGTTTAAAGTGATTTTCATGCTTCCAGGGGTCCAAAACACAAGATTTATGGAATGGTTAAAAGTGCATGAAAATGGCCAATTTACTCACTCTGAGTTCTCAAAAAGGGTTTCTTCACCCCGGGAAGTTAATTAAATACCATTTGGAGGCATTTAATGTTCGAGCAAAAACGGCTGATTTTCGACAAAAGAGATAACACCCCCCCATTACGTCATGCTTCAGAAATGTGGAAAATGGTCCGTTTTCAAATGTTTTATTTTTGAACGTCAGTTCACATTTGTAGGTGGATCATCAGTGTTAGAGCTAAAATTAGCATGTTTAAAGTGATTTTCATGCTTCCAGGGGCCCAAAACACAAGATTTATGGAATGGTTAAAAGTGCATGAAAATGGCCAATTTACTCACTCTGAGTTCTCAAAAAGGGTTTCTTCACCCCGGGAAGTTAATTTAATACCATTTGGAGGATTTTAATGTTCGAGCAAAAACGGCTGATTTTCGACGAAAGAGCTAACACCCCCCCATTACGTCATGCTTTAGAAATGTGGAAAATGGTCCGTTTTCATATGTTTTATTTTTGAACGTCAGTTCACATTTGTAGGTGGATCATCAGTGTTAGAGCTAAAATTAGCATGTTTAAAGTGATTTTCATGCTTCCAGGGGCTCGGGAAGTGAAATAAATACCATTTGGAGGCATTTAATGTTAGAGCAAAAACGGCTGATTTTCCACAAAAGAGATAACACCCCCCCATTACGTCATGCTTCAGAAATGTGGAAAATGGTCCGTTTTCAAATGTTTTATTTTTGAACGTCAGTTCACATTTGTAGGTGGATCATCAGTGTTAGAGCTAAAATTAGCATGTTTAAAGTGATTTTCATGCTTCTTGGGGCCCAAAACACAAGATTTATGGAATGGTTAAAAGTGCATGAAAATGGCCAATTTACTCACTCTGAGTTCTCAAAAAGGGTTTCTTCACCCCGGGAAGTTAATTAAATACCATTTGGAGGCATTTAATGTTCGAGCAAAAACGGCTGATTTTCGACAAAAGAGATAACACCCCCCCATTACGTCATGCTTCAGAAATGTGGAAAATGGTCCGTTTTCAAATGTTTTATTTTTGAACGTCAGTTCACATTTGTAGGTGGATCATCAGTGTTAGAGCTAAAATTAGCATGTTTAAAGTGATTTTCATGCTTCCAGGGGCTCGGGAAGTTAATTAAATACCATTTGGAGGCATTTAATGTTCGAGCAAAAACGGCTGATTTTCGACAAAAGAGATAACACCCCCCCATTACGTCATGCTTCAGAAATGTGGAAAATGTTCAGTTTTCAAATGTTTTATTTTTGAACATCAGTTCACATTTGTAGGTGGATCATCAGTGTTAGAGCTAAAATTAGCATGTTTAAAGTGATTTTCATGCTTCCAGGGGCCCAAAACACAAGATTTATGGAATGGTTAAAAGTGCATGAAAATGGCCAATTTACTCACTCTGAGTTCTCAAAAAGGGTTTCTTCACCCCGGGAAGTTAATTAAATACCATTTGGAGGCATTTAATGTTAGAGCAAAAACGGCTGATTTTCGACAAAAGAGATAACACCCCCCCATTACGTCATGCTTCAGAAATGTGGAAAATGGTCCGTTTTCAAATGTTTTATTTTTGAACGTCAGTTCACATTTGTAGGTGGATCATCAGTGTTAGAGCTAAAATTAGCATGTTTAAAGTGATTTTCATGCTTCCAGGGGCCCAAAACACAAGATTTATGGAATGGTTAAAAGTGCATGAAAATGGCCAATTTACTCACTCTGAGTTCTCAAAAAGGGTTTCTTCACCCCGGGAAGTTAATTAAATACCATTTGGAGGCATTTAATGTTCGAGCAAAAACGGCTGATTTTCGACAAAAGAGATAACACCCCCCCATTACGTCATGCTTCAGAAATGTGGAAAATGGTCCGTTTTCAAATGTTTCATTTTTGAACGTCAGTTCACATTTGTAGGTGGATCATCAGTGTTAGAGCTAAAATTAGCATGTTTAAAGTGATTTTCATGCTTCCAGGGGCTCGGGAAGTTAATTAAATACCATTTGGAGGCATTTAATGTTAGAGCAAAAACGGCTGATTTTCCACAAAAGAGATAACACCCCCCCATTACGTCATGCTTCAGAAATGTGGAAAATGGTCCGTTTTCAAATGTTTTATTTTTGAACGTCAGTTCACATTTGTAGGTGGATCATCAGTGTTAGAGCTAAAATTAGCATGTTTAAAGTGATTTTCATGCTTCTTGGGGCCCAAAACACAAGATTTATGGAATGGTTAAAAGTGCATGAAAATGGCCAATTTACTCACTCTGAGTTCTCAAAAAGGGTTTCTTCACCCCGGGAAGTTAATTAAATACCATTTGGAGGCATTTAATGTTCGAGCAAAAACGGCTGATTTTCGACAAAAGAGATAACACCCCCCCATTACGTCATGCTTCAGAAATGTGGAAAATGGTCCGTTTTCAAATGTTTTATTTTTGAACGTCAGTTCACATTTGTAGGTGGATCATCAGTGTTAGAGCTAAAATTAGCATGTTTAAAGTGATTTTCATGCTTCCAGGGGCTCGGGAAGTTAATTAAATACCATTTGGAGGCATTTAATGTTCGAGCAAAAACGGCTGATTTTCGACAAAAGAGATAACACCCCCCCATTACGTCATGCTTCAGAAATGTGGAAAATGGTCCGTTTTCAAATGTTTTATTTTTGAACGTCAGTTCACATTTGTAGGTGGATCATCAGTGTTAGAGCTAAAATTAGCATGTTTAAAGTGATTTTCATGCTTCCAGGGGCTCGGGAAGTTAATTAAATACCATTTGGAGGCATTTAATGTTCGAGCAAAAACGGCTGATTTTCGACAAAAGAGATAACACCCCCCCATTACGTCATGCTTCAGAAATGTGGAAAATGTTCAGTTTTCAAATGTTTTATTTTTGAACATCAGTTCACATTTGTAGGTGGATCATCAGTGTTAGAGCTAAAATTAGCATGTTTAAAGTGATTTTCATGCTTCCAGGGGCCCAAAACACAAGATTTATGGAATGGTTAAAAGTGCATGAAAATGGCCAATTTACTCACTCTGAGTTCTCAAAAAGGGTTTCTTCACCCCGGGAAGTTAATTAAATACCATTTGGAGGCATTTAATGTTAGAGCAAAAACGGCTGATTTTCGACAAAAGAGATAACACCCCCCCATTACGTCATGCTTCAGAAATGTGGAAAATGGTCCGTTTTCAAATGTTTTATTTTTGAACGTCAGTTCACATTTGTAGGTGGATCATCAGTGTTAGAGCTAAAATTAGCATGTTTAAAGTGATTTTCATGCTTCCAGGGGCCCAAAACACAAGATTTATGGAATGGTTAAAAGTGCATGAAAATGGCCAATTTACTCACTCTGAGTTCTCAAAAAGGGTTTCTTCACCCCGGGAAGTTAATTAAATACCATTTGGAGGCATTTAATGTTCGAGCAAAAACGGCTGATTTTCGACAAAAGAGATAACACCCCCCCATTACGTCATGCTTCAGAAATGTGGAAAATGGTCCGTTTTCAAATGTTTCATTTTTGAACGTCAGTTCACATTTGTAGGTGGATCATCAGTGTTAGAGCTAAAATTAGCATGTTTAAAGTGATTTTCATGCTTCCAGGGGCTCGGGAAGTTAATTAAATACCATTTGGAGGCATTTAATGTTCGAGCAAAAACGGCTGATTTTCGACAAAAGAGATAACACCCCCCCATTACGTCATGCTTCAGAAATGTGGAAAATGGTCCGTTTTCAAATGTTTTATTTTTGAACGTCAGTTCACATTTGTAGGTGGATCATCAGTGTTAGAGCTAAAATTAGCATGTTTAAAGTGATTTTCATGCTTCCAGGGGCCCAAAACACAAGATTTATGGAATGGTTAAAAGTGCATGAAAATGGCCAATTTACTCACTCTGAGTTCTCAAAAAGGGTTTCTTCACCCCGGGAAGTTAATTAAATACCATTTGGAGGCATTTAATGTTAGAGCAAAAACGGCTGATTTTCGGCAAAAGAGATAACACCCCCCCATTACGTCATGCTTCAGAAATGTGGAAAATGGTCCGTTTTCAAATGTTTTATTTTTGAACGTCAGTTCACATTTGTAGGTGGATCATCAGTGTTAGAGCTAAAATTAGCATGTTTAAAGTGATTTTCATGCTTCCAGGGGCACGGGAAGTTAATTAAATACCATTTGGAGGCATTTAATGTTCGAGCAAAAACAGCTGATTTTCGACAAAAGAGATAACACCCCCCCATTACGTCATGCTTCAGAAATGTGGAAAATGGTCCGTTTTCAAATGTTTTATTTTTGAACGTCAGTTCACATTTGTAGGTGGATCATCAGTGTTAGAGCTTAAATTAGCATGTTTAAAGTGATTTTCATGCTTCCAGGGGCCCAAAACACAAGATTTATGGAATGGTTAAAAGTGCATGAAAATGGCCAATTTACTCACTCTGAGTTCTCAAAAAGGGTTTCTTCACCCCGGGAAGTTAATTAAATACCATTTGGAGGCATTTAATGTTAGAGCAAAAACGGCTGATTTTCGACAAAAGAGATAACACCCCCCCATTACGTCATGCTTCAGAAATGTGGAAAATGGTCCGTTTTCAAATGTTTTATTTTTGAACGTCAGTTCACATTTGTAGGTGGATCATCAGTGTTAGAGCTAAAATTAGCATGTTTAAAGTGATTTTCATGCTTCCAGGGGCCCAAAACACAAGATTTATGGAATGGTTAAAAGTGCATGAAAATGGCCAATTTACTCACTCTGAGTTCTCAAAAAGGGTTTCTTCACCCCGGGAAGTTAATTAAATATCATTTGGAGGATTTTAATGTTCGAGCAAATACGGCTGATTTTCGACGAAAGAGCTAACACCCCCCCATTACGTCATGCTTTAGAAATGTGGAAAATGGTCCGTTTTCAAATGTTTTATTTTTGAACGTCAGTTCACATTTGTAGGTGGATCATCAGTGTTAGAGCTAAAATTAGCATGTTTAAAGTGATTTTCATGCTTCCAGGGGCCCAAAACACAAGATTTATGGAATGGTTAAAAGTGCATGAAAATGGCCAATTTACTCACTCTGAGTTCTCAAAAAGGGTTTCTTCACCCCGGAAAGTTAATTAAATACCATTTGGAGGCATTTAATGTTAGAGCAAACACGGCTGATTTTCGACAAAAGAGATAACACCCCCCCATTACGTCATGCTTCAGAAATGTGGAAAATGGTCCGTTTTCAAAAGTTTTATTTTTGAACGTCAGTTCACATTTGTAGGTGGATCATCAGTGTTAGAGCTAAAATTAGCATGTTTAAAGTGATTTTCATGCTTCCAGGGGCTCGGGAAGTTAATTAAATACCATTTGGAGGCATTTAATGTTCGAGCAAAAACGGCTGATTTTCGACAAAAGAGATAACACCCCCCCATTACGTCATGCTTCAGAAATGTGGAAAATGGTCCGTTTTCAAATGTTTTATTTTTGAACGTCAGTTCACATTTGTAGGTGGATCATCAGTGTTAGAGCTAAAATTAGCATGTTTAAAGTGATTTTCATGCTTCCAGGGGCCCAAAACACAAGATTTATGGAATGGTTAAAAGTGCATGAAAATGGCCAATTTACTCACTCTGAGTTCTCAAAAAGGGTTTCTTCACCCCGGGAAGTTAATTAAATACCATTTGGAGGCATTTAATGTTAGAGCAAAAACGGCTGATTTTCGACAAAAGAGATAACACCCCCCCATTACGTCATGCTTCAGAAATGTGGAAAATGGTCCGTTTTCAAATGTTTTATTTTTGAACGTCAGTTCACATTTGTAGGTGGATCATCAGTGTTAGAGCTAAAATTAGCATGTTTAAAGTGATTTTCATGCTTCCAGGGGCTCGGAAAGTGAATTAAATACCATTTGGAGGCATTTAATGTTAGAGCAAAAACGGCTGATTTTCGACAAAAGAGATAACACCCCCCCATTACGTCATGCTTCAGAAATGTGGAAAATGGTCCGTTTTCAAATGTTTTATTTTTGAACGTCAGTTCACATTTGTAGGTGGATCATCAGTGTTAGAGCTAAAATTAGCATGTTTAAAGTGATTTTCATGCTTCCAGGGGCTCGGGAAGTTAATTAAATACCATTTGGAGGCATTTAATGTTCGAGCAAAAACGGCTGATTTTCGACAAAAGAAATAACACCCCCCCATTACGTCATGCTTCAGAAATGTGGAAAATGGTCCGTTTTCAAATGTTTTATTTTTGAACGTCAGTTCACATTTGTAGGTGGATCATCAGTGTTAGAGCTAAAATTAGCATGTTTAAAGTGATTTTCATGCTTCCAGGGGCTCGGGAAGTGAAATAAATACCATTTGGAGGCATTTAATGTTCGAGCAAAAAAGGCTGATTTTCCACAAAAGAGATAACACCCCCCCATTACGTCATGCTTCAGAAATGTGGAAAATGGTCCGTTTTCAAATGTTTTATTTTTGAACGTCAGTTCACATTTGTAGGTGGATCATCAGTGTTAGAGCTAAAATTAGCATGTTTAAATTGATTTTCATGCTTCCAGGGGCTCGGGAAGTGAAATAAATACCATTTGGAGGCATTTAATGTTCGAGCAAAAACGGCTGATTTTCGACAAAAGAGATAACACCCCCCCATTACGTCATGCTTCAGAAATGTGGAAAATGGTCCGTTTTCAAATGTTTTATTTTTGAACATCAGTTCACATTTGTAGGTGGATCATCAGTGTTAGAGCTAAAATTAGCATGTTTAAAGTGATTTTCATGCTTCCAGGTGCTCGGGAAGTGAAATAAATACCATTTGGAGGCATTTAATGTTCGAGCAAAAAAGGCTGATTTTCCACAAAAGAGATAACACCCCCCCATTACGTCATGCTTCAGAAATGTGGAAAATGGTCCGTTTTCAAATGTTTTATTTTTGAACGTCAGTTCACATTTGTAGGTGGATCATCAGTGTTAGAGCTAAAATTAGCATGTTTAAAGTGATTTTCATGCTTCCAGGGGCTCGGGAAGTGAAATAAAGACCATTTGGAGGCATTTAATGTTCGAGCAAAAAAGGCTGATTTTCCACAAAAGAGATAACACCCCCCCATTACGTCATGCTTCAGAAATGTGGAAAATGGTCCGTTTTCAAATGTTTTATTTTTGAACGTCAGTTCACATTTGTAGGTGGATCATCAGTGTTAGAGCTAAAATTAGCATGTTTAAAGTGATTTTCATGCTTCCAGGGGCCCAAAACACAAGATTTATGGAATGGTTAAAAGTGCATGAAAATGGCCAATTTACTCACTCTGAGTTCTCAAAAAGGGTTTCTTCACCCCGGGAAGTTAATTAAATACCATTTGGAGGCATTTAATGTTCGAGCAAAAACGGCTGATTTTCGACAAAAGAGATAACACCCCCCATTACGTCATGCTTCAGAAATGTGGAAAATGGTCCGTTTTCAAATGTTTTATTTTTGAACGTCAGTTCACATTTGTAGGTGGATCATCAGTGTTAGAGCTAAAATTAGCATGTTTAAAGTGATTTTCATGCTTCCAGGGGCTCGGGAAGTTAATTAAATACCATTTGGAGGCATTTAATGTTCGAGCAAAAACGGCTGATTTTCGACAAAAGAGATAACACCCCCCCATTACGTCATGCTTCAGAAATGTGGAAAATGTTCAGTTTTCAAATGTTTTATTTTTGAACATCAGTTCACATTTGTAGGTGGATCATCAGTGTTAGAGCTAAAATTAGCATGTTTAAAGTGATTTTCATGCTTCCAGGGGCCCAAAACACAAGATTTATGGAATGGTTAAAAGTGCATGAAAATGGCCAATTTACTCACTCTGAGTTCTCAAAAAGGGTTTCTTCACCCCGGGAAGTTAATTAAATACCATTTGGAGGCATTTAATGTTAGAGCAAAAACGGCTGATTTTCGACAAAAGAGATAACACCCCCCCATTACGTCATGCTTCAGAAATGTGGAAAATGGTCAGTTTTCAAATGTTTTATTTTTGAACGTCAGTTCACATTTGTAGGTGGATCATCAGTGTTAGAGCTAAAATTAGCATGTTTAAAGTGATTTTCATGCTTCCAGGGGCCCAAAACACAAGATTTATGGAATGGTTAAAAGTGCATGAAAATGGCCAATTTACTCACTCTGAGTTCTCAAAAAGGGTTTCTTCACCCCGGGAAGTTAATTAAATACCATTTGGAGGCATTTAATGTTCGAGCAAAAACGGCTGATTTTCGACAAAAGAGATAACACCCCCCCATTACGTCATGCTTCAGAAATGTGGAAAATGGTCCGTTTTCAAATGTTTCATTTTTGAACGTCAGTTCACATTTGTAGGTGGATCATCAGTGTTAGAGCTAAAATTAGCATGTTTAAAGTGATTTTCATGCTTCCAGGGGCTCGGGAAGTTAATTAAATACCATTTGGAGGCATTTAATGTTCGAGCAAAAACGGCTGATTTTCGACAAAAGAGATAACACCCCCCCATTACGTCATGCTTCAGAAATGTGGAAAATGGTCCGTTTTCAAATGTTTTATTTTTGAACGTCAGTTCACATTTGTAGGTGGATCATCAGTGTTAGAGCTAAAATTAGCATGTTTAAAGTGATTTTCATGCTTCCAGGGGCCCAAAACACAAGATTTATGGAATGGTTAAAAGTGCATGAAAATGGCCAATTTACTCACTCTGAGTTCTCAAAAAGGGTTTCTTCACCCCGGGAAGTTAATTAAATACCATTTGGAGGCATTTAATGTTAGAGCAAAAACGGCTGATTTTCGGCAAAAGAGATAACACCCCCCCATTACGTCATGCTTCAGAAATGTGGAAAATGGTCCGTTTTCAAATGTTTTATTTTTGAACGTCAGTTCACATTTGTAGGTGGATCATCAGTGTTAGAGCTAAAATTAGCATGTTTAAAGTGATTTTCATGCTTCCAGGGGCTCGGGAAGTTAATTAAATACCATTTGGAGGCATTTAATGTTCGAGCAAAAACGGCTGATTTTCGACAAAAGAGATAACACCCCCCCATTACGTCATGCTTCAGAAATGTGGAAAATGGTCCGTTTTCAAATGTTTTATTTTTGAACGTCAGTTCACATTTGTAGGTGGATCATTAGTGTTAGAGCTAAAATTAGCATGTTTAAAGTGATTTTCATGCTTCCAGGGGCCCAAAACACAAGATTTATGGAATGGTTAAAAGTGCATGAAAATGGCCAATTTACTCACTCTGAGTTCTCAAAAAGGGTTTCTTCACCCCGGGAAGTTAATTAAATACCATTTGGAGGCATTTAATGTTAGAGCAAAAACGGCTGATTTTCGACAAAAGAGATAACACCCCCCCATTACGTCATGCTTCAGAAATGTGGAAAATGGTCCGTTTTCAAATGTTTCATTTTTGAACGTCAGTTCACATTTGTAGGTGGATCATCAGTGTTAGAGCTAAAATTAGCATGTTTAAAGTGATTTTCATGCTTCCAGGGGCTCGGGAAGTGAAATAAATACCATTTGGAGGCATTTAATGTTCGAGCAAAAACGGCTGATTTTCGACAAAAGAGATAACACCCCCCCATTACGTCATGCTTCAGAAATGTGGAAAATGGTCCGTTTTCAAATGTTTTATTTTTGAACGTCAGTTCACATTTGTAGGTGGATCATCAGTGTTAGAGCTAAAATTAGCATGTTTAAAGTGATTTTCATGCTTCCAGGGGCCCAAAACACAAGATTTATGGAATGGTTAAAAGTGCATGAAAATGGCCAATTTACTCACTCTGAGTTCTCAAAAAGGGTTTCTTCACCCCGGGAAGTTAATTAAATACCATTTGGAGGCATTTAATGTTAGAGCAAAAACGGCTGATTTTCGACAAAAGAGATAACACCCCCCCATTACGTCATGCTTCAGAAATGTGGAAAATGGTCCGTTTTCAAATGTTTTATTTTTGAACGTCAGTTCACATTTGTAGGTGGATCATCAGTGTTAGAGCTAAAATTAGCATGTTTAAAGTGATTTTCATGCTTCCAGGGGCCCAAAACACAAGATTTATGGAATGGTTAAAAGTGCATGAAAATGGCCAATTTACTCACTCTGAGTTCTCAAAAAGGGTTTCTTCACCCCGGGAAGTTAATTAAATACCATTTGGAGGCATTTAATGTTCGAGCAAAAACGGCTGATTTTCGACAAAAGAGATAACACCCCCCCATTACGTCATGCTTCAGAAATGTGGAAAATGGTCCGTTTTCAAATGTTTCATTTTTGAACGTCAGTTCACATTTGTAGGTGGATCATCAGTGTTAGAGCTAAAATTAGCATGTTTAAAGTGATTTTCATGCTTCCAGGGGCTCGGGAAGTTAATTAAATACCATTTGGAGGCATTTAATGTTCGAGCAAAAACGGCTGATTTTCGACAAAAGAGATAACACCCCCCCATTACGTCATGCTTCAGAAATGTGGAAAATGGTCCGTTTTCAAATGTTTTATTTTTGAACGTCAGTTCACATTTGTAGGTGGATCATCAGTGTTAGAGCTAAAATTAGCATGTTTAAAGTGATTTTCATGCTTCCAGGGGCCCAAAACACAAGATTTATGGAATGGTTAAAAGTGCATGAAAATGGCCAATTTACTCACTCTGAGTTCTCAAAAAGGGTTTCTTCACCCCGGGAAGTTAATTAAATACCATTTGGAGGCATTTAATGTTAGAGCAAAAACGGCTGATTTTCGGCAAAAGAGATAACACCCCCCCATTACGTCATGCTTCAGAAATGTGGAAAATGGTCCGTTTTCAAATGTTTTATTTTTGAACGTCAGTTCACATTTGTAGGTGGATCATCAGTGTTAGAGCTAAAATTAGCATGTTTAAAGTGATTTTCATGCTTCCAGGGGCACGGGAAGTTAATTAAATACCATTTGGAGGCATTTAATGTTCGAGCAAAAACAGCTGATTTTCGACAAAAGAGATAACACCCCCCCATTACGTCATGCTTCAGAAATGTGGAAAATGGTCCGTTTTCAAATGTTTTATTTTTGAACGTCAGTTCACATTTGTAGGTGGATCATCAGTGTTAGAGCTTAAATTAGCATGTTTAAAGTGATTTTCATGCTTCCAGGGGCCCAAAACACAAGATTTATGGAATGGTTAAAAGTGCATGAAAATGGCCAATTTACTCACTCTGAGTTCTCAAAAAGGGTTTCTTCACCCCGGGAAGTTAATTAAATACCATTTGGAGGCATTTAATGTTAGAGCAAAAACGGCTGATTTTCGACAAAAGAGATAACACCCCCCCATTACGTCATGCTTCAGAAATGTGGAAAATGGTCCGTTTTCAAATGTTTTATTTTTGAACGTCAGTTCACATTTGTAGGTGGATCATCAGTGTTAGAGCTAAAATTAGCATGTTTAAAGTGATTTTCATGCTTCCAGGGGCCCAAAACACAAGATTTATGGAATGGTTAAAAGTGCATGAAAATGGCCAATTTACTCACTCTGAGTTCTCAAAAAGGGTTTCTTCACCCCGGGAAGTTAATTAAATACCATTTGGAGGCATTTAATGTTCGAGCAAAAAAGGCTGATTTTCCACAAAAGAGATAACACCCCCCCATTACGTCATGCTTCAGAAATGTGGAAAATGGTCCGTTTTCAAATGTTTTATTTTTGAACGTCAGTTCACATTTGTAGGTGGATCATCAGTGTTAGAGCTAAAATTAGCATGTTTAAAGTGATTTTCATGCTTCCAGGGGCTCGGGAAGTGAAATAAAGACCATTTGGAGGCATTTAATGTTCGAGCAAAAAAGGCTGATTTTCCACAAAAGAGATAACACCCCCCCATTACGTCATGCTTCAGAAATGTGGAAAATGGTCCGTTTTCAAATGTTTTATTTTTGAACGTCAGTTCACATTTGTAGGTGGATCATCAGTGTTAGAGCTAAAATTAGCATGTTTAAAGTGATTTTCATGCTTCCAGGGGCCCAAAACACAAGATTTATGGAATGGTTAAAAGTGCATGAAAATGGCCAATTTACTCACTCTGAGTTCTCAAAAAGGGTTTCTTCACCCCGGGAAGTTAATTAAATACCATTTGGAGGCATTTAATGTTCGAGCAAAAACGGCTGATTTTCGACAAAAGAGATAACACCCCCCATTACGTCATGCTTCAGAAATGTGGAAAATGGTCCGTTTTCAAATGTTTTATTTTTGAACGTCAGTTCACATTTGTAGGTGGATCATCAGTGTTAGAGCTAAAATTAGCATGTTTAAAGTGATTTTCATGCTTCCAGGGGCTCGGGAAGTTAATTAAATACCATTTGGAGGCATTTAATGTTCGAGCAAAAACGGCTGATTTTCGACAAAAGAGATAACACCCCCCCATTACGTCATGCTTCAGAAATGTGGAAAATGTTCAGTTTTCAAATGTTTTATTTTTGAACATCAGTTCACATTTGTAGGTGGATCATCAGTGTTAGAGCTAAAATTAGCATGTTTAAAGTGATTTTCATGCTTCCAGGGGCCCAAAACACAAGATTTATGGAATGGTTAAAAGTGCATGAAAATGGCCAATTTACTCACTCTGAGTTCTCAAAAAGGGTTTCTTCACCCCGGGAAGTTAATTAAATACCATTTGGAGGCATTTAATGTTAGAGCAAAAACGGCTGATTTTCGACAAAAGAGATAACACCCCCCCATTACGTCATGCTTCAGAAATGTGGAAAATGGTCAGTTTTCAAATGTTTTATTTTTGAACGTCAGTTCACATTTGTAGGTGGATCATCAGTGTTAGAGCTAAAATTAGCATGTTTAAAGTGATTTTCATGCTTCCAGGGGCCCAAAACACAAGATTTATGGAATGGTTAAAAGTGCATGAAAATGGCCAATTTACTCACTCTGAGTTCTCAAAAAGGGTTTCTTCACCCCGGGAAGTTAATTAAATACCATTTGGAGGCATTTAATGTTCGAGCAAAAACGGCTGATTTTCGACAAAAGAGATAACACCCCCCCATTACGTCATGCTTCAGAAATGTGGAAAATGGTCCGTTTTCAAATGTTTCATTTTTGAACGTCAGTTCACATTTGTAGGTGGATCATCAGTGTTAGAGCTAAAATTAGCATGTTTAAAGTGATTTTCATGCTTCCAGGGGCTCGGGAAGTTAATTAAATACCATTTGGAGGCATTTAATGTTCGAGCAAAAACGGCTGATTTTCGACAAAAGAGATAACACCCCCCCATTACGTCATGCTTCAGAAATGTGGAAAATGGTCCGTTTTCAAATGTTTTATTTTTGAACGTCAGTTCACATTTGTAGGTGGATCATCAGTGTTAGAGCTAAAATTAGCATGTTTAAAGTGATTTTCATGCTTCCAGGGGCCCAAAACACAAGATTTATGGAATGGTTAAAAGTGCATGAAAATGGCCAATTTACTCACTCTGAGTTCTCAAAAAGGGTTTCTTCACCCCGGGAAGTTAATTAAATACCATTTGGAGGCATTTAATGTTAGAGCAAAAACGGCTGATTTTCGGCAAAAGAGATAACACCCCCCCATTACGTCATGCTTCAGAAATGTGGAAAATGGTCCGTTTTCAAATGTTTTATTTTTGAACGTCAGTTCACATTTGTAGGTGGATCATCAGTGTTAGAGCTAAAATTAGCATGTTTAAAGTGATTTTCATGCTTCCAGGGGCTCGGGAAGTTAATTAAATACCATTTGGAGGCATTTAATGTTCGAGCAAAAACGGCTGATTTTCGACAAAAGAGATAACACCCCCCCATTACGTCATGCTTCAGAAATGTGGAAAATGGTCCGTTTTCAAATGTTTTATTTTTGAACGTCAGTTCACATTTGTAGGTGGATCATTAGTGTTAGAGCTAAAATTAGCATGTTTAAAGTGATTTTCATGCTTCCAGGGGCCCAAAACACAAGATTTATGGAATGGTTAAAAGTGCATGAAAATGGCCAATTTACTCACTCTGAGTTCTCAAAAAGGGTTTCTTCACCCCGGGAAGTTAATTAAATACCATTTGGAGGCATTTAATGTTAGAGCAAAAACGGCTGATTTTCGACAAAAGAGATAACACCCCCCCATTACGTCATGCTTCAGAAATGTGGAAAATGGTCCGTTTTCAAATGTTTCATTTTTGAACGTCAGTTCACATTTGTAGGTGGATCATCAGTGTTAGAGCTAAAATTAGCATGTTTAAAGTGATTTTCATGCTTCCAGGGGCTCGGGAAGTGAAATAAATACCATTTGGAGGCATTTAATGTTCGAGCAAAAACGGCTGATTTTCGACAAAAGAGATAACACCCCCCCATTACGTCATGCTTCAGAAATGTGGAAAATGGTCCGTTTTCAAATGTTTTATTTTTGAACGTCAGTTCACATTTGTAGGTGGATCATCAGTGTTAGAGCTAAAATTAGCATGTTTAAAGTGATTTTCATGCTTCCAGGGGCCCAAAACACAAGATTTATGGAATGGTTAAAAGTGCATGAAAATGGCCAATTTACTCACTCTGAGTTCTCAAAAAGGGTTTCTTCACCCCGGGAAGTTAATTAAATACCATTTGGAGGCATTTAATGTTAGAGCAAAAACGGCTGATTTTCGACAAAAGAGATAACACCCCCCCATTACGTCATGCTTCAGAAATGTGGAAAATGGTCCGTTTTCAAATGTTTTATTTTTGAACGTCAGTTCACATTTGTAGGTGGATCATCAGTGTTAGAGCTAAAATTAGCATGTTTAAAGTGATTTTCATGCTTCCAGGGGCCCAAAACACAAGATTTATGGAATGGTTAAAAGTGCATGAAAATGGCCAATTTACTCACTCTGAGTTCTCAAAAAGGGTTTCTTCACCCCGGGAAGTTAATTAAATACCATTTGGAGGCATTTAATGTTCGAGCAAAAACGGCTGATTTTCGACAAAAGAGATAACACCCCCCCATTACGTCATGCTTCAGAAATGTGGAAAATGGTCCGTTTTCAAATGTTTCATTTTTGAACGTCAGTTCACATTTGTAGGTGGATCATCAGTGTTAGAGCTAAAATTAGCATGTTTAAAGTGATTTTCATGCTTCCAGGGGCTCGGGAAGTTAATTAAATACCATTTGGAGGCATTTAATGTTCGAGCAAAAACGGCTGATTTTCGACAAAAGAGATAACACCCCCCCATTACGTCATGCTTCAGAAATGTGGAAAATGGTCCGTTTTCAAATGTTTTATTTTTGAACGTCAGTTCACATTTGTAGGTGGATCATCAGTGTTAGAGCTAAAATTAGCATGTTTAAAGTGATTTTCATGCTTCCAGGGGCCCAAAACACAAGATTTATGGAATGGTTAAAAGTGCATGAAAATGGCCAATTTACTCACTCTGAGTTCTCAAAAAGGGTTTCTTCACCCCGGGAAGTTAATTAAATACCATTTGGAGGCATTTAATGTTAGAGCAAAAACGGCTGATTTTCGGCAAAAGAGATAACACCCCCCCATTACGTCATGCTTCAGAAATGTGGAAAATGGTCCGTTTTCAAATGTTTTATTTTTGAACGTCAGTTCACATTTGTAGGTGGATCATCAGTGTTAGAGCTAAAATTAGCATGTTTAAAGTGATTTTCATGCTTCCAGGGGCACGGGAAGTTAATTAAATACCATTTGGAGGCATTTAATGTTCGAGCAAAAACAGCTGATTTTCGACAAAAGAGATAACACCCCCCCATTACGTCATGCTTCAGAAATGTGGAAAATGGTCCGTTTTCAAATGTTTTATTTTTGAACGTCAGTTCACATTTGTAGGTGGATCATCAGTGTTAGAGCTTAAATTAGCATGTTTAAAGTGATTTTCATGCTTCCAGGGGCCCAAAACACAAGATTTATGGAATGGTTAAAAGTGCATGAAAATGGCCAATTTACTCACTCTGAGTTCTCAAAAAGGGTTTCTTCACCCCGGGAAGTTAATTAAATACCATTTGGAGGCATTTAATGTTAGAGCAAAAACGGCTGATTTTCGACAAAAGAGATAACACCCCCCCATTACGTCATGCTT
Source organism: Lissotriton vulgaris (assembly GCF_964263255.1). NCBI lineage: Eukaryota > Metazoa > Chordata > Amphibia > Caudata > Salamandridae > Lissotriton > Lissotriton vulgaris. The sequence goes on from NW_028242601.1 coordinate 834,692, forward strand.
CAGAAATGTGGAAAATGGTCCGTTTTCAAATGTTTTATTTTTGAACGTCAGTTCACATTTGTAGGTGGATCATCAGTGTTAGAGCTAAAATTAGCATGTTTAAAGTGATTTTCATGCTTCCAGGGGCCCAAAACACAAGATTTATGGAATGGTTAAAAGTGCATGAAAATGGCCAATTTACTCACTCTGAGTTCTCAAAAAGGGTTTCTTCACCCCGGGAAGTTAATTAAATACCATTTGGAGGATTTTAATGTTCGAGCAAATACGGCTGATTTTCGACGAAAGAGCTAACACCCCCCCATTACGTCATGCTTTAGAAATGTGGAAAATGGTCCGTTTTCAAATGTTTTATTTTTGAACGTCAGTTCACATTTGTAGGTGGATCATCAGTGTTAGAGCTAAAATTAGCATGTTTAAAGTGATTTTCATGCTTCCAGGGGCCCAAAACACAAGATTTATGGAATGGTTAAAAGTGCATGAAAATGGCCAATTTACTCACTCTGAGTTCTCAAAAAGGGTTTCTTCACCCCGGAAAGTTAATTAAATACCATTTGGAGGCATTTAATGTTAGAGCAAACACGGCTGATTTTCGACAAAAGAGATAACACCCCCCCATTACGTCATGCTTCAGAAATGTGGAAAATGGTCCGTTTTCAAAAGTTTTATTTTTGAACGTCAGTTCACATTTGTAGGTGGATCATCAGTGTTAGAGCTAAAATTAGCATGTTTAAAGTGATTTTCATGCTTCCAGGGGCTCGGGAAGTTAATTAAATACCATTTGGAGGCATTTAATGTTCGAGCAAAAACGGCTGATTTTCGACAAAAGAGATAACACCCCCCCATTACGTCATGCTTCAGAAATGTGGAAAATGGTCCGTTTTCAAATGTTTTATTTTTGAACGTCAGTTCACATTTGTAGGTGGATCATCAGTGTTAGAGCTAAAATTAGCATGTTTAAAGTGATTTTCATGCTTCCAGGGGCCCAAAACACAAGATTTATGGAATGGTTAAAAGTGCATGAAAATGGCCAATTTACTCACTCTGAGTTCTCAAAAAGGGTTTCTTCACCCCGGGAAGTTAATTAAATACCATTTGGAGGCATTTAATGTTAGAGCAAAAACGGCTGATTTTCGACAAAAGAGATAACACCCCCCCATTACGTCATGCTTCAGAAATGTGGAAAATGGTCCGTTTTCAAATGTTTTATTTTTGAACGTCAGTTCACATTTGTAGGTGGATCATCAGTGTTAGAGCTAAAATTAGCATGTTTAAAGTGATTTTCATGCTTCCAGGGGCTCGGAAAGTGAATTAAATACCATTTGGAGGCATTTAATGTTAGAGCAAAAACGGCTGATTTTCGACAAAAGAGATAACACCCCCCCATTACGTCATGCTTCAGAAATGTGGAAAATGGTCCGTTTTCAAATGTTTTATTTTTGAACGTCAGTTCACATTTGTAGGTGGATCATCAGTGTTAGAGCTAAAATTAGCATGTTTAAAGTGATTTTCATGCTTCCAGGGGCTCGGGAAGTTAATTAAATACCATTTGGAGGCATTTAATGTTCGAGCAAAAACGGCTGATTTTCGACAAAAGAAATAACACCCCCCCATTACGTCATGCTTCAGAAATGTGGAAAATGGTCCGTTTTCAAATGTTTTATTTTTGAACGTCAGTTCACATTTGTAGGTGGATCATCAGTGTTAGAGCTAAAATTAGCATGTTTAAAGTGATTTTCATGCTTCCAGGGGCTCGGGAAGTGAAATAAATACCATTTGGAGGCATTTAATGTTCGAGCAAAAAAGGCTGATTTTCCACAAAAGAGATAACACCCCCCCATTACGTCATGCTTCAGAAATGTGGAAAATGGTCCGTTTTCAAATGTTTTATTTTTGAACGTCAGTTCACATTTGTAGGTGGATCATCAGTGTTAGAGCTAAAATTAGCATGTTTAAATTGATTTTCATGCTTCCAGGGGCTCGGGAAGTGAAATAAATACCATTTGGAGGCATTTAATGTTCGAGCAAAAACGGCTGATTTTCGACAAAAGAGATAACACCCCCCCATTACGTCATGCTTCAGAAATGTGGAAAATGGTCCGTTTTCAAATGTTTTATTTTTGAACATCAGTTCACATTTGTAGGTGGATCATCAGTGTTAGAGCTAAAATTAGCATGTTTAAAGTGATTTTCATGCTTCCAGGTGCTCGGGAAGTGAAATAAATACCATTTGGAGGCATTTAATGTTCGAGCAAAAAAGGCTGATTTTCCACAAAAGAGATAACACCCCCCCATTACGTCATGCTTCAGAAATGTGGAAAATGGTCCGTTTTCAAATGTTTTATTTTTGAACGTCAGTTCACATTTGTAGGTGGATCATCAGTGTTAGAGCTAAAATTAGCATGTTTAAAGTGATTTTCATGCTTCCAGGGGCTCGGGAAGTGAAATAAAGACCATTTGGAGGCATTTAATGTTCGAGCAAAAAAGGCTGATTTTCCACAAAAGAGATAACACCCCCCCATTACGTCATGCTTCAGAAATGTGGAAAATGGTCCGTTTTCAAATGTTTTATTTTTGAACGTCAGTTCACATTTGTAGGTGGATCATCAGTGTTAGAGCTAAAATTAGCATGTTTAAAGTGATTTTCATGCTTCCAGGGGCCCAAAACACAAGATTTATGGAATGGTTAAAAGTGCATGAAAATGGCCAATTTACTCACTCTGAGTTCTCAAAAAGGGTTTCTTCACCCCGGGAAGTTAATTAAATACCATTTGGAGGCATTTAATGTTCGAGCAAAAACGGCTGATTTTCGACAAAAGAGATAACACCCCCCATTACGTCATGCTTCAGAAATGTGGAAAATGGTCCGTTTTCAAATGTTTTATTTTTGAACGTCAGTTCACATTTGTAGGTGGATCATCAGTGTTAGAGCTAAAATTAGCATGTTTAAAGTGATTTTCATGCTTCCAGGGGCTCGGGAAGTTAATTAAATACCATTTGGAGGCATTTAATGTTCGAGCAAAAACGGCTGATTTTCGACAAAAGAGATAACACCCCCCCATTACGTCATGCTTCAGAAATGTGGAAAATGGTCCGTTTTCAAATGTTTTATTTTTGAACGTCAGTTCACATTTGTAGGTGGATCATCAGTGTTAGAGCTAAAATTAGCATGTTTAAAGTGATTTTCATGCTTCCAGGGGCCCAAAACACAAGATTTATGGAATGGTTAAAAGTGCATGAAAATGGCCAATTTACTCACTCTGAGTTCTCAAAAAGGGTTTCTTCACCCCGGGAAGTTAATTAAATACCATTTGGAGGCATTTAATGTTCGAGCAAAAACGGCTGATTTTCGACAAAAGAGATAACACCCCCCCATTACGTCATGCTTCAGAAATGTGGAAAATGGTCCGTTTTCAAATGTTTCATTTTTGAACGTCAGTTCACATTTGTAGGTGGATCATCAGTGTTAGAGCTAAAATTAGCATGTTTAAAGTGATTTTCATGCTTCCAGGGGCTCGGGAAGTTAATTAAATACCATTTGGAGGCATTTAATGTTCGAGCAAAAACGGCTGATTTTCGACAAAAGAGATAACACCCCCCCATTACGTCATGCTTCAGAAATGTGGAAAATGGTCCGTTTTCAAATGTTTTATTTTTGAACGTCAGTTCACATTTGTAGGTGGATCATCAGTGTTAGAGCTAAAATTAGCATGTTTAAAGTGATTTTCATGCTTCCAGGGGCCCAAAACACAAGATTTATGGAATGGTTAAAAGTGCATGAAAATGGCCAATTTACTCACTCTGAGTTCTCAAAAAGGGTTTCTTCACCCCGGGAAGTTAATTAAATACCATTTGGAGGCATTTAATGTTAGAGCAAAAACGGCTGATTTTCGGCAAAAGAGATAACACCCCCCCATTACGTCATGCTTCAGAAATGTGGAAAATGGTCCGTTTTCAAATGTTTTATTTTTGAACGTCAGTTCACATTTGTAGGTGGATCATCAGTGTTAGAGCTAAAATTAGCATGTTTAAAGTGATTTTCATGCTTCCAGGGGCACGGGAAGTTAATTAAATACCATTTGGAGGCATTTAATGTTCGAGCAAAAACAGCTGATTTTCGACAAAAGAGATAACACCCCCCCATTACGTCATGCTTCAGAAATGTGGAAAATGGTCCGTTTTCAAATGTTTTATTTTTGAACGTCAGTTCACATTTGTAGGTGGATCATCAGTGTTAGAGCTTAAATTAGCATGTTTAAAGTGATTTTCATGCTTCCAGGGGCCCAAAACACAAGATTTATGGAATGGTTAAAAGTGCATGAAAATGGCCAATTTACTCACTCTGAGTTCTCAAAAAGGGTTTCTTCACCCCGGGAAGTTAATTAAATACCATTTGGAGGCATTTAATGTTAGAGCAAAAACGGCTGATTTTCGACAAAAGAGATAACACCCCCCCATTACGTCATGCTTCAGAAATGTGGAAAATGGTCCGTTTTCAAATGTTTTATTTTTGAACGTCAGTTCACATTTGTAGGTGGATCATCAGTGTTAGAGCTAAAATTAGCATGTTTAAAGTGATTTTCATGCTTCCAGGGGCCCAAAACACAAGATTTATGGAATGGTTAAAAGTGCATGAAAATGGCCAATTTACTCACTCTGAGTTCTCAAAAAGGGTTTCTTCACCCCGGGAAGTTAATTAAATACCATTTGGAGGATTTTAATGTTCGAGCAAATACGGCTGATTTTCGACGAAAGAGCTAACACCCCCCCATTACGTCATGCTTTAGAAATGTGGAAAATGGTCCGTTTTCAAATGTTTTATTTTTGAACGTCAGTTCACATTTGTAGGTGGATCATCAGTGTTAGAGCTAAAATTAGCATGTTTAAAGTGATTTTCATGCTTCCAGGGGCCCAAAACACAAGATTTATGGAATGGTTAAAAGTGCATGAAAATGGCCAATTTACTCACTCTGAGTTCTCAAAAAGGGTTTCTTCACCCCGGAAAGTTAATTAAATACCATTTGGAGGCATTTAATGTTAGAGCAAACACGGCTGATTTTCGACAAAAGAGATAACACCCCCCCATTACGTCATGCTTCAGAAATGTGGAAAATGGTCCGTTTTCAAAAGTTTTATTTTTGAACGTCAGTTCACATTTGTAGGTGGATCATCAGTGTTAGAGCTAAAATTAGCATGTTTAAAGTGATTTTCATGCTTCCAGGGGCTCGGGAAGTTAATTAAATACCATTTGGAGGCATTTAATGTTCGAGCAAAAACGGCTGATTTTCGACAAAAGAGATAACACCCCCCCATTACGTCATGCTTCAGAAATGTGGAAAATGGTCCGTTTTCAAATGTTTTATTTTTGAACGTCAGTTCACATTTGTAGGTGGATCATCAGTGTTAGAGCTAAAATTAGCATGTTTAAAGTGATTTTCATGCTTCCAGGGGCCCAAAACACAAGATTTATGGAATGGTTAAAAGTGCATGAAAATGGCCAATTTACTCACTCTGAGTTCTCAAAAAGGGTTTCTTCACCCCGGGAAGTTAATTAAATACCATTTGGAGGCATTTAATGTTAGAGCAAAAACGGCTGATTTTCGACAAAAGAGATAACACCCCCCCATTACGTCATGCTTCAGAAATGTGGAAAATGGTCCGTTTTCAAATGTTTTATTTTTGAACGTCAGTTCACATTTGTAGGTGGATCATCAGTGTTAGAGCTAAAATTAGCATGTTTAAAGTGATTTTCATGCTTCCAGGGGCTCGGAAAGTGAATTAAATACCATTTGGAGGCATTTAATGTTAGAGCAAAAACGGCTGATTTTCGACAAAAGAGATAACACCCCCCCATTACGTCATGCTTCAGAAATGTGGAAAATGGTCCGTTTTCAAATGTTTTATTTTTGAACGTCAGTTCACATTTGTAGGTGGATCATCAGTGTTAGAGCTAAAATTAGCATGTTTAAAGTGATTTTCATGCTTCCAGGGGCTCGGGAAGTTAATTAAATACCATTTGGAGGCATTTAATGTTCGAGCAAAAACGGCTGATTTTCGACAAAAGAAATAACACCCCCCCATTACGTCATGCTTCAGAAATGTGGAAAATGGTCCGTTTTCAAATGTTTTATTTTTGAACGTCAGTTCACATTTGTAGGTGGATCATCAGTGTTAGAGCTAAAATTAGCATGTTTAAAGTGATTTTCATGCTTCCAGGGGCTCGGGAAGTGAAATAAATACCATTTGGAGGCATTTAATGTTCGAGCAAAAAAGGCTGATTTTCCACAAAAGAGATAACACCCCCCCATTACGTCATGCTTCAGAAATGTGGAAAATGGTCCGTTTTCAAATGTTTTATTTTTGAACGTCAGTTCACATTTGTAGGTGGATCATCAGTGTTAGAGCTAAAATTAGCATGTTTAAATTGATTTTCATGCTTCCAGGGGCTCGGGAAGTGAAATAAATACCATTTGGAGGCATTTAATGTTCGAGCAAAAACGGCTGATTTTCGACAAAAGAGATAACACCCCCCCATTACGTCATGCTTCAGAAATGTGGAAAATGGTCCGTTTTCAAATGTTTTATTTTTGAACATCAGTTCACATTTGTAGGTGGATCATCAGTGTTAGAGCTAAAATTAGCATGTTTAAAGTGATTTTCATGCTTCCAGGTGCTCGGGAAGTGAAATAAATACCATTTGGAGGCATTTAATGTTCGAGCAAAAAAGGCTGATTTTCCACAAAAGAGATAACACCCCCCCATTACGTCATGCTTCAGAAATGTGGAAAATGGTCCGTTTTCAAATGTTTTATTTTTGAACGTCAGTTCACATTTGTAGGTGGATCATCAGTGTTAGAGCTAAAATTAGCATGTTTAAAGTGATTTTCATGCTTCCAGGGGCTCGGGAAGTGAAATAAAGACCATTTGGAGGCATTTAATGTTCGAGCAAAAAAGGCTGATTTTCCACAAAAGAGATAACACCCCCCCATTACGTCATGCTTCAGAAATGTGGAAAATGGTCCGTTTTCAAATGTTTTATTTTTGAACGTCAGTTCACATTTGTAGGTGGATCATCAGTGTTAGAGCTAAAATTAGCATGTTTAAAGTGATTTTCATGCTTCCAGGGGCCCAAAACACAAGATTTATGGAATGGTTAAAAGTGCATGAAAATGGCCAATTTACTCACTCTGAGTTCTCAAAAAGGGTTTCTTCACCCCGGGAAGTTAATTAAATACCATTTGGAGGCATTTAATGTTCGAGCAAAAACGGCTGATTTTCGACAAAAGAGATAACACCCCCCATTACGTCATGCTTCAGAAATGTGGAAAATGGTCCGTTTTCAAATGTTTTATTTTTGAACGTCAGTTCACATTTGTAGGTGGATCATCAGTGTTAGAGCTAAAATTAGCATGTTTAAAGTGATTTTCATGCTTCCAGGGGCTCGGGAAGTTAATTAAATACCATTTGGAGGCATTTAATGTTCGAGCAAAAACGGCTGATTTTCGACAAAAGAGATAACACCCCCCCATTACGTCATGCTTCAGAAATGTGGAAAATGTTCAGTTTTCAAATGTTTTATTTTTGAACATCAGTTCACATTTGTAGGTGGATCATCAGTGTTAGAGCTAAAATTAGCATGTTTAAAGTGATTTTCATGCTTCCAGGGGCCCAAAACACAAGATTTATGGAATGGTTAAAAGTGCATGAAAATGGCCAATTTACTCACTCTGAGTTCTCAAAAAGGGTTTCTTCACCCCGGGAAGTTAATTAAATACCATTTGGAGGCATTTAATGTTAGAGCAAAAACGGCTGATTTTCGACAAAAGAGATAACACCCCCCCATTACGTCATGCTTCAGAAATGTGGAAAATGGTCAGTTTTCAAATGTTTTATTTTTGAACGTCAGTTCACATTTGTAGGTGGATCATCAGTGTTAGAGCTAAAATTAGCATGTTTAAAGTGATTTTCATGCTTCCAGGGGCCCAAAACACAAGATTTATGGAATGGTTAAAAGTGCATGAAAATGGCCAATTTACTCACTCTGAGTTCTCAAAAAGGGTTTCTTCACCCCGGGAAGTTAATTAAATACCATTTGGAGGCATTTAATGTTCGAGCAAAAACGGCTGATTTTCGACAAAAGAGATAACACCCCCCCATTACGTCATGCTTCAGAAATGTGGAAAATGGTCCGTTTTCAAATGTTTCATTTTTGAACGTCAGTTCACATTTGTAGGTGGATCATCAGTGTTAGAGCTAAAATTAGCATGTTTAAAGTGATTTTCATGCTTCCAGGGGCTCGGGAAGTTAATTAAATACCATTTGGAGGCATTTAATGTTCGAGCAAAAACGGCTGATTTTCGACAAAAGAGATAACACCCCCCCATTACGTCATGCTTCAGAAATGTGGAAAATGGTCCGTTTTCAAATGTTTTATTTTTGAACGTCAGTTCACATTTGTAGGTGGATCATCAGTGTTAGAGCTAAAATTAGCATGTTTAAAGTGATTTTCATGCTTCCAGGGGCCCAAAACACAAGATTTATGGAATGGTTAAAAGTGCATGAAAATGGCCAATTTACTCACTCTGAGTTCTCAAAAAGGGTTTCTTCACCCCGGGAAGTTAATTAAATACCATTTGGAGGCATTTAATGTTAGAGCAAAAACGGCTGATTTTCGGCAAAAGAGATAACACCCCCCCATTACGTCATGCTTCAGAAATGTGGAAAATGGTCCGTTTTCAAATGTTTTATTTTTGAACGTCAGTTCACATTTGTAGGTGGATCATCAGTGTTAGAGCTAAAATTAGCATGTTTAAAGTGATTTTCATGCTTCCAGGGGCTCGGGAAGTTAATTAAATACCATTTGGAGGCATTTAATGTTCGAGCAAAAACGGCTGATTTTCGACAAAAGAGATAACACCCCCCCATTACGTCATGCTTCAGAAATGTGGAAAATGGTCCGTTTTCAAATGTTTTATTTTTGAACGTCAGTTCACATTTGTAGGTGGATCATTAGTGTTAGAGCTAAAATTAGCATGTTTAAAGTGATTTTCATGCTTCCAGGGGCCCAAAACACAAGATTTATGGAATGGTTAAAAGTGCATGAAAATGGCCAATTTACTCACTCTGAGTTCTCAAAAAGGGTTTCTTCACCCCGGGAAGTTAATTAAATACCATTTGGAGGCATTTAATGTTAGAGCAAAAACGGCTGATTTTCGACAAAAGAGATAACACCCCCCCATTACGTCATGCTTCAGAAATGTGGAAAATGGTCCGTTTTCAAATGTTTCATTTTTGAACGTCAGTTCACATTTGTAGGTGGATCATCAGTGTTAGAGCTAAAATTAGCATGTTTAAAGTGATTTTCATGCTTCCAGGGGCTCGGGAAGTGAAATAAATACCATTTGGAGGCATTTAATGTTCGAGCAAAAACGGCTGATTTTCGACAAAAGAGATAACACCCCCCCATTACGTCATGCTTCAGAAATGTGGAAAATGGTCCGTTTTCAAATGTTTTATTTTTGAACGTCAGTTCACATTTGTAGGTGGATCATCAGTGTTAGAGCTAAAATTAGCATGTTTAAAGTGATTTTCATGCTTCCAGGGGCCCAAAACACAAGATTTATGGAATGGTTAAAAGTGCATGAAAATGGCCAATTTACTCACTCTGAGTTCTCAAAAAGGGTTTCTTCACCCCGGGAAGTTAATTAAATACCATTTGGAGGCATTTAATGTTAGAGCAAAAACGGCTGATTTTCGACAAAAGAGATAACACCCCCCCATTACGTCATGCTTCAGAAATGTGGAAAATGGTCCGTTTTCAAATGTTTCATTTTTGAACGTCAGTTCACATTTGTAGGTGGATCATCAGTGTTAGAGCTAAAATTAGCATGTTTAAAGTGATTTTCATGCTTCCAGGGGCTCGGGAAGTGAAATAAATACCATTTGGAGGCATTTAATGTTCGAGCAAAAAAGGCTGATTTTCCACAAAAGAGATAACACCCCCCCATTACGTCATGCTTCAGAAATGTGGAAAATGGTCCGATTTCAAATGTTTTATTTTTGAACATCAGTTCACATTTGTAGGTGGATCATCAGTGTAAGAGCTAAAATTTGCATGTTTAAAGTGATTTTCAAGCTTCCAGGGGCCCAAAACACAAGATTTATGGAATGGTTAAAAGTGCATGAAAATGGCCAATTTACTCACTCTGAGTTCTCAAAAAGGGTTTCTTCACCCCGGGAAGTTAATTAAATACCATTTGGAGGCATTTAATGTTAGAGCAAAAACGGCTGATTTTCGACAAAAGAGATAACACCCCCCCATTACGTCATGCTTCAGAAATGTGGAAAATGGTCCGTTTTCAAATGTTTTATTTTTGAACGTCAGTTCACATTTGTAGGTGGATCATCAGTGTTAGAGCTAAAATTAGCATGTTTAAAGTGATTTTCATGCTTCCAGGGGCCCAAAACACAAGATTTATGGAATGGTTAAAAGTGCATGAAAATGGCCAATTTACTCACTCTGAGTTCTCAAAAAGGGTTTCTTCACCCCGGGAAGTTAATTAAATACCATTTGGAGGCATTTAATGTTAGAGCAAAAACGGCTGATTTTCGACAAAAGAGATAACACCCCCCCATTACGTCATGCTTCAGAAATGTGGAAAATGGTCCGTTTTCAAATGTTTCATTTTTGAACGTCAGTTCACATTTGTAGGTGGATCATAAGTGTTAGAGCTAAAATTAGCATGTTTAAAGTGATTTTCATGCTTCCAGGGGCTCGGGAAGTTAATTAAATACCATTTGGAGGCATTTAATGTTCGAGCAAAAACGGCTGATTTTCGACAAAAGAGATAACACCCCCCCATTACGTCATGCTTCAGAAATGTGGAAAATGGTCCGTTTTCAAATGTTTTATTTTTGAACGTCAGTTCACATTTGTAGGTGGATCATCAGTGTTAGAGCTAAAATTAGCATGTTTAAAGTGATTTTCATGCTTCCAGGGGCCCAAAACACAAGATTTATGGAATGGTTAAAAGTGCATGAAAATGGCCAATTTACTCACTCTGAGTTCTCAAAAAGGGTTTCTTCACCCCGGGAAGTTAATTAAATACCATTTGGAGGCATTTAATGTTAGAGCAAAAACGGCTGATTTTCGACAAAAGAGATAACACCCCCCCATTACGTCATGCTTCAGAAATGTGGAAAATGGTCCGTTTTCAAATGTTTCATTTTTGAACGTCAGTTCACATTTGTAGGTGGATCATCAGTGTTAGAGCTAAAATTAGCATGTTTAAAGTGATTTTCATGCTTCCAGGGGCTCGGGAAGTGAAATAAATACCATTTGGAGGCATTTAATGTTCGAGCAAAAAAGGCTGATTTTCCACAAAAGAGATAACACCCCCCCATTACGTCATGCTTCAGAAATGTGGAAAATGGTCCGGTTTCAAATGTTTTATTTTTGAACGTCAGTTCACATTTGTAGGTGGATCATCAGTGTAAGAGCTAAAATTTGCATGTTTAAAGTGATTTTCAAGCTTCCAGGGGCCCAAAACACAAGATTTATGGAATGGTTAAAAGTGCATGAAAATGGCCAATTTACTCACTCTGAGTTCTCAAAAAGGGTTTCTTCACCCCGGGAAGTTAATTAAATACCATTTGGAGGCATTTAATGTTAGAGCAAAAACGGCTGATTTTCGACAAAAGAGATAACACCCCCCCATTACGTCATGCTTCAGAAATGTGGAAAATGGTCCGTTTTCAAATGTTTTATTTTTGAACGTCAGTTCACATTTGTAGGTGGATCATCAGTGTTAGAGCTAAAATTAGCATGTTTAAAGTGATTTTCATGCTTCCAGGGGCCCAAAACACAAGATTTATGGAATGGTTAAAAGTGCATGAAAATGGCCAATTTACTCACTCTGAGTTCTCAAAAAGGGTTTCTTCACCCCGGGAAGTTAATTAAATACCATTTGGAGGCATTTAATGTTCGAGCAAAAACGGCTGATTTTCGACAAAAGAGATAACACCCCCCCATTACGTCATGCTTCAGAAATGTGGAAAATGGTCCGTTTTCAAATGTTTCATTTTTGAACGTCAGTTCACATTTGTAGGTGGATCATCAGTGTTAGAGCTAAAATTAGCATGTTTAAAGTGATTTTCATGCTTCCAGGGGCTCGGGAAGTTAATTAAATACCATTTGGAGGCATTTAATGTTCGAGCAAAAACGGCTGATTTTCGACAAAAGAGATAACACCCCCCCCATTACGTCATGCTTCAGAAATGTGGGAAATGGTCCGTTTTCAAATGTTTTATTTTTGAACGTCAGTTCACATTTGTAGGTGGATCATCAGTGTTAGAGCTAAAATTAGCATGTTTAAAGTGATTTTCATGCTTCCAGGGGCCCAAAACACAAGATTTATGGAATGGTTAAAAGTGCATGAAAATGGCCAATTTACTCACTCTGAGTTCTCAAAAAGGGTTTCTTCACCCCGGGAAGTTAATTAAATACCATTTGGAGGCATTTAATGTTAGAGCAAAAACGGCTGATTTTCGACAAAAGAGATAACACCCCCCCATTACGTCATGCTTCAGAAATGTGGAAAATGGTCCGTTTTCAAATGTTTTATTTTTGAACGTCAGTTCACATTTGTAGGTGGATCATCAGTGTTAGAGCTAAAATTAGCATGTTTAAAGTGATTTTCATGCTTCCAGGGGCCCAAAACACAAGATTTATGGAATGGTTAAAAGTGCATGAAAATGGCCAATTTACTCACTCTGAGTTCTCAAAAAGGGTTTCTTCACCCCGGGAAGTTAATTAAATACCATTTGGAGGCATTTAATGTTAGAGCAAAAACGGCTGATTTTCGACAAAAGAGATAACACCCCCCCATTACGTCATGCTTCAGAAATGTGGAAAATGGTCCGTTTTCAAATGTTTCATTTTTGAACGTCAGTTCACATTTGTAGGTGGATCATCAGTGTTAGAGCTAAAATTAGCATGTTTAAAGTGATTTTCATGCTTCCAGGGGCTAGGGAAGTGAAATAAATACCATTTGGAGGCATTTAATGTTCGAGCAAAAAAGGCTGATTTTCCACAAAAGAGATAACACCCCCCCATTACGTCATGCTTCAGAAATGTGGAAAATGGTCCGGTTTCAAATGTTTTATTTTTGAACGTCAGTTCACATTTGTAGGTGGATCATCAGTGTAAGAGCTAAAATTTGCATGTTTAAAGTGATTTTCAAGCTTCCAGGGGCCCAAAACACAAGATTTATGGAATGGTTAAAAGTGCATGAAAATGGCCAATTTACTCACTCTGAGTTCTCAAAAAGGGTTTCTTCACCCCGGGAAGTTAATTAAATACCATTTGGAGGCATTTAATGTTAGAGCAAAAACGGCTGATTTTCGACAAAAGAGATAACACCCCCCCATTACGTCATGCTTCAGAAATGTGGAAAATGGTCCGTTTTCAAATGTTTTATTTTTGAACGTCAGTTCACATTTGTAGGTGGATCATCAGTGTTAGAGCTAAAATTAGCATGTTTAAAGTGATTTTCATGCTTCCAGGGGCCCAAAACACAAGATTTATGGAATGGTTAAAAGTGCATGAAAATGGCCAATTTACTCACTCTGAGTTCTCAAAAAGGGTTTCTTCACCCCGGGAAGTTAATTAAATACCATTTGGAGGCATTTAATGTTCGAGCAAAAACGGCTGATTTTCGACAAAAGAGATAACACCCCCCCATTACGTCATGCTTCAGAAATGTGGAAAATGGTCCGTTTTCAAATGTTTCATTTTTGAACGTCAGTTCACATTTGTAGGTGGATCATCAGTGTTAGAGCTAAAATTAGCATGTTTAAAGTGATTTTCATGCTTCCAGGGGCTCGGGAAGTTAATTAAATACCATTTGGAGGCATTTAATGTTCAAGCAAAAACGGCTGATTTTCGACAAAAGAGATAACACCCCCCCATTACGTCATGCTTCAGAAATGTGGAAAATGGTCCGTTTTCAAATGTTTTATTTTTGAACGTCAGTTCACATTTGTAGGTGGATCATCAGTGTTAGAGCTAAAATTAGCATGTTTAAAGTGATTTTCATGCTTCCAGGGGTCCAAAACACAAGATTTATGGAATGGTTAAAAGTGCATGAAAATGGCCAATTTACTCACTCTGAGTTCTCAAAAAGGGTTTCTTCACCCCGGGAAGTTAATTAAATACCATTTGGAGGCATTTAATGTTCGAGCAAAAACGGCTGATTTTCGACAAAAGAGATAACACCCCCCCATTACGTCATGCTTCAGAAATGTGGAAAATGGTCCGTTTTCAAATGTTTTATTTTTGAACGTCAGTTCACATTTGTAGGTGGATCATCAGTGTTAGAGCTAAAATTAGCATGTTTAAAGTGATTTTCATGCTTCCAGGGGCCCAAAACACAAGATTTATGGAATGGTTAAAAGTGCATGAAAATGGCCAATTTACTCACTCTGAGTTCTCAAAAAGGGTTTCTTCACCCCGGGAAGTTAATTTAATACCATTTGGAGGATTTTAATGTTCGAGCAAAAACGGCTGATTTTCGACGAAAGAGCTAACACCCCCCCATTACGTCATGCTTTAGAAATGTGGAAAATGGTCCGTTTTCATATGTTTTATTTTTGAACGTCAGTTCACATTTGTAGGTGGATCATCAGTGTTAGAGCTAAAATTAGCATGTTTAAAGTGATTTTCATGCTTCCAGGGGCTCGGGAAGTGAAATAAATACCATTTGGAGGCATTTAATGTTAGAGCAAAAACGGCTGATTTTCCACAAAAGAGATAACACCCCCCCATTACGTCATGCTTCAGAAATGTGGAAAATGGTCCGTTTTCAAATGTTTTATTTTTGAACGTCAGTTCACATTTGTAGGTGGATCATCAGTGTTAGAGCTAAAATTAGCATGTTTAAAGTGATTTTCATGCTTCTTGGGGCCCAAAACACAAGATTTATGGAATGGTTAAAAGTGCATGAAAATGGCCAATTTACTCACTCTGAGTTCTCAAAAAGGGTTTCTTCACCCCGGGAAGTTAATTAAATACCATTTGGAGGCATTTAATGTTCGAGCAAAAACGGCTGATTTTCGACAAAAGAGATAACACCCCCCCATTACGTCATGCTTCAGAAATGTGGAAAATGGTCCGTTTTCAAATGTTTTATTTTTGAACGTCAGTTCACATTTGTAGGTGGATCATCAGTGTTAGAGCTAAAATTAGCATGTTTAAAGTGATTTTCATGCTTCCAGGGGCTCGGGAAGTTAATTAAATACCATTTGGAGGCATTTAATGTTCGAGCAAAAACGGCTGATTTTCGACAAAAGAGATAACACCCCCCCATTACGTCATGCTTCAGAAATGTGGAAAATGTTCAGTTTTCAAATGTTTTATTTTTGAACATCAGTTCACATTTGTAGGTGGATCATCAGTGTTAGAGCTAAAATTAGCATGTTTAAAGTGATTTTCATGCTTCCAGGGGCCCAAAACACAAGATTTATGGAATGGTTAAAAGTGCATGAAAATGGCCAATTTACTCACTCTGAGTTCTCAAAAAGGGTTTCTTCACCCCGGGAAGTTAATTAAATACCATTTGGAGGCATTTAATGTTAGAGCAAAAACGGCTGATTTTCGACAAAAGAGATAACACCCCCCCATTACGTCATGCTTCAGAAATGTGGAAAATGGTCCGTTTTCAAATGTTTTATTTTTGAACGTCAGTTCACATTTGTAGGTGGATCATCAGTGTTAGAGCTAAAATTAGCATGTTTAAAGTGATTTTCATGCTTCCAGGGGCCCAAAACACAAGATTTATGGAATGGTTAAAAGTGCATGAAAATGGCCAATTTACTCACTCTGAGTTCTCAAAAAGGGTTTCTTCACCCCGGGAAGTTAATTAAATACCATTTGGAGGCATTTAATGTTCGAGCAAAAACGGCTGATTTTCGACAAAAGAGATAACACCCCCCCATTACGTCATGCTTCAGAAATGTGGAAAATGGTCCGTTTTCAAATGTTTCATTTTTGAACGTCAGTTCACATTTGTAGGTGGATCATCAGTGTTAGAGCTAAAATTAGCATGTTTAAAGTGATTTTCATGCTTCCAGGGGCTCGGGAAGTTAATTAAATACCATTTGGAGGCATTTAATGTTCGAGCAAAAACGGCTGATTTTCGACAAAAGAGATAACACCCCCCCATTACGTCATGCTTCAGAAATGTGGAAAATGGTCCGTTTTCAAATGTTTTATTTTTGAACGTCAGTTCACATTTGTAGGTGGATCATCAGTGTTAGAGCTAAAATTAGCATGTTTAAAGTGATTTTCATGCTTCCAGGGGCCCAAAACACAAGATTTATGGAATGGTTAAAAGTGCATGAAAATGGCCAATTTACTCACTCTGAGTTCTCAAAAAGGGTTTCTTCACCCCGGGAAGTTAATTAAATACCATTTGGAGGCATTTAATGTTAGAGCAAAAACGGCTGATTTTCGGCAAAAGAGATAACACCCCCCCATTACGTCATGCTTCAGAAATGTGGAAAATGGTCCGTTTTCAAATGTTTTATTTTTGAACGTCAGTTCACATTTGTAGGTGGATCATCAGTGTTAGAGCTAAAATTAGCATGTTTAAAGTGATTTTCATGCTTCCAGGGGCACGGGAAGTTAATTAAATACCATTTGGAGGCATTTAATGTTCGAGCAAAAACAGCTGATTTTCGACAAAAGAGATAACACCCCCCCATTACGTCATGCTTCAGAAATGTGGAAAATGGTCCGTTTTCAAATGTTTTATTTTTGAACGTCAGTTCACATTTGTAGGTGGATCATCAGTGTTAGAGCTTAAATTAGCATGTTTAAAGTGATTTTCATGCTTCCAGGGGCCCAAAACACAAGATTTATGGAATGGTTAAAAGTGCATGAAAATGGCCAATTTACTCACTCTGAGTTCTCAAAAAGGGTTTCTTCACCCCGGGAAGTTAATTAAATACAATTTGGAGGCATTTAATGTTAGAGCAAAAACGGCTGATTTTCGACAAAAGAGATAACACCCCCCCATTACGTCATGCTTCAGAAATGTGGAAAATGGTCCGTTTTCAAATGTTTTATTTTTGAACGTCAGTTCACATTTGTAGGTGGATCATCAGTGTTAGAGCTAAAATTAGCATGTTTAAAGTGATTTTCATGCTTCCAGGGGCCCAAAACACAAGATTTATGGAATGGTTAAAAGTGCATGAAAATGGCCAATTTACTCACTCTGAGTTCTCAAAAAGGGTTTCTTCACCCCGGGAAGTTAATTAAATACCATTTGGAGGATTTTAATGTTCGAGCAAATACGGCTGATTTTCGACGAAAGAGCTAACACCCCCCCATTACGTCATGCTTTAGAAATGTGGAAAATGGTCCGTTTTCAAATGTTTTATTTTTGAACGTCAGTTCACATTTGTAGGTGGATCATCAGTGTTAGAGCTAAAATTAGCATGTTTAAAGTGATTTTCATGCTTCCAGGGGCCCAAAACACAAGATTTATGGAATGGTTAAAAGTGCATGAAAATGGCCAATTTACTCACTCTGAGTTCTCAAAAAGGGTTTCTTCACCCCGGAAAGTTAATTAAATACCATTTGGAGGCATTTAATGTTAGAGCAAACACGGCTGATTTTCGACAAAAGAGATAACACCCCCCCATTACGTCATGCTTCAGAAATGTGGAAAATGGTCCGTTTTCAAAAGTTTTATTTTTGAACGTCAGTTCACATTTGTAGGTGGATCATCAGTGTTAGAGCTAAAATTAGCATGTTTAAAGTGATTTTCATGCTTCCAGGGGCTCAGGAAGTTAATTAAATACCATTTGGAGGCATTTAATGTTCGAGCAAAAACGGCTGATTTTCGACAAAAGAGATAACACCCCCCCATTACGTCATGCTTCAGAAATGTGGAAAATGGTCCGTTTTCAAATGTTTTATTTTTGAACGTCAGTTCACATTTGTAGGTGGATCATCAGTGTTAGAGCTAAAATTAGCATGTTTAAAGTGATTTTCATGCTTCCAGGGGCCCAAAACACAAGATTTATGGAATGGTTAAAAGTGCATGAAAATGGCCAATTTACTCACTCTGAGTTCTCAAAAAGGGTTTCTTCACCCCGGGAAGTTAATTAAATACCATTTGGAGGCATTTAATGTTAGAGCAAAAACGGCTGATTTTCGACAAAAGAGATAACACCCCCCCATTACGTCATGCTTCAGAAATGTGGAAAATGGTCCGTTTTCAAATGTTTTATTTTTGAACGTCAGTTCACATTTGTAGGTGGATCATCAGTGTTAGAGCTAAAATTAGCATGTTTAAAGTGATTTTCATGCTTCCAGGGGCTCGGAAAGTGAATTAAATACCATTTGGAGGCATTTAATGTTAGAGCAAAAACGGCTGATTTTCGACAAAAGAGATAACACCCCCCCATTACGTCATGCTTCAGAAATGTGGAAAATGGTCCGTTTTCAAATGTTTTATTTTTGAACGTCAGTTCACATTTGTAGGTGGATCATCAGTGTTAGAGCTAAAATTAGCATGTTTAAAGTGATTTTCATGCTTCCAGGGGCTCGGGAAGTTAATTAAATACCATTTGGAGGCATTTAATGTTCGAGCAAAAACGGCTGATTTTCGACAAAAGAAATAACACCCCCCCATTACGTCATGCTTCAGAAATGTGGAAAATGGTCCGTTTTCAAATGTTTTATTTTTGAACGTCAGTTCACATTTGTAGGTGGATCATCAGTGTTAGAGCTAAAATTAGCATGTTTAAAGTGATTTTCATGCTTCCAGGGGCTCGGGAAGTGAAATAAATACCATTTGGAGGCATTTAATGTTCGAGCAAAAAAGGCTGATTTTCCACAAAAGAGATAACACCCCCCCATTACGTCATGCTTCAGAAATGTGGAAAATGGTCCGTTTTCAAATGTTTTATTTTTGAACGTCAGTTCACATTTGTAGGTGGATCATCAGTGTTAGAGCTAAAATTAGCATGTTTAAAGTGATTTTCATGCTTCCAGGGGCTCGGGAAGTGAAATAAATACCATTTGGAGGCATTTAATGTTCGAGCAAAAACGGCTGATTTTCGACAAAAGAGATAACACCCCCCCATTACGTCATGCTTCAGAAATGTGGAAAATGGTCCGTTTTCAAATGTTTTATTTTTGAACATCAGTTCACATTTGTAGGTGGATCATCAGTGTTAGAGCTAAAATTAGCATGTTTAAAGTGATTTTCATGCTTCCAGGTGCTCGGGAAGTGAAATAAATACCATTTGGAGGCATTTAATGTTCGAGCAAAAAAGGCTGATTTTCCACAAAAGAGATAACACCCCCCCATTACGTCATGCTTCAGAAATGTGGAAAATGGTCCGTTTTCAAATGTTTTATTTTTGAACGTCAGTTCACATTTGTAGGTGGATCATCAGTGTTAGAGCTAAAATTAGCATGTTTAAAGTGATTTTCATGCTTCCAGGGGCTCGGGAAGTGAAATAAAGACCATTTGGAGGCATTTAATGTTCGAGCAAAAAAGGCTGATTTTCCACAAAAGAGATAACACCCCCCCATTACGTCATGCTTCAGAAATGTGGAAAATGGTCCGTTTTCAAATGTTTTATTTTTGAACGTCAGTTCACATTTGTAGGTGGATCATCAGTGTTAGAGCTAAAATTAGCATGTTTAAAGTGATTTTCATGCTTCCAGGGGCCCAAAACACAAGATTTATGGAATGGTTAAAAGTGCATGAAAATGGCCAATTTACTCACTCTGAGTTCTCAAAAAGGGTTTCTTCACCCCGGGAAGTTAATTAAATACCATTTGGAGGCATTTAATGTTCGAGCAAAAACGGCTGATTTTCGACAAAAGAGATAACACCCCCCCATTACGTCATGCTTCAGAAATGTGGAAAATGGTCCGTTTTCAAATGTTTTATTTTTGAACGTCAGTTCACATTTGTAGGTGGATCATCAGTGTTAGAGCTAAAATTAGCATGTTTAAAGTGATTTTCATGCTTCCAGGGGCTCGGGAAGTTAATTAAATACCATTTGGAGGCATTTAATGTTCGAGCAAAAACGGCTGATTTTCGACAAAAGAGATAACACCCCCCCATTACGTCATGCTTCAGAAATGTGGAAAATGTTCAGTTTTCAAATGTTTTATTTTTGAACATCAGTTCACATTTGTAGGTGGATCATCAGTGTTAGAGCTAAAATTAGCATGTTTAAAGTGATTTTCATGCTTCCAGGGGCCCAAAACACAAGATTTATGGAATGGTTAAAAGTGCATGAAAATGGCCAATTTACTCACTCTGAGTTCTCAAAAAGGGTTTCTTCACCCCGGGAAGTTAATTAAATACCATTTGGAGGCATTTAATGTTAGAGCAAAAACGGCTGATTTTCGACAAAAGAGATAACACCCCCCCATTACGTCATGCTTCAGAAATGTGGAAAATGGTCCGTTTTCAAATGTTTTATTTTTGAACGTCAGTTCACATTTGTAGGTGGATCATCAGTGTTAGAGCTAAAATTAGCATGTTTAAAGTGATTTTCATGCTTCCAGGGGCCCAAAACACAAGATTTATGGAATGGTTAAAAGTGCATGAAAATGGCCAATTTACTCACTCTGAGTTCTCAAAAAGGGTTTCTTCACCCCGGGAAGTTAATTAAATACCATTTGGAGGCATTTAATGTTAGAGCAAAAACGGCTGATTTTCGACAAAAGAGATAACACCCCCCCATTACGTCATGCTTCAGAAATGTGGAAAATGGTCCGTTTTCAAATGTTTCATTTTTGAACGTCAGTTCACATTTGTAGGTGGATCATCAGTGTTAGAGCTAAAATTAGCATGTTTAAAGTGATTTTCATGCTTCCAGGGGCTCGGGAAGTGAAATAAATACCATTTGGAGGCATTTAATGTTCGAGCAAAAACGGCTGATTTTCGACAAAAGAGATAACACCCCCCCATTACGTCATGCTTCAGAAATGTGGAAAATGGTCCGTTTTCAAATGTTTTATTTTTGAACGTCAGTTCACATTTGTAGGTGGATCATCAGTGTTAGAGCTAAAATTAGCATGTTTAAAGTGATTTTCATGCTTCCAGGGGCCCAAAACACAAGATTTATGGAATGGTTAAAAGTGCATGAAAATGGCCAATTTACTCACTCTGAGTTCTCAAAAAGGGTTTCTTCACCCCGGGAAGTTAATTAAATACCATTTGGAGGCATTTAATGTTAGAGCAAAAACGGCTGATTTTCGACAAAAGAGATAACACCCCCCCATTACGTCATGCTTCAGAAATGTGGAAAATGGTCCGTTTTCAAATGTTTCATTTTTGAACGTCAGTTCACATTTGTAGGTGGATCATCAGTGTTAGAGCTAAAATTAGCATGTTTAAAGTGATTTTCATGCTTCCAGGGGCTCGGGAAGTGAAATAAATACCATTTGGAGGCATTTAATGTTCGAGCAAAAAAGGCTGATTTTCCACAAAAGAGATAACACCCCCCCATTACGTCATGCTTCAGAAATGTGGAAAATGGTCCGATTTCAAATGTTTTATTTTTGAACATCAGTTCACATTTGTAGGTGGATCATCAGTGTAAGAGCTAAAATTTGCATGTTTAAAGTGATTTTCAAGCTTCCAGGGGCCCAAAACACAAGATTTATGGAATGGTTAAAAGTGCATGAAAATGGCCAATTTACTCACTCTGAGTTCTCAAAAAGGGTTTCTTCACCCCGGGAAGTTAATTAAATACCATTTGGAGGCATTTAATGTTAGAGCAAAAACGGCTGATTTTCGACAAAAGAGATAACACCCCCCCATTACGTCATGCTTCAGAAATGTGGAAAATGGTCCGTTTTCAAATGTTTTATTTTTGAACGTCAGTTCACATTTGTAGGTGGATCATCAGTGTTAGAGCTAAAATTAGCATGTTTAAAGTGATTTTCATGCTTCCAGGGGCCCAAAACACAAGATTTATGGAATGGTTAAAAGTGCATGAAAATGGCCAATTTACTCACTCTGAGTTCTCAAAAAGGGTTTCTTCACCCCGGGAAGTTAATTAAATACCATTTGGAGGCATTTAATGTTAGAGCAAAAACGGCTGATTTTCGACAAAAGAGATAACACCCCCCCATTACGTCATGCTTCAGAAATGTGGAAAATGGTCCGTTTTCAAATGTTTCATTTTTGAACGTCAGTTCACATTTGTAGGTGGATCATAAGTGTTAGAGCTAAAATTAGCATGTTTAAAGTGATTTTCATGCTTCCAGGGGCTCGGGAAGTTAATTAAATACCATTTGGAGGCATTTAATGTTCGAGCAAAAACGGCTGATTTTCGACAAAAGAGATAACACCCCCCCATTACGTCATGCTTCAGAAATGTGGAAAATGGTCCGTTTTCAAATGTTTTATTTTTGAACGTCAGTTCACATTTGTAGGTGGATCATCAGTGTTAGAGCTAAAATTAGCATGTTTAAAGTGATTTTCATGCTTCCAGGGGCCCAAAACACAAGATTTATGGAATGGTTAAAAGTGCATGAAAATGGCCAATTTACTCACTCTGAGTTCTCAAAAAGGGTTTCTTCACCCCGGGAAGTTAATTAAATACCATTTGGAGGCATTTAATGTTAGAGCAAAAACGGCTGATTTTCGACAAAAGAGATAACACCCCCCCATTACGTCATGCTTCAGAAATGTGGAAAATGGTCCGTTTTCAAATGTTTCATTTTTGAACGTCAGTTCACATTTGTAGGTGGATCATCAGTGTTAGAGCTAAAATTAGCATGTTTAAAGTGATTTTCATGCTTCCAGGGGCTCGGGAAGTGAAATAAATACCATTTGGAGGCATTTAATGTTCGAGCAAAAAAGGCTGATTTTCCACAAAAGAGATAACACCCCCCCATTACGTCATGCTTCAGAAATGTGGAAAATGGTCCGGTTTCAAATGTTTTATTTTTGAACGTCAGTTCACATTTGTAGGTGGATCATCAGTGTAAGAGCTAAAATTTGCATGTTTAAAGTGATTTTCAAGCTTCCAGGGGCCCAAAACACAAGATTTATGGAATGGTTAAAAGTGCATGAAAATGGCCAATTTACTCACTCTGAGTTCTCAAAAAGGGTTTCTTCACCCCGGGAAGTTAATTAAATACCATTTGGAGGCATTTAATGTTAGAGCAAAAACGGCTGATTTTCGACAAAAGAGATAACACCCCCCCATTACGTCATGCTTCAGAAATGTGGAAAATGGTCCGTTTTCAAATGTTTTATTTTTGAACGTCAGTTCACATTTGTAGGTGGATCATCAGTGTTAGAGCTAAAATTAGCATGTTTAAAGTGATTTTCATGCTTCCAGGGGCCCAAAACACAAGATTTATGGAATGGTTAAAAGTGCATGAAAATGGCCAATTTACTCACTCTGAGTTCTCAAAAAGGGTTTCTTCACCCCGGGAAGTTAATTAAATACCATTTGGAGGCATTTAATGTTCGAGCAAAAACGGCTGATTTTCGACAAAAGAGATAACACCCCCCCATTACGTCATGCTTCAGAAATGTGGAAAATGGTCCGTTTTCAAATGTTTCATTTTTGAACGTCAGTTCACATTTGTAGGTGGATCATCAGTGTTAGAGCTAAAATTAGCATGTTTAAAGTGATTTTCATGCTTCCAGGGGCTCGGGAAGTTAATTAAATACCATTTGGAGGCATTTAATGTTCGAGCAAAAACGGCTGATTTTCGACAAAAGAGATAACACCCCCCCCATTACGTCATGCTTCAGAAATGTGGGAAATGGTCCGTTTTCAAATGTTTTATTTTTGAACGTCAGTTCACATTTGTAGGTGGATCATCAGTGTTAGAGCTAAAATTAGCATGTTTAAAGTGATTTTCATGCTTCCAGGGGCCCAAAACACAAGATTTATGGAATGGTTAAAAGTGCATGAAAATGGCCAATTTACTCACTCTGAGTTCTCAAAAAGGGTTTCTTCACCCCGGGAAGTTAATTAAATACCATTTGGAGGCATTTAATGTTAGAGCAAAAACGGCTGATTTTCGACAAAAGAGATAACACCCCCCCATTACGTCATGCTTCAGAAATGTGGAAAATGGTCCGTTTTCAAATGTTTTATTTTTGAACGTCAGTTCACATTTGTAGGTGGATCATCAGTGTTAGAGCTAAAATTAGCATGTTTAAAGTGATTTTCATGCTTCCAGGGGCCCAAAACACAAGATTTATGGAATGGTTAAAAGTGCATGAAAATGGCCAATTTACTCACTCTGAGTTCTCAAAAAGGGTTTCTTCACCCCGGGAAGTTAATTAAATACCATTTGGAGGCATTTAATGTTAGAGCAAAAACGGCTGATTTTCGACAAAAGAGATAACACCCCCCCATTACGTCATGCTTCAGAAATGTGGAAAATGGTCCGTTTTCAAATGTTTCATTTTTGAACGTCAGTTCACATTTGTAGGTGGATCATCAGTGTTAGAGCTAAAATTAGCATGTTTAAAGTGATTTTCATGCTTCCAGGGGCTAGGGAAGTGAAATAAATACCATTTGGAGGCATTTAATGTTCGAGCAAAAAAGGCTGATTTTCCACAAAAGAGATAACACCCCCCCATTACGTCATGCTTCAGAAATGTGGAAAATGGTCCGGTTTCAAATGTTTTATTTTTGAACGTCAGTTCACATTTGTAGGTGGATCATCAGTGTAAGAGCTAAAATTTGCATGTTTAAAGTGATTTTCAAGCTTCCAGGGGCCCAAAACACAAGATTTATGGAATGGTTAAAAGTGCATGAAAATGGCCAATTTACTCACTCTGAGTTCTCAAAAAGGGTTTCTTCACCCCGGGAAGTTAATTAAATACCATTTGGAGGCATTTAATGTTAGAGCAAAAACGGCTGATTTTCGACAAAAGAGATAACACCCCCCCATTACGTCATGCTTCAGAAATGTGGAAAATGGTCCGTTTTCAAATGTTTTATTTTTGAACGTCAGTTCACATTTGTAGGTGGATCATCAGTGTTAGAGCTAAAATTAGCATGTTTAAAGTGATTTTCATGCTTCCAGGGGCCCAAAACACAAGATTTATGGAATGGTTAAAAGTGCATGAAAATGGCCAATTTACTCACTCTGAGTTCTCAAAAAGGGTTTCTTCACCCCGGGAAGTTAATTAAATACCATTTGGAGGCATTTAATGTTCGAGCAAAAACGGCTGATTTTCGACAAAAGAGATAACACCCCCCCATTACGTCATGCTTCAGAAATGTGGAAAATGGTCCGTTTTCAAATGTTTCATTTTTGAACGTCAGTTCACATTTGTAGGTGGATCATCAGTGTTAGAGCTAAAATTAGCATGTTTAAAGTGATTTTCATGCTTCCAGGGGCTCGGGAAGTTAATTAAATACCATTTGGAGGCATTTAATGTTCAAGCAAAAACGGCTGATTTTCGACAAAAGAGATAACACCCCCCCATTACGTCATGCTTCAGAAATGTGGAAAATGGTCCGTTTTCAAATGTTTTATTTTTGAACGTCAGTTCACATTTGTAGGTGGATCATCAGTGTTAGAGCTAAAATTAGCATGTTTAAAGTGATTTTCATGCTTCCAGGGGTCCAAAACACAAGATTTATGGAATGGTTAAAAGTGCATGAAAATGGCCAATTTACTCACTCTGAGTTCTCAAAAAGGGTTTCTTCACCCCGGGAAGTTAATTAAATACCATTTGGAGGCATTTAATGTTCGAGCAAAAACGGCTGATTTTCGACAAAAGAGATAACACCCCCCCATTACGTCATGCTTCAGAAATGTGGAAAATGGTCCGTTTTCAAATGTTTTATTTTTGAACGTCAGTTCACATTTGTAGGTGGATCATCAGTGTTAGAGCTAAAATTAGCATGTTTAAAGTGATTTTCATGCTTCCAGGGGCCCAAAACACAAGATTTATGGAATGGTTAAAAGTGCATGAAAATGGCCAATTTACTCACTCTGAGTTCTCAAAAAGGGTTTCTTCACCCCGGGAAGTTAATTTAATACCATTTGGAGGATTTTAATGTTCGAGCAAAAACGGCTGATTTTCGACGAAAGAGCTAACACCCCCCCATTACGTCATGCTTTAGAAATGTGGAAAATGGTCCGTTTTCATATGTTTTATTTTTGAACGTCAGTTCACATTTGTAGGTGGATCATCAGTGGTAGAGCTAAAATTAGCATGTTTAAAGTGATTTTCATGCTTCCAGGGGCTCGGGAAGTGAAATAAATACCATTTGGAGGCATTTAATGTTAGAGCAAAAACGGCTGATTTTCCACAAAAGAGATAACACCCCCCCATTACGTCATGCTTCAGAAATGTGGAAAATGGTCCGTTTTCAAATGTTTTATTTTTGAACGTCAGTTCACATTTGTAGGTGGATCATCAGTGTTAGAGCTAAAATTAGCATGTTTAAAGTGATTTTCATGCTTCTTGGGGCCCAAAACACAAGATTTATGGAATGGTTAAAAGTGCATGAAAATGGCCAATTTACTCACTCTGAGTTCTCAAAAAGGGTTTCTTCACCCCGGGAAGTTAATTAAATACCATTTGGAGGCATTTAATGTTCGAGCAAAAACGGCTGATTTTCGACAAAAGAGATAACACCCCCCCATTACGTCATGCTTCAGAAATGTGGAAAATGGTCCGTTTTCAAATGTTTTATTTTTGAACGTCAGTTCACATTTGTAGGTGGATCATCAGTGTTAGAGCTAAAATTAGCATGTTTAAAGTGATTTTCATGCTTCCAGGGGCTCGGGAAGTTAATTAAATACCATTTGGAGGCATTTAATGTTCGAGCAAAAACGGCTGATTTTCGACAAAAGAGATAACACCCCCCCATTACGTCATGCTTCAGAAATGTGGAAAATGTTCAGTTTTCAAATGTTTTATTTTTGAACATCAGTTCACATTTGTAGGTGGATCATCAGTGTTAGAGCTAAAATTAGCATGTTTAAAGTGATTTTCATGCTTCCAGGGGCCCAAAACACAAGATTTATGGAATGGTTAAAAGTGCATGAAAATGGCCAATTTACTCACTCTGAGTTCTCAAAAAGGGTTTCTTCACCCCGGGAAGTTAATTAAATACCATTTGGAGGCATTTAATGTTAGAGCAAAAACGGCTGATTTTCGACAAAAGAGATAACACCCCCCCATTACGTCATGCTTCAGAAATGTGGAAAATGGTCCGTTTTCAAATGTTTTATTTTTGAACGTCAGTTCACATTTGTAGGTGGATCATCAGTGTTAGAGCTAAAATTAGCATGTTTAAAGTGATTTTCATGCTTCCAGGGGCCCAAAACACAAGATTTATGGAATGGTTAAAAGTGCATGAAAATGGCCAATTTACTCACTCTGAGTTCTCAAAAAGGGTTTCTTCACCCCGGGAAGTTAATTAAATACCATTTGGAGGCATTTAATGTTCGAGCAAAAACGGCTGATTTTCGACAAAAGAGATAACACCCCCCCATTACGTCATGCTTCAGAAATGTGGAAAATGGTCCGTTTTCAAATGTTTCATTTTTGAACGTCAGTTCACATTTGTAGGTGGATCATCAGTGTTAGAGCTAAAATTAGCATGTTTAAAGTGATTTTCATGCTTCCAGGGGCTCGGGAAGTTAATTAAATACCATTTGGAGGCATTTAATGTTCGAGCAAAAACGGCTGATTTTCGACAAAAGAGATAACACCCCCCCATTACGTCATGCTTCAGAAATGTGGAAAATGGTCCGTTTTCAAATGTTTTATTTTTGAACGTCAGTTCACATTTGTAGGTGGATCATCAGTGTTAGAGCTAAAATTAGCATGTTTAAAGTGATTTTCATGCTTCCAGGGGCCCAAAACACAAGATTTATGGAATGGTTAAAAGTGCATGAAAATGGCCAATTTACTCACTCTGAGTTCTCAAAAAGGGTTTCTTCACCCCGGGAAGTTAATTAAATACCATTTGGAGGCATTTAATGTTAGAGCAAAAACGGCTGATTTTCGGCAAAAGAGATAACACCCCCCCATTACGTCATGCTTCAGAAATGTGGAAAATGGTCCGTTTTCAAATGTTTTATTTTTGAACGTCAGTTCACATTTGTAGGTGGATCATCAGTGTTAGAGCTAAAATTAGCATGTTTAAAGTGATTTTCATGCTTCCAGGGGCACGGGAAGTTAATTAAATACCATTTGGAGGCATTTAATGTTCGAGCAAAAACAGCTGATTTTCGACAAAAGAGATAACACCCCCCCATTACGTCATGCTTCAGAAATGTGGAAAATGGTCCGTTTTCAAATGTTTTATTTTTGAACGTCAGTTCACATTTGTAGGTGGATCATCAGTGTTAGAGCTTAAATTAGCATGTTTAAAGTGATTTTCATGCTTCCAGGGGCCCAAAACACAAGATTTATGGAATGGTTAAAAGTGCATGAAAATGGCCAATTTACTCACTCTGAGTTCTCAAAAAGGGTTTCTTCACCCCGGGAAGTTAATTAAATACAATTTGGAGGCATTTAATGTTAGAGCAAAAACGGCTGATTTTCGACAAAAGAGATAACACCCCCCCATTACGTCATGCTTCAGAAATGTGGAAAATGGTCCGTTTTCAAATGTTTTATTTTTGAACGTCAGTTCACATTTGTAGGTGGATCATCAGTGTTAGAGCTAAAATTAGCATGTTTAAAGTGATTTTCATGCTTCCAGGGGCCCAAAACACAAGATTTATGGAATGGTTAAAAGTGCATGAAAATGGCCAATTTACTCACTCTGAGTTCTCAAAAAGGGTTTCTTCACCCCGGGAAGTTAATTAAATACCATTTGGAGGATTTTAATGTTCGAGCAAATACGGCTGATTTTCGACGAAAGAGCTAACACCCCCCCATTACGTCATGCTTTAGAAATGTGGAAAATGGTCCGTTTTCAAATGTTTTATTTTTGAACGTCAGTTCACATTTGTAGGTGGATCATCAGTGTTAGAGCTAAAATTAGCATGTTTAAAGTGATTTTCATGCTTCCAGGGGCCCAAAACACAAGATTTATGGAATGGTTAAAAGTGCATGAAAATGGCCAATTTACTCACTCTGAGTTCTCAAAAAGGGTTTCTTCACCCCGGAAAGTTAATTAAATACCATTTGGAGGCATTTAATGTTAGAGCAAACACGGCTGATTTTCGACAAAAGAGATAACACCCCCCCATTACGTCATGCTTCAGAAATGTGGAAAATGGTCCGTTTTCAAAAGTTTTATTTTTGAACGTCAGTTCACATTTGTAGGTGGATCATCAGTGTTAGAGCTAAAATTAGCATGTTTAAAGTGATTTTCATGCTTCCAGGGGCTCAGGAAGTTAATTAAATACCATTTGGAGGCATTTAATGTTCGAGCAAAAACGGCTGATTTTCGACAAAAGAGATAACACCCCCCCATTACGTCATGCTTCAGAAATGTGGAAAATGGTCCGTTTTCAAATGTTTTATTTTTGAACGTCAGTTCACATTTGTAGGTGGATCATCAGTGTTAGAGCTAAAATTAGCATGTTTAAAGTGATTTTCATGCTTCCAGGGGCCCAAAACACAAGATTTATGGAATGGTTAAAAGTGCATGAAAATGGCCAATTTACTCACTCTGAGTTCTCAAAAAGGGTTTCTTCACCCCGGGAAGTTAATTAAATACCATTTGGAGGCATTTAATGTTAGAGCAAAAACGGCTGATTTTCGACAAAAGAGATAACACCCCCCCATTACGTCATGCTTCAGAAATGTGGAAAATGGTCCGTTTTCAAATGTTTTATTTTTGAACGTCAGTTCACATTTGTAGGTGGATCATCAGTGTTAGAGCTAAAATTAGCATGTTTAAAGTGATTTTCATGCTTCCAGGGGCTCGGAAAGTGAATTAAATACCATTTGGAGGCATTTAATGTTAGAGCAAAAACGGCTGATTTTCGACAAAAGAGATAACACCCCCCCATTACGTCATGCTTCAGAAATGTGGAAAATGGTCCGTTTTCAAATGTTTTATTTTTGAACGTCAGTTCACATTTGTAGGTGGATCATCAGTGTTAGAGCTAAAATTAGCATGTTTAAAGTGATTTTCATGCTTCCAGGGGCTCGGGAAGTTAATTAAATACCATTTGGAGGCATTTAATGTTCGAGCAAAAACGGCTGATTTTCGACAAAAGAAATAACACCCCCCCATTACGTCATGCTTCAGAAATGTGGAAAATGGTCCGTTTTCAAATGTTTTATTTTTGAACGTCAGTTCACATTTGTAGGTGGATCATCAGTGTTAGAGCTAAAATTAGCATGTTTAAAGTGATTTTCATGCTTCCAGGGGCTCGGGAAGTGAAATAAATACCATTTGGAGGCATTTAATGTTCGAGCAAAAAAGGCTGATTTTCCACAAAAGAGATAACACCCCCCCATTACGTCATGCTTCAGAAATGTGGAAAATGGTCCGTTTTCAAATGTTTTATTTTTGAACGTCAGTTCACATTTGTAGGTGGATCATCAGTGTTAGAGCTAAAATTAGCATGTTTAAAGTGATTTTCATGCTTCCAGGGGCTCGGGAAGTGAAATAAATACCATTTGGAGGCATTTAATGTTCGAGCAAAAACGGCTGATTTTCGACAAAAGAGATAACACCCCCCCATTACGTCATGCTTCAGAAATGTGGAAAATGGTCCGTTTTCAAATGTTTTATTTTTGAACATCAGTTCACATTTGTAGGTGGATCATCAGTGTTAGAGCTAAAATTAGCATGTTTAAAGTGATTTTCATGCTTCCAGGTGCTCGGGAAGTGAAATAAATACCATTTGGAGGCATTTAATGTTCGAGCAAAAAAGGCTGATTTTCCACAAAAGAGATAACACCCCCCCATTACGTCATGCTTCAGAAATGTGGAAAATGGTCCGTTTTCAAATGTTTTATTTTTGAACGTCAGTTCACATTTGTAGGTGGATCATCAGTGTTAGAGCTAAAATTAGCATGTTTAAAGTGATTTTCATGCTTCCAGGGGCTCGGGAAGTGAAATAAAGACCATTTGGAGGCATTTAATGTTCGAGCAAAAAAGGCTGATTTTCCACAAAAGAGATAACACCCCCCCATTACGTCATGCTTCAGAAATGTGGAAAATGGTCCGTTTTCAAATGTTTTATTTTTGAACGTCAGTTCACATTTGTAGGTGGATCATCAGTGTTAGAGCTAAAATTAGCATGTTTAAAGTGATTTTCATGCTTCCAGGGGCCCAAAACACAAGATTTATGGAATGGTTAAAAGTGCATGAAAATGGCCAATTTACTCACTCTGAGTTCTCAAAAAGGGTTTCTTCACCCCGGGAAGTTAATTAAATACCATTTGGAGGCATTTAATGTTCGAGCAAAAACGGCTGATTTTCGACAAAAGAGATAACACCCCCCCCATTACGTCATGCTTCAGAAATGTGGAAAATGGTCTGTTTTCAAATGTTTTATTTTTGACCGTCAGTTCACATATGGCTGAGATACCCGCCACCCCCTCTCAACACAATCCCCAAAGGAGGGAAACCGGAAACAGTTCTTGAAGTTTTTGGATGAGGGAGGGAGTGACCCTCCCCGGCTGTATTTATTAAAACAAAAAATTAGAAGGGACCGCCTCCCCGTTGAGGGGCCAAAGGCCACCTCTCCCGAGCGCTCCCATCCGTGTTGGGTGACGCCCACTCATAGGGATCTTCCAATTAGTGCTCACCGATCATGACCTTACCGCCCGACCAAAATAAATACGACAATGCTCACTAAATAACTAAGACTAAATATAACAGACAGTAGCAATAACACTTTATTCAAAGCATGCTTACTGATGAACACTAAAGCAGAATTACTTTATTTGCAAAACATAACACCAATCGGTCATTCTTTATTGCATACTCAAAATCTGCACGATAATACCACAACCTGTAAACGAAACAGAATTAACCATCACACTTTATTTAAAACAACTCGCTGTCTTCAGGGGCTGGTGGGTGGGTCAAAATTGGCTCTTCGTTCCGTCTCGAGCTCACGTGCAGCGAGGAGGTGCAGCTTCAGAGCACAGGAACAAGAGGATGCCTTCTGGTCTTGCGTCCCTTTTTATCCGTCTTCAGGGCGGGCGTAAACCCGCCCCTGCCTGCCCCGAGGGCGTGGCCAGCCGCGTCAGTGTCTAGGCCAGCCCACTCTAGAGCGGGAAAAAGCGCGCCCCGGCTACGCCGCTTCGGGCATACCAGCCGAGACGCGCCTCCCGCCCAAAATGGCTTCCCGGGGGGATCGAGGTACTCCGCCATACGTTCGGGGGGACCGAGTGGTCGCCCCTTTCCATTTGTAGGTGGATCATCAGTGTTAGAGCTAAAATTAGCATGTTTAAAGTGATTTTCATGCTTCCAGGGGCTCGGGAAGTGAAATAAATACCATTTGGAGGCATTTAATGTTCGAGCAAAAAAGGCTGATTTTCCACAAAAGAGATAACACCCCCCCCATTACGTCATGCTTCAGAAATGTGGAAAATGGTCCGTTTTCAAATGTTTTATTTTTGAACGTCAGTTCACATTTGTAGGTGGATCATCAGTGTTAGAGCTAAAATTAGCATGTTTAAAGTGATTTTCATGCATCCAGGGGCCCAAAACACAAGATTTATGGAATGGTTAAAAGTGCATGAAAATGGCCAATTTACTCACTCTGAGTTCTCAAAAAGGGTTTCTTCACCCCGGGAAGTTAATTAAATACCTTTTGGAGGCATTTAATGTTAGAGCAAAAACGGCTGATTTCGACAAAAGAGATAACACCCCCCCATTACGTCATGCTTCAGAAATGTGGAAAATGGTCCCTTTTCAAATGTTTTATTTTTGACCGTCAGTTCACATATGGCTGAGATACCCGCCACCCCCTCTCAACACAATCCCCAAAGGAGGGAAACCGGAAACAGTTCTTGAAGTTTTTGGATGAGGGAGGGAGTGACCCTCCCCGGCCATATTTATTAAAACAAAAAATTAAAATTAAACAGTTTCATATTAATGTACAATTTCATTACCACATTGCGATGTTTGGCTAACCTTAACAGATTCTCTAATACAGAGGTTCTCCTAGCCGAACTAACAACCTACAAAACATTTTCTTGAAATTTTGAAATTGTACATCCTAACGTTTAAGGGCCAACGGCAAGGTCGTAACCGGTGTCAAGATCCCTAACCAGAAATACCCCCCCCCCACTTGAGAGGGGCGACAGCACTGAGGCGTACCTCGAGTGCAACTACCAATTTCCCTTGACTTGACGGGGGCACCCATAAACTCGACGCCACTTAAAGGTCGTTCGAGGACTCGTGTGAGGTGTCTAGAAGGTAACGTAGACCTCCCCCCAAACCCCACACAACTTACCACATCTGCCGTCGCAGACGTCACTGGCCCCGGGAAATTCCCCAGGAGGGGGCTGTAACCCCTCCTACACAGGAAGGGGCCTTGACCGCCTTTCCTTTTCTTTCGGCGACCCATCCTTAGAAGGGACCGCCTCCCCGTTGAGGGGCCAAAGGCCACCTCTCCCGAGCGCTCCCATCCGTGTTGGGTGACGCCCACTCATAGGGATCTTCCAATTAGTGCTCACCGATCATGACCTTACCGCCCGACCAAAATAAATACGACAATGCTCACTAAATAACTAAGACTAAATATAACAGACAGTAGCAATAACACTTTATTCAAAGCATGCTTACTGATGAACACTAAAGCAGAATTACTTTATTTGCAAAACATAACACCAATCGGTCATTCTTTATTGCATACTCAAAATCTGCACGATAATACCACAACCTGTAAACGAAACAGAATTAACCATCACACTTTATTTAAAACAACTCGCTGTCTTCAGGGGCTGGTGGGTGGGTCAAAATTGGCTCTTCGTTCCGTCTCGAGCTCACGTGCAGCGAGGAGGTGCAGCTTCAGAGCACAGGAACAAGAGGATGCCTTCTGGTCTTGCGTCCCTTTTTATCCGTCTTCAGGGCGGGCGTAAACCTGCCCCTGCCTGCCCCGAGGGCGTGGCCAGCCGCGTCAGTGTCTAGGCCAGCCCACTCTAGGGCGGGAAAAAGCGCGCCCCGGCTACGCCGCTTCGGGCATACCAGCCGAGACGCGCCTCCCGCCCAAAATGGCTTCCCGGGGGGATCGAGGTACTCCGTCATACGTTCGGGGGGACCGAGTGGTCGCCCCTTTCCATTTGTAGGAGGATCATCAGTGTTAGAGCTAAAATTAGCATGTTTAAAGTGATTTTCATGCTTCCAGGGGCTCGGGAAGTGAAATAAATACCATTTGGAGGCATTTAATGTTCGAGCAAAAACGGCTGATTTTCGACAAAAGAGATAACACCCCCCCATTACGTCATGCTTCAGAAATGTGGAAAATGGTCCGTTTTCAAATGTTTCATTTTTGAACGTCAGTTCACATTTGTAGGTGGATCATCAGTGTTAGAGCTAAAATTAGCATGTTTAAAGTGATTTTCATGCTTCCAGGGGCCCAAAACACAAGATTTATGGAATGGTTAAAAGTGCATGAAAATGGCCAATTTACTCACTCTGAGTTCTCAAAAAGGGTTTCTTCACCCCGGGAAGTTAATTAAATACCATTTGGAGGCATTTAATGTGAGAGCAAAAACAGCTGATTTTCGACAAAAGAGATAACACCCCCCCATTACGTCATGCTTCAGAAATGTGGAAAATGGTCCGTTTTCAAATGTTTTATTTTTGAACGTCAGTTCACATTTGTAGGTGGATCATCAGTGTTAGAGCTAAAATTAGCATGTTTAAAGTGATTTTCATGCTTCCAGGGGCCCAAAACACAAGATTTATGGAATGGTTAAAAGTGCATGAAAATGGCCAATTTACTCACTCTGAGTTCTCAAAAAGGGTTTCTTCACCCCGGGAAGTTAATTAAATACCATTTGTAGGCATTTAATGTTCGAGCAAAAACGGCTGATTTTCGACAAAAGAGATAACACCCCCCCATTACGTCATGCTTCAGAAATGTGGAAAATGGTCCGTTTTCAAATGTTTTATTTTTGAACGTCAGTTCACATTTGTAGGTGGATCATCAGTGTTAGAGCTAAAATTAGCATGTTTAAAGTGATTTTCATGCTTCCAGGGGCTCGGGAAGTGAAATAAATACCATTTGGAGGCATTTAATGTTCGAGCAAAAAAGGCTGATTTTCCACAAAAGAGATAACACCCCCCCCATTACCTCATGCTTCAGAAATGTGAAAAATGGTCCGTTTTCAAATGTTTTATTTTTGAACGTCAGTTCACATTTGTAGGTGGATCATCAGTGTTAGAGCTAAAATTAGCATGTTTAAAGTGATTTTCATGCTTCCAGGGGCCCAAAACACAAGATTTATGGAATGGTTAAAAGTGCATGAAAATGGCCAATTTACTCACTCTGAGTTCTCAAAAAGGGTTTCTTCACCCCGGGAAGTTAATTAAATACCATTTGGAGGCATTTAATGTTAGAGCAAAAACGGCTGATTTTCGACAAAAGAGATAACACCCCCCCATTACGTCATGCTTCAGAAATGTGGAAAATGGTCCGTTTTCAAATGTTTCATTTTTGAACGTCAGTTCACATTTCTAGGTGGATCATCAGTGTTAGAGCTAAAATTAGCATGTTTAAAGTGATTTTCATGCTTCCAGGGGCCCAAAACACAAGATTTATGGAATGGTTAAAAGTGCATGAAAATGGCCAATTTACTCACTCTGAGTTCTCAAAAAGGGTTTCTTCACCCCGGGAAGTTAATTAAATACCATTTGGAGGATTTTAATGTTCGAGCAAAAACGGCTGATTTTTGACGAAAGAGCTAACACCCCCCCATTACGTCATGCTTTAGAAATGTGGAAAATGGTCCGTTTTCAAATGTTTTATTTTTGAACGTCAGTTCACATTTGTAGGTGGATCATCAGTGTTAGAGCTAAAATTAGCATGTTTAAAGTGATTTTCATGCTTCCAGGGGCTCGGGAAGTGAAATAAATACCATTTGGAGGCATTTAATGTTCAAGCAAAAACGGCTGATTTTCGACAAAAGAGATAACACCCCCCCATTACGTCATGCTTCAGAAATGTGGAAAATGGTCCGTTTTCAAATGTTTTATTTTTGAACGTCAGTTCACATTTGTAGGTGGATCATCAGTGTTAGAGCTAAAATTAGCATGTTTAAAGTGATTTTCATGCTTCCAGGGGCTCGGGAAGTTAATTAAATACCATTTGGAGGCATTTAATGTTCGAGCAAAAACGGCTGATTTTCGACAAAAGAGATATCACCCCCCCATTACGTCATGCTTCAGAAATGTGGAAAATGGTCCGTTTACAAATGTTTTATTTTTGAACGTCAGTTCACATTTGTAGGTGGATCATCAGTGTTAGAGCTAAAATTAGCATGTTTAAAGTGATTTTCATGCTTCCAGGGGCCCAAAACACAAGATTTATGGAATGGTTAAAAGTGCATGAAAATGGCCAATTTACTCACTCTGAGTTCTCAAAAAGGGTTTCTTCACCCCGGGAAGTTAATTAAATACCATTTGGAGGATTTTAATGTTCGAGCAAAAACGGCTGATTTTTGACGAAAGAGCTAACACCCCCCCATTACGTCATGCTTTAGAAATGTGGAAAATGGTCCGTTTTCAAATGTTTTATTTTTGAACGTCAGTTCACATTTGTAGGTGGATCATCAGTGTTAGAGCTAAAATTAGCATGTTTAAAGTGATTTTCATGCTTCCAGGGGCTCGGGAAGTGAAATAAATACCATTTGGAGGCATTTAATGTTCAAGCAAAAACGGCTGATTTTCGACAAAAGAGATAACACCCCCCCATTACGTCATGCTTCAGAAATGTGGAAAATGGTCCGTTTTCAAATGTTTTATTTTTGAACGTCAGTTCACATTTGTAGGTGGATCATCAGTGTTAGAGCTAAAATTAGCATGTTTAAAGTGATTTTCATGCTTCCAGGGGCTCGGGAAGTTAATTAAATACCATTTGGAGGCATTTAATGTTCGAGCAAAAACGGCTGATTTTCGACAAAAGAGATAACACCCCCCCATTACGTCATGCTTCAGAAATGTGGAAAATGGTCCGTTTTCAAATGTTTCATTTTTGAACGTCAGTTCACATTTGTAGGTGGATCATCAGTGTTAGAGCTAAAATTAGCATGTTTAAAGTGATTTTCATGCTTCCAGGGGCTCGGGAAGTGAAATAAATACCATTTGGAGGCATTTAATGTTCGAGCAAAAAGGCTGATTTCGACAAAAGAGATAACACCCCCCCATTACGTCATGCTTCAGAAATGTGGAAAATGGTCCGTTTTCAAATGTTTTATTTTTGAACGTCAGTTCACATTTGTGGGTGGATCATCAGTGTTAGAGCTAAAATTAGCATGTTTAAAGTGATTTTCATGCTTCCAGGGGCCCAAAACACAAGATTTATGGAATGGTTAAAAGTGCATGAAAATGGCCAATTTACTCACTCTGAGTTCTCAAAAAGGGTTTCTTCACCCCGGGAAGTTAATTAAATACCATTTGGAGGCATTTAATGTTCGAGCAAAAACGGCTGATTTTCGACAAAAGAGATAACACCCCCCCATTACGTCATGCTTCAGAAATGTGGAAAATGGTCCGTTTTCAAATGTTTTATTTTTGAACGTCAGTTCACATTTGTAGGTGGATCATCAGTGTTAGAGCTAAAATTAGCATGTTTAAAGTGATTTTCATGCTTCCAGGGGCCCAAAACACAAGATTTATGGAATGGTTAAAAGTGCATGAAAATGGCCAATTTACTCACTCTGAGTTCTCAAAAAGGGTTTCTTCACCCCGGGAAGTTAATTAAATACCATTTGGAGGCATTTAATGTTAGAGCAAAAACGGCTGATTTTCGACAAAAGAGATAACACCCCCCCATTATGTCATGCTTCAGAAATGTGGAAAATGGTCCGTTTACAAATGTTTTATTTTTGAACGTCAGTTCACATTTGTAGGTGGATCATCAGTGTTAGAGCTAAAATTAGCATGTTTAAAGTGATTTTCATGCTTACAGGGGCCCAAAACACAAGATTTATGGAATGGTTAAAAGTGCATGAAAATGGCCAATTTACTCACTCTGAGTTCTCAAAAAGGGTTTCTTCACCCCGGGAAGTTAATTAAATACCATTTGGAGGATTTTAATGTTCGAGCAAAAACGGCTGATTTTTGACGAAAGAGCTAACACCCCCCCATTACGTCATGCTTTAGAAATGTGGAAAATGGTCCGTTTTCAAATGTTTTATTTTTGAACGTCAGTTCACATTTGTAGGTGGATCATCAGTGTTAGAGCTAAAATTAGCATGTTTAAAGTGATTTTCATGCTTCCAGGGGCTCGGGAAGTGAAATAAATACCATTTGGAGGCATTTAATGTTCAAGCAAAAACGGCTGATTTTCGACAAAAGAGATAACACCCCCCCATTACGTCATGCTTCAGAAATGTGGAAAATGGTCCGTTTTCAAATGTTTTATTTTTGAACGTCAGTTCACATTTGTAGGTGGATCATCAGTGTTAGAGCTAAAATTAGCATGTTTAAAGTGATTTTCATGCTTCCAGGGGCTCGGGAAGTTAATTAAATACCATTTGGAGGCATTTAATGTTCGAGCAAAAACGGCTGATTTTCGACAAAAGAGATAACACCCCCCCATTACGTCATGCTTCAGAAATGTGGAAAATGGTCCGTTTTCAAATGTTTTATTTTTGAACGTCAGTTCACATTTGTAGGTGGATCATCAGTGTTAGAGCTAAAATTAGCATGTTTAAAGTGATTTTCATGCTTCCAGGGGCCCAAAACACAAGATTTATGGAATGGTTAAAAGTGCATGAAAATGGCCAATTTACTCACTCTGAGTTCTCAAAAAGGGTTTCTTCACCCCGGGAAGTTAATTAAATACCATTTGGAGGCATTTAATGTTCGAGCAAAAACGGCTGATTTTCGACAAAAGAGATAACACCCCCCCATTACGTCATGCTTCAGAAATGTGGAAAATGGTCCGTTTTCAAATGTTTCATTTTTGAACGTCAGTTCACATTTGTAGGTGGATCATCAGTGTTAGAGCTAAAATTAGCATGTTTAAAGTGATTTTCATGCTTCCAGGGGCTCGGGAAGTTAATTAAATACCATTTGGAGGCATTTAATGTTCGAGCAAAAACGGCTGATTTTCGACAAAAGAGATAA
The DNA here is from genome assembly GCF_964263255.1 of Lissotriton vulgaris. Classification (NCBI taxonomy): domain Eukaryota; kingdom Metazoa; phylum Chordata; class Amphibia; order Caudata; family Salamandridae; genus Lissotriton; species Lissotriton vulgaris. The sequence continues at coordinate 873,950 of NW_028242601.1, forward strand.
CACCCCCCCATTACGTCATGCTTCAGAAATGTGGAAAATGGTCCGTTTTCAAATGTTTTATTTTTGAACGTCAGTTCACATTTGTAGGTGGATCATCAGTGTTAGAGCTAAAATTAGCATGTTTAAAGTGATTTTCATGCTTCCAGGGGCCCAAAACACAAGATTTATGGAATGGTTAAAAGTGCATGAAAATGGCCAATTTACTCACTCTGAGTTCTCAAAAAGGGTTTCTTCACCCCGGGAAGTTAATTAAATACCATATGGAGGCATTTAATGTTAGAGCAAAAACGGCTGATTTTCGGCAAAAGAGATAACACCCCCCCATTACGTCATGCTTCAGAAATGTGGAAAATGGTCCGTTTTCAAATGTTTTATTTTTGAACGTCAGTTCACATTTGTAGGTGGATCATCAGTGTTAGAGCTAAAATTAGCATGTTTAAAGTGATTTTCATGCTTCCAGGGGCTCGGGAAGTTAATTAAATACCATTTGGAGGCATTTAATGTTCGAGCAAAAACAGCTGATTTTCGACAAAAGAGATAACACCCCCCCATTACGTCATGCTTCAGAAATGTGGAAAATGGTCCGTTTTCAAATGTTTTATTTTTGAACGTCAGTTCACATTTGTAGGTGGATCATCAGTGTTAGAGCTTAAATTAGCATGTTTAAAGTGATTTTCATGCTTCCAGGGGCCCAAAACACAAGATTTATGGAATGGTTAAAAGTGCATGAAAATGGCCAATTTACTCACTCTGAGTTCTCAAAAAGGGTTTCTTCACCCCGGGAAGTTAATTAAATACCATTTGGAGGCATTTAATGTTAGAGCAAAAACGGCTGATTTTCGACAAAAGAGATAACACCCCCCCATTACGTCATGCTTCAGAAATGTGGAAAATGGTCCGTTTTCAAATGTTTTATTTTTGAACGTCAGTTCACATTTGTAGGTGGATCATCAGTGTTAGAGCTAAAATTAGCATGTTTAAAGTGATTTTCATGCTTCCAGGGGCCCATAACACAAGATTTATGGAATGGTTAAAAGTGCATGAAAATGGCCAATTTACTCACTCTGAGTTCTCAAAAAGGGTTTCTTCACCCCGGGAAGTTAATTAAATACCATTTGGAGGATTTTAATGTTCGAGCAAAAAACGGCAGATTTTCGACGAAAGAGCTAACACCCCCCCATTACGTCATGCTTTAGAAATGTGGAAAATGGTCCGTTTTCAAATGTTTTATTTTTGAACGTCAGTTCACATTTGTAGGTGGATCATCAGTGTTAGAGCTAAAATTAGCATGTTTAAAGTGATTTTCATGCTTCCAGGGGCCCAAAACACAAGATTTATGGAATGGTTAAAAGTGCATGAAAATGGCCAATTTACTCACTCTGAGTTCTCAAAAAGGGTTTCTTCACCCCGGGAAGTTAATTAAATACCATTTGGAGGCATTTAATGTTAGAGCAAAAACGGCTGATTTTCGACAAAAGAGATAACACCCCCCCATTACGTCATGCTTCAGAAATGTGGAAAATGGTCCGTTTTCAAATGTTTTATTTTTGAACGTCAGTTCACATTTGTAGGTGGATCATCAGTGTTAGAGCTAAAATTAGCATGTTTAAAGTGATTTTCATGCTTCCAGGGGCCCAAAACACAAGATTTATGGAATGGTTAAAAGTGCATGAAAATGGCCAATTTACTCACTCTGAGTTCTCAAAAAGGGTTTCTTCACCCCGGGAAGTTAATTAAATACCATTTGGAGGATTTTAATGTTCGAGCAAAAAACGGCAGATTTTCGACGAAAGAGCTAACACCCCCCCATTACGTCATGCTTTAGAAATGTGGAAAATGGTCCGTTTTCAAATGTTTTATTTTTGAACGTCAGTTCACATTTGTAGGTGGATCATCAGTGTTAGAGCTAAAATTAGCATGTTTAAAGTGATTTTCATGCTTCCAGGGGCCCAAAACACAAGATTTATGGAATGGTTAAAAGTGCATGAAAATGGCCAATTTACTCACTCTGAGTTCTCAAAAAGGGTTTCTTCACCCCGGGAAGTTAATTAAATACCATTTGGAGGCATTTAATGTTAGAGCAAAAACGGCTGATTTTCGACAAAAGAGATAACACCCCCCCATTACGTCATGCTTCAGAAATGTGGAAAATGGTCCGTTTTCAAATGTTTTATTTTTGAACGTCAGTTCACATTTGTAGGTGGATCATCAGTGTTAGAGCTAAAATTAGCATGTTTAAAGTGATTTTCATGCTTCCAGGGGCTCGGGAAGTTAATTAAATACCATTTGGAGGCATTTAATGTTCGAGCAAAAACGGCTGATTTTCGACAAAAGAGATAACACCCCCCCATTACGTCATGCTTCAGAAATGTGGAAAATGGTCCGTTTTCAAATGTTTTATTTTTGAACGTCAGTTCACATTTGTAGGTGGATCATCAGTGTTAGAGCTAAAATTAGCATGTTTAAAGTGATTTTCATGCTTCCAGGGGCCCAAAACACAAGATTTATGGAATGGTTAAAAGTGCATGAAAATGGCCAATTTACTCACTCTGAGTTCTCAAAAAGGGTTTCTTCACCCCGGGAAGTTAATTAAATACCATTTGGAGGCATTTAATGTTAGAGCAAAAACGGCTGATTTTCGACAAAAGAGATAACACCCCCCCATTACGTCATGCTTCAGAAATGTGGAAAATGGTCCGTTTTCAAATGTTTTATTTTTGAACGTCAGTTCACATTTGTAGGTGGATCATCAGTGTTAGAGCTAAAATTAGCATGTTTAAAGTGATTTTCATGCTTCCAGGGGCTCGGAAAGTGAATTAAATACCATTTGGAGGCATTTAATGTTAGAGCAAAAACGGCTGATTTTCGACAAAAGAGGTAACACCCCCCCATTACGTCATGCTTCAGAAATGTGGAAAATGGTCCGTTTTCAAATGTTTTATTTTTGAACGTCAGTTCACATTTGGAGGTGGATCATCAGTGTTAGAGCTAAAATTAGCATGTTTAAAGTGATTTTCATGCTTCCAGGGGCTCGGGAAGTTAATTAAATACCATTTGGAGGCATTTAATGTTAGAGCAAAAACGGCTGATTTTCGACAAAAGAGATAACACCCCCCCATTACGTCATGCTTCAGAAATGTGGAAAATCGTCCGTTTTCAAATGTTTTATTTTTGAACATCAGTTCACATTTGTAGGTGGATCATCAGTGTTAGAGCTAAAATTAGCATGTTTAAAGTGATTTTCATGCTTCCAGGGGCTCGGGAAGTGAAATAAATACCATTTGGAGGCATTTAATGTTCGAGCAAAAAAGGCTGATTTTCCACAAAAGAGATAACACCCCCCCATTACGTCATGCTTCAGAAATGTGGAAAATGGTCCGTTTTCAAATGTTTTATTTTTGAACGTCAGTTCACATTTGTAGGTGGATCATCAGTGTTAGAGCTAAAATTAGCATGTTTAAAGTGATTTTCATGCTTCCAGGGGCTCAGGAAGTGAAATAAATACCATTTGGAGGCATTTAATGTTCGAGCAAAAAAGGCTGATTTTCCACAAAAGAGATAACACCCCCCCATTACGTCATGCTTCAGAAATGTGGAAAATGGTCCGTTTTCAAATGTTTTATTTTTGAACGTCAGTTCACATTTGTAGGTGGATCATCAGTGTTAGAGCTAAAATTAGCATGTTTAAAGTGATTTTCATGCTTCCAGGGGCCCAAAACACAAGATTTATGGAATGGTTAAAAGTGCATGAAAATGGCCAATTTACTCACTCTGAGTTCTCAAAAAGGGTTTCTTCACCCCGGGAAGTTAATTAAATACCATTTGGAGGCATTTAATGTTAGAGCAAAAACGGCTGATTTTCGACAAAAGAGATAATACCCCCCCATTACGTCATGCTTCAGAAATGTGGAAAATGGTCCGTTTTCAAATGTTTCATTTTTGAACGTCAGTTCACATTTGTAGGTGGATCATCAGTGTTAGAGCTAAAATTAGCATGTTTAAAGTGATTTTCATGCTTCCAGGGGCTCGGGAAGTTAATTAAATACCATTTGGAGGCATTTAATGTTCGAGCAAAAACGGCTGATTTTCGGCAAAAGAGATAACACCCCCCCATTACGTCATGCTTCAGAAATGTGGAAAATGGTCCGTTTTCAAATGTTTTATTTTTGAACGTCAGTTCACATTTGTAGGTGGATCATCAGTGTTAGAGCTAAAATTTGCATGTTTAAAGTGATTTTCATGCTTCCAGGGGCCCAAAACACAAGATTTATGGAATGGTTAAAAGTGCATGAAAATGGCCAATTTACTCACTCTGAGTTCTCAAAAAGGGTTTCTTCACCCCGGTAAGTTAATTAAATACCATTTGGAGGCATTTAATGTTAGAGCAAAAACGGCTGATTTTCGACAAAAGAGATAACACCCCCCATTACGTCATGCTTCAGAAATGTGGAAAATGGTCCGTTTTCAAATGTTTTATTTTTGAACGTCAGTTCACATTTGTAGGTGGATCATCAGTGTTAGAGCTAAAATTAGCATGTTTAAAGTGATTTTCATGCTTCCAGGGGCCCAAAACACAAGATTTATGGAATGGTTAAAAGTGCATGAAAATGGCCAATTTACTCACTCTGAGTTCTCAAAAAGGGTTTCTTCACCCCGGGAAGTTAATTAAGTACCATTTGGAGGCATTTAATGTTAGAGCAAAAACGGCTGATTTTCGACAAAAGAGATAACACCCCCCCATTACGTCATGCTTCAGAAATGTGGAAAATGGTCCGTTTTCAAATGTTTTATTTTTGAACGTCAGTTCACATTTGTAGGTGGATTATCAGTGTTAGAGCTAAAATTAGCATGTTTAAAGTGATTTTCATGCTTCCAGGGGCTCGGGAAGTTAATTAAATACCATTTGGAGGCATTTAATGTTCGAGCAAAAACGGCTGATTTTCGACAAAAGAGATAACACCCCCCCATTACGACATGCTTCAGAAATGTGGAAAATGGTCCGTTTTCAAATGTTTTATTTTTGAACGTCAGTTCACATTTGTAGGTGGATCATCAGTGTTAGAGCTAAAATTAGCATGTTTAAAGTGATTTTCATGCTTCCAGGGGCCCAAAACACAAGATTTATGGAATGGTTAAAAGTGCATGAAAATGGCCAATTTACTCACTCTGAGTTCTCAAAAAGGGTTTCTTCACCCCGGGAAGTTAATTAAATACCATTTGGAGGCATTTAATGTTCGAGCAAAAACGGCTGATTTTCGACAAAAGAGATAACACCCCCCCATTACGTCATGCTTCAGAAATGTGGAAAATGGTCCGTTTTCAAATGTTTTATTTTTGAACGTCAGTTCACATTTGTAGGTGGATCATCAGTGTTAGAGCTAAAATTAGCATGTTTAAAGTGATTTTCATGCTTCCAGGGGCCCAAAACACAAGATTTATGGAATGGATAAAAGTGCATGAAAATGGCCAATTTACTCACTCTGAGTTCTCAAAAAGGGTTTCTTCACCCCGGGAAGTTAATTAAATACCATTTGGAGGCATTTAATGTTCGAGCAAAAACGGCTGATTTTCGACAAAAGAGATAACACCCCCCCATTACGTCATGCTTCAGAAATGTGGAAAATGGTCCGTTTTCAAATGTTTCATTTTTGAACGTCAGTTCACATTTGTAGGTGGATCATCAGTGTTAGAGCTAAAATTAGCATGTTTAAAGTGATTTTCATGCTTCCAGGGGCCCAAAACACAAGATTTATGGAATGGTTAAAAGTGCATGAAAATGGCCAATTTACTCACTCTGAGTTCTCAAAAAGGGTTTCTTCACCCCGGGAAGTTAATTAAATACCATTTGGAGGCATTTAATGTTAGAGCAAAAACGGCTGATTTTCGACAAAAGAGATAACACCCCTCCATTACGTCATGCTTCAGAAATGTGGAAAATGGTCCGTTTTCAAATGTTTTATTTTTGAACGTCAGTTCACATTTGTAGGTGGATCATCAGTGTTAGAGCTAAAATTAGCATGTTTAAAGTGATTTTCATGCTTCCAGGGGCCCAAAACACAAGATTTATGGAATGGTTAAAAGTGCATGAAAATGGCCAATTTACTCACTCTGAGTTCTCAAAAAGGGTTTCTTCACCCCGGGAAGTTAATTAAATACCATTTGGAGGCATTTAATGTTCGAGCAAAAACGGCTGATTTTCGACAAAAGAGATAACACCCCCCCATTACGTCATGCTTCAGAAATGTGGAAAATGGTCCGTTTTCAAATGTTTTATTTTTGAACGTCAGTTCACATTTGTAGGTGGATCATCAGTGTTAGAGCTAAAATTAGCATGTTTAAAGTGATTTTCATGCTTCCAGGGGCCCAAAACACAAGATTTATGGAATGGTTAAAAGTGCATGAAAATGGCCAATTTACTCACTCTGAGTTCTCAAAAAGGGTTTCTTCACCCCGGGAAGTTAATTAAATACCATTTGGAGGCATTTAATGTTCGAGCAAAAACGGCTGATTTTCGACAAAAGAGATAACACCCCCCATTACGTCATGCTTCAGAAATGTGGAAAATGGTCCGTTTTCAAATGTTTTATTTTTGAACGTCAGTTCACATTTGTAGGTGGATCATCAGTGTTAGAGCTAAAATTAGCATGTTTAAAGTGATTTTCATGCTTCCAGGGGCCCAAAACACAAGATTTATGGAATGGTTAAAAGTGCATGAAAATGGCCAATTTACTCACTCTGAGTTCTCAAAAAGGGTTTCTTCACCCCGGGAAGTTAATTAAATACCATTTGGAGGATTTTAATGTTCGAGCAAAAAACGGCAGATTTTCGACGAAAGAGCTAACACCCCCCCATTACGTCATGCTTTAGAAATGTGGAAAATGGTCCGTTTTCAAATGTTTTATTTTTGAACGTCAGTTCACATTTGTAGGTGGATCATCAGTGTTAGAGCTAAAATTAGCATGTTTAAAGTGATTTTCATGCTTCCAGGGGCCCAAAACACAAGATTTATGGAATGGTTAAAAGTGCATGAAAATGGCCAATTTACTCACTCTGAGTTCTCAAAAAGGGTTTCTTCACCCCGGGAAGTTAATTAAATACCATTTGGAGGCATTTAATGTTAGAGCAAAAACGGCTGATTTTCGACAAAAGAGATAACACCCCCCCATTACGTCATGCTTCAGAAATGTGGAAAATGGTCCGTTTTCAAATGTTTTATTTTTGAACGTCAGTTCACATTTGTAGGTGGATCATCAGTGTTAGAGCTAAAATTAGCATGTTTAAAGTGATTTTCATGCTTCCAGGGGCTCGGGAAGTTAATTAAATACCATTTGGAGGCATTTAATGTTCGAGCAAAAACGGCTGATTTTCGACAAAAGAGATAACACCCCCCCATTACGTCATGCTTCAGAAATGTGGAAAATGGTCCGTTTTCAAATGTTTTATTTTTGAACGTCAGTTCACATTTGTAGGTGGATCATCAGTGTTAGAGCTAAAATTAGCATGTTTAAAGTGATTTTCATGCTTCCAGGGGCCCAAAACACAAGATTTATGGAATGGTTAAAAGTGCATGAAAATGGCCAATTTACTCACTCTGAGTTCTCAAAAAGGGTTTCTTCACCCCGGGAAGTTAATTAAATACCATTTGGAGGCATTTAATGTTAGAGCAAAAACGGCTGATTTTCGACAAAAGAGATAACACCCCCCCATTACGTCATGCTTCAGAAATGTGGAAAATGGTCCGTTTTCAAATGTTTTATTTTTGAACGTCAGTTCACATTTGTAGGTGGATCATCAGTGTTAGAGCTAAAATTAGCATGTTTAAAGTGATTTTCATGCTTCCAGGGGCCCAAAACACAAGATTTATGGAATGGTTAAAAGTGCATGAAAATGGCCAATTTACTCACTCTGAGTTCTCAAAAAGGGTTTCTTCACCCCGGGAAGTTAATTAAATACCATTTGGAGGATTTTAATGTTCGAGCAAAAAACGGCAGATTTTCGACGAAAGAGCTAACACCCCCCCATTACGTCATGCTTTAGAAATGTGGAAAATGGTCCGTTTTCAAATGTTTTATTTTTGAACGTCAGTTCACATTTGTAGGTGGATCATCAGTGTTAGAGCTAAAATTAGCATGTTTAAAGTGATTTTCATGCTTCCAGGGGCCCAAAACACAAGATTTATGGAATGGTTAAAAGTGCATGAAAATGGCCAATTTACTCACTCTGAGTTCTCAAAAAGGGTTTCTTCACCCCGGGAAGTTAATTAAATACCATTTGGAGGCATTTAATGTTAGAGCAAAAACGGCTGATTTTCGACAAAAGAGATAACACCCCCCCATTACGTCATGCTTCAGAAATGTGGAAAATGGTCCGTTTTCAAATGTTTTATTTTTGAACGTCAGTTCACATTTGTAGGTGGATCATCAGTGTTAGAGCTAAAATTAGCATGTTTAAAGTGATTTTCATGCTTCCAGGGGCTCGGGAAGTTAATTAAATACCATTTGGAGGCATTTAATGTTCGAGCAAAAACGGCTGATTTTCGACAAAAGAGATAACACCCCCCCATTACGTCATGCTTCAGAAATGTGGAAAATGGTCCGTTTTCAAATGTTTTATTTTTGAACGTCAGTTCACATTTGTAGGTGGATCATCAGTGTTAGAGCTAAAATTAGCATGTTTAAAGTGATTTTCATGCTTCCAGGGGCCCAAAACACAAGATTTATGGAATGGTTAAAAGTGCATGAAAATGGCCAATTTACTCACTCTGAGTTCTCAAAAAGGGTTTCTTCACCCCGGGAAGTTAATTAAATACCATTTGGAGGCATTTAATGTTAGAGCAAAAACGGCTGATTTTCGACAAAAGAGATAACACCCCCCCATTACGTCATGCTTCAGAAATGTGGAAAATGGTCCGTTTTCAAATGTTTTATTTTTGAACGTCAGTTCACATTTGTAGGTGGATCATCAGTGTTAGAGCTAAAATTAGCATGTTTAAAGTGATTTTCATGCTTCCAGGGGCTCGGAAAGTGAATTAAATACCATTTGGAGGCATTTAATGTTAGAGCAAAAACGGCTGATTTTCGACAAAAGAGACAACACCCCCCCATTACGTCATGCTTCAGAAATGTGGAAAATGGTCCGTTTTCAAATGTTTTATTTTTGAACGTCAGTTCACATTTGTAGGTGGATCATCAGTGTTAGAGCTAAAATTAGCATGTTTAAAGTGATTTTCATGCTTCCAGGGGCTCGGGAAGTTAATTAAATACCATTTGGAGGCATTTAATGTTAGAGCAAAAACGGCTGATTTTCGACAAAAGAGATAACACCCCCCCATTACGTCATGCTTCAGAAATGTGGAAAATCGTCCGTTTTCAAATGTTTTATTTTTGAACATCAGTTCACATTTGTAGGTGGATCATCAGTGTTAGAGCTAAAATTAGCATGTTTAAAGTGATTTTCATGCTTCCAGGGGCTCGGGAAGTGAAATAAATACCATTTGGAGGCATTTAATGTTCGAGCAAAAAAGGCTGATTTTCCACAAAAGAGATAACACCCCCCCATTACGTCATGCTTCAGAAATGTGGAAAATGGTCCGTTTTCAAATGTTTTATTTTTGAACGTCAGTTCACATTTGTAGGTGGATCATCAGTGTTAGAGCTAAAATTAGCATGTTTAAAGTGATTTTCATGCTTCCAGGGGCTCGGGAAGTGAAATAAATACCATTTGGAGGCATTTAATGTTCGAGCAAAAAAGGCTGATTTTCCACAAAAGAGATAACACCCCCCCCATTACGTCATGCTTCAGAAATGTGGAAAATGGTCCGTTTTCAAATGTTTTATTTTTGAACGTCAGTTCACATTTGTAGGTGGATCATCAGTGTTAGAGCTAAAATTAGCATATTTAAAGTGATTTTCATGCTTCCAGGGGCCCAAAACACAAGATTTATGGAATGGTTAAAAGTGCATGAAAATGGCCAATTTACTCACTCTGAGTTCTCAAAAAGGGTTTCTTCACCCCGGGAAGTTAATTAAATACCATTTGGAGGCATTTAATGTTAGAGCAAAAACGGCTGATTTTCGACAAAAGAGATAACACCCCCCCATTACGTCATGCTTCAGAAATGTGGAAAATGGTCCGTTTTCAAATGTTTCATTTTTGAACGTCAGTTCACATTTGTAGGTGGATCATCAGTGTTAGAGCTAAAATTAGCATGTTTAAAGTGATTTTCATGCTTCCAGGGGCTCGGGAAGTTAATTAAATACCATTTGGAGGCATTTAATGTTCGAGCAAAAACGGCTGATTTTCGGCAAAAGAGATAACACCCCCCCATTACGTCATGCTTCAGAAATGTGGAAAATGGTCCGTTTTCAAATGTTTTATTTTTGAACGTCAGTTCACATTTGTAGGTGGATCATGGAAAGGGGCGACCAACTCGGTCCCCCCGAACTTATGGCAGAGTGCCTCGATCCCCCCGGGAAGCCATTTTTGGGCGGGGGGCGCGTCTCGGCTGGTATGCCCGAAGCGGCGTAGCTGGGGCGCGCCCGTTCCCGCCCTAGAGTGGGCTGGCCTAGACACTGACGCAGCCAGCCACGCCCTCGGGGCAGGCAGGGGCGGGTATACGCCCGGCCTGAAGACGGATAAAAAGGGACGCAAGACCAGAAGACATCCTCTTGTTCTTGTGCCCTGAAGCTGCACCTCCTCGCTGCACGTGAGCTCGGGACAGAACGAAGAGCCAATTTTGAGCGTTTTAATCTTTCTTTTTGTCTTCTAGATACTTCGTTTGAAAGATGCCCAAGAAAGGCGCGAAGAGAATGACGACTGACCAGATGGTTCGGGTCCTCATGAAGGAGATGTCCGAAATAAAGAAGCGGTTGGCGGAGCGAGACGGAGAGGAGGGATCGGGGCGTCCACCGGCTGGAGGGAAGCCAAAAAGGCCGAGAAGGGGGCCAGCCGGGGGAGACGTCCCGGTCCCCTGTTCCCCGCTCGAGGCGCCAGCCCCGGTACCGGCCCCGGTACCGAAGGAAGGGAATCCGATTCCCGTCGTAGTCACCCCGACATCCACTGAGGATATGCCTCCTGAGTTGGCGGCACAGTTAGCAGCGTGGTTGGGGGACAGTAGCGAGGGCGCCACGGCTGCCGAAGCGCAAGCACTGATGAAACAGTTGTGCGAGAAACGTGATACAGCCAAGGTACCCGCGCCGGCTGCGGTGATAGACAAGCCACGAGTGGCGGAAGCAGCGTTCGGTGCAGGTAAGCGGCCATTGCCGATCGCGAGGGATGAGTCAGCACCCTCTCGTAGAGAAAGATTGGGGCAACATGTTCCTTTGGCAATAAAGGAGAAGATTTGGGCGGGGGAATATGTAAACATTTTCTCCTTGCTTGTTGATCATTATGAGGTTGAAACTGTTAAGAGTCAAAAGGATCTGATGCATCCAAGTGTTTGGCGCGCAAAAATGGCCGCCTTTAAAGTAAATGAGAATATTGGCAACTGGGGCAATGCATGGGGAATTTTTACGTCAATTCTGGGGGAACGTAGGCCTGAATTGCTCCCTGAGTTTCCGGTATATCAGTCACGAATTATGGGGTACTCGACATCGCACCAAGGTAACCAATGGTTCTGTTATGACAACCTGTTCGGGAAAGCGATGGAGCATAACAAAAGTTTAACCTGGGACTGTTATGATTCTTTGACATGGGATAAAATGAAAGAGTCAGGGATGTTGAAAATGCCGTTGGTGGGGAGTACTGTTGGTGAATCCTCCCGCCAATATGGGGGGACGCCCTTTCGGTCGGGTACGGGTACCGACGATTATCCGAGACCCGCCGGCAATGCAGGGAAGAAGGGTTTCTGTTTCAATTTCAACAAAGGTAAATGTACTAGGCCCCCGGGATCGTGTAAGTTCAAGCACGAATGTAGTGGTTGCGGGGCACCCCATCCTGAGTCCTCGTGCAGAGCCAAAACGGGTGAGAATGGGGGTAGAGGAGGCGCCAAACAGGTCTAATGTAGTCCGAGGGGCGCCTTTACCAACCCCGATTGATACCTTGGCGATGATTCCATGGCTCAGCGAATACCCAGATCGTACTTCTGCTGGGGTACTGCGGAACGGTTTTTCATATGGTTTCCGCATCCCGGTGGGGGACTTTCAGGGTGTCGGGACGTGCAAAAATCAACTTTCCGTCTTGCAGCATACAACTGTAGTGCAGGATAAGATCCGGAAAGAGGTTATACGAGGTCGGGTTGCCGGCCCGTTTAGTGTTCCCCCGGTACAGAATTTTGTCTGTTCTCCTTTAGGGGTGGTCCCCAAGAAGGACCCAGGTGAGTTTCGATTGATCCACAATTTATCAGCTCCTCATGGCCTTTCTGTGAACGATGCAATTGATCCAGAGGTATGTTCGGTGCGGTACGCATCATTCGATGAGGCCGTAGCCATTTTGAATCGCTTGGGGCCCGGGACGCTGATGGCGAAATCAGATATCGAGTCAGCGTTCCGTTTGCTCCCGGTACACCCGGACGACCAACGTCTTCTGGGATTCATGTTTCAAGGTTCGTATTACATGGATAGGTGTATGCAGATGGGGTGCTCTATATCTTGTGCATATTTCGAGAAATTCAGTAGTTTTCTACAATGGGTTTACACGAAGGAAACGGGTTTTCGAAATGTGATGCATTACCTTGATGACTTTCTGTTCCTTGGGGCCGCTGGGGATGACGAATGTGCCCGGGCCTTGGCTGAATTTTGTGTATTAATGGATCGATTTGGCGTGCCATTGGCACCAGGTAAAACTGTGGGTCCCACGACTTGCCTCGAGTTTCTGGGGATCGAGTTGGACTCTAGTGAGGGTTGTTTTCGTTTACCAGCTGCCAAAGTGTCGAAATTCAGGGCAGCCCTGCAAATGTGTATAAATGCATCTAAAGTTACGCTGCATCAATTGCAGCAATTGGTGGGGAAGTTGAATTTTGCCCTGAGGGTGATCCGAATGGCCCGCCCCTTTTCCCGTTCAATTGCCCAGGCGATGGTCGGCCTAAACGAGGGTCATCATCGCACGAGACTATCGGCTGAGGTCCGCCAAGACATGCGTATTTGGTTAGCATTTTTGGCGGATTTCAATGGTCGAGTCGTCTGGAACAAACCAGCCTTGTCCTCTGAAGAGCTTGGTCTATGGACGGATTCAGCGGGAAGCATGGGCTTTGGCGCCATCTTCGGCACAAAATGGTCGGCACAAAGGTGGCCAACATGGTGGCATGAAGAGGGGCTGACGAGTAATATTGCTTTCCTTGAACTGTTTCCCATTTTGGTGGCCCTCAGAACCTGGCCCGATGGATTCAAAAATCACTCTGTCATATTTTGGTCTGACAATATGACCGTTGTAGAATGCATCAATAGTCAGGCAGCACGTTGTAAAATGATTTTAAGGCTGCTTAAAGAAATTGTCTTACTGTGTATGCAACTGAACGTGGTATTCAGAGCGAAGCATGTCCCAGGGGTGATGAATCAGGCAGCTGATGCACTGTCTCGTTTTCAAATGCAGGCTTTCTCGGGTTTCCTTCCCTCAGCGGACCCAGAGCCGGCACCCTTTCCCGAAGCTCTCTGGTCTCTCGGTGCCCCGAACTTCGTTACCTCGTGGGAGAGAGTCTAGCACCAAGGACGAGGAAGGCATACGAAGGGGCGTTTCGGGCCTATTTAGCCTTTTTGGGGACTGAGAGAGGGGGGTTTTGGGGGCATGAGGATTGGGTAATGCATTTTCTGATGTCCTTGCGTAGGGCTGGGAAGTCGGTGGCTACAGCCCAGAGGCATCGTGCTGCCATTTCCTTTGTTGCCAGGGCTCATAATATCCAGGACCCGACAGCGTCTTTTGTGGTACAGAAAGCGCTGCGTGGGTGGCAACGCCTTGAGGGTCGCAGAGTAGATGAGAGGCGCCCGATAGGTCTGGATAGGTTGTCCCAGTTGCTGGCCACACTCCCCGCCACATGCTCGTCTCAGTTCGAGGCCTGTTTGTTCCGAGCTGCTTTTACGCTTGCATTTCACGGGGCGATGAGGATAAGTGAGTTGGTGGCAAGGAACAAACAGGATGCGGTGGGGGGTTTGTGCCGGGAACACGTTCAGATCTGGGGTGAGACGATGACTGTATCCTTTGTCAAGTCCAAAACCGATCAAGGTGGGGTAGGGGACTGCATAGTCATTCGCAGGATTCCAGGGTCCTCCATGTGTCCGGTAAAGTGTTTAGAAGACTACCTAGCACGAAGAGTGACATCATGGGGAGGGACATTGTTGAGACACGCGGACGCCACCCCACTGACGAAATTTCAGTTTCAGCGGGTGCTCGCGATGTCAATTACCGCAGCGGGCTTGGACCCGGGCGAGTTTGGGACCCATTCCTTTCGGATAGGGGCTGCCACTGAAGCTACAGCCAGGGGTCTCAATGTGGAACAAGTGAAACGTGTGGGGCGCTGGTCCTCCAATTGTTATAAAAGGTATGTGCGGTTGCACATGTTGTGAAGCCATGATAATGTACTCACGCTTCTTGTCTTTTGTTTGGTTTTCAGTTACGCAAGCCTTCGAGGCGGGGCGGACTATGCAGTCGGCCCAACACCAGGCCAGCGGTCAGACATCACCGGCTGTGAGGAAAGAGGTGTGGGTCGTGGGCCACTCATACGTGAGGCGTGCCGCTGACGTATTCAAAGCAGGTGACATGATTCACGTAGCTGGGGAATACGGGTACAGGGTGTCCTTCTACGGAAGGGGCGGTCTCTGTATTGACCAGTTTCAGGCATTCTTTGAGGGTTTGTTAGGGCGGACGAGGTCACCGCCGTCTATAGTCATAGTACATTTAGGGGGCAATGATTTGGTCACCACCGGTAGACGACTTCTCCTGGAGGCAATGCTTTCCACTGTAAGTTGGTTGGCGAGGAAAGTTCCGGGGTGCATAATTGCGTGGTCTCATATGATCCCACGAAAAGTGTGGCGGGGGGCTGTTTCGATTCCTGCTTTGAACCATTCTGTTAGAAAACTTAATAACAAAGTGAGTAGGTTGTTCCGTTCCAGGACATTGCATTCTATCTCGCATGGTTGTATTAATGATGACAGTATGTATCTAGGGGATGGTGTGCATTTGTCTCGGGTGGGAAATGAGTTACTCATAGGAGACTTCTTAGCATGGTTAAAAAACGTTGAAACATGACCTTTAGGTAGGAGTTTTGTGGGGGTCCGGATAGCCGGTCAACTATCCGGCCTGTGGCGGTAAGGTCATGATCGGTGAGCACTAATTGGTAGATCCCTATGAGTGGGCGTCACCCAACACGGATGGGAGCGCTCGGGAGAGGTGGCCATTGGCCCCTCAATGGGGAGGCGGTCCCTTCTAAGGATGGATCGCCGGAAGTAAAGGAAAAGGCGGTCAAGGCCCCTTCCTTTGTAGGAGGGGTTACAGCCCCCTCCTGGGGAATTTCCCGGGGCCAGTGACATCTGCGACGGCAGATGCGGTAAGTTGTGTGGGGTTGGGATAAGGTCTACGATACCTTCTAGATACCTCACACGAGTATTCGAACGACCTTTAACTGGCGTCGAGTCTTTAGGTGCCCCCGTCAAGTCAAGGGAAATTGGTAGTAGTTGCACTTGAGGTACGCCTCCGTGCTGTCGCCCCTCCCAAGTGGGAGGGGTAAGTCGGGTTAGGGATCTTGACACCGGTTATGACCTTGCCGTTGGCCCTTAAACGTTAGGATGTATAATTTCAATATGTCAAGAAAATGTTTGTAGGATGCTAGTTCGGCTAGGAGAACCTCTGTATTAGAGAATCTGTTAAGGATAGCCAAACATCGTAATGTGGTAATGAAATTGTACATAACATGAAACGTTTAATGTTTTAATTTTGTTTTAATAAATACGGCCGGGATGGTCACTCCATCCCACTTCCAAAAAACTTCAAGAACTGTTTCCGGTTTCCCTCCTTTTGGGGATTGTGTTGAGAGGGGGTGGCGGGTATCTCGGCCATATGGAAAGGGGCGACCAACTCGGTCCCCCCGAACTTATGGCAGAGTGCCTCGATCCCCCCGGGAAGCCATTTTTGGGCGGGGGGCGCGTCTCGGCTGGTATGCCCGAAGCGGCGTAGCTGGGGCGCGCCCGTTCCCGCCCTAGAGTGGGCTGGCCTAGACACTGACGCAGCCAGCCACGCCCTCGGGGCAGGCAGGGGCGGGTATACGCCCGGCCTGAAGACGGATAAAAAGGGACGCAAGACCAGAAGACATCCTCTTGTTCTTGTGCCCTGAAGCTGCACCTCCTCGCTGCACGTGAGCTCGGGACAGAACGAAGAGCCAATTTTGACCCACCCACCAGCCCCTGAAGACAGCCAGTTGTTTGTAATAAAGTTGATTAATTTTGCTTCCATTTCGTTTACAGGTTGTGGAGTCATGTTGATGTTGGGTATAATAAAGAATAGTCGGTTTGAGTACGTTTTGCCATTAAAGAGATCCAGATATAGTGTTGAATTTTAAGCATGCTCTTTCGGTCATAGTGGCCAATGTATTCTTAGGTTTTGTTAGCACTGTCTTTGTTAGCACTGTCGTATTTATTTTGGTAGGCGGTAAGGTCATGATCGGTGAGCACTAATTGGTAGATCCCTATGAGTGGGCGTCACCCAACACGGATGGGAGCGCTCGGGAGAGGTGGCCATTGGCCCCTCAATGGGGAGGCGGTCCCTTCTAAGGATGGGTCGCCGGAAGTAAAGGAAAAGGCGGTCAAGGCCCCTTCCTTTGTAGGAGGGGTTACAGCCCCCTCCTGGGGAATTTCCCGGGGCCAGTGACATCTGCGACGGCAGATGCGGTAAGTTGTGTGGGGTTGGGATAAGGTCTACGATACCTTCTAGATACCTCACACGAGTATTCGAACGACCTTTAACTGGCGTCGAGTCTTTAGGTGCCCCCGTCAAGTCAAGGGAAATTGGTAGTAGTTGCACTTGAGGTACGCCTCCGTGCTGTCGCCCCTCCCAAGTGGGAGGGGTAAGTCGGGTAAGGGATCTTGACACCGGTTATGACCTTGCCGTTGGCCCTTAAACGTTAGGATGTATAATTTCAATATGTCAAGAAAATGTTTGTAGGATGCTAGTTCGGCTAGGAGAACCTCTGTATTAGAGAATCTGTTAAGGATAGCCAAACATCGTAATGTGGTAATGAAATTGTACATAACATGAAACGTTTAATGTTTTAATTTTGTTTTAATAAATACGGCCGGGATGTTCACTCCATCCCACTTCCAAAAAACTTCAAGAACTGTTTCCGGTTTCCCTCCTTTTGGGGATTGTGTTGAGAGGGGGTGGCGGGTATCTCGGCCATATCAGTGTTAGAGCTAAAATTAGCATGTTTAAAGTGATTTTCATGCTTCCAGGGGCCCAAAACACAAGATTTATGGAATGGTTAAAAGTGCATGAAAATGGCCAATTTACTCACTCTGAGTTCTCAAAAAGGGTTTCTTCACCCCGGGAAGTTAATTAAGTACCATTTGGAGGCATTTAATGTTAGAGCAAAAACGGCTGATTTTCGACAAAAGAGATAACACCCCCCCATTACGTCATGCTTCAGAAATGTGGAAAATGGTCCGTTTTCAAATGTTTTATTTTTGAACGTCAGTTCACATTTGTAGGTGGATTATCAGTGTTAGAGCTAAAATTAGCATGTTTAAAGTGATTTTCATGCTTCCAGGGGCTCGGGAAGTTAATTAAATACCATTTGTAGGCATTTAATGTTCGAGCAAAAACGGCTGATTTTCGACAAAAGAGATAACACCCCCCCATTACGTCATGCTTCAGAAATGTGGAAAATGGTCCGTTTTCAAATGTTTTATTTTTGAACGTCAGTTCACATTTGTAGGTGGATCATCAGTGTTAGAGCTAAAATTAGCATGTTTAAAGTGATTTTCATGCTTCCAGGGGCTCGGGAAGTGAAATAAATACCATTTGGAGGCATTTAATGTTCGAGCAAAAAAGGCTGATTTTCCACAAAAGAGATAACACCCCCCCCATTACCTCATGCTTCAGAAATGTGAAAAATGGTCCGTTTTCAAATGTTTTATTTTTGAACGTCAGTTCACATTTGTAGGTGGATCATCAGTGTTAGAGCTAAAATTAGCATGTTTAAAGTGATTTTCATGCTTCCAGGGGCCCAAAACACAAGATTTATGGAATGGTTAAAAGTGCATGAAAATGGCCAATTTACTCACTCTGAGTTCTCAAAAAGGGTTTCTTCACCCCGGGAAGTTAATTAAATACCATTTGGAGGCATTTAATGTTAGAGCAAAAACGGCTGATTTTCGACAAAAGAGATAACACCCCCCCATTACGTCATGCTTCAGAAATGTGGAAACTGGTCCGTTTTCAAATGTTTTATTTTTGAACGTCAGTTCACATTTGTAGGTGGATCATCAGTGTTAGAGCTAAAATTAGCATGTTTAAAGTGATTTTCATGCTTCCAGGGGCTCGGGAAGTGAAATAAATACCATTTGGAGGCATTTAATGTTCGAGCAAAAAAGGCTGATTTTCGACAAAAGAGATAACACCCCCCCATTACGTCATGCTTCAGAAATGTGGAAAATGGTCCGTTTTCAAATGTTTTATTTTTGAACGTCAGTTCACATTTGTGGGTGGATCATCAGTGTTAGAGCTAAAATTAGCATGTTTAAAGTGATTTTCATGCTTCCAGGGGCCCAAAACACAAGATTTATGGAATGGTTAAAAGTGCATGAAAATGGCCAATTTACTCACTCTGAGTTCTCAAAAAGGGTTTCTTCACCCCGGGAAGTTAATTAAATACCATTTGGAGGCATTTAATGTTCGAGCAAAAACGGCTGATTTTCGACAAAAGAGATAACACCCCCCCATTACGTCATGCTTCAGAAATGTGGAAAATGGTCCGTTTTCAAATGTTTTATTTTTGAACGTCAGTTCACATTTGTAGGTGGATCATCAGTGTTAGAGCTAAAATTAGCATGTTTAAAGTGATTTTCATGCTTCCAGGGGCCCAAAACACAAGATTTATGGAATGGTTAAAAGTGCATGAAAATGGCCAATTTACTCACTCTGAGTTCTCAAAAAGGGTTTCTTCACCCCGGGAAGTTAATTAAATACCATTTGGAGGCATTTAATGTTAGAGCAAAAACGGCTGATTTTCGACAAAAGAGATAACACCCCCCCATTATGTCATGCTTCAGAAATGTGGAAAATGGTCCGTTTACAAATGTTTTATTTTTGAACGTCAGTTCACATTTGTAGGTGGATCATCAGTGTTAGAGCTAAAATTAGCATGTTTAAAGTGATTTTCATGCTTCCAGGGGCCCAAAACACAAGATTTATGGAATGGTTAAAAGTGCATGAAAATGGCCAATTTTCTCACTCTGAGTTCTCAAAAAGGGTTTCTTCACCCCGGGAAGTTAATTAAATACCATTTGGAGGATTTTAATGTTCGAGCAAAAACGGCTGATTTTTGACGAAAGAGCTAACACCCCCCCATTACGTCATGCTTTAGAAATGTGGAAAATGGTCCGTTTTCAAATGTTTTATTTTTGAACGTCAGTTCACATTTGTAGGTGGATCATCAGTGTTAGAGCTAAAATTAGCATGTTTAAAGTGATTTTCATGCTTCCAGGGGCTCGGGAAGTGAAATAAATACCATTTGGAGGCATTTAATGTTCAAGCAAAAACGGCTGATTTTCGACAAAAGAGATAACACCCCCCCATTACGTCATGCTTCAGAAATGTGGAAAATGGTCCGTTTTCAAATGTTTTATTTTTGAACGTCAGTTCACATTTGTAGGTGGATCATCAGTGTTAGAGCTAAAATTAGCATGTTTAAAGTGATTTTCATGCTTCCAGGGGCTCGGGAAGTTAATTAAATACCATTTGGAGGCATTTAATGTTCGAGCAAAAACGGCTGATTTTCGACAAAAGAGATAACACCCCCCCATTACGTCATGCTTCAGAAATGTGGAAAATGGTCCGTTTTCAAATGTTTTATTTTTGAACGTCAGTTCACATTTGTAGGTGGATCATCAGTGTTAGAGCTAAAATTAGCATGTTTAAAGTGATTTTCATGCTTCCAGGGGCCCAAAACACAAGATTTATGGAATGGTTAAAAGTGCATGAAAATGGCCAATTTACTCACTCTGAGTTCTCAAAAAGGGTTTCTTCACCCCGGGAAGTTAATTAAATACCATTTGGAGGCATTTAATGTTCGAGCAAAAACGGCTGATTTTCGACAAAAGAGATAACACCCCCCCATTACGTCATGCTTCAGAAATGTGGAAAATGGTCCGTTTTCAAATGTTTCATTTTTGAACGTCAGTTCACATTTGTAGGTGGATCATCAGTGTTAGAGCTAAAATTAGCATGTTTAAAGTGATTTTCATGCTTCCAGGGGCTCGGGAAGTTAATTAAATACCATTTGGAGGCATTTAATGTTCGAGCAAAAACGGCTGATTTTCGACAAAAGAGATAACACCCCCCCATTACGTCATGCTTCAGAAATGTGGAAAATGGTCCGTTTTCAAATGTTTTATTTTTGAACGTCAGTTCACATTTGTAGGTGGATCATCAGTGTTAGAGCTAAAATTAGCATGTTTAAAGTGATTTTCATGCTTCCAGGGGCCCAAAACACAAGATTTATGGAATGGTTAAAAGTGCATGAAAATGGCCAATTTACTCACTCTGAGTTCTCAAAAAGGGTTTCTTCACCCCGGGAAGTTAATTAAATACCATATGGAGGCATTTAATGTTAGAGCAAAAACGGCTGATTTTCGGCAAAAGAGATAACACCCCCCCATTACGTCATGCTTCAGAAATGTGGAAAATGGTCCGTTTTCAAATGTTTTATTTTTGAACGTCAGTTCACATTTGTAGGTGGATCATCAGTGTTAGAGCTAAAATTAGCATGTTTAAAGTGATTTTCATGCTTCCAGGGGCTCGGGAAGTTAATTAAATACCATTTGGAGGCATTTAATGTTCGAGCAAAAACAGCTGATTTTCGACAAAAGAGATAACACCCCCCCATTACGTCATGCTTCAGAAATGTGGAAAATGGTCCGTTTTCAAATGTTTTATTTTTGAACGTCAGTTCACATTTGTAGGTGGATCATCAGTGTTAGAGCTTAAATTAGCATGTTTAAAGTGATTTTCATGCTTCCAGGGGCCCAAAACACAAGATTTATGGAATGGTTAAAAGTGCATGAAAATGGCCAATTTACTCACTCTGAGTTCTCAAAAAGGGTTTCTTCACCCCGGGAAGTTAATTAAATACCATTTGGAGGCATTTAATGTTAGAGCAAAAACGGCTGATTTTCGACAAAAGAGATAACACCCCCCATTACGTCATGCTTCAGAAATGTGGAAAATGGTCCGTTTTCAAATGTTTTATTTTTGAACGTCAGTTCACATTTGTAGGTGGATCATCAGTGTTAGAGCTAAAATTAGCATGTTTAAAGTGATTTTCA
This sequence comes from Lissotriton vulgaris, assembly GCF_964263255.1. Classification (NCBI taxonomy): domain Eukaryota; kingdom Metazoa; phylum Chordata; class Amphibia; order Caudata; family Salamandridae; genus Lissotriton; species Lissotriton vulgaris. Next base: position 895,414 of record NW_028242601.1, read on the forward strand.
TGCTTCCAGGGGCCCAAAACACAAGATTTATGGAATGGTTAAAAGTGCATTAAAATGGCCAATTTACTCACTCTGAGTTCTCAAAAAGGGTTTCTTCACCCCGGGAAGTTAATTAAATACCATTTGGAGGATTTTAATGTTCGAGCAAAAAACGGCAGATTTTCGACGAAAGAGCTAACACCCCCCATTACGTCATGCTTTAGAAATGTGGAAAATGGTCCGTTTTCAAATGTTTTATTTTTGAACGTCAGTTCACATTTGTAGGTGGATCATCAGTGTTAGAGCTTAAATTAGCATGTTTAAAGTGATTTTCATGCTTCCAGGGGCCCAAAACACAAGATTTATGGAATGGTTAAAAGTGCATGAAAATGGCCAATTTACTCACTCTGAGTTCTCAAAAAGGGTTTCTTCACCCCGGGAAGTTAATTAAATACCATTTGGAGGCATTTAATGTTAGAGCAAAAACGGCTGATTTTCGACAAAAGAGATAACACCCCCCCATTACGTCATTCTTCAGAAATGTGGAAAATGGTCCGTTTTCAAATGTTTTATTTTTGAACGTCAGTTCACATTTGTAGGTGGATCATCAGTGTTAGAGCTAAAATTAGCATGTTTAAAGTGATTTTCATGCTTCCAGGGGCTCGGGAAGTTAATTAAATACCATTTGGAGGCATTTAATGTTCGAGCAAAAACGGCTGATTTTCGACAAAAGAGATAACACCCCCCCATTACGTCATGCTTCAGAAATGTGGAAAATGGTCCGTTTTCAAATGTTTTATTTTTGAACGTCAGTTCACATTTGTAGGTGGATCATCAGTGTTAGAGCTAAAATTAGCATGTTTAAAGTGATTTTCATGCTTCCAGGGGCCCAAAACACAAGATTTATGGAATGGTTAAAAGTGCATGAAAATGGCCAATTTACTCACTCTGAGTTCTCAAAAAGGGTTTCTTCACCCCGGGAAGTTAATTAAATACCATTTGGAGGCATTTAATGTTAGAGCAAAAACGGCTGATTTTCGACAAAAGAGATAACACCCCCCCATTACGTCATGCTTCAGAAATGTGGAAAATGGTCCGTTTTCAAATGTTTTATTTTTGAACGTCAGTTCACATTTGTAGGTGGATCATCAGTGTTAGAGCTAAAATTAGCATGTTTAAAGTGATTTTCATGCTTCCAGGGGCTCGGGAAGTTAATTAAATACCATTTGGAGGCATTTAATGTTCGAGCAAAAACGGCTGATTTTCGACAAAAGAGATAACACCCCCCCATTACGTCATGCTTCAGAAATGTGGAAAATGGTCCGTTTTCAAATGTTTTATTTTTGAACGTCAGTTCACATTTGTAGGTGGATCATCAGTGTTAGAGCTAAAATTAGCATGTTTAAAGTGATTTTCATGCTTCCAGGGGCCCAAAACACAAGATTTATGGAATGGTTAAAAGTGCATGAAAATGGCCAATTTACTCACTCTGAGTTCTCAAAAAGGGTTTCTTCACCCCGGGAAGTTAATTAAATACCATTTGGAGGCATTTAATGTTAGAGCAAAAACGGCTGATTTTCGACAAAAGAGATAACACCCCCCCATTACGTCATGCTTCAGAAATGTGGAAAATGGTCCGTTTTCAAATGTTTTATTTTTGAACGTCAGTTCACATTTGTAGGTGGATCATCAGTGTTAGAGCTAAAATTAGCATGTTTAAAGTGATTTTCATGCTTCCAGGGGCTCGGAAAGTGAATTAAATACCATTTGGAGGCATTTAATGTTAGAGCAAAAACGGCTGATTTTCGACAAAAGAGATAACACCCCCCCATTACGTCATGCTTCAGAAATGTGGAAAATGGTCCGTTTTCAAATGTTTTATTTTTGAACGTCAGTTCACATTTGTAGGTGGATCATCAGTGTTAGAGCTAAAATTAGCATGTTTAAAGTGATTTTCATGCTTCCAGGGGCTCGGGAAGTTAATTAAATACCATTTGGAGGCATTTAATGTTAGAGCAAAAACGGCTGATTTTCGACAAAAGAGATAACACCCCCCCATTACGTCATGCTTCAGAAATGTGGAAAATCGTCCGTTTTCAAATGTTTTATTTTTGAACATCAGTTCACATTTGTAGGTGGATCATCAGTGTTAGAGCTAAAATTAGCATGTTTAAAGTGATTTTCATGCTTCCAGGGGCTCGGGAAGTGAAATAAATACCATTTGGAGGCATTTAATGTTCGAGCAAAAAAGGCTGATTTTCCACAAAAGAGATAACACCCCCCCATTACGTCATGCTTCAGAAATGTGGAAAATGGTCCGTTTTCAAATGTTTTATTTTTGAACGTCAGTTCACATTTGTAGGTGGATCATCAGTGTTAGAGCTAAAATTAGCATGTTTAAAGTGATTTTCATGCTTCCAGGGGCTCGGGAAGTGAAATAAATACCATTTGGAGGCATTTAATGTTCGAGCAAAAAAGGCTGATTTTCCACAAAAGAGATAACACCCCCCCATTACGTCATGCTTCAGAAATGTGGAAAATGGTCCGTTTTCAAATGTTTTATTTTTGAACGTCAGTTCACATTTGTAGGTGGATCATCAGTGTTAGAGCTAAAATTAGCATGTTTAAAGTGATTTTCATGCTTCCAGGGGCCCAAAACACAAGATTTATGGAATGGTTAAAAGTGCATGAAAATGGCCAATTTACTCACTCTGAGTTCTCAAAAAGGGTTTCTTCACCCCGGGAAGTTAATTAAATACCATTTGGAGGCATTTAATGTTAGAGCAAAAACGGCTGATTTTCGACAAAAGAGATAACACCCCCCCATTACGTCATGCTTCAGAAATGTGGAAAATGGTCCGTTTTCAAATGTTTCATTTTTGAACGTCAGTTCACATTTGTAGGTGGATCATCAGTGTTAGAGCTAAAATTAGCATGTTTAAAGTGATTTTCATGCTTCCAGGGGCTCGGGAAGTTAATTAAATACCATTTGGAGGCATTTAATGTTCGAGCAAAAACGGCTGATTTTCGGCAAAAGAGATAACACCCCCCCATTACGTCATGCTTCAGAAATGTGGAAAATGGTCCGTTTTCAAATGTTTTATTTTTGAACGTCAGTTCACATTTGTAGGTGGATCATCAGTGTTAGAGCTAAAATTAGCATGTTTAAAGTGATTTTCATGCTTCCAGGGGCCCAAAACACAAGATTTATGGAATGGTTAAAAGTGCATGAAAATGGCCAATTTACTCACTCTGAGTTCTCAAAAAGGGTTTCTTCACCCCGGGAAGTTAATTAAATACCATTTGGAGGCATTTAATGTTAGAGCAAAAACGGCTGATTTTCGACAAAAGAGATAACACCCCCCCATTACGTCATGCTTCAGAAATGTGGAAAATGGTCCGTTTTCAAATGTTTTATTTTTGAACGTCAGTTCACATTTGTAGGTGGATCATCAGTGTTAGAGCTAAAATTAGCATGTTTAAAGTGATTTTCATGCTTCCAGGGGCCCAAAACACAAGATTTATGGAATGGTTAAAAGTGCATGAAAATGGCCAATTTACTCACTCTGAGTTCTCAAAAAGGGTTTCTTCACCCCGGGAAGTTAATTAAGTACCATTTGGAGGCATTTAATGTTAGAGCAAAAACGGCTGATTTTCGACAAAAGAGATAACACCCCCCCATTACGTCATGCTTCAGAAATGTGGAAAATGGTCCGTTTTCAAATGTTTTATTTTTGAACGTCAGTTCACATTTGTAGGTGGATTATCAGTGTTAGAGCTAAAATTAGCATGTTTAAAGTGATTTTCATGCTTCCAGGGGCTCGGGAAGTTAATTAAATACCATTTGGAGGCATTTAATGTTCGAGCAAAAACGGCTGATTTTCGACAAAAGAGATAACACCCCCCCATTACGACATGCTTCAGAAATGTGGAAAATGGTCCGTTTTCAAATGTTTTATTTTTGAACGTCAGTTCACATTTGTAGGTGGATCATCAGTGTTAGAGCTAAAATTAGCATGTTAAAAGTGATTTTCATGCTTCCAGGGGCCCAAAACACAAGATTTATGGAATTGTTAAAAGTGCATGAAAATGGCCAATTTACTCACTCTGAGTTCTCAAAAAGGGTTTCTTCACCCCGGGAAGTTAATTAAATACCATTTGGAGGCATTTAATGTTCGAGCAAAAACGGCTGATTTTCGACAAAAGAGATAACACCCCCCCATTACGTCATGCTTCAGAAATGTGGAAAATGGTCCGTTTTCAAATGTTTTATTTTTGAACGTCAGTTCACATTTGTAGGTGGATCATCAGTGTTAGAGCTAAAATTAGCATGTTTAAAGTGATTTTCATGCTTCCAGGGGCCCAAAACACAAGATTTATGGAATGGTTAAAAGTGCATGAAAATGGCCAATTTACTCACTCTGAGTTCTCAAAAAGGGTTTCTTCACCCCGGGAAGTTAATTAAATACCATTTGGAGGCATTTAATGTTCGAGCAAAAACGGCTGATTTTCGACAAAAGAGATAACACCCCCCCATTACGTCATGCTTCAGAAATGTGGAAAATGGTCCGTTTTCAAATGTTTCATTTTTGAACGTCAGTTCACATTTGTAGGTGGATCATCAGTGTTAGAGCTAAAATTAGCATGTTTAAAGTGATTTTCATGCTTCCAGGGGCCCAAAACACAAGATTTATGGAATGGTTAAAAGTGCATGAAAATGGCCAATTTACTCACTCTGAGTTCTCAAAAAGGGTTTCTTCACCCCGGGAAGTTAATTAAATACCATTTGGAGGCATTTAATGTTAGAGCAAAAACGGCTGATTTTCGACAAAAGAGATAACACCCCTCCATTACGTCATGCTTCAGAAATGTGGAAAATGGTCCGTTTTCAAATGTTTTATTTTTGAACGTCAGTTCACATTTGTAGGTGGATCATCAGTGTTAGAGCTAAAATTAGCATGTTTAAAGTGATTTTCATGCTTCCAGGGGCCCAAAACACAAGATTTATGGAATGGTTAAAAGTGCATGAAAATGGCCAATTTACTCACTCTGAGTTCTCAAAAAGGGTTTCTTCACCCCGGGAAGTTAATTAAATACCATTTGGAGGCATTTAATGTTCGAGCAAAAACGGCTGATTTTCGACAAAAGAGATAACACCCCCCCATTACGTCATGCTTCAGAAATGTGGAAAATGGTCCGTTTTCAAATGTTTTATTTTTGAACGTCAGTTCACATTTGTAGGTGGATCATCAGTGTTAGAGCTAAAATTAGCATGTTTAAAGTGATTTTCATGCTTCCAGGGGCCCAAAACACAAGATTTATGGAATGGTTAAAAGTGCATGAAAATGGCCAATTTACTCACTCTGAGTTCTCAAAAAGGGTTTCTTCACCCCGGGAAGTTAATTAAATACCATTTGGAGGCATTTAATGTTCGAGCAAAAACGGCTGATTTTCGACAAAAGAGATAACACCCCCCATTACGTCATGCTTCAGAAATGTGGAAAATGGTCCGTTTTCAAATGTTTTATTTTTGAACGTCAGTTCACATTTGTAGGTGGATCATCAGTGTTAGAGCTAAAATTAGCATGTTTAAAGTGATTTTCATGCTTCCAGGGGCCCAAAACACAAGATTTATGGAATGGTTAAAAGTGCATGAAAATGGCCAATTTACTCACTCTGAGTTCTCAAAATGGGTTTCTTCACCCCGGGAAGTTAATTAAATACCGTTTGGAGGCATTTAATGTTAGAGCAAAAACTGCTGATTTTCGACAAAAGAGATAACACCCCCCATTACGTCATGCTTCAGAAATGTGGAAAATGGTCCGTTTTCAAATGTTTTATTTTTAAACGTCAGTTCACATTTGTAGGTGGATCATCAGTGTTAGAGCAAAAATTAGCATGTTTAAAGTGATTTTCATGCTTCCAGGGGCTCGGGAAGTGAAATAAATACCATTTGGAGGCATTTAATGTTCGAGCAAAAAAGGCTGATTTTCCACAAAAGAGATAACACCCCCCCATTACGTCATGCTTCAGAAATGTGGAAAATGGTCCGTTTTCAAATGTTTCATTTTTGAACGTCAGTTCACATTTGTAGGTGGATCATCAGTGTTAGAGCTAAAATTAGCATGTTTAAAGTGATTTTCATGCTTCCAGGGGCCCAAAACACAAGATTTATGGAATGGTTAAAAGTGCATGAAAATTGCCAATTTACTCACTCTGAGTTCTCAAAAAGGGTTTCTTCACCCCGGGAAGTTAATTAAATACCATTTGGAGGCATTTAATGTTAGAGCAAAAACGGCTGATTTTCGACAAAAGAGATAACACCCCCCCATTACGTCATGCTTCAGAAATGTGGAAAATGGTCCGTTTTCAAATGTTTTATTTTTAAACGTCAGTTCACATTTGTAGGTGGATCATCAGTGTTAGAGCAAAAATTAACATGTTTAAAGTGATTTTCAGGCTTCCAGGGGCTCGGGAAGTTAATTAAATACCATTTGGAGGCATTTAATGTTCGAGCAAAAACGGCTGATTTTCGACAAAAGAGATAACACCCCCCCATTAAGTCATGCTTCAGAAATGTGGAAAATGGTCCGTTTTCAAATGTTTTATTTTTGAACGTCAGTTCACATTTGTAGGTGGATCATCAGTGTTAGAGCTAAAATTAGCATGTTTAAAGTGATTTTCATGCTTCCAGGGGCTCGGGAAGTTAATTAAATACCATTTGGAGGCATTTAATGTTCGAGCAAAAACGGCTGATTTTCGACAAAAGAGATAACACCCCCCCATTACGTCATGCTTCAGAAATGTGGAAAATGGTCCGTTTTCAAATGTTTTATTTTTGAACGTCAGTTCACATTTGTAGGTGGATCATCAGTGTTAGAGCTAAAATTAGCATGTTTAAAGTGATTTTCATATTTCCAGGGGCCCAAAACACAAGATTTATGGAATGGTTAAAAGTGCATGAAAATGGCCAATTTACTCACTCTGAGTTCTCAAAAAGGGTTCCTTCACCCCGGGAAGTTAATTAAATACCATTTGGAGGCATTTAATGTTCGAGCAAAAACGGCTGATTTTCGACAAAAGAGATAACACCCCCCCATTACGTCATGCTTCAGAAATGTGGAAAATGGTCCGTTTTCAAATGTTTTATTTTTGAACGTCAGTTCACATTTGTAGGTGGATCATCAGTGTTAGAGCTAAAATTAGCATGTTTAAAGTGATTTTCATGCTTCCAGGGGCCCAAAACACAAGATTTATGGAATGGTTAAAAGTGCATGAAAATGGCCAATTTACTCACTCTGAGTTCTCAAAAAGGGTTTCTTCACCCCGGGAAGTTAATTAAATACCATTTGGAGGCATTTAATGTTAGAGCAAAAACGGCTGATTTTCGACAAAAGAGATAACACCCCCCCATTACGTCATGCTTCAGAAATGTGGAAAATGGTCCGTTTTCAAATGTTTTATTTTTGAACGTCAGTTCACATTTGTAGGTGGATCATCAGTGTTAGAGCTAAAATTAGCATGTTTAAAGTGATTTTCATGCTTCCAGGGGCTCGGGAAGTTAATTAAATACCATTTGGAGGCATTTAATGTTCGAGCAAAAACGGCTGATTTTCGACAAAAGAGATAACACCCCCCCATTACGTCATGCTTCAGAAATGTGGAAAATGGTCCGTTTTCAAATGTTTTATTTTTGAACGTCAGTTCACATTTGTAGGTGGATCATCAGTGTTAGAGCTAAAATTAGCATGTTTAAAGTGATTTTCATGCTTCCAGGGGCCCAAAACACAAGATTTATGGAATGGTTAAAAGTGCATGAAAATGGCCAATTTACTCACTCTGAGTTCTCAAAAAGGGTTTCTTCACCCCGGGAAGTTAATTAAATACCATTTGGAGGCATTTAATGTTAGAGCAAAAACGGCTGATTTTCGACAAAAGAGATAACACCCCCCCATTACGTCATGCTTCAGAAATGTGGAAAATGGTCCGTTTTCAAATGTTTTATTTTTGAACGTCAGTTCACATTTGTAGGTGGATCATCAGTGTTAGAGCTAAAATTAGCATGTTTAAAGTGATTTTCATGCTTCCAGGGGCTCGGAAAGTGAATTAAATACCATTTGGAGGCATTTAATGTTAGAGCAAAAACGGCTGATTTTCGACAAAAGAGATAACACCCCCCCATTACGTCATGCTTCAGAAATGTGGAAAATGGTCCGTTTTCAAATGTTTTATTTTTGAACGTCAGTTCACATTTGTAGGTGGATCATCAGTGTTAAAGCTAAAATTAGCATGTTTAAAGTGATTTTCATGCTTCCAGGGGCTCGGGAAGTTAATTAAATACCATTTGGAGGCATTTAATGTTAGAGCAAAAACGGCTGATTTTCGACAAAAGAGATAACACCCCCCCATTACGTCATGCTTCAGAAATGTGGAAAATCGACCGTTTTCAAATGTTTTATTTTTGAACATCAGTTCACATTTGTAGGTGGATCATCAGTGTTAGAGCTAAAATTAGCATGTTTAAAGTGATTTTCATGCTTCCAGGGGCTCGGGAAGTGAAATAAATACCATTTGGAGGCATTTAATGTTCGAGCAAAAAAGGCTGATTTTCCACAAAAGAGATAACACCCCCCCATTACGTCATGCTTCAGAAATGTGGAAAATGGTCCGTTTTCAAATGTTTTATTTTTGAACGTCAGTTCACATTTGTAGGTGGATCATCAGTGTTAGAGCTAAAATTAGCATGTTTAAAGTGATTTTCATGCTTCCAGGGGCTCGGGAAGTGAAATAAATACCATTTGGAGGCATTTAATGTTCGAGCAAAAAAGGCTGATTTTCCACAAAAGAGATAACACCCCCCCATTACGTCATGCTTCAGAAATGTGGAAAATGGTCCGTTTTCAAATGTTTTATTTTTGAACGTCAGTTCACATTTGTAGGTGGATCATCAGTGTTAGAGCTAAAATTAGCATGTTTAAAGTGATTTTCATGCTTCCAGGGGCCCAAAACACAAGATTTATTGAATGGTTAAAAGTGCATGAAAATGGCCAATTTACTCACTCTGAGTTCTCAAAAAGGGTTTCTTCACCCCGGGAAGTTAATTAAATACCATTTGGAGGCATTTAATGTTAGAGCAAAAACGGCTGATTTTCGACAAAAGAGATAACACCCCCCCATTACGTCATGCTTCAGAAATGTGGAAAATGGTCCGTTTTCAAATGTTTCATTTTTGAACGTCAGTTCACATTTGTAGGTGGATCATCAGTGTTAGAGCTAAAATTAGCATGTTTAAAGTGATTTTCATGCTTCCAGGGGCTCGGGAAGTTAATTAAATACCATTTGGAGGCATTTAATGTTCGAGCAAAAACGGCTGATTTTCGGCAAAAGAGATAACACCCCCCCATTACGTCATGCTTCAGAAATGTGGAAAATGGTCCGTTTTCAAATGTTTTATTTTTGAACGTCAGTTCACATTTGTAGGTGGATCATCAGTGTTAGAGCTAAAATTAGCATGTTTAAAGTGATTTTCATGCTTCCAGGGGCCCAAAACACAAGATTTATGGAATGGTTAAAAGTGCATGAAAATGGCCAATTTACTCACTCTGAGTTCTCAAAAAGGGTTTCTTCACCCCGGGAAGTTAATTAAATACCATTTGGAGGCATTTAATGTTAGAGCAAAAACGGCTGATTTTCGACAAAAGAGATAACACCCCCCCATTACGTCATGCTTCAGAAATGTGGAAAATGGTCCGTTTTCAAATGTTTTATTTTTGAACGTCAGTTCACATTTGTAGGTGGATCATCAGTGTTAGAGCTAAAATTAGCATGTTTAAAGTGATTTTCATGCTTCCAGGGGCCCAAAACACAAGATTTATGGAATGGTTAAAAGTGCATGAAAATGGCCAATTTACTCACTCTGAGTTCTCAAAAAGGGTTTCTTCACCCCGGGAAGTTAATTAAGTACCATTTGGAGGCATTTAATGTTAGAGCAAAAACGGCTGATTTTCGACAAAAGAGATAACACCCCCCCATTACGTCATGCTTCAGAAATGTGGAAAATGGTCCGTTTTCAAATGTTTTATTTTTGAACGTCAGTTCACATTTGTAGGTGGATTATCAGTGTTAGAGCTAAAATTAGCATGTTTAAAGTGATTTTCATGCTTCCAGGGGCTCGGGAAGTTAATTAAATACCATTTGGAGGCATTTAATGTTCGAGCAAAAACGGCTGATTTTCGACAAAAGAGATAACACCCCCCCATTACGACATGCTTCAGAAATGTGGAAAATGGTCCGTTTTCAAATGTTTTATTTTTGAACGTCAGTTCACATTTGTAGGTGGATCATCAGTGTTAGAGCTAAAATTAGCATGTTTAAAGTGATTTTCATGCTTCCAGGGGCCCAAAACACAAGATTTATGGAATGGTTAAAAGTGCATGAAAATGGCCAATTTACTCACTCTGAGTTCTCAAAAAGGGTTTCTTCACCCCGGGAAGTTAATTAAATACCATTTGGAGGCATTTAATGTTCGAGCAAAAACGGCTGATTTTCGACAAAAGAGATAACACCCCCCCATTACGTCATGCTTCAGAAATGTGGAAAATGGTCCGTTTTCAAATGTTTTATTTTTGAACGTCAGTTCACATTTGTAGGTGGATCATCAGTGTTAGAGCTAAAATTAGCATGTTTAAAGTGATTTTCATGCTTCCAGGGGCCCAAAACACAAGATTTATGGAATGGTTAAAAGTGCATGAAAATGGCCAATTTACTCACTCTGAGTTCTCAAAAAGGGTTTCTTCACCCCGGGAAGTTAATTAAATACCATTTGGAGGCATTTAATGTTCGAGCAAAAACGGCTGATTTTCGACAAAAGAGATAACACCCCCCCATTACGTCATGCTTCAGAAATGTGGAAAATGGTCCGTTTTCAAATGTTTCATTTTTGAACGTCAGTTCACATTTGTAGGTGGATCATCAGTGTTAGAGCTAAAATTAGCATGTTTAAAGTGATTTTCATGCTTCCAGGGGCCCAAAACACAAGATTTATGGAATGGTTAAAAGTGCATGAAAATGGCCAATTTACTCACTCTGAGTTCTCAAAAAGGGTTTCTTCACCCCGGGAAGTTAATTAAATACCATTTGGAGGCATTTAATGTTAGAGCAAAAACGGCTGATTTTCGACAAAAGAGATAACACCCCTCCATTACGTCATGCTTCAGAAATGTGGAAAATGGTCCGTTTTCAAATGTTTTATTTTTGAACGTCAGTTCACATTTGTAGGTGGATCATCAGTGTTAGAGCTAAAATTAGCATGTTTAAAGTGATTTTCATGCTTCCAGGGGCCCAAAACACAAGATTTATGGAATGGTTAAAAGTGCATGAAAATGGCCAATTTACTCACTCTGAGTTCTCAAAAAGGGTTTCTTCACCCCGGGAAGTTAATTAAATACCATTTGGAGGCATTTAATGTTCGAGCAAAAACGGCTGATTTTCGACAAAAGAGATAGCACCCCCCCATTACGTCATGCTTCAGAAATGTGGAAAATGGTCCGTTTTCAAATGTTTTATTTTTGAACGTCAGTTCACATTTGTAGGTGGATCATCAGTGTTAGAGCTAAAATTAGCATGTTTAAAGTGATTTTCATGCTTCCAGGGGCCCAAAACACAAGATTTATGGAATGGTTAAAAGTGCATGAAAATGGCCAATTTACTCACTCTGAGTTCTCAAAAAGGGTTTCTTCACCCCGGGAAGTTAATTAAATACCATTTGGAGGCATTTAATGTTCGAGCAAAAACGGCTGATTTTCGACAAAAGAGATAACACCCCCCATTACGTCATGCTTCAGAAATGTGGAAAATGGTCCGTTTTCAAATGTTTTATTTTTGAACGTCAGTTCACATTTGTAGGTGGATCATCAGTGTTAGAGCTAAAATTAGCATGTTTAAAGTGATTTTCATGCTTCCAGGGGCCCAAAACACAAGATTTATGGAATGGTTAAAAGTGCATGAAAATGGCCAATTTACTCACTCTGAGTTCTCAAAATGGGTTTCTTCACCCCGGGAAGTTAATTAAATACCGTTTGGAGGCATTTAATGTTAGAGCAAAAACTGCTGATTTTCGACAAAAGAGATAACACCCCCCATTACGTCATGCTTCAGAAATGTGGAAAATGGTCCGTTTTCAAATGTTTTATTTTTAAACGTCAGTTCACATTTGTAGGTGGATCATCAGTGTTAGAGCAAAAATTAGCATGTTTAAAGTGATTTTCATGCTTCCAGGGGCTCGGGAAGTGAAATAAATACCATTTGGAGGCATTTAATGTTCGAGCAAAAAAGGCTGATTTTCCACAAAAGAGATAACACCCCCCCATTACGTCATGCTTCAGAAATGTGGAAAATGGTCCGTTTTCAAATGTTTCATTTTTGAACGTCAGTTCACATTTGTAGGTGGATCATCAGTGTTAGAGCTAAAATTAGCATGTTTAAAGTGATTTTCATGCTTCCAGGGGCCCAAAACACAAGATTTATGGAATGGTTAAAAGTGCATGAAAATTGCCAATTTACTCACTCTGAGTTCTCAAAAAGGGTTTCTTCACCCCGGGAAGTTAATTAAATACCATTTGGAGGCATTTAATGTTAGAGCAAAAACGGCTGATTTTCGACAAAAGAGATAACACCCCCCCATTACGTCATGCTTCAGAAATGTGGAAAATGGTCCGTTTTCAAATGTTTCATTTTTGAACGTCAGTTCACATTTGTAGGTGGATCATCAGTGTTAGAGCAAAAATTAACATGTTTAAAGTGATTTTCAGGCTTCCAGGGGCTCGGGAAGTTAATTAAATACCATTTGGAGGCATTTAATGTTCGAGCAAAAACGGCTGATTTTCGACAAAAGAGATAACACCCCCCCATTACGTCATGCTTCAGAAATGTGGAAAATGGTCCGTTTTCAAATGTTTTATTTTTGAACGTCAGTTCACATTTGTAGGTGGATCATCAGTGTTAGAGCTAAAATTAGCATGTTTAAAGTGATTTTCATGCTTCCAGGGGCTCGGGAAGTTAATTAAATACCATTTGGAGGCATTTAATGTTCGAGCAAAAACGGCTGATTTTCGACAAAAGAGATAACACCCCCCCATTACGTCATGCTTCAGAAATGTGGAAAATGGTCCGTTTTCAAATGTTTTATTTTTGAACGTCAGTTCACATTTGTAGGTGGATCATCAGTGTTAGAGCTAAAATTAGCATGTTTAAAGTGATTTTCATATTTCCAGGGGCCCAAAACACAAGATTTATGGAATGGTTAAAAGTGCATGAAAATGGCCAATTTACTCACTCTGAGTTCTCAAAAAGGGTTCCTTCACCCCGGGAAGTTAATTAAATACCATTTGGAGGCATTTAATGTTAGAGCAAAAACGGCTGATTTTCGACAAAAGAGATAACACCCCCCCATTACGTCATGCTTCAGAAATGTGGAAAATGGTCCGTTTTCAAATGTTTTATTTTTGAACGTCAGTTCACATTTGTAGGTGGATCATCAGTGTTAGAGCTAAAATTAGCATGTTTAAAGTGATTTTCATGCTTCCAGGGGCCCAAAACACAAGATTTATGGAATGGTTAAAAGTGCATGAAAATGGCCAATTTACTCACTCTGAGTTCTCAAAAAGGGTTTCTTCACCCCGGGAAGTTAATTAAATACCATTTGGAGGCATTTAATGTTAGAGCAAAAACGGCTGATTTTCGACAAAAGAGATAACACCCCCCAATTACGTCATGCTTCAGAAATGTGGAAAATGGTCCGTTTTCAAATGTTTTATTTTTGAACATCAGTTCACATTTGTAGGTGGATCATCAGTGTTAGAGCTAAAATTAGCATGTTTAAAGTGATTTTCATGCTTCCAGGGGCCCAAAACACAAGATTTATGGAATGGTTAAAAGTGCATGAAAATGGCCAATTTACTCACTCTGAGTTCTCAAAAAGGGTTTCTTCACCCCGGGAAGTTAATTAAATACCATTTGGAGGCATTTAATGTTAGAGCAAAAACGGCTGATTTTCGACAAAAGAGATAACACCCCCCCATTACGTCATGCTTCAGAAATGTGGAAAATGGTAAGTTTTCAAATGTTTCATTTTTGAACGTCAGTTCACATTTGTAGGTGGATCATCAGTGTTAGAGCTAAAATTAGCATGTTTAAAGTGATTTTCATGCTTCCAGGGGCTCGGGAAGTTAATTAAATACCATTTGGAGGCATTTGATGTTCGAGCAAAAACGGCTGATTTTCGACAAAAGAGATAACACCCCCCCATTACGTCATGCTTCAGAAATGTGGAAAATGGTCCGTTTTCAAATGTTTTATTTTTGAACGTCAGTTCACATTTGTAGGTGGATCATCAGTGTTAGAGCTAAAATTAGCATGTTTAAAGTGATTTTCATGCTTCCAGGGGCCCAAAACACAAGATTTATGGAATGGTTAAAAGTGCATGAAAATGGCCAATTTACTCACTCTGAGTTCTCAAAAAGGGTTTCTTCACCCCGGGAAGTTAATTAAATACCATTTGGAGGCATTTAATGTTAGAGCAAAAACGGCTGATTTTCGACAAAAGAGATAACACCCCCCCATTACGTCATGCTTCAGAAATGTGGAAAATGGTAAGTTTTCAAATGTTTCATTTTTGAACGTCCGTTCACATTTGTAGGTGGATCATCAGTGTTAGAGCTAAAATTAGCATGTTTAAAGTGATTTTCATGCTTCCAGGGGCTCGGGAAGTTAATTAAATACCATTTGGAGGCATTTAATGTTCGAGCAAAAACGGCTGATTTTCGACAAAAGAGATAACACCCCCCCCATTACGTCATGCTTCAGAAATGTGGAAAATGGTCCGTTTTCAAATGTTTTATTTTTGAACGTCAGTTCACATTTGTAGGTGGATCATCAGTGTTAGAGCTAAAATTAGCATGTTTAAAGTGATTTTCATGCTTCCAGGGGCCCAAAACACAAGATTTATGGAATGGTTAAAAGTGCATGAAAATGGCCAATTTACTCACTCTGAGTTCTCAAAAAGGGTTTCTTCACCCCGGGAAGTTAATTAAATACCATTTGGAGGCATTTAATGTTAGAGCAAAAACGGCTGATTTTCGACAAAAGAGATAACACCCCCCCCATTACGTCATGCTTCAGAAATGTGGAAAATGGTCCGTTTTCAAATGTTTTATTTTTGAACGTCAGTTCACATTTGTAGGTGGATCATCAGTGTTAGAGCTAAAATTAGCATGTTTAAAGTGATTTTCATGCTTCCAGGGGCCCAAAACACAAGATTTATGGAATGGTTAAAAGTGCATGAAAATGGCCAATTTACTCACTCTGAGTTCTCAAAAAGGGTTTCTTCACCCCGGGAAGTTAATTAAATACCATTTGGAGGCATTTAATGTTAGAGCAAAAACGGCTGATTTTCGACAAAAGAGATAACACCCCCCAATTACGTCATGCTTCAGAAATGTGGAAAATGGTCCGTTTTCAAATGTTTTATTTTTGAACATCAGTTCACATTTGTAGGTGGATCATCAGTGTTAGAGCTAAAATTAGCATGTTTAAAGTGATTTTCATGCTTCCAGGGGCCCAAAACACAAGATTTATGGAATGGTTAAAAGTGCATGAAAATGGCCAATTTACTCACTCTGAGTTCTCAAAAAGGGTTTCTTCACCCCGGGAAGTTAATTAAATACCATTTGGAGGCATTTAATGTTAGAGCAAAAACGGCTGATTTTCGACAAAAGAGATAACACCCCCCCATTACGTCATGCTTCAGAAATGTGGAAAATGGTCCGTTTTCAAATGTTTTATTTTTGAACGTCAGTTCACATTTGTAGGTGGATCATCAGTGTTAGAGCTAAAATTAGCATGTTTAAAGTGATTTTCATGCTTCCAGGGGCCCAAAACACAAGATTTATGGAATGGTTAAAAGTGCATGAAAATGGCCAATTTACTCACTCTGAGTTCTCAAAAAGGGTTTCTTCACCCCGGGAAGTTAATTAAATACCATTTGGAGGCATTTAATGTTAGAGCAAAAACGGCTGATTTTCGACAAAAGAGATAACACCCCCCCATTACGTCATGCTTCAGAAATGTGGAAAATGGTCCGTTTTCAAATGTTTCATTTTTGAACGTCAGTTCACATTTGTAGGTGGATCATCAGTGTTAGAGCTAAAATTAGCATGTTTAAAGTGATTTTCATGCTTCCAGGGGCTCGGGAAGTTAATTAAATACCATTTGGAGGCATTTAATGTTCGAGCAAAAACGGCTGATTTTCGACAAAAGAGATAACAACCCCCCATTACGTCATGCTTCAGAAATGTGGAAAATGGTCCGTTTTCAAATGTTTTATTTTTGAACGTCAGTTCACATTTGTAGGTGGATCATCAGTGTTAGAGCTAAAATTAGCATGTTTAAAGTGATTTTCATGCTTCCAGGGGCCCAAAACACAACATTTATGGAAAGGTTAAAAGTGCATGAAAATGGCCAATTTACTCACTCTGAGTTCTCAAAAAGGGTTTCTTCACCCCGGGAAGTTAATTAAATACCATTTGGAGGCATTTAATGTTCGAGCAAAAACGGCTGATTTTCGACAAAAGAGATAACACCCCCCCATTACGTCATGCTTCAGAAATGTGGAAAATGGTCCGTTTTCAAATGTTTCATTTTTGAACGTCAGTTCACATTTGTAGGTGGATCATCAGTGTTAGAGCTAAAATTAGCATGTTTAAAGTGATTTTCATGCTTCCAGGGGCCCAAAACACAAGATTTATGGAATGGTTAAAAGTGCATGAAAATGGCCAATTTACTCACTCTGAGTTCTCAAAAAGGGTTTCTTCACCCCGGGAAGTTAATTAAATACCATTTGGAGGCATTTAATGTTAGAGCAAAAACGGCTGATTTTCGACAAAAGAGATAACACCCCTCCATTACGTCATGCTTCAGAAATGTGGAAAATGGTCCGTTTTCAAATGTTTTATTTTTGAACGTCAGTTCACATTTGTAGGTGGATCATCAGTGTTAGAGCTAAAATTAGCATGTTTAAAGTGATTTTCATGCTTCCAGGGGCCCAAAACACAAGATTTATGGAATGGTTAAAAGTGCATGAAAATGGCCAATTTACTCACTCTGAGTTCTCAAAAAGGGTTTCTTCACCCCGGGAAGTTAATTAAATACCATTTGGAGGCATTTAATGTTCGAGCAAAAACGGCTGATTTTCGACAAAAGAGATAACACCCCCCCATTACGTCATGCTTCAGAAATGTGGAAAATGGTCCGTTTTCAAATGTTTTATTTTTGAACGTCAGTTCACATTTGTAGGTGGATCATCAGTGTTAGAGCTAAAATTAGCATGTTTAAAGTGATTTTCATGCTTCCAGGGGCCCAAAACACAAGATTTATGGAATGGTTAAAAGTGCATGAAAATGGCCAATTTACTCACTCTGAGTTCTCAAAAAGGGTTTCTTCACCCCGGGAAGTTAATTAAATACCATTTGGAGGCATTTAATGTTCGAGCAAAAACGGCTGATTTTCGACAAAAGAGATAACACCCCCCATTACGTCATGCTTCAGAAATGTGGAAAATGGTCCGTTTTCAAATGTTTTATTTTTGAACGTCAGTTCACATTTGTAGGTGGATCATCAGTGTTAGAGCTAAAATTAGCATGTTTAAAGTGATTTTCATGCTTCCAGGGGCCCAAAACACAAGATTTATGGAATGGTTAAAAGTGCATGAAAATGGCCAATTTACTCACTCTGAGTTCTCAAAATGGGTTTCTTCACCCCGGGAAGTTAATTAAATACCGTTTGGAGGCATTTAATGTTAGAGCAAAAACTGCTGATTTTCGACAAAAGAGATAACACCCCCCATTACGTCATGCTTCAGAAATGTGGAAAATGGTCCGTTTTCAAATGTTTTATTTTTAAACGTCAGTTCACATTTGTAGGTGGATCATCAGTGTTAGAGCAAAAATTAGCATGTTTAAAATGATTTTCATGCTTCCAGGGGCTCGGGAAGTGAAATAAATACCATTTGGAGGCATTTAATGTTCGAGCAAAAAAGGCTGATTTTCCACAAAAGAGATAACACCCCCCCATTACGTCATGCTTCAGAAATGTGGAAAATGGTCCGTTTTCAAATGTTTCATTTTTGAACGTCAGTTCACATTTGTAGGTGGATCATCAGTGTTAGAGCTAAAATTAGCATGTTTAAAGTGATTTTCATGCTTCCAGGGGCCCAAAACACAAGATTTATGGAATGGTTAAAAGTGCATGAAAATTGCCAATTTACTCACTCTGAGTTCTCAAAAAGGGTTTCTTCACCCCGGGAAGTTAATTAAATACCATTTGGAGGCATTTAATGTTAGAGCAAAAACGGCTGATTTTCGACAAAAGAGATAACACCCCCCCATTACGTCATGCTTCAGAAATGTGGAAAATGGTCCGTTTTCAAATGTTTTATTTTTAAACGTCAGTTCACATTTGTAGGTGGATCATCAGTGTTAGAGCAAAAATTAACATGTTTAAAGTGATTTTCAGGCTTCCAGGGGCTCGGGAAGTTAATTAAATACCATTTGGAGGCATTTAATGTTCGAGCAAAAACGGCTGATTTTCGACAAAAGAGATAACACCCCCCCATTACGTCATGCTTCAGAAATGTGGAAAATGGTCCGTTTTCAAATGTTTTATTTTTGAACGTCAGTTCACATTTGTAGGTGGATCATCAGTGTTAGAGCTAAAATTAGCATGTTTAAAGTGATTTTCATGCTTCCAGGGGCTCGGGAAGTTAATTAAATACCATTTGGAGGCATTTAATGTTCGAGCAAAAACGGCTGATTTTCGACAAAAGAGATAACACCCCCCCATTACGTCATGCTTCAGAAATGTGGAAAATGGTCCGTTTTCAAATGTTTTATTTTTGAACGTCAGTTCACATTTGTAGGTGGATCATCAGTGTTAGAGCTAAAATTAGCATGTTTAAAGTGATTTTCATATTTCCAGGGGCCCAAAACACAAGATTTATGGAATGGTTAAAAGTGCATGAAAATGGCCAATTTACTCACTCTGAGTTCTCAAAAAGGGTTCCTTCACCCCGGGAAGTTAATTAAATACCATTTGGAGGCATTTAATGTTCGAGCAAAAACGGCTGATTTTCGACAAAAGAGATAACACCCCCCCATTACGTCATGCTTCAGAAATGTGGAAAATGGTCCGTTTTCAAATGTTTTATTTTTGAACGTCAGTTCACATTTGTAGGTGGATCATCAGTGTTAGAGCTAAAATTAGCATGTTTAAAGTGATTTTCATGCTTCCAGGGGCCCAAAACACAAGATTTATGGAATGGTTAAAAGTGCATGAAAATGGCCAATTTACTCACTCTGAGTTCTCAAAAAGGGTTTCTTCACCCCGGGAAGTTAATTAAATACCATTTGGAGGCATTTAATGTTAGAGCAAAAACGGCTGATTTTCGACAAAAGAGATAACACCCCCCCATTACGTCATGCTTCAGAAATGTGGAAAATGGTCCGTTTTCAAATGTTTTATTTTTGAACGTCAGTTCACATTTGTAGGTGGATCATCAGTGTTAGAGCTAAAATTAGCATGTTTAAAGTGATTTTCATGCTTCCAGGGGCTCGGGAAGTTAATTAAATACCATTTGGAGGCATTTAATGTTCGAGCAAAAACGGCTGATTTTCGACAAAAGAGATAACACCCCCCCATTACGTCATGCTTCAGAAATGTGGAAAATGGTCCGTTTTCAAATGTTTTATTTTTGAACGTCAGTTCACATTTGTAGGTGGATCATCAGTGTTAGAGCTAAAATTAGCATGTTTAAAGTGATTTTCATGCTTCCAGGGGCCCAAAACACAAGATTTATGGAATGGTTAAAAGTGCATGAAAATGGCCAATTTACTCACTCTGAGTTCTCAAAAAGGGTTTCTTCACCCCGGGAAGTTAATTAAATACCATTTGGAGGCATTTAATGTTAGAGCAAAAACGGCTGATTTTCGACAAAAGAGATAACACCCCCCCATTACGTCATGCTTCAGAAATGTGGAAAATGGTCCGTTTTCAAATGTTTTATTTTTGAACGTCAGTTCACATTTGTAGGTGGATCATCAGTGTTAGAGCTAAAATTAGCATGTTTAAAGTGATTTTCATGCTTCCAGGGGCTCGGAAAGTGAATTAAATACCATTTGGAGGCATTTAATGTTAGAGCAAAAACGGCTGATTTTCGACAAAAGAGATAACACCCCCCCATTACGTCATGCTTCAGAAATGTGGAAAATGGTCCGTTTTCAAATGTTTTATTTTTGAACGTCAGTTCAAATTTGTAGGTGGATCATCAGTGTTAAAGCTAAAATTAGCATGTTTAAAGTGATTTTCATGCTTCCAGGGGCTCGGGAAGTTAATTAAATACCATTTGGAGGCATTTAATGTTAGAGCAAAAACGGCTGATTTTCGACAAAAGAGATAACACCCCCCCATTACGTCATGCTTCAGAAATGTGGAAAATCGTCCGTTTTCAAATGTTTTATTTTTGAACATCAGTTCACATTTGTAGGTGGATCATCAGTGTTAGAGCTAAAATTAGCATGTTTAAAGTGATTTTCATGCTTCCAGGGGCTCGGGAAGTGAAATAAATACCATTTGGAGGCATTTAATGTTCGAGCAAAAAAGGCTGATTTTCCACAAAAGAGATAACACCCCCCCATTACGTCATGCTTCAGAAATGTGGAAAATGGTCCGTTTTCAAATGTTTTATTTTTGAACGTCAGTTCACATTTGTAGGTGGATCATCAGTGTTAGAGCTAAAATTAGCATGTTTAAAGTGATTTTCATGCTTCCAGGGGCTCGGGAAGTGAAATAAATACCATTTGGAGGCATTTAATGTTCGAGCAAAAAAGGCTGATTTTCCACAAAAGAGATAACACCCCCCCATTACGTCATGCTTCAGAAATGTGGAAAATGGTCCGTTTTCAAATGTTTTATTTTTGAACGTCAGTTCACATTTGTAGGTGGATCATCAGTGTTAGAGCTAAAATTAGCATGTTTAAAGTGATTTTCATGCTTCCAGGGGCCCAAAACACAAGATTTATGGAATGGTTAAAAGTGCATGAAAATGGCCAATTTACTCACTCTGAGTTCTCAAAAAGGGTTTCTTCACCCCGGGAAGTTAATTAAATACCATTTGGAGGCATTTAATGTTAGAGCAAAAACGGCTGATTTTCGACAAAAGAGATAACACCCCCCCATTACGTCATGCTTCAGAAATGTGGAAAATGGTCCGTTTTCAAATGTTTCATTTTTGAACGTCAGTTCACATTTGTAGGTGGATCATCAGTGTTAGAGCTAAAATTAGCATGTTTAAAGTGATTTTCATGCTTCCAGGGGCTCGGGAAGTTAATTAAATACCATTTGGAGGCATTTAATGTTCGAGCAAAAACGGCTGATTTTCGGCAAAAGAGATAACACCCCCCCATTACGTCATGCTTCAGAAATGTGGAAAATGGTCCGTTTTCAAATGTTTTATTTTTGAACGTCAGTTCACATTTGTAGGTGGATCATCAGTGTTAGAGCTAAAATTAGCATGTTTAAAGTGATTTTCATGCTTCCAGGGGCCCAAAACACAAGATTTATGGAATGGTTAAAAGTGCATGAAAATGGCCAATTTACTCACTCTGAGTTCTCAAAAAGGGTTTCTTCACCCCGGGAAGTTAATTAAATACCATTTGGAGGCATTTAATGTTAGAGCAAAAACGGCTGATTTTCGACAAAAGAGATAACACCCCCCCATTACGTCATGCTTCAGAAATGTGGAAAATGGTCCGTTTTCAAATGTTTTATTTTTGAACGTCAGTTCACATTTGTAGGTGGATCATCAGTGTTAGAGCTAAAATTAGCATGTTTAAAGTGATTTTCATGCTTCCAGGGGCCCAAAACACAAGATTTATGGAATGGTTAAAAGTGCATGAAAATGGCCAATTTACTCACTCTGAGTTCTCAAAAAGGGTTTCTTCACCCCGGGAAGTTAATTAAGTACCATTTGGAGGCATTTAATGTTAGAGCAAAAACGGCTGATTTTCGACAAAAGAGATAACACCCCCCCATTACGTCATGCTTCAGAAATGTGGAAAATGGTCCGTTTTCAAATGTTTTATTTTTGAACGTCAGTTCACATTTGTAGGTGGATTATCAGTGTTAGAGCTAAAATTAGCATGTTTAAAGTGATTTTCATGCTTCCAGGGGCTCGGGAAGTTAATTAAATACCATTTGGAGGCATTTAATGTTCGAGCAAAAACGGCTGATTTTCGACAAAAGAGATAACACCCCCCCATTACGACATGCTTCAGAAATGTGGAAAATGGTCCGTTTTCAAATGTTTTATTTTTGAACGTCAGTTCACATTTGTAGGTGGATCATCAGTGTTAGAGCTAAAATTAGCATGTTAAAAGTGATTTTCATGCTTCCAGGGGCCCAAAACACAAGATTTATGGAATGGTTAAAAGTGCATGAAAATGGCCAATTTACTCACTCTGAGTTCTCAAAAAGGGTTTCTTCACCCCGGGAAGTTAATTAAATACCATTTGGAGGCATTTAATGTTCGAGCAAAAACGGCTGATTTTCGACAAAAGAGATAACACCCCCCCATTACGTCATGCTTCAGAAATGTGGAAAATGGTCCGTTTTCAAATGTTTTATTTTTGAACGTCAGTTCACATTTGTAGGTGGATCATCAGTGTTAGAGCTAAAATTAGCATGTTTAAAGTGATTTTCATGCTTCCAGGGGCCCAAAACACAAGATTTATGGAATGGTTAAAAGTGCATGAAAATGGCCAATTTACTCACTCTGAGTTCTCAAAAAGGGTTTCTTCACCCCGGGAAGTTAATTAAATACCATTTGGAGGCATTTAATGTTCGAGCAAAAACGGCTGATTTTCGACAAAAGAGATAACACCCCCCCATTACGTCATGCTTCAGAAATGTGGAAAATGGTCCGTTTTCAAATGTTTCATTTTTGAACGTCAGTTCACATTTGTAGGTGGATCATCAGTGTTAGAGCTAAAATTAGCATGTTTAAAGTGATTTTCATGCTTCCAGGGGCCCAAAACACAAGATTTATGGAATGGTTAAAAGTGCATGAAAATGGCCAATTTACTCACTCTGAGTTCTCAAAAAGGGTTTCTTCACCCCGGGAAGTTAATTAAATACCATTTGGAGGCATTTAATGTTAGAGCAAAAACGGCTGATTTTCGACAAAAGAGATAACACCCCTCCATTACGTCATGCTTCAGAAATGTGGAAAATGGTCCGTTTTCAAATGTTTTATTTTTGAACGTCAGTTCACATTTGTAGGTGGATCATCAGTGTTAGAGCTAAAATTAGCATGTTTAAAGTGATTTTCATGCTTCCAGGGGCCCAAAACACAAGATTTATGGAATGGTTAAAAGTGCATGAAAATGGCCAATTTACTCACTCTGAGTTCTCAAAAAGGGTTTCTTCACCCCGGGAAGTTAATTAAATACCATTTGGAGGCATTTAATGTTCGAGCAAAAACGGCTGATTTTCGACAAAAGAGATAACACCCCCCCATTACGTCATGCTTCAGAAATGTGGAAAATGGTCCGTTTTCAAATGTTTTATTTTTGAACGTCAGTTCACATTTGTAGGTGGATCATCAGTGTTAGAGCTAAAATTAGCATGTTTAAAGTGATTTTCATGCTTCCAGGGGCCCAAAACACAAGATTTATGGAATGGTTAAAAGTGCATGAAAATGGCCAATTTACTCACTCTGAGTTCTCAAAAAGGGTTTCTTCACCCCGGGAAGTTAATTAAATACCATTTGGAGGCATTTAATGTTCGAGCAAAAACGGCTGATTTTCGACAAAAGAGATAACACCCCCCATTACGTCATGCTTCAGAAATGTGGAAAATGGTCCGTTTTCAAATGTTTTATTTTTGAACGTCAGTTCACATTTGTAGGTGGATCATCAGTGTTAGAGCTAAAATTAGCATGTTTAAAGTGATTTTCATGCTTCCAGGGGCCCAAAACACAAGATTTATGGAATGGTTAAAAGTGCATGAAAATGGCCAATTTACTCACTCTGAGTTCTCAAAATGGGTTTCTTCACCCCGGGAAGTTAATTAAATACCGTTTGGAGGCATTTAATGTTAGAGCAAAAACTGCTGATTTTCGACAAAAGAGATAACACCCCCCATTACGTCATGCTTCAGAAATGTGGAAAATGGTCCGTTTTCAAATGTTTTATTTTTAAACGTCAGTTCACATTTGTAGGTGGATCATCAGTGTTAGAGCAAAAATTAGCATGTTTAAAGTGATTTTCATGCTTCCAGGGGCTCGGGAAGTGAAATAAATACCATTTGGAGGCATTTAATGTTCGAGCAAAAAAGGCTGATTTTCCACAAAAGAGATAACACCCCCCCATTACGTCATGCTTCAGAAATGTGGAAAATGGTCCGTTTTCAAATGTTTCATTTTTGAACGTCAGTTCACATTTGTAGGTGGATCATCAGTGTTAGAGCTAAAATTAGCATGTTTAAAGTGATTTTCATGCTTCCAGGGGCCCAAAACACAAGATTTATGGAATGGTTAAAAGTGCATGAAAATTGCCAATTTACTCACTCTGAGTTCTCAAAAAGGGTTTCTTCACCCCGGGAAGTTAATTAAATACCATTTGGAGGCATTTAATGTTAGAGCAAAAACGGCTGATTTTCGACAAAAGAGATAACACCCCCCCATTACGTCATGCTTCAGAAATGTGGAAAATGGTCCGTTTTCAAATGTTTTATTTTTAAACGTCAGTTCACATTTGTAGGTGGATCATCAGTGTTAGAGCAAAAATTAACATGTTTAAAGTGATTTTCAGGCTTCCAGGGGCTCGGGAAGTTAATTAAATACCATTTGGAGGCATTTAATGTTCGAGCAAAAACGGCTGATTTTCGACAAAAGAGATAACACCCCCCCATTACGTCATGCTTCAGAAATGTGGAAAATGGTCCGTTTTCAAATGTTTTATTTTTGAACGTCAGTTCACATTTGTAGGTGGATCATCAGTGTTAGAGCTAAAATTAGCATGTTTAAAGTGATTTTCATGCTTCCAGGGGCTCGGGAAGTTAATTAAATACCATTTGGAGGCATTTAATGTTCGAGCAAAAACGGCTGATTTTCGACAAAAGAGATAACACCCCCCCATTACGTCATGCTTCAGAAATGTGGAAAATGGTCCGTTTTCAAATGTTTTATTTTTGAACGTCAGTTCACATTTGTAGGTGGATCATCAGTGTTAGAGCTAAAATTAGCATGTTTAAAGTGATTTTCATATTTCCAGGGGCCCAAAACACAAGATTTATGGAATGGTTAAAAGTGCATGAAAATGGCCAATTTACTCACTCTGAGTTCTCAAAAAGGGTTCCTTCACCCCGGGAAGTTAATTAAATACCATTTGGAGGCATTTAATGTTCGAGCAAAAACGGCTGATTTTCGACAAAAGAGATAACACCCCCCCATTACGTCATGCTTCAGAAATGTGGAAAATGGTCCGTTTTCAAATGTTTTATTTTTGAACGTCAGTTCACATTTGTAGGTGGATCATCAGTGTTAGAGCTAAAATTAGCATGTTTAAAGTGATTTTCATGCTTCCAGGGGCCCAAAACACAAGATTTATGGAATGGTTAAAAGTGCATGAAAATGGCCAATTTACTCACTCTGAGTTCTCAAAAAGGGTTTCTTCACCCCGGGAAGTTAATTAAATACCATTTGGAGGCATTTAATGTTAGAGCAAAAACGGCTGATTTTCGACAAAAGAGATAACACCCCCCCATTACGTCATGCTTCAGAAATGTGGAAAATGGTCCGTTTTCAAATGTTTTATTTTTGAACGTCAGTTCACATTTGTAGGTGGATCATCAGTGTTAGAGCTAAAATTAGCATGTTTAAAGTGATTTTCATGCTTCCAGGGGCTCGGGAAGTTAATTAAATACCATTTGGAGGCATTTAATGTTCGAGCAAAAACGGCTGATTTTCGACAAAAGAGATAACACCCCCCCATTACGTCATGCTTCAGAAATGTGGAAAATGGTCCGTTTTCAAATGTTTTATTTTTGAACGTCAGTTCACATTTGTAGGTGGATCATCAGTGTTAGAGCTAAAATTAGCATGTTTAAAGTGATTTTCATGCTTCCAGGGGCCCAAAACACAAGATTTATGGAATGGTTAAAAGTGCATGAAAATGGCCAATTTACTCACTCTGAGTTCTCAAAAAGGGTTTCTTCACCCCGGGAAGTTAATTAAATACCATTTGGAGGCATTTAATGTTAGAGCAAAAACGGCTGATTTTCGACAAAAGAGATAACACCCCCCCATTACGTCATGCTTCAGAAATGTGGAAAATGGTCCGTTTTCAAATGTTTTATTTTTGAACGTCAGTTCACATTTGTAGGTGGATCATCAGTGTTAGAGCTAAAATTAGCATGTTTAAAGTGATTTTCATGCTTCCAGGGGCTCGGAAAGTGAATTAAATACCATTTGGAGGCATTTAATGTTAGAGCAAAAACGGCTGATTTTCGACAAAAGAGATAACACCCCCCCATTACGTCATGCTTCAGAAATGTGGAAAATGGTCCGTTTTCAAATGTTTTATTTTTGAACGTCAGTTCACATTTGTAGGTGGATCATCAGTGTTAAAGCTAAAATTAGCATGTTTAAAGTGATTTTCATGCTTCCAGGGGCTCGGGAAGTTAATTAAATACCATTTGGAGGCATTTAATGTTAGAGCAAAAACGGCTGATTTTCGACAAAAGAGATAACACCCCCCCATTACGTCATGCTTCAGAAATGTGGAAAATCGTCCGTTTTCAAATGTTTTATTTTTGAACATCAGTTCACATTTGTAGGTGGATCATCAGTGTTAGAGCTAAAATTAGCATGTTTAAAGTGATTTTCATGCTTCCAGGGGCTCGGGAAGTGAAATAAATACCATTTGGAGGCATTTAATGTTCGAGCAAAAAAGGCTGATTTTCCACAAAAGAGATAACACCCCCCCATTACGTCATGCTTCAGAAATGTGGAAAATGGTCCGTTTTCAAATGTTTTATTTTTGAACGTCAGTTCACATTTGTAGGTGGATCATCAGTGTTAGAGCTAAAATTAGCATGTTTAAAGTGATTTTCATGCTTCCAGGGGCTCGGGAAGTGAAATAAATACCATTTGGAGGCATTTAATGTTCGAGCAAAAAAGGCTGATTTTCCACAAAAGAGATAACACCCCCCCATTACGTCATGCTTCAGAAATGTGGAAAATGGTCCGTTTTCAAATGTTTTATTTTTGAACGTCAGTTCACATTTGTAGGTGGATCATCAGTGTTAGAGCTAAAATTAGCATGTTTAAAGTGATTTTCATGCTTCCAGGGGCCCAAAACACAAGATTTATTGAATGGTTAAAAGTGCATGAAAATGGCCAATTTACTCACTCTGAGTTCTCAAAAAGGGTTTCTTCACCCCGGGAAGTTAATTAAATACCATTTGGAGGCATTTAATGTTAGAGCAAAAACGGCTGATTTTCGACAAAAGAGATAACACCCCCCCATTACGTCATGCTTCAGAAATGTGGAAAATGGTCCGTTTTCAAATGTTTCATTTTTGAACGTCAGTTCACATTTGTAGGTGGATCATCAGTGTTAGAGCTAAAATTAGCATGTTTAAAGTGATTTTCATGCTTCCAGGGGCTCGGGAAGTTAATTAAATACCATTTGGAGGCATTTAATGTTCGAGCAAAAACGGCTGATTTTCGGCAAAAGAGATAACACCCCCCCATTACGTCATGCTTCAGAAATGTGGAAAATGGTCCGTTTTCAAATGTTTTATTTTTGAACGTCAGTTCACATTTGTAGGTGGATCATCAGTGTTAGAGCTAAAATTAGCATGTTTAAAGTGATTTTCATGCTTCCAGGGGCCCAAAACACAAGATTTATGGAATGGTTAAAAGTGCATGAAAATGGCCAATTTACTCACTCTGAGTTCTCAAAAAGGGTTTCTTCACCCCGGGAAGTTAATTAAATACCATTTGGAGGCATTTAATGTTAGAGCAAAAACGGCTGATTTTCGACAAAAGAGATAACACCCCCCCATTACGTCATGCTTCAGAAATGTGGAAAATGGTCCGTTTTCAAATGTTTTATTTTTGAACGTCAGTTCACATTTGTAGGTGGATCATCAGTGTTAGAGCTAAAATTAGCATGTTTAAAGTGATTTTCATGCTTCCAGGGGCCCAAAACACAAGATTTATGGAATGGTTAAAAGTGCATGAAAATGGCCAATTTACTCACTCTGAGTTCTCAAAAAGGGTTTCTTCACCCCGGGAAGTTAATTAAGTACCATTTGGAGGCATTTAATGTTAGAGCAAAAACGGCTGATTTTCGACAAAAGAGATAACACCCCCCCATTACGTCATGCTTCAGAAATGTGGAAAATGGTCCGTTTTCAAATGTTTTATTTTTGAACGTCAGTTCACATTTGTAGGTGGATTATCAGTGTTAGAGCTAAAATTAGCATGTTTAAAGTGATTTTCATGCTTCCAGGGGCTCGGGAAGTTAATTAAATACCATTTGGAGGCATTTAATGTTCGAGCAAAAACGGCTGATTTTCGACAAAAGAGATAACACCCCCCCATTACGACATGCTTCAGAAATGTGGAAAATGGTCCGTTTTCAAATGTTTTATTTTTGAACGTCAGTTCACATTTGTAGGTGGATCATCAGTGTTAGAGCTAAAATTAGCATGTTTAAAGTGATTTTCATGCTTCCAGGGGCCCAAAACACAAGATTTATGGAATGGTTAAAAGTGCATGAAAATGGCCAATTTACTCACTCTGAGTTCTCAAAAAGGGTTTCTTCACCCCGGGAAGTTAATTAAATACCATTTGGAGGCATTTAATGTTCGAGCAAAAACGGCTGATTTTCGACAAAAGAGATAACACCCCCCCATTACGTCATGCTTCAGAAATGTGGAAAATGGTCCGTTTTCAAATGTTTTATTTTTGAACGTCAGTTCACATTTGTAGGTGGATCATCAGTGTTAGAGCTAAAATTAGCATGTTTAAAGTGATTTTCATGCTTCCAGGGGCCCAAAACACAAGATTTATGGAATGGTTAAAAGTGCATGAAAATGGCCAATTTACTCACTCTGAGTTCTCAAAAAGGGTTTCTTCACCCCGGGAAGTTAATTAAATACCATTTGGAGGCATTTAATGTTCGAGCAAAAACGGCTGATTTTCGACAAAAGAGATAACACCCCCCCATTACGTCATGCTTCAGAAATGTGGAAAATGGTCCGTTTTCAAATGTTTCATTTTTGAACGTCAGTTCACATTTGTAGGTGGATCATCAGTGTTAGAGCTAAAATTAGCATGTTTAAAGTGATTTTCATGCTTCCAGGGGCCCAAAACACAAGATTTATGGAATGGTTAAAAGTGCATGAAAATGGCCAATTTACTCACTCTGAGTTCTCAAAAAGGGTTTCTTCACCCCGGGAAGTTAATTAAATACCATTTGGAGGCATTTAATGTTAGAGCAAAAACGGCTGATTTTCGACAAAAGAGATAACACCCCTCCATTACGTCATGCTTCAGAAATGTGGAAAATGGTCCGTTTTCAAATGTTTTATTTTTGAACGTCAGTTCACATTTGTAGGTGGATCATCAGTGTTAGAGCTAAAATTAGCATGTTTAAAGTGATTTTCATGCTTCCAGGGGCCCAAAACACAAGATTTATGGAATGGTTAAAAGTGCATGAAAATGGCCAATTTACTCACTCTGAGTTCTCAAAAAGGGTTTCTTCACCCCGGGAAGTTAATTAAATACCATTTGGAGGCATTTAATGTTCGAGCAAAAACGGCTGATTTTCGACAAAAGAGATAGCACCCCCCCATTACGTCATGCTTCAGAAATGTGGAAAATGGTCCGTTTTCAAATGTTTTATTTTTGAACGTCAGTTCACATTTGTAGGTGGATCATCAGTGTTAGAGCTAAAATTAGCATGTTTAAAGTGATTTTCATGCTTCCAGGGGCCCAAAACACAAGATTTATGGAATGGTTAAAAGTGCATGAAAATGGCCAATTTACTCACTCTGAGTTCTCAAAAAGGGTTTCTTCACCCCGGGAAGTTAATTAAATACCATTTGGAGGCATTTAATGTTCGAGCAAAAACGGCTGATTTTCGACAAAAGAGATAACACCCCCCATTACGTCATGCTTCAGAAATGTGGAAAATGGTCCGTTTTCAAATGTTTTATTTTTGAACGTCAGTTCACATTTGTAGGTGGATCATCAGTGTTAGAGCTAAAATTAGCATGTTTAAAGTGATTTTCATGCTTCCAGGGGCCCAAAACACAAGATTTATGGAATGGTTAAAAGTGCATGAAAATGGCCAATTTACTCACTCTGAGTTCTCAAAATGGGTTTCTTCACCCCGGGAAGTTAATTAAATACCGTTTGGAGGCATTTAATGTTAGAGCAAAAACTGCTGATTTTCGACAAAAGAGATAACACCCCCCATTACGTCATGCTTCAGAAATGTGGAAAATGGTCCGTTTTCAAATGTTTTATTTTTAAACGTCAGTTCACATTTGTAGGTGGATCATCAGTGTTAGAGCAAAAATTAGCATGTTTAAAGTGATTTTCATGCTTCCAGGGGCTCGGGAAGTGAAATAAATACCATTTGGAGGCATTTAATGTTCGAGCAAAAAAGGCTGATTTTCCACAAAAGAGATAACACCCCCCCATTACGTCATGCTTCAGAAATGTGGAAAATGGTCCGTTTTCAAATGTTTCATTTTTGAACGTCAGTTCACATTTGTAGGTGGATCATCAGTGTTAGAGCTAAAATTAGCATGTTTAAAGTGATTTTCATGCTTCCAGGGGCCCAAAACACAAGATTTATGGAATGGTTAAAAGTGCATGAAAATTGCCAATTTACTCACTCTGAGTTCTCAAAAAGGGTTTCTTCACCCCGGGAAGTTAATTAAATACCATTTGGAGGCATTTAATGTTAGAGCAAAAACGGCTGATTTTCGACAAAAGAGATAACACCCCCCCATTACGTCATGCTTCAGAAATGTGGAAAATGGTCCGTTTTCAAATGTTTCATTTTTGAACGTCAGTTCACATTTGTAGGTGGATCATCAGTGTTAGAGCAAAAATTAACATGTTTAAAGTGATTTTCAGGCTTCCAGGGGCTCGGGAAGTTAATTAAATACCATTTGGAGGCATTTAATGTTCGAGCAAAAACGGCTGATTTTCGACAAAAGAGATAACACCCCCCCATTACGTCATGCTTCAGAAATGTGGAAAATGGTCCGTTTTCAAATGTTTTATTTTTGAACGTCAGTTCACATTTGTAGGTGGATCATCAGTGTTAGAGCTAAAATTAGCATGTTTAAAGTGATTTTCATGCTTCCAGGGGCTCGGGAAGTTAATTAAATACCATTTGGAGGCATTTAATGTTCGAGCAAAAACGGCTGATTTTCGACAAAAGAGATAACACCCCCCCATTACGTCATGCTTCAGAAATGTGGAAAATGGTCCGTTTTCAAATGTTTTATTTTTGAACGTCAGTTCACATTTGTAGGTGGATCATCAGTGTTAGAGCTAAAATTAGCATGTTTAAAGTGATTTTCATATTTCCAGGGGCCCAAAACACAAGATTTATGGAATGGTTAAAAGTGCATGAAAATGGCCAATTTACTCACTCTGAGTTCTCAAAAAGGGTTCCTTCACCCCGGGAAGTTAATTAAATACCATTTGGAGGCATTTAATGTTAGAGCAAAAACGGCTGATTTTCGACAAAAGAGATAACACCCCCCCATTACGTCATGCTTCAGAAATGTGGAAAATGGTCCGTTTTCAAATGTTTTATTTTTGAACGTCAGTTCACATTTGTAGGTGGATCATCAGTGTTAGAGCTAAAATTAGCATGTTTAAAGTGATTTTCATGCTTCCAGGGGCCCAAAACACAAGATTTATGGAATGGTTAAAAGTGCATGAAAATGGCCAATTTACTCACTCTGAGTTCTCAAAAAGGGTTTCTTCACCCCGGGAAGTTAATTAAATACCATTTGGAGGCATTTAATGTTAGAGCAAAAACGGCTGATTTTCGACAAAAGAGATAACACCCCCCAATTACGTCATGCTTCAGAAATGTGGAAAATGGTCCGTTTTCAAATGTTTTATTTTTGAACATCAGTTCACATTTGTAGGTGGATCATCAGTGTTAGAGCTAAAATTAGCATGTTTAAAGTGATTTTCATGCTTCCAGGGGCCCAAAACACAAGATTTATGGAATGGTTAAAAGTGCATGAAAATGGCCAATTTACTCACTCTGAGTTCTCAAAAAGGGTTTCTTCACCCCGGGAAGTTAATTAAATACCATTTGGAGGCATTTAATGTTAGAGCAAAAACGGCTGATTTTCGACAAAAGAGATAACACCCCCCCATTACGTCATGCTTCAGAAATGTGGAAAATGGTAAGTTTTCAAATGTTTCATTTTTGAACGTCAGTTCACATTTGTAGGTGGATCATCAGTGTTAGAGCTAAAATTAGCATGTTTAAAGTGATTTTCATGCTTCCAGGGGCTCGGGAAGTTAATTAAATACCATTTGGAGGCATTTGATGTTCGAGCAAAAACGGCTGATTTTCGACAAAAGAGATAACACCCCCCATTACGTCATGCTTCAGAAATGTGGAAAATGGTCCGTTTTCAAATGTTTTATTTTTGAACGTCAGTTCACATTTGTAGGTGGATCATCAGTGTTAGAGCTAAAATTAGCATGTTTAAAGTGATTTTCATGCTTCCAGGGGCCCAAAACACAAGATTTATGGAATGGTTAAAAGTGCATGAAAATGGCCAATTTACTCACTCTGAGTTCTCAAAAAGGGTTTCTTCACCCCGGGAAGTTAATTAAATACCATTTGGAGGCATTTAATGTTAGAGCAAAAACGGCTGATTTTCGACAAAAGAGATAACACCCCCCCATTACGTCATGCTTCAGAAATGTGGAAAATGGTAAGTTTTCAAATGTTTCATTTTTGAACGTCCGTTCACATTTGTAGGTGGATCATCAGTGTTAGAGCTAAAATTAGCATGTTTAAAGTGATTTTCATGCTTCCAGGGGCTCGGGAAGTTAATTAAATACCATTTGGAGGCATTTAATGTTCGAGCAAAAACGGCTGATTTTCGACAAAAGAGATAACACCCCCCCCATTACGTCATGCTTCAGAAATGTGGAAAATGGTCCGTTTTCAAATGTTTTATTTTTGAACGTCAGTTCACATTTGTAGGTGGATCATCAGTGTTAGAGCTAAAATTAGCATGTTTAAAGTGATTTTCATGCTTCCAGGGGCCCAAAACACAAGATTTATGGAATGGTTAAAAGTGCATGAAAATGGCCAATTTACTCACTCTGAGTTCTCAAAAAGGGTTTCTTCACCCCGGGAAGTTAATTAAATACCATTTGGAGGCATTTAATGTTAGAGCAAAAACGGCTGATTTTCGACAAAAGAGATAACACCCCCCCATTACGTCATGCTTCAGAAATGTGGAAAATGGTCCGTTTTCAAATGTTTTATTTTTGAACGTCAGTTCACATTTGTAGGTGGATCATCAGTGTTAGAGCTAAAATTAGCATGTTTAAAGTGATTTTCATGCTTCCAGGGGCCCAAAACACAAGATTTATGGAATGGTTAAAAGTGCATGAAAATGGCCAATTTACTCACTCTGAGTTCTCAAAAAGGGTTTCTTCACCCCGGGAAGTTAATTAAATACCATTTGGAGGCATTTAATGTTAGAGCAAAAACGGCTAATTTTCGACAAAAGAGATAACACCCCCCAATTACGTCATGCTTCAGAAATGTGGAAAATGGTCCGTTTTCAAATGTTTTATTTTTGAACATCAGTTCACATTTGTAGGTGGATCATCAGTGTTAGAGCTAAAATTAGCATGTTTAAAGTGATTTTCATGCTTCCAGGGGCCCAAAACACAAGATTTATGGAATGGTTAAAAGTGCATGAAAATGGCCAATTTACTCACTCTGAGTTCTCAAAAAGGGTTTCTTCACCCCGGGAAGTTAATTAAATACCATTTGGAGGCATTTAATGTTAGAGCAAAAACGGCTGATTTTCGACAAAAGAGATAACACC
This sequence comes from Lissotriton vulgaris, assembly GCF_964263255.1. NCBI lineage: Eukaryota > Metazoa > Chordata > Amphibia > Caudata > Salamandridae > Lissotriton > Lissotriton vulgaris. The sequence continues at coordinate 929,632 of NW_028242601.1, forward strand.
CCCCCATTACGTCATGCTTCAGAAATGTGGAAAATGGTCCGTTTTCAAATGTTTTATTTTTGAACGTCAGTTCACATTTGTAGGTGGATCATCAGTGTTAGAGCTAAAATTAGCATGTTTAAAGTGATTTTCATGCTTCCAGGGGCCCAAAACACAAGATTTATGGAATGGTTAAAAGTGCATGAAAATGGCCAATTTACTCACTCTGAGTTCTCAAAAAGGGTTTCTTCACCCCGGGAAGTTAATTAAATACCATTTGGAGGCATTTAATGTTAGAGCAAAAACGGCTGATTTTCGACAAAAGAGATAACACCCCCCCATTACGTCATGCTTCAGAAATGTGGAAAATGGTCCGTTTTCAAATGTTTCATTTTTGAACGTCAGTTCACATTTGTAGGTGGATCATCAGTGTTAGAGCTAAAATTAGCATGTTTAAAGTGATTTTCATGCTTCCAGGGGCTCGGGAAGTTAATTAAATACCATTTGGAGGCATTTAATGTTCGAGCAAAAACGGCTGATTTTCGACAAAAGAGATAACACCCCCCCCATTACGTCATGCTTCAGAAATGTGGAAAATGGTCCGTTTTCAAATGTTTTATTTTTGAACGTCAGTTCACATTTGTAGGTGGATCATCAGTGTTAGAGCTAAAATTAGCATGTTTAAAGTGATTTTCATGCTTCCAGGGGCCCAAAACACAAGATTTATGGAAAGGTTAAAAGTGCATGAAAATGGCCAATTTACTCACTCTGAGTTCTCAAAAAGGGTTTCTTCACCCCGGGAAGTTAATTAAATACCATTTGGAGGCATTTAATGTTCGAGCAAAAACGGCTGATTTTCGACAAAAGAGATAACACCCCCCCATTACGTCATGCTTCAGAAATGTGGAAAATGGTCCGTTTTCAAATGTTTCATTTTTGAACGTCAGTTCACATTTGTAGGTGGATCATCAGTGTTAGAGCTAAAATTAGCATGTTTAAAGTGATTTTCATGCTTCCAGGGGCCCAAAACACAAGATTTATGGAATGGTTAAAAGTGCATGAAAATGGCCAATTTACTCACTCTGAGTTCTCAAAAAGGGTTTCTTCACCCCGGGAAGTTAATTAAATACCATTTGGAGGCATTTAATGTTAGAGCAAAAACGGCTGATTTTCGACAAAAGAGATAACACCCCTCCATTACGTCATGCTTCAGAAATGTGGAAAATGGTCCGTTTTCAAATGTTTTATTTTTGAACGTCAGTTCACATTTGTAGGTGGATCATCAGTGTTAGAGCTAAAATTAGCATGTTTAAAGTGATTTTCATGCTTCCAGGGGCCCAAAACACAAGATTTATGGAATGGTTAAAAGTGCATGAAAATGGCCAATTTACTCACTCTGAGTTCTCAAAAAGGGTTTCTTCACCCCGGGAAGTTAATTAAATACCATTTGGAGGCATTTAATGTTCGAGCAAAAACGGCTGATTTTCGACAAAAGAGATAACACCCCCCCATTACGTCATGCTTCAGAAATGTGGAAAATGGTCCGTTTTCAAATGTTTTATTTTTGAACGTCAGTTCACATTTGTAGGTGGATCATCAGTGTTAGAGCTAAAATTAGCATGTTTAAAGTGATTTTCATGCTTCCAGGGGCCCAAAACACAAGATTTATGGAATGGTTAAAAGTGCATGAAAATGGCCAATTTACTCACTCTGAGTTCTCAAAAAGGGTTTCTTCACCCCGGGAAGTTAATTAAATACCATTTGGAGGCATTTAATGTTCGAGCAAAAACGGCTGATTTTCGACAAAAGAGATAACACCCCCCATTACGTCATGCTTCAGAAATGTGGAAAATGGTCCGTTTTCAAATGTTTTATTTTTGAACGTCAGTTCACATTTGTAGGTGGATCATCAGTGTTAGAGCTAAAATTAGCATGTTTAAAGTGATTTTCATGCTTCCAGGGGCCCAAAACACAAGATTTATGGAATGGTTAAAAGTGCATGAAAATGGCCAATTTACTCACTCTGAGTTCTCAAAATGGGTTTCTTCACCCCGGGAAGTTAATTAAATACCGTTTGGAGGCATTTAATGTTAGAGCAAAAACTGCTGATTTTCGACAAAAGAGATAACACCCCCCATTACGTCATGCTTCAGAAATGTGGAAAATGGTCCGTTTTCAAATGTTTTATTTTTAAACGTCAGTTCACATTTGTAGGTGGATCATCAGTGTTAGAGCAAAAATTAGCATGTTTAAAATGATTTTCATGCTTCCAGGGGCTCGGGAAGTGAAATAAATACCATTTGGAGGCATTTAATGTTCGAGCAAAAAAGGCTGATTTTCGACAAAAGAGATAACACCCCCCCATTACGTCATGCTTCAGAAATGTGGAAAATGGTCCGTTTTCAAATGTTTCATTTTTGAACGTCAGTTCACATTTGTAGGTGGATCATCAGTGTTAGAGCTAAAATTAGCATGTTTAAAGTGATTTTCATGCTTCCAGGGGCCCAAAACACAAGATTTATGGAATGGTTAAAAGTGCATGAAAATTGCCAATTTACTCACTCTGAGTTCTCAAAAAGGGTTTCTTCACCCCGGGAAGTTAATTAAATACCATTTGGAGGCATTTAATGTTAGAGCAAAAACGGCTGATTTTCGACAAAAGAGATAACACCCCCCCATTACGTCATGCTTCAGAAATGTGGAAAATGGTCCGTTTTCAAATGTTTTATTTTTAAACGTCAGTTCACATTTGTAGGTGGATCATCAGTGTTAGAGCAAAAATTAACATGTTTAAAGTGATTTTCAGGCTTCCAGGGGCTCGGGAAGTTAATTAAATACCATTTGGAGGCATTTAATGTTCGAGCAAAAACGGCTGATTTTCGACAAAAGAGATAACACCCCCCCATTACGTCATGCTTCAGAAATGTGGAAAATGGTCCGTTTTCAAATGTTTTATTTTTGAACGTCAGTTCACATTTGTAGGTGGATCATCAGTGTTAGAGCTAAAATTAGCATGTTTAAAGTGATTTTCATGCTTCCAGGGGCTCGGGAAGTTAATTAAATACCATTTGGAGGCATTTAATGTTCGAGCAAAAACGGCTGATTTTCGACAAAAGAGATAACACCCCCCCATTACGTCATGCTTCAGAAATGTGGAAAATGGTCCGTTTTCAAATGTTTTATTTTTGAACGTCAGTTCACATTTGTAGGTGGATCATCAGTGTTAGAGCTAAAATTAGCATGTTTAAAGTGATTTTCATATTTCCAGGGGCCCAAAACACAAGATTTATGGAATGGTTAAAAGTGCATGAAAATGGCCAATTTACTCACTCTGAGTTCTCAAAAAGGGTTCCTTCACCCCGGGAAGTTAATTAAATACCATTTGGAGGCATTTAATGTTCGAGCAAAAACGGCTGATTTTTGACAAAAGAGATAACACCCCCCCATTACGTCATGCTTCAGAAATGTGGAAAATGGTCCGTTTTCAAATGTTTTATTTTTGAACGTCAGTTCACATTTGTAGGTGGATCATCAGTGTTAGAGCTAAAATTAGCATGTTTAAAGTGATTTTCATGCTTCCAGGGGCCCAAAACACAAGATTTATGGAATGGTTAAAAGTGCATGAAAATGGCCAATTTACTCACTCTGAGTTCTCAAAAAGGGTTTCTTCACCCCGGGAAGTTAATTAAATACCATTTGGAGGCATTTAATGTTAGAGCAAAAACGGCTGATTTTCGACAAAAGAGATAACACCCCCCCATTACGTCATGCTTCAGAAATGTGGAAAATGGTCCGTTTTCAAATGTTTTATTTTTGAACGTCAGTTCACATTTGTAGGTGGATCATCAGTGTTAGAGCTAAAATTAGCATGTTTAAAGTGATTTTCATGCTTCCAGGGGCTCGGGAAGTTAATTAAATACCATTTGGAGGCATTTAATGTTCGAGCAAAAACGGCTGATTTTCGACAAAAGAGATAACACCCCCCCATTACGTCATGCTTCAGAAATGTGGAAAATGGTCCGTTTTCAAATGTTTTATTTTTGAACGTCAGTTCACATTTGTAGGTGGATCATCAGTGTTAGAGCTAAAATTAGCATGTTTAAAGTGATTTTCATGCTTCCAGGGGCCCAAAACACAAGATTTATGGAATGGTTAAAAGTGCATGAAAATGGCCAATTTACTCACTCTGAGTTCTCAAAAAGGGTTTCTTCACCCCGGGAAGTTAATTAAATACCATTTGGAGGCATTTAATGTTAGAGCAAAAACGGCTGATTTTCGACAAAAGAGATAACACCCCCCCATTACGTCATGCTTCAGAAATGTGGAAAATGGTCCGTTTTCAAATGTTTTATTTTTGAACGTCAGTTCACATTTGTAGGTGGATCATCAGTGTTAGAGCTAAAATTAGCATGTTTAAAGTGATTTTCATGCTTCCAGGGGCTCGGAAAGTGAATTAAATACCATTTGGAGGCATTTAATGTTAGAGCAAAAACGGCTGATTTTCGACAAAAGAGATAACACCCCCCCATTACGTCATGCTTCAGAAATGTGGAAAATGGTCCGTTTTCAAATGTTTTATTTTTGAACGTCAGTTCAAATTTGTAGGTGGATCATCAGTGTTAAAGCTAAAATTAGCATGTTTAAAGTGATTTTCATGCTTCCAGGGGCTCGGGAAGTTAATTAAATACCATTTGGAGGCATTTAATGTTAGAGCAAAAACGGCTGATTTTCGACAAAAGAGATAACACCCCCCCATTACGTCATGCTTCAGAAATGTGGAAAATCGTCCGTTTTCAAATGTTTTATTTTTGAACATCAGTTCACATTTGTAGGTGGATCATCAGTGTTAGAGCTAAAATTAGCATGTTTAAAGTGATTTTCATGCTTCCAGGGGCTCGGGAAGTGAAATAAATACCATTTGGAGGCATTTAATGTTCGAGCAAAAAAGGCTGATTTTCCACAAAAGAGATAACACCCCCCCATTACGTCATGCTTCAGAAATGTGGAAAATGGTCCGTTTTCAAATGTTTTATTTTTGAACGTCAGTTCACATTTGTAGGTGGATCATCAGTGTTAGAGCTAAAATTAGCATGTTTAAAGTGATTTTCATGCTTCCAGGGGCTCGGGAAGTGAAATAAATACCATTTGGAGGCATTTAATGTTCGAGCAAAAAAGGCTGATTTTCCACAAAAGAGATAACACCCCCCCATTACGTCATGCTTCAGAAATGTGGAAAATGGTCCGTTTTCAAATGTTTTATTTTTGAACGTCAGTTCACATTTGTAGGTGGATCATCAGTGTTAGAGCTAAAATTAGCATGTTTAAAGTGATTTTCATGCTTCCAGGGGCCCAAAACACAAGATTTATTGAATGGTTAAAAGTGCATGAAAATGGCCAATTTACTCACTCTGAGTTCTCAAAAAGGGTTTCTTCACCCCGGGAAGTTAATTAAATACCATTTGGAGGCATTTAATGTTAGAGCAAAAACGGCTGATTTTCGACAAAAGAGATAACACCCCCCCATTACGTCATGCTTCAGAAATGTGGAAAATGGTCCGTTTTCAAATGTTTCATTTTTGAACGTCAGTTCACATTTGTAGGTGGATCATCAGTGTTAGAGCTAAAATTAGCATGTTTAAAGTGATTTTCATGCTTCCAGGGGCTCGGGAAGTTAATTAAATACCATTTGGAGGCATTTAATGTTCGAGCAAAAACGGCTGATTTTCGGCAAAAGAGATAACACCCCCCCCATTACGTCATGCTTCAGAAATGTGGAAAATGGTCCGTTTTCAAATGTTTTATTTTTGAACGTCAGTTCACATTTGTAGGTGGATCATCAGTGTTAGAGCTAAAATTAGCATGTTTAAAGTGATTTTCATGCTTCCAGGGGCCCAAAACACAAGATTTATGGAATGGTTAAAAGTGCATGAAAATGGCCAATTTACTCACTCTGAGTTCTCAAAAAGGGTTTCTTCACCCCGGGAAGTTAATTAAATACCATTTGGAGGCATTTAATGTTAGAGCAAAAACGGCTGATTTTCGACAAAAGAGATAACACCCCCCCATTACGTCATGCTTCAGAAATGTGGAAAATGGTCCGTTTTCAAATGTTTTATTTTTGAACGTCAGTTCACATTTGTAGGTGGATCATCAGTGTTAGAGCTAAAATTAGCATGTTTAAAGTGATTTTCATGCTTCCAGGGGCCCAAAACACAAGATTTATGGAATGGTTAAAAGTGCATGAAAATGGCCAATTTACTCACTCTGAGTTCTCAAAAAGGGTTTCTTCACCCCGGGAAGTTAATTAAGTACCATTTGGAGGCATTTAATGTTAGAGCAAAAACGGCTGATTTTCGACAAAAGAGATAACACCCCCCCATTACGTCATGCTTCAGAAATGTGGAAAATGGTCCGTTTTCAAATGTTTTATTTTTGAACGTCAGTTCACATTTGTAGGTGGATTATCAGTGTTAGAGCTAAAATTAGCATGTTTAAAGTGATTTTCATGCTTCCAGGGGCTCGGGAAGTTAATTAAATACCATTTGGAGGCATTTAATGTTCGAGCAAAAACGGCTGATTTTCGACAAAAGAGATAACACCCCCCCATTACGACATGCTTCAGAAATGTGGAAAATGGTCCGTTTTCAAATGTTTTATTTTTGAACGTCAGTTCACATTTGTAGGTGGATCATCAGTGTTAGAGCTAAAATTAGCATGTTTAAAGTGATTTTCATGCTTCCAGGGGCCCAAAACACAAGATTTATGGAATGGTTAAAAGTGCATGAAAATGGCCAATTTACTCACTCTGAGTTCTCAAAAAGGGTTTCTTCACCCCGGGAAGTTAATTAAATACCATTTGGAGGCATTTAATGTTCGAGCAAAAACGGCTGATTTTCGACAAAAGAGATAACACCCCCCCATTACGTCATGCTTCAGAAATGTGGAAAATGGTCCGTTTTCAAATGTTTTATTTTTGAACGTCAGTTCACATTTGTAGGTGGATCATCAGTGTTAGAGCTAAAATTAGCATGTTTAAAGTGATTTTCATGCTTCCAGGGGCCCAAAACACAAGATTTATGGAATGGTTAAAAGTGCATGAAAATGGCCAATTTACTCACTCTGAGTTCTCAAAAAGGGTTTCTTCACCCCGGGAAGTTAATTAAATACCATTTGGAGGCATTTAATGTTCGAGCAAAAACGGCTGATTTTCGACAAAAGAGATAACACCCCCCCATTACGTCATGCTTCAGAAATGTGGAAAATGGTCCGTTTTCAAATGTTTCATTTTTGAACGTCAGTTCACATTTGTAGGTGGATCATCAGTGTTAGAGCTAAAATTAGCATGTTTAAAGTGATTTTCATGCTTCCAGGGGCCCAAAACACAAGATTTATGGAATGGTTAAAAGTGCATGAAAATGGCCAATTTACTCACTCTGAGTTCTCAAAAAGGGTTTCTTCACCCCGGGAAGTTAATTAAATACCATTTGGAGGCATTTAATGTTAGAGCAAAAACGGCTGATTTTCGACAAAAGAGATAACACCCCTCCATTACGTCATGCTTCAGAAATGTGGAAAATGGTCCGTTTTCAAATGTTTTATTTTTGAACGTCAGTTCACATTTGTAGGTGGATCATCAGTGTTAGAGCTAAAATTAGCATGTTTAAAGTGATTTTCATGCTTCCAGGGGCCCAAAACACAAGATTTATGGAATGGTTAAAAGTGCATGAAAATGGCCAATTTACTCACTCTGAGTTCTCAAAAAGGGTTTCTTCACCCCGGGAAGTTAATTAAATACCATTTGGAGGCATTTAATGTTCGAGCAAAAACGGCTGATTTTCGACAAAAGAGATAGCACCCCCCCATTACGTCATGCTTCAGAAATGTGGAAAATGGTCCGTTTTCAAATGTTTTATTTTTGAACGTCAGTTCACATTTGTAGGTGGATCATCAGTGTTAGAGCTAAAATTAGCATGTTTAAAGTGATTTTCATGCTTCCAGGGGCCCAAAACACAAGATTTATGGAATGGTTAAAAGTGCATGAAAATGGCCAATTTACTCACTCTGAGTTCTCAAAAAGGGTTTCTTCACCCCGGGAAGTTAATTAAATACCATTTGGAGGCATTTAATGTTCGAGCAAAAACGGCTGATTTTCGACAAAAGAGATAACACCCCCCATTACGTCATGCTTCAGAAATGTGGAAAATGGTCCGTTTTCAAATGTTTTATTTTTGAACGTCAGTTCACATTTGTAGGTGGATCATCAGTGTTAGAGCTAAAATTAGCATGTTTAAAGTGATTTTCATGCTTCCAGGGGCCCAAAACACAAGATTTATGGAATGGTTAAAAGTGCATGAAAATGGCCAATTTACTCACTCTGAGTTCTCAAAATGGGTTTCTTCACCCCGGGAAGTTAATTAAATACCGTTTGGAGGCATTTAATGTTAGAGCAAAAACTGCTGATTTTCGACAAAAGAGATAACACCCCCCATTACGTCATGCTTCAGAAATGTGGAAAATGGTCCGTTTTCAAATGTTTTATTTTTAAACGTCAGTTCACATTTGTAGGTGGATCATCAGTGTTAGAGCAAAAATTAGCATGTTTAAAGTGATTTTCATGCTTCCAGGGGCTCGGGAAGTGAAATAAATACCATTTGGAGGCATTTAATGTTCGAGCAAAAAAGGCTGATTTTCCACAAAAGAGATAACACCCCCCCATTACGTCATGCTTCAGAAATGTGGAAAATGGTCCGTTTTCAAATGTTTCATTTTTGAACGTCAGTTCACATTTGTAGGTGGATCATCAGTGTTAGAGCTAAAATTAGCATGTTTAAAGTGATTTTCATGCTTCCAGGGGCCCAAAACACAAGATTTATGGAATGGTTAAAAGTGCATGAAAATTGCCAATTTACTCACTCTGAGTTCTCAAAAAGGGTTTCTTCACCCCGGGAAGTTAATTAAATACCATTTGGAGGCATTTAATGTTAGAGCAAAAACGGCTGATTTTCGACAAAAGAGATAACACCCCCCCATTACGTCATGCTTCAGAAATGTGGAAAATGGTCCGTTTTCAAATGTTTCATTTTTGAACGTCAGTTCACATTTGTAGGTGGATCATCAGTGTTAGAGCAAAAATTAACATGTTTAAAGTGATTTTCAGGCTTCCAGGGGCTCGGGAAGTTAATTAAATACCATTTGGAGGCATTTAATGTTCGAGCAAAAACGGCTGATTTTCGACAAAAGAGATAACACCCCCCCATTACGTCATGCTTCAGAAATGTGGAAAATGGTCCGTTTTCAAATGTTTTATTTTTGAACGTCAGTTCACATTTGTAGGTGGATCATCAGTGTTAGAGCTAAAATTAGCATGTTTAAAGTGATTTTCATGCTTCCAGGGGCTCGGGAAGTTAATTAAATACCATTTGGAGGCATTTAATGTTAGAGCAAAAACGGCTGATTTTCGACAAAAGAGATAACACCCCCCCATTACGTCATGCTTCAGAAATGTGGAAAATGGTCCGTTTTCAAATGTTTTATTTTTGAACGTCAGTTCACATTTGTAGGTGGATCATCAGTGTTAGAGCTAAAATTAGCATGTTTAAAGTGATTTTCATGCTTCCAGGGGCCCAAAACACAAGATTTATGGAATGGTTAAAAGTGCATGAAAATGGCCAATTTACTCACTCTGAGTTCTCAAAAAGGGTTTCTTCACCCCGGGAAGTTAATTAAATACCATTTGGAGGCATTTAATGTTAGAGCAAAAACGGCTGATTTTCGACAAAAGAGATAACACCCCCCAATTACGTCATGCTTCAGAAATGTGGAAAATGGTCCGTTTTCAAATGTTTTATTTTTGAACATCAGTTCACATTTGTAGGTGGATCATCAGTGTTAGAGCTAAAATTAGCATGTTTAAAGTGATTTTCATGCTTCCAGGGGCCCAAAACACAAGATTTATGGAATGGTTAAAAGTGCATGAAAATGGCCAATTTACTCACTCTGAGTTCTCAAAAAGGGTTTCTTCACCCCGGGAAGTTAATTAAATACCATTTGGAGGCATTTAATGTTAGAGCAAAAACGGCTGATTTTCGACAAAAGAGATAACACCCCCCCATTACGTCATGCTTCAGAAATGTGGAAAATGGTCCGTTTTCAAATGTTTTATTTTTGAACGTCAGTTCACATTTGTAGGTGGATCATCAGTGTTAGAGCTAAAATTAGCATGTTTAAAGTGATTTTCATGCTTCCAGGGGCCCAAAACACAAGATTTATGGAATGGTTAAAAGTGCATGAAAATGGCCAATTTACTCACTCTGAGTTCTCAAAAAGGGTTTCTTCACCCCGGGAAGTTAATTAAATACCATTTGGAGGCATTTAATGTTAGAGCAAAAACGGCTGATTTTCGACAAAAGAGATAACACCCCCCCATTACGTCATGCTTCAGAAATGTGGAAAATGGTCCGTTTTCAAATGTTTCATTTTTGAACGTCAGTTCACATTTGTAGGTGGATCATCAGTGTTAGAGCTAAAATTAGCATGTTTAAAGTGATTTTCATGCTTCCAGGGGCTCGGGAAGTTAATTAAATACCATTTGGAGGCATTTAATGTTCGAGCAAAAACGGCTGATTTTCGACAAAAGAGATAACACCCCCCCCATTACGTCATGCTTCAGAAATGTGGAAAATGGTCCGTTTTCAAATGTTTTATTTTTGAACGTCAGTTCACATTTGTAGGTGGATCATCAGTGTTAGAGCTAAAATTAGCATGTTTAAAGTGATTTTCATGCTTCCAGGGGCCCAAAACACAAGATTTATGGAAAGGTTAAAAGTGCATGAAAATGGCCAATTTACTCACTCTGAGTTCTCAAAAAGGGTTTCTTCACCCCGGGAAGTTAATTAAATACCATTTGGAGGCATTTAATGTTCGAGCAAAAACGGCTGATTTTCGACAAAAGAGATAACACCCCCCCATTACGTCATGCTTCAGAAATGTGGAAAATGGTCCGTTTTCAAATGTTTCATTTTTGAACGTCAGTTCACATTTGTAGGTGGATCATCAGTGTTAGAGCTAAAATTAGCATGTTTAAAGTGATTTTCATGCTTCCAGGGGCCCAAAACACAAGATTTATGGAATGGTTAAAAGTGCATGAAAATGGCCAATTTACTCACTCTGAGTTCTCAAAAAGGGTTTCTTCACCCCGGGAAGTTAATTAAATACCATTTGGAGGCATTTAATGTTAGAGCAAAAACGGCTGATTTTCGACAAAAGAGATAACACCCCTCCATTACGTCATGCTTCAGAAATGTGGAAAATGGTCCGTTTTCAAATGTTTTATTTTTGAACGTCAGTTCACATTTGTAGGTGGATCATCAGTGTTAGAGCTAAAATTAGCATGTTTAAAGTGATTTTCATGCTTCCAGGGGCCCAAAACACAAGATTTATGGAATGGTTAAAAGTGCATGAAAATGGCCAATTTACTCACTCTGAGTTCTCAAAAAGGGTTTCTTCACCCCGGGAAGTTAATTAAATACCATTTGGAGGCATTTAATGTTCGAGCAAAAACGGCTGATTTTCGACAAAAGAGATAACACCCCCCCATTACGTCATGCTTCAGAAATGTGGAAAATGGTCCGTTTTCAAATGTTTTATTTTTGAACGTCAGTTCACATTTGTAGGTGGATCATCAGTGTTAGAGCTAAAATTAGCATGTTTAAAGTGATTTTCATGCTTCCAGGGGCCCAAAACACAAGATTTATGGAATGGTTAAAAGTGCATGAAAATGGCCAATTTACTCACTCTGAGTTCTCAAAAAGGGTTTCTTCACCCCGGGAAGTTAATTAAATACCATTTGGAGGCATTTAATGTTCGAGCAAAAACGGCTGATTTTCGACAAAAGAGATAACACCCCCCATTACGTCATGCTTCAGAAATGTGGAAAATGGTCCGTTTTCAAATGTTTTATTTTTGAACGTCAGTTCACATTTGTAGGTGGATCATCAGTGTTAGAGCTAAAATTAGCATGTTTAAAGTGATTTTCATGCTTCCAGGGGCCCAAAACACAAGATTTATGGAATGGTTAAAAGTGCATGAAAATGGCCAATTTACTCACTCTGAGTTCTCAAAATGGGTTTCTTCACCCCGGGAAGTTAATTAAATACCGTTTGGAGGCATTTAATGTTAGAGCAAAAACTGCTGATTTTCGACAAAAGAGATAACACCCCCCATTACGTCATGCTTCAGAAATGTGGAAAATGGTCCGTTTTCAAATGTTTTATTTTTAAACGTCAGTTCACATTTGTAGGTGGATCATCAGTGTTAGAGCAAAAATTAGCATGTTTAAAATGATTTTCATGCTTCCAGGGGCTCGGGAAGTGAAATAAATACCATTTGGAGGCATTTAATGTTCGAGCAAAAAAGGCTGATTTTCCACAAAAGAGATAACACCCCCCCATTACGTCATGCTTCAGAAATGTGGGAAATGGTCCGTTTTCAAATGTTTCATTTTTGAACGTCAGTTCACATTTGTAGGTGGATCATCAGTGTTAGAGCTAAAATTAGCATGTTTAAAGTGATTTTCATGCTTCCAGGGGCCCAAAACACAAGATTTATGGAATGGTTAAAAGTGCATGAAAATTGCCAATTTACTCACTCTGAGTTCTCAAAAAGGGTTTCTTCACCCCGGGAAGTTAATTAAATACCATTTGGAGGCATTTAATGTTAGAGCAAAAACGGCTGATTTTCGACAAAAGAGATAACACCCCCCCATTACGTCATGCTTCAGAAATGTGGAAAATGGTCCGTTTTCAAATGTTTTATTTTTAAACGTCAGTTCACATTTGTAGGTGGATCATCAGTGTTAGAGCAAAAATTAACATGTTTAAAGTGATTTTCAGGCTTCCAGGGGCTCGGGAAGTTAATTAAATACCATTTGGAGGCATTTAATGTTCGAGCAAAAACGGCTGATTTTCGACAAAAGAGATAACACCCCCCCATTACGTCATGCTTCAGAAATGTGGAAAATGGTCCGTTTTCAAATGTTTTATTTTTGAACGTCAGTTCACATTTGTAGGTGGATCATCAGTGTTAGAGCTAAAATTAGCATGTTTAAAGTGATTTTCATGCTTCCAGGGGCTCGGGAAGTTAATTAAATACCATTTGGAGGCATTTAATGTTCGAGCAAAAACGGCTGATTTTCGACAAAAGAGATAACACCCCCCCATTACGTCATGCTTCAGAAATGTGGAAAATGGTCCGTTTTCAAATGTTTTATTTTTGAACGTCAGTTCACATTTGTAGGTGGATCATCAGTGTTAGAGCTAAAATTAGCATGTTTAAAGTGATTTTCATATTTCCAGGGGCCCAAAACACAAGATTTATGGAATGGTTAAAAGTGCATGAAAATGGCCAATTTACTCACTCTGAGTTCTCAAAAAGGGTTCCTTCACCCCGGGAAGTTAATTAAATACCATTTGGAGGCATTTAATGTTCGAGCAAAAACGGCTGATTTTCGACAAAAGAGATAACACCCCCCCATTACGTCATGCTTCAGAAATGTGGAAAATGGTCCGTTTTCAAATGTTTTATTTTTGAACGTCAGTTCACATTTGTAGGTGGATCATCAGTGTTAGAGCTAAAATTAGCATGTTTAAAGTGATTTTCATGCTTCCAGGGGCCCAAAACACAAGATTTATGGAATGGTTAAAAGTGCATGAAAATGGCCAATTTACTCACTCTGAGTTCTCAAAAAGGGTTTCTTCACCCCGGGAAGTTAATTAAATACCATTTGGAGGCATTTAATGTTAGAGCAAAAACGGCTGATTTTCGACAAAAGAGATAACACCCCCCCATTACGTCATGCTTCAGAAATGTGGAAAATGGTCCGTTTTCAAATGTTTTATTTTTGAACGTCAGTTCACATTTGTAGGTGGATCATCAGTGTTAGAGCTAAAATTAGCATGTTTAAAGTGATTTTCATGCTTCCAGGGGCTCGGGAAGTTAATTAAATACCATTTGGAGGCATTTAATGTTCGAGCAAAAACGGCTGATTTTCGACAAAAGAGATAACACCCCCCCATTACGTCATGCTTCAGAAATGTGGAAAATGGTCCGTTTTCAAATGTTTTATTTTTGAACGTCAGTTCACATTTGTAGGTGGATCATCAGTGTTAGAGCTAAAATTAGCATGTTTAAAGTGATTTTCATGCTTCCAGGGGCCCAAAACACAAGATTTATGGAATGGTTAAAAGTGCATGAAAATGGCCAATTTACTCACTCTGAGTTCTCAAAAAGGGTTTCTTCACCCCGGGAAGTTAATTAAATACCATTTGGAGGCATTTAATGTTAGAGCAAAAACGGCTGATTTTCGACAAAAGAGATAACACCCCCCCATTACGTCATGCTTCAGAAATGTGGAAAATGGTCCGTTTTCAAATGTTTTATTTTTGAACGTCAGTTCACATTTGTAGGTGGATCATCAGTGTTAGAGCTAAAATTAGCATGTTTAAAGTGATTTTCATGCTTCCAGGGGCTCGGAAAGTGAATTAAATACCATTTGGAGGCATTTAATGTTAGAGCAAAAACGGCTGATTTTCGACAAAAGAGATAACACCCCCCCATTACGTCATGCTTCAGAAATGTGGAAAATGGTCCGTTTTCAAATGTTTTATTTTTGAACGTCAGTTCAAATTTGTAGGTGGATCATCAGTGTTAAAGCTAAAATTAGCATGTTTAAAGTGATTTTCATGCTTCCAGGGGCTCGGGAAGTTAATTAAATACCATTTGGAGGCATTTAATGTTAGAGCAAAAACGGCTGATTTTCGACAAAAGAGATAACACCCCCCCATTACGTCATGCTTCAGAAATGTGGAAAATCGTCCGTTTTCAAATGTTTTATTTTTGAACATCAGTTCACATTTGTAGGTGGATCATCAGTGTTAGAGCTAAAATTAGCATGTTTAAAGTGATTTTCATGCTTCCAGGGGCTCGGGAAGTGAAATAAATACCATTTGGAGGCATTTAATGTTCGAGCAAAAAAGGCTGATTTTCCACAAAAGAGATAACACCCCCCCATTACGTCATGCTTCAGAAATGTGGAAAATGGTCCGTTTTCAAATGTTTTATTTTTGAACGTCAGTTCACATTTGTAGGTGGATCATCAGTGTTAGAGCTAAAATTAGCATGTTTAAAGTGATTTTCATGCTTCCAGGGGCTCGGGAAGTGAAATAAATACCATTTGGAGGCATTTAATGTTCGAGCAAAAAAGGCTGATTTTCCACAAAAGAGATAACACCCCCCCATTACGTCATGCTTCAGAAATGTGGAAAATGGTCCGTTTTCAAATGTTTAATTTTTGAACGTCAGTTCACATTTGTAGGTGGATCATCAGTGTTAGAGCTAAAATTAGCATGTTTAAAGTGATTTTCATGCTTCCAGGGGCCCAAAACACAAGATTTATTGAATGGTTAAAAGTGCATGAAAATGGCCAATTTACTCACTCTGAGTTCTCAAAAAGGGTTTCTTCACCCCGGGAAGTTAATTAAATACCATTTGGAGGCATTTAATGTTAGAGCAAAAACGGCTGATTTTCGACAAAAGAGATAACACCCCCCATTACGTCATGCTTCAGAAATGTGGAAAATGGTCCGTTTTCAAATGTTTCATTTTTGAACGTCAGTGCACATTTGTAGGTGGATCATCAGTGTTAGAGCTAAAATTAGCATGTTTAAAGTGATTTTCATGCTTCCAGGGGCTCGGGAAGTTAATTAAATACCATTTGGAGGCATTTAATGTTCGAGCAAAAACGGCTGATTTTCGGCAAAAGAGATAACACCCCCCCATTACGTCATGCTTCAGAAATGTGGAAAATGGTCCGTTTTCAAATGTTTTATTTTTGAACGTCAGTTCACATTTGTAGGTGGATCATCAGTGTTAGAGCTAAAATTAGCATGTTTAAAGTGATTTTCATGCTTCCAGGGGCCCAAAACACAAGATTTATGGAATGGTTAAAAGTGCATGAAAATGGCCAATTTACTCACTCTGAGTTCTCAAAAAGGGTTTCTTCACCCCGGGAAGTTAATTAAATACCATTTGGAGGCATTTAATGTTAGAGCAAAAACGGCTGATTTTCGACAAAAGAGATAACACCCCCCCATTACGTCATGCTTCAGAAATGTGGAAAATGGTCCGTTTTCAAATGTTTTATTTTTGAACGTCAGTTCACATTTGTAGGTGGATCATCAGTGTTAGAGCTAAAATTAGCATGTTTAAAGTGATTTTCATGCTTCCAGGGGCCCAAAACACAAGATTTATGGAATGGTTAAAAGTGCATGAAAATGGCCAATTTACTCACTCTGAGTTCTCAAAAAGGGTTTCTTCACCCCGGGAAGTTAATTAAGTACCATTTGGAGGCATTTAATGTTAGAGCAAAAACGGCTGATTTTCGACAAAAGAGATAACACCCCCCCATTACGTCATGCTTCAGAAATGTGGAAAATGGTCCGTTTTCAAATGTTTTATTTTTGAACGTCAGTTCACATTTGTAGGTGGATTATCAGTGTTAGAGCTAAAATTAGCATGTTTAAAGTGATTTTCATGCTTCCAGGGGCTCGGGAAGTTAATTAAATACCATTTGGAGGCATTTAATGTTCGAGCAAAAACGGCTGATTTTCGACAAAAGAGATAACACCCCCCCATTACGACATGCTTCAGAAATGTGGAAAATGGTCCGTTTTCAAATGTTTTATTTTTGAACGTCAGTTCACATTTGTAGGTGGATCATCAGTGTTAGAGCTAAAATTAGCATGTTTAAAGTGATTTTCATGCTTCCAGGGGCCCAAAACACAAGATTTATGGAATGGTTAAAAGTGCATGAAAATGGCCAATTTACTCACTCTGAGTTCTCAAAAAGGGTTTCTTCACCCCGGGAAGTTAATTAAATACCATTTGGAGGCATTTAATGTTCGAGCAAAAACGGCTGATTTTCGACAAAAGAGATAACACCCCCCCATTACGTCATGCTTCAGAAATGTGGAAAATGGTCCGTTTTCAAATGTTTTATTTTTGAACGTCAGTTCACATTTGTAGGTGGATCATCAGTGTTAGAGCTAAAATTAGCATGTTTAAAGTGATTTTCATGCTTCCAGGGGCCCAAAACACAAGATTTATGGAATGGTTAAAAGTGCATGAAAATGGCCAATTTACTCACTCTGAGTTCTCAAAAAGGGTTTCTTCACCCCGGGAAGTTAATTAAATACCATTTGGAGGCATTTAATGTTCGAGCAAAAACGGCTGATTTTCGACAAAAGAGATAACACCCCCCCATTACGTCATGCTTCAGAAATGTGGAAAATGGTCCGTTTTCAAATGTTTCATTTTTGAACGTCAGTTCACATTTGTAGGTGGATCATCAGTGTTAGAGCTAAAATTAGCATGTTTAAAGTGATTTTCATGCTTCCAGGGGCCCAAAACACAAGATTTATGGAATGGTTAAAAGTGCATGAAAATGGCCAATTTACTCACTCTGAGTTCTCAAAAAGGGTTTCTTCACCCCGGGAAGTTAATTAAATACCATTTGGAGGCATTTAATGTTCGAGCAAAAACGGCTGATTTTCGACAAAAGAGATAGCACCCCCCCATTACGTCATGCTTCAGAAATGTGGAAAATGGTCCGTTTTCAAATGTTTTATTTTTGAACGTCAGTTCACATTTGTAGGTGGATCATCAGTGTTAGAGCTAAAATTAGCATGTTTAAAGTGATTTTCATGCTTCCAGGGGCCCAAAACACAAGATTTATGGAATGGTTAAAAGTGCATGAAAATGGCCAATTTACTCACTCTGAGTTCTCAAAAAGGGTTTCTTCACCCCGGGAAGTTAATTAAATACCATTTGGAGGCATTTAATGTTCGAGCAAAAACGGCTGATTTTCGACAAAAGAGATAACACCCCCCATTACGTCATGCTTCAGAAATGTGGAAAATGGTCCGTTTTCAAATGTTTTATTTTTGAACGTCAGTTCACATTTGTAGGTGGATCATCAGTGTTAGAGCTAAAATTAGCATGTTTAAAGTGATTTTCATGCTTCCAGGGGCCCAAAACACAAGATTTATGGAATGGTTAAAAGAGCATGAAAATGGCCAATTTACTCACTCTGAGTTCTCAAAATGGGTTTCTTCACCCCGGGAAGTTAATTAAATACCGTTTGGAGGCATTTAATGTTAGAGCAAAAACTGCTGATTTTCGACAAAAGAGATAACACCCCCCATTACGTCATGCTTCAGAAATGTGGAAAATGGTCCGTTTTCAAATGTTTTATTTTTAAACGTCAGTTCACATTTGTAGGTGGATCATCAGTGTTAGAGCAAAAATTAGCATGTTTAAAGTGATTTTCATGCTTCCAGGGGCTCGGGAAGTGAAATAAATACCATTTGGAGGCATTTAATGTTCGAGCAAAAAAGGCTGATTTTCCACAAAAGAGATAACACCCCCCCATTACGTCATGCTTCAGAAATGTGGAAAATGGTCCGTTTTCAAATGTTTCATTTTTGAACGTCAGTTCACATTTGTAGGTGGATCATCAGTGTTAGAGCTAAAATTAGCATGTTTAAAGTGATTTTCATGCTTCCAGGGGCCCAAAACACAAGATTTATGGAATGGTTAAAAGTGCATGAAAATTGCCAATTTACTCACTCTGAGTTCTCAAAAAGGGTTTCTTCACCCCGGGAAGTTAATTAAATACCATTTGGAGGCATTTAATGTTAGAGCAAAAACGGCTGATTTTCGACAAAAGAGATAACACCCCCCCATTACGTCATGCTTCAGAAATGTGGAAAATGGTCCGTTTTCAAATGTTTCATTTTTGAACGTCAGTTCACATTTGTAGGTGGATCATCAGTGTTAGAGCAAAAATTAACATGTTTAAAGTGATTTTCAGGCTTCCAGGGGCTCGGGAAGTTAATTAAATACCATTTGGAGGCATTTAATGTTCGAGCAAAAACGGCTGATTTTCGACAAAAGAGATAACACCCCCCCATTACGTCATGCTTCAGAAATGTGGAAAATGGTCCGTTTTCAAATGTTTTATTTTTGAACGTCAGTTCACATTTGTAGGTGGATCATCAGTGTTAGAGCTAAAATTAGCATGTTTAAAGTGATTTTCATGCTTCCAGGGGCTCGGGAAGTTAATTAAATACCATTTGGAGGCATTTAATGTTCGAGCAAAAACGGCTGATTTTCGACAAAAGAGATAACACCCCCCCATTACGTCATGCTTCAGAAATGTGGAAAATGGTCCGTTTTCAAATGTTTTATTTTTGAACGTCAGTTCACATTTGTAGGTGGATCATCAGTGTTAGAGCTAAAATTAGCATGTTTAAAGTGATTTTCATATTTCCAGGGGCCCAAAACACAAGATTTATGGAATGGTTAAAAGTGCATGAAAATGGCCAATTTACTCACTCTGAGTTCTCAAAAAGGGTTCCTTCACCCCGGGAAGTTAATTAAATACCATTTGGAGGCATTTAATGTTAGAGCAAAAACGGCTGATTTTCGACAAAAGAGATAACACCCCCCCATTACGTCATGCTTCAGAAATGTGGAAAATGGTCCGTTTTCAAATGTTTTATTTTTGAACGTCAGTTCACATTTGTAGGTGGATCATCAGTGTTAGAGCTAAAATTAGCATGTTTAAAGTGATTTTCATGCTTCCAGGGGCCCAAAACACAAGATTTATGGAATGGTTAAAAGTGCATGAAAATGGCCAATTTACTCACTCTGAGTTCTCAAAAAGGGTTTCTTCACCCCGGGAAGTTAATTAAATACCATTTGGAGGCATTTAATGTTAGAGCAAAAACGGCTGATTTTCGACAAAAGAGATAACACCCCCCAATTACGTCATGCTTCAGAAATGTGGAAAATGGTCCGTTTTCAAATGTTTTATTTTTGAACATCAGTTCACATTTGTAGGTGGATCATCAGTGTTAGAGCTAAAATTAGCATGTTTAAAGTGATTTTCATGCTTCCAGGGGCCCAAAACACAAGATTTATGGAATGGTTAAAAGTGCATGAAAATGGCCAATTTACTCACTCTGAGTTCTCAAAAAGGGTTTCTTCACCCCGGGAAGTTAATTAAATACCATTTGGAGGCATTTAATGTTAGAGCAAAAACGGCTGATTTTCGACAAAAGAGATAACACCCCCCCATTACGTCATGCTTCAGAAATGTGGAAAATGGTAAGTTTTCAAATGTTTCATTTTTGAACGTCAGTTCACATTTGTAGGTGGATCATCAGTGTTAGAGCTAAAATTAGCATGTTTAAAGTGATTTTCATGCTTCCAGGGGCTCGGGAAGTTAATTAAATACCATTTGGAGGCATTTGATGTTCGAGCAAAAACGGCTGATTTTCGACAAAAGAGATAACACCCCCCCATTACGTCATGCTTCAGAAATGTGGAAAATGGTCCGTTTTCAAATGTTTTATTTTTGAACGTCAGTTCACATTTGTAGGTGGATCATCAGTGTTAGAGCTAAAATTAGCATGTTTAAAGTGATTTTCATGCTTCCAGGGGCCCAAAACACAAGATTTATGGAATGGTTAAAAGTGCATGAAAATGGCCAATTTACTCACTCTGAGTTCTCAAAAAGGGTTTCTTCACCCCGGGAAGTTAATTAAATACCATTTGGAGGCATTTAATGTTAGAGCAAAAACGGCTGATTTTCGACAAAAGAGATAACACCCCCCCATTACGTCATGCTTCAGAAATGTGGAAAATGGTAAGTTTTCAAATGTTTCATTTTTGAACGTCAGTTCACATTTGTAGGTGGATCATCAGTGTTAGAGCTAAAATTAGCATGTTTAAAGTGATTTTCATGCTTCCAGGGGCTCGGGAAGTTAATTAAATACCATTTGGAGGCATTTAATGTTCGAGCAAAAACGGCTGATTTTCGACAAAAGAGATAACACCCCCCCCATTACGTCATGCTTCAGAAATGTGGAAAATGGTCCGTTTTCAAATGTTTTATTTTTGAACGTCAGTTCACATTTGTAGGTGGATCATCAGTGTTAGAGCTAAAATTAGCATGTTTAAAGTGATTTTCATGCTTCCAGGGGCCCAAAACACAAGATTTATGGAATGGTTAAAAGTGCATGAAAATGGCCAATTTACTCACTCTGAGTTCTCAAAAAGGGTTTCTTCACCCCGGGAAGTTAATTAAATACCATTTGGAGGCATTTAATGTTAGAGCAAAAACGGCTGATTTTCGACAAAAGAGATAACACCCCCCCATTACGTCATGCTTCAGAAATGTGGAAAATGGTCCGTTTTCAAATGTTTTATTTTTGAACGTCAGTTCACATTTGTAGGTGGATCATCAGTGTTAGAGCTAAAATTAGCATGTTTAAAGTGATTTTCATGCTTCCAGGGGCCCAAAACACAAGATTTATGGAATGGTTAAAAGTGCATGAAAATGGCCAATTTACTCACTCTGAGTTCTCAAAAAGGGTTTCTTCACCCCGGGAAGTTAATTAAATACCATTTGGAGGCATTTAATGTTAGAGCAAAAACGGCTGATTTTCGACAAAAGAGATAACACCCCCCAATTACGTCATGCTTCAGAAATGTGGAAAATGGTCCGTTTTCAAATGTTTTATTTTTGAACATCAGTTCACATTTGTAGGTGGATCATCAGTGTTAGAGCTAAAATTAGCATGTTTAAAGTGATTTTCATGCTTCCAGGGGCCCAAAACACAAGATTTATGGAATGGTTAAAAGTGCATGAAAATGGCCAATTTACTCACTCTGAGTTCTCAAAAAGGGTTTCTTCACCCCGGGAAGTTAATTAAATACCATTTGGAGGCATTTAATGTTAGAGCAAAAACGGCTGATTTTCGACAAAAGAGATAACACCCCCCCATTACGTCATGCTTCAGAAATGTGGAAAATGGTCCGTTTTCAAATGTTTTATTTTTGAACGTCAGTTCACATTTGTAGGTGGATCATCAGTGTTAGAGCTAAAATTAGCATGTTTAAAGTGATTTTCATGCTTCCAGGGGCCCAAAACACAAGATTTATGGAATGGTTAAAAGTGCATGAAAATGGCCAATTTACTCACTCTGAGTTCTCAAAAAGGGTTTCTTCACCCCGGGAAGTTAATTAAATACCATTTGGAGGCATTTAATGTTAGAGCAAAAACGGCTGATTTTCGACAAAAGAGATAACACCCCCCCATTACGTCATGCTTCAGAAATGTGGAAAATGGTCCGTTTTCAAATGTTTCATTTTTGAACGTCAGTTCACATTTGTAGGTGGATCATCAGTGTTAGAGCTAAAATTAGCATGTTTAAAGTGATTTTCATGCTTCCAGGGGCTCGGGAAGTTAATTAAATACCATTTGGAGGCATTTAATGTTCGAGCAAAAACGGCTGATTTTCGACAAAAGAGATAACACCCCCCCCATTACGTCATGCTTCAGAAATGTGGAAAATGGTCCGTTTTCAAATGTTTTATTTTTGAACGTCAGTTCACATTTGTAGGTGGATCATCAGTGTTAGAGCTAAAATTAGCATGTTTAAAGTGATTTTCATGCTTCCAGGGGCCCAAAACACAAGATTTATGGAAAGGTTAAAAGTGCATGAAAATGGCCAATTTACTCACTCTGAGTTCTCAAAAAGGGTTTCTTCACCCCGGGAAGTTAATTAAATACCATTTGGAGGCATTTAATGTTAGAGCAAAAACGGCTGATTTTCGACAAAAGAGATAACACCCCCCCATTACGTCATGCTTCAGAAATGTGGAAAATGGTCCGTTTTCAAATGTTTTATTTTTGAACGTCAGTTCACATTTGTAGGTGGATCATCAGTGTTAGAGCTAAAATTAGCATGTTTAAAGTGATTTTCATGCTTCCAGGGGCCCAAAACACAAGATTTATGGAATGGGTAAAAGTGCATGAAAATGTACAATTTACTCACTCTGAGTTCTCAAAAAGGGTTTCTTCACCCCGGGAAGTTAATTAAATACCATTTGGAGGCATTTAATGTTAGAGCAAAAACGGCTGATTTTCGACAAAAGAGATAACACCCCCCCATTACGTCATGCTTCAGAAATGTGGAAAATGGTCCGTTTTCAAATGTTTTATTTTTGAACGTCAGTTCACATTTGTTAGACCTGACATCTTTTGGCGTGATTACCCCTATCTTTTTGCCTCTGCCTCCTGTATTTTTGATGCTGTGCTGGATTCGTTTTTGCTGGTTTAGATGCTTTGGACACTCTGCCACTGCTGATCAGTGCCAGAGTGTAAGTGCTCCTTATGTAAATTGTTATTCTGATTGGATATACATGTTTGGCATATTTGTATCACCATGAAGTCCCTAGTAAAGTGCACTGGGTGTGCCAGGGCTGGTGATGACAAATGCTACTAGTGGGCCTGCAGCACTGATTGTGCCACCCACAGGAGTAGCTCTAAAATGGTGTCTCGGGCCTGCCACTGCAGTGCCTACGGGCAGTTTAGAACTGCCATGTCCTCCTGGTCCGCGTCCCCGCTGACCAGGCCTAACCCTTCCCTTTTCGTGCACATCAGTCATCCCTATGGAAGGCCCAAGGTACCCCCCTGGGCAGGGTGCAGTGTATGTGAAAGGTAGAGCATGTACTAGTGCAGGTACCATGCTCTGGTAGTGAATTACAGCCATCCTCGTTCTTCACTATTGTAAGGCTATCTTGCTCCATAGGTTAACATGGGGGATGCTGGCTACAGTGGTTAACGGCATTTCTTCCCATAGGAGCAAGATAGGACATAAGTATCTAGTATCCCTGAACTCAGAATTTAATAACGCATCTTTTAGGAAAGGTGGTTTTTAGATCCTGTGTTTGAGAACAGCACTTTTAGAAAGTTGCTGTTCTCTTGTCTGACCCTTCTGTGTGCCTGAGACTGTTTGTGTATTGACTGTCTGGTTTGTGAGTGACAGGGGCTGGGGAGTCCCCCCAGAGGCTGGATGAGTCAGCACTAGGCTGAGTGGAGCGATTGCTACCTGAGTGGTGGGAGGAGTTAGCACCTGGGCCGAATAGGGCTGTGCCTGCCTGCCACAATGCTGGCTCCACCTCCTGCTGGGCGGCTGAGGACTCTGCCCCTCACTCTGAAAGGAAAGATACAGCCAGCACATCAAGGTGCTCAGGATCCACCCAGAACTGGTTCAGACCGGGCTCAGGGCCCACATGCACAGAGAGAACAAAGACTTTAGGGGTATAAGTACAGGACCCCTGACAACAGAAAATTAGATCATCCTGGAAATCAAGAAGGAACCTCTGCCAAGGAGAAAGCTGACTCTGAAGAAGGAAGACTGTCCCGCTGTTGCTCTGCTGGACTGACCTGCTGTTGCTTTGCTGCCAAGGAGAGGGGAAGGACTTTGCTGTGAGCTGTGTCCCCTGTCTTGAAGGAATCTCCAAGGGCCTGAGAAGAGCTGGCTCCCTGTTTCCGAAGTCCCAGGAACAAAAGGACTTCACCCCAGTCTCCCTGAACTCTGCTGAGAGAGTTCTGTCCTTCCTAGAGTGCTTGATCCAGTTGTGGGGCCTCTGGAAGTTGAACCTGAGCTGGGAAGCTTGAGACTAAGCTGAGAAACTTGTGAAGTTGGAAAGTGTTGCATCGCTCGCTTGCGGAGCGCATCCCCGACAGTGCGAGAAGTTTCCCGCCGCTACGAAGGTCGAGATCGGCGCAGCACCTGACATCGCTGCCGAGGCCGTCGCACCCTTCGTTTGCGGGACGCACCAGACCGGTGCGGGAGAATCGAACATCGCTGCGAGTGTCGTCGCAGAGCCTGTCGTCTGGGTGAGAACGCCGCACCGCTTGCTTGCGGACCGCATCACGCCGCTGCAGACATCGCTGCAGAAGCATCTCTCCGAGGAGCTGCGAGAGAGAGGATCACCGCTGGACCGCGCATCGTCGCCCCAGAGATCGTCGCAGCCCCTACGAGATCATCGCATCGTGCCTTGGCGAGAACAGACTTCCCACGGAACATACGCACCGGAATCTACGCAAGCTGCCTTCCTCCCCATACAGACCGGATTCGTCGCAACACGCCCGCTGCTGCAGCGGGGCTGTCGCATCGCCTCCCCAGGGTCTCAGGAGTAAAGCATCGCTTGTTTCCACCGCACCAGCTTCCTGCTTGTGGAACTTTGTTGCATCTAAAAGGTACTGTGAGTAAACGTGACGCAACTGTGAACTTTTCACGCATCTGTGGATCATTTGATCACAACTTAAAGAACTTTGATTACAACCTGAAGAACTCTTTTGAAACCATATCCTTGAACTGTGTATGTTGGATTTTTGCCGTTTTTGGTCTTGTGTAGTTTAGAATAAATATCTTTATTTTCCTAAACTGTTGTGGATTCAGTTTGTGGTGTTTTCACTGTGTTACTGTGAGTGTTGGTACAAATACTTAACGCATTGCCTCTGGTTAGCCTAGACTGCTCAGGCCAAGCTACCTTGAGGGCGAGCAGGGGTTATCTAAGAGGGTTATCTCCTCGTCCTGACTAGAAGCAAGGGTCCCTATTTGGACGGTGGTACCTACCTCTGCCAACTAGAGACCCCCAGTTCTAACATTGGTGGTCAGGCGGTGGGATTTGAACTTGTATTTGTACTTGACCCACAGTAATTGGTGTACATCACTAGTGAGTGCAGACCATTACGCCACCGCATACTACTGGTTTTTGAGTTTTTGAATCCTGTTGTGGAGTAACTCTTCGAAAAGCATCATGTCTCAGAATGGGAAGGCACCCAGTGAGAGGGCAGAAGAAGCAGAATTAGAGTTTTGCATCGAACATTTGTGTTCATACAAAGTTGAGCAACTGAGGTACTTCTGCCAGCAGTTTGAGTGCCCCATAAAAAGCGCCTACAGAAAGGAGGAGCTACAGAGAATCTTGAGAGCCCATTGGGAGGCACAAGCGGAAGATGATGTGGATGTAGAAAATGGTTTTCAAAGCAAAGATCTGCCAGTGGGCAGAGTAGGCTCAGGAGCTGGCAGCAACCACTCCGGTAGGGGCCTCACCCCAGAAGAGTTACAGGAAAATCAAAGAATAAGAGAATATGACTTGGAAGTCATGAAAATGAAACTGAGGCAATTGGAGTTGGAGAAAGAAAGGGCAGCGGAAGACAAGAGAGAGGCCCGCGCCTTAGAGGAAAAGAAATTGCTTTTGGATCATGAATTGAGAATAAAAGAGCTGGATCTGAAAAACAAGGAGGTGGATGCCAGTTCTAATGGTGGCAGCGCGCAGCCAGTGCATGGGGGTAAAGTATATATTCCCAAAGACCTGGTACAGAATTACCATAGGAGTGAGGATATTTATGCCTGGTTCACTTCGTATGAAATTGCATTGAAGATGAATGATGTGCCTGACAAGTATTGGGGGGCGGGCCTGTGGAAACATTTTGAGGCGTCTGGGAGGAGTGCTCTAGAGCCTTTAGAGTTGACAGGTGCCATGACCTACCCCAATATGAAGGAGGCCTTATGTCTCAGGTATGGCCTTACTCCAGAGCAGTACAGACTGCAGTTTAGAAACTCCAAGAAGAAAGAGTCTGAGACTTGGATGGAGTGTGTGAATGGGTACTCGCGTGCACTGGAAGGTTGGATGAAGGGCAGTAAAGTAACTGATTTGAAGGGGTTGTTGCATTTAATCAGTTGGGAGCACTTGAGTAGTCTTTGTGTTCCAGAGCTGCGCCAGCATCTTTTAGACAGCAAGCTGACCGACCCCATTGAGCTTGCTAAGGAGGCGGACCGCTGGTCCAGTACCAGGGTCCACAAAGGAATTGTGGGTACCACAGCCAAAGGTGGGCAGGGTTCCCAGCAGAAGAGTGGGGGGGACAAGGGTAACCAAAAGGAGTTCTCGCAGGGGCCCCAAAGTAGTTCCCAGGAAAAGGATTCCCAACCCCCCAAGCCTAAACAGCCATGGCCCTCTAAGGGTAGGCGGGACAAGAGAAATAACCAGGGTCCCCCTACCTGCTATCACTGCAACGAGGTGGGCCATATTGCTCCGAAATGTCCCAAGAAGAAGCCCGCACCCACTGGTGCTCCCGCCCCAGCGTTAGCTAGTGTAGCTTTGGGTGGGGATTTGGTTTCTAGTGATTGGGAAGAGCTAGCAGTCATGACCCTTGTCTCGCTAGGAGACCGAGAGATGGTCCCGGAAACCTTACTGCCCTCTAACACTAAGAAATATGGGCAGAAGGTGACCATCAATGGGAGGGAGGTTGAGGCTCTGAGAGACACCGGAGCCAGTGCGACATCCGTGAGGTGTCAGTGGGTGTCTGACGAGCAAATCATCCCTGGTGTACTCCGCCCGGTAGTGGCCGCTGACAGCTCAGTGCGCCTCTGCAAGATAGCGAAGGTTTCCTTTGAATGGGGAGGAGTCTCTGGTCTTTTGGAGGTAGTTGTCAGTGATGCCTTGCCTGTGGACTGTCTGTTAGGTAACGACCTGGAGAGTTCTCCATGGAAAGACATAGAACACCGAACTCACTTGGAGATGTTGGGTCTGCCTGCGTGGATCTGCGTGACCACGCGTGCTATGGCAGCCAGTAAGGGTGAATCAGCAGAACTGGAGCCTGAAACAGTGGCCCAGAGACCTGCCAGGAGAGGAAGAGGCAGAGGGCGCGGGAAACCGGCCCCAGCCGTTCCCACGGTCCAGGAGGAAGCAGAACCTGAGGGGGATGCCCTGGAACCTACAGGGGAACAGGTGGCCGAACTGGGAGACCTACCTGAGCTGACCCATTGGCAGCAAGAGGGTGGTCCCTCCAGGGAGGAGTTCTGCAGGGAGCAGAAGGAATGCCCTTCCCTCATTGGTCTGCGGCAACAGGATGTAGGTCAGGCAGCAGGTGGAGCAGTCAAAGATCACTATGTTTACTGGGAAGGTGACCTACTTTATAGCGAGCCTAAGTTTGCTGAACCCGGGGCAGCCCGTGTGCTGGTGGTACCCGAGCGCTTCAGAAACTTCCTAATGGGTCTGGCTCATGACGTGCCTCTTGCAGGACATCTGGGGCAAGACAAGACCCTAAACCGGCTTGTCACCCACTTCCACTGGCCCCAGATGAGAAAGCACGTCGGTTCCTTTTGCAGATCTTGTCAAACCTGTAAAGCTAGTGGCAAGACTGGAATGAAGTTGAAGGCCCCCCTTCAACCCTTCCCAGTGGTGAGCACCCCTTTCGAGCGGGTGGGCATAGATATCGTAGGGCCCCTGGACCCCAAGACAGCCTTAGGCAACAGGTTCATCCTGGTCTTGGTGGACCATGCCACCCGGTACCCGGAAGCAGTCCCTCTCAGGACAATCACAGCACCCGTGGTAGGCCGTGCATTGATGGGGATCTTTTCCCGTGTGGGGTTCCCCAGAGAGGTGGTCTCCGACCGGGGTACCAACTTCATCTCTAGGTACATGAAGTCTCTGTGGGAGGAGTGTGGGGTAACTTATAAGTTCACCACTCCTTACCACCCCCAAGGAAACGGGTTGGTTGAAAGGTTCAACCGGACCCTGAAAGGTATGATTATGGGCCTAGCGGAGCCCATGAGACGGAAGTGGGACGTCTTGTTACCATGCCTTTTGTTTGCCTACAGGGAGATGCCTCAGAAGTCCTTAGGGTTCAGTCCCTTTGACCTCCTGTATGGCCACCCTGTCAGAGGGCCTCTCTCGCTGGTGAAGGAGGGTTGGGAAAAGTCCCGTGGGAAAACCCCCCAGGATGTGTTCAGCTATGTGCTGGCCATCCGCAACCAGACACAACGCTTCAGGAAACTCGCTCAGGCGAACCTGGAAGCAAGCCAGGAAGAAATGAAAAGATGGTACGACCAGAATACCACTCCGGTCGAATTTCAACCTGGGCAGAAAGTGTGGGTGATGGCGCCAGTGGAGCCTTGCGCGCTCCAGGACAAGTGGTCTGGGCCATACGAGGTGGTAGAAAGGAAGAGTAAGGTAACCTACCTGGTTAACCTGAAGACTCCCAGGCAGCCCCTGAGAGTCTTGCACGTGAACCGCCTCAAACCACACTTTGAGAGGTCTGAAGTAACCATGCTCATGGCTACAGATGCAGGGATGGAAGAGGATAGCGATCCTCTCCCTGACCTCCTGTCAGTTAAGGAGCACAATGGGTCAGTGGATGGTGTGGTCCTCTCGCCCACCCTGACCCCAGAACAGCAGAATGACTGTCGCCAAGTGTTGGGTCAGTTCTCCTCTCTGTTCTCCCTGACCCCAGGAGTCACCACCTGGTGCGTCCATGATGTGGACACTGGAGACAGTCTGCCAGTAAAACAAAAGTTTTACAGGGTAGCCGACAAGGTCAGGGCCAGCATCAAGGAAGAAGTTTCCAAGATGTTGGCGCTAGGGGTGATTGAGCCCTCCAGCAGCCCCTGGGCTAGCCCAGTGGTCTTGGTCCCCAAGAAAGCTGCTACCCCCGGTGGCCCGCCAGAACTCCGGTTTTGCGTGGACTACCGTGGGCTCAATGCGGTCACGAAGACTGACGCACACCCTATCCCCAGAGCTGATGAGCTCGTGGATCGGTTAGGAGCTGCCAAGTACCTCAGTACGTTCGATTTGACTTCGGGATACTGGCAGATTGCCTTAACTGATGGGGCCAAAGAGAGGTCAGCATTTTCAACGCCAGAGGGGCACTTCCAGTTCCGTGTCATGCCCTTTGGGTTGAAGAATGCCCCTGCCACGTTCCAGAGACTGGTTAACCAGGTACTGTCCGGGCTGGAGGAATTCAGCGCCGCATACCTGGATGACATTGCTGTGTTCAGCTCCACGTGGGAGGAACACTTGCAACACCTCTGCGAAGTGTTGAAGGCTCTGCAAAAGGCAGGCCTCACTATCAAGGCCAGTAAGTGCCAGATAGGGCAGGGATCTGTGGTGTACTTGGGACACCAGGTGGGGAGCGGCCAGGTGGCGCCCCTACAGGCTAAGATTGATACCATTCTGGCTTGGGAGCCCCCCAAGACCCAGACAGAGGTGAGAGCCTTTTTAGGACTCACCGGGTATTACAGACGGTTTGTCAAGGGATATGGCACCATTGTCGCCCCCTTGACAGAACTCACTTCCAAGAAGTTGCCCAAAAGAGTTGACTGGACTGACGCCTGCCAAACTGCTTTTGAGGCCCTGAAGACTGCAATGTGCACAGCACCGGTGCTCAAGGCACCTGACTTTTCCAGTGAGTTCATAGTTCAGACGGACGCTTCAGAGCATGGGGTGGGAGCAGTACTCTCACAAGCCACTGAGGAGAATGGAGACCAGCCAGTAGCTTTCATTAGTCGGAGGCTACTCCCCAGGGAACAGAAGTGGAGTGCGATTGAAAGGGAGGCCTTTGCTGTGGTCTGGGCTCTGAAAAAGTTGAGGCCCTACCTGTTTGGGACTCACTTTCGTGTTCAGACCGACCACAGGCCCCTCAGGTGGTTAATGCACATGAGGGGTGAAAATCCAAAACTGTTGAGGTGGTCCATCTCCCTACAGGGAATGGACTTTACGGTGGAACACCGCCCTGGTACAGAACACGCCAACGCTGATGGTCTGTCCAGGTTTTTCCGCCTTAGTGAAGAGAACTCCCAAGAGGGTGGGTAGTTCTCCCCACTTTCAGCTGGAGGGGACACGTGTTAGACCTGACATCTTTTGGCGTGATTACCCCTATCTTTTTGCCTCTGCCTCCTGTATTTTTGATGCTGTGCTGGATTCGTTTTTGCTGGTTTAGATGCTTTGGACACTCTGCCACTGCTGATCAGTGCCAGAGTGTAAGTGCTCCTTATGTAAATTGTTATTCTGATTGGATATACATGTTTGGCATATTTGTATCACCATGAAGCCCCTAGTAAAGTGCACTGGGTGTGCCAGGGCTGGTGATGACAAATGCTACTAGTGGGCCTGCAGCACTGATTGTGCCACCCACAGGAGTAGCTCTAAAATGGTGTCTCGGGCCTGCCACTGCAGTGCCTACGGGCAGTTTAGAACTGCCATGTCCTCCTGGTCCGCGTCCCCGCTGACCAGGCCTAACCCTTCCCTTTTCATGCACATCAGTCATCCCTATGGAAGGCCCAAGGTACCCCCCTGGGCAGGGTGCAGTGTATGTGAAAGGTAGAGCATGTACTAGTGCAGGTACCATGCTCTGGTAGTGAATTACAGCCATCCTCGTTCTTCACAATTGTAAGGCTATCTTGCTCCATAGGTTAACATGGGGGATGCTGGCTACAGTGGTTAACGGCATTTCTTCCCATAGGAGCAAGATAGGACATAAGTATCTAGTATCCCTGAACTCAGAATTTAATAACGCATCTTTTAGGAAAGGTGGTTTTTAGATGCTGTGTTTGAGAACAGCACTTTTAGAAAGTTGCTGTTCTCTTGTCTGACCCTTCTGTGTGCCTGAGACTGTTTGTGTATTGACTGTCTGGTTTGTGAGTGACAGGGGCTGGGGAGTCCCCCCAGAGGCTGGATGAGTCAGCACTAGGCTGAGTGGAGCGATTGCTACCTGAGTGGTGGGAGGAGTTAGCACCTGGGCCGAATAGGGCTGTGCCTGCCTGCCACAATACTGGCTCCACCTCCTGCTGGGCGGCTGAGGACTCTGCCCCTCACTCTGAAAGGAAAGATACAGCCAGCACATCAAGGTGCTCAGGATCCACCCAGAACTGGTTCAGACCGGGCTCAGGGCCCACATGCACAGAGAGAACAAAGACTTTAGGGGTATAAGTACAGGACCCCTGATAACAGAAAATTAGATCATCCTGGAAATCAAGAAGGAACCTCTGCCAAGGAGAAAGCTGACTCTGAAGAAGGAAGACTGTCCCGCTGTTGCTCTGCTGGACTGACCTGCTGTTGCTTTGCTGCCAAGGAGAGGGGAAGGACTTTGCTGTGAGCTGTGTCCTCTGTCTTGAAGGAATCTCCAAGGGCCTGAGAAGAGCTGGCTCCCTGTTTCCGAAGTCCCAGGAACAAAAGGACTTCACCCCCAGTCTCCCTGAACTCTGCTGAGAGAGTTCTGTCCTTCCTAGAGTGCTTGATCCAGTTGTGGGGCCTCTGGAAGTTGAACCTGAGCTGGGAAGCTTGAGACTAAGCTGAGAAACTTGTGAAGTTGGAAAGTGTCGCATCGCTCGCTTGCGGAGCGCATCCCCGACAGTGCGAGAAGTTTCCCGCCGCTACGAAGGTCGAGATCGGCGCAGCACCTGACATCGCTGCCGAGGCCGTCGCACCCTTCGTTTGCGGGACGCACCAGACCGGTGCGGGAGAATCGAACATCGCTGCGAGTGTCGTCGCAGAGCCTGTCGTCTGGGTGAGAACGCCGCACCGCTGGACCGCGCATCGTCGCCCCGGAGATCGTCGCAGCCCCTACGAGATCATCGCATCGTGCCTTGGCGAGAACAGACTTCCCACGGAACCTACGCACCGGAATCTACGCAAGCTGCCTTCCTCCCCATACAGACCGGATTCGTCGCAACACGCCCGCTGCTGCAGCGGGGCTGTCGCATCGCCTCCCCAGGGTCTCAGGAGTAAAGCATCGCTTGTTTCCACCGCACCAGCTTCCTGCTTGTGGAACTTTGTTGCATCTAAAAGGTACTGTGAGTAAACGTGACGCAACTGTGAACTTTTCACGCATCTGTGGATCATTTGATCACAACTTAAAGAACTTTGATTACAACCTGAAGAACTCTTTTGAAACCATATCCTTGAACTGTGTATGTTGGATTTTTGCCGTTTTTGGTCTTGTGTAGTTTAGAATAAATATCTTTATTTTCCTAAACTGTTGTGGATTCAGTTTGTGGTGTTTTCACTGTGTTACTGTGAGTGTTGGTACAAATACTTAACGCATTGCCTCTGGTTAGCCTAGACTGCTCAGGCCAAGCTACCTTGAGGGCGAGCAGGGGTTATCTAAGAGGGTTATCTCCTCGTCCTGACTAGAAGCAAGGGTCCCTATTTGGACGGTGGTACCTACCGCTGCCAACTAGAGACCCCCAGTTCTAACAACATTTGTAGGTGGATCATCAGTGTTAGAGCTAAAATTAGCATGTTTAAAGTGATTTTCATGCTTCCAGGGGCTCGGGAAGTTAATTAAATACCATTTGGAGGCATTTAATGTTCGAGCAAAAACGGCTGATTTTCGACAAAAGAGATAACACCCCCCCATTACGTCATGCTTCAGAAATGTGGAAAATGGTCCGTTTTCAAATGTTTTATTTTTGAACGTCAGTTCACATTTGTAGGTGGATCATCAGTGTTAGAGCTAAAATTAGCATGTTTAAAGTGATTTTCATGCTTCCAGGGGCCCAAAACACAAGATTTATGGAATGGTTAAAAGTGCATGAAAATGGCCAATTTACTCACTCTGAGTTCTCAAAAAGGGTTTCTTCACCCCGGGAAGTTAATTAAATACCATTTGGAGGCATTTAATGTTAGAGCAAAAACGGCTGATTTTCGACAAAAGAGATAACACCCCCCATTATGTCATGCTTCAGAAATGTGGAAAATGGTCCGTTTTCAAATGTTTCATTTTTGAACGTCAGTTCACATTTGTAGGTGGATCTTCAGTGTTAGAGCTAAAATTAGCATGTTTAAAGTGATTTTCATGCTTCCAGGGGCTCGGGAAGTGAAATAAATACCATTTGGAGGCATTTAATGTTCGAGCAAAAAAGGCTGATTTTCCACAAAAGAGATAACACCCCCCCATTACGTCATGCTTCAGAAATGTGGAAAATGGTCCGTTTTCAAATGTTTTATTTTTGAACGTCAGTTCACATTTGTAGGTGGATCATCAGTGTTAGAGCTAAAATTAGCATGTTTAAAGTGATTTTCATGCTTCCAGGGGCTCGGGAAGTTAATTAAATACCATTTGGAGGCATTTAATGTTCGAGCAAAAACGGCTGATTTTCGACAAAAGAGATAACACCCCCCCATTACGTCATGCTTCAGAAATGTGGAAAATGGTCCGTTTTCAAATGTTTTATTTTTGAACGTCAGTTCACATTTGTAGGTGGATCATCACTGTTAGAGCTAAAATTAGCATGTTTAAAGTGATTTTCATGCTTCCAGGGGCCCAAAACACAAGATTTATGGAATGGTTAAAAGTGCATGAAAATGGCCAATTTACTCACTCTGAGTTCTCAAAAAGGGTTTCTTCACCCTGGGAAGTTAATTAAATACCATTTGGAGGCATTTAATGTTAGAGCAAAAACGGCTGATTTTCGACAAAAGAAATAACACCCCCCCATTACGTCATGCTTCAGAAATGTGGAAAATGGTCCGTTTTCAAATGTTTTATTTTTGAACGTCAGTTCACATTTGTATGTGGATCATCAGTGTTAGAGCTAAAATTAGCATGTTTAAAGTGATTTTCATGCTTCCAGGGGCCCAAAACACAAGATTTATGGAATGGTTAAAAGTGCATGAAAATGGCCAATTTACTCACTCTGAGTTCTCAAAAAGGGTTTCTTCACCCCGGGAAGTTAATTAAATACCATTTGGAGGCATTTAATGTTCGAGCAAAAACGGCTGATTTTCGACAAAAGAGATAACACCCCCCCATTACGTCATGCTTCAGAAATGTGGAAAATGGTCCGTTTTCAAATGTTTTATTTTTGAACGTCAGTTCACATTTGTAGGTGGATCATCAGTGTTAGAGCTAAAATTAGCATGTTTAAAGTGATTTTCATGCTTCCAGGGGCCCAAAACACAAGATTTATGGAATAGTTAAAAGTGCATGAAAATGGCCAATTTACTCACTCTGAGTTCTCAAAAAGGGTTTCTTCACCCCGGGAAGTTAATTAAATACCATTTGGAGGCATTTAATGTTAGAGCAAAAACGGCTGATTTTCGACAAAAGAGATAACACCCCCCCATGACGTCATGCTTCAGAAATGTGGAAAATGGTCCGTTTTCAAATGTTTCATTTTTGAACGTCAGTTCACATTTGTAGGTGGATCATCAGTGTTAGAGCTAAAATTAGCATGTTTAAAGTGATTTTCATGCTTCCAGGGGCCCAAAACACAAGATTTATGGAATGGTTAAAAGTGCATGAAAATGGCCAATTTACTCACTCTGAGTTCTCAAAAAGGGTTTCTTCACCCTGGGAAGTTAATTAAATACCATTTGGAGGCATTTAATGTTAGAGCAAAAACGGCTGATTTTCGACAAAAGAGATAACACCCACCCATTACGTCATGCTTCAGAAATGTGGAAAATGGTCCGTTTTCAAATGTTTTATTTTTGAACGTCAGTTCACATTTGTAGGTGGATCATCAGTGTTAGAGCTAAAATTAGCATGTTTAAAGTGATTTTCATGCTTCCAGGGGCCCAAAACACAAGATTTATGGAATGGTTAAAAGTGCATGAAAATGGCCAATTTACTCACTCTGAGTTCTCAAAAAGGGTTTCTTCACCCCGGGAAGTTAATTAAATACCATTTGGAGGCATTTAATGTTCAAGCAAAAACGGCTGATTTTGGACAAAAGAGATAACACCCCCCCATTACGTCATGCTTCAGAAATGTGGAAAATGGTCAGTTTTCAAATGTTTTATTTTTGAACGTCAGTTCACATTTGTAGGTGGATCATCAGTGTTAGAGCTAAAATTAGCATGTTTAAAGTGATTTTCATGCTTCCAGGGGCCCAAAACACAAGATTTATGGAATGGTTAAAAGTGCATGAAAATGGCCAATTTACTCACTCTGAGTTCTCAAAAAGGGTTTCTTCACCCCGGGAAGTTAATTAAATACCATTTGGAGGCATTTAATGTTCGAGCAAAAACGGCTGATTTTCGACAAAAGAGATAACACCCCCCCATTACGTCATGCTTCAGAAATGTGGAAAATGGTCCGTTTTCAAATGTTTTATTTTTGAACGTCAGTTCACATTTGTAGGTGGATCATCAGTGTTGGAGCTAAAATTAGCATGTTTAAAGTGATTTTCATGCTTCCAGGGGCCCAAAACACAAGATTTATGGAATGGTTAAAAGTGCATGAAAATGGCCAATTTACTCACTCTGAGTTCTCAAAAAGGGTTTCTTCACCCCGGGAAGTTAATTGAATACCATTTGGAGGCATTTAATGTTCGAGCAAAAACGGCTGATTTTCGACAAAAGAGATAACACCCCCCCATTACGTCATGCTTCAGAAATGTGGAAAATAGTCCGTTTTCAAATGTTTTATTTTTGAACGTCAGTTCACATTTGTAGGTGGATCATCAGTGTTGGAGCTAAAATTAGCATGTTTAAAGAGATTTTCATGCTTCCAGGGGCCCAAAACACAAGATTTATGGAATGGTTAAAAGTGCATGAAAATGGCCAATTTACTCACTCTGAGTTCTCAAAAAGGGTTTCTTCACCCCGGGAAGTTAATTAAATACCATTTGGAGGCATTTAATGTTAGAGCAAAAACGGCTGATTTTCGACAAAAGAGATAACACCCCCCCATTACGTCATGCTTCAGAAATGTGGAAAATGGTCCGTTTTCAAATGTTTTATTTTTGAACGTCAGTTCACATTTGTAGGTGGATCATCAGTGTTAGAGCTAAAATTAGCATGTTTAAAGTGATTTTCATGCTTCCAGGGGCTCGGGAAGTTAATTAAATACCATTTGGAGGCATTTAATGTTCGAGCAAAAACGGCTGATTTTCGACAAAAGAGATAACACCCCCCATTACGTCATGCTTCAGAAATGTGGAAAATGGTCCGTTTTCAAATGTTTTATTTTTGAACGTCAGTTCACATTTGTAGGTGGATCATCAGTGTTAGAGCTAAAATTAGCATGTTTAAAGTGATTTTCATGCTTCCAGGGGCTCGGGAAGTTAATTAAATACCATTTGGAGGCATTTAATGTTAGAGCAAAAACGGCTGATTTTCGACAAAAGAGATAACACCCCCCCATTACGTCATGCTTCAGAAATGTGGAAAATGGTCCGTTTTCAAATGTTTTATTTTTGAACGTCAGTTCACATTTGTAGGTGGATCATCAGTGTTAGAGCTAAAATTAGCATGTTTAAAGTGATTTTCATGCTTCCAGGGGCTCGGGAAGTTAATTAAATACCATTTGGAGGCATTTAATGTTCGAGCAAAAACGGCTGATTTTCGACAAAAGAGATAACACCCCCCCATTACGTCATGCTTCAGAAATGTGGAAAATGGTCCGTTTTCAAATGTTTCATTTTTGAACGTCAGTTCACATTTGTAGGTGGATCATCAGTGTTAGAGCTAAAATTAGCATGTTTAAAGTGATTTTCATGCTTCCAGGGGCTCGGGAAGTTAATTAAATACCATTTGGAGGCATTTAATGTTCGAGCAAAAACGGCTGATTTTCGACAAAAGAGATAACACCCCCCCCATTACGTCATGCTTCAGAAATGTGGAAAATGGTCCGTTTTCAAATGTTTTATTTTTGAACGTCAGTTCACATTTGTAGGTGGATCATCAGTGTTGGAGCTAAAATTAGCATGTTTAAAGTGATTTTCATGCTTCCAGGGGCCCAAAACACAAGATTTATGGAATGGTTAAAAGTGCATGAAAATGGCCAATTTACTCACTCTGAGTTCTCAAAAAGGGTTTCTTCACCCCGGGAAGTTAATTAAATACCATTTGGAGTTATTTAATGTTCGAGCAAAAACGGCTGATTTTCGACAAAAGAGATAACACCCCCCCATTACGTCATGCTTCAGAAATGTGGAAAATGGTCCTTTTTCAAATGTTTTATTTTTGAACGTCAGTTCACATTTGTAGGTGGATCATCAGTGTTAGAGCTAAAATTAGCATGTTTAAAGTGATTTTCATGCTTCCAGGGGCTCGGGAATTTAATTAAATACCATTTGGAGGCATTTAATGTTCGAGCAAAAACGGCTGATTTTCGACAAAAGAGATAACACCCCCTCATTACGTCATGCTTCAGAAATGTGGAAAATGGTCCGTTTTCAAATGTTTTATTTTTGAACGTCAGTTCACATTTGTAGGTGGATCATCAGTGTTAGAGCTAAAATTAGCATGTTTAAAGTGATTTTCATGCTTCCAGGGGCTCGGGAAGTTAATTAAATACCATTTGGAGGCATTTAATGTTAGAGCAAAAACGGCTGATTTTCGACAAAAGAGATAACACCCCCCATTACGTCATGCTTCAGAAATGTGGAAAATGGTCCGTTTTCAAATGTTTTATTTTTGAACGTCAGTTCACATTTGTAGGTGGATCATCAGTGTTAGAGCTAAAATTAGCATGTTTAAAGTGATTTTCATGCTTCCAGGGGCTCGGGAAGTTAATTAAATACCATTTGGAGGCATTTAATGTTCGAGCAAAAACGGCTGATTTTCGACAAAAGAGATAACACCCCCCCATTACGTCATGCTTCAGAAATGTGGAAAATGGTCCGTTTTCAAATGTTTCATTTTTGAACGTCAGTTCACATTTGTAGGTGGATCATCAGTGTTAGAGCTAAAATTAGCATGTTTAAAGTGATTTTCATGCTTCCAGGGGCCCAAAACACAAGATTTATGGAATGGTTAAAAGTGCATGAAAATGGCCAATTTACTCACTCTGAGTTCTCAAAAAGGGTTTCTTCACCCCGGGAAGTTAATTAAATACCATTTGGAGGCATTTAATGTTAGAGCAAAAACTGCTGATTTTCGACAAAAGAGATAACACCCCCCCATTACGTCATGCTTCAGAAATGTGGAAAATGGTCCGTTTTCAAATGTTTTATTTTTGAACGTCAGTTCACATTTGTAGGTGGATCATCAGTGTTGGAGCTAAAATTAGCATGTTTAAAGTGATTTTCATGCTTCCAGGGGCCCAAAACACAAGATTTATGGAATGGTTAAAAGTGCATGAAAATGGCCAATTTACTCACTCTGAGTTCTCAAAAAGGGTTTCTTCACCCCGGGAAGTTAATTAAATACCATTTGGAGGCATTTAATGTTCGAGCAAAAACGGCTGATTTTCGACAAAAGAGATAACACCCCCCCATTACGTCATGCTTCAGAAATGTGGAAAATGGTCCTTTTTCAAATGTTTTATTTTTGAACGTCAGTTCACATTTGTAGGTGGATCATCAGTGTTAGAGCTAAAATTAGCATGTTTAAAGTGATTTTCATGCTTCCAGGGGCTCGGGAAGTTAATTAAATACCATTTGGAGGCATTTAATGTTCGAGCAAAAACGGCTGATTTTCGACAAAAGAGATAACACCCCCTCATTACGTCATGCTTCAGAAATGTGGAAAATGGTCCGTTTTCAAATGTTTTATTTTTGAACGTCAGTTCACATTTGTAGGTGGATCATCAGTGTTAGAGCTAAAATTAGCATGTTTAAAGTGATTTTCATGCTTCCAGGGGCTCGGGAAGTTAATTAAATACCATTTGGAGGCATTTAATGTTAGAGCAAAAACGGCTGATTTTCGACAAAAGAGATAACACCCCCCCATTACGTCATGCTTCAGAAATGTGGAAAATGGTCCGTTTTCAAATGTTTTATTTTTGAACGTCAGTTCACATTTGTAGGTGGATCATCAGTGTTAGAGCTAAAATTAGCATGTTTAAAGTGATTTTCATGCTTCCAGGGGCTCGGGAAGTTAATTAAATACCATTTGGAGGCATTTAAT
Source organism: Lissotriton vulgaris (assembly GCF_964263255.1). Taxonomy (NCBI): domain Eukaryota; kingdom Metazoa; phylum Chordata; class Amphibia; order Caudata; family Salamandridae; genus Lissotriton; species Lissotriton vulgaris. The sequence goes on from NW_028242601.1 coordinate 969,163, forward strand.
GTTCGAGCAAAAACGGCTGATTTTCGACAAAAGAGATAACACCCCCCCATTACGTCATGCTTCAGAAATGTGGAAAATGGTCCGTTTTCAAATGTTTCATTTTTGAACGTCAGTTCACATTTGTAGGTGGATCATCAGTGTTAGAGCTAAAATTAGCATGTTTAAAGTGATTTTCATGCTTCCAGGGGCCCAAAACACAAGATTTATGGAATGGTTAAAAGTGCATGAAAATGGCCAATTTACTCACTCTGAGTTCTCAAAAAGGGTTTCTTCACCCCGGGAAGTTAATTAAATACCATTTGGAGGCATTTAATGTTAGAGCAAAAACGGCTGATTTTCGACAAAAGAGATAACACCCCCCCATTACGTCATGCTTCAGAAATGTGGAAAATGGTCCGTTTTCAAATGTTTTATTTTTGAACGTCAGTTCACATTTGTAGCTGGATCATCAGTGTTAGAGCTAAAATTAGCATGTTTAAAGTGATTTTCATGCTTCCAGGGGCTCGGGAAGTTAATTAAATACCATTTGGAGGCATTTAATGTTCGAGCAAAAACGGCTGATTTTCGACAAAAGAGATAACACCCCCCCATTACGTCATGCTTCAGAAATGTGGAAAATGGTCCGTTTTCAAATGTTTTATTTTTGAACGTCAGTTCACATTTGTAGGTGGATCATCAGTGTTAGAGCTAAAATTAGCATGTTTAAAGTGATTTTCATGCTTCCAGGGGCCCAAAACACAAGATTTATGGAATGGTTAAAAGTGCATGAAAATGGCCAATTTACTCACTCTGAGTTCTCAAAAAGGGTTTCTTCACCCCGGGAAGTTAATTAAATACCATTTGGAGGCATTTAATGTTAGAGCAAAAACGGCTGATTTTCGACAAAAGAGATAACACCCCCCCATTACGTCATGCTTCAGAAATGTGGAAAATGGTCCATTTTCAAATGTTTTATTTTTGAACGTCAGTTCACATTTGTAGGTGGATCATCAGTGTTAGAGCTAAAATTAGCATGTTTAAAGTGATTTTCATGCTTCCAGGGGCCCAAAACACAAGATTTATGGAATGGTTAAAAGTGCATGAAAATGGCCAATTTACTCACTCTGAGTTCTCAAAAAGGGTTTCTTCACCCCGGGAAGTTAATTAAATACCATTTGGAGGCATTTAATGTTCAAGCAAAAACGGCTGATTTTCGACAAAAGAGATAACACCCCCCCATTACGTCATGCTTCAGAAATGTGGAAAATGGTCAGTTTTCAAATGTTTTATTTTTGAACGTCAGTTCACATTTGTAGGTGGATCATCAGTGTTAGAGCTAAAATTAGCATGTTTAAAGTGATTTTCATGCTTCCAGGGGCCCAAAACACAAGATTTATGGAATGGTTAAAAGTGCATGAAAATGGCCAATTTACTCACTCTGAGTTCTCAAAAAGGGTTTCTTCACCCCGGGAAGTTAATTAAATACCATTTGGAGGCATTTAATGTTCGAGCAAAAACGGCTGATTTTCGACAAAAGAGATAACACCCCCCCATTACGTCATGCTTCAGAAATGTGGAAAATGGTCCGTTTTCAAATGTTTTATTTTTGAACGTCAGTTCACATTTGTAGGTGGATCATCAGTGTTGGAGCTAAAATTAGCATGTTTAAAGTGATTTTCATGCTTCCAGGGGCCCAAAACACAAGATTTATGGAATGGTTAAAAGTGCATGAAAATGGCCAATTTACTCACTCTGAGTTCTCAAAAAGGGTTTCTTCACCCCGGGAAGTTAATTGAATACCATTTGGAGGCATTTAATGTTCGAGCAAAAACGGCTGATTTTCGACAAAAGAGATAACACCCCCCCATTACGTCATGCTTCAGAAATGTGGAAAATAGTCCGTTTTCAAATGTTTTATTTTTGAACGTCAGTTCACATTTGTAGGTGGATCATCAGTGTTGGAGCTAAAATTAGCATGTTTAAAGAGATTTTCATGCTTCCAGGGGCCCAAAACACAAGATTTATGGAATGGTTAACAGTGCATGAAAATGGCCAATTTACTCACTCTGAGTTCTCAAAAAGGGTTTCTTCACCCCGGGAAGTTAATTAAATACCATTTGGAGGCATTTAATGTTAGAGCAAAAACGGCTGATTTTCGACAAAAGAGATAACACCCCCCCATTACGTCATGCTTCAGAAATGTGGAAAATGGTCCGTTTTCAAATGTTTTATTTTTGAACGTCAGTTCACATTTGTAGGTGGATCATCAGTGTTAGAGCTAAAATTAGCATGTTTAAAGTGATTTTCATGCTTCCAGGGGCTCGGGAAGTTAATTAAATACCATTTGGAGGCATTTAATGTTCGAGCAAAAACGGCTGATTTTCGACAAAAGAGATAACACCCCCCATTACGTCATGCTTCAGAAATGTGGAAAATGGTCCGTTTTCAAATGTTTTATTTTTGAACGTCAGTTCACATTTGTAGGTGGATCATCAGTGTTAGAGCTAAAATTAGCATGTTTAAAGTGATTTTCATGCTTCCAGGGGCTCGGGAAGTTAATTAAATACCATTTGGAGGCATTTAATGTTAGAGCAAAAACGGCTGATTTTCGACAAAAGAGATAACACCCCCCCATTACGTCATGCTTCAGAAATGTGGAAAATGGTCCGTTTTCAAATGTTTTATTTTTGAACGTCAGTTCACATTTGTAGGTGGATCATCAGTGTTAGAGCTAAAATTAGCATGTTTAAAGTGATTTTCATGCTTCCAGGGGCTCGGGAAGTTAATTAAATACCATTTGGAGGCATTTAATGTTCGAGCAAAAACGGCTGATTTTCGACAAAAGAGATAACACCCCCCCATTACGTCATGCTTCAGAAATGTGGAAAATGGTCCGTTTTCAAATGTTTCATTTTTGAACGTCAGTTCACATTTGTAGGTGGATCATCAGTGTTAGAGCTAAAATTAGCATGTTTAAAGTGATTTTCATGCTTCCAGGGGCTCGGGAAGTTAATTAAATACCATTTGGAGGCATTTAATGTTCGAGCAAAAACGGCTGATTTTCGACAAAAGAGATAACACCCCCCCCATTACGTCATGCTTCAGAAATGTGGAAAATGGTCCGTTTTCAAATGTTTTATTTTTGAACGTCAGTTCACATTTGTAGGTGGATCATCAGTGTTGGAGCTAAAATTAGCATGTTTAAAGTGATTTTCATGCTTCCAGGGGCCCAAAACACAAGATTTATGGAATGGTTAAAAGTGCATGAAAATGGCCAATTTACTCACTCTGAGTTCTCAAAAAGGGTTTCTTCACCCCGGGAAGTTAATTAAATACCATTTGGAGGCATTTAATGTTCGAGCAAAAACGGCTGATTTTCGACAAAAGAGATAACACCCCCCCATTACGTCATGCTTCAGAAATGTGGAAAATGGTCCTTTTTCAAATGTTTTATTTTTGAACGTCAGTTCACATTTGTAGGTGGATCATCAGTGTTAGAGCTAAAATTAGCATGTTTAAAGTGATTTTCATGCTTCCAGGGGCTCGGGAATTTAATTAAATACCATTTGGAGGCATTTAATGTTCGAGCAAAAACGGCTGATTTTCGACAAAAGAGATAACACCCCCTCATTACGTCATGCTTCAGAAATGTGGAAAATGGTCCGTTTTCAAATGTTTTATTTTTGAACGTCAGTTCACATTTGTAGGTGGATCATCAGTGTTAGAGCTAAAATTAGCATGTTTAAAGTGATTTTCATGCTTCCAGGGGCTCGGGAAGTTAATTAAATACCATTTGGAGGCATTTAATGTTAGAGCAAAAACGGCTGATTTTCGACAAAAGAGATAACACCCCCCATTACGTCATGCTTCAGAAATGTGGAAAATGGTCCGTTTTCAAATGTTTTATTTTTGAACGTCAGTTCACATTTGTAGGTGGATCATCAGTGTTAGAGCTAAAATTAGCATGTTTAAAGTGATTTTCATGCTTCCAGGGGCTCGGGAAGTTAATTAAATACCATTTGGAGGCATTTAATGTTCGAGCAAAAACGGCTGATTTTCGACAAAAGAGATAACACCCCCCCATTACGTCATGCTTCAGAAATGTGGAAAATGGTCCGTTTTCAAATGTTTCATTTTTGAACGTCAGTTCACATTTGTAGGTGGATCATCAGTGTTAGAGCTAAAATTAGCATGTTTAAAGTGATTTTCATGCTTCCAGGGGCCCAAAACACAAGATTTATGGAATGGTTAAAAGTGCATGAAAATGGCCAATTTACTCACTCTGAGTTCTCAAAAAGGGTTTCTTCACCCCGGGAAGTTAATTAAATACCATTTGGAGGCATTTAATGTTAGAGCAAAAACGGCTGATTTTCGACAAAAGAGATAACACCCCCCCATTACGTCATGCTTCAGAAATGTGGAAAATGGTCCGTTTTCAAATGTTTTATTTTTGAACGTCAGTTCACATTTGTAAGTGGATCATCAGTGTTGGAGCTAAAATTAGCATGTTTAAAGTGATTTTCATGCTTCCAGGGGCCCAAAACACAAGATTTATGGAATGGTTAAAAGTGCATGAAAATGGCCAATTTACTCACTCTGAGTTCTCAAAAAGGGTTTCTTCACCCCGGGAAGTTAATTAAATACCATTTGGAGGCATTTAATGTTCGAGCAAAAACGGCTGATTTTCGACAAAAGAGATAACACCCCCCCATTACGTCATGCTTCAGAAATGTGGAAAATGGTCCTTTTTCAAATGTTTTATTTTTGAACGTCAGTTCACATTTGTAGGTGGATCATCAGTGTTAGAGCTAAAATTAGCATGTTTAAAGTGATTTTCATGCTTCCAGGGGCTCGGGAAGTTAATTAAATACCATTTGGAGGCATTTAATGTTCGAGCAAAAACGGCTGATTTTCGACAAAAGAGATAACACCCCCTCATTATGTCATGCTTCAGAAATGTGGAAAATGGTCCGTTTTCAAATGTTTTATTTTTGAACGTCAGTTCACATTTGTAGGTGGATCATCAGTGTTAGAGCTAAAATTAGCATGTTTAAAGTGATTTTCATGCTTCCAGGGGCTCGGGAAGTTAATTAAATACCATTTGGAGGCATTTAATGTTAGAGCAAAAACGGCTGATTTTCGACAAAAGAGATAACACCCCCCCCATTACGTCATGCTTCAGAAATGTGGAAAATGGTCCGTTTTAAAATGTTTTATTTTTGAACGTCAGTTCACATTTGTAGGTGGATCATCAGTGTTAGAGCTAAAATTAGCATGTTTAAAGTGATTTTCATGCTTCCAGGGGCTCGGGAAGTTAATTAAATACCATTTGGAGGCATTTAATGTTCGAGCAAAAACGGCTGATTTTCGACAAAAGAGATAACACCCCCCCATTACGTCATGCTTCAGAAATGTGGAAAATGGTCCGTTTTCAAATGTTTCATTTTTGAACGTCAGTTCACATTTGTAGGTGGATCATCAGTGTTAGAGCTAAAATTAGCATGTTTAAAGTGATTTTCATGCTTCCAGGGGCCCAAAACACAAGATTTATGGAATGGTTAAAAGTGCATGAAAATGGCCAATTTACTCACTCTGAGTTCTCAAAAAGGGTTTCTTCACCCCGGGAAGTTAATTAAATACCATTTGGAGGCATTTAATGTTAGAGCAAAAACGGCTGATTTTCGACAAAAGAGATAACACCCCCCCATTACGTCATGCTTCAGAAATGTGGAAAATGGTCCGTTTTCAAATGTTTTATTTTTGAACGTCAGTTCACATTTGTAGCTGGATCATCAGTGTTAGAGCTAAAATTAGCATGTTTAAAGTGATTTTCATGCTTCCAGGGGCTCGGGAAGTTAATTAAATACCATTTGGAGGCATTTAATGTTCGAGCAAAAACGGCTGATTTTCGACAAAAGAGATAACACCCCCCCATTACGTCATGCTTCAGAAATGTGGAAAATGGTCCGTTTTCAAATGTTTTATTTTTGAACGTCAGTTCACATTTGTAGGTGGATCATCAGTGTTAGAGCTAAAATTAGCATGTTTAAAGTGATTTTCATGCTTCCAGGGGCCCAAAACACAAGATTTATGGAATGGTTAAAAGTGCATGAAAATGGCCAATTTACTCACTCTGAGTTCTCAAAAAGGGTTTCTTCACCCCGGGAAGTTAATTAAATACCATTTGGAGGCATTTAATGTTAGAGCAAAAACGGCTGATTTTCGACAAAAGAGATAACACCCCCCCATTACGTCATGCTTCAGAAATGTGGAAAATGGTCCATTTTCAAATGTTTTATTTTTGAACGTCAGTTCACATTTGTAGGTGGATCATCAGTGTTAGAGCTAAAATTAGCATGTTTAAAGTGATTTTCATGCTTCTTGGGGCCCAAAACACAAGATTTATGGAATGGTTAAAAGTGCATTAAAATGGCCAATTTACTCACTCTGAGTTCTCAAAAAGGGTTTCTTCACCCCGGGAAGTTAATTAAATACCATTTGGAGGCATTTAATGTTCGAGCAAAAACGGCTGATTTTCGACAAAAGAGATAACACCCCCCCATTACGTCATGCTTCAGAAATGTGGAAAATGGTCCGTTTTCAAATGTTTCATTTTTGAACGTCAGTTCACATTTGTAGGTGGATCATCAGTGTTAGAGCTAAAATTAGCATGTTTAAAGTGATTTTCATGCTTCCAGGGGCTCGGGAAGTTAATTAAATACCATTTGGAGGCATTTAATGTTCGAGCAAAAACGGCTGATTTTCGACAAAAGAGATAACACCCCCCCATTACGTCATGCTTCAGAAATGTGGAAAATGGTCCGTTTTCAAATGTTTTATTTTTGAACGTCAGTTCACATTTGTAGGTGGATCATCAGTGTTAGAGCTAAAATTAGCATGTTTAAAGTGATTTTCATGCTTCCAGGGGCCCAAAACACAAGATTTATGGAATGGTTAAAAGTGCATGAAAATGGCCAATTTACTCACTCTGAGTTCTCAAAAAGGGTTTCTTCACCCCGGGAAGTTAATTAAATACCATTTGGAGGCATTTAATGTTCAAGCAAAAACGGCTGATTTTCGACAAAAGAGATAACACCCCCCCATTACGTCATGCTTCAGAAATGTGGAAAATGGTCAGTTTTCAAATGTTTTATTTTTGAACGTCAGTTCACATTTGTAGGTGGATCATCAGTGTTAGAGCTAAAATTAGCATGTTTAAAGTGATTTTCATGCTTCCAGGGGCCCAAAACACAAGATTTATGGAATGGTTAAAAGTGCATGAAAATGGCCAATTTACTCACTCTGAGTTCTCAAAAAGGGTTTCTTCACCCCGGGAAGTTAATTAAATACCATTTGGAGGCATTTAATGTTCGAGCAAAAACGGCTGATTTTCGACAAAAGAGATAACACCCCCCCATTACGTCATGCTTCAGAAATGTGGAAAATGGTCCGTTTTCAAATGTTTTATTTTTGAACGTCAGTTCACATTTGTAGGTGGATCATCAGTGTTGGAGCTAAAATTAGCATGTTTAAAGTGATTTTCATGCTTCCAGGGGCCCAAAACACAAGATTTATGGAATGGTTAAAAGTGCATGAAAATGGCCAATTTACTCACTCTGAGTTCTCAAAAAGGGTTTCTTCACCCCGGGAAGTTAATTGAATACCATTTGGAGGCATTTAATGTTCGAGCAAAAACGGCTGATTTTCGACAAAAGAGATAACACCCCCCCATTACGTCATGCTTCAGAAATGTGGAAAATAGTCCGTTTTCAAATGTTTTATTTTTGAACGTCAGTTCACATTTGTAGGTGGATCATCAGTGTTGGAGCTAAAATTAGCATGTTTAAAGTGATTTTCATGCTTCCAGGGGCCCAAAACACAAGATTTATGGAATGGTTAAAAGTGCATGAAAATGGCCAATTTACTCACTCTGAGTTCTCAAAAAGGGTTTCTTCACCCCGGGAAGTTAATTAAATACCATTTGGAGGCATTTAATGTTAGAGCAAAAACGGCTGATTTTCGACAAAAGAGATAACACCCCCCCATTACGTCATGCTTCAGAAATGTGGAAAATGGTCCGTTTTCAAATGTTTTATTTTTGAACGTCAGTTCACATTTGTAGGTGGATCATCAGTGTTAGAGCTAAAATTAGCATGTTTAAAGTGATTTTCATGCTTCCAGGGGCTCGGGAAGTTAATTAAATACCATTTGGAGGCATTTAATGTTCGAGCAAAAACGGCTGATTTTCGACAAAAGAGATAACACCCCCCCATTACGTCATGCTTCAGAAATGTGGAAAATGGTCCGTTTTCAAATGTTTTATTTTTGAACGTCAGTTCACATTTGTAGGTGGATCATCAGTGTTAGAGCTAAAATTAGCATGTTTAAAGTGATTTTCATGCTTCCAGGGGCTCGGGAAGTTAATTAAATACCATTTGGAGGCATTTAATGTTCGAGCAAAAACGGCTGATTTTCGACAAAAGAGATAACACCCCCCCATTACGTCATGCTTCAGAAATGTGGAAAATGGTCCTTTTTCAAATGTTTTATTTTTGAACGTCAGTTCACATTTGTAGGTGGATCATCAGTGTTAGAGCTAAAATTAGCATGTTTAAAGTGATTTTCATGCTTCCAGGGGCTCGGGAATTTAATTAAATACCATTTGGAGGCATTTAATGTTCGAGCAAAAACGGCTGATTTTCGACAAAAGAGATAACACCCCCTCATTACGTCATGCTTCAGAAATGTGGAAAATGGTCCGTTTTCAAATGTTTTATTTTTGAACGTCAGTTCACATTTGTAGGTGGATCATCAGTGTTAGAGCTAAAATTAGCATGTTTAAAGTGATTTTCATGCTTCCAGGGGCTCGGGAAGTTAATTAAATACCATTTGGAGGCATTTAATGTTAGAGCAAAAACGGCTGATTTTCGACAAAAGAGATAACACCCCCCATTACGTCATGCTTCAGAAATGTGGAAAATGGTCCGTTTTCAAATGTTTTATTTTTGAACGTCAGTTCACATTTGTAGGTGGATCATCAGTGTTAGAGCTAAAATTAGCATGTTTAAAGTGATTTTCATGCTTCCAGGGGCTCGGGAAGTTAATTAAATACCATTTGGAGGCATTTAATGTTCGAGCAAAAACGGCTGATTTTCGACAAAAGAGATAACACCCCCCCATTACGTCATGCTTCAGAAATGTGGAAAATGGTCCGTTTTCAAATGTTTCATTTTTGAACGTCAGTTCACATTTGTAGGTGGATCATCAGTGTTAGAGCTAAAATTAGCATGTTTAAAGTGATTTTCATGCTTCCAGGGGCCCAAAACACAAGATTTATGGAATGGTTAAAAGTGCATGAAAATGGCCAATTTACTCACTCTGAGTTCTCAAAAAGGGTTTCTTCACCCCGGGAAGTTAATTAAATACCATTTGGAGGCATTTAATGTTAGAGCAAAAACGGCTGATTTTCGACAAAAGAGATAACACCCCCCCATTACGTCATGCTTCAGAAATGTGGAAAATGGTCCGTTTTCAAATGTTTTATTTTTGAACGTCAGTTCACATTTGTAAGTGGATCATCAGTGTTGGAGCTAAAATTAGCATGTTTAAAGTGATTTTCATGCTTCCAGGGGCCCAAAACACAAGATTTATGGAATGGTTAAAAGTGCATGAAAATGGCCAATTTACTCACTCTGAGTTCTCAAAAAGGGTTTCTTCACCCCGGGAAGTTAATTAAATACCATTTGGAGGCATTTAATGTTCGAGCAAAAACGGCTGATTTTCGACAAAAGAGATAACACCCCCCCATTACGTCATGCTTCAGAAATGTGGAAAATGGTCCTTTTTCAAATGTTTTATTTTTGAACGTCAGTTCACATTTGTAGGTGGATCATCAGTGTTAGAGCTAAAATTAGCATGTTTAAAGTGATTTTCATGCTTCCAGGGGCTCGGGAAGTTAATTAAATACCATTTGGAGGCATTTAATGTTCGAGCAAAAACGGCTGATTTTCGACAAAAGAGATAACACCCCCTCATTATGTCATGCTTCAGAAATGTGGAAAATGGTCCGTTTTCAAATGTTTTATTTTTGAACGTCAGTTCACATTTGTAGGTGGATCATCAGTGTTAGAGCTAAAATTAGCATGTTTAAAGTGATTTTCATGCTTCCAGGGGCTCGGGAAGTTAATTAAATACCATTTGGAGGCATTTAATGTTAGAGCAAAAACGGCTGATTTTCGACAAAAGAGATAACACCCCCCCCATTACGTCATGCTTCAGAAATGTGGAAAATGGTCCGTTTTCAAATGTTTTATTTTTGAACGTCAGTTCACATTTGTAGGTGGATCATCAGTGTTAGAGCTAAAATTAGCATGTTTAAAGTGATTTTCATGCTTCCAGGGGCTCGGGAAGTTAATTAAATACCATTTGGAGGCATTTAATGTTCGAGCAAAAACGGCTGATTTTCGACAAAAGAGATAACACCCCCCCATTACGTCATGCTTCAGAAATGTGGAAAATGGTCCGTTTTCAAATGTTTCATTTTTGAACGTCAGTTCACATTTGTAGGTGGATCATCAGTGTTAGAGCTAAAATTAGCATGTTTAAAGTGATTTTCATGCTTCCAGGGGCCCAAAACACAAGATTTATGGAATGGTTAAAAGTGCATGAAAATGGCCAATTTACTCACTCTGAGTTCTCAAAAAGGGTTTCTTCACCCCGGGAAGGTAATTAAATACCATTTGGAGGCATTTAATGTTAGAGCAAAAACGGCTGATTTTCGACAAAAGAGATAACACCCCCCCATTACGTCATGCTTCAGAAATGTGGAAAATGGTCCGTTTTCAAATGTTTTATTTTTGAACGTCAGTTCACATTTGTAGCTGGATCATCAGTGTTAGAGCTAAAATTAGCATGTTTAAAGTGATTTTCATGCTTCCAGGGGCTCGGGAAGTTAATTAAATACCATTTGGAGGCATTTAATGTTCGAGCAAAAACGGCTGATTTTCGACAAAAGAGATAACACCCCCCCATTACGTCATGCTTCAGAAATGTGGAAAATGGTCCGTTTTCAAATGTTTTATTTTTGAACGTCAGTTCACATTTGTAGGTGGATCATCAGTGTTAGAGCTAAAATTAGCATGTTTAAAGTGATTTTCATGCTTCCAGGGGCCCAAAACACAAGATTTATGGAATGGTTAAAAGTGCATGAAAATGGCCAATTTACTCACTCTGAGTTCTCAAAAAGGGTTTCTTCACCCCGGGAAGTTAATTAAATACCATTTGGAGGCATTTAATGTTAGAGCAAAAACGGCTGATTTTCGACAAAAGAGATAACACCCCCCCATTACGTCATGCTTCAGAAATGTGGAAAATGGTCCGATTTCAAATGTTTTATTTTTGAACGTCAGTTCACATTTGTAGGTGGATCATCAGTGTTAGAGCTAAAATTAGCATGTTTAAAGTGATTTTCATGCTTCTTGGGGCCCAAAACACAAGATTTATGGAATGGTTAAAAGTGCATTAAAATGGCCAATTTACTCACTCTGAGTTCTCAAAAAGGGTTTCTTCACCCCGGGAAGTTAATTAAATACCATTTGGAGGCATTTAATGTTCGAGCAAAAACGGCTGATTTTCGACAAAAGAGATAACACCCCCCCATTACGTCATGCTTCAGAAATGTGGAAAATGGTCCGTTTTCAAATGTTTCATTTTTGAACGTCAGTTCACATTTGTAGGTGGATCATCAGTGTTAGAGCTAAAATTAGCATGTTTAAAGTGATTTTCATGCTTCCAGGGGCTCGGGAAGTTAATTAAATACCATTTGGAGGCATTTAATGTTCGAGCAAAAACGGCTGATTTTCGACAAAAGAGATAACACCCCCCCATTACGTCATGCTTCAGAAATGTGGAAAATGGTCCGTTTTCAAATGTTTTATTTTTGAACGTCAGTTCACATTTGTAGGTGGATCATCAGTGTTAGAGCTAAAATTAGCATGTTTAAAGTGATTTTCATGCTTCCAGGGGCCCAAAACACAAGATTTATGGAATGGTTAAAAGTGCATGAAAATGGCCAATTTACTCACTCTGAGTTCTCAAAAAGGGTTTCTTCACCCCGGGAAGTTAATTAAATACCATTTGGAGGCATTTAATGTTAGAGCAGAAACGGCTGATTTTCGACAAAAGAGATAACACCCCCCCATTACGTCATGCTTCAGAAATGTGGAAAATGGTCCGTTTTCAAATGTTTCATTTTTGAACGTCAGTTCACATTTGTAGGTGGATCATCAGTGTTAGAGCTAAAATTAGCATGTTTAAAGTGATTTTCATGCTTCCAGGGGCTCGGGAAGTTAATTAAATACCATTTGGAGGCATTTAATGTTCGAGCAAAAACGGCTGATTTTCGACAAAAGAGATAACACCCCCCCATTACGTCATGCTTCAGAAATGTGGAAAATGGTCCGTTTTCAAATGTTTTATTTTTGAACGTCAGTTCACATTTGTAGGTGGATCATCAGTGTTAGAGCTAAAATTAGCATGTTTAAAGTGATTTTCATGCTTCCAGGGGCCCAAAACACAAGATGTATGGAATGGTTAAAAGTGCATGAAAATGGCCAATTTACTCACTCTGAGTTCTCAAAAAGGGTTTCTTCACCCCGGGAAGTTAATTAAATACCATTTGGAGGCATTTAATGTTCGAGCAAGAACGGCTGATTTTCGACAAAAGAGATAACACCCCCCCATTACGTCATGCTTCAGAAATGTGGAAAATGGTCCGTTTTCAAATGTTTCATTTTTGAACGTCAGTTCACATTTGTAGGTGGATCATCAGTGTTAGAGCTAAAATTAGCATGTTTAAAGTGATTTTCATGCTTCCAGGGGCTCGGGAAGTTAATTAAATACCATTTGGAGGCATTTAATGTTCGAGCAAAAACGGCTGATTTTCGACAAAAGAGATAACACCCCCCCATTACGTCATGCTTCAGAAATGTGGAAAATGGTCCGTTTTCAAATGTTTTATTTTTGAACGTCAGTTCACATTTGTAGGTGGATCATCAGTGTTAGAGCTAAAATTAGCATGTTTAAAGTGATTTTCATGCTTCCAGGAGCCCAAAACACAAGATTTATGGAATGGTTAAAAGTGCATGAAAATGGCCAATTTACTCACTCTGAGTTCTCAAAAAGGGTTTCTTCACCCCGGGAAGTTAATTAAATACCATTTGGAGGCATTTAATGTTAGAGCAGAAACGGCTGATTTTCGACAAAAGAGATAACACCCCCCCATTACGTCATGCTTCAGAAATGTGGAAAATGGTCCGTTTTCAAATGTTTCATTTTTGAACGTCAGTTCACATTTGTAGGTGGATCATCAGTGTTAGAGCTAAAATTAGCATGTTTAAAGTGATTTTCATGCTTCCAGGGGCTCGGGAAGTTAATTAAATACCATTTGGAGGCATTTAATGTTCGAGCAAAAACGGCTGATTTTCGACAAAAGAGATAACACCCCCCCATTACGTCATGCTTCAGAAATGTGGAAAATGGTCCGTTTTCAAATGTTTTATTTTTGAACGTCAGTTCACATTTGTAGGTGGATCATCAGTGTTAGAGCTAAAATTAGCATGTTTAAAGTGATTTTCATGCTTCCAGGGGCCCAAAACACAAGATGTATGGAATGGTTAAAAGTGCATGAAAATGGCCAATTTACTCACTCTGAGTTCTCAAAAAGGGTTTCTTCACCCCGGGAAGTTAATTAAATACCATTTGGAGGCATTTAATGTTCGAGCAAAAACGGCTGATTTTCGACAAAAGAGATAACACCCCCCCATTACGTCATGCTTCAGAAATGTGGAAAATGGTCCGTTTTCAAATGTTTCATTTTTGAACGTCAGTTCACATTTGTAGGTGGATCATCATTGTTAGAGCTAAAATTAGCATGTTTAAAGTGATTTTCATGCTTCCAGGGGCTCGGGAAGTTAATTAAATACCATTTGGAGGCATTTAATGTTCGAGCAAAAACGGCTGATTTTCGACAAAAGAGATAACACCCCCCCATTACGTCATGCTTCAGAAATGTGGGAAATGGTCCGTTTTCAAATGTTTTAATTTTTGAACGTCAGTTCACATTTGTAGGTGGATCATCAGTGTTAGAGCTAAAATTAGCATGTTTAAAGTGATTTTCATGCTTCCAGGGGCTCGGGAAGTGAAATAAATACCATTTGGAGGCATTTAATGTTCGAGCAAAAACGGCTGATTTTCGACAAAAGAGATAACACCCCCCCCATTACGTCATGCTTCAGAAATGTGGAAAATGGTCCGTTTTCAAATGTTTTATTTTTGAACGTCAGTTCACATTTGTAGGTGGATCATCAGTGTTAGAGCTAAAATTAGCATGTTTAAAGTGATTTTCATGCTTCCAGGGGCTCGGGAAGTGAAATAAATACCATTTGGAGGCATTTATTGTTCGAGCAAAAACGGCTGATTTTCGACAAAAGAGATAAAACCCCCCATTACGTCATGCTTCAGAAATGTGGAAAATGGTCCGTTTTCAAATGTTTTATTTTTGAACGTCAGTTCACATTTGTAGGTGGATCATCAGTGTTAGAGCTAAAATTAGCATGTTTAAAGTGATTTTCATGCTTCCAGGGGCCCAAAACACAAGATTTATGGAATGGTTAAAAGTGCATGAAAATGGCCAATTTACTCTCTCTGAGTTCTCAAAAAGGGTTTCTTCACCCCGGGAAGTTAATTAAATATCATTTGGAGGCATTTAATGTTAGAGCAAAAACGGCTGATTTTCGACAAAAGAGATAACACCCCCCCATTACGTCATGCTTCAGAAATGTGGAAAATGGTCCGTTTTCAAATGTTTCATTTTTGAACGTCAGTTCACATTTGTAGGTGGATCATCAGTGTTAGAGCTAAAATTAGCATGTTTAAAGTGATTTTCATGCTTCCAGGGGCCCAAAACACAAGATTTATGGAATGGTTAAAAGTGCATGAAAATGGCCAATTTACTCACTCTGAGTTCTCAAAAAGGGTTTCTTCACCCCGGGAAGTTAATTAAATACCATTTGGAGGCATTTAATGTTAGAGCAGAAACGGCTGATTTTCGACAAAAGAGATAACACCCCCCATTACGTCATGCTTCAGAAATGTGGAAAATGGTCCGTTTTCAAATGTTTCATTTTTGAACGTCAGTTCACATTTGTAGGTGGATCATCAGTGTTAGAGCTAAAATTAGCATGTTTAAAGTGATTTTCATGCTTCCAGGGGCTCGGGAAGTTAATTAAATACCATTTGGAGGCATTTAATGTTCGAGCAAAAACGGCTGATTTTCGACAAAAGAGATAACACCCCCCCATTACGTCATGCTTCAGAAATGTGGAAAATGGTCCGTTTTCAAATGTTTTATTTTTGAACGTCAGTTCACATTTGTAGGTGGATCATCAGTGTTAGAGCTAAAATTAGCATGTTTAAAGTGATTTTCATGCTTCCAGGGGCCCAAAACACAAGATGTATGGAATGGTTAAAAGTGCATGAAAATGGCCAATTTACTCACTCTGAGTTCTCAAAAAGGGTTTCTTCACCCCGGGAAGTTAATTAAATACCATTTAGAGGCATTTAATGTTCGAGCAAAAACGGCTGATTTTCGACAAAAGAGATAACACCCCCCCATTACGTCATGCTTCAGAAATGTGGAAAATGGTCCGTTTTCAAATGTTTCATTTTTGAACGTCAGTTCACATTTGTAGGTGGATCATCAGTGTTAGAGCTAAAATTAGCATGTTTAAAGTGATTTTCATGCTTCCAGGGGCTCGGGAAGTTAATTAAATACCATTTGGATGCATTTAATGTTCGAGCAAAAACGGCTGATTTTCGACAAAAGAGATAACACCCCCCCCATTACGTCATGCTTCAGAAATGTGGAAAATGGTCCGTTTTCAAATGTTTTATTTTTGAACGTCAGTTCACATTTGTAGGTGGATCATCAGTGTTAGAGCTAAAATTAGCATGTTTAAAGTGATTTTCATGCTTCCAGGGGCTCGGGAAGTGAAATAAATACCATTTGGAGGCATTTAATGTTCGAGCAAAAACGGCTGATTTTCGACAAAAGAGATAACACCCCCCCCATTACGTCATGCTTCAGAAATGTGGAAAATGGTCCGTTTTCAAATGTTTTATTTTTGAACGTCAGTTCACATTTGTAGGTGGATCATCAGTGTTAGAGCTAAAATTAGCATGTTTAAAGTGATTTTCATGCTTCCAGGGGCTCGGGAAGTGAAATAAATACCATTTGGAGGCATTTATTGTTCGAGCAAAAACGGCTGATTTTCGACAAAAGAGATAAAACCCCCCCATTACGTCATGCTTCAGAAATGTGGAAAATGGTCCGTTTTCAAATGTTTTATTTTTGAACGTCAGTTCACATTTGTAGGTGGATCATCAGTGTTAGAGCTAAAATTAGCATGTTTAAAGTGATTTTCATGCTTCCAGGGGCCCAAAACACAAGATTTATGGAATGGTTAAAAGTGCATGAAAATGGGCAATTTACTCACTCTGAGTTCTCAAAAAGGGTTTCTTCACCCCGGGAAGTTAATTAAATATCATTTGGAGGCATTTAATGTTAGAGCAAAAACGGCTGATTTTCGACAAAAGAGATAACACCCCCCCATTACGTCATGCTTCAGAAATGTGGAAAATGGTCCGTTTTCAAATGTTTCATTTTTGAACGTCAGTTCACATTTGTAGGTGGATCATCAGTGTTAGAGCTAAAATTAGCATGTTTAAAGTGATTTTCATGCTTCCAGGGGCTCGGGAAGTGAAATAAATACCATTTGGAGGCATTTAATGTTCGAGCAAAAACGGGTGATTTTCGACAAAAGAGATAACACCCCCCCATTACGTCATGCTTCAGAAATGTGGAAAATGGTCCGTTTTCAAATGTTTTATTTTTGAACGTCAGTTCACATTTGTAGGTGGATCATCAGTGTTAGAGCTAAAATTAGCATGTTTAAAGTGATTTTCATGCTTCCAGGGGCTCGGGAAGTTAATTAAATACCATTTGGAGGCATTTAATGTTCGAGCAAAAACGGCTGATTTTCGACAAAAGAGATAACACCCCCCCATTACGTCATGCTTCAGAAATGTGGAAAATGGTCCGTTTTCAAATGTTTTATTTTTGAACGTCAGTTCACATTTGTAGGTGGATCATCAGTGTTAGAGCTAAAATTAGCATGTTTAAAGTGATTTTCATGCTTCCAGGGGCCCAAAACACAAGATGTATGGAATGGTTAAAAGTGCATGAAAATGGCCAATTTACTCACTCTGAGTTCTCAAAAAGGGTTTCTTCACCCCGGGAAGTTAATTAAATACCATTTAGAGGCATTTAATGTTCGAGCAAAAACGGCTGATTTTCGACAAAAGAGATAACACCCCCCCATTACGTCATGCTTCAGAAATGTGGAAAATGGTCCGTTTTCAAATGTTTCATTTTTGAACGTCAGTTCACATTTGTAGGTGGATCATCAGTGTTAGAGCTAAAATTAGCATGTTTAAAGTGATTTTCATGCTTCCAGGGGCTCGGGAAGTTAATTAAATACCATTTGGATGCATTTAATGTTCGAGCAAAAACGGCTGATTTTCGACAAAAGAGATAACACCCCCCCCCATTACGTCATGCTTCAGAAATGTGGAAAATGGTCCGTTTTCAAATGTTTTATTTTTGAACGTCAGTTCACATTTGTAGGTGGATCATCAGTGTTAGAGCTAAAATTAGCATGTTTAAAGTGATTTTCATGCTTCCAGGGGCTCGGGAAGTGAAATAAATACCATTTGGAGGCATTTAATGTTCGAGCAAAAACGGCTGATTTTCGACAAAAGAGATAACACCCCCCCCATTACGTCATGCTTCAGAAATGTGGAAAATGGTCCGTTTTCAAATGTTTTATTTTTGAACGTCAGTTCACATTTGTAGGTGGATCATCAGTGTTAGAGCTAAAATTAGCATGTTTAAAGTGATTTTCATGCTTCCAGGGGCTCGGGAAGTGAAATAAATACCATTTGGAGGCATTTATTGTTCGAGCAAAAACGGCTGATTTTCGACAAAAGAGATAAAACCCCCCCATTACGTCATGCTTCAGAAATGTGGAAAATGGTCCGTTTTCAAATGTTTTATTTTTGAACGTCAGTTCACATTTGTAGGTGGATCATCAGTGTTAGAGCTAAAATTAGCATGTTTAAAGTGATTTTCATGCTTCCAGGGGCCCAAAACACAAGATTTATGGAATGGTTAAAAGTGCATGAAAATGGGCAATTTACTCACTCTGAGTTCTCAAAAAGGGTTTCTTCACCCCGGGAAGTTAATTAAATATCATTTGGAGGCATTTAATGTTAGAGCAAAAACGGCTGATTTTCGACAAAAGAGATAACACCCCCCCATTACGTCATGCTTCAGAAATGTGGAAAATGGTCCGTTTTCAAATGTTTCATTTTTGAACGTCAGTTCACATTTGTAGGTGGATCATCAGTGTTAGAGCTAAAATTAGCATGTTTAAAGTGATTTTCATGCTTCCAGGGGCTCGGGAAGTGAAATAAATACCATTTGGAGGCATTTAATGTTCGAGCAAAAACGGGTGATTTTCGACAAAAGAGATAACACCCCCCCATTACGTCATGCTTCAGAAATGTGGAAAATGGTCCGTTTTCAAATGTTTTATTTTTGAACGTCAGTTCACATTTGTAGGTGGATCATCAGTGTTAGAGCTAAAATTAGCATGTTTAAAGTGATTTTCATGCTTCCAGGGGCTCGGGAAGTTAATTAAATACCATTTGGAGGCATTTAATGTTCGAGCAAAAACGGCTGATTTTCGACAAAAGAGATAACACCCCCCCATTACGTCATGCTTCAGAAATGTGGAAAATGGTCCGTTTTCAAATGTTTTATTTTTGAACGTCAGTTCACATTTGTAGGTGGATCATCAGTGTTAGAGCTAAAATTAGCATGTTTAAAGTGATTTTCATGCTTCCAGGGGCCCAAAACACAAGATTTATGGAATGGTTAAAAGTGCATGAAAATGGCCAATTTACTCACTCGGAGTTCTCAAAAAGGGTTTCTTCACCCCGGGAAGTTAATTAAATACCATTTGGAGGCATTTAATGTTAGAGCAAAAACGGCTGATTTTCGACAAAAGAGATAACACCCCCCCATTACGTCATGCTTCAGAAATGTGGAAAATGGTCCGTTTTCAAATGTTTTATTTTTGAACGTCAGTTCACATTTGTAGGTGGATCATCAGTGTTAGAGCTAAAATTAGCATGTTTAAAGTGATTTTCATGCTTCCAGGGGCCCAAAACACAAGATTTATGGAATGGTTAAAAGTGCATGAAAATGGCCAATTTACTCACTCTGAGTTCTCAAAAAGGGTTTCTTCACCACGGGAAGTTAATTAAATACCATTTGGAGGCATTTAATGTTAGAGCAAAAACGGCTGATTTTCGACAAAAGAGATAACACCCCCCCATTACGTCATGCTTCAGAAATGTGGAAAATGGTCCGTTTTCAAATGTTTTATTTTTGAACGTCAGTTCACATTTGTAGGTGGATCATCAGTGTTAGAGCTAAAATTAGCATGTTTAAAGTGATTTTCATGCTTCTTGGGGCCCAAAACACAAGATTTATGGAATGGTTAAAAGTGCATGAAAATGGCCAATTTACTCACTCTGACTTCTCAAAAAGGGTTTCTTCACCCCGGGAAGTTAATTAAATACCATTTGGAGGCATTTAATGTTCGAGCAAAAACGGCTGATTTTCGACAAAGAGATAACACCCCCCCATTATGTCATGCTTCAGAAATGTGGAAAATGGTCCGTTTTCAAATGTTTTATTTTTGAACGTCAGTTCACATTTGTAGGTGGATCATCAGTGTTAGAGCTAAAATTAGCATGTTTAAAGTGATTTTCATGCTTCCAGGGGCTCGGGAAGTTAATTAAATACCATTTGGAGGCATTTAATGTTCGAGCAAAAACGGCTGATTTTCGACAAAAGAGATAACACCCCCCCCATTACGTCATGCTTCAGAAATGTGGAAAATGGTCCGTTTTCAAATGTTTTATTTTTGAACGTCAGTTCACATTTGTAGGTGGATCATCAGTGTTAGAGCTAAAATTAGCATGTTTAAAGTGATTTTCATGCTTCCAGGGGCCCAAAACACAAGATTTATGGAATTTTTAAAAGTGCATGAAAATGGCCAATTTACTCACTCTGAGTTCTCAAAAAGGGTTTCTTCACCCCGGGAAGTTAATTAAATACCATTTGGAGGCATTTAATGTTCGAGCAAAAACGGCTGATTTTCGACAAAAGAGATAACACCCCCCCATTACGTCATGCTTCAGAAATGTGGAAAATGGTCCGTTTTCAAATGTTTTATTTTTGAACGTCAGTTCACATTTGTAGGTGGATCATCAGTGTTAGAGCTAAAATTAGCATGTTTAAAGTGATTTTCATGCTTCCAGGGGCCCAAAACACAAGATTTATGGAATGGTTAAAAGTGCATGAAAATGGCCAATTTACTCACTCTGAGTTCTCAAAAAGGGTTTCTTCACCCCGGGAAGTTAATTAAATACCGTTTGGAGGCATTTAATGTTAGAGCAAAAACGGCTGATTTTCGACAAAAGAGATAACACCCCCCCATTACGTCATGCTTCAGAAATGTGGAAAATGGTCCGTTTTCAAATGTTTTATTTTTGAACGTCAGTTCACATTTGTAGGTGGATCATCAGTGTTGGAGCTAAAATTAGCATGTTTAAGTGATTTTCATGCTTCCAGGGGCCCAAAACACAAGATTTATGGAATGGTTAAAAGTGCATGAAAATGGCCAATTTACTCACTCTGAGTTCTCAAAAAGGGTTTCTTCACCCCGGGAAGTTAATTAAATACCATTTGGAGGCATTTAATGTTAGAGCAAAAACAGCTGATTTTCGACAAAAGAGATAACACCCCCCCATTACGTCATGCTTCAGAAATGTGGAAAATGGTCCGTTTTCAAATGTTTTATTTTTGAACGTCAGTTCACATTTGTAGGTGGATCATCAGTGTTAGAGCTAAAATTAGCATGTTTAAAGTGATTTTCATGCTTCCAGGGGCTCGGGAAGTGAAATAAATACCATTTGGAGGCATTTAATGTTCGAGCAAAAAAGGCTGATTTTCCACAAAAGAGATAACACCCCCCCATTACGTCATGCTTCAGAAATGTGGAAAATGGTCCGTTTTCAAATGTTTCATTTTTGAACGTCAGTTCACATTTGTAGGTGGATCATCAGTGTTAGAGCTAAAATTAGCATGTTTAAAGTGATTTTCATGCTTCCAGGGGCCCAAAACACAAGATTTATGGAATGGTTAAAAGTGCATGAAAATGGCCAATTTACTCACTCTGAGTTCTCAAAAAGGGTTTCTTCACCCCGGGAAGTTAATTAAATACCATTTGGAGGCATTTAATGTTAGAGCAAAAACGGCTGATTTTCGACAAAAGAGATAACACCCCCCCATTACGTCATGCTTCAGAAATGTGGAAAATGGTCCGTTTTCAAATGTTTCATTTTTGAACGTCAGTTCACATTTGTAGGTGGATCATCAGTGTTAGAGCTAAAATTAGCATGTTTAAAGTGATTTTCATGCTTCCAGGGGCTCGGGAAGTTAATTAAATACCATTTGGAGGCATTTAATGTTCGAGCAAAAACGGCTGATTTTCGACAAAAGAGATAACACCCCCCCATTACGTCATGCTTCAGAAATGTGGAAAATGGTCCGTTTTCAAATGTTTTATTTTTGAACGTCAGTTCACATTTGTAGCTGGATCATCAGTGTTAGAGCTAAAATTAGCATGTTTAAAGTGATTTTCATGCTTCCAGGGGCTCGGGAAGTTAATTAAATACCATTTGGAGGCATTTAATGTTCGAGCAAAAACGGCTGATTTTCGACAAAAGAGATAACACCCCCCCATTACGTCATGCTTCAGAAATGTGGAAAATGGTCCGTTTTCAAATGTTTTATTTTTGAACGTCAGTTCACATTTGTAGGTGGATCATCAGTGTTAGAGCTAAAATTAGCATGTTTAAAGTGATTTTCATGCTTCCAGGGGCCCAAAACACAAGATTTATGGAATGGTTAAAAGTGCATGAAAATGGCCAATTTACTCACTCTGAGTTCTCAAAAAGGGTTTCTTCACCCCGGGAAGTTAATTAAATATCATTTGGAGGCATTTAATGTTAGAGCAAAAACGGCTGATTTTCGACAAAAGAGATAACACCCCCCCATTACGTCATGCTTCAGAAATGTGGAAAATGGTCCGTTTTCAAATGTTTCATTTTTGAACGTCAGTTCACATTTGTAGGTGGATCATCAGTGTTAGAGCTAAAATTAGCATGTTTAAAGTGATTTTCATGCTTCCAGGGGCTCGGGAAGTAAAATAAATACCATTTGGAGGCATTTAATGTTCGAGCAAAAACGGCTGATTTTCGACAAAAGAGATAACACCCCCCCATTACGTCATGCTTCAGAAATGTGGAAAATGGTCCGTTTTCAAATGTTTCATTTTTGAACGTCAGTTCACATTTGTAGGTGGATCATCAGTGTTAGAGCTAAAATTAGCATGTTTAAAGTGATTTTCATGCTTCCAGGGGCTCGGGAAGTTAATTAAATACCATTTGGATGCATTTAATGTTCGAGCAAAAACGGCTGATTTTCGACAAAAGAGATAACACCCCCCCCATTACGTCATGCTTCAGAAATGTGGAAAATGGTCCGTTTTCAAATGTTTTATTTTTGAACGTCAGTTCACATTTGTAGGTGGATCATCAGTGTTAGAGCTAAAATTAGCATGTTTAAAGTGATTTTCATGCTTCCAGGGGCTCGGGAAGTGAAATAAATACCATTTGGAGGCATTTAATGTTCGAGCAAAAACGGCTGATTTTCGACAAAAGAGATAACACCCCCCCCATTACGTCATGCTTCAGAAATGTGGAAAATGGTCCGTTTTCAAATGTTTTATTTTTGAACGTCAGTTCACATTTGTAGGTGGATCATCAGTGTTAGAGCTAAAATTAGCATGTTTAAAGTGATTTTCATGCTTCCAGGGGCTCGGGAAGTGAAATAAATACCATTTGGAGGCATTTATTGTTCGAGCAAAAACGGCTGATTTTCGACAAAAGAGATAAAACCCCCCCATTACGTCATGCTTCAGAAATGTGGAAAATGGTCCGTTTTCAAATGTTTTATTTTTGAACGTCAGTTCACATTTGTAGGTGGATCATCAGTGTTAGAGCTAAAATTAGCATGTTTAAAGTGATTTTCATGCTTCCAGGGGCCCAAAACACAAGATTTATGGAATGGTTAAAAGTGCATGAAAATGGGCAATTTACTCACTCTGAGTTCTCAAAAAGGGTTTCTTCACCCCGGGAAGTTAATTAAATATCATTTGGAGGCATTTAATGTTAGAGCAAAAACGGCTGATTTTCGACAAAAGAGATAACACCCCCCCATTACGTCATGCTTCAGAAATGTGGAAAATGGTCCGTTTTCAAATGTTTCATTTTTGAACGTCAGTTCACATTTGTAGGTGGATCATCAGTGTTAGAGCTAAAATTAGCATGTTTAAAGTGATTTTCATGCTTCCAGGGGCTCGGGAAGTGAAATAAATACCATTTGGAGGCATTTAATGTTCGAGCAAAAACGGGTGATTTTCGACAAAAGAGATAACACCCCCCCATTACGTCATGCTTCAGAAATGTGGAAAATGGTCCGTTTTCAAATGTTTTATTTTTGAACGTCAGTTCACATTTGTAGGTGGATCATCAGTGTTAGAGCTAAAATTAGCATGTTTAAAGTGATTTTCATGCTTCCAGGGGCTCGGGAAGTTAATTAAATACCATTTGGAGGCATTTAATGTTCGAGCAAAAACGGCTGATTTTCGACAAAAGAGATAACACCCCCCCATTACGTCATGCTTCAGAAATGTGGAAAATGGTCCGTTTTCAAATGTTTTATTTTTGAACGTCAGTTCACATTTGTAGGTGGATCATCAGTGTTAGAGCTAAAATTAGCATGTTTAAAGTGATTTTCATGCTTCCAGGGGCCCAAAACACAAGATGTATGGAATGGTTAAAAGTGCATGAAAATGGCCAATTTACTCACTCTGAGTTCTCAAAAAGGGTTTCTTCACCCCGGGAAGTTAATTAAATACCATTTAGAGGCATTTAATGTTCGAGCAAAAACGGCTGATTTTCGACAAAAGAGATAACACCCCCCCATTACGTCATGCTTCAGAAATGTGGAAAATGGTCCGTTTTCAAATGTTTCATTTTTGAACGTCAGTTCACATTTGTAGGTGGATCATCAGTGTTAGAGCTAAAATTAGCATGTTTAAAGTGATTTTCATGCTTCCAGGGGCTCGGGAAGTTAATTAAATACCATTTGGATGCATTTAATGTTCGAGCAAAAACGGCTGATTTTCGACAAAAGAGATAACACCCCCCCCATTACGTCATGCTTCAGAAATGTGGAAAATGGTCCGTTTTCAAATGTTTTATTTTTGAACGTCAGTTCACATTTGTAGGTGGATCATCAGTGTTAGAGCTAAAATTAGCATGTTTAAAGTGATTTTCATGCTTCCAGGGGCTCGGGAAGTGAAATAAATACCATTTGGAGGCATTTAATGTTCGAGCAAAAACGGCTGATTTTCGACAAAAGAGATAACACCCCCCCCATTACGTCATGCTTCAGAAATGTGGAAAATGGTCCGTTTTCAAATGTTTTATTTTTGAACGTCAGTTCACATTTGTAGGTGGATCATCAGTGTTAGAGCTAAAATTAGCATGTTTAAAGTGATTTTCATGCTTCCAGGGGCTCGGGAAGTGAAATAAATACCATTTGGAGGCATTTATTGTTCGAGCAAAAACGGCTGATTTTCGACAAAAGAGATAAAACCCCCCCATTACGTCATGCTTCAGAAATGTGGAAAATGGTCCGTTTTCAAATGTTTTATTTTTGAACGTCAGTTCACATTTGTAGGTGGATCATCAGTGTTAGAGCTAAAATTAGCATGTTTAAAGTGATTTTCATGCTTCCAGGGGCCCAAAACACAAGATTTATGGAATGGTTAAAAGTGCATGAAAATGGGCAATTTACTCACTCTGAGTTCTCAAAAAGGGTTTCTTCACCCCGGGAAGTTAATTAAATATCATTTGGAGGCATTTAATGTTAGAGCAAAAACGGCTGATTTTCGACAAAAGAGATAACACCCCCCCATTACGTCATGCTTCAGAAATGTGGAAAATGGTCCGTTTTCAAATGTTTCATTTTTGAACGTCAGTTCACATTTGTAGGTGGATCATCAGTGTTAGAGCTAAAATTAGCATGTTTAAAGTGATTTTCATGCTTCCAGGGGCTCGGGAAGTGAAATAAATACCATTTGGAGGCATTTAATGTTCGAGCAAAAACGGCTGATTTTCGACAAAAGAGATAACACCCCCCCATTACGTCATGCTTCAGAAATGTGGAAAATGGTCCGTTTTCAAATGTTTTATTTTTGAACGTCAGTTCACATTTGTAGGTGGATCATCAGTGTTAGAGCTAAAATTAGCATGTTTAAAGTGATTTTCATGCTTCCAGGGGCTCGGGAAGTTAATTAAATACCATTTGGAGGCATTTAATGTTCGAGCAAAAACGGCTGATTTTCGACAAAAGAGATAACACCCCCCCATTACGTCATGCTTCAGAAATGTGGAAAATGGTCCGTTTTCAAATGTTTTATTTTTGAACGTCAGTTCACATTTGTAGGTGGATCATCAGTGTTAGAGCTAAAATTAGCATGTTTAAAGTGATTTTCATGCTTCCAGGGGCCCAAAACACAAGATTTATGGAATGGTTAAAAGTGCATGAAAATGGCCAATTTACTCACTCGGAGTTCTCAAAAAGGGTTTCTTCACCCCGGGAAGTTAATTAAATACCATTTGGAGGCATTTAATGTTAGAGCAAAAACGGCTGATTTTCGACAAAAGAGATAACACCCCCCCATTACGTCATGCTTCAGAAATGTGGAAAATGGTCCGTTTTCAAATGTTTTATTTTTGAACGTCAGTTCACATTTGTAGGTGGATCATCAGTGTTAGAGCTAAAATTAGCATGTTTAAAGTGATTTTCATGCTTCCAGGGGCCCAAAACACAAGATTTATGGAATGGTTAAAAGTGCATGAAAATGGCCAATTTACTCACTCTGAGTTCTCAAAAAGGGTTTCTTCACCACGGGAAGTTAATTAAATACCATTTGGAGGCATTTAATGTTAGAGCAAAAACGGCTGATTTTCGACAAAAGAGATAACACCCCCCCATTACGTCATGCTTCAGAAATGTGGAAAATGGTCCGTTTTCAAATGTTTTATTTTTGAACGTCAGTTCACATTTGTAGGTGGATCATCAGTGTTAGAGCTAAAATTAGCATGTTTAAAGTGATTTTCATGCTTCTTGGGGCCCAAAACACAAGATTTATGGAATGGTTAAAAGTGCATGAAAATGGCCAATTTACTCACTCTGACTTCTCAAAAAGGGTTTCTTCACCCCGGGAAGTTAATTAAATACCATTTGGAGGCATTTAATGTTCGAGCAAAAACGGCTGATTTTCGACAAAGAGATAACACCCCCCCATTATGTCATGCTTCAGAAATGTGGAAAATGGTCCGTTTTCAAATGTTTTATTTTTGAACGTCAGTTCACATTTGTAGGTGGATCATCAGTGTTAGAGCTAAAATTAGCATGTTTAAAGTGATTTTCATGCTTCCAGGGGCTCGGGAAGTTAATTAAATACCATTTGGAGGCATTTAATGTTCGAGCAAAAACGGCTGATTTTCGACAAAAGAGATAACACCCCCCCCATTACGTCATGCTTCAGAAATGTGGAAAATGGTCCGTTTTCAAATGTTTTATTTTTGAACGTCAGTTCACATTTGTAGGTGGATCATCAGTGTTAGAGCTAAAATTAGCATGTTTAAAGTGATTTTCATGCTTCCAGGGGCCCAAAACACAAGATTTATGGAATTTTTAAAAGTGCATGAAAATGGCCAATTTACTCACTCTGAGTTCTCAAAAAGGGTTTCTTCACCCCGGGAAGTTAATTAAATACCATTTGGAGGCATTTAATGTTCGAGCAAAAACGGCTGATTTTCGACAAAAGAGATAACACCCCCCCATTACGTCATGCTTCAGAAATGTGGAAAATGGTCCGTTTTCAAATGTTTTATTTTTGAACGTCAGTTCACATTTGTAGGTGGATCATCAGTGTTAGAGCTAAAATTAGCATGTTTAAAGTGATTTTCATGCTTCCAGGGGCCCAAAACACAAGATTTATGGAATGGTTAAAAGTGCATGAAAATGGCCAATTTACTCACTCTGAGTTCTCAAAAAGGGTTTCTTCACCCCGGGAAGTTAATTAAATACCGTTTGGAGGCATTTAATGTTAGAGCAAAAACGGCTGATTTTCGACAAAAGAGATAACACCCCCCCATTACGTCATGCTTCAGAAATGTGGAAAATGGTCCGTTTTCAAATGTTTTATTTTTGAACGTCAGTTCACATTTGTAGGTGGATCATCAGTGTTGGAGCTAAAATTAGCATGTTTAAGTGATTTTCATGCTTCCAGGGGCCCAAAACACAAGATTTATGGAATGGTTAAAAGTGCATGAAAATGGCCAATTTACTCACTCTGAGTTCTCAAAAAGGGTTTCTTCACCCCGGGAAGTTAATTAAATACCATTTGGAGGCATTTAATGTTAGAGCAAAAACAGCTGATTTTCGACAAAAGAGATAACACCCCCCCATTACGTCATGCTTCAGAAATGTGGAAAATGGTCCGTTTTCAAATGTTTTATTTTTGAACGTCAGTTCACATTTGTAGGTGGATCATCAGTGTTAGAGCTAAAATTAGCATGTTTAAAGTGATTTTCATGCTTCCAGGGGCTCGGGAAGTGAAATAAATACCATTTGGAGGCATTTAATGTTCGAGCAAAAAAGGCTGATTTTCCACAAAAGAGATAACACCCCCCCATTACGTCATGCTTCAGAAATGTGGAAAATGGTCCGTTTTCAAATGTTTCATTTTTGAACGTCAGTTCACATTTGTAGGTGGATCATCAGTGTTAGAGCTAAAATTAGCATGTTTAAAGTGATTTTCATGCTTCCAGGGGCCCAAAACACAAGATTTATGGAATGGTTAAAAGTGCATGAAAATGGCCAATTTACTCACTCTGAGTTCTCAAAAAGGGTTTCTTCACCCCGGGAAGTTAATTAAATACCATTTGGAGGCATTTAATGTTAGAGCAAAAACGGCTGATTTTCGACAAAAGAGATAACACCCCCCCATTACGTCATGCTTCAGAAATGTGGAAAATGGTCCGTTTTCAAATGTTTCATTTTTGAACGTCAGTTCACATTTGTAGGTGGATCATCAGTGTTAGAGCTAAAATTAGCATGTTTAAAGTGATTTTCATGCTTCCAGG
Source organism: Lissotriton vulgaris (assembly GCF_964263255.1). Lineage (NCBI taxonomy): Eukaryota > Metazoa > Chordata > Amphibia > Caudata > Salamandridae > Lissotriton > Lissotriton vulgaris. The sequence goes on from NW_028242601.1 coordinate 997,681, forward strand.
GGCTCGGGAAGTTAATTAAATACCATTTGGAGGCATTTAATGTTCGAGCAAAAACGGCTGATTTTCGACAAAAGAGATAACACCCCCCCATTACGTCATGCTTCAGAAATGTGGAAAATGGTCCGTTTTCAAATGTTTTATTTTTGAACGTCAGTTCACATTTGTAGCTGGATCATCAGTGTTAGAGCTAAAATTAGCATGTTTAAAGTGATTTTCATGCTTCCAGGGGCTCGGGAAGTTAATTAAATACCATTTGGAGGCATTTAATGTTCGAGCAAAAACGGCTGATTTTCGACAAAAGAGATAACACCCCCCCATTACGTCATGCTTCAGAAATGTGGAAAATGGTCCGTTTTCAAATGTTTTATTTTTGAACGTCAGTTCACATTTGTAGGTGGATCATCAGTGTTAGAGCTAAAATTAGCATGTTTAAAGTGATTTTCATGCTTCCAGGGGCCCAAAACACAAGATTTATGGAATGGTTAAAAGTGCATGAAAATGGCCAATTTACTCACTCTGAGTTCTCAAAAAGGGTTTCTTCACCCCGGGAAGTTAATTAAATATCATTTGGAGGCATTTAATGTTAGAGCAAAAACGGCTGATTTTCGACAAAAGAGATAACACCCCCCCATTACGTCATGCTTCAGAAATGTGGAAAATGGTCCGTTTTCAAATGTTTCATTTTTGAACGTCAGTTCACATTTGTAGGTGGATCATCAGTGTTAGAGCTAAAATTAGCATGTTTAAAGTGATTTTCATGCTTCCAGGGGCTCGGGAAGTAAAATAAATACCATTTGGAGGCATTTAATGTTCGAGCAAAAACGGCTGATTTTCGACAAAAGAGATAACACCCCCCCATTACGTCATGCTTCAGGAATGTGGAAAATGGTCCGTTTTCAAATGTTTTATTTTTGAACGTCAGTTCACATTTGTAGGTGGATCATCAGTGTTAGAGCTAAAATTAGCATGTTTAAAGTGATTTTCATGCTTCCAGGGGCTCGGGAAGTTAATTAAATACCATTTGGAGGCATTTAATGTTCGAGCAAAAACGGCTGATTTTCGACAAAAGAGATAACACCCCCCCATTACGTCATGCTTCAGAAATGTGGAAAATGGTCCGTTTTCAAATGTTTTATTTTTGAACGTCAGTTCACATTTGTAGGTGGATCATCAGTGTTAGAGCTAAAATTAGCATGTTTAAAGTGATTTTCATGCTTCCCGGGGCCCAAAACACAAGATTTATGGAATGGTTAAAAGTGCATGAAAATGGCCAATTTACTCACTCTGAGTTCTCAAAAAGGGTTTCTTCACCCCGGGAAGTTAATTAAATACAATTTGGAGGCATTTAATGTTAGAGCAAAAACGGCTGATTTTCGACAAAAGAGATAACACCCCCCCATTACGTCATGCTTCAGAAATGTGGAAAATGGTCCGTTTTCAAATGTTTTATTTTTGAACGTCAGTTCACATTTGTAGGTGGATCATCAGTGTTAGAGCTAAAATTAGCATGTTTAAAGTGATTTTCATGCTTCCAGGGGCCCACAACACAAGATTTATGGAATGGTTAAAAGTGCATGAAAATGGCCAATTTACTCACTCTGAGTTCTCAAAAAGGGTTTCTTCACCCCGGGAAGTTAATTAAATACCATTTGGAGGCATTTAATGTTAGAGCAAAAACGGCTGATTTTCGACAAAAGAGATAACACCCCCCCATTACGTCATGCTTCAGAAATGTGGAAAATGGTCCATTTTCAAATGTTTTATTTTTGAACGTCAGTTCACATTTGTAGGTGGATCATCAGTGTTAGAGCTAAAATTAGCATGTTTAAAGTGATTTTCATGCTTCCAGGGGCCCAAAACACAAGATTTATGGAATGGTTAAAAGTGCATGAAAATGGCCAATTTACTCACTCTGAGTTCTCAAAAAGGGTTTCTTCACCACGGGAAGTTAATTAAATACCATTTGGAGGCATTTAATGTTAGAGCAAAAACGGCTGATTTTCGACAAAAGAGATAACACCCCCCCATTACGTCATGCTTCAGAAATGTGGAAAATGGTCCGTTTTCAAATGTTTTATTTTTGAACGTCAGTTCACATTTGTAGGTGGATCATCAGTGTTAGAGCTAAAATTAGCATGTTTAAAGTGATTTTCATGCTTCTTGGGGCCCAAAACACAAGATTTATGGAATGGTTAAAAGTGCATGAAAATGGCCAATTTACTCACTCTGAGTTCTCAAAAAGGGTTTCTTCACCCCGGGAAGTTAATTAAATACCATTTGGAGGCATTTAATGTTCGAGCAAAAACGGCTGATTTTCGACAAAAGAGATAACACCCCCCCATTACGTCATGCTTCAGAAATGTGGAAAATGGTCCGTTTTCAAATGTTTTATTTTTGAACGTCAGTTCACATTTGTAGGTGGATCATCAGTGTTAGAGCTAAAATTAGCATGTTTAAAGTGATTTTCATGCTTCCAGGGGCTCGGGAAGTTAATTAAATACCATTTGGAGGCATTTAATGTTCGAGCAAAAACGGCTGATTTTCGACAAAAGAGATAACACCCCCCCCATTACGTCATGCTTCAGAAATGTGGAAAATGGTCCGTTTTCAAATGTTTTATTTTTGAACGTCAGTTCACATTTGTAGGTGGATCATCAGTGTTAGAGCTAAAATTAGCATGTTTAAAGTGATTTTCATGCTTCCAGGGGCCCAAAACACAAGATTTATGGAATGGTTAAAAGTGCATGAAAATGGCCAATTTACTCACTCTGAGTTCTCAAAAAGGGTTTCTTCACCCCGGGAAGTTAATTAAATACCATTTGGAGGCATTTAATGTTAGAGCAAAAACGGCTGATTTTCGACAAAAGAGATAACACCCCCCCATTACGTCATGCTTCAGAAATGTGGAAAATGGTCCGTTTTCAAATGTTTTATTTTTGAACGTCAGTTCACATTTGTAGGTGGATCATCAGTGTTAGAGCTAAAATTAGCATGTTTAAAGTGATTTTCATGCTTCCAGGGGCCCAAAACACAAGATGTATGGAATGGTTAAAAGTGCATGAAAATGGCCAATTTACTCACTCTGAGTTCTCAAAAAGGGTTTCTTCACCCCGGGAAGTTAATTAAATACCATTTAGAGGCATTTAATGTTCGAGCAAAAACGGCTGATTTTCGACAAAAGAGATAACACCCCCCCATTACGTCATGCTTCAGAAATGTGGAAAATGGTCCGTTTTCAAATGTTTCATTTTTGAACGTCAGTTCACATTTGTAGGTGGATCATCAGTGTTAGAGCTAAAATTAGCATGTTTAAAGTGATTTTCATGCTTCCAGGGGCTCGGGAAGTTAATTAAATACCATTTGGAGGCATTTAATGTTCGAGCAAAAACGGCTGATTTTCGACAAAAGAGATAACACCCCCCCATTACGTCATGCTTCAGAAATGTGGAAAATGGTCCGTTTTCAAATGTTTTATTTTTGAACGTCAGTTCACATTTGTAGGTGGATCATCAGTGTTAGAGCTAAAATTAGCATGTTTAAAGTGATTTTCATGCTTCCAGGGGCTCGGGAAGTGAAATAAATACCATTTGGAGGCATTTATTGTTCGAGCAAAAACGGCTGATTTTCGACAAAAGAGATAAAACCCCCCCATTACGTCATGCTTCAGAAATGTGGAAAATGGTCCGTTTTCAAATGTTTTATTTTTGAACGTCAGTTCACATTTGTAGGTGGATCATCAGTGTTAGATCTAAAATTAGCATGTTTAAAGTGATTTTCATGCTTCCAGGGGCCCAAAACACAAGATTTATGGAATGGTTAAAAGTGCATGAAAATGGCCAATTTACTCACTCGGAGTTCTCAAAAAGGGTTTCTTCACCCCGGGAAGTTAATTAAATATCATTTGGAGGCATTTAATGTTAGAGCAAAAACGGCTGATTTTCGACAAAAGAGATAACACCCCCCCATTACGTCATGCTTCAGAAATGTGGAAAATGGTCCGTTTTCAAATGTTTCATTTTTGAACGTCAGTTCACATTTGTAGGTGGATCATCAGTGTTAGAGCTAAAATTAGCATGTTTAAAGTGATTTTCATGCTTCCAGGGGCTCGGGAAGTGAAATAAATACCATTTGGAGGCATTTAATGTTCGAGCAAAAACGGCTGATTTTCGACAAAAGAGATAACACCCCCCCATTACGTCATGCTTCAGAAATGTGGAAAATGGTCCGTTTTCAAATGTTTTATTTTTGAACGTCAGTTCACATTTGTAGGTGGATCATCAGTGTTAGAGCTAAAATTAGCATGTTTAAAGTGATTTTCATGCTTCCAGGGGCTCGGGAAGTTAATTAAATACCATTTGGAGGCATTTAATGTTCGAGCAAAAACGGCTGATTTTCGACAAAAGAGATAACACCCCCCCATTACGTCATGCTTCAGAAATGTGGAAAATGGTCCGTTTTCAAATGTTTTATTTTTGAACGTCAGTTCACATTTGTAGGTGGATCATCAGTGTTAGAGCTAAAATTAGCATGTTTAAAGTGATTTTCATGCTTCCAGGGGCCCAAAACACAAGATTTATGGAATGGTTAAAAGTGCATGAAAATGGCCAATTTACTCACTCGGAGTTCTCAAAAAGGGTTTCTTCACCCCGGGAAGTTAATTAAATACCATTTGGAGGCATTTAATGTTAGAGCAAAAACGGCTGATTTTCGACAAAAGAGATAACACCCCCCCATTACGTCATGCTTCAGAAATGTGGAAAATGGTCCGTTTTCAAATGTTTTATTTTTGAACGTCAGTTCACATTTGTAGGTGGATCATCAGTGTTAGAGCTAAAATTAGCATGTTTAAAGTGATTTTCATGCTTCCAGGGGCTCACAACACAAGATTTATGGAATGGTTGAAAGTGCATGAAAATGGCCAATTTACTCACTCTGAGTTCTCAAAAAGGGTTTCTTCACCCCGGGAAGTTAATTAAATACCATTTGGAGGCATTTAATGTTAGAGCAAAAACGGCTGATTTTCGACAAAAGAGATAACACCCCCCCATTACGTCATGCTTCAGAAATGTGGAAAATGGTCCATTTTCAAATGTTTTATTTTTGAACGTCAGTTCACATTTGTAGGTGGATCATCAGTGTTAGAGCTAAAATTAGCATGTTTAAAGTGATTTTCATGCTTCCAGGGGCCCAAAACACAAGATTTATGGAATGGTTAAAAGTGCATGAAAATGGCCAATTTACTCACTCTGAGTTCTCAAAAAGGGTTTCTTCACCCCGGGAAGTTAATTAAATACCGTTTGGAGGCATTTAATGTTAGAGCAAAAACGGCTGATTTTCGACAAAAGAGATAACACCCCCCCATTACGTCATGCTTCAGAAATGTGGAAAATGGTCCGTTTTCAAATGTTTTATTTTTGAACGTCAGTTCACATTTGTAGGTGGATCATCAGTGTTGGAGCTAAAATTAGCATGTTTAAGTGATTTTCATGCTTCCAGGGGCCCAAAACACAAGATTTATGGAATGGTTAAAAGTGCATGAAAATGGCCAATTTACTCACTCTGAGTTCTCAAAAAGTGTTTCTTCACCCCGGGAAGTTAATTAAATACCATTTGGAGGCATTTAATGTTAGAGCAAAAACAGCTGATTTTCGACAAAAGAGATAACACCCCCCCATTACGTCATGCTTCAGAAATGTGGAAAATGGTCCGTTTTCAAATGTTTTATTTTTGAACGTCAGTTCACATTTGTAGGTGGATCATCAGTGTTAGAGCTAAAATTAGCATGTTTAAAGTGATTTTCATGCTTCCAGGGGCTCGGGAAGTGAAATAAATACCATTTGGAGGCATTTAATGTTCGAGCAAAAAAGGCTGATTTTCCACAAAAGAGATAACACCCCCCCATTACGTCATGCTTCAGAAATGTGGAAAATGGTCCGTTTTCAAATGTTTCATTTTTGAACGTCAGTTCACATTTGTAGGTGGATCATCAGTGTTAGAGCTAAAATTAGCATGTTTAAAGTGATTTTCATGCTTCCAGGGGCCCAAAACACAAGATTTATGGAATGGTTAAAAGTGCATGAAAATGGCCAATTTACTCACTCTGAGTTCTCAAAAAGGGTTCCTTCACCCCGGGAAGTTAATTAAATACCATTTGGAGGCATTTAATGTTAGAGCAAAAACGGCTGATTTTCGACAAAAGAGATAACACCCCCCCATTACGTCATGCTTCAGAAATGTGGAAAATGGTCCGTTTTCAAATGTTTCATTTTTGAACGTCAGTTCACATTTGTAGGTGGATCATCAGTGTTAGAGCTAAAATTAGCATGTTTAAAGTGATTTTCATGCTTCCAGGGGCTCGGGAAGTTAATTAAATACCATTTGGAGGCATTTAATGTTCGAGCAAAAACGGCTGATTTTCGACAAAAGAGATAACACCCCCCCATTACGTCATGCTTCAGAAATGTGGAAAATGGTCCGTTTTCAAATGTTTTATTTTTGAACGTCAGTTCACATTTGTAGCTGGATCATCAGTGTTAGAGCTAAAATTAGCATGTTTAAAGTGATTTTCATGCTTCCAGGGGCTCGGGAAGTTAATTAAATACCATTTGGAGGCATTTAATGTTCGAGCAAAAACGGCTGATTTTCGACAAAAGAGATAACACCCCCCCATTACGTCATGCTTCAGAAATGTGGAAAATGGTCCGTTTTCAAATGTTTTATTTTTGAACGTCAGTTCACATTTGTAGGTGGATCATCAGTGTTAGAGCTAACATTAGCATGTTTAAAGTGATTTTCATGCTTCCAGGGGCCCAAAACACAAGATTTATGGAATGGTTAAAAGTGCATGAAAATGGCCAATTTACTCACTCTGAGTTCTCAAAAAGGGTTTCTTCACCCCGGGAAGTTAATTAAATATCATTTGGAGGCATTTAATGTTAGAGCAAAAACGGCTGATTTTCGACAAAAGAGATAACACCCCCCCATTACGTCATGCTTCAGAAATGTGGAAAATGGTCCGTTTTCAAATGTTTCATTTTTGAACGTCAGTTCACATTTGTAGGTGGATCATCAGTGTTAGAGCTAAAATTAGCATGTTTAAAGTGATTTTCATGCTTCCAGGGGCTCGGGAAGTAAAATAAATACCATTTGGAGGCATTTAATGTTCGAGCAAAAACGGCTGATTTTCGACAAAAGAGATAACACCCCCCCATTACGTCATGCTTCAGAAATGTGGAAAATGGTCCGTTTTCAAATGTTTTATTTTTGAACGTCAGTTTACATTTGTAGGTGGATCATCAGTGTTAGAGCTAAAATTAGCATGTTTAAAGTGATTTTCATGCTTCCAGGGGCTCGGGAAGTTAATTAAATACCATTTGGAGGCATTTAATGTTCGAGCAAAAACGGCTGATTTTCGACAAAAGAGATAACACCCCCCCATTACGTCATGCTTCAGAAATGTGGAAAATGGTCCGTTTTCAAATGTTTTATTTTTGAACGTCAGTTCACATTTGTAGGTGGATCATCAGTGTTAGAGCTAAAATTAGCATGTTTAAAGTGATTTTCATGCTTCCAGGGGCCCAAAACACAAGATTTATGGAATGGTTAAAAGTGCATGAAAATGGCCAATTTACTCACTCTGAGTTCTCAAAAAGGGTTTCTTCACCCCGGGAAGTTAATTAAATACCATTTGGAGGCATTTAATGTTAGAGCAAAAACAGCTGATTTTCGACAAAAGAGATAACACCCCCCCATTACGTCATGCTTCAGAAATGTGGAAAATGGTCCGTTTTCAAATGTTTTATTTTTGAACGTCAGTTCACATTTGTAGGTGGATCATCAGTGTTAGAGCTAAAATTAGCATGTTTAAAGTGATTTTCATGCTTCCAGGGGCCCACAACACAAGATTTATGGAATGGTTGAAAGTGCATGAAAATGGCCAATTTACTCACTCTGAGTTCTCAAAAAGGGTTTCTTCACCCCGGGAAGTTAATTAAATACCATTTGGAGGCATTTAATGTTAGAGCAAAAATGGCTGATTTTCGACAAAAGAGATAACACCCCCCCATTACGTCATGCTTCAGAAATGTGGAAAATGGTCCATTTTCAAATGTTTTATTTTTGAACGTCAGTTCACATTTGTAGGTGGATCATCAGTGTTAGAGCTAAAATTAGCATGTTTAAAGTGATTTTCATGCTTCCAGGGGCCCAAAACACAAGATTTATGGAATGGTTAAAAGTGCATGAAAATGGCCAATTTACTCACTCTGAGTTCTCAAAAAGGGTTTCTTCACCACGGGAAGTTAATTAAATACCATTTGGAGGCATTTAATGTTAGAGCAAAAACGGCTGATTTTCGACAAAAGAGATAACACCCCCCCATTACGTCATGCTTCAGAAATGTGGAAAATGGTCCGTTTTCAAATGTTTTATTTTTGAACGTCAGTTCACATTTGTAGGTGGATCATCAGTGTTAGAGCTAAAATTAGCATGTTTAAAGTGATTTTCATGCTTCTTGGGGCCCAAAACACAAGATTTATGGAATGGTTAAAAGTGCATGAAAATGGCCAATTTACTCACTCTGACTTCTCAAAAAGGGTTTCTTCACCCCGGGAAGTTAATTAAATACCATTTGGAGGCATTTAATGTTCGAGCAAAAACGGCTGATTTTCGACAAAAGAGATAACACCCCCCCATTACGTCATGCTTCAGAAATGTGGAAAATGGTCCGTTTTCAAATGTTTTATTTTTGAACGTCAGTTCACATTTGTAGGTGGATCATCAGTGTTAGAGCTAAAATTAGCATGTTTAAAGTGATTTTCATGCTTCCAGGGGCCCGGGAAGTTAATTAAATACCATTTGGAGGCATTTAATGTTCGAGCAAAAACGGCTGATTTTCGACAAAAGAGATAACACCCCCCCCATTACGTCATGCTTCAGAAATGTGGAAAATGGTCCGTTTTCAAATGTTTTATTTTTGAACGTCAGTTCACATTTGTAGGTGGATCATCAGTGTTAGAGCTAAAATTAGCATGTTTAAAGTGATTTTCATGCTTCCAGGGGCCCAAAACACAAGATTTATGGAATTTTTAAAAGTGCATGAAAATGGCCAATTTACTCACTCTGAGTTCTCAAAAAGGGTTTCTTCACCCCGGGAAGTTAATTAAATACCATTTGGAGGCATTTAATGTTCGAGCAAAAACGGCTGATTTTCGACAAAAGAGATAACACCCCCCCATTACGTCATGCTTCAGAAATGTGGAAAATGGTCCGTTTTCAAATGTTTTATTTTTGAACGTCAGTTCACATTTGTAGGTGGATCATCAGTGTTAGAGCTAAAATTAGCATGTTTAAAGTGATTTTCATGCTTCCAGGGGCCCAAAACACAAGATTTATGGAATGGTTAAAAGTGCATGAAAATGGCCAATTTACTCACTCTGAGTTCTCAAAAAGGGTTTCTTCACCCCGGGAAGTTAATTAAATACCGTTTGGAGGCATTTAATGTTAGAGCAAAAACGGCTGATTTTCGACAAAAGAGATAACACCCCCCCATTACGTCATGCTTCAGAAATGTGGAAAATGGTCCGTTTTCAAATGTTTTATTTTTGAACGTCAGTTCACATTTGTAGGTGGATCATCAGTGTTGGAGCTAAAATTAGCATGTTTAAGTGATTTTCATGCTTCCAGGGGCCCAAAACACAAGATTTATGGAATGGTTAAAAGTGCATGAAAATGGCCAATTTACTCACTCTGAGTTCTCAAAAAGGGTTTCTTCACCCCGGGAAGTTAATTAAATACCATTTGGAGGCATTTAATGTTAGAGCAAAAACAGATGATTTTCGACAAAAGAGATAACACCCCCCCATTACGTCATGCTTCAGAAATGTGGAAAATGGTCCGTTTTCAAATGTTTTATTTTTGAACGTCAGTTCACATTTGTAGGTGGATCATCAGTGTTAGAGCTAAAATTAGCATGTTTAAAGTGATTTTCATGCTTCCAGGGGCTCGGGAAGTGAAATAAATACCATTTGGAGGCATTTAATGTTCGAGCAAAAAAGGCTGATTTTCCACAAAAGAGATAACACCCCCCCCATTACGTCATGCTTCAGAAATGTGGAAAATGGTCCGTTTTCAAATGTTTCATTTTTGAACGTCAGTTCACATTTGTAGGTGGATCATCAGTGTTAGAGCTAAAATTAGCATGTTTAAAGTGATTTTCATGCTTCCAGGGGCCCAAAACACAAGATTTATGGAATGGTTAAAAGTGCATGAAAATGGCCAATTTACTCACTCTGAGTTCTCAAAAAGGGTTTCTTCACCCCGGGAAGTTAATTAAATACCATTTGGAGGCATTTAATGTTAGAGCAAAAACGGCTGATTTTCGACAAAAGAGATAACACCCCCCCATTACGTCATGCTTCAGAAATGTGGAAAATGGTCCGTTTTCAAATGTTTCATTTTTGAACGTCAGTTCACATTTGTAGGTGGATCATCAGTGTTAGAGCTAAAATTAGCATGTTTAAAGTGATTTTCATGCTTCCAGGGGCTCGGGAAGTTAATTAAATACCATTTGGAGGCATTTAATGTTCGAGCAAAAACGGCTGATTTTCGACAAAAGAGATAACACCCCCCCATTACGTCATGCTTCAGAAATGTGGAAAATGGTCCGTTTTCAAATGTTTTATTTTTGAAAGTCAGTTCACATTTGTAGCTGGATCATCAGTGTTAGAGCTAAAATTAGCATGTTTAAAGTGATTTTCATGCTTCCAGGGGCTCGGGAAGTTAATTAAATACCATTTGGAGGCATTTAATGTTCGAGCAAAAACGGCTGATTTTCGACAAAAGAGATAACACCCCCCCATTACGTCATGCTTCAGAAATGTGGAAAATGGTCCGTTTTCAAATGTTTTATTTTTGAACGTCAGTTCACATTTGTAGGTGGATCATCAGTGTTAGAGCTAAAATTAGCATGTTTAAAGTGATTTTCATGCTTCCAGGGGCCCAAAACACAAGATTTATGGAATGGTTAAAAGTGCATGAAAATGGCCAATTTACTCACTCTGAGTTCTCAAAAAGGGTTTCTTCACCCCGGGAAGTTAATTAAATATCATTTGGAGGCATTTAATGTTAGAGCAAAAACGGCTGATTTTCGACAAAAGAGATAACACCCCCCCATTACGTCATGCTTCAGAAATGTGGAAAATGGTCCGTTTTCAAATGTTTCATTTTTGAACGTCAGTTCACATTTGTAGGTGGATCATCAGTGTTAGAGCTAAAATTAGCATGTTTAAAGTGATTTTCATGCTTCCAGGGGCTCGGGAAGTAAAATAAATACCATTTGGAGGCATTTAATGTTCGAGCAAAAACGGCTGATTTTCGACAAAAGAGATAACACCCCCCCATTACGTCATGCTTCAGGAATGTGGAAAATGGTCCGTTTTCAAATGTTTTATTTTTGAACGTCAGTTCACATTTGTAGGTGGATCATCAGTGTTAGAGCTAAAATTAGCATGTTTAAAGTGATTTTCATGCTTCCAGGGGCTCGGGAAGTTAATTAAATACCATTTGGAGGCATTTAATGTTCGAGCAAAAACGGCTGATTTTCGACAAAAGAGATAACACCCCCCCATTACGTCATGCTTCAGAAATGTGGAAAATGGTCCGTTTTCAAATGTTTTATTTTTGAACGTCAGTTCACATTTGTAGGTGGATCATCAGTGTTAGAGCTAAAATTAGCATGTTTAAAGTGATTTTCATGCTTCCCGGGGCCCAAAACACAAGATTTATGGAATGGTTAAAAGTGCATGAAAATGGCCAATTTACTCACTCTGAGTTCTCAAAAAGGGTTTCTTCACCCCGGGAAGTTAATTAAATACAATTTGGAGGCATTTAATGTTAGAGCAAAAACGGCTGATTTTCGACAAAAGAGATAACACCCCCCCATTACGTCATGCTTCAGAAATGTGGAAAATGGTCCGTTTTCAAATGTTTTATTTTTGAACGTCAGTTCACATTTGTAGGTGGATCATCAGTGTTAGAGCTAAAATTAGCATGTTTAAAGTGATTTTCATGCTTCCAGGGGCTCGGGAAGTTAATTAAATACCATTTGGAGGCATTTAATGTTCGAGCAAAAACGGCTGATTTTCGACAAAAGAGATAACACCCCCCCATTACGTCATGCTTCAGAAATGTGGAAAATGGTCCGTTTTCAAATGTTTTATTTTTGAACGTCAGTTCACATTTGTAGGTGGATCATCAGTGTTAGAGCTAAAATTAGCATGTTTAAAGTGATTTTCATGCTTCCCGGGGCCCAAAACACAAGATTTATGGAATGGTTAAAAGTGCATGAAAATGGCCAATTTACTCACTCTGAGTTCTCAAAAAGGGTTTCTTCACCCCGGGAAGTTAATTAAATACAATTTGGAGGCATTTAATGTTAGAGCAAAAACGGCTGATTTTCGACAAAAGAGATAACACCCCCCCATTACGTCATGCTTCAGAAATGTGGAAAATGGTCCGTTTTCAAATGTTTTATTTTTGAACGTCAGTTCACATTTGTAGGTGGATCATCAGTGTTAGAGCTAAAATTAGCATGTTTAAAGTGATTTTCATGCTTCCAGGGGCTCGGGAAGTAAAATAAATACCATTTGGAGGCATTTAATGTTCGAGCAAAAACGGCTGATTTTCGACAAAAGAGATAACACCCCCCCATTACGTCATGCTTCAGGAATGTGGAAAATGGTCCGTTTTCAAATGTTTTATTTTTGAACGTCAGTTCACATTTGTAGGTGGATCATCAGTGTTAGAGCTAAAATTAGCATGTTTAAAGTGATTTTCATGCTTCCAGGGGCTCGGGAAGTTAATTAAATACCATTTGGAGGCATTTAATGTTCGAGCAAAAACGGCTGATTTTCGACAAAAGAGATAACACCCCCCCATTACGTCATGCTTCAGAAATGTGGAAAATGGTCCGTTTTCAAATGTTTTATTTTTGAACGTCAGTTCACATTTGTAGGTGGATCATCAGTGTTAGAGCTAAAATTAGCATGTTTAAAGTGATTTTCATGCTTCCCGGGGCCCAAAACACAAGATTTATGGAATGGTTAAAAGTGCATGAAAATGGCCAATTTACTCACTCTGAGTTCTCAAAAAGGGTTTCTTCACCCCGGGAAGTTAATTAAATACAATTTGGAGGCATTTAATGTTAGAGCAAAAACGGCTGATTTTCGACAAAAGAGATAACACCCCCCCATTACGTCATGCTTCAGAAATGTGGAAAATGGTCCGTTTTCAAATGTTTTATTTTTGAACGTCAGTTCACATTTGTAGGTGGATCATCAGTGTTAGAGCTAAAATTAGCATGTTTAAAGTGATTTTCATGCTTCCAGGGGCCCACAACACAAGATTTATGGAATGGTTAAAAGTGCATGAAAATGGCCAATTTACTCACTCTGAGTTCTCAAAAAGGGTTTCTTCACCCCGGGAAGTTAATTAAATACCATTTGGAGGCATTTAATGTTAGAGCAAAAACGGCTGATTTTCGACAAAAGAGATAACACCCCCCCATTACGTCATGCTTCAGAAATGTGGAAAATGGTCCATTTTCAAATGTTTTATTTTTGAACGTCAGTTCACATTTGTAGGTGGATCATCAGTGTTAGAGCTAAAATTAGCATGTTTAAAGTGATTTTCATGCTTCCAGGGGCCCAAAACACAAGATTTATGGAATGGTTAAAAGTGCATGAAAATGGCCAATTTACTCACTCTGAGTTCTCAAAAAGGGTTTCTTCACCACGGGAAGTTAATTAAATACCATTTGGAGGCATTTAATGTTAGAGCAAAAACGGCTGATTTTCGACAAAAGAGATAACACCCCCCCATTACGTCATGCTTCAGAAATGTGGAAAATGGTCCGTTTTCAAATGTTTTATTTTTGAACGTCAGTTCACATTTGTAGGTGGATCATCAGTGTTAGAGCTAAAATTAGCATGTTTAAAGTGATTTTCATGCTTCTTGGGGCCCAAAACACAAGATTTACGGAATGGTTAAAAGTGCATGAAAATGGCCAATTTACTCACTCTGAGTTCTCAAAAAGGGTTTCTTCACCCCGGGAAGTTAATTAAATACCATTTGGAGGCATTTAATGTTCGAGCAAAAACGGCTGATTTTCGACAAAAGAGATAACACCCCCCCATTACGTCATGCTTCAGAAATGTGGAAAATGGTCCGTTTTCAAATGTTTTATTTTTGAACGTCAGTTCACATTTGTAGGTGGATCATCAGTGTTAGAGCTAAAATTAGCATGTTTAAAGTGATTTTCATGCTTCCAGGGGCTCGGGAAGTTAATTAAATACCATTTGGAGGCATTTAATGTTCGAGCAAAAACGGCTGATTTTCGACAAAAGAGATAACACCCCCCCCATTACGTCATGCTTCAGAAATGTGGAAAATGGTCCGTTTTCAAATGTTTTATTTTTGAACGTCAGTTCACATTTGTAGGTGGATCATCAGTGTTAGAGCTAAAATTAGCATGTTTAAAGTGATTTTCATGCTTCCAGGGGCCCAAAACACAAGATTTATGGAATGGTTAAAAGTGCATGAAAATGGCCAATTTACTCACTCTGAGTTCTCAAAAAGGGTTTCTTCACCCCGGGAAGTTAATTAAATACCATTTGGAGGCATTTAATGTTAGAGCAAAAACGGCTGATTTTCGACAAAAGAGATAACACCCCCCCATTACGTCATGCTTCAGAAATGTGGAAAATGGTCCGTTTTCAAATGTTTTATTTTTGAACGTCAGTTCACATTTGTAGGTGGATCATCAGTGTTAGAGCTAAAATTAGCATGTTTAAAGTGATTTTCATGCTTCCAGGGGCCCAAAACACAAGATGTATGGAATGGTTAAAAGTGCATGAAAATGGCCAATTTACTCACTCTGAGTTCTCAAAAAGGGTTTCTTCACCCCGGGAAGTTAATTAAATACCATTTAGAGGCATTTAATGTTCGAGCAAAAACGGCTGATTTTCGACAAAAGAGATAACACCCCCCCATTACGTCATGCTTCAGAAATGTGGAAAATGGTCCGTTTTCAAATGTTTCATTTTTGAACGTCAGTTCACATTTGTAGGTGGATCATCAGTGTTAGAGCTAAAATTAGCATGTTTAAAGTGATTTTCATGCTTCCAGGGGCTCGGGAAGTTAATTAAATACCATTTGGAGGCATTTAATGTTCGAGCAAAAACGGCTGATTTTCGACAAAAGAGATAACACCCCCCCATTACGTCATGCTTCAGAAATGTGGAAAATGGTCCGTTTTCAAATGTTTTATTTTTGAACGTCAGTTCACATTTGTAGGTGGATCATCAGTGTTAGAGCTAAAATTAGCATGTTTAAAGTGATTTTCATGCTTCCAGGGGCTCGGGAAGTGAAATAAATACCATTTGGAGGCATTTATTGTTCGAGCAAAAACGGCTGATTTTCGACAAAAGAGATAAAACCCCCCCATTACGTCATGCTTCAGAAATGTGGAAAATGGTCCGTTTTCAAATGTTTTATTTTTGAACGTCAGTTCACATTTGTAGGTGGATCATCAGTGTTAGATCTAAAATTAGCATGTTTAAAGTGATTTTCATGCTTCCAGGGGCCCAAAACACAAGATTTATGGAATGGTTAAAAGTGCATGAAAATGGCCAATTTACTCACTCGGAGTTCTCAAAAAGGGTTTCTTCACCCCGGGAAGTTAATTAAATATCATTTGGAGGCATTTAATGTTAGAGCAAAAACGGCTGATTTTCGACAAAAGAGATAACACCCCCCCATTACGTCATGCTTCAGAAATGTGGAAAATGGTCCGTTTTCAAATGTTTCATTTTTGAACGTCAGTTCACATTTGTAGGTGGATCATCAGTGTTAGAGCTAAAATTAGCATGTTTAAAGTGATTTTCATGCTTCCAGGGGCTCGGGAAGTGAAATAAATACCATTTGGAGGCATTTAATGTTCGAGCAAAAACGGCTGATTTTCGACAAAAGAGATAACACCCCCCCATTACGTCATGCTTCAGAAATGTGGAAAATGGTCCGTTTTCAAATGTTTTATTTTTGAACGTCAGTTCACATTTGTAGGTGGATCATCAGTGTTAGAGCTAAAATTAGCATGTTTAAAGTGATTTTCATGCTTCCAGGGGCTCGGGAAGTTAATTAAATACCATTTGGAGGCATTTAATGTTCGAGCAAAAACGGCTGATTTTCGACAAAAGAGATAACACCCCCCCATTACGTCATGCTTCAGAAATGTGGAAAATGGTCCGTTTTCAAATGTTTTATTTTTGAACGTCAGTTCACATTTGTAGGTGGATCATCAGTGTTAGAGCTAAAATTAGCATGTTTAAAGTGATTTTCATGCTTCCAGGGGCCCAAAACACAAGATTTATGGAATGGTTAAAAGTGCATGAAAATGGCCAATTTACTCACTCGGAGTTCTCAAAAAGGGTTTCTTCACCCCGGGAAGTTAATTAAATACCATTTGGAGGCATTTAATGTTAGAGCAAAAACGGCTGATTTTCGACAAAAGAGATAACACCCCCCCATTACGTCATGCTTCAGAAATGTGGAAAATGGTCCGTTTTCAAATGTTTTATTTTTGAACGTCAGTTCACATTTGTAGGTGGATCATCAGTGTTAGAGCTAAAATTAGCATGTTTAAAGTGATTTTCATGCTTCCAGGGGCTCACAACACAAGATTTATGGAATGGTTGAAAGTGCATGAAAATGGCCAATTTACTCACTCTGAGTTCTCAAAAAGGGTTTCTTCACCCCGGGAAGTTAATTAAATACCATTTGGAGGCATTTAATGTTAGAGCAAAAACGGCTGATTTTCGACAAAAGAGATAACACCCCCCCATTACGTCATGCTTCAGAAATGTGGAAAATGGTCCATTTTCAAATGTTTTATTTTTGAACGTCAGTTCACATTTGTAGGTGGATCATCAGTGTTAGAGCTAAAATTAGCATGTTTAAAGTGATTTTCATGCTTCCAGGGGCCCAAAACACAAGATTTATGGAATGGTTAAAAGTGCATGAAAATGGCCAATTTACTCACTCTGAGTTCTCAAAAAGGGTTTCTTCACCCCGGGAAGTTAATTAAATACCGTTTGGAGGCATTTAATGTTAGAGCAAAAACGGCTGATTTTCGACAAAAGAGATAACACCCCCCCATTACGTCATGCTTCAGAAATGTGGAAAATGGTCCGTTTTCAAATGTTTTATTTTTGAACGTCAGTTCACATTTGTAGGTGGATCATCAGTGTTGGAGCTAAAATTAGCATGTTTAAGTGATTTTCATGCTTCCAGGGGCCCAAAACACAAGATTTATGGAATGGTTAAAAGTGCATGAAAATGGCCAATTTACTCACTCTGAGTTCTCAAAAAGTGTTTCTTCACCCCGGGAAGTTAATTAAATACCATTTGGATGCATTTAATGTTAGAGCAAAAACAGCTGATTTTCGACAAAAGAGATAACACCCCCCCATTACGTCATGCTTCAGAAATGTGGAAAATGGTCCGTTTTCAAATGTTTTATTTTTGAACGTCAGTTCACATTTGTAGGTGGATCATCAGTGTTAGAGCTAAAATTAGCATGTTTAAAGTGATTTTCATGCTTCCAGGGGCTCGGGAAGTGAAATAAATACCATTTGGAGGCATTTAATGTTCGAGCAAAAAAGGCTGATTTTCCACAAAAGAGATAACACCCCCCCATTACGTCATGCTTCAGAAATGTGGAAAATGGTCCGTTTTCAAATGTTTCATTTTTGAACGTCAGTTCACATTTGTAGGTGGATCATCAGTGTTAGAGCTAAAATTAGCATGTTTAAAGTGATTTTCATGCTTCCAGGGGCCCAAAACACAAGATTTATGGAATGGTTAAAAGTGCATGAAAATGGCCAATTTACTCACTCTGAGTTCTCAAAAAGGGTTCCTTCACCCCGGGAAGTTAATTAAATACCATTTGGAGGCATTTAATGTTAGAGCAAAAACGGCTGATTTTCGACAAAAGAGATAACACCCCCCCATTACGTCATGCTTCAGAAATGTGGAAAATGGTCCGTTTTCAAATGTTTCATTTTTGAACGTCAGTTCACATTTGTAGGTGGATCATCAGTGTTAGAGCTAAAATTAGCATGTTTAAAGTGATTTTCATGCTTCCAGGGGCTCGGGAAGTTAATTAAATACCATTTGGAGGCATTTAATGTTCGAGCAAAAACGGCTGATTTTCGACAAAAGAGATAACACCCCCCCATTACGTCATGCTTCAGAAATGTGGAAAATGGTCCGTTTTCAAATGTTTTATTTTTGAACGTCAGTTCACATTTGTAGCTGGATCATCAGTGTTAGAGCTAAAATTAGCATGTTTAAAGTGATTTTCATGCTTCCAGGGGCTCGGGAAGTTAATTAAATACCATTTGGAGGCATTTAATGTTCGAGCAAAAACGGCTGATTTTCGACAAAAGAGATAACACCCCCCCATTACGTCATGCTTCAGAAATGTGGAAAATGGTCCGTTTTCAAATGTTTTATTTTTGAACGTCAGTTCACATTTGTAGGTGGATCATCAGTGTTAGAGCTAACATTAGCATGTTTAAAGTGATTTTCATGCTTCCAGGGGCCCAAAACACAAGATTTATGGAATGGTTAAAAGTGCATGAAAATGGCCAATTTACTCACTCTGAGTTCTCAAAAAGGGTTTCTTCACCCCGGGAAGTTAATTAAATATCATTTGGAGGCATTTAATGTTAGAGCAAAAACGGCTGATTTTCGACAAAAGAGATAACACCCCCCCATTACGTCATGCTTCAGAAATGTGGAAAATGGTCCGTTTTCAAATGTTTCATTTTTGAACGTCAGTTCACATTTGTAGGTGGATCATCAGTGTTAGAGCTAAAATTAGCATGTTTAAAGTGATTTTCATGCTTCCAGGGGCTCGGGAAGTAAAATAAATACCATTTGGAGGCATTTAATGTTCGAGCAAAAACGGCTGATTTTCGACAAAAGAGATAACACCCCCCCATTACGTCATGCTTCAGAAATGTGGAAAATGGTCCGTTTTCAAATGTTTTATTTTTGAACGTCAGTTTACATTTGTAGGTGGATCATCAGTGTTAGAGCTAAAATTAGCATGTTTAAAGTGATTTTCATGCTTCCAGGGGCTCGGGAAGTTAATTAAATACCATTTGGAGGCATTTAATGTTCGAGCAAAAACGGCTGATTTTCGACAAAAGAGATAACACCCCCCCATTACGTCATGCTTCAGAAATGTGGAAAATGGTCCGTTTTCAAATGTTTTATTTTTGAACGTCAGTTCACATTTGTAGGTGGATCATCAGTGTTAGAGCTAAAATTAGCATGTTTAAAGTGATTTTCATGCTTCCAGGGGCCCAAAACACAAGATTTATGGAATGGTTAAAAGTGCATGAAAATGGCCAATTTACTCACTCTGAGTTCTCAAAAAGGGTTTCTTCACCCCGGGAAGTTAATTAAATACCATTTGGAGGCATTTAATGTTAGAGCAAAAACAGCTGATTTTCGACAAAAGAGATAACACCCCCCCATTACGTCATGCTTCAGAAATGTGGAAAATGGTCCGTTTTCAAATGTTTTATTTTTGAACGTCAGTTCACATTTGTAGGTGGATCATCAGTGTTAGAGCTAAAATTAGCATGTTTAAAGTGATTTTCATGCTTCCAGGGGCCCACAACACAAGATTTATGGAATGGTTGAAAGTGCATGAAAATGGCCAATTTACTCACTCTGAGTTCTCAAAAAGGGTTTCTTCACCCCGGGAAGTTAATTAAATACCATTTGGAGGCATTTAATGTTAGAGCAAAAATGGCTGATTTTCGACAAAAGAGATAACACCCCCCCATTACGTCATGCTTCAGAAATGTGGAAAATGGTCCATTTTCAAATGTTTTATTTTTGAACGTCAGTTCACATTTGTAGGTGGATCATCAGTGTTAGAGCTAAAATTAGCATGTTTAAAGTGATTTTCATGCTTCCAGGGGCCCAAAACACAAGATTTATGGAATGGTTAAAAGTGCATGAAAATGGCCAATTTACTCACTCTGAGTTCTCAAAAAGGGTTTCTTCACCACGGGAAGTTAATTAAATACCATTTGGAGGCATTTAATGTTAGAGCAAAAACGGCTGATTTTCGACAAAAGAGATAACACCCCCCCATTACGTCATGCTTCAGAAATGTGGAAAATGGTCCGTTTTCAAATGTTTTATTTTTGAACGTCAGTTCACATTTGTAGGTGGATCATCAGTGTTAGAGCTAAAATTAGCATGTTTAAAGTGATTTTCATGCTTCTTGGGGCCCAAAACACAAGATTTATGGAATGGTTAAAAGTGCATGAAAATGGCCAATTTACTCACTCTGACTTCTCAAAAAGGGTTTCTTCACCCCGGGAAGTTAATTAAATACCATTTGGAGGCATTTAATGTTCGAGCAAAAACGGCTGATTTTCGACAAAAGAGATAACACCCCCCCATTACGTCATGCTTCAGAAATGTGGAAAATGGTCCGTTTTCAAATGTTTTATTTTTGAACGTCAGTTCACATTTGTAGGTGGATCATCAGTGTTAGAGCTAAAATTAGCATGTTTAAAGTGATTTTCATGCTTCCAGGGGCTCGGGAAGTTAATTAAATACCATTTGGAGGCATTTAATGTTCGAGCAAAAACGGCTGATTTTCGACAAAAGAGATAACACCCCCCCCATTACGTCATGCTTCAGAAATGTGGAAAATGGTCCGTTTTCAAATGTTTTATTTTTGAACGTCAGTTCACATTTGTAGGTGGATCATCAGTGTTAGAGCTAAAATTAGCATGTTTAAAGTGATTTTCATGCTTCCAGGGGCCCAAAACACAAGATTTATGGAATTTTTAAAAGTGCATGAAAATGGCCAATTTACTCACTCTGAGTTCTCAAAAAGGGTTTCTTCACCCCGGGAAGTTAATTAAATACCATTTGGAGGCATTTAATGTTCGAGCAAAAACGGCTGATTTTCGACAAAAGAGATAACACCCCCCCATTACGTCATGCTTCAGAAATGTGGAAAATGGTCCGTTTTCAAATGTTTTATTTTTGAACGTCAGTTCACATTTGTAGGTGGATCATCAGTGTTAGAGCTAAAATTAGCATGTTTAAAGTGATTTTCATGCTTCCAGGGGCCCAAAACACAAGATTTATGGAATGGTTAAAAGTGCATGAAAATGGCCAATTTACTCACTCTGAGTTCTCAAAAAGGGTTTCTTCACCCCGGGAAGTTAATTAAATACCGTTTGGAGGCATTTAATGTTAGAGCAAAAACGGCTGATTTTCGACAAAAGAGATAACACCCCCCCATTACGTCATGCTTCAGAAATGTGGAAAATGGTCCGTTTTCAAATGTTTTATTTTTGAACGTCAGTTCACATTTGTAGGTGGATCATCAGTGTTGGAGCTAAAATTAGCATGTTTAAGTGATTTTCATGCTTCCAGGGGCCCAAAACACAAGATTTATGGAATGGTTAAAAGTGCATGAAAATGGCCAATTTACTCACTCTGAGTTCTCAAAAAGGGTTTCTTCACCCCGGGAAGTTAATTAAATACCATTTGGAGGCATTTAATGTTAGAGCAAAAACAGATGATTTTCGACAAAAGAGATAACACCCCCCCATTACGTCATGCTTCAGAAATGTGGAAAATGGTCCGTTTTCAAATGTTTTATTTTTGAACGTCAGTTCACATTTGTAGGTGGATCATCAGTGTTAGAGCTAAAATTAGCATGTTTAAAGTGATTTTCATGCTTCCAGGGGCTCGGGAAGTGAAATAAATACCATTTGGAGGCATTTAATGTTCGAGCAAAAAAGGCTGATTTTCCACAAAAGAGATAACACCCCCCCCATTACGTCATGCTTCAGAAATGTGGAAAATGGTCCGTTTTCAAATGTTTCATTTTTGAACGTCAGTTCACATTTGTAGGTGGATCATCAGTGTTAGAGCTAAAATTAGCATGTTTAAAGTGATTTTCATGCTTCCAGGGGCCCAAAACACAAGATTTATGGAATGGTTAAAAGTGCATGAAAATGGCCAATTTACTCACTCTGAGTTCTCAAAAAGGGTTTCTTCACCCCGGGAAGTTAATTAAATACCATTTGGAGGCATTTAATGTTAGAGCAAAAACGGCTGATTTTCGACAAAAGAGATAACACCCCCCCATTACGTCATGCTTCAGAAATGTGGAAAATGGTCCGTTTTCAAATGTTTCATTTTTGAACGTCAGTTCACATTTGTAGGTGGATCATCAGTGTTAGAGCTAAAATTAGCATGTTTAAAGTGATTTTCATGCTTCCAGGGGCTCGGGAAGTTAATTAAATACCATTTGGAGGCATTTAATGTTCGAGCAAAAACGGCTGATTTTCGACAAAAGAGATAACACCCCCCCATTACGTCATGCTTCAGAAATGTGGAAAATGGTCCGTTTTCAAATGTTTTATTTTTGAAAGTCAGTTCACATTTGTAGCTGGATCATCAGTGTTAGAGCTAAAATTAGCATGTTTAAAGTGATTTTCATGCTTCCAGGGGCTCGGGAAGTTAATTAAATACCATTTGGAGGCATTTAATGTTCGAGCAAAAACGGCTGATTTTCGACAAAAGAGATAACACCCCCCCATTACGTCATGCTTCAGAAATGTGGAAAATGGTCCGTTTTCAAATGTTTTATTTTTGAACGTCAGTTCACATTTGTAGGTGGATCATCAGTGTTAGAGCTAAAATTAGCATGTTTAAAGTGATTTTCATGCTTCCAGGGGCCCAAAACACAAGATTTATGGAATGGTTAAAAGTGCATGAAAATGGCCAATTTACTCACTCTGAGTTCTCAAAAAGGGTTTCTTCACCCCGGGAAGTTAATTAAATATCATTTGGAGGCATTTAATGTTAGAGCAAAAACGGCTGATTTTCGACAAAAGAGATAACACCCCCCCATTACGTCATGCTTCAGAAATGTGGAAAATGGTCCGTTTTCAAATGTTTCATTTTTGAACGTCAGTTCACATTTGTAGGTGGATCATCAGTGTTAGAGCTAAAATTAGCATGTTTAAAGTGATTTTCATGCTTCCAGGGGCTCGGGAAGTAAAATAAATACCATTTGGAGGCATTTAATGTTCGAGCAAAAACGGCTGATTTTCGACAAAAGAGATAACACCCCCCCATTACGTCATGCTTCAGGAATGTGGAAAATGGTCCGTTTTCAAATGTTTTATTTTTGAACGTCAGTTCACATTTGTAGGTGGATCATCAGTGTTAGAGCTAAAATTAGCATGTTTAAAGTGATTTTCATGCTTCCAGGGGCTCGGGAAGTTAATTAAATACCATTTGGAGGCATTTAATGTTCGAGCAAAAACGGCTGATTTTCGACAAAAGAGATAACACCCCCCCATTACGTCATGCTTCAGAAATGTGGAAAATGGTCCGTTTTCAAATGTTTTATTTTTGAACGTCAGTTCACATTTGTAGGTGGATCATCAGTGTTAGAGCTAAAATTAGCATGTTTAAAGTGATTTTCATGCTTCCCGGGGCCCAAAACACAAGATTTATGGAATGGTTAAAAGTGCATGAAAATGGCCAATTTACTCACTCTGAGTTCTCAAAAAGGGTTTCTTCACCCCGGGAAGTTAATTAAATACAATTTGGAGGCATTTAATGTTAGAGCAAAAACGGCTGATTTTCGACAAAAGAGATAACACCCCCCCATTACGTCATGCTTCAGAAATGTGGAAAATGGTCCGTTTTCAAATGTTTTATTTTTGAACGTCAGTTCACATTTGTAGGTGGATCATCAGTGTTAGAGCTAAAATTAGCATGTTTAAAGTGATTTTCATGCTTCCAGGGGCTCGGGAAGTAAAATAAATACCATTTGGAGGCATTTAATGTTCGAGCAAAAACGGCTGATTTTCGACAAAAGAGATAACACCCCCCCATTACGTCATGCTTCAGGAATGTGGAAAATGGTCCGTTTTCAAATGTTTTATTTTTGAACGTCAGTTCACATTTGTAGGTGGATCATCAGTGTTAGAGCTAAAATTAGCATGTTTAAAGTGATTTTCATGCTTCCAGGGGCTCGGGAAGTTAATTAAATACCATTTGGAGGCATTTAATGTTCGAGCAAAAACGGCTGATTTTCGACAAAAGAGATAACACCCCCCCATTACGTCATGCTTCAGAAATGTGGAAAATGGTCCGTTTTCAAATGTTTTATTTTTGAACGTCAGTTCACATTTGTAGGTGGATCATCAGTGTTAGAGCTAAAATTAGCATGTTTAAAGTGATTTTCATGCTTCCCGGGGCCCAAAACACAAGATTTATGGAATGGTTAAAAGTGCATGAAAATGGCCAATTTACTCACTCTGAGTTCTCAAAAAGGGTTTCTTCACCCCGGGAAGTTAATTAAATACAATTTGGAGGCATTTAATGTTAGAGCAAAAACGGCTGATTTTCGACAAAAGAGATAACACCCCCCCATTACGTCATGCTTCAGAAATGTGGAAAATGGTCCGTTTTCAAATGTTTTATTTTTGAACGTCAGTTCACATTTGTAGGTGGATCATCAGTGTTAGAGCTAAAATTAGCATGTTTAAAGTGATTTTCATGCTTCCAGGGGCCCACAACACAAGATTTATGGAATGGTTAAAAGTGCATGAAAATGGCCAATTTACTCACTCTGAGTTCTCAAAAAGGGTTTCTTCACCCCGGGAAGTTAATTAAATACCATTTGGAGGCATTTAATGTTAGAGCAAAAACGGCTGATTTTCGACAAAAGAGATAACACCCCCCCATTACGTCATGCTTCAGAAATGTGGAAAATGGTCCATTTTCAAATGTTTTATTTTTGAACGTCAGTTCACATTTGTAGGTGGATCATCAGTGTTAGAGCTAAAATTAGCATGTTTAAAGTGATTTTCATGCTTCCAGGGGCCCAAAACACAAGATTTATGGAATGGTTAAAAGTGCATGAAAATGGCCAATTTACTCACTCTGAGTTCTCAAAAAGGGTTTCTTCACCACGGGAAGTTAATTAAATACCATTTGGAGGCATTTAATGTTAGAGCAAAAACGGCTGATTTTCGACAAAAGAGATAACACCCCCCCATTACGTCATGCTTCAGAAATGTGGAAAATGGTCCGTTTTCAAATGTTTTATTTTTGAACGTCAGTTCACATTTGTAGGTGGATCATCAGTGTTAGAGCTAAAATTAGCATGTTTAAAGTGATTTTCATGCTTCTTGGGGCCCAAAACACAAGATTTATGGAATGGTTAAAAGTGCATGAAAATGGCCAATTTACTCACTCTGAGTTCTCAAAAAGGGTTTCTTCACCCCGGGAAGTTAATTAAATACCATTTGGAGGCATTTAATGTTCGAGCAAAAACGGCTGATTTTCGACAAAAGAGATAACACCCCCCCATTACGTCATGCTTCAGAAATGTGGAAAATGGTCCGTTTTCAAATGTTTTATTTTTGAACGTCAGTTCACATTTGTAGGTGGATCATCAGTGTTAGAGCTAAAATTAGCATGTTTAAAGTGATTTTCATGCTTCCAGGGGCTCGGGAAGTTAATTAAATACCATTTGGAGGCATTTAATGTTCGAGCAAAAACGGCTGATTTTCGACAAAAGAGATAACACCCCCCCCATTACGTCATGCTTCAGAAATGTGGAAAATGGTCCGTTTTCAAATGTTTTATTTTTGAACGTCAGTTCACATTTGTAGGTGGATCATCAGTGTTAGAGCTAAAATTAGCATGTTTAAAGTGATTTTCATGCTTCCAGGGGCCCAAAACACAAGATTTATGGAATGGTTAAAAGTGCATGAAAATGGCCAATTTACTCACTCTGAGTTCTCAAAAAGGGTTTCTTCACCCCGGGAAGTTAATTAAATACCATTTGGAGGCATTTAATGTTAGAGCAAAAACGGCTGATTTTCGACAAAAGAGATAACACCCCCCCATTACGTCATGCTTCAGAAATGTGGAAAATGGTCCGTTTTCAAATGTTTTATTTTTGAACGTCAGTTCACATTTGTAGGTGGATCATCAGTGTTAGAGCTAAAATTAGCATGTTTAAAGTGATTTTCATGCTTCCAGGGGCCCAAAACACAAGATGTATGGAATGGTTAAAAGTGCATGAAAATGGCCAATTTACTCACTCTGAGTTCTCAAAAAGGGTTTCTTCACCCCGGGAAGTTAATTAAATACCATTGAGAGGCATTTAATGTTCGAGCAAAAACGGCTGATTTTCGACAAAAGAGATAACACCCCCCCATTACGTCATGCTTCAGAAATGTGGAAAATGGTCCGTTTTCAAATGTTTCATTTTTGAACGTCAGTTCACATTTGTAGGTGGATCATCAGTGTTAGAGCTAAAATTAGCATGTTTAAAGTGATTTTCATGCTTCCAGGGGCTCGGGAAGTTAATTAAATACCATTTGGAGGCATTTAATGTTCGAGCAAAAACGGCTGATTTTCGACAAAAGAGATAACACCCCCCCATTACGTCATGCTTCAGAAATGTGGAAAATGGTCCGTTTTCAAATGTTTTATTTTTGAACGTCAGTTCACATTTGTAGGTGGATCATCAGTGTTAGAGCTAAAATTAGCATGTTTAAAGTGATTTTCATGCTTCCAGGGGCTCGGGAAGTGAAATAAATACCATTTGGAGGCATTTATTGTTCGAGCAAAAACGGCTGATTTTCGACAAAAGAGATAAAACCCCCCCATTACGTCATGCTTCAGAAATGTGGAAAATGGTCCGTTTTCAAATGTTTTATTTTTGAACGTCAGTTCACATTTGTAGGTGGATCATCAGTGTTAGATCTAAAATTAGCATGTTTAAAGTGATTTTCATGCTTCCAGGGGCCCAAAACACAAGATTTATGGAATGGTTAAAAGTGCATGAAAATGGCCAATTTACTCACTCGGAGTTCTCAAAAAGGGTTTCTTCACCCCGGGAAGTTAATTAAATATCATTTGGAGGCATTTAATGTTAGAGCAAAAACGGCTGATTTTCGACAAAAGAGATAACACCCCCCCATTACGTCATGCTTCAGAAATGTGGAAAATGGTCCGTTTTCAAATGTTTCATTTTTGAACGTCAGTTCACATTTGTAGGTGGATCATCAGTGTTAGAGCTAAAATTAGCATGTTTAAAGTGATTTTCATGCTTCCAGGGGCTCGGGAAGTGAAATAAATACCATTTGGAGGCATTTAATGTTCGAGCAAAAACGGCTGATTTTCGACAAAAGAGATAACACCCCCCCATTACGTCATGCTTCAGAAATGTGGAAAATGGTCCGTTTTCAAATGTTTTATTTTTGAACGTCAGTTCACATTTGTAGGTGGATCATCAGTGTTAGAGCTAAAATTAGCATGTTTAAAGTGATTTTCATGCTTCCAGGGGCTCGGGAAGTTAATTAAATACCATTTGGAGGCATTTAATGTTCGAGCAAAAACGGCTGATTTTCGACAAAAGAGATAACACCCCCCCATTACGTCATGCTTCAGAAATGTGGAAAATGGTCCGTTTTCAAATGTTTTATTTTTGAACGTCAGTTCACATTTGTAGGTGGATCATCAGTGTTAGAGCTAAAATTAGCATGTTTAAAGTGATTTTCATGCTTCCAGGGGCCCAAAACACAAGATTTATGGAATGGTTAAAAGTGCATGAAAATGGCCAATTTACTCACTCGGAGTTCTCAAAAAGGGTTTCTTCACCCCGGGAAGTTAATTAAATACCATTTGGAGGCATTTAATGTTAGAGCAAAAACGGCTGATTTTCGACAAAAGAGATAACACCCCCCCATTACGTCATGCTTCAGAAATGTGGAAAATGGTCCGTTTTCAAATGTTTTATTTTTGAACGTCAGTTCACATTTGTAGGTGGATCATCAGTGTTAGAGCTAAAATTAGCATGTTTAAAGTGATTTTCATGCTTCCAGGGGCTCACAACACAAGATTTATGGAATGGTTGAAAGTGCATGAAAATGGCCAATTTACTCACTCTGAGTTCTCAAAAAGGGTTTCTTCACCCCGGGAAGTTAATTAAATACCATTTGGAGGCATTTAATGTTAGAGCAAAAACGGCTGATTTTCGACAAAAGAGATAACACCCCCCCATTACGTCATGCTTCAGAAATGTGGAAAATGGTCCATTTTCAAATGTTTTATTTTTGAACGTCAGTTCACATTTGTAGGTGGATCATCAGTGTTAGAGCTAAAATTAGCATGTTTAAAGTGATTTTCATGCTTCCAGGGGCCCAAAACACAAGATTTATGGAATGGTTAAAAGTGCATGAAAATGGCCAATTTACTCACTCTGAGTTCTCAAAAAGGGTTTCTTCACCCCGGGAAGTTAATTAAATACCGTTTGGAGGCATTTAATGTTAGAGCAAAAACGGCTGATTTTCGACAAAAGAGATAACACCCCCCCATTACGTCATGCTTCAGAAATGTGGAAAATGGTCCGTTTTCAAATGTTTTATTTTTGAACGTCAGTTCACATTTGTAGGTGGATCATCAGTGTTGGAGCTAAAATTAGCATGTTTAAGTGATTTTCATGCTTCCAGGGGCCCAAAACACAAGATTTATGGAATGGTTAAAAGTGCATGAAAATGGCCAATTTACTCACTCTGAGTTCTCAAAAAGTGTTTCTTCACCCCGGGAAGTTAATTAAATACCATTTGGAGGCATTTAATGTTAGAGCAAAAACAGCTGATTTTCGACAAAAGAGATAACACCCCCCCATTACGTCATGCTTCAGAAATGTGGAAAATGGTCCGTTTTCAAATGTTTTATTTTTGAACGTCAGTTCACATTTGTAGGTGGATCATCAGTGTTAGAGCTAAAATTAGCATGTTTAAAGTGATTTTCATGCTTCCAGGGGCTCGGGAAGTGAAATAAATACCATTTGGAGGCATTTAATGTTCGAGCAAAAAAGGCTGATTTTCCACAAAAGAGATAACACCCCCCCATTACGTCATGCTTCAGAAATGTGGAAAATGGTCCGTTTTCAAATGTTTCATTTTTGAACGTCAGTTCACATTTGTAGGTGGATCATCAGTGTTAGAGCTAAAATTAGCATGTTTAAAGTGATTTTCATGCTTCCAGGGGCCCAAAACACAAGATTTATGGAATGGTTAAAAGTGCATGAAAATGGCCAATTTACTCACTCTGAGTTCTCAAAAAGGGTTCCTTCACCCCGGGAAGTTAATTAAATACCATTTGGAGGCATTTAATGTTAGAGCAAAAACGGCTGATTTTCGACAAAAGAGATAACACCCCCCCATTACGTCATGCTTCAGAAATGTGGAAAATGGTCCGTTTTCAAATGTTTCATTTTTGAACGTCAGTTCACATTTGTAGGTGGATCATCAGTGTTAGAGCTAAAATTAGCATGTTTAAAGTGATTTTCATGCTTCCAGGGGCTCGGGAAGTTAATTAAATACCATTTGGAGGCATTTAATGTTCGAGCAAAAACGGCTGATTTTCGACAAAAGAGATAACACCCCCCCATTACGTCATGCTTCAGAAATGTGGAAAATGGTCCGTTTTCAAATGTTTTATTTTTGAACGTCAGTTCACATTTGTAGCTGGATCATCAGTGTTAGAGCTAAAATTAGCATGTTTAAAGTGATTTTCATGCTTCCAGGGGCTCGGGAAGTTAATTAAATACCATTTGGAGGCATTTAATGTTCGAGCAAAAACGGCTGATTTTCGACAAAAGAGATAACACCCCCCCATTACGTCATGCTTCAGAAATGTGGAAAATGGTCCGTTTTCAAATGTTTTATTTTTGAACGTCAGTTCACATTTGTAGGTGGATCATCAGTGTTAGAGCTAACATTAGCATGTTTAAAGTGATTTTCATGCTTCCAGGGGCCCAAAACACAAGATTTATGGAATGGTTAAAAGTGCATGAAAATGGCCAATTTACTCACTCTGAGTTCTCAAAAAGGGTTTCTTCACCCCGGGAAGTTAATTAAATATCATTTGGAGGCATTTAATGTTAGAGCAAAAACGGCTGATTTTCGACAAAAGAGATAACACCCCCCCATTACGTCATGCTTCAGAAATGTGGAAAATGGTCCGTTTTCAAATGTTTCATTTTTGAACGTCAGTTCACATTTGTAGGTGGATCATCAGTGTTAGAGCTAAAATTAGCATGTTTAAAGTGATTTTCATGCTTCCAGGGGCTCGGGAAGTAAAATAAATACCATTTGGAGGCATTTAATGTTCGAGCAAAAACGGCTGATTTTCGACAAAAGAGATAACACCCCCCATTACGTCATGCTTCAGAAATGTGGAAAATGGTCCGTTTTCAAATGTTTTATTTTTGAACGTCAGTTTACATTTGTAGGTGGATCATCAGTGTTAGAGCTAAAATTAGCATGTTTAAAGTGATTTTCATGCTTCCAGGGGCTCGGGAAGTTAATTAAATACCATTTGGAGGCATTTAATGTTCGAGCAAAAACGGCTGATTTTCGACAAAAGAGATAACACCCCCCCATTACGTCATGCTTCAGAAATGTGGAAAATGGTCCGTTTTCAAATGTTTTATTTTTGAACGTCAGTTCACATTTGTAGGTGGATCATCAGTGTTAGAGCTAAAATTAGCATGTTTAAAGTGATTTTCATGCTTCCAGGGGCCCAAAACACAAGATTTATGGAATGGTTAAAAGTGCATGAAAATGGCCAATTTACTCACTCTGAGTTCTCAAAAAGGGTTTCTTCACCCCGGGAAGTTAATTAAATACCATTTGGAGGCATTTAATGTTAGAGCAAAAACAGCTGATTTTCGACAAAAGAGATAACACCCCCCCATTACGTCATGCTTCAGAAATGTGGAAAATGGTCCGTTTTCAAATGTTTTATTTTTGAACGTCAGTTCACATTTGTAGGTGGATCATCAGTGTTAGAGCTAAAATTAGCATGTTTAAAGTGATTTTCATGCTTCCAGGGGCCCACAACACAAGATTTATGGAATGGTTGAAAGTGCATGAAAATGGCCAATTTACTCACTCTGAGTTCTCAAAAAGGGTTTCTTCACCCCGGGAAGTTAATTAAATACCATTTGGAGGCATTTAATGTTAGAGCAAAAATGGCTGATTTTCGACAAAAGAGATAACACCCCCCCATTACGTCATGCTTCAGAAATGTGGAAAATGGTCCATTTTCAAATGTTTTATTTTTGAACGTCAGTTCACATTTGTAGGTGGATCATCAGTGTTAGAGCTAAAATTAGCATGTTTAAAGTGATTTTCATGCTTCCAGGGGCCCAAAACACAAGATTTATGGAATGGTTAAAAGTGCATGAAAATGGCCAATTTACTCACTCTGAGTTCTCAAAAAGGGTTTCTTCACCACGGGAAGTTAATTAAATACCATTTGGAGGCATTTAATGTTAGAGCAAAAACGGCTGATTTTCGACAAAAGAGATAACACCCCCCCATTACGTCATGCTTCAGAAATGTGGAAAATGGTCCGTTTTCAAATGTTTTATTTTTGAACGTCAGTTCACATTTGTAGGTGGATCATCAGTGTTAGAGCTAAAATTAGCATGTTTAAAGTGATTTTCATGCTTCTTGGGGCCCAAAACACAAGATTTATGGAATGGTTAAAAGTGCATGAAAATGGCCAATTTACTCACTCTGACTTCTCAAAAAGGGTTTCTTCACCCCGGGAAGTTAATTAAATACCATTTGGAGGCATTTAATGTTCGAGCAAAAACGGCTGATTTTCGACAAAAGAGATAACACCCCCCCATTACGTCATGCTTCAGAAATGTGGAAAATGGTCCGTTTTCAAATGTTTTATTTTTGAACGTCAGTTCACATTTGTAGGTGGATCATCAGTGTTAGAGCTAAAATTAGCATGTTTAAAGTGATTTTCATGCTTCCAGGGGCTCGGGAAGTTAATTAAATACCATTTGGAGGCATTTAATGTTCGAGCAAAAACGGCTGATTTTCGACAAAAGAGATAACACCCCCCCCATTACGTCATGCTTCAGAAATGTGGAAAATGGTCCGTTTTCAAATGTTTTATTTTTGAACGTCAGTTCACATTTGTAGGTGGATCATCAGTGTTAGAGCTAAAATTAGCATGTTTAAAGTGATTTTCATGCTTCCAGGGGCCCAAAACACAAGATTTATGGAATTTTTAAAAGTGCATGAAAATGGCCAATTTACTCACTCTGAGTTCTCAAAAAGGGTTTCTTCACCCCGGGAAGTTAATTAAATACCATTTGGAGGCATTTAATGTTCGAGCAAAAACGGCTGATTTTCGACAAAAGAGATAACACCCCCCCATTACGTCATGCTTCAGAAATGTGGAAAATGGTCCGTTTTCAAATGTTTTATTTTTGAACGTCAGTTCACATTTGTAGGTGGATCATCAGTGTTAGAGCTAAAATTAGCATGTTTAAAGTGATTTTCATGCTTCCAGGGGCCCAAAACACAAGATTTATGGAATGGTTAAAAGTGCATGAAAATGGCCAATTTACTCACTCTGAGTTCTCAAAAAGGGTTTCTTCACCCCGGGAAGTTAATTAAATACCGTTTGGAGGCATTTAATGTTAGAGCAAAAACGGCTGATTTTCGACAAAAGAGATAACACCCCCCCATTACGTCATGCTTCAGAAATGTGGAAAATGGTCCGTTTTCAAATGTTTTATTTTTGAACGTCAGTTCACATTTGTAGGTGGATCATCAGTGTTGGAGCTAAAATTAGCATGTTTAAGTGATTTTCATGCTTCCAGGGGCCCAAAACACAAGATTTATGGAATGGTTAAAAGTGCATGAAAATGGCCAATTTACTCACTCTGAGTTCTCAAAAAGGGTTTCTTCACCCCGGGAAGTTAATTAAATACCATTTGGAGGCATTTAATGTTAGAGCAAAAACAGATGATTTTCGACAAAAGAGATAACACCCCCCCATTACGTCATGCTTCAGAAATGTGGAAAATGGTCCGTTTTCAAATGTTTTATTTTTGAACGTCAGTTCACATTTGTAGGTGGATCATCAGTGTTAGAGCTAAAATTAGCATGTTTAAAGTGATTTTCATGCTTCCAGGGGCTCGGGAAGTGAAATAAATACCATTTGGAGGCATTTAATGTTCGAGCAAAAAAGGCTGATTTTCCACAAAAGAGATAACACCCCCCCCATTACGTCATGCTTCAGAAATGTGGAAAATGGTCCGTTTTCAAATGTTTCATTTTTGAACGTCAGTTCACATTTGTAGGTGGATCATCAGTGTTAGAGCTAAAATTAGCATGTTTAAAGTGATTTTCATGCTTCCAGGGGCCCAAAACACAAGATTTATGGAATGGTTAAAAGTGCATGAAAATGGCCAATTTACTCACTCTGAGTTCTCAAAAAGGGTTTCTTCACCCCGGGAAGTTAATTAAATACCATTTGGAGGCATTTAATGTTAGAGCAAAAACGGCTGATTTTCGACAAAAGAGATAACACCCCCCCATTACGTCATGCTTCAGAAATGTGGAAAATGGTCCGTTTTCAAATGTTTCATTTTTGAACGTCAGTTCACATTTGTAGGTGGATCATCAGTGTTAGAGCTAAAATTAGCATGTTTAAAGTGATTTTCATGCTTCCAGGGGCTCGGGAAGTTAATTAAATACCATTTGGAGGCATTTAATGTTCGAGCAAAAACGGCTGATTTTCGACAAAAGAGATAACACCCCCCCATTACGTCATGCTTCAGAAATGTGGAAAATGGTCCGTTTTCAAATGTTTTATTTTTGAAAGTCAGTTCACATTTGTAGCTGGATCATCAGTGTTAGAGCTAAAATTAGCATGTTTAAAGTGATTTTCATGCTTCCAGGGGCTCGGGAAGTTAATTAAATACCATTTGGAGGCATTTAATGTTCGAGCAAAAACGGCTGATTTTCGACAAAAGAGATAACACCCCCCCATTACGTCATGCTTCAGAAATGTGGAAAATGGTCCGTTTTCAAATGTTTTATTTTTGAACGTCAGTTCACATTTGTAGGTGGATCATCAGTGTTAGAGCTAAAATTAGCATGTTTAAAGTGATTTTCATGCTTCCAGGGGCCCAAAACACAAGATTTATGGAATGGTTAAAAGTGCATGAAAATGGCCAATTTACTCACTCTGAGTTCTCAAAAAGGGTTTCTTCACCCCGGGAAGTTAATTAAATATCATTTGGAGGCATTTAATGTTAGAGCAAAAACGGCTGATTTTCGACAAAAGAGATAACACCCCCCCATTACGTCATGCTTCAGAAATGTGGAAAATGGTCCGTTTTCAAATGTTTCATTTTTGAACGTCAGTTCACATTTGTAGGTGGATCATCAGTGTTAGAGCTAAAATTAGCATGTTTAAAGTGATTTTCATGCTTCCAGGGGCTCGGGAAGTAAAATAAATACCATTTGGAGGCATTTAATGTTCGAGCAAAAACGGCTGATTTTCGACAAAAGAGATAACACCCCCCCATTACGTCATGCTTCAGGAATGTGGAAAATGGTCCGTTTTCAAATGTTTTATTTTTGAACGTCAGTTCACATTTGTAGGTGGATCATCAGTGTTAGAGCTAAAATTAGCATGTTTAAAGTGATTTTCATGCTTCCAGGGGCTCGGGAAGTTAATTAAATACCATTTGGAGGCATTTAATGTTCGAGCAAAAACGGCTGATTTTCGACAAAAGAGATAACACCCCCCCATTACGTCATGCTTCAGAAATGTGGAAAATGGTCCGTTTTCAAATGTTTTATTTTTGAACGTCAGTTCACATTTGTAGGTGGATCATCAGTGTTAGAGCTAAAATTAGCATGTTTAAAGTGATTTTCATGCTTCCCGGGGCCCAAAACACAAGATTTATGGAATGGTTAAAAGTGCATGAAAATGGCCAATTTACTCACTCTGAGTTCTCAAAAAGGGTTTCTTCACCCCGGGAAGTTAATTAAATACAATTTGGAGGCATTTAATGTTAGAGCAAAAACGGCTGATTTTCGACAAAAGAGATAACACCCCCCCATTACGTCATGCTTCAGAAATGTGGAAAATGGTCCGTTTTCAAATGTTTTATTTTTGAACGTCAGTTCACATTTGTAGGTGGATCATCAGTGTTAGAGCTAAAATTAGCATGTTTAAAGTGATTTTCATGCTTCCAGGGGCCCACAACACAAGATTTATGGAATGGTTAAAAGTGCATGAAAATGGCCAATTTACTCACTCTGAGTTCTCAAAAAGGGTTTCTTCACCCCGGGAAGTTAATTAAATACCATTTGGAGGCATTTAATGTTAGAGCAAAAACTGCTGATTTTCGACAAAAGAGATAACACCCCCCCATTACGTCATGCTTCAGAAATGTGGAAAATGGTCCATTTTCAAATGTTTTATTTTTGAACGTCAGTTCACATTTGTAGGTGGATCATCAGTGTTAGAGCTAAAATGAGCATGTTTAAAGTGATTTTCATGCTTCCAGGGGCCCAAAACACAAGATTTATGGAATGGTTAAAAGTGCATGAAAATGGCCAATTTACTCACTCTGAGTTCTCAAAAAGGGTTTCTTCACCACGGGAAGTTAATTAAATACCATTTGGAGGCATTTAATGTTAGAGCAAAAACGGCTGATTTTCGACAAAAGAGATAACACCCCCCCATTACGTCATGCTTCAGAAATGTGGAAAATGGTCCGTTTTCAAATGTTTTATTTTTGAACGTCAGTTCACATTTGTAGGTGGATCATCAGTGTTAGAGCTAAAATTAGCATGTTTAAAGTGATTTTCATGCTTCTTGGGGCCCAAAACACAAGATTTATGGAATGGTTAAAAGTGCATGAAAATGGCCAATTTACTCACTCTGAGTTCTCAAAAAGGGTTTCTTCACCCCGGGAAGTTAATTAAATACCATTTGGAGGCATTTAATGTTCGAGCAAAAACGGCTGATTTTCGACAAAAGAGATAACACCCCCCCATTACGTCATGCTTCAGAAATGTGGAAAATGGTCCGTTTTCAAATGTTTTATTTTTGAACGTCAGTTCACATTTGTAGGTGGATCATCAGTGTTAGAGCTAAAATTAGCATGTTTAAAGTGATTTTCATGCTTCCAGGGGCTCGGGAAGTTAATTAAATACCATTTGGAGGCATTTAATGTTCGAGCAAAAACGGCTGATTTTCGACAAAAGAGATAACACCCCCCCATTACGTCATGCTTCAGAAATGTGGAAAATGGTCCGTTTTCAAATGTTTTATTTTTGAACGTCAGTTCACATTTGTAGGTGGATCATCAGTGTTAGAGCTAAAATTAGCATGTTTAAAGTGATTTTCATGCTTCCAGGGGCCCAAAACACAAGATTTATGGAATGGTTAAAAGTGCATGAAAATGGCCAATTTACTCACTCTGAGTTCTCAAAAAGGGTTTCTTCACCCCGGGAAGTTAATTAAATACCATTTGGAGGCATTTAATGTTAGAGCAAAAACGGCTGATTTTCGACAAAAGAGATAACACCCCCCCATTACGTCATGCTTCAGAAATGTGGAAAATGGTCCGTTTTCAAATGTTTTATTTTTGAACGTCAGTTCACATTTGTAGGTGGATCATCAGTGTTAGAGCTAAAATTAGCATGTTTAAAGTGATTTTCATGCTTCCAGGGGCCCAAAACACAAGATGTATGGAATGGTTAAAAGTGCATGAAAATGGCCAATTTACTCACTCTGAGTTCTCAAAAAGGGTTTCTTCACCCCGGGAAGTTAATTAAATACCATTTAGAGGCATTTAATGTTCGAGCAAAAACGGCTGATTTTCGACAAAAGACATAACACCCCCCCATTACGTCATGCTTCAGAAATGTGGAAAATGGTCCGTTTTCAAATGTTTCATTTTTGAACGTCAGTTCACATTTGTAGGTGGATCATCAGTGTTAGAGCTAAAATTAGCATGTTTAAAGTGATTTTCATGCTTCCAGGGGCTCGGGAAGATAATTAAATACCATTTGGAGGCATTTAATGTTCGAGCAAAAACGGCTGATTTTCGACAAAAGAGATAACACCCCCCCCATTACGTCATGCTTCAGAAATGTGGAAAATGGTCCGTTTTCAAATGTTTTATTTTTGAACGTCAGTTCACATTTGTAGGTGGATCATCAGTGTTAGAGCTAAAATTAGCATGTTTAAAGTGATTTTCATGCTTCCAGGGGCTCGGGAAGTGAAATAAATACCATTTGGAGGCATTTATTGTTCGAGCAAAAACGGCTGATTTTCGACAAAAGAGATAAAACCCCCCCATTACGTCATGCTTCAGAAATGTGGAAAATGGTCCGTTTTCAAATGTTTTATTTTTGAACGTCAGTTCACATTTGTAGGTGGATCATCAGTGTTAGAGCTAAAATTAGCATGTTTAAAGTGATTTTCATGCTTCCAGGGGCCCAAAACACAAGATTTATGGAATGGTTAAAAGTGCATGAAAATGGCCAATTTGCTCACTCGGAGTTCTCAAAAAGGGTTTCTTCACCCCGGGAAGTTAATTAAATATCATTTGGAGGCATTTAATGTTAGAGCAAAAACGGCTGATTTTCGACAAAAGAGATAACACCCCCCCATTACGTCATGCTTCAGAAATGTGGAAAATGGTCCGTTTTCAAATGTTTCATTTTTGAACGTCAGTTCACATTTGTAGGTGGATCATCAGTGTTAGAGCTAAAATTAGCATGTTTAAAGTGATTTTCATGCTTCCAGGGGCTCGGGAAGTTAATTAAATACCATTTGGAGGCATTTAATGTTCGAGCAAAAACGGCTGATTTTCGACAAAAGAGATAACACCCCCCCATTACGTCATGCTTCAGAAATGTGGAAAATGGTCCGTTTTCAAATGTTTTATTTTTGAACGTCAGTTCACATTTGTAGGTGGATCATCAGTGTTAGAGCTAAAATTAGCATGTTTAAAGTGATTTTCATGCTTCCCGGGGCCCAAAACACAAGATTTATGGAATGGTTAAAAGTGCATGAAAATGGCCAATTTACTCACTCTGAGTTCTCAAAAAGGGTTTCTTCACCCCGGGAAGTTAATTAAATACAATTTGGAGGCATTTAATGTTAGAGCAAAAACGGCTGATTTTCGACAAAAGAGATAACACCCCCCCATTACGTCATGCTTCAGAAATGTGGAAAATGGTCCGTTTTCAAATGTTTTATTTTTGAACGTCAGTTCACATTTGTAGGTGGATCATCAGTGTTAGAGCTAAAATTAGCATGTTTAAAGTGATTTTCATGCTTCCAGGGGCCCACAACACAAGATTTATGGAATGGTTAAAAGTGCATGAAAATGGCCAATTTACTCACTCTGAGTTCTCAAAAAGGGTTTCTTCACCCCGGGAAGTTAATTAAATACCATTTGGAGGCATTTAATGTTAGAGCAAAAACGGCTGATTTTCGACAAAAGAGATAACACCCCCCCATTACGTCATGCTTCAGAAATGTGGAAAATGGTCCATTTTCAAATGTTTTATTTTTGAACGTCAGTTCACATTTGTAGGTGGATCATCAGTGTTAGAGCTAAAATTAGCATGTTTAAAGTGATTTTCATGCTTCCAGGGGCCCAAAACACAAGATTTATGGAATGGTTAAAAGTGCATGAAAATGGCCAATTTACTCACTCTGAGTTCTCAAAAAGGGTTTCTTCACCACGGGAAGTTAATTAAATACCATTTGGAGGCATTTAATGTTAGAGCAAAAACGGCTGATTTTCGACAAAAGAGATAACACCCCCCCATTACGTCATGCTTCAGAAATGTGGAAAATGGTCCGTTTTCAAATGTTTTATTTTTGAACGTCAGTTCACATTTGTAGGTGGATCATCAGTGTTAGAGCTAAAATTAGCATGTTTAAAGTGATTTTCATGCTTCTTGGGGCCCAAAACACAAGATTTATGGAATGGTTAAAAGTGCATGAAAATGGCCAATTTACTCACTCTGAGTTCTCAAAAAGGGTTTCTTCACCCCGGGAAGTTAATTAAATACCATTTGGAGGCATTTAATGTTCGAGCAAAAACGGCTGATTTTCGACAAAAGAGATAACACCCCCCCATTACGTCATGCTTCAGAAATGTGGAAAATGGTCCGTTTTCAAATGTTTTATTTTTGAACGTCAGTTCACATTTGTAGGTGGATCATCAGTGTTAGAGCTAAAATTAGCATGTTTAAAGTGATTTTCATGCTTCCAGGGGCTCGGGAAGTTAATTAAATACCATTTGGAGGCATTTAATGTTCGAGCAAAAACGGCTGATTTTCGACAAAAGAGATAACACCCCCCCCCATTACGTCATGCTTCAGAAATGTGGAAAATGGTCCGTTTTCAAATGTTTTATTTTTGAACGTCAGTTCACATTTGTAGGTGGATCATCAGTGTTAGAGCTAAAATTAGCATGTTTAAAGTGACTTTCATGCTTCCAGGGGCTCGGGAAGTGAAATAAATACCATTTGGAGGCATTTATTGTTCGAGCAAAAACGGCTGATTTTCGACAAAAGAGATAAAACCCCCCCATTACGTCATGCTTCAGAAATGTGGAAAATGGTCCGTTTTCAAATGTTTTATTTTTGAACGTCAGTTCACATTTGTAGGTGGATCATCAGTGTTAGAGCTAAAATTAGCATGTTTAAAGTGATTTTCATGCTTCCAGGGGCCCAAAACACAAGATTTATGGAATGGTTAAAAGTGCATGAAAATGGCCAATTTACTCACTCGGAGTTCTCAAAAAGGGTTTCTTCACCCCGGGAAGTTAATTAAATATCATTTGGAGGCATTTAATGTTAGAGCAAAAACGGCTGATTTTCGACAAAAGAGATAACACCCCCCCATTACGTCATGCTTCAGAAATGTGGAAAATGGTCCGTTTTCAAATGTTTCATTTTTGAACGTCAGTTCACATTTGTAGGTGGATCATCAGTGTTAGAGCTAAAATTAGCATGTTTAAAGTGATTTTCATGCTTCCAGGGGCTCGGGAAGTTAATTAAATACCATTTGGAGGCATTTAATGTTCGAGCAAAAACGGCTGATTTTCGACAAAAGAGATAACACCCCCCCATTACGTCATGCTTCAGAAATGTGGAAAATGGTCCGTTTTCAAATGTTTTATTTTTGAACGTCAGTTCACATTTGTAGGTGGATCATCAGTGTTAGAGCTAAAATTAGCATGTTTAAAGTGATTTTCATGCTTCCCGGGGCCCAAAACACAAGATTTATGGAATGGTTAAAAGTGCATGAAAATGGCCAATTTACTCACTCTGAGTTCTCAAAAAGGGTTTCTTCACCCCGGGAAGTTAATTAAATACAATTTGGAGGCATTTAATGTTAGAGCAAAAATGGCTGATTTTCGACAAAAGAGATAACACCCCCCCATTACGTCATGCTTCAGAAATGTGGAAAATGGTCCGTTTTCAAATGTTTTATTTTTGAACGTCAGTTCACATTTGTAGGTGGATCATCAGTGTTAGAGCTAAAATTAGCATGTTTAAAGTGATTTTCATGCTTCCAGGGGCCCACAACACAAGATTTATGGAATGGTTAAAAGTGCATGAAAATGGCCAATTTACTCACTCTGAGTTCTCAAAAAGGGTTTCTTCACCCCGGGAAGTTAATTAAATACCATTTGGAGGCATTTAATGTTAGAGCAAAAACGGCTGATTTTCGACAAAAGAGATAACACCCCCCCATTACGTCATGCTTCAGAAATGTGGAAAATGGTCCATTTTCAAATGTTTTATTTTTGAACGTCAGTTCACATTTGTAGGTGGATCATCAGTATTAGAGCTAAAATTAGCATGTTTAAAGTGATTTTCATGCTTCCAGGGGCCCAAAACACAAGATTTATGGAATGGTTAAAAGTGCATGAAAATGGCCAATTTACTCACTCTGAGTTCTCAAAAAGGGTTTCTTCACCACGGGAAGTTAATTAAATACCATTTGGAGGCATTTAATGTTAGAGCAAAAACGGCTGATTTTCGACAAAAGAGATAACACCCCCCCATTACGTCATGCTTCAGAAATGTGGAAAATGGTCCGTTTTCAAATGTTTTATTTTTGAACGTCAGTTCACATTTGTAGGTGGATCATCAGTGTTAGAGCTAAAATTAGCATGTTTAAAGTGATTTTCATGCTTCTTGGGGCCCAAAACACAAGATTTATGGAATGGTTAAAAGTGCATGAAAATGGCCAATTTACTCACTCTGAGTTCTCAAAAAGGGTTTCTTCACCCCGGGAAGTTAATTAAATACCATTTGGAGGCATTTAATGTTCGAGCAAAAACGGCTGATTTTCGACAAAAGAGATAACACCCCCCCCATTACGTCATGCTTCAGAAATGTGGAAAATGGTCCGTTTTCAAATGTTTTATTTTTGAACGTCAGTTCACATTTGTAGGTGGATCATCAGTGTTAGAGCTAAAATTAGCATGTTTAAAGTGATTTTCATGCTTCCAGGGGCTCGGGAAGTTAATTAAATACCATTTGGAGGCATTTAATGTTCGAGCAAAAACGGCTGATTTTCGACAAAAGAGATAACACCCCCCCCCATTACGTCATGCTTCAGAAATGTGGAAAATGGTCCGTTTTCAAATGTTTTATTTTTGAACGTCAGTTCACATTTGTAGGTGGATCATCAGTGTTAGAGCTAAAATTAGCATGTTTAAAGTGATTTTCATGCTTCCAGGGGCTCGGGAAGTGAAATAAATACCATTTGGAGGCATTTATTGTTCGAGCAAAAACGGCTGATTTTCGACAAAAGAGATAAAACCCCCCCATTACGTCATGCTTCAGAAATGTGGAAAATGGTCCGTTTTCAAATGTTTTATTTTTGAACGTCAGTTCACATTTGTAGGTGGATCATCAGTGTTAGAGCTAAAATTAGCATGTTTAAAGTGATTTTCATGCTTCCAGGGGCCCAAAACACAAGATTTATGGAATGGTTAAAAGTGCATGAAAATGGCCAATTTACTCACTCGGAGTTCTCAAAAAGGGTTTCTTCACCCCGGGAAGTTAATTAAATATCATTTGGAGGCATTTAATGTTAGAGCAAAAACGGCTGATTTTCGACAAAAGAGATAACACCCCCCCATTACGTCATGCTTCAGAAATGTGGAAAATGGTCCGTTTTCAAATGTTTCATTTTTGAACGTCAGTTCACATTTGTAGGTGGATCATCAGTGTTAGAGCTAAAATTAGCATGTTTAAAGTGATTTTCATGCTTCCAGGGGCTCGGGAAGTTAATTAAATACCATTTGGAGGCATTTAATGTTCGAGCAAAAACGGCTGATTTTCGACAAAAGAGATAACACCCCCCCATTACGTCATGCTTCAGAAATGTGGAAAATGGTCCGTTTTCAAATGTTTTATTTTTGAACGTCAGTTCACATTTGTAGGTGGATCATCAGTGTTAGAGCTAAAATTAGCATGTTTAAAGTGATTTTCATGCTTCCCGGGGCCCAAAACACAAGATTTATGGAATGGTTAAAAGTGCATGAAAATGGCCAATTTACTCACTCTGAGTTCTCAAAAAGGGTTTCTTCACCCCGGGAAGTTAATTAAATACAATTTGGAGGCATTTAATGTTAGAGCAAAAACGGCTGATTTTCGACAAAAGAGATAACACCCCCCCATTACGTCATGCTTCAGAAATGTGGAAAATGGTCCGTTTTCAAATGTTTTATTTTTGAACGTCAGTTCACATTTGTAGGTGGATCATCAGTGTTAGAGCTAAAATTAGCATGTTTAAAGTGATTTTCATGCTTCCAGGGGCCCACAACACAAGATTTATGGAATGGTTAAAAGTGCATGAAAATGGCCAATTTACTCACTCTGAGTTCTCAAAAAGGGTTTCTTCACCCCGGGAAGTTAATTAAATACCATTTGGAGGCATTTAATGTTAGAGCAAAAACGGCTGATTTTCGACAAAAGAGATAACACCCCCCCATTACGTCATGCTTCAGAAATGTGGAAAATGGTCCATTTTCAAATGTTTTATTTTTGAACGTCAGTTCACATTTGTAGGTGGATCATCAGTGTTAGAGCTAAAATTAGCATGTTTAAAGTGATTTTCATGCTTCCAGGGGCCCAAAACACAAGATTTATGGAATGGTTAAAAGTGCATGAAAATGGCCAATTTACTCACTCTGAGTTCTCAAAAAGGGTTTCTTCACCACGGGAAGTTAATTAAATACCATTTGGAGGCATTTAATGTTAGAGCAAAAACGGCTGATTTTCGACAAAAGAGATAACACCCCCCCATTACGTCATGCTTCAGAAATGTGGAAAATGGGCCGTTTTCAAATGTTTTATTTTTGAACGTCAGTTCACATTTGTAGGTGGATCATCAGTGTTAGAGCTAAAATTAGCATGTTTAAAGTGATTTTCATGCTTCTTGGGGCCCAAAACACAAGATTTATGGAATGGTTAAAAGTGCATGAAAATGGCCAATTTACTCACTCTGAGTTCTCAAAAAGGGTTTCTTCACCCCGGGAAGTTAATTAAATACCATTTGGAGGCATTTAATGTTCGAGCAAAAACGGCTGATTTTCGACAAAAGAGATAACACCCCCCCATTACGTCATGCTTCAGAAATGTGGAAAATGGTCCGTTTTCAAATGTTTTATTTTTGAACGTCAGTTCACATTTGTAGGTGGATCATCAGTGTTAGAGCTAAAATTAGCATGTTTAAAGTGATTTTCATGCTTCCAGGGGCTCGGGAAGTTAATTAAATACCATTTGGAGGCATTTAATGTTCGAGCAAAAACGGCTGATTTTCGACAAAAGAGATAACACCCCCCCATTACGTCATGCTTCAGAAATGTGGAAAATGGTCCGTTTTCAAATGTTTTATTTTTGAACGTCAGTTCACATTTGTAGGTGGATCATCAGTGTTAGAGCTAAAATTAGCATGTTTAAAGTGATTTTCATGCTTCCAGGGGCTCGGGAAGTGAAATAAATACCATTTGGAGGCATTTATTGTTCGAGCAAAAACGGCTGATTTTCGACAAAAGAGATAAAACCCCCCCATTACGTCATGCTTCAGAAATGTGGAAAATGGTCCGTTTTCAAATGTTTTATTTTTGAACGTCAGTTCACATTTGTAGGTGGATCATCAGTGTTAGAGCTAAAATTAGCATGTTTAAAGTGATTTTCATGCTTCCAGGGGCCCAAAACACAAGATTTATGGAATGGTTAAAAGTGCATGAAAATGGCCAATTTACTCACTCGGAGTTCTCAAAAAGGGTTTCTTCACCCCGGGAAGTTAATTAAATATCATTTGGAGGCATTTAATGTTAGAGCAAAAACGGCTGATTTTCGACAAAAGAGATAACACCCCCCCATTACGTCATGCTTCAGAAATGTGGAAAATGGTCCGTTTTCAAATGTTTCATTTTTGAACGTCAGTTCACATTTGTAGGTGGATCATCAGTGTTAGAGCTAAAATTAGCATGTTTAAAGTGATTTTCATGCTTCCAGGGGCTCGGGAAGTTAATTAAATACCATTTGGAGGCATTTAATGTTCGA
Source organism: Lissotriton vulgaris (assembly GCF_964263255.1). Classification (NCBI taxonomy): domain Eukaryota; kingdom Metazoa; phylum Chordata; class Amphibia; order Caudata; family Salamandridae; genus Lissotriton; species Lissotriton vulgaris. The sequence continues at coordinate 1,042,287 of NW_028242601.1, forward strand.
GCAAAAACGGCTGATTTTCGACAAAAGAGATAACACCCCCCCATTACGTCATGCTTCAGAAATGTGGAAAATGGTCCGTTTTCAAATGTTTTATTTTTGAACGTCAGTTCACATTTGTAGGTGGATCATCAGTGTTAGAGCTAAAATTAGCATGTTTAAAGTGATTTTCATGCTTCCCGGGGCCCAAAACACAAGATTTATGGAATGGTTAAAAGTGCATGAAAATGGCCAATTTACTCACTCTGAGTTCTCAAAAAGGGTTTCTTCACCCCGGGAAGTTAATTAAATACCATTTGGAGGCATTTAATGTTAGAGCAAAAACGGCTGATTTTCGACAAAAGAGATAACACCCCCCCATTACGTCATGCTTCAGAAATGTGGAAAATGGTCCATTTTCAAATGTTTTATTTTTGAACGTCAGTTCACATTTGTAGGTGGATCATCAGTGTTAGAGCTAAAATTAGCCTGTTTAAAGTGATTTTCATGCTTCCAGGGGCCCAAAACACAAGATTTATGGAATGGTTAAAAGTGCATGAAAATGGCCAATTTACCCACTCTGAGTTCTCAAAAAGGGTTTCTTCACCACGGGAAGTTAATTAAATACCATTTGGAGGCATTTAATGTTAGAGCAAAAACGGCTGATTTTCGACAAAAGAGATAACACCCCCCCATTACGTCATGCTTCAGAAATGTGGAAAATGGTCCGTTTTCAAATGTTTTATTTTTGAACGTCAGTTCACATTTGTAGGTGGATCATCAGTGTTAGAGCTAAAATTAGCATGTTTAAAGTGATTTTCATGCTTCTTGGGGCCCAAAACACAAGATTTATGGAATGGTTAAAAGTGCATGAAAATGGCCAATTTACTCACTCTGACTTCTCAAAAAGGGTTTCTTCACCCCGGGAAGTTAATTAAATACCATTTGGAGGCATTTAATGTTCGAGCAAAAACGGCTGATTTTCGACAAAAGAGATAACACCCCCCCATTACGTCATGCTTCAGAAATGTGGAAAATGGTCCGTTTTCAAATGTTTTATTTTTGAACGTCAGTTCACATTTGTAGGTGGATCATCAGTGTTAGAGCTAAAATTAGCATGTTTAAAGTGATTTTCATGCTTCCAGGGGCTCGGGAAGTTAATTAAATACCATTTGGAGGCATTTAATGTTAGAGCAAAAACGGCTGATTTTCGACAAAAGAGATAACACCCCCCCATTACGTCATGCTTCAGAAATGTGGAAAATGGTCCGTTTTCAAATGTTTTATTTTTGAACGTCAGTTCACATTTGTAGGTGGATCATCAGTGTTGGAGCTAAAATTAGCATGTTTAAGTGATTTTCATGCTTCCAGGGGCCCAAAACACAAGATTTATGGAATGGTTAAAAGTGCATGAAAATGGCCAATTTACTCACTCTGAGTTCTCAAAAAGTGTTTCTTCACCCCGGGAAGTTAATTAAATACCATTTGGAGGCATTTAATGTTAGAGCAAAAACAGCTGATTTTCGACAAAAGAGATAACACCCCCCCATTACGTCATGCTTCAGAAATGTGGAAAATGGTCCGTTTTCAAATGTTTTATTTTTGAACGTCAGTTCACATTTGTAGGTGGATCATCAGTGTTAGAGCTAAAATTAGCATGTTTAAAGTGATTTTCATGCTTCCAGGGGCTCGGGAAGTGAAATAAATACCATTTGGAGGCATTTAATGTTCGAGCAAAAAAGGCTGATTTTCCACAAAAGAGATAACACCCCCCCATTACGTCATGCTTCAGAAATGTGGAAAATGGTCCGTTTTCAAATGTTTCATTTTTGAACGTCAGTTCACATTTGTAGGTGGATCATCAGTGTTAGAGCTAAAATTAGCATGTTTAAAGTGATTTTCATGCTTCCAGGGGCCCAAAACACAAGATTTATGGAATGGTTAAAAGTGCATGAAAATGGCCAATTTACTCACTCTGAGTTCTCAAAAAGGGTTTCTTCACCCCGGGAAGTTAATTAAATACCATTTGGAGGCATTTAATGTTAGAGCAAAAACGGCTGATTTTCGACAAAAGAGATAACACCCCCCATTACGTCATGCTTCAGAAATGTGGAAAATGGTTCGTTTTCAAATGTTTCATTTTTGAACGTCAGTTCACATTTGTAGGTGGATCATCAGTGTTAGAGCTAAAATTAGCATGTTTAAAGTGATTTTCATGCTTCCAGGGGCTCGGGAAGTTAATTAAATACCATTTGGAGGCATTTAATGTTCGAGCAAAAACGGCTGATTTTCGACAAAAGAGATAACACCCCCCCATTACATCATGCTTCAGAAATGTGGAAAATGGTCCGTTTTCAAATGTTTTATTTTTGAACGTCAGTTCACATTTGTAGCTGGATCATCAGTGTTAGAGCTAAAATTAGCATGTTTAAAGTGATTTTCATGCTTCCAGGGGCTCGGGAAGTTAATTAAATACCATTTGGAGGCATTTAATGTTCGAGCAAAAACGGCTGATTTTCGACAAAAGAGATAACACCCCCCCATTACGTCATGCTTCAGAAATGTGGAAAATGGTCCGTTTTCAAATGTTTTATTTTTGAACGTCAGTTCACATTTGTAGGTGGATCATCAGTGTTAGAGCTAACATTAGCATGTTTAAAGTGATTTTCATGCTTCCAGGGGCCCAAAACACAAGATTTATGGAATGGTTAAAAGTGCATGAAAATGGCCAATTTACTCACTCTGAGTTCTCAAAAAGGGTTTCTTCACCCCGGGAAGTTAATTAAATATCATTTGGAGGCATTTATTGTTAGAGCAAAAACGGCTGATTTTCGACAAAAGAGATAACACCCCCCCATTACGTCATGCTTCAGAAATGTGGAAAATGGTCCGTTTTCAAATGTTTCATTTTTGAACGTCAGTTCACATTTGTAGGTGGATCATCAGTGTTAGAGCTAAAATTAGCATGTTTAAAGTGATTTTCATGCTTCCAGGGGCTCGGGAAGTAAAATAAATACCATTTGGAGGCATTTAATGTTCGAGCAAAAACGGCTGATTTTCGACAAAAGAGATAACACCCCCCCATTACGTCATGCTTCAGAAATGTGGAAAATGGTCCGTTTTCAAATGTTTTATTTTTGAACGTCAGTTCACATTTGTAGGTGGATCATCAGTGTTAGAGCTAAAATTAGCATGTTTAAAGTGATTTTCATGCTTCCAGGGGCTCGGGAAGTTAATTAAATACCATTTGGAGGCATTTAATGTTCGAGCAAAAACGGCTGATTTTCGACAAAAGAGATAACACCCCCCCATTACGTCATGCTTCAGAAATGTGGAAAATGGTCCGTTTTCAAATGTTTTATTTTTGAACGTCAGTTCACATTTGTAGGTGGATCATCAGTGTTAGAGCTAAAATTAGCATGTTTAAAGTGATTTTCATGCTTCCAGGGGCCCAAAACACAAGATTTATGGAATGGTTAAAAGTGCATGAAAATGGCCAATTTACTCACTCTGAGTTCTCAAAAAGGGTTTCTTCACCCCGGGAAGTTAATTAAATACCATTTGGAGGCATTTAATGTTAGAGCAAAAACGGCTGATTTTCGACAAAAGAGATAACACCCCCCCATTACGTCATGCTTCAGAAATGTGGAAAATGGTCCGTTTTCAAATGTTTTATTTTTGAACGTCAGTTCACATTTGTAGGTGGATCATCAGTGTTAGAGCTAAAATTAGCATGTTTAAAGTGATTTTCATGCTTCCAGGGGCCCACAACACAAGATTTATGGAATGGTTAAAAGTGCATGAAAATGGCCAATTTACTCACTCTGAGTTCTCAAAAAGGGTTTCTTCACCCCGGGAAGTTAATTAAATACCATTTGGAGGCATTTAATGTTAGAGCAAAAACGGCTGATTTTCGACAAAAGAGATAACACCCCCCCATTACGTCATGCTTCAGAAATGTGGAAAATGGTCCATTTTCAAATGTTTTATTTTTGAACGTCAGTTCACATTTGTAGGTGGATCATCAGTGTTAGAGCTAAAATTAGCATGTTTAAAGTGATTTTCATGCTTCCAGGGGCTCGGGAAGTTAATTAAATACCATTTGGAGGCATTTAATGTTCGAGCAAAAACGGCTGATTTTCGACAAAAGAGATAACACCCCCCCATTACGTCATGCTTCAGAAATGTGGAAAATGGTCCGTTTTCAAATGTTTTATTTTTGAACGTCAGTTCACATTTGTAGGTGGATCATCAGTGTTAGAGCTAAAATTAGCATGTTTAAAGTGATTTTCATGCTTCCAGGGGCCCAAAACACAAGATTTATGGAATGGTTAAAAGTGCATGAAAATGGCCAATTTACTCACTCTGAGTTCTCAAAAAGGGTTTCTTCACCCCGGGAAGTTAATTAAATACCATTTGGAGGCATTTAATGTTAGAGCAAAAACGGCTGATTTTCGACAAAAGAGATAACACCCCCCCATTACGTCATGCTTCAGAAATGTGGAAAATGGTCCGTTTTCAAATGTTTTATTTTTGAACGTCAGTTCACATTTGTAGGTGGATCATCAGTGTTAGAGCTAAAATTAGCATGTTTAAAGTGATTTTCATGCTTCCAGGGGCCCACAACACAAAATTTATGGAATGGTTAAAAGTGCATGAAAATGGCCAATTTACTCACTCTGAGTTCTCAAAAAGGGTTTCTTCACCCCGGGAAGTTAATTAAATACCATTTGGAGGCATTTAATGTTAGAGCAAAAACGGCTGATTTTCGACAAAAGAGATAACACCCCCCCATTACGTCATGCTTCAGAAATGTGGAAAATGGTCCATTTTCAAATGTTTTATTTTTGAACGTCAGTTCACATTTGTAGGTGGATCATCAGTGTTAGAGCTAAAATTAGCATGTTTAAAGTGATTTTCATGCTTCCAGGGGCCCAAAACACAAGATTTATGGAATGGTGAAAAGTGCATGAAAATGGCCAATTTACTCACTCTGAGTTCTCAAAAAGGGTTTCTTCACCACGGGAAGTTAATTAAATACCATTTGGAGGCATTTAATGTTAGAGCAAAAACGGCTGATTTTCGACAAAAGAGATAACACCCCCCCATTACGTCATGCTTCAGAAATGTGGAAAATGGTCCGTTTTCAAATGTTTTATTTTTGAACGTCAGTTCACATTTGTAGGTGGATCATCAGTGTTAGAGCTAAAATTAGCATGTTTAAAGTGATTTTCATGCTTCTTGGGGCCCAAAACACAAGATTTATGGAATGGTTAAAAGTGCATGAAAATGGCCAATTTACTCACTCTGAGTTCTCAAAAAGGGTTTCTTCACCCCGGGAAGTTAATTAAATACCATTTGGAGGCATTTAATGTTCGAGCAAAAACGGCTGATTTTCGACAAAAGAGATAACACCCCCCCATTACGTCATGCTTCAGAAATGTGGAAAATGGTCCGTTTTCAAATGTTTTATTTTTGAACGTCAGTTCACATTTGTAGGTGGATCATCAGTGTTAGAGCTAAAATTAGCATGTTTAAAGTGATTTTCATGCTTCCAGGGGCTCGGGAAGTTAATTAAATACCATTTGGAGGCATTTAATGTTCGAGCAAAAACGGCTGATTTTCGACAAAAGAGATAACACCCCCCCATTACGTCATGCTTCAGAAATGTGGAAAATGGTCCGTTTTCAAATGTTTTATTTTTGAACGTCAGTTCACATTTGTAGGTGGATCATCAGTGTTAGAGCTAAAATTAGCATGTTTAAAGTGATTTTCATGCTTCCAGGGGCCCAAAACACAAGATTTATGGAATGGTTAAAAGTGCATGAAAATGGCCAATTTACTCACTCTGAGTTCTCAAAAAGGGTTTCTTCACCCCGGGAAGTTAATTAAATACCATTTGGAGGCATTTAATGTTAGAGCAAAAACGGCTGATTTTCGACAAAAGAGATAACACCCCCCCATTACGTCATGCTTCAGAAATGTGGAAAATGGTCCGTTTTCAAATGTTTTATTTTTGAACGTCAGTTCACATTTGTAGGTGGATCATCAGTGTTAGAGCTAAAATTAGCATGTTTAAAGTGATTTTCATGCTTCCAGGGGCCCACAACACAAGATTTATGGAATGGTTAAAAGTGCATGAAAATGGCCAATTTACTCACTCTGAGTTCTCAAAAAGGGTTTCTTCACCCCGGGAAGTTAATTAAATACCATTTGGAGGCATTTAATGTTAGAGCAAAAACGGCTGATTTTCGACAAAAGAGATAACACCCCCCCCATTACGTCATGCTTCAGAAATGTGGAAAATGGTCCGTTTTCAAATGTTTTATTTTTGAACGTCAGTTCACATTTGTAGGTGGATCATCAGTGTTAGAGCTAAAATTAGCATGTTTAAAGTGATTTTCATGCTTCCAGGGGCCCAAAACACAAGATTTATGGAATGGTTAAAAGTGCATGAAAATGGCCAATTTACTCACTCTGAGTTCTCAAAAAGGGTTTCTTCACCCCGGGAAGTTAATTAAATACCATTTGGAGGCATTTAATGTTCGAGCAAAAACGGCTGATTTTCGACAAAAGAGATAACACCCCCCCCATTACGTCATGCTTCAGAAATGTGGAAAACGGTCCGTTTTCAAATGTTTTATTTTTGAACGTCAGTTCACATTTGTAGGTGGATCATCAGTGTTAGAGCTAAAATTAGCATGTTTAAAGTGATTTTCATGCTTCCAGGGGCCCAAAACACAAGATTTATGGAATGGTTAAAAGTGCATGAAAATGGCCAATTTACTCACTCTGAGTTCTCAAAAAGGGTTTCTTCACCCCGGGAAGTTAATTAAATACCATTTGGAGGCATTTAATGTTCGAGCAAAAACGGCTGATTTTCGACAAAAGAGATAACACCCCCCCATTACGTCATGCTTCAGAAATGTGGAAAATGGTCCGTTTTCAAATGTTTTATTTTTGAACGTCAGTTCACATTTGTAGGTGGATCATCAGTGTTAGAGCTAAAATTAGCATGTTTAAAGTGATTTTCATGCTTCCAGGGGCCCAAAACACAAGATTTATGGAATGGTTAAAAGTGCATGAAAATGGCCAATTTACTCACTCTGAGTTCTCAAAAAGGGTTTCTTCACCCTGGGAAGTTAATTAAATACCATTTGGAGGCATTTAATGTTCGAGCAAAAACGGCTGATTTTCGACAAAAGAGATAACACCCCCCCATTACGTCATGCTTCAGAAATGTGGAAAATGGTCCGTTTTCAAATGTTTTATTTTTGAACGTCAGTTCACATTTGTAGCTGGATCATCAGTGTTAGAGCTAAAATTAGCATGTTTAAAGTGATTTTCATGCTTCCAGGGGCTCGGGAAGTTAATTAAATACCATTTGGAGGCATTTAATGTTCGAGCAAAAACGGCTGATTTTCGACAAAAGAGATAACACCCCCCCATTACGTCATGCTTCAGAAATGTGGAAAATGGTCCGTTTTCAAATGTTTTATTTTTGAACGTCAGTTCACATTTGTAGGTGGATCATCAGTGTTAGAGCTAAAATTAGCATGTTTAAAGTGATTTTCATGCTTCCAGGGGCCCAAAACACAAGATTTATGGAATGGTTAAAAGTGCATGAAAATGGCCAATTTACTCACTCTGAGTTCTCAAAAAGGGTTTCTTCACCCCGGGAAGTTAATTAAATATCATTTGGAGGCATTTAATGTTAGAGCAAAAACGGCTGATTTTCGACAAAAGAGATAACACCCCCCCATTACGTCATGCTTCAGAAATGTGGAAAATGGTCCGTTTTCAAATGTTTCATTTTTGAACGTCAGTTCACATTTGTAGGTGGATCATCAGTGTTAGAGCTAAAATTAGCATGTTTAAAGTGATTTTCATGCTTCCAGGGGCTCGGGAAGTAAAATAAATACCATTTGGAGGCATTTAATGTTCGAGGAAAAACGGCTGATTTTCGACAAAAGAGATAACACCCCCCCATTACGTCATGCTTCAGGAATGTGGAAAATGGTCCGTTTTCAAATGTTTTATTTTTGAACGTCAGTTCACATTTGTAGGTGGATCATCAGTGTTAGAGCTGAAATTAGCATGTTTAAAGTGATTTTCATGCTTCCAGGGGCTCGGGAAGTTAATTAAATACCATTTGGAGGCATTTAATGTTCGAGCAAAAACGGCTGATTTTCGACAAAAGAGATAACACCCCCCCATTACGTCATGCTTCAGAAATGTGGAAAATGGTCCGTTTTCAAATGTTTTATTTTTGAACGTCAGTTCACATTTGTAGGTGGATCATCAGTGTTAGAGCTAAAATTAGCATGTTTAAAGTGATTTTCATGCTTCCCGGGGCCCAAAACACAAGATTTATGGAATGGTTAAAAGTGCATGAAAATGGCCAATTTACTCACTCTGAGTTCTCAAAAAGGGTTTCTTCACCCCGGGAAGTTAATTAAATACAATTTGGAGGCATTTAATGTTAGAGCAAAAACGGCTGATTTTCGACAAAAGAGATAACACCCCCCCATTACGTCATGCTTCAGAAATGTGGAAAATGGTCCGTTTTCAAATGTTTTATTTTTGAACGTCAGTTCACATTTGTAGGTGGATCATCAGTGTTAGAGCTAAAATTAGCATGTTTAAAGTGATTTTCATGCTTCCAGGGGCCCACAACACAAGATTTATGGAATGGTTAAAAGTGCATGAAAATGGCCAATTTACTCACTCTGAGTTCTCAAAAAGGGTTTCTTCACCCCGGGAAGTTAATTAAATACCATTTGGAGGCATTTAATGTTAGAGCAAAAACGGCTGATTTTCGACAAAAGAGATAACACCCCCCCATTACGTCATGCTTCAGAAATGTGGAAAATGGTCCATTTTCAAATGTTTTATTTTTGAACGTCAGTTCACATTTGTAGGTGGATCATCAGTGTTAGAGCTAAAATTAGCATGTTTAAAGTGATTTTCATGCTTCCAGGGGCCCAAAACACAAGATTTATGGAATGGTTAAAAGTGCATGAAAATGGCCAATTTACTCACTCTGAGTTCTCAAAAAGGGTTTCTTCACCACGGGAAGTTAATTAAATACCATTTGGAGGCATTTAATGTTAGAGCAAAAACGGCTGATTTTCGACAAAAGAGATAACACCCCCCCATTACGTCATGCTTCAGAAATGTGGAAAATGGTCCGTTTTCAAATGTTTTATTTTTGAACGTCAGTTCACATTTGTAGGTGGATCATCAGTGTTAGAGCTAAAATTAGCATGTTTAAAGTGATTTTCATGCTTCTTGGGGCCCAAAACACAAGATTTATGGAATGGTTAAAAGTGCATGAAAATGGCCAATTTACTCACTCTGAGTTCTCAAAAAGGGTTTCTTCACCCCGGGAAGTTAATTAAATACCATTTGGAGGCATTTAATGTTCGAGCAAAAACGGCTGATTTTCGACAAAAGAGATAACACCCCCCCATTACGTCATGCTTCAGAAATGTGGAAAATGGTCCGTTTTCAAATGTTTTATTTTTGAACATCAGTTCACATTTGTAGGTGGATCATCAGTGTTAGAGCTAAAATTAGCATGTTTAAAGTGATTTTCATGCTTCCAGGGGCTCGGGAAGTTAATTAAATACCATTTGGAGGCATTTAATGTTCGAGCAAAAACGGCTGATTTTCGACAAAAGAGATAACACCCCCCCCATTACGTCATGCTTCAGAAATGTGGAAAATGGTCCGTTTTCAAATGTTTTATTTTTGAACGTCAGTTCACATTTGTAGGTGGATCATCAGTGTTAGAGCTAAAATTAGCATGTTTAAAGTGATTTTCATGCTTCCAGGGGCCCAAAACACAAGATTTATGGAATGGTTAAAAGTGCATGAAAATGGCCAATTTACTCACTCTGAGTTCTCAAAAAGGGTTTCTTCACCCCGGGAAGTTAATTAAATACCATTTGGAGGCATTTAATGTTAGAGCAAAAACGGCTGATTTTCGACAAAAGAGATAACACCCCCCCATTACGTCATGCTTCAGAAATGTGGAAAATGGTCCGTTTTCAAATGTTTTATTTTTGAACGTCAGTTCACATTTGTAGGTGGATCATCAGTGTTAGAGCTAAAATTAGCATGTTTAAAGTGATTTTCATGCTTCCAGGGGCCCAAAACACAAGATGTATGGAATGGTTAAAAGTGCATGAAAATGGCCAATTTACTCACTCTGAGTTCTCAAAAAGGGTTTCTTCACCCCGGGAAGTTAATTAAATACCATTTAGAGGCATTTAATGTTCGAGCAAAAACGGCTGATTTTCGACAAAAGAGATAACACCCCCCCATTACGTCATGCTTCAGAAATGTGGAAAATGGTCCGTTTTCAAATGTTTCATTTTTGAACGTCAGTTCACATTTGTAGGTGGATCATCAGTGTTAGAGCTAAAATTAGCATGTTTAAAGTGATTTTCATGCTTCCAGGGGCTCGGGAAGATAATTAAATACCATTTGGAGGCATTTAATGTTCGAGCAAAAACGGCTGATTTTCGACAAAAGAGATAACACCCCCCCCATTACGTCATGCTTCAGAAATGTGGAAAATGGTCCGTTTTCAAATGTTTTATTTTTGAACGTCAGTTCACATTTGTAGGTGGATCATCAGTGTTAGAGCTAAAATTAGCATGTTTAAAGTGATTTTCATGCTTCCAGGGGCTCGGGAAGTGAAATAAATACCATTTGGAGGCATTTATTGTTCGAGCAAAAACGGCTGATTTTCGACAAAAGAGATAAAACCCCCCCATTACGTCATGCTTCAGAAATGTGGAAAATGGTCCGTTTTCAAATGTTTTATTTTTGAACGTCAGTTCACATTTGTAGGTGGATCATCAGTGTTAGAGCTAAAATTAGCATGTTTAAAGTGATTTTCATGCTTCCAGGGGCCCAAAACACAAGATTTATGGAATGGTTAAAAGTGCATGAAAATGGCCAATTTACTCACTCGGAGTTCTAAAAAAGGGTTTCTTCACCCCGGGAAGTTAATTAAATATCATTTGGAGGCATTTAATGTTAGAGCAAAAACGGCTGATTTTCGACAAAAGAGATAACACCCCCCCATTACGTCATGCTTCAGAAATGTGGAAAATGGTCCGTTTTCAAATGTTTCATTTTTGAACGTCAGTTCACATTTGTAGGTGGATCATCAGTGTTAGAGCTAAAATTAGCATGTTTAAAGTGATTTTCATGCTTCCAGGGGCTCGGGAAGTGAAATAAATACCATTTGGAGGCATTTAATGTTCGAGCAAAAACGGCTGATTTTCGACAAAAGAGATAACACCCCCCCATTACGTCATGCTTCAGAAATGTGGAAAATGGTCCGTTTTCAAATGTTTTATTTTTGAACGTCAGTTCACATTTGTAGGTGGATCATCAGTGTTAGAGCTAAAATTAGCATGTTTAAAGTGATTTTCATGCTTCCAGGGGCTCGGGAAGTTAATTAAATACCATTTGGAGGCATTTAATGTTCGAGCAAAAACGGCTGATTTTCGACAAAAGAGATAACACCCCCCCATTACGTCATGCTTCAGAAATGTGGAAAATGGTCCGTTTTCAAATGTTTTATTTTTGAACGTCAGTTCACATTTGTAGGTGGATCATCAGTGTTAGAGCTAAAATTAGCATGTTTAAAGTGATTTTCATGCTTCCAGGGGCCCAAAACACAAGATTTATGGAATGGTTAAAAGTGCATGAAAATGGCCAATTTACTCACTCGGAGTTCTCAAAAAGGGTTTCTTCACCCCGGGAAGTTAATTAAATACCATTTGGAGGCATTTAATGTTAGAGCAAAAACGGCTGATTTTCGACAAAAGAGATAACACCCCCCCATTACGTCATGCTTCAGAAATGTGGAAAATGGTCCGTTTTCAAATGTTTTATTTTTGAACGTCAGTTCACATTTGTAGGTGGATCATCAGTGTTAGAGCTAAAATTAGCATGTTTAAAGTGATTTTCATGCTTCCAGGGGCTCACAACACAAGATTTATGGAATGGTTGAAAGTGCATGAAAATGGCCAATTTACTCACTCTGAGTTCTCAAAAAGGGTTTCTTCACCCCGAGAAGTTAATTAAATACCATTTGGAGGCATTTAATGTTAGAGCAAAAACGGCTGATTTTCGACAAAAGAGATAACACCCCCCCATTACGTCATGCTTCAGAAATGTGGAAAATGGTCCATTTTCAAATGTTTTATTTTTGAACGTCAGTTCACATTTGTAGGTGGATCATCAGTGTTAGAGCTAAAATTAGCCTGTTTAAAGTGATTTTCATGCTTCCAGGGGCCCAAAACACAAGATTTATGGAATGGTTAAAAGTGCATGAAAATGGCCAATTTACCCACTCTGAGTTCTCAAAAAGGGTTTCTTCACCACGGGAAGTTAATTAAATACCATTTGGAGGCATTTAATGTTAGAGCAAAAACGGCTGATTTTCGACAAAAGAGATAACACCCCCCCATTACGTCATGCTTCAGAAATGTGGAAAATGGTCCGTTTTCAAATGTTTTATTTTTGAACATCAGTTCACATTTGTAGGTGGATCATCAGTGTTAGAGCTAAAATTAGCATGTTTAAAGTGATTTTCATGCTTCTTGGGGCCCAAAACACAAGATTTATGGAATGGTTAAAAGTGCATGAAAATGGCCAATTTACTCACTCTGACTTCTCAAAAAGGGTTTCTTCACCCCGGGAAGTTAATTAAATACCATTTGGAGGCATTTAATGTTCGAGCAAAAACGGCTGATTTTCGACAAAAGAGATAACACCCCCCCATTACGTCATGCTTCAGAAATGTGGAAAATGGTCCGTTTTCAAATGTTTTATTTTTGAACGTCAGTTCACATTTGTAGGTGGATCATCAGTGTTAGAGCTAAAATTAGCATGTTTAAAGTGATTTTCATGCTTCCAGGGGCTCGGGAAGTTAATTAAATACCATTTGGAGGCATTTAATGTTCGAGCAAAAACGGCTGATTTTCGACAAAAGAGATAACACCCCCCCATTACGTCATGCTTCAGAAATGTGGAAAATGGTCCGTTTTCAAATGTTTTATTTTTGAACGTCAGTTCACATTTGTAGGTGGATCATCAGTGTTAGAGCTAAAATTAGCATGTTTAAAGTGATTTTCATGCTTCCAGGGGCCCAAAACACAAGATTTATGGAATGGTTAAAAGTGCATGAAAATGGCCAATTTACTCACTCTGAGTTCTCAAAAAGGGTTTCTTCACCCCGGGAAGTTAATTAAATACCATTTGGAGGCATTTAATGTTAGAGCAAAAACGGCTGATTTTCGACAAAAGAGATAACACCCCCCCATTACGTCATGCTTCAGAAATGTGGAAAATGGTCCGTTTTCAAATGTTTTATTTTTGAACGTCAGTTCACATTTGTAGGTGGATCATCAGTGTTAGAGCTAAAATTAGCATGTTTAAAGTGATTCTCATGCTTCCAGGGGCTCGGGAAGTGAAATAAATACCATTTGGAGGCATTTAATGTTCGAGCAAAAACGGCTGATTTTGGACAAAAGAGATAACACCCCCCCATTACGTCATGCTTCAGAAATGTGGAAAATGGTCCGTTTTCAAATGTTTTATTTTTGAACGTCAGTTCACATTTGTAGGTGGATCATCAGTGTTAGAGCTAAAATTAGCATGTTTAAAGTGATTCTCATGCTTCCAGGGGCTCGGGAAGTGAAATAAATACCATTTGGAGGCATTTAATGTTCGAGCAAAAACGGCTGATTTTGGACAAAAGAGATAACACCCCCCCATTACGTCATGCTTCAGAAATGTGGAAAATGGTCCGTTTTCAAATGTTTTATTTTTGAACGTCAGTTCACATTTGTAGGTGGATCATCAGTGTTAGAGCTAAAATTAGCATGTTTAAAGTGATTTTCATGCTTCCAGGGGCTCGGGAAGTTAATTAAATACCATTTGGAGGCATTTAATGTTCGAGCAAAAACGCCTGATTTTCGACAAAAGAGATAACACCCCCCCATTACGTCATGCTTCAGAAATGTGGAAAATGGTCCGTTTTCAAATGTTTTATTTTTGAACGTCAGTTCACATTTGTAGGTGGATCATCAGTGTTAGAGCTAAAATTAGCATGTTTAAAGTGATTTTCATGCTTCCAGGGGCCCAAAACACAAGATTTATGGAATGGTTAAAAGTGCATGAAAATGGCCAATTTACTCACTCTGAGTTCTCAAAAAGGGTTTCTTCACCCCGGGAAGTTAATTAAATACCATTTGGAGGCATTTAATGTTAGAGCAAAAACGGCTGATTTTCGACAAAAGAGATAACACCCCCCCATTACGTCATGCTTCAGAAATGTGGAAAATGGTCCGTTTTCAAATGTTTTATTTTTGAACGTCAGTTCACATTTGTAGGTGGATCATCAGTGTTAGAGCTAAACTTAGCATGTTTAAAGTGATTTTCATGCTTCCAGGGGCTCGGGAAGTTAATTAAATACCATTTGGAGGCATTTAATGTTCGAGCAAAAATGGCTGATTTTCGACAAAAGAGATAACACCCCCCCATTACGTCATGCTTCAGAAATGTGGAAAATGGTCCGTTTTCAAATGTTTTATTTTTGAACGTCAGTTCACATTTGTAGGTGGATCATCAGTGTTAGAGCTAAAATTCGCATGTTTAAAGTGATTTTCATGCTTCCAGGGGCTCGGGAAGTTAAAAAAATACCATTTGGAGGCATTTAATGTTCGAGCAAAAACGGCTGATTTTCGACAAAAGAGATAACACCCCCCCATTACGTCATGCATCAGAAATGTGGAAAATGGTCCGTTTTCAAATGTTTTATTTTTGAACGTCAGTTCACATTTGTAGGTGGATCATCAGTGTTAGAGCTAAAATTAGCATGTTTAAAGTGATTTTCATGCTTCCAGGGGCTCGGGAAGTGAAATAAATACCATTTGGAGGCATTTAATGTTAGAGCAAAAACGGCTGATTTTCGACAAAAGAGATAACACCCCCCCATTACGTCATGCTTCAGAAATGTGGAAAATGGTCCGTTTTCAAATGTTTTATTTTTGAACGTCAGTTCACATTTGTAGGTGGATCATCAGTGTTAGAGCTAAAATTAGCATGTTTAAAGTGATTTTCATGCTTCCAGGGGCCCAAAACACAAGATTTATGGAATGGTTAAAAGTGCATGAAAATGGCCAATTTACTCACTCTGAGTTCTCAAAAAGGGTTTCTTCACCCCGGGAAGTTAATTAAATACCATTTGGAGGCATTTAATGTTAGAGCAAAAACGGCTGATTTTCGACAAAAGAGATAACACCCCCCCATTACGTCATGCTTCAGAAATGTGGAAAATGGTCCGTTTTCAAATGTTTTATTTTTGAACGTCAGTTCACATTTGTAGGTGGATCATCAGTGTTAGAGCTAAAATTAGCATGTTTAAAGTGATTCTCATGCTTCCAGGGGCTCGGGAAGTGAAATAAATACCATTTGGAGGCATTTAATGTTCGAGCAAAAACGGCTGATTTTGGACAAAAGAGATAACACCCCCCCATTACGTCATGCTTCAGAAATGGGGAAAATGGTCCATTTTCAAATGTTTTATTTTTGAACGTCAGTTCACATTTGTAGGTGGATCATCAGTGTTAGAGCTAAAATTAGCATGTTTAAAGTGATTCTCATGCTTCCAGGGGCTCAGGAAGTGAAATAAATACCATTTGGAGGCATTTAATGTTCGAGCAAAAACAGCTGATTTTGGACAAAAGAGATAACACCCCCCCATTACGTCATGCTTCAGAAATGTGGAAAATGGTCCGTTTTCAAATGTTTTATTTTTGAACGTCAGTTCACATTTGTAGGTGGATCATCAGTGTTAGAGCTAAAATTAGCATGTTTAAAGTGATTTTCATGCTTCCAGGGGCTCGGGAAGTTAATTAAATACCATTTGGAGGCATTTAATGTTCGAGCAAAAACGGCTGATTTTCGACAAAAGAGATAACACCCCCCCATTACGTCATGCTTCAGAAATGTGGAAAATGGTCCGTTTTCAAATGTTTTATTTTTGAACGTCAGTTCACATTTGTAGGTGGGTCATCAGTGTTAGAGCTAAAATTAGCATGTTTAAAGTGATTTTCATGCTTCCAGGGGCCCAAAACACAAGATTTATGGAATGGTTAAAAGTGCATGAAAATGGCCAATTTACTCACTCTGAGTTCTCAAAAAGGGTTTCTTCACCCCGGGAAGTTAATTAAATACCATTTGGAGGCATTTAATGTTAGAGCAAAAACGGCTGATTTTCGACAAAAGAGATAACACCCCCCCATTACGTCATGCTTCAGAAATGTGGAAAATGGTCCGTTTTCAAATGTTTTATTTTTGAACGTCAGTTCACATTTGTAGGTGGATCATCAGTGTTAGAGCTAAAATTAGCATGTTTAAAGTGATTTTCATGCTTCCAGGGGCTCGGGAAGTTAATTAAATACCATTTGGAGGCATTTAATGTTCGAGCAAAAACGGCTGATTTTCGACAAAAGAGATAACACCCCCCCATTACGTCATGCTTCAGAAATGTGGAAAATGGTCCGTTTTCAAATGTTTTATTTTTGAACGTCAGTTCACATTTGTAGGTGGATCATCAGTGTTAGAGCTAAAATTAGCATGTTTAAAGTGATTTTCATGCTTCCAGGGGCCCAAAACACAACATTTATGGAATGGTTAAAAGTGCAGGAAAATGGCCAATTTACTCACTCTGAGTTCTCAAAAAGGGTTTATTCACCCCGGGAAGTTAATTAAATACCATTTGGAGGCATTTAATGTTAGAGCAAAAACGGCTGATTTTCGACAAAAGAGATAACACCCCCCCATTACGTCATGCTTCAGAAATGTGGAAAATGGTCCGTTTTCAAATGTTTTATTTTTGAACGTCAGTTCACATTTGTAGGTGGATCATCAGTGTTAGAGCTAAAATTAGCATGTTTAAAGTGATTCTCATGCTTCCAGGGGCTCGGGAAGTGAAATAAATACCATTTGGAGGCATTTAATGTTCGAGCAAAAACGGCTGATTTTGGACAAAAGAGATAACACCCCCCCATTACGTCATGCTTCAGAAATGTGGAAAATGGTCCGTTTTCAAATGTTTTATTTTTGAACGTCAGTTCACATTTGTAGGTGGATCATCAGTGTTAGAGCTAAAATTAGCATGTTTAAAGTGATTTTCATGCTTCCAGGGGCTCGGGAAGTTAATTAAATACCATTTGGAGGCATTTAATGTTCGAGCAAAAATGGCTGATTTTCGACAAAAGAGATAACACCCCCCCATTACGTCATGCTTCAGAAATGTGGAAAATGGTCCGTTTTCAAATGTTTTATTTTTGAACGTCAGTTCACATTTGTAGGTGGATCATCAGTGTTAGAGCTAAAATTAGCATGTTTAAAGTGATTTTCATGCTTCCAGGGGCCCAAAACACAAGATTTATGGAATGGTTAAAAGTGCATGAAAATGGCCAATTTACTCACTCTGAGTTCTCAAAAAGGGTTTCTTCACCCCGGGAAGTTAATTAAATACCATTTGGAGGCATTTAATGTTAGAGCAAAAACGGCTGATTTTCGACAAAAGAGATAACACCCCCCCATTACGTCATGCTTCAGAAATGTGGAAAATGGTCCGTTTTCAAATGTTTTATTTTTGAACGTCAGTTCACATTTGTAGGTGGATCATCAGTGTTAGAGCTAAAATTAGCATGTTTAAAGTGATTCTCATGCTTCCAGGGGCTCGGGAAGTGAAATAAATACCATTTGGAGGCATTTAATGTTCGAGCAAAAACGGCTGATTTTGGACAAAAGAGATAACACCCCCCCATTACGTCATGCTTCAGAAATGTGGAAAATGGTCCGTTTTCAAATGTTTTATTTTTGAACGTCAGTTCACATTTGTAGGTGGATCATCAGTGTTAGAGCTAAAATTAGCATGTTTAAAGTGATTCTCATGCTTCCAGGGGCTCGGGAAGTGAAATAAATACCATTTGGAGGCATTTAATGTTCGAGCAAAAACGGCTGATTTTGGACAAAAGAGATAACACCCCCCCATTACGTCATGCTTCAGAAATGTGGAAAATGGTCCGTTTTCAAATGTTTTATTTTTGAACGTCAGTTCACATTTGTAGGTGGATCATCAGTGTTAGAGCTAAAATTAGCATGTTTAAAGTGATTTTCATGCTTCCAGGGGCTCGGGAAGTTAATTAAATACCATTTGGAGGCATTTAATGTTCGAGCAAAAACGGCTGATTTTCGACAAAAGAGATAACACCCCCCCATTACGTCATGCTTCAGAAATGTGGAAAATGGTCCGTTTTCAAATGTTTTATTTTTGAACGTCAGTTCACATTTGTAGGTGGATCATCAGTGTTAGAGCTAAAATTAGCATGTTTAAAGTGATTTTCATGCTTCCAGGGGCCCAAAACACAAGATTTATGGAATGGTTAAAAGTGCATGAAAATGGCCAATTTACTCACTCTGAGTTCTCAAAAAGGGTTTCTTCACCCCGGGAAGTTAATTAAATACCATTTGGAGGCATTTAATGTTAGAGCAAAAACGGCTGATTTTCGACAAAAGAGATAACACCCCCCCATTACGTCATGCTTCAGAAATGTGGAAAATGGTCCGTTTTCAAATGTTTTATTTTTGAACGTCAGTTCACATTTGTAGGTGGATCATCAGTGTTAGAGCTAAAATTAGCATGTTTAAAGTGATTTTCATGCTTCCAGGGGCTCGGGAAGTTAATTAAATACCATTTGGAGGCATTTAATGTTCGAGCAAAAACGGCTGATTTTCGACAAAAGAGATAACACCCCCCCATTACGTCATGCTTCAGAAATGTGGAAAATGGTCCGTTTTCAAATGTTTTATTTTTGAACGTCAGTTCACATTTGTAGGTGGATCATCAGTGTTAGAGCTAAAATTCGCATGTTTAAAGTGATTTTCATGCTTCCAGGGGCTCGGGAAGTTAAAAAAATACCATTTGGAGGCATTTAATGTTCGAGCAAAAACGGCTGATTTTCGACAAAAGAGATAACACCCCCCCATTACGTCATGCATCAGAAATGTGGAAAATGGTCCGTTTTCAAATGTTTTATTTTTGAACGTCAGTTCACATTTGTAGGTGGATCATCAGTGTTAGAGCTAAAATTAGCATGTTTAAAGTGATTTTCATGCTTCCAGGGGCTCGGGAAGTGAAATAAATACCATTTGGAGGCATTTAATGTTAGAGCAAAAACGGCTGATTTTCGACAAAAGAGATAACACCCCCCCATTACGTCATGCTTCAGAAATGTGGAAAATGGTCCGTTTTCAAATGTTTTATTTTTGAACGTCAGTTCACATTTGTAGGTGGATCATCAGTGTTAGAGCTAAAATTAGCATGTTTAAAGTGATTTTCATGCTTCCAGGGGCCCAAAACACAAGATTTATGGAATGGTTAAAAGTGCATGAAAATGGCCAATTTACTCACTCTGAGTTCTCAAAAAGGGTTTCTTCACCCCGGGAAGTTAATTAAAAACCATTTGGAGGCATTTAATGTTAGAGCAAAAACGGCTGATTTTCGACAAAAGAGATAACACCCCCCCATTACGTCATGCTTCAGAAATGTGGAAAATGGTCCATTTTCAAATGTTTTATTTTTGAACGTCAGTTCACATTTGTAGGTGGATCATCAGTGTTAGAGCTAAAATTTGCATGTTTAAAGTGATTTTCATGCTTCCAGGGGCTCGGGAAGTTAATTAAATACCATTTGGAGGCATTTAATGTTCGAGCAAAAACGGCTGATTTTCGACAAAAGAGATAACACCCCCCCATTACGTCATGCTTCAGAAATGTGGAAAATGGTCCGTTTTCAAATGTTTTATTTTTGAACGTCAGTTCACATTTGTAGGTGGATCATCAGTGTTAGAGCTAAAATTAGCATGTTTAAAGTGATTTTCATGCTTCCAGGGGCTTGGGAAGTGAAATAAATACCATTTGGAGGCATTTAATGTTAGAGCAAAAACGGCTGATTTTCGACAAAAGAGATAACACCCCCCCATTACGTCATGCTTCAGAAATGTGGAAAATGGTCCGTTTTCAAATGTTTTATTTTTGAACGTCAGTTCACATTTGTAGGTGGATCATCAGTGTTAGAGCTAAAATTAGCATGTTTAAAGTGATTCTCATGCTTCCAGGGGCCCAAAACACAAGATTTATGGAATGGTTAAAAGTGCATGAAAATGGCCAATTTACTCACTCTGAGTTCTCAAAAAGGGTTTCTTCACCCCGGGAAGTTAATTAAATACCATTTGGAGGCATTTAATGTTAGAGCAAAAACGGCTGATTTTCGACAAAAGAGATAACACCCCCCCATTACGTCATGCTTCAGAAATGTGGAAAATGGTCCGTTTTCAAATGTTTTATTTTTGAACGTCAGTTCACATTTGTAGGTGGATCATCAGTGTTAGAGCTAAAATTAGCATGTTTAAAGTGATTCTCATGCTTCCAGGGGCTCGGGAAGTGAAATAAATACCATTTGGAGGCATTTAATGTTCGAGCAAAAACGGCTGATTTTGGACAAAAGAGATAACACCCCCCCATTACGTCATGCTTCAGAAATGTGGAAAATGGTCCGTTTTCAAATGTTTTATTTTTGAACGTCAGTTCACATTTGTAGGTGGATCATCAGTGTTAGAGCTAAAATTAGCATGTTTAAAGTGATTCTCATGCTTCCAGGGGCTCGGGAAGTGAAATAAATACCATTTGGAGGCATTTAATGTTCGAGCAAAAACGGCTGATTTTGGATAAAAGAGATAACACCCCCCATTACGTCATGCTTCAGAAATGTGGAAAATGGTCCGTTTTCAAATGTTTTATTTTTGAACGTCAGTTCACATTTGTAGGTGGATCATCAGTGTTAGAGCTAAAATTAGCATGTTTAAAGTGATTTTCATGCTTCCAGGGGCCCAAAACACAAGATTTATGGAATGGTTAAAAGTGCATGAAAATGGCCAATTTACTCACTCTGAGTTCTCAAAAAGGGTTTCTTCACCCCGGGAAGTTAATTAAATACCATTTGGAGGCATTTAATGTTAGAGCAAAAACGGCTGATTTTCGACAAAAGAGATAACACCCCCCCATTACGTCATGCTTCAGAAATGTGGAAAATGGTCCGTTTTCAAATGTTTTATTTTTGAACGTCAGTTCACATTTGTAGGTGGATCATCAGTGTTAGAGCTAAAATTAGCATGTTTAAAGTGATTTTCATGCTTCCAGGGGCTCGGGAAGTGAAATAAATACCATTTAGAGGCATTTAATGTTCGAGCAAAAACGGCTGATTTTCGACAAAAGAGATAACACCCCCCCATTACGTCATGCTTCAGAAATGTGGAAAATGGTCCGTTTTCAAATATTTTATTTTTGAACGTCAGTTCACATTTGTAGGTGGATCATCAGTGTTAGAGCTAAAATTAGCATGTTTAAAGTGATTTTCATGCTTCTTGGGGCCCAAAACACAAGATTTATGGAATGGTTAAAAGTGCATGAAAATGGCCAATTTACTCACTCTGAGTTCTCAAAAAGGGTTTCTTCACCCCGGGAAGTTAATTAAATACCATTTGGAGGCATTTAATGTTCGAGCAAAAACGGCTGATTTTCGACAAAAGAGATAACACCCCCCCATTACGTCATGCTTCAGAAATGTGGAAAATGGTCCGTTTTCAAATGTTTTATTTTTGAACGTCAGTTCACATTTGTAGGTGGATCATCAGTGTTAGAGCTAAAATTAGCATGTTTAAAGTGATTTTCATGCTTCCAGGGGCTCAGGAAGTTAATTAAATACCATTTGGAGGCATTTAATGTTCGAGCAAAAACGGCTGATTTTCGACAAAAGAGATAACACCCCCCCATTACGTCATGCTTCAGAAATGTGGAAAATGGTCCGTTTTCAAATGTTTTATTTTTGAACGTCAGTTCACATTTGTAGGTGGATCATCAGTGTTAGAGCTAAAATTTGCATGTTTAAAGTGATTTTCATGCTTCCAGGGGCTCGGGAAGTTAAAAAAATACCATTTGGAGGCATTTAATGTTCGAGCAAAAACGGCTGATTTTCGACAAAAGAGATAACACCCCCCCATTACGTCATGCTTCAGAAATGTGGAAAATGGTCCGTTTTCAAATGTTTTATTTTTGAACGTCAGTTCACATTTGTAGGTGGATCATCAGTGTTAGAGCTAAAATTAGCATGTTTAAAGTGATTTTCATGCTTCCAGGGGCTCGGGAAGTGCAATAAATACCATTTGGAGGCATTTAATGTTAGAGCAAAAACGGCTGATTTTCGACAAAAGAGATAACACCCCCCCATTACGTCATGCTTCAGAAATGTGGAAAATGGTCCGTTTTCAAATGTTTTATTTTTGAACGTCAGTTCACATTTGTAGGTGGATCATCAGTGTTAGAGCTAAAATTAGCACGTTTAAAGTGATTTTCATGCTTCCAGGGGCCCAAAACACAAGATTTATGGAATGGTTAAAAGTGCATGAAAATGGCCAATTTACTCACTCTGAGTTCTCAAAAAGGGTTTCTTCACCCCGGGAAGTTAATTAAATACCATTTGGAGGCATTTAATGTTAGAGCAAAAACGGCTGATTTTCGACAAAAGAGATAACACCCCCCCATTACGTCATGCTTCAGAAATGTGGAAAATGGTCCGTTTTCAAATGTTTTATTTTTGAACGTCAGTTCACATTTGTAGGTGGATCATCAGTGTTAGAGCTAAAATTAGCATGTTTAAAGTGATTTTCATGCTTCCAGGGGCTCGGGAAGTGAAATAAATACCATTTGGAGGCATTTAATGTTAGAGCAAAAACGGCTGATTTTCGACAAAAGAGATAACACCCCCCCATTACGTCATGCTTCAGAAATGTGGAAAATGGTCGTTTTCAAATGTTTTATTTTTGAACGTCAGTTCACATTTGTAGGTGGATCATCAGTGTTAGAGCTAAAATTAGCATGTTTAAAGTGATTTTCATGCTTCCAGGGGCCCAAAACACAAGATTTATGGAATGGTTAAAAGTGCATGAAAATGGCCAATTTACTCACTCTGAGTTCTCAAAAAGGGTTTCTTCACCCCGGGAAGTTAATTAAATACCATTTGGAGGCATTTAATGTTAGAGCAAAAACGGCAGATTTTCGACAAAAGAGATAACACCCCCCCATTACGTCATGCTTCAGAAATGTGGAAAATGGTCCGTTTTCAAATAAATTATTTTTGAACGTCAGTTCACAATTGTAGATGGATCATCAATGTTAGAGCTAAAATTAGCATGTTTAAAGTGATTTTCATGCTTCCAGGGGCTCGGGAAGTTAATTAAATACCATTTGGAGGCATTTAATGTTCGAGCAAAAACGCCTGATTTTCGACAAAAGAGATAACACCCCCCCATTACGTCATGCTTCAGAAATGTGGAAAATGGTCCGTTTTCAAATGTTTTATTTTTGAACGTCAGTTCACATTTGTAGGTGGATCATGAGTGTTAGAGCTAAAATTAGCATGTTTAAAGTGATTTTCATGCTTCCAGGGGCTCGGGAAGTTAATTAAATACCATTTGGAGGCATTTAATGTTCGAGCAAAAACGGCTGATTTTCGACAAAAGAGATAACACCCCCCCATTACGTCATGCTTCAGAAATGTGGAAAATGGTCCGTTTTCAAATGTTTTATTTTTGAACGTCAGTTCACATTTGTAGGTGGATCATCAGTGTTAGAGCTAAAATTAGCATGTTTAAAGTGATTTTCATGCTTCCAGGGGCTCGGGAAGTGAAATAAATACCATTTGGAGGCATTTAATGTTAGAGCAAAAACGGCTGATTTTCGACAAAAGAGATAACACCCCCCCATTACGTCATGCTTCAGAAATGTGGAAAATGGTCCGTTTTCAAATGTTTTATTTTTGAACGTCAGTTCACATTTGTAGGTGGATCATCAGTGTTAGAGCTAAAATTAGCATGTTTAAAGTGATTTTCATGCTTCCAGGGGCCCAAAACACAAGATTTATGGAATGGTTAAAAGTGCATGAAAATGGCCAATTTACTCACTCTGAGTTATCAAAAAGGGTTTCTTCACCCCGGGAAGTTAATTAAATACCATTTGGAGGCATTTAATGTTAGAGCAAAAACGGCTGATTTTCGACAAAAGAGATAACACCCCCCCATTACGGCATGCTTCAGAAATGTGGAAAATGGTCCGTTTTCAAATGTTTTATTTTTGAACGTCAGTTCACATTTGTAGGTGGATCATCAGTGTTAGAGCTAAAATTAGCATGTTTTAAGTGAATTTCATGCTTCCAGGGGCTCGGGAAGTGAAATAAATACCATTTGGAGGCATTTAATGTTTGAGCAAAAACGGCTGATTTTCGACAAAAGAGATAACACCCCCCCATCACGTCATGCTTCAGAAATGTGGAAAATGGTCCGTTTTCAAATGTTTTATTTTTGAACGTAAGTTCACATTTGTAGGTGGATCATCAGTGTTAGAGCTAAAATTAGCATGTTTAAAGTGATTTTCATGCTTCCAGGGGCTCGGGAAGTGAAATAAATACCATTTGGAGGCATTTAATGTTCGAGCAAAAACGGCTGATTTTCGACAAAAGAGATAACACCCCCCCATTACGTCATGCTTCAGAAATGTGGAAAATGGTCCGTTTTCAAATGTTTTATTTTTGAACGTCAGTTCACATTTGTAGGTGGATCATCAGTGTTAGAGCTAAAATTAGCATGTTTAAAGTGATTTTCATGCTTCCAGGGGCTCGGGAAGTTAATTAAATACCATTTGGAGGCATTTAATGTTCGAGCAAAAACGGCTGATTTTCGACAAAAGAGATAACACCCCCCCATTACGTCATGCTTCAGAAATGTGGAAAATGGTCCGTTTTCAAATGTTTTATTTTTGAACGGCAGTTCACATTTGTAGGTGGATCATCAGTGTTAGAGCTAAAATTAGCATGTTTAAAGTGATTTTCATGCTTCCAGGGGCCCAAAACACAAGATTTATGGAATGGTTAAAAGTGCATGAAAATGGCCAATTTACTCACTCTGAGTTCTCAAAAAGGGTTTCTTCACCCCGGGAAGTTAATTAAATACCATTTGGAGGCATTTAATGTTCGAGCAAAAACGGCTGATTTTCGACAAAAGAGATAACACCCCCCCATTACGTCATGCTTCAGAAATGTGGAAAATGGTCCGTTTTCAAATGTTTTATTTTTGAACGTCAGTTCACATTTGTAGGTGGATCATCAGTGTTAGAGCTAAAATTAGCATGTTTAAAGTGATTTTCATGCTTCTTGGGGCCCAAAACACAAGATTTATGGAATGGTTAAAAGTGCATGAAAATGGCCAATTTACTCACTCTGAGTTCTCAAAAAGGGTTTCTTCACCCCGGGAAGTTAATTAAATACCATTTGGAGGCATTTAATGTTCGAGCAAAAACGGCTGATTTTCGACAAAAGAGATAACACCCCCCCATTACGTCATGCTTCAGAAATGTGGAAAATGGTCCGTTTTCAAATGTTTTATTTTTGAACGTCAGTTCACATTTGTAGGTGGATCATCAGTGTTAGAGCTAAAATTCGCATGTTTAAAGTGATTTTCATGCTTCCAGGGGCTCGGGAAGTTAAAAAAATACCATTTGGAGGCATTTAATGTTCGAGCAAAAACGGCTGATTTTCGACAAAAGAGATAACACCCCCCCATTACGTCATGCTTCAGAAATGTGGAAAATGGTCCGTTTTCAAATGTTTTATTTATGAACGTCAGTTCACATTTGTAAGTGGATCATCAGTGTTAGAGCTAAAATTAGCATGTTTAAAGTGATTTTCATGCTTCCAGGGGCTCGGGAAGTGAAATAAATACCATTTGGAGGCATTTAATGTTAGAGCAAAAACGGCTGATTTTCGACAAAA
Source organism: Lissotriton vulgaris (assembly GCF_964263255.1). NCBI lineage: Eukaryota > Metazoa > Chordata > Amphibia > Caudata > Salamandridae > Lissotriton > Lissotriton vulgaris. The sequence continues at coordinate 1,068,247 of NW_028242601.1, forward strand.
GAGATAACACCCCCCCATTACGTCATGCTTCAGAAATGTGGAAAATGGTCCGTTTTCAAATGTTTTATTTTTGAACGTCAGTTCACATTTGTAGGTGGATCATCAGTGTTAGAGCTAAAATTAGCATGTTTAAAGTGATTTTCATGCTTCTTGGGGCCCAAAACACAAGATTTATGGAATGGTTAAAAGTGCATGAAAATGGCCAATTTACTCACTCTGAGTTCTCAAAAAGGGTTTCTTCACCCCGGGAAGTTAATTAAATACCATTTGGAGGCATTTAATGTTCGAGCAAAAACGGCTGATTTTCGACAAAAGAGATAACACCCCCCCATTACGTCATGCTTCAGAAATGTGGAAAATGGTCCGTTTTCAAATGTTTTATTTTTGAACGTCAGTTCACATTTGTAGGTGGATCATCAGTGTTAGAGCTAAAATTCGCATGTTTAAAGTGATTTTCATGCTTCCAGGGGCTCGGGAAGTTAAAAAAATACCATTTGGAGGCATTTAATGTTAGAGCAAAAACGGCTGATTTTCGACAAAAGAGATAACACCCCCCCCATTACGTCATGCTTCAGAAATGTGGAAAATGGTCCGTTTTCAAATGTTTTATTTTTGAACGTCAGTTCACATTTGTAGGTGGATCATCAGTGTTAGAGCTAAAATTAGCATGTTTAAAGTGATTTTCATGCTTCCAGGGGCTCGGGAAGTGAAATAAATACCATTTGGAGGCATTTAATGTTAGAGCAAAAACGGCTGATTTTCGACAAAAGAGATAACACCCCCCCATTACGTCATGCTTCAGAAATGTGGAAAATGGTCCGTTTTCAAATGTTTTATTTTTGAACGTCAGTTCACATTTGTAGGTGGATCATCAGTGTTAGAGCTAAAATTAGCATGTTTAAAGTGATTTTCATGCTTCTTGGGGCCCAAAACACAAGATTTATGGAATGGTTAAAAGTGCATGAAAATGGCCAATTTACTCACTCTGAGTTCTCAAAAAGGGTTTCTTCACCCCGGGAAGTTAATTAAATACCATTTGGAGGCATTTAATGTTCGAGCAAAAACGGCTGATTTTCGACAAAAGAGATAACACCCCCCCATTACGTCATGCTTCAGAAATGTGGAAAATGGTCCGTTTTCAAATGTTTTATTTTTGAACGTCAGTTCACATTTGTAGGTGGATCATCAGTGTTAGAGCTAAAATTAGCATGTTTAAAGTGATTTTCATGCTTCCAGGGGCTCGGGAAGTTAATTAAATACCATTTGGAGGCATTTAATGTTAGAGCAAAAACGGCTGATTTTCGACAAAAGAGATAACACCCCCCCCATTACGTCATGCTTCAGAAATGTGGAAAATGGTTCGTTTTCAAATGTTTTATTTTTGAACGTCAGTTCACATTTGTAGGTGGATCATCAGTGTTAGAGCTAAAATTAGCATGTTTAAAGTGATTTTCAGGCTTCTTGGGGCCCAAAACACAAGATTTATGGAATGGTTAAAAGTGCATGAAAATGGCCAATTTACTCACTCTGAGTTCTCAAAAAGGGTTTCTTCACCCCGGGAAGGTAATTAAATACCATTTGGATGCATTTAATGTTCGAGCAAAAACGGCTGATTTTCGACAAAAGAGATAACACCCCCCCATTACGTCATGCTTCAGAAATGTGGAAAATGGTCCGTTTTCAAATGTTTTATTTTTGAACGTCAGTTCACATTTGTAGGTGGATCATCAGTGTTAGAGCTAAAATTAGCATGTTTAAAGTGATTTCCATGCTTCCAGGGGCTCGGGAAGTTAATTAAATACCATTTGGAGGCATTTAATGTTCGAGCAAAAACGGCTGATTTTCGACAAAAGAGATAACACCCCCCCATTACGTCATGCTTCAGAAATGTGGAAAATGGTCCGTTTTCAAATGTTTTATTTTTGAACGTCAGTTCACATTTGTAGGTGGATCATCAGTGTTAGAGCTAAAATTAGCATGTTTAAAGTGATTTTCATGCTTCCAGGGGCTCGGGAAGTGAAATAAATACCATTTGGAGGCATTTAATGTTAGAGCAAAAACGGCTGATTTTCGACAAAAGAGATAACACCCCCCCATTACGTCATGCTTCAGAAATGTGGAAAATGGTCCGTTTTCAAATGTTTTATTTTTGAACGTCAGTTCACATTTGTAGGTGGATCATCAGTGTTAGAGCTAAAATTAGCATGTTTAAAGTGATTTTCATGCTTCCAGGGGCCCAAAACACAAGATTTATGGAATGGTTAAAAGTGCATGAAAATGGCCAATTTACTCACTCTGAGTTCTCAAAAAGGGTTTCTTCACCCCGGGAAGTTAATTAAATACCATTTGGAGGCATTTAATGTTAGAGCAAAAACGGCTGATTTTCGACAAAAGAGATAACACCCCCCCATTACGTCATGCTTCAGAAATGTGGAAAATGGTCCGTTTTCAAATGTTTTATTTTTGAACGTCAGTTCACATTTGTAGGTGGATCATCAGTGTTAGAGCTAAAATTCGCATGTTTAAAGTGATTTTCATGCTTCCAGGGGCTCGGGAAGTTAAAAAAATACCATTTGGAGGCATTTAATGTTAGAGCAAAAACGGCTGATTTTCGACAAAAGAGATAACACCCCCCCATTACGTCATGCTTCAGAAATGTGGAAAATGGTCCGTTTTCAAATGTTTTATTTTTGAACGTCAGTTCACATTTGTAGGTGGATCATCAGTGTTAGAGCTAAAATTAGCATGTTTAAAGTGATTTTCATGCTTCCAGGGGCTCGGGAAGTGAAATAAATACCATTTGGAGGCATTTAATGTTAGAGCAAAAACGGCTGATTTTCGACAAAAGAGATAACACCCCCCCATTACGTCATGCTTCAGAAATGTGGAAAATGGTCCGTTTTCAAATGTTTTATTTTTGAACGTCAGTTCACATTTGTAGGTGGATCATCAGTGTTAGAGCTAAAATTAGCATGTTTAAAGTGATTTTCATGCTTCTTGGGGCCCAAAACACAAGATTTATGGAATGGTTAAAAGTGCATGAAAATGGCCAATTTACTCACTCTGAGTTCTCAAAAAGGGTTTCTTCACCCCGGGAAGTTAATTAAATACCATTTGGAGGCATTTAATGTTCGAGCAAAAACGGCTGATTTTCGACAAAAGAGATAACACCCCCCCATTACGTCATGCTTCAGAAATGTGGAAAATGGTCCGTTTTCAAATGTTTTATTTTTGAACGTCAGTTCACATTTGTAGGTGGATCATCAGTGTTAGAGCTAAAATTAGCATGTTTAAAGTGATTTTCATGCTTCCAGGGGCTCGGGAAGTTAATTAAATACCATTTGGAGGCATTTAATGTTAGAGCAAAAACGGCTGATTTTCGACAAAAGAGATAACACCCCCCCCATTACGTCATGCTTCAGAAATGTGGAAAATGGTCCGTTTTCAAATGTTTTATTTTTGAACGTCAGTTCACATTTGTAGGTGGATCATCAGTGTTAGAGCTAAAATTTGCATGTTTAAAGTGATTTTCATGCTTCCAGGGGCTCGGGAAGTTAAAAAAATACCATTTGGAGGCATTTAAGGTTCGAGCAAAAACGGCTGATTTTCGACAAAAGAGATAACACCCCCCCATTACGTCATGCTTCAGAAATGTGGAAAATGGTCCGTTTTCAAATGTTTTATTTTTGAACGTCAGTTCACATTTGTAGGTGGATCATCAGTGTTAGAGCTAAAATTAGCATGTTTAAAGTGATTTTCAGGCTTCTTGGGGCCCAAAACACAAGATTTATGGAATGGTTAAAAGTGCATGAAAATGGCCAATTTACTCACTCTGAGTTCTCAAAAAGGGTTTCTTCACCCCGGGAAGGTAATTAAATACCATTTGGAGGCATTTAATGTTCGAGCAAAAACGGCTGATTTTCGACAAAAGAGATAACACCCCCCCATTACGTCATGCTTCAGAAATGTGGAAAATGGTCCGTTTTCAAATGTTTTATTTTTGAACGTCAGTTCACATTTGTAGGTGGATCATCAGTGTTAGAGCTAAAATTAGCATGTTTAAAGTGATTTCCATGCTTCCAGGGGCTCGGGAAGTTAATTAAATACCATTTGGAGGCATTTAATGTTCGAGCAAAAACGGCTGATTTTCGACAAAAGAGATAACACCCCCCCATTACGTCATGCTTCAGAAATGTGGAAAATGGTCCGTTTTCAAATGTTTTATTTTTCAACGTCAGTTCACATTTGTAGGTGGATCATCAGTGTTAGAGCTAAAATTAGCATGTTTAAAGTGATTTTCATGCTTCCAGGGGCTCGGGAAGTGAAATAAATACCATTTGGAGGCATTTAATGTTAGAGCAAAAACGGCTGATTTTCGACAAAAGAGATAACACCCCCCCATTACGTCATGCTTCAGAAATGTGGAAAATGGTCCGTTTTCAAATGTTTTATTTTTGAACGTCAGTTCACATTTGTAGGTGGATCATCAGTGTTAGAGCTAAAATTAGCATGTTTAAAGTGATTTTCATGCTTCCAGGGGCCCAAAACACAAGATTTATGGAATGGTTAAAAGTGCATGAAAATGGCCAATTTACTCACTCTGAGTTCTCAAAAAGGGTTTCTTCACCCCGGGAAGTTAATTAAATACCATTTGGAGGCATTTAATGTTAGAGCAAAAACGGCTGATTTTCGACAAAAGAGATAACACCCCCCCATTACGTCATGCTTCAGAAATGTGGAAAATGGTCCGTTTTCAAATGTTTAATTTTTGAACGTCAGTTCACATTTGTAGGTGGATCATCAGTGTTAGAGCTAAAATTAGCATGTTTAAAGTGATTTTCATGCTTCCAGGGGCTCGGGAAGTGAAATAAATACCATTTGGAGGCATTTAATGTTCGAGCAAAAACGGCTGATTTTCGACAAAAGAGATAACACCCCCCCATTACGTCATGCTTCAGAAATGTGGAAAATGGTCCGTTTTCAAATGTTTTATTTTTGAACGTCAGTTCACATTTGTAGGTGGATCATCAGTGTTAGAGCTAAAATTAGCATGTTTAAAGTGATTTTCATGCTTCTTGGGGCCCAAAACACAAGATTTATGGAATGGTTAAAAGTGCATGAAAATGGCCAATTTACTCACTCTAAGTTCTCAAAAAGGGTTTCTTCACCCCGGGAAGTTAATTAAATACCATTTGGAGGCATTTAATGTTCGAGCAAAAACGGCTGATTTTCGACAAAAGAGATAACACCCCCCCATTACGTCATGCTTCAGAAATGTGGAAAATGGTCCGTTTTCAAATGTTTTATTTTTGAACGTCAGTTCACATTTGTAGGTGGATCGTCAGTGTTAGAGCTAAAATTAGCATGTTTAAAGTGATTTTCATGCTTCCAGGGGCTCGGGAAGTTAATTAAATACCATTTGGAGGCATTTAATGTTCGAGCAAAAACGGCTGATTTTCGACAAAAGAGATAACACCCCCCCATTACGTCATGCTTCAGAAATGTGGAAAATGGTCCGTTTTCAAATGTTTTATTTTTGAACGTCAGTTCACATTTGTAGGTGGATCATCAGTGTTAGAGCTAAAATTCGCATGTTTAAAGTGATTTTCATGCTTCCAGGGGCTCGGGAAGTTAAAAAAATACCATTTGGAGGCATTTAATGTTCGAGCAAAAACGGCTGATTTTCGACAAAAGAGATAACACCCCCCCATTACGTCATGCTTCAGAAATGTGGAAAATGGTCCCTTTTCAAATGTTTTATTTTTGAACGTCAGTTCACATTTGTAGGTGGATCATCAGTGTTAGAGCTAAAATTAGCATGTTTAAAGTGATTTTCATGCTTCCAGGGGCTCGGGAAGTGAAATAAATACCATTTGGAGGCATTTAATGTTAGAGCAAAAACGGCTGATTTTCGACAAAAGAGATAACACCCCCCCATTACGTCATGCTTCAGAAATGTGGAAAATGGTCCGTTTTCAAATGTTTTATTTTTGAACGTCAGTTCACATTTGTAGGTGGATCATCAGTGTTAGAGCTAAAATTAGCATGTTTAAAGTGATTTTCATGCTTCTTGGGGCCCAAAACACAAGATTTATGGAATGGTTAAAAGTGCATGAAAATGGCCAATTTACTCACTCTGAGTTCTCAAAAAGGGTTTCTTCACCCCGGGAAGTTAATTAAATACCATTTGGAGGCATTTTATGTTCGAGCAAAAACGGCTGATTTTCGACAAAAGAGATAACACCCCCCCATTACGTCATGCTTCAGAAATGTGGAAAATGGTCCGTTTTCAAATGTTTTATTTTTGAACGTCAGTTCACATTTGTAGGTGGATCATCAGTGTTAGAGCTAAAATTAGCATGTTTAAAGTGATTTTCATGCTTCCAGGGGCTCGGGAAGTTAATTAAATACCATTTGGAGGCATTTAATGTTCGAGCAAAAACGGCTGATTTTCGACAAAAGAGATAACACCCCCCCATTACGTCATGCTTCAGAAATGTGGAAAATGGTCCGTTTTCAAATGTTTTATTTTTGAACGTCAGTTCACATTTGTAGGTGGATCATCAGTGTTAGAGCTAAAATTAGCATGTTTAAAGTGATTTTCATGCTTCCAGGGGCTCGGGAAGTTAATTAAATACCATTTGGAGGCATTTAATGTTCGAGCAAAAACGGCTGATTTTCGACAAAAGAGATAACACCCCCCCATTACGTCATGCTTCAGAAATGTGGAAAATGGTCCGTTTTCAAATGTTTTATTTTTGAACGTCAGTTCACATTTGTAGGTGGATCATCAGTGTTAGAGCTAAAATTAGCATGTTTAAAGTGATTTTCATGCTTCCAGGGGCCCAAAACACAAGATTTATGGAATGGTTAAAAGTGCATGAAAATGGCCAATTTACTCACTCTGAGTTCTCAAAAAGGGTTTCTTCACCCCGGGAAGTTAATTAAATACCATTTGGAGGCATTTAATGTTAGAGCAAAAACGGCTGATTTTCGACAAAAGAGATAACACCCCCCCATTACGTCATGCTTCAGAAATGTGGAAAATGGTCCGTTTTCAAATGTTTTATTTTTGATCGTCAGTTCACATTTGTAGGTGGATCATCAGTGTTAGAGCTAAAATTAGCATGTTTAAAGTGATTTTCATGCTTCCAGGGGCTCGGGAAGTTAATTAAATACCATTTGGAGGCATTTAATGTTCGAGCAAAAACGGCTGATTTTCGACAAAAGAGATAACACCCCCCCATTACGTCATGCTTCAGAAATGTGGAAAATGGTCCCTTTTCAAATGTTTTATTTTTGAACGTCAGTTCACATTTGTAGGTGGATCATCAGTGTTAGAGCTAAAATTAGCATGTTTAAAGTGATTTTCATGCTTCCAGGGGCTCGGGAAGTGAAATAAATACCATTTGGAGGCATTTAATGTTAGAGCAAAAACGGCTGATTTTCGACAAAAGAGATAACACCCCCCCATTACGTCATGCTTCAGAAATGTGGAAAATGGTCCGTTTTCAAATGTTTTATTTTTGAACGTCAGTTCACATTTGTAGGTGGATCATCAGTGTTAGAGCTAAAATTAGCCTGTTTAAAGTGATTTTCATGCTTCCAGGGGCCCAAAACACAAGATTTATGGAATGGTTAAAAGTGCATGAAAATGGCCAATTTACTCACTCTGAGTTCTCAAAAAGGGTTTCTTCACCCCGGGAAGTTAATTAAATACCATTTGGATTCATTTAATGTTAGAGCAAAAACGGCTGATTTTCGACAAAAGAGATAACACCCCCCCATTACGTCATGCTTCAGAAATGTGGAAAATGGTCCGTTTTCAAATGTTTTATTTTTGAACGTCAGTTCACATTTGTAGGTGGATCATCAGTGTTAGAGCTAAAATTCGCATGTTTAAAGTGATTTTCATGCTTCCAGGGGCTCGGGAAGTTAAAAAAATACCATTTGGAGGCATTTAATGTTCGAGCAAAAACGGCTGATTTTCGACAAAAGAGATAACACCCCCCCATTACGTCATGCTTCAGAAATGTGGAAAATGGTCCCTTTTCAAATGTTTTATTTTTGAACGTCAGTTCACATTTGTAGGTGGATCATCAGTGTTAGAGCTAAAATTAGCATGTTTAAAGTGATTTTCATGCTTCCAGGGGCTCGGGAAGTGAAATAAATACCATTTGGAGGCATTTAATGTTAGAGCAAAAACGGCTGATTTTCGACAAAAGAGATAACACCCCCCCATTACGTCATGCTTCAGAAATGTGGAAAATGGTCCGTTTTCAAATGTTTTATTTTTGAACGTCAGTTCACATTTGTAGGTGGATCATCAGTGTTAGAGCTAAAATTAGCATGTTTAAAGTGATTTTCATGCTTCTTGGGGCCCAAAACACAAGATTTATGGAATGGTTAAAAGTGCATGAAAATGGCCAATTTACTCACTCTGAGTTCTCAAAAAGGGTTTCTTCACCCCGGGAAGTTAATTAAATACCATTTGGAGGCATTTTATGTTCGAGCAAAAACGGCTGATTTTCGACAAAAGAGATAACACCCCCCCCATTACGTCATGCTTCAGAAATGTGGAAAATGGTCCGTTTTCAAATGTTTTATTTTTGAACGTCAGTTCACATTTGTAGGTGGATCATCAGTGTTAGAGCTAAAATTAGCATGTTTAAAGTGATTTTCATGCTTCCAGGGGCTCGGGAAGTTAATTAAATACCATTTGGAGGCATTTAATGTTCGAGCAAAAACGGCTGATTTTCGACAAAAGAGATAACACCCCCCCATTACGTCATGCTTCAGAAATGTGGAAAATGGTCCGTTTTCAAATGTTTTATTTTTGAACGTCAGTTCACATTTGTAGGTGGATCATCAGTGTTAGAGCTAAAATTAGCATGTTTAAAGTGATTTTCATGCTTCCAGGGGCTCGGGAAGTTAATTAAATACCATTTGGAGGCATTTAATGTTCGAGCAAAAACGGCTGATTTTCGAAAAAAGAGATAACACCCCCCCATTACGTCATGCTTCAGAAATGTGGAAAATGGTCCGTTTTCAAATGTTTTATTTTTGAACGTCAGTTCACATTTGTAGGTGGATCATCAGTGTTAGAGCTAAAATTAGCATGTTTAAAGTGATTTTCATGCTTCCAGGGGCTCGGGAAGTGAAATTAATACCATTTGGAGGCATTTAATGTTAGAGCAAAAACGGCTGATTTTCGACAAAAGAGATAACACCCCCCCATTACGTCATGCTTCAGAAATGTGGAAAAAGGTCAGTTTTCAAATGTTTTATTTTTGAACGTCAGTTCACATTTGTAGGTGGATCATCAGTGTTAGAGCTAAAATTAGCATGTTTAAAGTGATTTTCATGCTTCCAGGGGCCCAAAACACAAGATTTATGGAATGGTTAAAAGTGCATGAAAATGGCCAATTTACTCACTCTGAGTTCTCAAAAAGGGTTTCTTCACCCCGGGAAGTTAATTAAATACCATTTGGAGGCATTTAATGTTAGAGCAAAAACGGCTGATTTTCGACAAAAGAGATAACACCCCCCCATTACGTCATGCTTCAGAAATGTGGAAAATGGTCCGTTTTCAAATGTTTTATTTTTGATCGTCAGTTCACATTTGTAGGTGGATCATCAGTGTTTGAGCTAAAATTAGCATGTTTAAAGTGATTTTCATGCTTCCAGGGGCTCGGGAAGTTAATTAAATACCATTTGGAGGCATTTAATGTTCGAGCAAAAACGGCTGATTTTCGACAAAAGAGATAACACCCCCCCATTACGTCATGCTTCAGAAATGTGGAAAATGGTCCGTTTTCAAATGTTTTATTTTTGAACGTCAGTTCACATTTGTAGGTGGATCATCAGTGTTAGAGCTAAAATTAGCATGTTTAAAGTGATTTTCATGCTTCCAGGGGCTCGGGAAGTGAAATAAATACCATTTGGAGGCATTTAATGTTAGAGCAAAAACGGCTGATTTTCGACAAAAGAGATAACACCCCCCCATTACGTCATGCTTCAGAAATGTGGAAAATGGTCCGTTTTCAAATGTTTTATTTTTGAACGTCAGTTCACATTTGTAGGTGGATCATCAGTGTTAGAGCTAAAATTAGCCTGTTTAAAGTGATTTTCATGCTTCCAGGGGCCCAAAACACAAGATTTATGGAATGGTTAAAAGTGCATGAAAATGGCCAATTTACTCACTCTGAGTTCTCAAAAAGGGTTTCTTCACCCCGGGAAGTTAATTAAATACCATTTGGATTCATTTAATGTTAGAGCAAAAACGGCTGATTTTCGACAAAAGAGATAACACCCCCCCATTACGTCATGCTTCAGAAATGTGGAAAATGGTCCGTTTTCAAATGTTTTATTTTTGAACGTCAGTTCACATTTGTAGGTGGATCATCAGTGTTAGAGCTAAAATTAGCATGTTTAAAGTGATTTTCATGCTTCCAGGGGCTCGGGAAGTGAAATAAATACCATTTGGAGGCATTTAATGTTCGAGCAAAAACGGCTGATTTTCGACAAAAGAGATAACACCCCCCCATTACGTCATGCTTCAGAAATGTGGAAAATGGTCCGTTTTCAAATGTTTTATTTTTGAACGTCAGTTCACATTTGTAGGTGGATCATCAGTGTTAGAGCTAAAATTAGCATGTTTAAAGTGATTTTCATGCTTCCAGGGGCCCAAAACACAAGATTTATGGAATGGTTAAAAGTGCATGAAAATGGCCAAATTACTCACTCTGAGTTCTCAAAAAGGGTTTCTTCACCCCGGGAAGTTAATTAAATACCATTTGGAGGCATTTAATGTTAGAGCAAAAACGGCTGATTTTCGACAAAAGAGATAACACCCCCCCATTACGTCATGCTTCAGAAATGTGGAAAATGGTCCGTTTTCAAATGTTTTATTTTTGAACGTCAGTTCACATTTGTAGGTGGATCATCAGTGTTAGAGCTAAAATTAGCATGTTTAAAGTGATTTTCATGCTTCCAGGGGCTCGGGAAGTGAAATAAATACCATTTGGAGGCATTTAATGTTCGAGCAAAAACGGCTGATTTTCGACAAAAGAGATAACACCCCCCCATTACGTCATGCTTCAGAAATGTGGAAAATGGTTCGTTTTCAAATGTTTTATTTTTGAACGTAAGTTCACATTTGTAGGTGGATCATCAGTGTTAGAGCTAAAATTAGCATGTTTAAAGTGATTTTCATGCTTCCAGGGGCTCGGGAAGTGAAATAAATACCATTTGGAGGCATTTAATGTTCGAGCAAAAACGGCTGATTTTCGACAAAAGAGATAACACCCCCCCATTACGTCATGCTTCAGAAATGTGGAAAATGGTCCGTTTTCAAATGTTTTATTTTTGAACGTCAGTTCACATTTGTCGGTGGATCATCAGTGTTAGAGCTAAAATTAGCATGTTTAAAGTGATTTTCATGCTTCCAGGGGCTCGGGAAGTGAAATAAATACCATTTGGAGGCATTTAATGTTAGAGCAAAAACGGCTGATTTTCGACAAAAGAGATAACACCCCCCCATTACGTCATGCTTCAGAAATGTGGAAAATGGTCCGTTTTCAAATGTTTTATTTTTGAACGTCAGTTCACATTTGTAGGTGGATCATCAGTGTTAGAGCTAAAATTAGCATGTTTAAAGTGATTTTCATGCTTCCAGGGGCCCAAAACACAAGATTTATGGAATGGTTAAAAGTGCATGAAAATGGCCAAATTACTCACTCTGAGTTCTCAAAAAGGGTTTCTTCACCCCGGGAAGTTAATTAAATACCATTTGGAGGCATTTAATGTTCGAGCAAAAACGGCTGATTTTCGACAAAAGAGATAACACCCCCCCATTACGTCATGCTTCAGAAATGTGGAAAATGGTCCGTTTTCAAATGTTTTATTTTTGAACGTCAGTTCACATTTGTAGGTGGATCATCAGTGTTAGAGCTAAAATTAGCATGTTTAAAGTGATTTTCATGCTTCCAGAACTCGGGAAGTGAAATAAATACCATTTGGAGGCATTTAATGTTCGAGCAAAAACGGCTGATTTTCGACAAAAGAGATAACACCCCCCCATTACGTCATGCTTCAGAAATGTGGAAAATGGTCCGTTTTCAAATGTTTTATTTTTGAACGTAAGTTCACATTTGTAGGTGGATCATCAGTGTTAGAGCTAAAATTAGCATGTTTAAAGTGATTTTCATGCTTCCAGGGGCTCGGGAAGTGAAATAAAGACCATTTGGAGGCATTTAATGTTCGAGCAAAAACGGCTGATTTTCGACAAAAGAGATAACACCCCCCCATTACGTCATGCTTCAGAAATGTGGAAAATGGTCCGTTTTCAAATGTTTTATTTTTGAACGTCAGTTCACATTTGTAGGTGGATCATCAGTGTTAGAGCTAAAATTAGCATGTTTAAAGTGATTTTCATGCTTCCAGGGGCCCAAAACACAAGATTTATGGAATGGTTAAAAGTGCATGAAAATGGCCAAATTACTCACTCTGAGTTCTCAAAAAGGGTTTCTTCACCCCGGGAAGTTAATTAAATACCATTTGGAGGCATTTAATGTTCGAGCAAAAACGGCTGATTTTCGACAAAAGAGATAACACCCCCCCATTACGTCATGCTTCAGAAATGTGGAAAATGGTCCGTTTTCAAATGTTTTATTTTTGAACGTCAGTTCACATTTGTAGGTGGATCATCAGTGTTAGAGCTAAAATTAGCATGTTTAAAGTGATTTTCATGCTTCCAGAACTCGGGAAGTGAAATAAATACCATTTGGAGGCATTTAATGTTCGAGCAAAAACGGCTGATTTTCGACAAAAGAGATAACACCCCCCCATTACGTCATGCTTCAGAAATGTGGAAAATGGTCCGTTTTCAAATGTTTTATTTTTGAACGTAAGTTCACATTTGTAGGTGGATCATCAGTGTTAGAGCTAAAATTAGCATGTTTAAAGTGATTTTCATGCTTCCAGGGGCTCGGGAAGTGAAATAAATACCATTTGGAGGCATTTAATGTTCGAGCAAAAACGGCTGATTTTCGACAAAAGAGATAACACCCCCCCATTACGTCATGCTTCAGAAATGTGGAAAATGGTCCGTTTTCAAATGTTTTATTTTTGAACGTCAGTTCACATTTGTAGGTGGATCATCAGTGTTAGAGCTAAAATTAGCATGTTTAAAGTGATTTTCATGCTTCCAGGGGCTCGGGAAGTTAATTAAATACCATTTGGAGGCATTTAATGTTCGAGCAAAAACGGCTGATTTTCGACAAAAGAGATAACACCCCCCCATTACGTCATGCTTCAGAAATGTGGAAAATGGTCCGTTTTCAAATGTTTTATTTTTGAACGTCAGTTCACATTTGTAGGTGGATCATCAGTGTTAGAGCTAAAATTAGCATGTTTAAAGTGATTTTCATGCTTCCAGGGGCCCAAAACACAACATTTATGGAATGGTTAAAAGTGCATGAAAATGGCCAATTTACTCACTCTGAGTTCTCAAAAAGGGTTTCTTCACCCCGGGAAGTTAATTAAATACCATTTGGAGGCATTTAATGTTAGAGCAAAAACGGCTGATTTTCGACAAAAGAGATAACACCCCCCCATTACGTCATGCTTCAGAAATGTGGAAAATGGTCCGTTTTCAAATGTTTTATTTTTGAACGTCAGTTCACATTTGTAGGTGGATCATCAGTGTTAGAGCTAAAATTAGCATGTGTAAAGTGATTCTCATGCTTCCAGGGGCTCGGGAAGTGAAATAAATACCATTTGGAGGCATTTAATGTTCGAGCAAAAACGGCTGATTTTCGACAAAAGAGATAACACCCCCCCATTACGTCATGCTTCAGAAATGTGGAAAATGGTCCGTTTTCAAATGTTTTATTTTTGAACGTCAGTTCACATTTGTAGGTGGATCATCAGTGTTAGAGCTAAAATTAGCATGTTTAAAGTGATTTTCATGCTTCCAGGGGCTCGGGAAGTGAAATAAATACCATTTGGAGGCATTTAATGTTAGAGCAAAAACGGCTGATTTTCGACAAAAGAGATAACACCCCCCCATTACGTCATGCTTCAGAAATGTGGAAAATGGTCCGTTTTCAAATGTTTTATTTTTGAACGTCAGTTCACATTTGTAGGTGGATCATCAGTGTTAGAGCTAAAATTAGCATGTTTAAAGTGATTTTCATGCTTCCAGGGGCCCAAAACACAAGATTTATGGAATGGTTAAAAGTGCATGAAAATGGCCAAATTACTCACTCTGAGTTCTCAAAAAGGGTTTCTTCACCCCGGGAAGTTAATTAAATACCATTTGGAGGCATTTAATGTTAGAGCAAAAACGGCTGATTTTCGACAAAAGAGATAACACCCCCCCATTACGTCATGCTTCAGAAATGTGGAAAATGGTTCGTTTTCAAATGTTTTATTTTTGAACGTCAGTTCACATTTGTAGGTGGATCATCAGTGTTAGAGCTAAAATTAGCATGTTTAAAGTGATTTTCATGCTTCCAGGGGCTCGGGAAGTGAAATAAATACCATTTGGAGGCATTTAATGTTCGAGCAAAAACGGCTGATTTTCGACAAAAGAGATAACACCCCCCCATTACGTCATGCTTCAGAAATGTGGAAAATGGTTCGTTTTCAAATGTTTTATTTTTGAACGTAAGTTCACATTTGTAGGTGGATCATCAGTGTTAGAGCTAAAATTAGCATGTTTAAAGTGATTTTCATGCTTCCAGGGGCTCGGGAAGTGAAATAAATACCATTTGGAGGCATTTAATGTTCGAGCAAAAACGGCTGATTTTCGACAAAAGAGATAACACCCCCCCATTACGTCATGCTTCAGAAATGTGGAAAATGGTCCGTTTTCAAATGTTTTATTTTTGAACGTCAGTTCACATTTGTCGGTGGATCATCAGTGTTAGAGCTAAAATTAGCATGTTTAAAGTGATTTTCATGCTTCCAGGGGCTCGGGAAGTGAAATAAATACCATTTGGAGGCATTTAATGTTAGAGCAAAAACGGCTGATTTTCGACAAAAGAGATAACACCCCCCCATTACGTCATGCTTCAGAAATGTGGAAAATGGTCCGTTTTCAAATGTTTTATTTTTGAACGTCAGTTCACATTTGTAGGTGGATCATCAGTGTTAGAGCTAAAATTAGCATGTTTAAAGTGATTTTCATGCTTCCAGGGGCCCAAAACACAAGATTTATGGAATGGTTAAAAGTGCATGAAAATGGCCAAATTACTCACTCTGAGTTCTCAAAAAGGGTTTCTTCACCCCGGGAAGTTAATTAAATACCATTTGGAGGCATTTAATGTTCGAGCAAAAACGGCTGATTTTCGACAAAAGAGATAACACCCCCCCATTACGTCATGCTTCAGAAATGTGGAAAATGGTCAGTTTTCAAATGTTTTATTTTTGAACGTCAGTTCACATTTGTAGGTGGATCATCAGTGTTAGAGCTAAAATTAGCATGTTTAAAGTGATTTTCATGCTTCCAGAACTCGGGAAGTGAAATAAATACCATTTTGAGGCATTTAATGTTCGAGCAAAAACGGCTGATTTTCGACAAAAGAGATAACACCCCCCCATTACGTCATGCTTCAGAAATGTGGAAAATGGTCCGTTTTCAAATGTTTTATTTTTGAACGTAAGTTCACATTTGTAGGTGGATCATCAGTGTTAGAGCTAAAATTAGCATGTTTAAAGTGATTTTCATGCTTCCAGGGGCTCGGGAAGTGAAATAAATACCATTTGGAGGCATTTAATGTTCGAGCAAAAACGGCTGATTTTCGACAAAAGAGATAACACCCCCCCATTACGTCATGCTTCAGAAATGTGGAAAATGGTCCATTTTCAAATGTTTTATTTTTGAACGTCAGTTCACATTTGTAGGTGGATCATCAGTGTTAGAGCTAAAATTAGCATGTTTAAAGTGATTTTCATGCTTCCAGGGGCTCGGGAAGTTAATTAAATACCATTTGGAGGCATTTAATGTTCGAGCAAAAACGGCTGATTTTCGACAAAAGAGATAACACCCCCCCATTACGTCATGCTTCAGAAATGTGGAAAATGGTCCGTTTTCAAATGTTTTATTTTTGAACGTCAGTTCACATTTGTAGGTGGATCATCAGTGTTAGAGCTAAAATTAGCATGTTTAAAGTGATTTTCATGCTTCCAGGGGCTCGGGAAGTTAATTAAATACCATTTGGAGGCATTTAATGTTCGAGCAAAAACGGCTGATTTTCGACAAAAGAGATAACACCCCCCCATTACGTCATGCTTCAGAAATGTGGAAAATGGTCCGTTTTCAAATGTTTTATTTTTGAACGTCAGTTCACATTTGTAGGTGGATCATCAGTGTTAGAGCTAAAATTAGCATGTTTAAAGTGATTTTCATGCTTCCAGGGGCTCGGGAAGTGAAATAAATACCATTTGGAGGCATTTAATGTTAGAGCAAAAACGGCTGATTTTCAACAAAAGAGATAACACCCCCCCATTACGTCATGCTTCAGAAATGTGGAAAATGGTCCGTTTTCAAATGTTTTATTTTTGAACGTCAGTTCACATTTGTAGGTGGATTATCAGTGTTAGAGCTAAAATTAGCATGTTTAAAGTGATTTTCATGCTTCCAGGGGCCCAAAACACAAGATTTATGGAATGGTTAAAAGTGCATGAAAATGGCCAATTTACTCACTCTGAGTTCTCAAAAAGGGTTTCTTCACCCCGGGAAGTTAATTAAATACCATTTGGAGGCATTTAATGTTAGAGCAAAAACGGCTGATTTTCGACAAAAGAGATAACACCCCCCCATAACGTCATGCTTCAGAAATGTGGAAAATGGTCCGTTTTCAAATGTTTTATTTTTTAACGTCACTTCACATTTGTAGGTGGATCATCAGTGTTAGAGCTAAAATTAGCATGTTTAAAGTGATTTTCATGCGTCCAGGGGCTCGGGAAGTGAAATAAATACCATTTGGAGGCATTTAATGTTCGAGCAAAAACGGCTGATTTTCGACAAAAGAGATAACACCCCCCCCATTACGTCATGCTTCAGAAATGTGGAAAATGGTCCGTTTTCAAATGTTTTATTTTTGAACGTAAGTTCACATTTGTAGGTGGATCATCAGTGTTAGAGCTAAAATTAGCATGTTTAAAGTGATTTTCATGCTTCCAGGGGCCCAAAACACAAGATTTATGGAATGGTTAAAAGTGCATGAAAATGGCCAATTTACTCACTCTGAGTTCTCAAAAAGGGTTTCTTCACCCCGGGAAGTTAATTAAATACCATTTGGAGGCATTTAATGTTCGAGCAAAAACGGCTGATTTTCGACAAAAGAGATAACACCCCCCCATTACGTCATGCTTCAGAAATGTGGAAAATGGTCCGTTTTCAAATGTTTTATTTTTGAACGTCAGTTCACATTTGTAGGTGGATCATCAGTGTTAGAGCTAAAATTAGCATGTTTAAAGTGATTTTCATGCTTCCAGGGGCTCGGGAAGTTAATTAAATACCATTTGGAGGCATTTAATGTTCGAGCAAAAACGGCTGATTTTCGACAAAAGAGATAACACCCCCCCATTACGTCATGCTTCAGAAATGTGGAAAATGGTCCGTTTTCAAATGTTTTATTTTTGAACGTCAGTTCACATTTGTAGGTGGATCATCAGTGTTAGAGCTAAAATTAGCATGTTTAAAGTGATTTTCATGCTTCCAGGGGCCCAAAACACAACATTTATGGAATGGTTAAAAGTGCATGAAAATGGCCAATTTACTCACTCTGAGTTCTCAAAAAGGGTTTCTTCACCCCGGGAAGTTAATTAAATACCATTTGGAGGCATTTAATGTTAGAGCAAAAACGGCTGATTTTCGACAAAAGAGATAACACCCCCCCATTACGTCATGCTTCAGAAATGTGGAAAATGGTCCGTTTTCAAATGTTTTATTTTTGAACGTCAGTTCACATTTGTAGGTGGATCATCAGTGTTAGAGCTAAAATTAGCATGTTTAAAGTGATTCTCATGCTTCCAGGGGCTCGGGAAGTGAAATAAATACCATTTGGAGGCATTTAATGTTCGAGCAAAAACGGCTGATTTTCGACAAAAGAGATAACACCCCCCCATTACGTCATGCTTCAGAAATGTGGAAAATGGTCCGTTTTCAAATGTTTTATTTTTGAACGTCAGTTCACATTTGTAGGTGGATCATCAGTGTTAGAGCTAAAATTAGCATGTTTAAAGTGATTTTCATGCTTCCAGGGGCTCGGGAAGTTAATTAAATACCATTTGGAGGCATTTAATGTTCGAGCAAAAACGGCTGATTTTCGACAAAAGAGATAACACCCCCCCATTACGTCATGCTTCAGAAATGTGGAAAATGGTCCGTTTTCAAATGTTTTATTTTTGAACGTCAGTTCACATTTGTAGGTGGATCATCAGTGTTAGAGCTAAAATTAGCATGTTTAAAGTGATTTTCATGCTTCCAGGGGCCCAAAACACAAGATTTATGGAATGGTTAAAAGTGCATGAAAATGGCCAATTTACTCACTCTGAGTTCTCAAAAAGGGTTTCTTCACCCCGGGAAGTTAATTAAATACCATTTGGAGGCATTTAATGTTAGAGCAAAAACGGCTGATTTTCGACAAAGGAGATAACACCCCCCCATTACGTCATGCTTCAGAAATGTGGAAAATGGTCCGTTTTCAAATGTTTTATTTTTGAACGTCAGTTCACATTTGTAGGTGGATCATCAGTGTTAGAGCTAAAATTAGCATGTTTAAAGTGATTTTCATGCTTCCATGGGCTCGGGAAGTGAAATAAATACCATTTGGAGGCATTTAATGTTCGAGCAAAAACGGCTGATTTTCGACAAAAGAGATAACACCCCCCCCATTACGTCATGCTTCAGAAATGTGGAAAATGGTCCGTTTTCAAATGTTTTATTTTTGAACGTCAGTTCACATTTGTAGGTGGATCATCAGTGTTAGAGCTAAAATTAGCATGTTTAAAGTGATTTTCATGCTTCTTGGGGCCCAAAACACAAGATTTATGGATTGGTTAAAAGTGCATGAAAATGGCCAATTTACTCACTCTGAGTTCTCAAAAAGGGTTTCTTCACCCCGGGAAGTTAATTAAATACCATTTGGAGGCATTTAATGTTCGAGCAAAAACGGCTGATTTTCGACAAAAGAGATAACACCCCCCCATTACGTCATGCTTCAGAAATGTGGAAAATGGTCCGTTTTCAAATGTTTTATTTTTGAACGTCAGTTCACATTTGTAGGTGGATCATCAGTGTTAGAGCTAAAATTAGCATGTTTAAAGTGATTTTCATGCTTCCAGGGGCTCGGGAAGTTAATTAAATACCATTTGGAGGCATTTAATGTTCGAGCAAAAACGGCTGATTTTCGACAAAAGAGATAACACCCCCCCATTACGTCATACTTCAGAAATGTGGAAAATGGTCCGTTTTCAAATGTTTTATTTTTGAACGTCAGTTCACATTTGTAGGTGGATCATCAGTGTTAGAGCTAAAATTAGCATGTTTAAAGTGATTTTCATGCTTCCAGGGGCTCGGGAAGTTAAAAAAATACAATTTGGAGGCATTTAATGTTCGAGCAAAAACGGCTGATTTTCGACAAAAGAGATAACACCCCCCCATTACGTCATGCTTCAGAAATGTGGAAAATGGTCCGTTTTCAAATGTTTTATTTTTGAACGTCAGTTCACATTTGTAGGTGGATCATCAGTGTTAGAGCTAAAATTAGCATGTTTAAAGTGATTTTCATGCTTCCAGGGGCTCGGGAAGTGAAATAAATACCATTTGGAGGCATTTAATGTTAGAGCAAAAACGGCTGATTTTCGACAAATGAGATAACACCCCCCCATTACGTCATGCTTCAGAAATGTGGAAAATGGTCCGTTTTCAAATGTTTTATTTTTGAACGTCAGTTCACATTTGTAGGTGGATCATCAGTGTTAGAGCTAAAATTAGCATGTTTAAAGTGATTTTCATGCTTCCAGGGGCCCAAAACACAAGATTTATGGAATGGTTAAAAGTGCATGAAAATGGCCAATTTACTCACTCTGAGTTCTCAAAAAGGGTTTCTTCACCCCGGGAAGTTAATTAAATACCATTTGGAGGCATTTAATGTTAGAGCAAAAACGGCTGATTTTCGACAAAAGAGATAACACCCCCCCATTACGTCATGCTTCAGAAATGTGGAAAATGGTCCATTTTCAAATGTTTTATTTTTGAACGTCAGTTCACATTTGTAGGTGGATCATCAGTGTTAGAGCTAAAATTAGCATGTTTAAAGTGATTTTCATGCTTCCAGGGGCTCGGGAAGTTAATTAAATACCATTTGGAGGCATTTAATGTTCGAGCAAAAACGGCTGATTTTCGACAAAAGAGATAACACCCCCCCATTACGTCATGCTTCAGAAATGTGGAAAATGGTCGTTTTCAAATGTTTTATTTTTGAACGTCAGTTCACATTTGTAGGTGGATCATCAGTGTTAGAGCTAAAATTAGCATGTTTAAAGTGATTTTCATGCGTCCAGGGGCCCAAAACACAAGATTTATGGAATGGTTAAAAGTGCATGAAAATGGCCAATTTACTCACTCTGAGTTCTCAAAAAGGGTTTCTTCACCCCGGGAAGTGAAATAAATACCATTTGGAGGCATTTAATGTTCGAGCAAAAACGGCTGATTTTCGACAAAAGAGATAACACCCCCCCATTACGTCATGCTTCAGAAATGTGGAAAATGGTCCGTTTTCAAATGTTTTATTTTTGAACATCAGTTCACATTTGTAGGTGGATCATCAGTGTTAGAGCTAAAATTAGCATGTTTAAAGTGATTTTCATGCTTCCAGGGGCCCAAAACACAAGATTTATGGAATGGTTAAAAGTGCATGAAAATGGCCAATTTACTCACTCTGAGTTCTCAAAAAGGGTTTCTTCACCCCAGGAAGTTAATTAAATACCATTTGGAGGCATTTAATGTTAGAGCAAAAACGGCTGATTTTCGACAAAAGAGATAACACCCCCCGATTACGTCATGCTTCAGAAATGTGGAAAATGGTCCATTTTCAAATGTTTTATTTTTGAACGTCAGTTCACATTTGTAGGTGGATCATCAGTGTTAGAGCTAAAATTAGCATGTTTAAAGTGATTTTCATGCTTCCAGGGGCTCGGGAAGTGAAATAAATACCATTTGGAGGCATTTAATGTTAGAGCAAAAACGGCTGATTTTCGACAAAAGAGATAACACCCCCCCATTACGTCATGCTTCAGAAATGTGGAAAATGGTCATTTTCAAATGTTTTATTTTTGAACGTCAGTTCACATTTGTAGGTGGATCATCAGTGTTAGAGCTAAAATTAGCATGTTTAAAGTGATTTTCATGCTTCCAGGGGCCCAAAACACAAGATTTATGGAATGGTTAAAAGTGCATGAAAATGGCCAATTTACTCACTCTGAGTTCTCAAAAAGGGTTTCTTCACCCCGGGAAGTTAATTAAATACCATTTGGAGGCATTTAATGTTAGAGCAAAAACGGCTGATTTTCGACAAAAGAGATAACACCCCCCCATTACGTCATGCTTCAGAAATGTGGAAAATGGTCCATTTTCAAATGTTTTATTTTTGAACGTCAGTTCACATTTGTAGGTGGATCATCAGTGTTAGAGCTAAAATTAGCATGTTTAAAGTGATTTTCATGCTTCCAGGGGCTCGGGAAGTTAATTAAATACCATTTGGAGGCATTTAATGTTCGAGCAAAAACGGCTGATTTTCGACAAAAGAGATAACACCCCCCCATTACGTCATGCTTCAGAAATGTGGAAAATGGTCGTTTTCAAATGTTTTATTTTTGAACGTCAGTTCACATTTGTAGGTGGATCATCAGTGTTAGAGCTAAAATTAGCATGTTTAAAGTGGTTTTCATGCTTCCAGGGGCCCAAAACACAAGATTTATGGAATGGTTAAAAGTGCATGAAAATGGCCAATTTACTCACTCTGAGTTCTCAAAAAGGGTTCTTCACCCCGGGAAGTTAATTAAATACCATTTGGAGGCATTTAATGTTCGAGCAAAAACGGCTGATTTTCGACAAAAGAGATAACACCCCCCCATTACGTCATGCTTCAGAAATGTGGAAAATGGTCCGTTTTCAAATGTTTTATTTTTGAACGTCAGTTCACATTTGTAGGTGGATCATCAGTGTTAGAGCTAAAATTAGCATGTTTAAAGTGATTTTCATGCTTCCAGGGGCCCAAAACACAAGATTTATGGAATGGTTAAAAGTGCATGAAAATGGCCAATTTACTCACTCTGAGTTCTCAAAAAGGGTTTCTTCACCCCGGGAAGTGAAATAAATACCATTTGGAGGCATTTAATGTTAGAGCAAAAACGGCTGATTTTCGACAAAAGAGATAACACCCCCCCATTACGTCATGCTTCAGAAATGTGGAAAATGGTCCATTTTCAAATGTTTTATTTTTGAACGTCAGTTCACATTTGTAGGTGGATCATCAGTGTTAGAGCTAAAATTAGCATGTTTAAAGTGATTTTCATGCTTCCAGGGGCTCGGGAAGTGAAATAAATACCATTTGGAGGCATTTAATGTTAGAGCAAAAACGGCTGATTTTCGACAAAAGAGATAACACCCCCCCATTACGTCATGCTTCAGAAATGTGGAAAATGGTCGTTTTCAAATGTTTTATTTTTGAACGTCAGTTCACATTTGTAGGTGGATCATCAGTGTTAGAGCTAAAATTAGCATGTTTAAAGTGGTTTTCATGCTTCCAGGGGCCCAAAACACAAGATTTATGGAATGGTTAAAAGTGCATGAAAATGGCCAATTTACTCACTCTGAGTTCTCAAAAAGGGTTCTTCACCCCGGGAAGTTAATTAAATACCATTTGGAGGCATTTAATGTTCGAGCAAAAACGGCTGATTTTCGACAAAAGAGATAACACCCCCCCATTACGTCATGCTTCAGAAATGTGGAAAATGGTCCGTTTTCAAATGTTTTATTTTTGAACGTCAGTTCACATTTGTAGGTGGATCATCAGTGTTAGAGCTAAAATTAGCATGTTTAAAGTGATTTTCATGCTTCCAGGGGCCCAAAACACAAGATTTATGGAATGGTTAAAAGTGCATGAAAATGGCCAATTTACTCACTCTGAGTTCTCAAAAAGGGTTTCTTCACCCCGGGAAGTTAATTAAATACCATTTGGAGGCATTTAATGTTAGAGCAAAAACGGCTGATTTTCGACAAAAGAGATAACACCCCCCCATTACGTCATGCTTCAGAAATGTGGAAAATGGTCCATTTTCAAATGTTTTATTTTTGAACGTCAGTTCACATTTGTAGGTGGATCATCAGTGTTAGAGCTAAAATTAGCATGTTTAAAGTGATTTTCATGCTTCCAGGGGCTCGGGAAGTTAATTAAATACCATTTGGAGGCATTTAATGTTCGAGCAAAAACGGCTGATTTTCGACAAAAGAGATAACACCCCCCCATTACGTCATGCTTCAGAAATGTGGAAAATGGTCGTTTTCAAATGTTTTATTTTTGAACGTCAGTTCACATTTGTAGGTGGATCATCAGTGTTAGAGCTAAAATTAGCATGTTTAAAGTGATTTTCATGCTTCCAGGGGCCCAAAACACAAGATTTATGGAATGGTTAAAAGTGCATGAAAATGGCCAATTTACTCACTCTGAGTTCTCAAAAAGGGTTTCTTCACCCCGGGAAGTGAAATAAATACCATTTGGAGGCATTTAATGTTAGAGCAAAAACGGCTGATTTTCGACAAAAGAGATAACACCCCCCCATTACGTCATGCTTCAGAAATGTGGAAAATGGTCCATTTTCAAATGTTTTATTTTTGAACGTCAGTTCACATTTGTAGGTGGATCATCCGTGTTAGAGCTAAAATTAGCATGTTTAAAGTGATTTTCATGCTTCCAGGGGCTCGGGAAGTGAAATAAATACCATTTGGAGGCATTTAATGTTAGAGCAAAAACGGCTGATTTTCGACAAAAGAGATAACACCCCCCCATTACGTCATGCTTCAGAAATGTGGAAAAGGTCGTTTTCAAATGTTTTATTTTTGAACGTCAGTTCACATTTGTAGGTGGATCATCAGTGTTAGAGCTAAAATTAGCATGTTTAAAGTGATTTTCATGCTTCCAGGGGCCCAAAACACAAGATTTATGGAATGGTTAAAAGTGCATGAAAATGGCCAATTTACTCACTCTGAGTTCTCAAAAAGGGTTTCTTCACCCCGGGAAGTTAATTAAATACCATTTGGAGGCATTTAATGTTCGAGCAAAAACGGCTGATTTTCGACAAAAGAGATAACACCCCCCCATTACGTCATGCTTCAGAAATGTGGAAAATGGTCCGTTTTCAAATGTTTTATTTTTGAACGTCAGTTCACATTTGTAGGTGGATCATCAGTGTTAGAGCTAAAATTAGCATGTTTAAAGTGATTTTCATGCTTCCAGGGGCTCGGGAAGTGAAATAAATACCATTTGGAGGCATTTAATGTTAGAGCAAAAACGGCTGATTTTCGACAAAAGAGATAACACCCCCCATTACGTCATGCTTCAGAAATGTGGAAAATGGTCCGTTTTCAAATGTTTTATTTTTGAACGTCAGTTCACATTTGTAGGTGGATCATCAGTGTTAGAGCTAAAATTAGCATGTTTAAAGTGATTTTCATGCTTCCAGGGGCCCAAAACACAAGATTTATGGAATGGTTAAAAGTGCATGAAAATGGCCAATTTACTCACTCTGAGTTCTCAAAAAGGGTTTCTTCACCCCGGGAAGTTAATTAAATACCATTTGGAGGCATTTAATGTTAGAGCAAAAACGGCTGATTTTCGACAAAAGAGATAACACCCCCCCATTACGTCATGCTTCAGAAATGTGGAAAATGGTCCATTTTCAAATGTTTTATTTTTGAACGTCAGTTCACATTTGTAGGTGGATCATCAGTGTTAGAGCTAAAATTAGCATGTTTAAAGTGATTTTCATGCTTCCAGGGGCTCGGGAAGTGAAATAAATACCATTTGGAGGCATTTAATGTTAGAGCAAAAACGGCTGATTTTCGACAAAAGAGATAACACCCCCCCATTACGTCATGCTTCAGAAATGTGGAAAATGGTCGTTTTCAAATGTTTTATTTTTGAACGTCAGTTCACATTTGTAGGTGGATCATCAGTGTTAGAGCTAAAATTAGCATGTTTAAAGTGATTTTCATGCTTCCAGGGGCCCAAAACACAAGATTTATGGAATGGTTAAAAGTGCATGAAAATGGCCAATTTACTCACTCTGAGTTCTCAAAAAGGGTTTCTTCACCCCGGGAAGTTAATTAAATACCATTTGGAGGCATTTAATGTTCGAGCAAAAACGGCTGATTTTCGACAAAAGAGATAACACCCCCCCATTACGTCATGCTTCAGAAATGTGGAAAATGGTCCGTTTTCAAATGTTTTATTTTTGAACGTCAGTTCACATTTGTAGGTGGATCATCAGTGTTAGAGCTAAAATTAGCATGTTTAAAGTGATTGTCATGCTTCCAGGGGCTCGGGAAGTTAATTAAATACCATTTGGAGGCATTTAATGTTCGAGCAAAAACGGCTGATTTTCGACAAAAGAGATAACACCCCCCCATTACGTCATGCTTCAGAAATGTGGAAAATGGTCCGTTTTCAAATGTTTTATTTTTGAACGTCAGTTCACATTTGTAGGTGGATCATCAGTGTTAGAGCTAAAATTAGCATGTTTAAAGTGATTTTCATGCTTCCAGGGGCCCAAAACACAAGATTTATGGAATGGTTAAAAGTGCATGAAAATGGCCAATTTACTCACTCTGAGTTCTCAAAAAGGGTTTCTTCACCCCGGGAAGGTAATTAAATACCATTTGGAGGCATTTAATGTTAGAGCAAAAAGGCTGATTTCCGACAAAAGAGATAACACCCCCCCATTACGTCATGCTTCAGAAATGTGGAAAATGGTCCGTTTTCAAATGTTTTATTTTTGAACGTCAGTTCACATTTGTAGGTGGATCATCAGTGTTAGAGCTAAAATTAGCATGTTTAAAGTGATTGTCATGCTTCCAGGGGCTCGGGAAGTTAATTAAATACCATTTGGAGGCATTTAATGTTCGAGCAAAAACGGCTGATTTTCGACAAAAGAGATAACACCCCCCCATTACGTCATGCTTCAGAAATGTGGAAAATGGTCCGTTTTCAAATGTTTTATTTTTGAACGTCAGTTCACATTTGTAGGTGGATCATCAGTGTTAGAGCTAAAATTAGCATGTTTAAAGTGATTTTCATGCTTCCAGGGGCCCAAAACACAAGATTTATGGAATGGTTAAAAGTGCATGAAAATGGCCAATTTACTCACTCTGAGTTCTCAAAAAGGGTTTCTTCACCCCGGGAAGTTAATTAAATACCATTTGGAGGCATTTAATGTTAGAGCAAAAACGGCTGATTTTCGACAAAAGAGATAACACCCCCCCATTACGTCATGCTTCAGAAATGTGGAAAATGGTCCGTTTTCAAATGTTTTATTTTTGAACGTCAGTTCACATTTGTAGGTGGATCATCAGTGTTAGAGCTAAAATTAGCATGTTTAAAGTGATTTTCATGCTTCCAGGGGCTCGGGAAGTGAAATAAATACCATTTGGAGGCATTTAATGTTCGAGCAAAAACGGCTGATTTTCGACAAAAGAGATAACACCCCCCCATTACGTCATGCTTCAGAAATGTGGAAAATGGTCCGTTTTCAAATGTTTTATTTTTGAACGTCAGTTCACATTTGTAGGTGGATCATCAGTGTTAGAGCTAAAATTAGCATGTTTAAAGTGATTTTCATGCTTCCAGGGGCCCAAAACACAAGATTTATGGAATGGTTAAAAGTGCATGAAAATGGCCAATTTACTCACTCTGAGTTCTCAAAAAGGGTTTCTTCACCCCGGGAAGTTAATTAAATACCATTTGGAGGCATTTAATGTTCGAGCAAAAACGGCTGATTTTCGACAAAAGAGATAACACCCCCCCATTACGTCATGCTTCAGAAATGTGGAAAATGGTCCGTTTTCAAATGTTTTATTTTTGAACGTCAGTTCACATTTGTAGGTGGATCATCAGTGTTAGAGCTAAAATTAGCATGTTTAAAGTGATTTTCATGCTTCCAGGGGCTCGGGAAGTGAAATAAATACCATTTGGAGGCATTTAATGTTAGAGCAAAAACGGCTGATTTTCGACAAAAGAGATAACACCCCCCATTACGTCATGCTTCAGAAATGTGGAAAATGGTCCGTTTTCAAATGTTTTATTTTTGAACGTCAGTTCACATTTGTAGGTGGATCATCAGTGTTAGAGCTAAAATTAGCATGTTTAAAGTGATTTTCATGCTTCCAGGGGCCCAAAACACAAGATTTATGGAATGGTTAAAAGTGCATGAAAATGGCCAATTTACTCACTCTGAGTTCTCAAAAAGGGTTTCTTCACCCCGGGAAGTTAATTAAATACCATTTGGAGGCATTTAATGTTAGAGCAAAAACGGCTGATTTTCGACAAAAGAGATAACACCCCCCCATTACGTCATGCTTCAGAAATGTGGAAAATGGTCCATTTTCAAATGTTTTATTTTTGAACGTCAGTTCACATTTGTAGGTGGATCATCAGTGTTAGAGCTAAAATTAGCATGTTTAAAGTGATTTTCATGCTTCCAGGGGCTCGGGAAGTGAAATAAATACCATTTGGAGGCATTTAATGTTAGAGCAAAAACGGCTGATTTTCGACAAAAGAGATAACACCCCCCCATTACGTCATGCTTCAGAAATGTGGAAAATGGTCGTTTTCAAATGTTTTATTTTTGAACGTCAGTTCACATTTGTAGGTGGATCATCAGTGTTAGAGCTAAAATTAGCATGTTTAAAGTGATTTTCATGCTTCCAGGGGCCCAAAACACAAGATTTATGGAATGGTTAAAAGTGCATGAAAATGGCCAATTTACTCACTCTGAGTTCTCAAAAAGGGTTTCTTCACCCCGGGAAGTTAATTAAATACCATTTGGAGGCATTTAATGTTCGAGTAAAAACGGCTGATTTTCGACAAAAGAGATAACACCCCCCCATTACGTCATGCTTCAGAAATGTGGAAAATGGTCCGTTTTCAAATGTTTTATTTTTGAACGTCAGTTCACATTTGTAGGTGGATCATCAGTGTTAGAGCTAAAATTAGCATGTTTAAAGTGATTGTCATGCTTCCAGGGGCTCGGGAAGTTAATTAAATACCATTTGGAGGCATTTAATGTTCGAGCAAAAACGGCTGATTTTCGACAAAAGAGATAACACCCCCCCATTACGTCATGCTTCAGAAATGTGGAAAATGGTCCGTTTTCAAATGTTTTATTTTTGAACGTCAGTTCACATTTGTAGGTGGATCATCAGTGTTAGAGCTAAAATTAGCATGTTTAAAGTGATTTTCATGCTTCCAGGGGCCCAAAACACAAGATTTATGGAATGGTTAAAAGTGCATGAAAATGGCCAATTTACTCACTCTGAGTTCTCAAAAAGGGTTTCTTCACCCCGGGAAGGTAATTAAATACCATTTGGAGGCATTTAATGTTAGAGCAAAAACGGCTGATTTCCGACAAAAGAGATAACACCCCCCCATTACGTCATGCTTCAGAAATGTGGAAAATGGTCCGTTTTCAAATGTTTTATTTTTGAACGTCAGTTCACATTTGTAGGTGGATCATCAGTGTTAGAGCTAAAATTAGCATGTTTAAAGTGATTGTCATGCTTCCAGGGGCTCGGGAAGTTAATTAAATACCATTTGGAGGCATTTAATGTTCGAGCAAAAACGGCTGATTTTCGACAAAAGAGATAACACCCCCCCATTACGTCATGCTTCAGAAATGTGGAAAATGGTCCGTTTTCAAATGTTTTATTTTTGAACGTCAGTTCACATTTGTAGGTGGATCATCAGTGTTAGAGCTAAAATTAGCATGTTTAAAGTGATTTTCATGCTTCCAGGGGCCCAAAACACAAGATTTATGGAATGGTTAAAAGTGCATGAAAATGGCCAATTTACTCACTCTGAGTTCTCAAAAAGGGTTTCTTCACCCCGGGAAGTTAATTAAATACCATTTGGAGGCATTTAATGTTAGAGCAAAAACGGCTGATTTTCGACAAAAGAGATAACACCCCCCCATTACGTCATGCTTTAGAAATGTGGAAAATGGTCCGTTTTCAAATGTTTTATTTTTGAACGTCAGTTCACATTTGTAGGTGGATCATCAGTGTTAGAGCTAAAATTAGCATGTTTAAAGTGATTTTCATGCTTCCAGGGGCTCGGGAAGTGAAATAAATACCATTTGGAGGCATTTAATGTTCGAGCAAAAACGGCTGATTTTCGACAAAAGAGATAACACCCCCCCATTACGTCATGCTTCAGAAATGTGGAAAATGGTCCGTTTTCAAATGTTTTATTTTTGAACGTCAGTTCACATTTGTAGGTGGATCATCAGTGTTAGAGCTAAAATTAGCATGTTTAAAGTGATTTTCATGCTTCTTGGGGCCCAAAACACAAGATTTATGGAATGGTTAAAAGTGCATGAAAATGGCCAATTTACTCACTCTGAGTTCTCAAAAAGGGTTTCTTCACCCCGGGAAGTTAATTAAATACCATTTGGAGGCATTTAATGTTCGAGCAAAAACGGCTGATTTTCGACAAAAGAGATAACACCCCCCCATTACGTCATGCTTCAGAAATGTGGAAAATGGTCCGTTTTCAAATGTTTTATTTTTGAACGTCAGTTCACATTTGTAGGTGGATCATCAGTGTTAGAGCTAAAATTAGCATGTTTAAAGTGATTGTCATGCTTCCAGGGGCTCGGGAAGTTAATTAAATACCATTTGGAGGCATTTAATGTTCGAGCAAAAACGGCTGATTTTCGACAAAAGAGATAACACCCCCCCATTACGTCATGCTTCAGAAATGTGGAAAATGGTCCGTTTTCAAATGTTTTATTTTTGAACGTCAGTTCACATTTGTAGGTGGATCATCAGTGTTAGAGCTAAAATTAGCATGTTTAAAGTGATTTTCATGCTTCCAGGGGCCCAAAACACAAGATTTATGGAATGGTTAAAAGTGCATGAAAATGGCCAATTTACTCACTCTGAGTTCTCAAAAAGGGTTTCTTCACCCCGGGAAGGTAATTAAATACCATTTGGAGGCATTTAATGTTAGAGCAAAAACGGCTGATTTTCGACAAAAGAGATAACACCCCCCCATTACGTCATGCTTCAGAAATGTGGAAAATGGTCCGTTTTCAAATGTTTTATTTTTGAACGTCAGTTCACATTTGTAGGTGGATCATCAGTGTTAGAGCTAAAATTAGCATGTTTAAAGTGATTGTCATGCTTCCAGGGGCTCGGGAAGTTAATTAAATACCATTTGGAGGCATTTAATGTTCGAGCAAAAACGGCTGATTTTCGACAAAAGAGATAACACCCCCCCATTACGTCATGCTTCAGAAATGTGGAAAATGGTCCGTTTTCAAATGTTTTATTTTTGAACGTCAGTTCACATTTGTAGGTGGATCATCAGTGTTAGAGCTAAAATTAGCATGTTTAAAGTGATTTTCATGCTTCCAGGGGCCCAAAACACAAGATTTATGGAATGGTTAAAAGTGCATGAAAATGGCCAATTTACTCACTCTGAGTTCTCAAAAAGGGTTTCTTCACCCCGGGAAGTTAATTAAATACCATTTGGAGGCATTTAATGTTAGAGCAAAAACGGCTGATTTTCGACAAAAGAGATAACACCCCCCCATTACGTCATGCTTCAGAAATGTGGAAAATGGTCCGTTTTCAAATGTTTTATTTTTGAACGTCAGTTCACATTTGTAGGTGGATCATCAGTGTTAGAGCTAAAATTAGCATGTTTAAAGTGATTTTCATGCTTCCAGGGGCTCGGGAAGTGAAATAAATACCATTTGGAGGCATTTAATGTTCGAGCAAAAACGGCTGATTTTCGACAAAAGAGATAACACCCCCCCATTACGTCATGCTTCAGAAATGTGGAAAATGGTCCGTTTTCAAATGTTTTATTTTTGAACGTCAGTTCACATTTGTAGGTGAATCATCAGTGTTAGAGCTAAAATTAGCATGTTTAAAGTGATTTTCATGCTTCCAGGGGCTCGGGAAGTTAATTAAATACCATTTGGAGGTTTTTAATGTTCGAGCAAAAACGGCTGATTTTCGACAAAAGAGATAACACCCCCCCATTACGTCATGCTTCAGAAATGTGGAAAATGGTCCGTTTTCAAATGTTTTATTTTTGAACGTCAGTTCACATTTGTAGGTGGATCATCAGTGTTAGAGCTAAAATTAGCATGTTTAAAGTGATTTTCATGCTTCCAGGGGCTCGGGAAGTTAATTAAATACCATTTGGAGGCATTTAATGTTCGAGCAAAAACGGCTGATTTTCGACAAAAGAGATAACACCCCCCCATTACGTCATGCTTCAGAAATGTGGAAAATGGTCCGTTTTCAAATGTTTTATTTTTGAACGTCAGTTCACATTTGTAGGTGGATCATCAGTGTTAGAGCTAAAATTAGCATGTTTAAAGTGATTTTCATGCTTCCAGGGGCCCAAAACACAAGATTTATGGAATGGTTAAAAGTGCATGAAAATGGCCAATTTACTCACTCTGAGTTCTCAAAAAGGGTTTCTTCACCCCGGGAAGTTAATTAAATACCATTTGGAGGCATTTAATGTTAGAGCAAAAACGGCTGATTTTCGACAAAAGAGGTAACACCCCACCATTACGTCATGCTTCAGAAATGTGGAAAATGGTCCGTTTTCAAATGTTTTATTTTTGAACGTCAGTTCACATTTGTAGGTGGATCATCAGTGTTAGAGCTAAAATTAGCATGTTTAAAGTGATTGTCATGCTTCCAGGGGCTCGGGAAGTTAATTAAATACCATTTGGAGGCATTTAATGTTCGAGCAAAAACGGCTGATTTTCGACAAAAGAGATAACACCCCCCCATTACGTCATGCTTCAGAAATGTGGAAAATGGTCCGTTTTCAAATGTTTTATTTTTGAACGTCAGTTCACATTTGTAGGTGGATCATCAGTGTTAGAGCTAAAATTAGCATGTTTAAAGTGATTTTCATGCTTCCAGGGGCCCAAAACACAAGATTTATGGAATGGTTAAAAGTGCATGAAAATGGCCAATTTACTCACTCTGAGTTCTCAAAAAGGGTTTCTTCACCCCGGGAAGTTAATTAAATACCATTTGGAGGCATTTAATGTTAGAGCAAAAACGGCTGATTTTCGACAAAAGAGATAACACCCCCCCATTACGTCATGCTTCAGAAATGTGGAAAATGGTCCGTTTTCAAATGTTTTATTTTTGAACGTCAGTTCACATTTGTAGGTGGATCATCAGTGTTAGAGCTAAAATTAGCATGTTTAAAGTGATTTTCATGCTTCCAGGGGCCCAAAACACAAGATTTATGGAATGGTTAAAAGTGCATGAAAATGGCCAATTTACTCACTCTGAGTTCTCAAAAAGGGTTTCTTCACCCCGGGAAGTTAATTAAATACCATTTGGAGGCATTTAATGTTAGAGCAAATACCGGCTGATTTTCGACAAAAGAGATAACACCCCCCCATTACGTCATGCTTCAGAAATGTGGAAAATGGTCCATTTTCAAATGTTTTATTTTTGAACGTCAGTTCACATTTGTAGGTGGATCATCAGTGTTAGAGCTAAAATTAGCATGTTTAAAGTGATTTTCATGCTTCCAGGGGCTCGGGAAGTGAAATAAATACCATTTGGAGGCATTTAATGTTCGAGCAAAAACGGCTGATTTTCGACAAAAGAGATAACACCCCCCCATTACGTCATGCTTCAGAAATGTGGAAAATGGTCCGTTTTCAAATGTTTTATTTTTGAACGTAAGTTTACATTTGTAGGTGGATCATCAGTGTTAGAGCTAAAATTAGCATGTTTAAAGTGATTTTCATGCTTCCAGGGGCTCGGGAAGTGAAATAAATACAATTTGGAGGCATTTAATGTTCGAGCAAAAACGGCTGATTTTCGACAAAAGAGATAACACCCCCCCATTACGTCATGCTTCAGAAATGTGGAAAATGGTCCGTTTTCAAATGTTTTATTTTTGAACGTCAGTTCACATTTGTAGGTGGATCATCAGTGTTAGAGCTAAAATTAGCATGTTTAAAGTGATTTTCATGCTTCCAGGGGCCCAAAACACAAGATTTATGGAATGGTTAAAAGTGCATGAAAATGGCCAATTTACTCACTCTGAGTTCTCAAAAAGGGTTTCTTCACCCCGGGAAGTTAATTAAATACCATTTGGAGGCATTTAATGTTCGAGCAAAAACGGCTGATTTTCGACAAAAGAGATAACACCCCCCCATTACGTCATGCTTCAGAAATGTGGAAAATGGTCCGTTTTCAAATGTTTTATTTTTGAACGTCAGTTCACATTTGTAGGTGGATCATCAGTGTTAGAGCTAAAATTAGCATGTTTAAAGTGATTGTCATGCTTCCAGGGGCTCGGGAAGTTAATTAA
Source organism: Lissotriton vulgaris (assembly GCF_964263255.1). Taxonomy (NCBI): domain Eukaryota; kingdom Metazoa; phylum Chordata; class Amphibia; order Caudata; family Salamandridae; genus Lissotriton; species Lissotriton vulgaris. The sequence goes on from NW_028242601.1 coordinate 1,101,903, forward strand.
ATACCATTTGGAGGCATTTAATGTTCGAGCAAAAACGGCTGATTTTCGACAAAAGAGATAACACCCCCCCATTACGTCATGCTTCAGAAATGTGGAAAATGGTCCGTTTTCAAATGTTTTATTTTTGAACGTCAGTTCACATTTGTAGGTGGATCATCAGTGTTAGAGCTAAAATTAGCATGTTTAAAGTGATTTTCATGCTTCCAGGGGCCCAAAACACAAGATTTATGGAATGGTTAAAAGTGCATGAAAATGGCCAATTTACTCACTCTGAGTTCTCAAAAAGGGTTTCTTCACCCCGGGAAGTTAATTAAATACCATTTGGAGGCATTTAATGTTAGAGCAAAAACGGCTGATTTTCGACAAAAGAGATAACACCCCCCCATTACGTCATGCTTCAGAAATGTGGAAAATGGTCCGTTTTCAAATGTTTTATTTTTGAACGTCAGTTCACATTTGTAGGTGGATCATCAGTGTTAGAGCTAAAATTAGCATGTTTAAAGTGATTTTCATGCTTCCAGGGGCCCAAAACACAAGATTTATGGAATGGTTAAAAGTGCATGAAAATGGCCAATTTACTCACTCTGAGTTCTCAAAAAGGGTTTCTTCACCCCGGGAAGTTAATTAAATACCATTTGGAGGCATTTAATGTTAGAGCAAAAACGGCTGATTTTCGACAAAAGAGATAACACCCCCCCATTACGTCATGCTTCAGAAATGTGGAAAATGGTCCGTTTTCAAATGTTTTATTTTTGAACGTCAGTTCACATTTGTAGGTGGATCATCAGTGTTAGAGCTAAAATTAGCATGTTTAAAGTGATTTTCATGCTTCCAGGGGCTCGGGAAGTGAAATAAATACCATTTGGAGGCATTTAATGTTCGAGCAAAAACGGCTGATTTTCGACAAAAGAGATAACACCCCCCCATTACGTCATGCTTCAGAAATGTGGAAAATGGTCCGTTTTCAAATGTTTTATTTTTGAACGTCAGTTCACATTTGTAGGTGGATCATCAGTGTTAGAGCTAAAATTAGCATGTTTAAAGTGATTTTCATGCTTCTTGGGGCCCAAAACACAAGATTTATGGAATGGTTAAAAGTGCATGAAAATGGCCAATTTACTCACTCTGAGTTCTCAAAAAGGGTTTCTTCACCCCGGGAAGTTAATTAAATACCATTTGGAGGCATTTAATGTTCGAGCAAAAACGGCTGATTTTCGACAAAAGAGATAACACCCCCCCATTACGTCATGCTTCAGAAATGTGGAAAATGGTCCGTTTTCAAATGTTTTATTTTTGAACGTCAGTTCACATTTGTAGGTGAATCATCAGTGTTAGAGCTAAAATTAGCATGTTTAAAGTGATTTTCATGCTTCCAGGGGCTCGGGAAGTTAAATAAATACCATTTGGAGGCATTTAATGTTCGAGCAAAAACGGCTGATTTTCGACAAAAGAGATAACACCCCCCCATTACGTCATGCTTCAGAAATGTGGAAAATGGTCCGTTTTCAAATGTTTTATTTTTGAACGTCAGTTCACATTTGTAGGTGGATCATCAGTGTTAGAGCTAAAATTAGCATGTTTAAAGTGATTTTCATGCTTCCAGGGGCTCGGGAAGTTAATTAAATACCTTTTGGAGGCATTTAATGTTCGAGCAAAAACGGCTGATTTTCGACAAAAGAGATAACACCCCCCCATTACGTCATGCTTCAGAAATGTGGAAAATGGTCCGTTTTCAAATGTTTTATTTTTGAACGTCAGTTCACATTTGTAGGTGGATCATCAGTGTTAGAGCTAAAATTAGCATGTTTAAAGTGATTTTCATGCTTCCAGGGGCCCAAAACACAAGATTTATGGAATGGTTAAAAGTGCATGAAAATGGCCAATTTACTCACTCTGAGTTCTCAAAAAGGGTTTCTTCACCCCGGGAAGTTAATTAAATACCATTTGGAGGCATTTAATGTTAGAGCAAAAACGGCTGATTTTCGACAAAAGAGATAACACCCCCCCATTACGTCATGCTTCAGAAATGTGGAAAATGGTCCGTTTTCAAATGTTTTATTTTTGAACGTCAGTTCACATTTGTAGGTGGATCATCAGTGTTAGAGCTAAAATTAGCATGTTTAAAGGGATTTTCATGCTTCCATGGGCTCGGGAAGTGAAATAAATACCATTTGGAGGCATTTAATGTTCGAGCAAAAACGGCTGATTTTCGACAAAAGAGATAACACCCCCCCCATTACGTCATGCTTCAGAAATGTGGAAAATGGTCCATTTTCAAATGTTTTATTTTTGAACGTCAGTTCACATTTGTAGGTGGATCATCAGTGTTAGAGCTAAAATTAGCATGTTTAAAGTGATTTTCATGCTTCCAGGGGCTCGGGAAGTGAAATAAATACCATTTGGAGGCATTTAATGTTCGAGCAAAAACGGCTGATTTTCGACAAAAGAGATAACACCCCCCATTACGTCATGCTTCCGAAATGTGGAAAATGGTCCGTTTTCAAATGTTTTATTTTTGAACGTAAGTTCACATTTGTAGGTGGATCATCAGTGTTAGAGCTAAAATTAGCATGTTTAAAGTGATTTTCATGCTTCCAGGGGCTCGGGAAGTGAAATAAATACCATTTGGAGGCATTTAATGTTCGAGCAAAAACGGCTGATTTTCGACAAAAGAGATAACACCCCCCCATTACGTCATGCTTCAGAAATGTGGAAAATGGTCCGTTTTCAAATGTTTTATTTTTGAACGTCAGTTCACATTTGTAGGTGGATCATCAGTGTTAGAGCTAAAATTAGCATGTTTAAAGTGATTTTCATGCTTCCAGGGGCCCAAAACACAAGATTTATGGAATGGTTAAAAGTGCATGAAAATGGCCAATTTACTCACTCTGAGTTCTCAAAAAGGGTTTCTTCACCCCGGGAAGTTAATTAAATACCATTTGGAGGCATTTAATGTTCGAGCAAAAACGGCTGATTTTCGACAAAAGAGATAACACCCCCCCATTACGTCATGCTTCAGAAATGTGGAAATTGGTCCGTTTTCAAATGTTTTATTTTTGAACGTCAGTTCACATTTGTAGGTGGATCATCAGTGTTAGAGCTAAAATTAGCATGTTTAAAGTGATTGTCATGCTTCCAGGGGCTCGGGAAGTTAATTAAATACCATTTGGAGGCATTTAATGTTCGAGCAAAAACGGCTGATTTTCGACAAAAGAGATAACACCCCCCATTACGTCATGCTTCAGAAATGTGGAAAATGGTCCGTTTTCAAATGTTTTATTTTTGAACGTCAGTTCACATTTGTAGGTGGATCATCAGTGTTAGAGCTAAAATTAGCATGTTTAAAGTGATTTTCATGCTTCTTGGGGCCCAAAACACAAGATTTATGGAATGGTTAAAAGTGCATGAAAATGGCCAATTTACTCACTCTGAGTTCTCAAAAAGGGTTTCTTCACCCCGGGAAGTTAATTAAATACCATTTGGAGGCATTTAATGTTCGAGCAAAAACGGCTGATTTTCGACAAAAGAGATAACACCCCCCCATTACGTCATGCTTCAGAAATGTGGAAAATGGTCCGTTTTCAAATGTTTTATTTTTGAATGTCAGTTCACATTTGTAGGTGAATCATCAGTGTTAGAGCTAAAATTAGCATGTTTAAAGTGATTTTCATGCTTCCAGGGGCTCGGGAAGTTAATTAAATACCATTTGGAGGCATTTAATGTTCGAGCAAAAACGGCTGATTTTCGACAAAAGAGATAACACCCCCCCATTACGTCATGCTTCAGAAATGTGGAAAATGGTCCGTTTTCAAATGTTTTATTTTTGAACGTCAGTTCACATTTGTAGGTGGATCATCAGTGTTAGAGCTAAAATTAGCATGTTTAAAGTGATTTTCATGCTTCCAGGGGCTCGGGAAGTTAATTAAATACCATTTGGAGGCATTTAATGTTCGAGCAAAAACGGCTGATTTTCGACAAAAGAGATAACACCCCCCCATTACGTCATGCTTCAGAAATGTGGAAAATGGTCCGTTTTCAAATGTTTTATTTTTGAACGTCAGTTCACATTTGTAGGTGGATCATCGGTGTTAGAGCTAAAATTAGCATGTTTAAAGTGATTTTCATGCTTCCAGGGGCCCAAAACACAAGATTTATGGAATGGTTAAAAGTGCATGAAAATGGCCAATTTACTTACTCTGAGTTCTCAAAAAGGGTTTCTTCACCCCGGGAAGTTAATTAAATACCATTTGGAGGCATTTAATGTTAGAGCAAAAACGGCTGATTTTCGACAAAAGAGATAACACCCCCCCATTACGTCATGCTTCAGAAATGTGGAAAATGGTCCGTTTTCAAATGTTTTATTTTTGAACGTCAGTTCACATTTGTAGGTGGATCATCAGTGTTAGAGCTAAAATTAGCATGTTTAAAGTGATTTTCATGCTTCCAGGGGCTCGGGAAGTTAATTAAATACCATTTGGAGGCATTTAATGTTCGAGCAAAAACGGCTGATTTTCGACAAAAGAGATAACACCCCCCCATTACGTCATGCTTCAGAAATGTGGAAAATGGTCCGTTTTCAAATGTTTTATTTTTGAACGTCAGTTCACATTTGTAGGTGGATCATCAGTGTTAGAGCTAAAATTAGCATGTTTAAAGTGATTTTCATGCTTCCAGGGGCCCAAAACACAAGATTTATGGAATGGTTAAAAGTGCATGAAAATGGCCAATTTACTCACTCTGAGTTCTCAAAAAGGGTTTCTTCACCCCGGGAAGTTAATTAAATACCATTTGGAGGCATTTAATGTTAGAGCAAAAACGGCAGATTTTCGACAAAAGAGATAACACCCCACCATTACGTCATGCTTCAGAAATGTGGAAAATGGTCCGTTTTCAAATGTTTTATTTTTGAACGTCAGTTCACATTTGTAGGTGGATCATCAGTGTTAGAGCTAAAATTAGCATGTTTAAAGTGATTGTCATGCTTCCAGGGGCTCGGGAAGTTAATTAAATACCATTTGGAGGCATTTAATGTTCGAGCAAAAACGGCTGATTTTCGACAAAAGAGATAACACCCCCCCATTACGTCATGCTTCAGAAATGTGGAAAATGGTCCGTTTTCAAATGTTTTATTTTTGAACGTCAGTTCACATTTGTAGGTGGATCATCAGTGTTAGAGCTAAAATTAGCATGTTTAAAGTGATTTTCATGCTTCCAGGGGCCCAAAACACAAGATTTATGGAATGGTTAAAAGTGCATGAAAATGGCCAATTTACTCACTCTGAGTTCTCAAAAAGGGTTTCTTCACCCCGGGAAGTTAATTAAATACCATTTGGAGGCATTTAATGTTAGAGCAAAAACGGCTGATTTTCGACAAAAGAGATAACACCCCCCCATTACGTCATGCTTCAGAAATGTGGAAAATGGTCCGTTTTCAAATGTTTTATTTTTGAACGTCAGTTCACATTTGTAGGTGGATCATCAGTGTTAGAGCTAAAATTAGCATGTTTAAAGTGATTTTCATGCTTCCAGGGGCCCAAAACACAAGATTTATGGAATGGTTAAAAGTGCATGAAAATGGCCAATTTACTCACTCTGAGTTCTCAAAAAGGGTTTCTTCACCCCGGGAAGTTAATTAAATACCATTTGGAGGCATTTAATGTTAGAGCAAATACCGGCTGATTTTCGACAAAAGAGATAACACCCCCCCATTACGTCATGCTTCAGAAATGTGGAAAATGGTCCATTTTCAAATGTTTTATTTTTGAACGTCAGTTCACATTTGTAGGTGGATCATCAGTGTTAGAGCTAAAATTAGCATGTTTAAAGTGATTTTCATGCTTCCAGGGGCTCGGGAAGTGAAATAAATACCATTTGGAGGCATTTAATGTTCGAGCAAAAACGGCTGATTTTCGACAAAAGAGATAACACCCCCCCATTACGTCATGCTTCAGAAATGTGGAAAATGGTCCGTTTTCAAATGTTTTATTTTTGAACGTAAGTTTACATTTGTAGGTGGATCATCAGTGTTAGAGCTAAAATTAGCATGTTTAAAGTGATTTTCATGCTTCCAGGGGCTCGGGAAGTGAAATAAATACAATTTGGAGGCATTTAATGTTCGAGCAAAAACGGCTGATTTTCGACAAAAGAGATAACACCCCCCCATTACGTCATGCTTCAGAAATGTGGAAAATGGTCCGTTTTCAAATGTTTTATTTTTGAACGTCAGTTCACATTTGTAGGTGGATCATCAGTGTTAGAGCTAAAATTAGCATGTTTAAAGTGATTTTCATGCTTCCAGGGGCCCAAAACACAAGATTTATGGAATGGTTAAAAGTGCATGAAAATGGCCAATTTACTCACTCTGAGTTCTCAAAAAGGGTTTCTTCACCCCGGGAAGTTAATTAAATACCATTTGGAGGCATTTAATGTTCGAGCAAAAACGGCTGATTTTCGACAAAAGAGATAACACCCCCCCATTACGTCATGCTTCAGAAATGTGGAAAATGGTCCGTTTTCAAATGTTTTATTTTTGAACGTCAGTTCACATTTGTAGGTGGATCATCAGTGTTAGAGCTAAAATTAGCATGTTTAAAGTGATTGTCATGCTTCCAGGGGCTCGGGAAGTTAATTAAATACCATTTGGAGGCATTTAATGTTCGAGCAAAAACGGCTGATTTTCGACAAAAGAGATAACACCCCCCCATTACGTCATGCTTCAGAAATGTGGAAAATGGTCCGTTTTCAAATGTTTTATTTTTGAACGTCAGTTCACATTTGTAGGTGGATCATCAGTGTTAGAGCTAAAATTAGCATGTTTAAAGTGATTTTCATGCTTCCAGGGGCCCAAAACACAAGATTTATGGAATGGTTAAAAGTGCATGAAAATGGCCAATTTACTCACTCTGAGTTCTCAAAAAGGGTTTCTTCACCCCGGGAAGTTAATTAAATACCATTTGGAGGCATTTAATGTTAGAGCAAAAACGGCTGATTTTCGACAAAAGAGATAACACCCCCCCATTACGTCATGCTTCAGAAATGTGGAAAATGGTCCGTTTTCAAATGTTTTATTTTTGAACGTCAGTTCACATTTGTAGGTGGATCATCAGTGTTAGAGCTAAAATTAGCATGTTTAAAGTGATTTTCATGCTTCCAGGGGCTCGGGAAGTGAAATAAATACCATTTGGAGGCATTTAATGTTCGAGCAAAAACGGCTGATTTTCGACAAAAGAGATAACACCCCCCCATTACGTCATGCTTCAGAAATGTGGAAAATGGTCCGTTTTCAAATGTTTTATTTTTGAACGTCAGTTCACATTTGTAGGTGGATCATCAGTGTTAGAGCTAAAATTAGCATGTTTAAAGTGATTTTCATGCTTCTTGGGGCCCAAAACACAAGATTTATGGAATGGTTAAAAGTGCATGAAAATGGCCAATTTACTCACTCTGAGTTCTCAAAAAGGGTTTCTTCACCCCGGGAAGTTAATTAAATACCATTTGGAGGCATTTAATGTTCGAGCAAAAACGGCTGATTTTCGACAAAAGAGATAACACCCCCCCATTACGTCATGCTTCAGAAATGTGGAAAATGGTCCGTTTTCAAATGTTTTATTTTTGAACGTCAGTTCACATTTGTAGGTGAATCATCAGTGTTAGAGCTAAAATTAGCATGTTTAAAGTGATTTTCATGCTTCCAGGGGCTCGGGAAGTTAAATAAATACCATTTGGAGGCATTTAATGTTCGAGCAAAAACGGCTGATTTTCGACAAAAGAGATAACACCCCCCCATTACGTCATGCTTCAGAAATGTGGAAAATGGTCCGTTTTCAAATGTTTTATTTTTGAACGTCAGTTCACATTTGTAGGTGGATCATCAGTGTTAGAGCTAAAATTAGCATGTTTAAAGTGATTTTCATGCTTCCAGGGGCTCGGGAAGTTAATTAAATACCTTTTGGAGGCATTTAATGTTCGAGCAAAAACGGCTGATTTTCGACAAAAGAGATAACACCCCCCCATTACGTCATGCTTCAGAAATGTGGAAAATGGTCCGTTTTCAAATGTTTTATTTTTGAACGTCAGTTCACATTTGTAGGTGGATCATCAGTGTTAGAGCTAAAATTAGCATGTTTAAAGTGATTTTCATGCTTCCAGGGGCCCAAAACACAAGATTTATGGAATGGTTAAAAGTGCATGAAAATGGCCAATTTACTCACTCTGAGTTCTCAAAAAGGGTTTCTTCACCCCGGGAAGTTAATTAAATACCATTTGGAGGCATTTAATGTTAGAGCAAAAACGGCTGATTTTCGACAAAAGAGATAACACCCCCCCATTACGTCATGCTTCAGAAATGTGGAAAATGGTCCGTTTTCAAATGTTTTATTTTTGAACGTCAGTTCACATTTGTAGGTGGATCATCAGTGTTAGAGCTAAAATTAGCATGTTTAAAGGGATTTTCATGCTTCCATGGGCTCGGGAAGTGAAATAAATACCATTTGGAGGCATTTAATGTTCGAGCAAAAACGGCTGATTTTCGACAAAAGAGATAACACCCCCCCCATTACGTCATGCTTCAGAAATGTGGAAAATGGTCCGTTTTCAAATGTTTTATTTTTGAACGTCAGTTCACATTTGTAGGTGGATCATCAGTGTTAGAGCTAAAATTAGCATGTTTAAAGTGATTTTCATGCTTCTTGGGGCCCAAAACACAAGATTTATGGAATGGTTAAAAGTGCATGAAAATGGCCAATTTACTCACTCTGAGTTCTCAAAAAGGGTTTCTTCACCCCGGGAAGTTAATTAAATACCATTTGGAGGCATTTAATGTTCGAGCAAAAACGGCTGATTTTCGACAAAAGAGATAACACCCCCCCATTACGTCATGCTTCAGAAATGTGGAAAATGGTCCATTTTCAAATGTTTTATTTTTGAACGTCAGTTCACATTTGTAGGTGGATCATCAGTGTTAGAGCTAAAATTAGCATGTTTAAAGTGATTTTCATGCTTCCAGGGGCTCGGGAAGTGAAATAAATACCATTTGGAGGCATTTAATGTTCGAGCAAAAACGGCTGATTTTCGACAAAAGAGATAACACCCCCCATTACGTCATGCTTCCGAAATGTGGAAAATGGTCCGTTTTCAAATGTTTTATTTTTGAACGTAAGTTCACATTTGTAGGTGGATCATCAGTGTTAGAGCTAAAATTAGCATGTTTAAAGTGATTTTCATGCTTCCAGGGGCTCGGGAAGTGAAATAAATACCATTTGGAGGCATTTAATGTTCGAGCAAAAACGGCTGATTTTCGACAAAAGAGATAACACCCCCCCATTACGTCATGCTTCAGAAATGTGGAAAATGGTCCGTTTTCAAATGTTTTATTTTTGAACGTCAGTTCACATTTGTAGGTGGATCATCAGTGTTAGAGCTAAAATTAGCATGTTTAAAGTGATTTTCATGCTTCCAGGGGCCCAAAACACAAGATTTATGGAATGGTTAAAAGTGCATGAAAATGGCCAATTTACTCACTCTGAGTTCTCAAAAAGGGTTTCTTCACCCCGGGAAGTTAATTAAATACCATTTGGAGGCATTTAATGTTCGAGCAAAAACGGCTGATTTTCGACAAAAGAGATAACACCCCCCCATTACGTCATGCTTCAGAAATGTGGAAATTGGTCCGTTTTCAAATGTTTTATTTTTGAACGTCAGTTCACATTTGTAGGTGGATCATCAGTGTTAGAGCTAAAATTAGCATGTTTAAAGTGATTGTCATGCTTCCAGGGGCTCGGGAAGTTAATTAAATACCATTTGGAGGCATTTAATGTTCGAGCAAAAACGGCTGATTTTCGACAAAAGAGATAACACCCCCCATTACGTCATGCTTCAGAAATGTGGAAAATGGTCCGTTTTCAAATGTTTTATTTTTGAACGTCAGTTCACATTTGTAGGTGGATCATCAGTGTTAGAGCTAAAATTAGCATGTTTAAAGTGATTTTCATGCTTCTTGGGGCCCAAAACACAAGATTTATGGAATGGTTAAAAGTGCATGAAAATGGCCAATTTACTCACTCTGAGTTCTCAAAAAGGGTTTCTTCACCCCGGGAAGTTAATTAAATACCATTTGGAGGCATTTAATGTTCGAGCAAAAACGGCTGATTTTCGACAAAAGAGATAACACCCCCCCATTACGTCATGCTTCAGAAATGTGGAAAATGGTCCGTTTTCAAATGTTTTATTTTTGAATGTCAGTTCACATTTGTAGGTGAATCATCAGTGTTAGAGCTAAAATTAGCATGTTTAAAGTGATTTTCATGCTTCCAGGGGCTCGGGAAGTTAATTAAATACCATTTGGAGGCATTTAATGTTCGAGCAAAAACGGCTGATTTTCGACAAAAGAGATAACACCCCCCCATTACGTCATGCTTCAGAAATGTGGAAAATGGTCCGTTTTCAAATGTTTTATTTTTGAACGTCAGTTCACATTTGTAGGTGGATCATCAGTGTTAGAGCTAAAATTAGCATGTTTAAAGTGATTTTCATGCTTCCAGGGGCTCGGGAAGTTAATTAAATACCATTTGGAGGCATTTAATGTTCGAGCAAAAACGGCTGATTTTCGACAAAAGAGATAACACCCCCCCATTACGTCATGCTTCAGAAATGTGGAAAATGGTCCGTTTTCAAATGTTTTATTTTTGAACGTCAGTTCACATTTGTAGGTGGATCATCGGTGTTAGAGCTAAAATTAGCATGTTTAAAGTGATTTTCATGCTTCCAGGGGCCCAAAACACAAGATTTATGGAATGGTTAAAAGTGCATGAAAATGGCCAATTTACTTACTCTGAGTTCTCAAAAAGGGTTTCTTCACCCCGGGAAGTTAATTAAATACCATTTGGAGGCATTTAATGTTAGAGCAAAAACGGCTGATTTTCGACAAAAGAGATAACACCCCCCCATTACGTCATGCTTCAGAAATGTGGAAAATGGTCCGTTTTCAAATGTTTTATTTTTGAACGTCAGTTCACATTTGTAGGTGGATCATCAGTGTTAGAGCTAAAATTAGCATGTTTAAAGTGATTTTCATGCTTCCATGGGCTCGGGAAGTGAAATAAATACCATTTGGAGGCATTTAATGTTCGAGCAAAAACGGCTGATTTTCGACAAAAGAGATAACACCCCCCCCATTACGTCATGCTTCAGAAATGTGGAAAATGGTCCGTTTTCAAATGTTTTATTTTTGAACGTCAGTTCACATTTGTAGGTGGATCATCAGTGTTAGAGCTAAAATTAGCATGTTTAAAGTGATTTTCATGCTTCTTGGGGCCCAAAACACAAGATTTATGGAATGGTTAAAAGTGCATGAAAATGGCCAATTTACTCACTCTGAGTTCTCAAAAAGGGTTTCTTCACCCCGGGAAGTTAATTAAATACCATTTGGAGGCATTTAATGTTCGAGCAAAAACGGCTGATTTTCGACAAAAGAGATAACACCCCCCCATTACGTCATGCTTCAGAAATGTGGAAAATGGTCCGTTTTCAAATGTTTTATTTTTGAACGTCAGTTCACATTTGTAGGTGGATCATCAGTGTTAGAGCTACAATTAGCATGTTTAAAGTGATTTTCATGCTTCCAGGGGCTCGGGAAGTTAATTAAATACCATTTGGAGGCATTTAATGTTCGAGCAAAAACGGCTGATTTTCGACAAAAGAGATAACACCCCCCCATTACGTCATGCTTCAGAAATGTGGAAAATGGTCCGTTTTCAAATGTTTTATTTTTGAACGTCAGTTCACATTTGTAGGTGGATCATCAGTGTTAGAACTAAAATTAGCATGTTTAAAGTGATTTTCATGCTTCCAGGGGCTCGGGAAGTTAAAAAAATACCATTTGGAGGCATTTAATGTTCGAGCAAAAACGGCTGATTTTCGACAAAAGAGATAACACCCCCCCATTACGTCATGCTTCAGAAATGTGGAAAATGGTCCGTTTTCAAATGTTTTATTTTTGAACGTCAGTTCACATTTGTAGGTGGATCATCAGTGTTAGAGCTAAAATTAGCATGTTTAAAGTGATTTTCATGCTTCCAGGGGCCCAAAACACAAGATTTATGGAATGGTTAAAAGTGCATGAAAATGGCCAATTTACTCACTCTGAGTTCTCAAAAAGGGTTTCTTCACCCCGGGAAGTTAATTAAATACCATTTGGAGGCATTTAATGTTAGAGCAAAAACGGCTGATTTTCGACAAAAGAGATAACACCCCCCCATTACGTCATGCTTCAGAAATGTGGAAAATGGTCCATTTTCAAATGTTTTATTTTTGAACGTCAGTTCACATTTGTAGGTGGATCATCAGTGTTCGAGCTAAAATTAGCATGTTTAAAGTGATTTTCATGCTTCCAGGGGCTCGGGAAGTTAATTAAATACCATTTGGAGGCATTTAATGTTCGAGCAAAAACGGCTGATTTTCGACAAAAGAGATAACACCCCCCCATTACGTCATGCTTCAGAAATGTGGAAAGTGGTCCGTTTTCAAATGTTTTATTTTTGAACGTCAGTTCACATTTGTAGGTGGATCATCAGTGTTAGAGCTAAAATTAGCATGTTTAAAGTGATTTTCATGCTTCCAGGGGCTCGGGAAGTGAAATAAATACCATTTGGAGGCATTTAATGTTAGAGCAAAAACGGCTGATTTTCGACAAAAGAGATAACACCCCCCCATTACGTCATGCTTCAGAAATGTGGAAAATGGTCGTTTTCAAATGTTTTATTTTTGAACGTCAGTTCACATTTGTAGGTGGATCATCAGTGTTAGAGCTAAAATTAGCATGTTTAAAGTGATTTTCATGCTTCCAGGGGCCCAAAACACAAGATTTATGGAATGGTTAAAAGTGCATGAAAATGGCCAATTTACTCACTCTGAGTTCTCAAAAAGGGTTTCTTCACCCCGGGAAGTTAATTAAATACCATTTGGAGGCATTTAATGTTCGAGCAAAAACGGCTGATTTTCGACAAAAGAGATAACACCCCCCCATTACGTCATGCTTCAGAAATGTGGAAAATGGTCCGTTTTCAAATGTTTTATTTTTGAACGTCAGTTCACATTTGTAGGTGGATCATCAGTGTTAGAGCTAAAATTAGCATGTTTAAAGTGATTGTCATGCTTCCAGGGGCTCGGGAAGTTAATTAAATACCATTTGGAGGCATTTAATGTTCGAGCAAAAACGGCTGATTTTCGACAAAAGAGATAACACCCCCCCATTACGTCATGCTTCAGAAATGTGGAAAATGGTCCGTTTTCAAATGTTTTATTTTTGAACGTCAGTTCACATTTGTAGGTGGATCATCAGTGTTAGAGCTAAAATTAGCATGTTTAAAGTGATTTTCATGCTTCCAGGGGCCCAAAACACAAGATTTATGGAATGGTTAAAAGTGCATGAAAATGGCCAATTTACTCACTCTGAGTTCTCAAAAAGGGTTTCTTCACCCCGGGAAGTTAATTAAATACCATTTGGAGGCATTTAATGTTAGAGCAAAAACGGCTGATTTTCGACAAAAGAGATAACACCCCCCATTACGTCATGCTTCAGAAATGTGGAAAATGGTCCGTTTTCAAATGTTTTATTTTTGAACGTCAGTTCACATTTGTAGGTGGATCATCAGTGTTAGAGCTAAAATTAGCATGTTTAAAGTGATTTTCATGCTTCCAGGGGCCCAAAACACAAGATTTATGGAATGGTTAAAAGTGCATGAAAATGGCCAATTTACTCACTCTGAGTTCTCAAAAAGGGTTTCTTCACCCCGGGAAGTTAATTAAATACCATTTGGAGGCATTTAATGTTAGAGCAAAAACGGCTGATTTTCGACAAAAGAGATAACACCCCCCCATTACGTCATGCTTCAGAAATGTGGAAAATGGTCCATTTTCAAATGTTTTATTTTTGAACGTCAGTTCACATTTGTAGGTGGATCATCAGTGTTAGAGCTAAAATTAGCATGTTTAAAGTGATTTTCATGCTTCCAGGGGCTCGGGAAGTGAAATAAATACCATTTGGAGGCATTTAATGTTCGAGCAAAAACGGCTGATTTTCGACAAAAGAGATAACACCCCCCCATTACGTCATTCTTCAGAAATGTGGAAAATGGTCCGTTTTCAAATGTTTTATTTTTGAACGTAAGTTCACATTTGTAGGTGGATCATCAGTGTTAGAGCTAAAATTAGCATGTTTAAAGTGATTTTCATGCTTCCAGGGGCTCGGGAAGTGAAATAAATACCATTTGGAGGCATTTAATGTTCGAGCAAAAACGGCTGATTTTCGACAAAAGAGATAACACCCCCCCATTACGTCATGCTTCAGAAATGTGGAAAATGGTCCGTTTTCAAATGTTTTATTTTTGAACGTCAGTTCACATTTGTAGGTGGATCATCAGTGTTAGAGCTAAAATTAGCATGTTTAAAGTGATTTTCATGCTTCCAGGGGCCCAAAACACAAGATTTATGGAATGGTTAAAAGTGCATGAAAATGGCCAATTTACTCACTCTGAGTTCTCAAAAAGGGTTTCTTCACCCCGGGAAGTTAATTAAATACCATTTGGAGGCATTTAATGTTCGAGCAAAAACGGCTGATTTTCGACAAAAGAGATAACACCCCCCCATTACGTCATGCTTCAGAAATGTGGAAAATGGTCCGTTTTCAAATGTTTTATTTTTGAACGTCAGTTCACATTTGTAGGTGGATCATCAGTGTTAGAGCTAAAATTAGCATGTTTAAAGTGATTTTCATGCTTCCAGGGGCTCGGGAAGTGAAATAAATACCATTTGGAGGCATTTAATGTTCGAGCAAAAACGGCTGATTTTCGACAATAGAGATAACACCCCCCCATTACGTCATGCTTCAGAAATGTGGAAAATGGTCCGTTTTCAAATGTTTTATTTTTGAACGTCAGTTCACATTTGTAGGTGGATCATCAGTGTTAGAGCTAAAATTAGCATGTGTAAAGTGATTTTCATGCTTCTTGGGGCCCAAAACACAAGATTTATGGAATGGTTAAAAGTGCATGAAAATGGCCAATTTACTCACTCTGAGTTCTCAAAAAGGGTTTCTTCACCCCGGGAAGTTAATTAAATACCATTTGGAGGCATTTAATGTTCGAGCAAAAACGGCTGATTTTCGACAAAAGAGATAACACCCCCCCATTACGTCATGCTTCAGAAATGTGGAAAATGGTCCGTTTTCAAATGTTTTATTTTTGAACGTCAGTTCACATTTGTAGGTGAATCATCAGTGTTAGAGATAAAATTAGCATGTTTAAAGTGATTTTCATGCTTCCAGGGGCTCGGGAAGTTAATTAAATACCATTTGGAGGCATTTAATGTTCGAGCAAAAACGGCTGATTTTCGACAAAAGAGATAACACCCCCCCATTACGTCATGCTTCAGAAATGTGGAAAATGGTCCGTTTTCAAATGTTTTATTTTTGAACGTCAGTTCACATTTGTAGGTGGATCATCAGTGTTAGAGCTAAAATTAGCATGCTTAAAGTGATTTTCATGCTTCCAGGGGCTCGGGAAGTTAAAAAAATACCATTTGGAGGCATTTAATGTTCGAGCAAAAATGGCTGATTTTCGACAAAAGAGATATCACCCCCCCATTACGTCATGCTTCAGAAATGTGGAAAATGGTCCGTTTTCAAATGTTTTATTTTTGAACGTCAGTTCACATTTGTAGGTGGATCATCAGTGTTAGAGCTAAAATTAGCATGTTTAAAGTGATTTTCATGCTTCCAGGGGCTCGGGAAGTGAAATAAATACCATTTGGAGGCATTTAATGTTAGAGCAAAAACGGCTGATTTTCGACAAAAGAGATAACACCCCCCCATTACGTCATGCTTCAGAAATGTGGAAAATGGTCCGTTTTCAAATGTTTTATTTTTGAACGTCAGTTCATATTTGTAGGTGGATCATCAGTGTTAGAGCTAAAATTAGCATGTTTAAAGTGATTTTCATGCTTCCAGGGGCCCAAAACACAAGATTTATGGAATGGTTAAAAGTGCATGAAAATGGCCAGTTTACTCACTCTGAGTTCTCAAAAAGGGTTTCTTCACCCCGGGAAGTTAATTAAATACCATTTGGAGGCATTTAATGTTAGAGCAAAAACGGCTGATTTTCGACAAAAGAGATAACACCCCCCCATTACATCATGCTTCAGAAATGTGGAAAATGGTCCATTTTCAAATGTTTTATTTTTGAACGTCAGTTCACATTTGTAGGTGGATCATCAGTGTTAGAGCTAAAATTAGCATGTTTAAAGTGATTTTCATGCTTCCAGGGGCTCGGGAAGTTAATTAAATACCATTTGGAGGCATTTAATGTTCGAGCAAAAACGGCTGATTTTCGACAAAAGAGATAACACCCCCCCATTACGTCATGCTTCAGAAATGTGGAAAATGGTCCGTTTTCAAATGTTTTATTTTTGAACGTCAGTTCACATTTGTAGGTGGATCATCAGTGTTAGAGCTAAAATTAGCATGTTTAAAGTGATTTTCATGCTTCCAGGGGCTCGGGAAGTGAAATAAATACCATTTGGAGGCATTTAATGTTAGAGCAAAAACGGCTGATTTTCGACAAAAGAGATAACACCCCCCCATTACGTCATGCTTCAGAAATGTGGAAAATGGTCGTTTTCAAATGTTTTATTTTTGAACGTCAGTTCACATTTGTAGGTGGATCATCAGTGTTAGAGCTCAAATTAGCATGTTTAAAGTGATTTTCATGCTTCCAGGGGCCCAAAACACAAGATTTATGGAATGGTTAAAAGTGCATGAAAATGGCCAATTTACTCACTCTGAGTTCTCAAAAAGGGTTTCTTCACCCCGGGAAGTTAATTAAATACCATTTGGAGGCATTTAATGTTAGAGCAAAAACGGCTGATTTTCGACAAAAGAGATAACACCCCCCCACTACGTCATGCTTCAGAAATGTGGAAAATGGTCCGTTTTCAAATAAATTATTTTTGAACGTCAGTTCACAATTGTAGATGGATCATCAATGTTAGAGCTAAAATTAGCATGTTTAAAGTGATTTTCATGCTTCCAGGGGCTCGGGAAGTTAATTAAATACCATTTGGAGGCATTTAATGTTCGAGCAAAAACGGCTGATTTTCGACAAAAGAGATAACACCCCCCCATTACGTCATGCTTCAGAAATGTGGAAAATGGTCCGTTTTCAAATGTTTTATTTTTGAACGTCAGTTCACATTTGTAGGTGGATCATGAGTGTTAGAGCTAAAATTAGCATGTTTAAAGTGATTTTCATGCTTCCAGGGGCTCGGGAAGTTAATTAAATACCATTTGGAGGCATTTAATGTTCGAGCAAAAACGGCTGATTTTCGACAAAAGAGATAACACCCCCCCATTACGTCATGCTTCAGAAATGTGGAAAATGGTCCGTTTTCAAATGTTTTATTTTTGAACGTCAGTTCACATTTGTAGGTGGATCATCAGTGTTAGAGCTAAAATTAGCATGTTTAAAGTGATTTTCATGCTTCCAGGGGCTCGGGAAGTAAAATAAATACCATTTGGAGGCATTTAATGTTAGAGCAAAAACGGCTGATTTTCGACAAAAGAGATAACACCCCCCCATTACGTCATGCTTCAGAAATGTGGAAAATGGTCCGTTTTCAAATGTTTTATTTTTGAACGTCAGTTCACATTTGTAGGTGGATCATCAGTGTTAGAGCTAAAATTAGCATGTTTAAAGTGATTTTCATGCTTCCAGGGGCCCAAAACACAAGATTTATGGAATGGTTAAAAGTGCATGAAAATGGCCAATTTACTCACTCTGAGTTCTCAAAAAGGGTTTCTTCACCTCGGGAAGTTAATTAAATACCATTTGGAGGCATTTAATGTTAGAGCAAAAACGGCTGATTTTCGACAAAAGAGATAACATCCCCCCATTACGTCATGCTTCAGAAATGTGGAAAATGGTCCGTTTTCAAATGTTTTATTTTTGAACGTCAGTTCACATTTGTAGGTGGATCATCAGTGTTAGAGCTAAAATTAGCATGTTTAAAGTGATTTTCATGCTTCCAGGGGCTCGGGAAGTGAAATAAATACCATTTGGAGGCATTTAATGCTCGAGCAAAAACGGCTGATTTTCGACAAAAGAGATAACACCCCCCCATTACGTCATGCTTCAGAAATGTGGAAAATGGTCCGTTTTCAAATGTTTTATTTTTGAACGTAAGTTCACATTTGTAGGTGGATCATCAGTGTTAGAGCTAAAATTAGCATGTTTAAAGTGATTTTCATGCTTCCAGGGGCTCGGGAAGTGAAATAAATACCATTTGGAGGCATTTAATGTTCGAGCAAAAACGGCTGATTTTCGACAAAAGAGATAACACCCCCCCATTACGTCATGCTTCAAAAATGTGGAAAATGGTCCGTTTTCAAATGTTTTATTTTTGAACGTCAGTTCACATTTGTAGGTGGATCATCAGTGTTAGAGCTAAAATTAGCATGTTTAAAGTGATTTTCATGCTTCCAGGGGCCCAAAACACAAGATTTATGGAATGGTTAAAAGTGCATGAAAATGGCCAATTTACTCACTCTGAGTTCTCAAAAAGGGTTTCTTCACCCCGGGAAGTTAATTAAATACCATTTGGAGGCATTTAATGTTCGAGCAAAAACGGCTGATTTTCGACAAAAGAGATAACACCCCCCCATTACGTCATGCTTCAGAAATGTGGAAAATGGTCCGTTTTTAAATGTTTTATTTTTGAACGTCAGTTCACATTTGTAGGTGGATCATCAGTGTTAGAGCTAAAATTAGCATGTTTAAAGTGATTGTCATGCTTCCAGGGGCTCGGGAAGTTAATTAAATACCATTTGGAGGCATTTAATGTTCGAGCAAAAACGGCTGATTTTCGACAAAAGAGATAACACCCCCCCATTACGTCATGCTTCAGAAATGTGGAAAATGGTCCGTTTTCAAATGTTTTATTTTTGAATGTCAGTTCACATTTGTAGGTGGATCATCAGTGTTAGAGCTAAAATTAGCATGTTTAAAGTGATTTTCATGCTTCCAGGGGCCCAAAACACAAGATTTATGGAATGGTTAAAAGTGCATGAAAATGGCCAATTTACTCACTCTGAGTTCTCAAAAAGGGTTTCTTCACCCCGGGAAGTTAATTAAATACCATTTGGAGGCATTTAATGTTAGAGCAAAAACGGCTGATTTTCGACAAAAGAGATAACACCCCCCCATTACGTCATGCTTCAGAAATGTGGAAAATGGTCCGTTTTCAAATGTTTTATTTTTGAACGTCAGTTCACATTTGTAGGTGGATCATCAGTGTTAGAGCTAAAATTAGCATGTTTAAAGTGATTTTCATGCTTCCAGGGGCTCGGGAAGTGAAATAAATACCATTTGGAGGCATTTAATGTTCGAGCAAAAACGGCTGATTTTCGACAAAAGAGATAACACCCCCCCATTACGTCATGCTTCAGAAATGTGGAAAATGGTCCGTTTTCAAATGTTTTATTTTTGAACGTCAGTTCACATTTGTAGGTGGATCATCAGTGTTAGAGCTAAAATTAGCATGTTTAAAGTGATTTTCATGCTTCCAGGGGCTCGGGAAGTTAATTAAATACCATTTGGAGGCATTTAATGTTCGAGCAAAAACGGCTGATTTTCGACAAAAGAGATAACACCCCCCCATTACGTCATGCTTCAGAAATGTGGAAAATGGTCAGTTTTCAAATGTTTTATTTTTGAACGTCAGTTCACATTTGTAGGTGGATCATCAGTGTTAGAGCTAAAATTAGCATGTTTAAAGTGATTTTCATGCTTCCAGGGGCCCAAAATACAAGATTTATGGAATAGTTAAAAGTGCATGAAAATGGCCAATTTACTCACTCTGAGTTCTCAAAAAGGGTTTCTTCACCCCGGGAAGTTAATTAAATACCATTTGGAGGCATTTAATGTTCGAGCAAAAACGGCTGATTTTCGACAAAAGAGATAACACCCCCCCATTACGTCATGCTTCAGAAATGTGGAAAATGGTCCGTTTTCAAATGTTTTATTTTTGAACGTCAGTTCACATTTGTAGGTGGATCATCAGTGTTAGAGCTAAAATTAGCATGTTTAAAGTGATTTTCATGCTTCTTGGGGCCCAAAACACAAGATTTATGGAATGGTTAAAAGTGCATGAAAATGGCCAATTTACTCACTCTGAGTTCTCAAAAAGGGTTTCTTCACCCCGGGAAGTTAATTAAATACCATTTGGAGGCATTTAATGTTCGAGCAAAAACGGCTGATTTTTGACAAAAGAGATAACACCCCCCCATTACGTCATGCTTCAGAAATGTGGAAAATGGTCCGTTTTCAAATGTTTTATTTTTGAACGTCAGTTCACATTTGTAGGTGGATCATCAGTGTTAGAGCTAAAATTAGCATGTTTAAAGTGATTTTCATGCTTCCAGGGGCTCGGGAAGTTAATTAAATACCATTTGGAGGCATTTAATGTTCGAGCAAAAACGGCTGATTTTCGACAAAAGAGATAACACCCCCCCCATTACGTCATGCTTCAGAAATGTGGAAAATGGTCCGTTTTCAAATGTTTTATTTTTGAACGTCAGTTCACATTTGTAGGTGGATCATCAGTGTTAGAGCTAAAATTAGCATGTTTAAAGTGATTTTCATGCTTCCAGGGGCTCGGGAAGTTTATTGAATACCATTTGGAGGCATTTAATGTTCGAGCAAAAACGGCTGATTTTCGACAAAAGAGATAACATCCCCCCCATTACGTCATGCTTCAGAAATGTGGAAAATGGTCCGTTTTCAAATGTTTTATTTTTGAACGTCAGTTCACATTTGTAGGTGGATCATCAGTGTTAGAGCTAAAATTAGCATGTTTAAAGTGATTTTCATGCTTCCAGGGGCTCGGGAAGTGAAATAAATACCATTTGGAGGCATTTAATGTTAGAGCAAAAACGGCTGATTTTCGACAAAAGAGATAACACCCCCCCATTACGTCATGCTTCAGAAATGTGGAAAATGGTCAGTTTTCAAATGTTTTATTTTTGAACGTCAGTTCACATTTGTAGGTGGATCATCAGTGTTAGAGCTAAAATTAGCATGTTTAAAGTGATTTTCATGCTTCCAGGGGCCCAAAACACAAGATTTATGGAATGGTTAAAAGTGAATGAAAATGGCCAATTTACTCACTCAGAGTTCTCAAAAAGGGTTTCTTCACCCCGGGAAGTTAATTAAATACCATTTGGAGGCATTTAATGTTAGAGCAAAAACGGCTGATTTTCGACAAAAGAGATAACACCCCCCCATTACGTCATGCTTCAGAAATGTGGAAAATGGTCCGTTTTCAAATGTTTTATTTTTGAACGTCAGTTCACATTTGTAGGTGGATCATCAGTGTTAGAGCTAAAATTAGCATGTTTAAAGTGATTTTCATGCTTCAAGGGGCTCGGGAAGTGAAATAAATACCATTTGGAGGCATTTAATGTTCGAGCAAAAACGGCTGATTTTCGACAAAAGAGATAACACCCCCCCATTACGTCATGCTTCAGAAATGTGGAAAATGGTCCGTTTTCAAATGTTTTATTTTTGAACGTAAGTTCACATTTGTAGGTGGATCATCAGTGTTAGAGCTAAAATTAGCATGTTTAAAGTGATTTTCATGCTTCCAGGGGCTCGGGAAGTGAAATAAATACCATTTGGAGGCATTTAATGTTCGAGCAAAAACGGCTGATTTTCGACAAAAGAGATAACACCCCCCCATTACGTCATGCTTCAGAAATGTGGAAAATGGTCCGTTTTCAAATGTTTTATTTTTGAACGTCAGTTCACATTTGTAGGTGGATCATCAGTGTTAGAGCTAAAATTAGCATGTTTAAAGTGATTTTCATGCTTCCAGGGGCCCAAAACACAAGATTCATGGAATGGTTAAAAGTGCATAAAAATGGCCAATTTACTCACTCTGAGTTCTCAAAAAGGGTTTCTTCACCCCGGGAAGTTAATTAAATACCATTTGGAGGCATTTAATGTTCAGGCAAAAACGGCTGATTTTCGACAAAAGAGAAAACACCCCCCCATTACGTCATGCTTCAGAAATGTGGAAAATGGTCCGTTTTCAAATGTTTTATTTTTGAACGTCAGTTCACATTTGTAGGTGGATCATCAGTGTTAGAGCTAAAATTAGCGTGTTTAAAGTGATTTTCATGCTTCCAGGGGCTCGGGAAGTTAATTAAATACCATTTGGAGGCATTTAATGTTCGAGCAAAAACGGCTGATTTTCGACAAAAGAGATAACACCCCCCCATCACGTCATGCTTCAGAAATGTGGAAAATGGTCCGTTTTCAAATGTTTTATTTTTGAACGTCAGTTCACATTTGTAGGTGGATCATCAGTGTTAGAGCTAAAATTAGCATGTTTAAAGTGATTTTCATGCTTCCAGGGGCCCAAAACACAAGATTTATGGAATGGTTAAAAGTGCATGAAAATGGCCAATTTACTCACTCTGAGTTCTCAAAAAGGGTTTCTTCACCCCGGGAAGTTAATTAAATACCATTTGGAGGCATTTAATGTTACAGCAAAAACGGCTGATTTTCGACAAAAGAGATAACACCCCCCCATTACGTCATGCTTCAGAAATGTGGAAAATGGTCCGTTTTCAAATGTTTTATTTTTGAACGTCAGTTCACATTTGTAGGTGGATCATCAGTGTTAGAGCTAAAATTAGCATGTTTAAAGTGATTTTCATGCTTCCAGGGGCTCGGGAAGTGAAATAAATACCATTTGGAGGCATTTAATGTTCGAGCAAAAACGGCTGATTTTCGACAAAAGAGATAACACCCCCCCATTACGTCATGCTTCAGAAATGTGGAAAATGGTCCGTTTTCAAATGTTTTATTTTTGAACGTAAGTTCACATTTGTAGGTGGATCATCAGTGTTAGAGCTAAAATTAGCATGTTTAAAGTGATTTTCATGCTTCCAGGGGCTCGGGAAGTGAAATAAATACCATTTGGAGGCATTTAATGTTCAAGCAAAAACGGCTGATTTTCGACAAAAGAGATAACACCCCCCCATTACGTCATGCTTCAGAAATGTGGAAAATGGACCGTTTTCAAATGTTTTATTTTTGAACGTCAGTTCACATTTGTAGGTGGATCATCAGTGTTAGAGCTAAAATTAGCATGTTTAAAGTGATTTTCATGCTTCCAGGGGCTCGGGAAGTGAAATAAATACCATTTGGAGGCATTTAATGTTCGAGCAAAAACGGCTGATTTTCGACAAAAGAGATAACACCCCCCCATTACGTCATGCTTCAGAAATGTGGAAAATGGTCCGTTTTCAAATGTTTTATTTTTGAACGTAAGTTCACATTTGTAGGTGGATCATCAGTGTTAGAGCTAAAATTAGCATGTTTAAAGTGATTTTCATGCTTCCAGGGGCTCGGGAAGTGAAATAAATACCATTTGGAGGCATTTAATGTTCGAGCAAAAACGGCAGATTTTCGACAAAAGAGATAACACCCCCCATTACGTCATGCTTCAGAAATGTGGAAAATGGTCCGTTTTCAAATGTTTTATTTTTGAACGTCAGTTCACATTTGTAGGTGGATCATCAGTGTTAGAGCTAAAATTAGCATGTTTAAAGTGATTTTCATGCTTCCAGGGGCCCAAAACACAAGATTTATGGAATGGTTAAAAGTGCATGAAAATGGCCAATTTACTCACTCTGAGTTCTCAAAAAGGGTTTCTTCACCCCGGGAAGTTAATTAAATACCATTTGGAGGCATTTAATGTTCGAGCAAAAACGGCTGATTTTCGACAAAAGAGATAACACCCCCCCATTACGTCATGCTTCAGAAATGTGGAAAATGGTCCGTTTTCAAATGTTTTATTTTTGAAGGTCAGTTCACATTTGTAGGTGGATCATCAGTGTTAGAGCTAAAATTAGCATGTTTAAAGTGATTTTCATGCTTCCAGGGGCTCGGGAAGTGAAATAAATACCATTTGGAGGCATTTAATGTTAGAGCAAAAACGGCTGATTTTCGACAAAAGAGATAACACCCCCCCATTACGTCATGCTTCAGAAATGTGGAAAATGGTCCGTTTTCAAATGTTTTATTTTTGAACGTCAGTTCACATTTGTAGGTGGATCATCAGTGTTAGAGCTAAAATTAGCATGTTTAAAGTGATTTTCATGCTTCCAGGGGCTCGGGAAGTTAATTAAATACCATTTGGAGGCATTTAAAGTTCGAGCAAAAACGGCTGATTTTCGACAAAAGAGATAACACCCCCCCATTACGTCATGCTTCAGAAATGTGGAAAATGGTCCGTTTTCAAATGTTTTATTTTTGAAGGTCAGTTCACATTTGTAGGTGGATCATCAGTGTTAGAGCTAAAATTAGCATGTTTAAAGTGATTTTCATGCTTCCAGGGGCTCGGGAAGTGAAATAAATACCATTTGGAGGCATTTAATGTTAGAGCAAAAACGGCTGATTTTCGACAAAAGAGATAACACCCCCCCATTACGTCATGCTTCAGAAATGTGGAAAATGGTCCGTTTTCAAATGTTTTATTTTTGAACGTCAGTTCACATTTGTAGGTGGATCATCAGTGTTAGAGCTAAAATTAGCATGTTTAAAGTGATTTTCATGCTTCCAGGGGCCCAAAACACAAGATTTATGGAATGGTTAAAAGTGCATGAAAATGGCCAATTTACTCACTCTGAGTTCTCAAAAAGGGTTTCTTCACCCCGGGAAGTTAATTAAATACCATTTGGAGGCATTTAATGTTAGAGCAAAAACGGCTGATTTTCGACAAAAGAGATAACACCCCCCCATTACGTCATGCTTCAGAAATGTGGAAAATGGTCCGTTTTCAAATGTTTTATTTTTGAACGTCAGTTCACATTTGTAGGTGGATCATCAGTGTTAGAGCTAAAATTAGCATGTTTAAAGTGATTTTCATGCTTCCAGGGGCTCGGGAAGTTAATTAAATACCATTTGGAGGCATTTAATGTTCGAGCAAAAACGGCTGATTTTCGACAAAAGAGATAACACCCCCCCATTACGTCATGCTTCAGAAATGTGGAAAATGGTCCGTTTTCAAATGTTTTATTTTTGAACGTCAGTTCACATTTGTAGGTGGATCATCAGTGTTAGAGCTAAAATTAGCATGTTTAAAGTGATTTTCATGCTTCCAGGGGCTCGGGAAGTTAATTAAATACCATTTGGAGGCATTTAATGTTCGAGCAAAAACGGCTGATTTTCGACAAAAGAGATAACACCCCCCATTACGTCATGCTTCAGAAATGTGGAAAATGGTCCGTTTTCAAATGTTTTATTTTTGAACGTCAGTTCACATTTGTAGGTGGATCATCAGTGTTAGAGCTAAAATTAGCATGTTTAAAGTGATTTTCATGCTTCCAGGGGCCCAAAACACAAGATTTATGGAATGGTTAAAAGTGCATGAAAATGGCCAATTTACTCACTCTGAGTTCTCAAAAAGGGTTTCTTCACCCCGGGAAGTTAATTAAATACCATTTGGAGGCATTTAATGTTAGAGCAAAAAAGGCTGATTTTTGACAAAAGAGATAACACCCCCCATTACGTCATGCTTCAGAAATGTGGAAAATGGTCCGTTTTCAAATGTTTTATTTTTGAACGTCAGTTCACATTTGTAGGTGGATCATCAGTGTTAGAGCTAAAATTAGCATGTTTAAAGTGATTTTCATGCTTCCAGGGGCTCGGGAAGTGAAATAAATACCATTTGGAGGCATTTAATGTTCGAGCAAAAACGGCTGATTTTCGACAAAAGAGATAACACCCCCCCATTACGTCATGCTTCAGAAATGTGGAAAATGGTCCGTTTTCAAATGTTTTATTTTTGAACGTAAGTTCACATTTGTAGGTGGATCATCAGTGTTAGAGCTAAAATTAGCATGTTTAAAGTGATTTTCATGCTTCCAGGGGCTCGGGAAGTGAAATAAATACCATTTGGAGGCATTTAATGTTCGAGCAAAAATGGCTGATTTTCGACAAAAGAGATAACACCCCCCCATTACGTCATGCTTCAGAAATGTGGAAAATGGTCCGTTTTCAAATGTTTTATTTTTGAACGTCAGTTCACATTTGTAGGTGGATCATCAGTGTTAGAGCTAAAATTAGCATGTTTAAAGTGATTTTCATGCTTCCAGGGGCCAAAAACACAAGATTTATGGAATGGTTAAAAGTGCATGAAAATGGCCAATTTACTCACTCTGAGTTCTCAAAAAGGGTTTCTTCACCCCGGGAAGTTAATTAAATACCATTTGGAGGCATTTAATGTTCGAGCAAAAACGGCTGATTTTCGACAAAAGAGATAACACCCCCCCCATTACGTCATGCTTCAGAAATGTGGAAAATGGTCCGTTTTTAAATGTTTTATTTTTGAACGTCAGTTCACATTTGTAGGTGGATCATCAGTGTTAGAGCTAAAATTAGCATGTTTAAAGTGATTGTCATGCTTCCAGGGGCTCGGGAAGTTAATTAAATACCATTTGGAGGCATTTAATGTTCGAGCAAAAACGGCTGATTTTCGACAAAAGAGATAACACCCCCCCATTACGTCATGCTTCAGAAATGTGGAAAATGGTCCTTTTTCAAATGTTTTATTTTTGAATGTCAGTTCACATTTGTAGGTGGATCATCAGTGTTAGAGCTAAAATTAGCATGTTTAAAGTGATTTTCATGCTTCCAGGGGCCCAAAACACAAGATTTATGGAATGGTTAAAAGTGCATGAAAATGGCCAATTTACTCACTCTGAGTTCTCAAAAAGGGTTTCTTCACCCCGGGAAGTTAATTAAATACCATTTGGAGGCATTTAATGTTAGAGCAAAAACGGCTGATTTTCGACAAAAGAGATAACACCCCCCCATTACGTCATGCTTCAGAAATGTGGAAAATGGTCCGTTTTCAAATGTTTTATTTTTGAACGTCAGTTCACATTTGTAGGTGGATCATCAGTGTTAGAGCTAAAATTAACATGTTTAAAGTGATTTTCATGCTTCCAGGGGCTCGGGAAGTGAAATAAATACCATTTGGAGGCATTTAATGCTCGAGCAAAAACGGCTGATTTTCGACAAAAGAGATAACACCCCCCCATTACGTCATGCTTCAGAAATGTGGAAAATGGTCCGTTTTCAAATGTTTTATTTTTGAACGTCAGTTCACATTTGTAGGTGGATCATCAGTGTTAGAGCTAAAATTAGCATGTTTAAAGTGATTTTCATGCTTCCAGGGGCTCGGGAAGTTAATTAAATACCATTTGGAGGCATTTAAAGTTCGAGCAAAAACGGCTGATTTTCGACAAAAGAGATAACACCCCCCCATTACGTCATGCTTCAGAAATGTGGAAAATGGTCCGTTTTCAAATGTTTCATTTTTGAAGGTCAGTTCACATTTGTAGGTGGATCATCAGTGTTAGAGCTAAAATTAGCATGTTTAAAGTGATTTTCATGCTTCCAGGGGCTCGGGAAGTGAAATAAATACCATTTGGAGGCATTTAATGTTAGAGCAAAAACGGCTGATTTTCGACAAAAGAGATAACACCCCCCCATTACGTCATGCTTCAGAAATGTGGAAAATGGTCCGTTTTCAAATGTTTTATTTTTGAACGTCAGTTCACATTTGTAGGTGGATCATCAGTGTTAGAGCTAAAATTAGCATGTTTAAAGTGATTTTCATGCTTCCAGGGGCCCAAAACACAAGATTTATGGAATGGTTAAAAGTGCATGAAAATGGCCAATTTACTCACTCTGAGTTCTCAAAAAGGGTTTCTTCACCCCGGGAAGTTAATTAAATACCATTTGGAGGCATTTAATGTTAGAGCAAAAACGGCTGATTTTCGACAAAAGAGATAACACCCCCCCATTACGTCATGCTTCAGAAATGTGGAAAATGGTCCGTTTTCAAATGTTTTATTTTTGAACGTCAGTTCACATTTGTAGGTGGATCATCAGTGTTAGAGCTAAAATTAGCATGTTTAAAGTGATTTTCATGCTTCCAGGGGCTCGGGAAGTTAATTAAATACCATTTGGAGGCATTTAATGTTCGAGCAAAAACGGCTGATTTTCGACAAAAGAGATAACACCCCCCCATTACGTCATGCTTCAGAAATGTGGAAAATGGTCCGTTTTCAAATGTTTTATTTTTGAACGTCAGTTCACATTTGTAGGTGGATCATCAGTGTTAGAGCTAAAATTAGCATGTTTAAAGTGATTTTCATGCTTCCAGGGGCTCGGGAAGTTAATTAAATACCATTTGGAGGCATTTAATGTTCGAGCAAAAACGGCTGATTTTCGACAAAAGAGATAACACCCCCCATTACGTCATGCTTCAGAAATGTGGAAAATGGTCCGTTTTCAAATGTTTTATTTTTGAACGTCAGTTCACATTTGTAGGTGGATCATCAGTGTTAGAGCTAAAATTAGCATGTTTAAAGTGATTTTCATGCTTCCAGGGGCCCAAAACACAAGATTTATGGAATGGTTAAAAGTGCATGAAAATGGCCAATTTACTCACTCTGAGTTCTCAAAAAGGGTTTCTTCACCCCGGGAAGTTAATTAAATACCATTTGGAGGCATTTAATGTTAGAGCAAAAAAGGCTGATTTTTGACAAAAGAGATAACACCCCCCCATTACGTCATGCTTCAGAAATGTGGAAAATGGTCCGTTTTCAAATGTTTTATTTTTGAACGTCAGTTCACATTTGTAGGTGGATCATCAGTGTTAGAGCTAAAATTAGCATGTTTAAAGTGATTTTCATGCTTCCAGGGGCTCGGGAAGTGAAATAAATACCATTTGGAGGCATTTAATGTTCGAGCAAAAACGGCTGATTTTCGACAAAAGAGATAACACCCCCCCATTACGTCATGCTTCAGAAATGTGGAAAATGGTCCGTTTTCAAATGTTTTATTTTTGAACGTAAGTTCACATTTGTAGGTGGATCATCAGTGTTAGAGCTAAAATTAGCATGTTTAAAGTGATTTTCATGCTTCCAGGGGCTCGGGAAGTGAAATAAATACCATTTGGAGGCATTTAATGCTCGAGCAAAAACGGCTGATTTTCGACAAAAGAGATAACACCCCCCCATTACGTCATGCTTCAGAAATATGGAAAATGGTCCGTTTTCAAATGTTTTATTTTTGAACGTAAGTTCACATTTGAAGGTGGATCATCAGTGTTAGAGCTAAAATTAGCATGTTTAAAGTGATTTTCATGCTTCCAGGGGCTCGGGAAGTGAAATAAATACCATTTGGAGGCATTTAATGTTCGAGCAAAAACGGCTGATTTTCGACAAAAGAGATAACACCCCCCCCATTACGTCATGCTTCAAAAATGTGGAAAATGGTCCGTTTTCAAATGTTTTATTTTTGAACGTCAGTTCACATTTGTAGGTGGATCATCAGTGTTAGAGCTAAAATTAGCATGTTTAAAGTGATTTTCATGCTTCCAGGGGCCCAAAACACAAGATTTATGGAATGGTTAAAAGTGCATGAAAATGGCCAATTTACTCACTCTGAGTTCTCAAAAAGGGTTTCTTCACCCCGGGAAGTTAATTAAATACCATTTGGAGGCATTTAATGTTCGAGCAAAAACGGCTGATTTTCGACAAAAGAGATAACACCCCCCCATTACGTCATGCTTCAGAAATGTGGAAAATGGTCCGTTTTTAAATGTTTTATTTTTGAACGTCAGTTCACATTTGTAGGTGGATCATCAGTGTTAGAGCTAAAATTAGCATGTTTAAAGTGATTGTCATGCTTCCAGGGGCTCGGGAAGTTAATTAAATACCATTTGGAGGCATTTAATGTTCGAGCAAAAACGGCTGATTTTCGACAAAAGAGATAACACCCCCCCATTACGTCATGCTTCAGAAATGTGGAAAATGGTCCGTTTTCAAATGTTTTATTTTTGAATGTCAGTTCACATTTGTAGGTGGATCATCAGTGTTAGAGCTAAAATTAGCATGTTTAAAGTGATTTTCATGCTTCCAGGGGCCCAAAACACAAGATTTATGGAATGGTTAAAAGTGCATGAAAATGGCCAATTTACTCACTCTGAGTTCTCAAAAAGGGTTTCTTCACCCCGGGAAGTTAATTAAATACCATTTGGAGGCATTTAATGTTAGAGCAAAAACGGCTGATTTTCGACAAAAGAGATAACACCCCCCCATTACGTCATACTTCAGAAATGTGGAAAATGGTCCGTTTTCAAATGTTTTATTTTTGAACGTCAGTTCACATTTGTAGGTGGATCATCAGTGTTAGAGCTAAAATTAACATGTTTAAAGTGATTTTCATGCTTCCAGGGGCTCGGGAAGTGAAATAAATACCATTTGGAGGCATTTAATGCTCGAGCAAAAACGGCTGATTTTCGACAAAAGAGATAACACCCCCCCATTACGTCATGCTTCAGAAATGTGGAAAATGGTCCGTTTTCAAATGTTTTATTTTTGAACGTAAGTTCACATTTGTAGGTGGATCATCAGTGTTAGAGCTAAAATTAGCATGTTTAAAGTGATTTTCATGCTTCCAGGGGCTCGGGAAGTGAAATAAATACCATTTGGAGGCATTTAATGTTCGAGCAAAAACGGCTGATTTTCGACAAAAGAGATAACACCCCCCCATTACGTCATCCTTCAAAAATGTGGAAAATGGTCCGTTTTCAAATGTTTTATTTTTGAACGTCAGTTCACATTTGTAGGTGGATCATCAGTGTTAGAGCTAAAATTAGCATGTTTAAAGTGATTTTCATGCTTCCAGGGGCCCAAAACACAAGATTTATGGAATGGTTAAAAGTGCATGAAAATGGCCAATTTACTCACTCTGAGTTCTCAAAAAGGGTTTCTTCACCCCGGGAAGTTAATTAAATACCATTTGGAGGCATTTAATGTTCGAGCAAAAACGGCTGATTTTCGACAAAAGAGATAACACCCCCCCATTACGTCATGCTTCAGAAATGTGGAAAATGGTCCGTTTTTAAATGTTTTATTTTTGAACGTCAGTTCACATTTGTAGGTGGATCATCAGTGTTAGAGCTAAAATTAGCATGTTTAAAGTGATTGTCATGCTTCCAGGGGCTCGGGAAGTTAATTAAATACCATTTGGAGGCATTTAATGTTCGAGCAAAAACGGCTGATTTTCGACAAAAGAGATAACACCCCCCCATTACGTCATGCTTCAGAAATGTGGAAAATGGTCCGTTTTCAAATGTTTTATTTTTGAATGTCAGTTCACATTTGTAGGTGGATCATCAGTGTTAGAGCTAAAATTAGCATGTTTAAAGTGATTTTCATGCTTCCAGGGGCCCAAAACACAAGATTTATGGAATGGTTAAAAGTGCATGAAAATGGCCAATTTACTCACTCTGAGTTCTCAAAAAGGGTTTCTTCACCCCGGGAAGTTAATTAAATACCATTTGGAGGCATTTATTGTTAGAGCAAAAACGTCTGATTTTCGACAAAAGAGATAACACCCCCCCATTACGTCATGCTTCAGAAATGTGGAAAATGGTCCGTTTTCAAATGTTTTATTTTTGAACGTCAGTTCACATTTGTAGGTGGATCATCAGTGTTAGAGCTAAAATTAGCATGTTTAAAGTGATTTTCATGCTTCCAGGGGCTCGGAAAGTGAAATAAATACCATTTGGAGGCATTTAATGTTCGAGCAAAAACGGCTGATTTTCGACAAAAGAGATAACACCCCCCCATTACGTCATGCTTCAGAAATGTGGAAAATGGTCCGTTTTCAAATGTTTTATTTTTGAACGTCAGTTCACATTTGTAGGTGGATCATCAGTGTTAGAGCTAAAATTAGCATGTTTAAAGTGATTTTCATGCTTCCAGGGGCTCGGGAAGTTAATTAAATACCATTTGGAGGCATTTAATGTTCGAGCAAAAACGGCGGATTTTCGACAAAAGAGATAACACCCCCCCATTACGTCATGCTTCAGAAATGTGGAAAATGGTCCGTTTTCAAATGTTTTATTTTTGAACGTCAGTTCACATTTGTAGGTGGATCATCAGTGTTAGAGCTAAAATTAGCATGTTTAAAGTGATTTTCATGCTTCCAGGGGCCCAAAACACAAGATTTATGGAATAGTTAAAAGTGCATGAAAATGGCCAATTTACTCACTCTGAGTTCTCAAAAAGGGTTTCTTAACCCCGGGAAGTTCATTAAATACCATTTGGAGGCATTTAATGTTCGAGCAAAAACGGCTGATTTTCGACAAAAGAGATAACACCCCCCCATTACATCATGCTTCAGAAATGTGGAAAATGGTCCGTTTTCAAATGTTTTATTTTTGAACGCCAGTTCACATTTGTAGGTGGATCATCAGTGTTAGAGCTAAAATTAGCATGTTTAAAGTGATTTTCATGCTTCTTGGGGCCCAAAACACAAGATTTATGGAATGGTTAAAAGTGCATGAAAATGGCCAATTTACTCACTCTGAGTTCTCAAAAAGGGTTTCTTCACCCCGGGAAGTTAATTAAATACCATTTGGAGGCATTTAATGTTCGAGCAAAAACGGCTGATTTTTGACAAAAGAGATAACACCCCCCCATTACGTCATGCTTCAGAAATGTGGAAAATGGTCCGTTTTCAAATGTTTTATTTTTGAACGTCAGTTCACATTTGTAGGTGGATCATCAGTGTTAGAGCTAAAATTAGCATGTTTAAAGTGATTTTCATGCTTCCAGGGGCTCGGGAAGTTAATTAAATACCATTTGGAGGCATTTAATGTTCGAGCAAAAACGGCTGATTTTCGACAAAAGAGATAACACCCCCCCATTACGTCATGCTTCAGAAATGTGGAAAATGGTCCGTTTTCAAATGTTTTATTTTTGAACGTCAGTTCACATTTGTAGGTGGATCATCAGTGTTAGAGCTAAAATTAGCATGTTTAAAGTGATTTTCATGCTTCCAGGGGCTCGGGAAGTTAATTAAATACCATTTGGAGGCATTTAATGTTCGAGCAAAAACGGCTGATTTTCGACAAAAGAGATAACACCCCCCCCCATTACGTCATGCTTCAGAAATGTGGAAAATGGTCCGTTTTCAAATGTTTTATTTTTGAAGGTCAGTTCACATTTGTAGGTGGATCATCAGTGTTAGAGCTAAAATTAGCATGTTTAAAGTGATTTTCATGCTTCCAGGGGCTCGGGAAGTGAAATAAATACCATTTGGAGGCATTTAATGTTAGAGCAAAAACGGCTGATTTTCGACAAAAGAGATAACACCCCCCCATTACGTCATGCTTCAGAAATGTGGAAAATGGTCCGTTTTCAAATGTTTTATTTTTGAACGTCAGTTCACATTTGTAGGTGGATCATCAGTGTTAGAGCTAAAATTAGCATGTTTAAAGTGATTTTCATGCTTCCAGGGGCCCACAACACAAGATTTATGGAATGGTTAAAAGTGCATGAAAATGGCCAATTTACCCACTCTGAGTTCTCAAAAAGGGTTTCTTCACCCCGGGAAGTTAATTAAATACCATTTGGAGGCATTTAATGTTAGAGCAAAAACGGCTGATTTTCGACAAAAGAGATAACACCCCCCCATTACGTCATGCTTCAGAAATGTGGAAAATGGTCCGTTTTCAAATGTTTTATTTTTGAACGTCAGTTCACATTTGTAGGTGGATCATCAGTGTTAGAGCTAAAATTAGCATGTTTAAAGTGATTTTCATGCTTCCAGGGGCTCGGGAAGTTAATTAAATACCATTTGGAGGCATTTAATGTTCGAGCAAAAACGGCTGATTTTCGACAAAAGAGATAACACCCCCCCATTACGTCATGCTTCAGAAATGTGGAAAATGGTCCGTTTTCAAATGTTTTATTTTTGAACGTCAGTTCACATTTGTAGGTGGATCATCAGTGTTAGAGCTAAAATTAGCATGTTTAAATTGATTTTCATGCTTCCAGGGGCTCGGGAAGTTAATTAAATACCATTTGGAGGCATTTAATGTTCGAGCAAAAACGGCTGATTTTCGACAAAAGAGATAACACCCCCCATTACGTCATGCTTCAGAAATGTGGAAAATGGTCCGTTTTCAAATGTTTTATTTTTGAACGTCAGTTTACATTTGTAGGTGGATCATCAGTGTTAGAGCTAAAATTAGCATGTTTAAAGTGATTTTCATGCTTCCAGGGGCCCAAAACACAAGATTTATGGAATGGTTAAAAGTGCATGAAAATGGCCAATTTACTCACTCTGAGTTCTCAAAAAGGGTTTCTTCACCCCGGGAAGTTAATTAAATACCATTTGGAGGCATTTAATGTTAGAGCAAAAAAGGCTGATTTTTGACAAAAGAGATAACACCCCCCCATTACGTCATGCTTCAGAAATGTGGAAAATGGTCCGTTTTCAAATGTTTTATTTTTGAACGTCAGTTCACATTTGTAGGTGGATCATCAGTGTTAGAGCTAAAATTAGCATGTTTAAAGTGATTTTCATGCTTCCAGGGGCTCGGGAAGTGAAATAAATACCATTTGGAGGCATTTAATGTTCGAGCAAAAACGGCTGATTTTCGACAAAAGAGATAACACCCCCCCATTACGTCATGCTTCAGAAATGTGGAAAATGGTCCGTTTTCAAATGTTTTATTTTTGAACGTAAGTTCACATTTGTAGGTGGATCATCAGTGTTAGAGCTAAAATTAGCATGTTTAAAGTGATTTTCATGCTTCCAGGGGCTCGGGAAGTGAAATAAATACCATTTGGAGGCATTTAATGTTCGAGCAAAAACGGCTGATTTTCGACAAAAGAGATAACACCCCCCCATTACGTCATGCTTCAGAAATGTGGAAAATGGTCCGTTTTCAAATGTTTTATTTTTGAACGTCAGTTCACATTTGTAGGTGGATCATCAGTGTTAGAGCTAAAATTAGCATGTTTAAAGTGATTTTCATGCTTCCAGGGGCCCAAAACACAAGATTTATGGAATGGTTAAAAGTGCATGAAAATGGCCAATTTACTCACTCTGAGTTCTCAAAAAGGGTTTCTTCACCCCGGGAAGTTAATTAAATACCATTTGGAGGCATTTAATGTTCGAGCAAAAACGGCTGATTTTCGACAAAAGAGATAACACCCCCCCATTACATCATGATTCAGAAATGTGGAAAATGGTCCGTTTTCAAATGTTTTATTTTTGAATGTCAGTTCACATTTGTAGGTGGATCATCAGTGTTAGAGCTAAAATTAGCATGTTTAAAGTGATTTTCATGCTTCCAGGGGCTCGGGAAGTTAATTAAATACCATTTGGAGGCATTTAATGTTCGAGCAAAAACGGCTGATTTTCGACAAAAGAGATAACACCCCCCCATTACGTCATGCTTCAGAAATGTGGAAAATGGTCCGTTTTCAAATGTTTTATTTTTGAACGTCAGTTCACATTTGTAGGTGGATCATCAGTGTTAGAGCTAAAATTAGCATGTTTAAAGTGATTTTCATGCTTCCAGGGGCTCGGGAAGTGAAATAAATACCATTTGGAGGCATTTAATGCTCGAGCAAAAACGGCTGATTTTCGACAAAAGAGATAACACCCCCCATTACGTCATGCTTCAGAAATATGGAAAATGGTCCGTTTTCAAATGTTTTATTTTTGAACGTAAGTTCACATTTGTAGGTGGATCATCAGTGTTAGAGCTAAAATTAGCATGTTTAAAGTGATTTTCATGCTTCCAGGGGCTCGGGAAGTGAAATAAATACCATTTGGAGGCATTTAATGTTCGAGCAAAAACGGCTGATTTTCGACAAAAGAGATAACACCCCCCCATTACGTCATGCTTCAAAAATGTGGAAAATGGTCCGTTTTCAAATGTTTTATTTTTGAACGTCAGTTCACATTTGTAGGTGGATCATCAGTGTTAGAGCTAAAATTAGCATGTTTAAAGTGATTTTCATGCTTCCAGGGGCCCAAAACACAAGATTTATGGAATGGTTAAAAGTGCATGAA
This sequence comes from Lissotriton vulgaris, assembly GCF_964263255.1. NCBI lineage: Eukaryota > Metazoa > Chordata > Amphibia > Caudata > Salamandridae > Lissotriton > Lissotriton vulgaris. The sequence continues at coordinate 1,137,914 of NW_028242601.1, forward strand.
AATGGCCAATTTACTCACTCTGAGTTCTCAAAAAGGGTTTCTTCACCCCGGGAAGTTAATTAAATACCATTTGGAGGCATTTAATGTTCGAGCAAAAACGGCTGATTTTCGACAAAAGAGATAACACCCCCCCATTACGTCATGCTTCAGAAATGTGGAAAATGGTCCGTTTTTAAATGTTTTATTTTTGAACGTCAGTTCACATTTGTAGGTGGATCATCAGTGTTAGAGCTAAAATTAGCATGTTTAAAGTGATTGTCATGCTTCCAGGGGCTCGGGAAGTTAATTAAATACCATTTGGAGGCATTTAATGTTCGAGCAAAAACGGCTGATTTTCGACAAAAGAGATAACACCCCCCCATTACGTCATGCTTCAGAAATGTGGAAAATGGTCCGTTTTCAAATGTTTTATTTTTGAACGTCAGTTCACATTTGTAGGTGGATCATCAGTGTTAGAGCTAAAATTAACATGTTTAAAGTGATTTTCATGCTTCCAGGGGCTCGGGAAGTGAAATAAATACCATTTGGAGGCATTTAATGCTCGAGCAAAAACGGCTGATTTTCGACAAAAGAGATAACACCCCCCCATTACGTCATGCTTCAGAAATGTGGAAAATGGTCCGTTTTTAAATGTTTTATTTTTGAACGTCAGTTCACATTTGTAGGTGGATCATCAGTGTTAGAGCTAAAATTAGCATGTTTAAAGTGATTGTCATGCTTCCAGGGGCTCGGGAAGTTAATTAAATACCATTTGGAGGCATTTAATGTTCGAGCAAAAACGGCTGATTTTCGACAAAAGAGATAACACCCCCCCATTACGTCATGCTTCAGAAATGTGGAAAATGGTCCGTTTTCAAATGTTTTATTTTTGAATGTCAGTTCACATTTGTAGGTGGATCATCAGTGTTAGAGCTAAAATTAGCATGTTTAAAGTGATTTTCATGCTTCCAGGGGCCCAAAACACAAGATTTATGGAATGGTTAAAAGTGCATGAAAATGGCCAATTTACTCACTCTGAGTTCTCAAAAAGGGTTTCTTCACCCCGGGAAGTTAATTAAATACCATTTGGAGGCATTTATTGTTAGAGCAAAAACGTCTGATTTTCGACAAAAGAGATAACACCCCCCCATTACGTCATGCTTCAGAAATGTGGAAAATGGTCCGTTTTCAAATGTTTTATTTTTGAACGTCAGTTCACATTTGTAGGTGGATCATCAGTGTTAGAGCTAAAATTAGCATGTTTAAAGTGATTTTCATGCTTCCAGGGGCTCGGAAAGTGAAATAAATACCATTTGGAGGCATTTAATGTTCGAGCAAAAACGGCTGATTTTCGACAAAAGAGATAACACCCCCCCATTACGTCATGCTTCAGAAATGTGGAAAATGGTCCGTTTTCAAATGTTTTATTTTTGAACGTCAGTTCACATTTGTAGGTGGATCATCAGTGTTAGAGCTAAAATTAGCATGTTTAAAGTGATTTTCATGCTTCCAGGGGCTCGGGAAGTTAATTAAATACCATTTGGAGGCATTTAATGTTCGAGCAAAAACGGCGGATTTTCGACAAAAGAGATAACACCCCCCCATTACGTCATGCTTCAGAAATGTGGAAAATGGTCCGTTTTCAAATGTTTTATTTTTGAACGTCAGTTCACATTTGTAGGTGGATCATCAGTGTTAGAGCTAAAATTAGCATGTTTAAAGTGATTTTCATGCTTCCAGGGGCCCAAAACACAAGATTTATGGAATAGTTAAAAGTGCATGAAAATGGCCAATTTACTCACTCTGAGTTCTCAAAAAGGGTTTCTTAACCCCGGGAAGTTCATTAAATACCATTTGGAGGCATTTAATGTTCGAGCAAAAACGGCTGATTTTCGACAAAAGAGATAACACCCCCCCATTACATCATGCTTCAGAAATGTGGAAAATGGTCCGTTTTCAAATGTTTTATTTTTGAACGCCAGTTCACATTTGTAGGTGGATCATCAGTGTTAGAGCTAAAATTAGCATGTTTAAAGTGATTTTCATGCTTCTTGGGGCCCAAAACACAAGATTTATGGAATGGTTAAAAGTGCATGAAAATGGCCAATTTACTCACTCTGAGTTCTCAAAAAGGGTTTCTTCACCCCGGGAAGTTAATTAAATACCATTTGGAGGCATTTAATGTTCGAGCAAAAACGGCTGATTTTTGACAAAAGAGATAACACCCCCCCATTACGTCATGCTTCAGAAATGTGGAAAATGGTCCGTTTTCAAATGTTTTATTTTTGAACGTCAGTTCACATTTGTAGGTGGATCATCAGTGTTAGAGCTAAAATTAGCATGTTTAAAGTGATTTTCATGCTTCCAGGGGCTCGGGAAGTGAAATAAATACCATTTGGAGGCATTTAATGTTCGAGCAAAAACGGCTGATTTTCGACAAAAGAGATAACACCCCCCCATTACGTCATGCTTCAGAAATGTGGAAAATGGTCCGTTTTCAAATGTTTTATTTTTGAACGTAAGTTCACATTTGTAGGTGGATCATCAGTGTTAGAGCTAAAATTAGCATGTTTAAAGTGATTTTCATGCTTCCAGGGGCTCGGGAAGTGAAATAAATACCATTTGGAGGCATTTAATGCTCGAGCAAAAACGGCTGATTTTCGACAAAAGAGATAACACCCCCCCATTACGTCATGCTTCAGAAATATGGAAAATGGTCCGTTTTCAAATGTTTTATTTTTGAACGTAAGTTCACATTTGAAGGTGGATCATCAGTGTTAGAGCTAAAATTAGCATGTTTAAAGTGATTTTCATGCTTCCAGGGGCTCGGGAAGTGAAATAAATACCATTTGGAGGCATTTAATGTTCGAGCAAAAACGGCTGATTTTCGACAAAAGAGATAACACCCCCCCCATTACGTCATGCTTCAAAAATGTGGAAAATGGTCCGTTTTCAAATGTTTTATTTTTGAACGTCAGTTCACATTTGTAGGTGGATCATCAGTGTTAGAGCTAAAATTAGCATGTTTAAAGTGATTTTCATGCTTCCAGGGGCCCAAAACACAAGATTTATGGAATGGTTAAAAGTGCATGAAAATGGCCAATTTACTCACTCTGAGTTCTCAAAAAGGGTTTCTTCACCCCGGGAAGTTAATTAAATACCATTTGGAGGCATTTAATGTTCGAGCAAAAACGGCTGATTTTCGACAAAAGAGATAACACCCCCCCATTACGTCATGCTTCAGAAATGTGGAAAATGGTCCGTTTTTAAATGTTTTATTTTTGAACGTCAGTTCACATTTGTAGGTGGATCATCAGTGTTAGAGCTAAAATTAGCATGTTTAAAGTGATTGTCATGCTTCCAGGGGCTCGGGAAGTTAATTAAATACCATTTGGAGGCATTTAATGTTCGAGCAAAAACGGCTGATTTTCGACAAAAGAGATAACACCCCCCCATTACGTCATGCTTCAGAAATGTGGAAAATGGTCCGTTTTCAAATGTTTTATTTTTGAATGTCAGTTCACATTTGTAGGTGGATCATCAGTGTTAGAGCTAAAATTAGCATGTTTAAAGTGATTTTCATGCTTCCAGGGGCCCAAAACACAAGATTTATGGAATGGTTAAAAGTGCATGAAAATGGCCAATTTACTCACTCTGAGTTCTCAAAAAGGGTTTCTTCACCCCGGGAAGTTAATTAAATACCATTTGGAGGCATTTAATGTTAGAGCAAAAACGGCTGATTTTCGACAAAAGAGATAACACCCCCCCATTACGTCATACTTCAGAAATGTGGAAAATGGTCCGTTTTCAAATGTTTTATTTTTGAACGTCAGTTCACATTTGTAGGTGGATCATCAGTGTTAGAGCTAAAATTAACATGTTTAAAGTGATTTTCATGCTTCCAGGGGCTCGGGAAGTGAAATAAATACCATTTGGAGGCATTTAATGCTCGAGCAAAAACGGCTGATTTTCGACAAAAGAGATAACACCCCCCCATTACGTCATGCTTCAGAAATGTGGAAAATGGTCCGTTTTCAAATGTTTTATTTTTGAACGTAAGTTCACATTTGTAGGTGGATCATCAGTGTTAGAGCTAAAATTAGCATGTTTAAAGTGATTTTCATGCTTCCAGGGGCTCGGGAAGTGAAATAAATACCATTTGGAGGCATTTAATGTTCGAGCAAAAACGGCTGATTTTCGACAAAAGAGATAACACCCCCCCATTACGTCATCCTTCAAAAATGTGGAAAATGGTCCGTTTTCAAATGTTTTATTTTTGAACGTCAGTTCACATTTGTAGGTGGATCATCAGTGTTAGAGCTAAAATTAGCATGTTTAAAGTGATTTTCATGCTTCCAGGGGCCCAAAACACAAGATTTATGGAATGGTTAAAAGTGCATGAAAATGGCCAATTTACTCACTCTGAGTTCTCAAAAAGGGTTTCTTCACCCCGGGAAGTTAATTAAATACCATTTGGAGGCATTTAATGTTCGAGCAAAAACGGCTGATTTTCGACAAAAGAGATAACACCCCCCCATTACGTCATGCTTCAGAAATGTGGAAAATGGTCCGTTTTTAAATGTTTTATTTTTGAACGTCAGTTCACATTTGTAGGTGGATCATCAGTGTTAGAGCTAAAATTAGCATGTTTAAAGTGATTGTCATGCTTCCAGGGGCTCGGGAAGTTAATTAAATACCATTTGGAGGCATTTAATGTTCGAGCAAAAACGGCTGATTTTCGACAAAAGAGATAACACCCCCCCATTACGTCATGCTTCAGAAATGTGGAAAATGGTCCGTTTTCAAATGTTTTATTTTTGAATGTCAGTTCACATTTGTAGGTGGATCATCAGTGTTAGAGCTAAAATTAGCATGTTTAAAGTGATTTTCATGCTTCCAGGGGCCCAAAACACAAGATTTATGGAATGGTTAAAAGTGCATGAAAATGGCCAATTTACTCACTCTGAGTTCTCAAAAAGGGTTTCTTCACCCCGGGAAGTTAATTAAATACCATTTGGAGGCATTTATTGTTAGAGCAAAAACGTCTGATTTTCGACAAAAGAGATAACACCCCCCCATTACGTCATGCTTCAGAAATGTGGAAAATGGTCCGTTTTCAAATGTTTTATTTTTGAACGTCAGTTCACATTTGTAGGTGGATCATCAGTGTTAGAGCTAAAATTAGCATGTTTAAAGTGATTTTCATGCTTCCAGGGGCTCGGAAAGTGAAATAAATACCATTTGGAGGCATTTAATGTTCGAGCAAAAACGGCTGATTTTCGACAAAAGAGATAACACCCCCCCATTACGTCATGCTTCAGAAATGTGGAAAATGGTCCGTTTTCAAATGTTTTATTTTTGAACGTCAGTTCACATTTGTAGGTGGATCATCAGTGTTAGAGCTAAAATTAGCATGTTTAAAGTGATTTTCATGCTTCCAGGGGCTCGGGAAGTTAATTAAATACCATTTGGAGGCATTTAATGTTCGAGCAAAAACGGCGGATTTTCGACAAAAGAGATAACACCCCCCCATTACGTCATGCTTCAGAAATGTGGAAAATGGTCCGTTTTCAAATGTTTTATTTTTGAACGTCAGTTCACATTTGTAGGTGGATCATCAGTGTTAGAGCTAAAATTAGCATGTTTAAAGTGATTTTCATGCTTCCAGGGGCCCAAAACACAAGATTTATGGAATAGTTAAAAGTGCATGAAAATGGCCAATTTACTCACTCTGAGTTCTCAAAAAGGGTTTCTTAACCCCGGGAAGTTCATTAAATACCATTTGGAGGCATTTAATGTTCGAGCAAAAACGGCTGATTTTCGACAAAAGAGATAACACCCCCCCATTACATCATGCTTCAGAAATGTGGAAAATGGTCCGTTTTCAAATGTTTTATTTTTGAACGCCAGTTCACATTTGTAGGTGGATCATCAGTGTTAGAGCTAAAATTAGCATGTTTAAAGTGATTTTCATGCTTCTTGGGGCCCAAAACACAAGATTTATGGAATGGTTAAAAGTGCATGAAAATGGCCAATTTACTCACTCTGAGTTCTCAAAAAGGGTTTCTTCACCCCGGGAAGTTAATTAAATACCATTTGGAGGCATTTAATGTTCGAGCAAAAACGGCTGATTTTTGACAAAAGAGATAACACCCCCCCATTACGTCATGCTTCAGAAATGTGGAAAATGGTCCGTTTTCAAATGTTTTATTTTTGAACGTCAGTTCACATTTGTAGGTGGATCATCAGTGTTAGAGCTAAAATTAGCATGTTTAAAGTGATTTTCATGCTTCCAGGGGCTCGGGAAGTTAATTAAATACCATTTGGAGGCATTTAATGTTCGAGCAAAAACGGCTGATTTTCGACAAAAGAGATAACACCCCCCCATTACGTCATGCTTCAGAAATGTGGAAAATGGTCCGTTTTCAAATGTTTTATTTTTGAACGTCAGTTCACATTTGTAGGTGGATCATCAGTGTTAGAGCTAAAATTAGCATGTTTAAAGTGATTTTCATGCTTCCAGGGGCTCGGGAAGTTAATTAAATACCATTTGGAGGCATTTAATGTTCGAGCAAAAACGGCTGATTTTCGACAAAAGAGATAACACCCCCCCCCATTACGTCATGCTTCAGAAATGTGGAAAATGGTCCGTTTTCAAATGTTTTATTTTTGAAGGTCAGTTCACATTTGTAGGTGGATCATCAGTGTTAGAGCTAAAATTAGCATGTTTAAAGTGATTTTCATGCTTCCAGGGGCTCGGGAAGTGAAATAAATACCATTTGGAGGCATTTAATGTTAGAGCAAAAACGGCTGATTTTCGACAAAAGAGATAACACCCCCCCATTACGTCATGCTTCAGAAATGTGGAAAATGGTCCGTTTTCAAATGTTTTATTTTTGAACGTCAGTTCACATTTGTAGGTGGATCATCAGTGTTAGAGCTAAAATTAGCATGTTTAAAGTGATTTTCATGCTTCCAGGGGCCCACAACACAAGATTTATGGAATGGTTAAAAGTGCATGAAAATGGCCAATTTACCCACTCTGAGTTCTCAAAAAGGGTTTCTTCACCCCGGGAAGTTAATTAAATACCATTTGGAGGCATTTAATGTTAGAGCAAAAACGGCTGATTTTCGACAAAAGAGATAACACCCCCCCATTACGTCATGCTTCAGAAATGTGGAAAATGGTCCGTTTTCAAATGTTTTATTTTTGAACGTCAGTTCACATTTGTAGGTGGATCATCAGTGTTAGAGCTAAAATTAGCATGTTTAAAGTGATTTTCATGCTTCCAGGGGCTCGGGAAGTTAATTAAATACCATTTGGAGGCATTTAATGTTCGAGCAAAAACGGCTGATTTTCGACAAAAGAGATAACACCCCCCCATTACGTCATGCTTCAGAAATGTGGAAAATGGTCCGTTTTCAAATGTTTTATTTTTGAACGTCAGTTCACATTTGTAGGTGGATCATCAGTGTTAGAGCTAAAATTAGCATGTTTAAATTGATTTTCATGCTTCCAGGGGCTCGGGAAGTTAATTAAATACCATTTGGAGGCATTTAATGTTCGAGCAAAAACGGCTGATTTTCGACAAAAGAGATAACACCCCCCATTACGTCATGCTTCAGAAATGTGGAAAATGGTCCGTTTTCAAATGTTTTATTTTTGAACGTCAGTTTACATTTGTAGGTGGATCATCAGTGTTAGAGCTAAAATTAGCATGTTTAAAGTGATTTTCATGCTTCCAGGGGCCCAAAACACAAGATTTATGGAATGGTTAAAAGTGCATGAAAATGGCCAATTTACTCACTCTGAGTTCTCAAAAAGGGTTTCTTCACCCCGGGAAGTTAATTAAATACCATTTGGAGGCATTTAATGTTAGAGCAAAAAAGGCTGATTTTTGACAAAAGAGATAACACCCCCCCATTACGTCATGCTTCAGAAATGTGGAAAATGGTCCGTTTTCAAATGTTTTATTTTTGAACGTCAGTTCACATTTGTAGGTGGATCATCAGTGTTAGAGCTAAAATTAGCATGTTTAAAGTGATTTTCATGCTTCCAGGGGCTCGGGAAGTGAAATAAATACCATTTGGAGGCATTTAATGTTCGAGCAAAAACGGCTGATTTTCGACAAAAGAGATAACACCCCCCCATTACGTCATGCTTCAGAAATGTGGAAAATGGTCCGTTTTCAAATGTTTTATTTTTGAACGTAAGTTCACATTTGTAGGTGGATCATCAGTGTTAGAGCTAAAATTAGCATGTTTAAAGTGATTTTCATGCTTCCAGGGGCTCGGGAAGTGAAATAAATACCATTTGGAGGCATTTAATGTTCGAGCAAAAACGGCTGATTTTCGACAAAAGAGATAACACCCCCCCATTACGTCATGCTTCAGAAATGTGGAAAATGGTCCGTTTTCAAATGTTTTATTTTTGAACGTCAGTTCACATTTGTAGGTGGATCATCAGTGTTAGAGCTAAAATTAGCATGTTTAAAGTGATTTTCATGCTTCCAGGGGCCCAAAACACAAGATTTATGGAATGGTTAAAAGTGCATGAAAATGGCCAATTTACTCACTCTGAGTTCTCAAAAAGGGTTTCTTCACCCCGGGAAGTTAATTAAATACCATTTGGAGGCATTTAATGTTCGAGCAAAAACGGCTGATTTTCGACAAAAGAGATAACACCCCCCCATTACATCATGATTCAGAAATGTGGAAAATGGTCCGTTTTCAAATGTTTTATTTTTGAATGTCAGTTCACATTTGTAGGTGGATCATCAGTGTTAGAGCTAAAATTAGCATGTTTAAAGTGATTTTCATGCTTCCAGGGGCTCGGGAAGTTAATTAAATACCATTTGGAGGCATTTAATGTTCGAGCAAAAACGGCTGATTTTCGACAAAAGAGATAACACCCCCCCATTACGTCATGCTTCAGAAATGTGGAAAATGGTCCGTTTTCAAATGTTTTATTTTTGAACGTCAGTTCACATTTGTAGGTGGATCATCAGTGTTAGAGCTAAAATTAGCATGTTTAAAGTGATTTTCATGCTTCCAGGGGCTCGGGAAGTGAAATAAATACCATTTGGAGGCATTTAATGCTCGAGCAAAAACGGCTGATTTTCGACAAAAGAGATAACACCCCCCATTACGTCATGCTTCAGAAATATGGAAAATGGTCCGTTTTCAAATGTTTTATTTTTGAACGTAAGTTCACATTTGTAGGTGGATCATCAGTGTTAGAGCTAAAATTAGCATGTTTAAAGTGATTTTCATGCTTCCAGGGGCTCGGGAAGTGAAATAAATACCATTTGGAGGCATTTAATGTTCGAGCAAAAACGGCTGATTTTCGACAAAAGAGATAACACCCCCCCATTACGTCATGCTTCAAAAATGTGGAAAATGGTCCGTTTTCAAATGTTTTATTTTTGAACGTCAGTTCACATTTGTAGGTGGATCATCAGTGTTAGAGCTAAAATTAGCATGTTTAAAGTGATTTTCATGCTTCCAGGGGCCCAAAACACAAGATTTATGGAATGGTTAAAAGTGCATGAAAATGGCCAATTTACTCACTCTGAGTTCTCAAAAAGGGTTTCTTCACCCCGGGAAGTTAATTAAATACCATTTGGAGGCATTTAATGTTCGAGCAAAAACGGCTGATTTTCGACAAAAGAGATAACACCCCCCCATTACGTCATGCTTCAGAAATGTGGAAAATGGTCCGTTTTTAAATGTTTTATTTTTGAACGTCAGTTCACATTTGTAGGTGGATCATCAGTGTTAGAGCTAAAATTAGCATGTTTAAAGTGATTGTCATGCTTCCAGGGGCTCGGGAAGTTAATTAAATACCATTTGGAGGCATTTAATGTTCGAGCAAAAACGGCTGATTTTCGACAAAAGAGATAACACCCCCCCATTACGTCATGCTTCAGAAATGTGGAAAATGGTCCGTTTTCAAATGTTTTATTTTTGAATGTCAGTTCACATTTGTAGGTGGATCATCAGTGTTAGAGCTAAAATTAGCATGTTTAAAGTGATTTTCATGCTTCCAGGGGCCCAAAACACAAGATTTATGGAATGGTTAAAAGTGCATGAAAATGGCCAATTTACTCACTCTGAGTTCTCAAAAAGGGTTTCTTCACCCCGGGAAGTTAATTAAATACCATTTGGAGGCATTTAATGTTAGAGCAAAAACGGCTGATTTTCGACAAAAGAGATAACACCCCCCCATTACGTCATGCTTCAGAAATGTGGAAAATGGTCTGTTTTCAAATGTTTTATTTTTGAACGTCAGTTCACATTTGTAGGTGGATCATCAGTGTTAGAGCTAAAATTAACATGTTTAAAGTGATTTTCATGCTTCCAGGGGCTCGGGAAGTGAAATAAATACCATTTGGAGGCATTTAATGCTCGAGCAAAAACGGCTGATTTTCGACAAAAGAGATAACACCCCCCCATTACGTCATGCTTCAGAAATGTGGAAAATGGTCCGTTTTCAAATGTTTTATTTTTGAACGTAAGTTCACATTTGTAGGTGGATCATCAGTGTTAGAGCTAAAATTAGCATGTTTAAAGTGATTTTCATGCTTCCAGGGGCTCGGGAAGTGAAATAAATACCATTTGGAGGCATTTAATGTTCGAGCAAAAACGGCTGATTTTCGACAAAAGAGATAACACCCCCCCATTACGTCATGCTTCAAAAATGTGGAAAATGGTCCGTTTTCAAATGTTTTATTTTTGAACGTCAGTTCACATTTGTAGGTGGATCATCAGTGTTAGAGCTAAAATTAGCATGTTTAAAGTGATTTTCATGCTTCCAGGGGCCCAAAACACAAGATTTATGGAATGGTTAAAAGTGCATGAAAATGGCCAATTTACTCACTCTGAGTTCTCAAAAAGGGTTTCTTCACCCCGGGAAGTTAATTAAATACCATTTGGAGGCATTTAATGTTCGAGCAAAAACGGCTGATTTTCGACAAAAGAGATAACACCCCCCCATTACGTCATGCTTCAGAAATGTGGAAAATGGTCCGTTTTTAAATGTTTTATTTTTGAACGTCAGTTCACATTTGTAGGTGGATCATCAGTGGTAGAGCTAAAATTAGCATGTTTAAAGTGATTGTCATGCTTCCAGGGGCTCGGGAAGTTAATTAAATACCATTTGGAGGCATTTAATGTTCGAGCAAAAACGGCTGATTTTCGACAAAAGAGATAACACCCCCCCATTACGTCATGCTTCAGAAATGTGGAAAATGGTCCGTTTTCAAATGTTTTATTTTTGAATGTCAGTTCACATTTGTAGGTGGATCATCAGTGTTAGAGCTAAAATTAGCATGTTTAAAGTGATTTTCATGCTTCCAGGGGCCCAAAACACAAGATTTATGGAATGGTTAAAAGTGCATGAAAATGGCCAATTTACTCACTCTGAGTTCTCAAAAAGGGTTTCTTCACCCCGGGAAGTTAATTAAATACCATTTGGAGGCATTTATTGTTAGAGCAAAAACGGCTGATTTTCGACAAAAGAGATAACACCCCCCCATTACGTCATGCTTCAGAAATGTGGAAAATGGTCCGTTTTCAAATGTTTTATTTTTGAACGTCAGTTCACATTTGTAGGTGGATCATCAGTGTTAGAGCTAAAATTAGCATGTTTAAAGTGATTTTCATGCTTCCAGGGGCTCGGAAAGTGAAATAAATACCATTTGGAGGCATTTAATGTTCGAGCAAAAACGGCTGATTTTCGACAAAAGAGATAACACCCCCCCATTACGTCATGCTTCAGAAATGTGGAAAATGGTCCGTTTTCAAATGTTTTATTTTTGAACGTCAGTTCACATTTGTAGGTGGATCATCAGTGTTAGAGCTAAAATTAGCATGTTTAAAGTGATTTTCATGCTTCCAGGGGCTCGGGAAGTTAATTAAATACCATTTGGAGGCATTTAATGTTCGAGCAAAAACGGCGGATTTTCGACAAAAGAGATAACACCCCCCCATTACGTCATGCTTCAGAAATGAGGAAAATGGTCCGTTTTCAAATGTTTTATTTTTGAACGTCAGTTCACATTTGTAGGTGGATCATCAGTGTTAGAGCTAAAATTAGCATGTTTAAAGTGATTTTCATGCTTCCAGGGGCCCAAAACACAAGATTTATGGAATAGTTAAAAGTGCATGAAAATGGCCAATTTACTCACTCTGAGTTCTCAAAAAGGGTTTCTTCACCCCGGGAAGTTCATTAAATACCATTTGGAGGCATTTAATGTTCGAGCAAAAACGGCTGATTTTCGACAAAAGAGATAACACCCCCCCATTACATCATGCTTCAGAAATGTGGAAAATGGTCCGTTTTCAAATGTTTTATTTTTGAACGCCAGTTCACATTTGTAGGTGGATCATCAGTGTTAGAGCTAAAATTAGCATGTTTAAAGTGATTTTCATGCTTCTTGGGGCCCAAAACACAAGATTTATGGAATGGTTAAAAGTGCATGAAAATGGCCAATTTACTCACTCTGAGTTCTCAAAAAGGGTTTCTTCACCCCGGGAAGTTAATTAAATACCATTTGGAGGCATTTAATGTTCGAGCAAAAACGGCTGATTTTTGACAAAAGAGATAACACCCCCCCATTACGTCATGCTTCAGAAATGTGGAAAATGGTCCGTTTTCAAATGTTTTATTTTTGAACGTCAGTTCACATTTGTAGGTGGATCATCAGTGTTAGAGCTAAAATTAGCATGTTTAAAGTGATTTTCATGCTTCCAGGGGCTCGGGAAGTTAATTAAATACCATTTGGAGGCATTTAATGTTCGAGCAAAAACGGCTGATTGTCGACAAAAGAGATAACACCCCCCCATTACGTCATGCTTCAGAAATGTGGAAAATGGTCCGTTTTCAAATGTTTTATTTTTGAACGTCAGTTCACATTTGTAGGTGGATCATCAGTGTTAGAGCTAAAATTAGCATGTTTAAAGTGATTTTCATGCTTCCAGGGGCTCGGGAAGTTAATTAAATACCATTTGGAGGCATTTAATGTTCGAGCAAAAACGGCTGATTTTCGACAAAAGAGATAACACCCCCCCCCCATTACGTCATGCTTCAGAAATGTGGAAAATGGTCCGTTTTCAAATGTTTTATTTTTGAACGTCAGTTCACATTTGTAGGTGGATCATCAGTGTTAGAGCTAAAATTAGCATGTTTAAAGTGATTTTCATGCTTCCAGGGGCTCGGGAAGTGAAATAAATACCATTTGGAGGCATTTAATGTTAGAGCAAAAACGGCTGATTTTCGACAAAAGAGATAACACCCCCCCATTACGTCATGCTTCAGAAATGTGGAAAATGGTCCGTTTTCAAATGTTTTATTTTTGAACGTCAGTTCACATTTGTAGGTGGATCATCAGTGTTAGAGCTAAAATTAGCATGTTTAAAGTGATTTTCATGCTTCCAGGGGCCCAAAACACAAGATTTATGGAATGGTTAAAAGTGAATGAAAATGGCCAATTTACTCACTCAGAGTTCTCAAAAAGGGTTTCTTCACCCCGGGAAGTTAATTAAATACCATTTGGAGGCATTTAATGTTAGAGCAAAAACGGCTGATTTTCGACAAAAGAGATAACACCCCCCCATTACGTCATGCTTCAGAAATGTGGAAAATGGTCCGTTTTCAAATGTTTTATTTTTGAACGTCAGTTCACATTTGTAGGTGGATCATCAGTGTTAGAGCTAAAATTAGCATGTTTAAAGTGATTTTCATGCTTCAAGGGGCTCGGGAAGTGAAATAAATACCATTTGGAGGCATTTAATGTTCGAGCAAAAACGGCTGATTTTCGACAAAAGAGATAACACCCCCCCCATTACGTCATGCTTCAGAAATGTGGAAAATGGTCCGTTTTCAAATGTTTTATTTTTGAACGTAAGTTCACATTTGTAGGTGGATCATCAGTGTTAGAGCTAAAATTAGCATGTTTAAAGTGATTTTCATGCTTCCAGGGGCTCGGGAAGTGAAATAAATACCATTTGGAGGCATTTAATGTTCGAGCAAAAACGGCTGATTTTCGACAAAAGAGATAACACCCCCCCATTACGTCATGCTTCAGAAATGTGGAAAATGGTCCGTTTTCAAATGTTTTATTTTTGAACGTCAGTTCACATTTGTAGGTGGATCATCAGTGTTAGAGCTAAAATTAGCATGTTTAAAGTGATTTTCATGCTTCCAGGGGCCCAAAACACAAGATTTATGGAATGGTTAAAAGTGCATGAAAATGGCCAATTTACTCACTCTGAGTTCTCAAAAAGGGTTTCTTCACCCCGGGAAGTTAATTAAATACCATTTGGAGGCATTTAATGTTCGAGCAAAAACGGCTGATTTTCGACAAAAGAGATAACACCCCCCCATTACGTCATGCTTCAGAAATGTGGAAAATGGTCCGTTTTCAAATGTTTTATTTTTGAACGTCAGTTCACATTTGTAGGTGGATCATCAGTGTTAGAGCTAAAATTAGCGTGTTTAAAGTGATTTTCATGCTTCCAGGGGCTCGGGAAGTTAATTAAATACCATTTGGAGGCATTTAATGTTCGAGCAAAAACGGCTGATTTTCGACAAAAGAGATAACACCCCCCCATTACGTCATGCTTCAGAAATGTGGAAAATGGTCCGTTTTCAAATGTTTTATTTTTGAACGTCAGTTCACATTTGTAGGTGGATCATCAGTGTTAGAGCTAAAATTAGCATGTTTAAAGTGATTTTCATGCTTCCAGGGGCCCAAAACACAAGATTTATGGAATGGTTAAAAGTGCATGAAAATGGCCAATTTACTCACTCTGAGTTCTAAAAAAGGGTTTCTTCACCCCGGGAAGTTAATTAAATACCATTTGGAGGCATTTAATGTTAGAGCAAAAACGGCTGATTTTCGACAAAAGAGATAACACCCCCCCATTACGTCATGCTTCAGAAATGTGGAAAATGGTCCGTTTTCAAATGTTTTATTTTTGAACGTCAGTTCACATTTGTAGGTGGATCATCAGTGTTAGAGCTAAAATTAGCATGTTTAAAGTGATTTTCATGCTTCCAGGGGCTCGGGAAGTGAAATAAATACCATTTGGAGGCATTTAATGTTCGAGCAAAAACGGCTGATTTTCGACAAAAGAGATAACACCCCCCCATTACGTCATGCTTCAGAAATGTGGAAAATGGTCCGTTTTCAAATGTTTTATTTTTGAACGTAAGTTCACATTTGTAGGTGGATCATCAGTGTTAGAGCTAAAATTAGCATGTTTAAAGTGATTTTCATGCTTCCAGGGGCTCGGGAAGTGAAATAAATACCATTTGGAGGCATTTAATGTTCGAGCAAAAACGGCAGATTTTCGACAAAAGAGATAACACCCCCCATTACGTCATGCTTCAGAAATGTGGAAAATGGTCCGTTTTCAAATGTTTTATTTTTGAACGTCAGTTCACATTTGTAGGTGGATCATCAGTGTTAGAGCTAAAATTAGCATGTTTAAAGTGATTTTCATGCTTCCAGGGGCCCAAAACACAAGATTTATGGAATGGTTAAAAGTGCATGAAAATGGCCAATTTACTCACTCTGAGTTCTCAAAAAGGGTTTCTTCACCCCGGGAAGTTAATTAAATACCATTTGGAGGCATTTAATGTTCGAGCAAAAATGGCTGATTTTCGACAAAAGAGATAACACCCCCCCATTACGTCATGCTTCAGAAATGTGGAAAATGGTCCGTTTTCAAATGTTTTATTTTTGAACGTCAGTTCACATTTGTAGGTGGATCATCAGTGTTAGAGCTAAAATTAGCATGTTTAAAGTGATTTTCATGCTTCCAGGGGCTCGGGAAGTGAAATAAATACCATTTGGAGGCATTTAATGTTCGAGCAAAAACGGCTGATTTTCGACAAAAGAGATAACACCCCCCCATTACGTCATGCTTCAGAAATGTGGAAAATGGTCCGTTTTCAAATGTTTTATTTTTGAACGTAAGTTCACATTTGTAGGTGGATCATCAGTGTTAGAGCTAAAATTAGCATGTTTAAAGTGATTTTCATGCTTCCAGGGGCTCGGGAAGTGAAATAAATACCATTTGGAGGCATTTAATGTTCGAGCAAAAACGGCTGATTTTCGACAAAAGAGATAACACCCCCCCATTACGTCATGCTTCAGAAATGTGGAAAATGGTCCGTTTTCAAATGTTTTATTTTTGAACGTCAGTTCACATTTGTAGGTGGATCATCAGTGTTAGAGCTAAAATTAGCATGTTTAAAGTGATTTTCATGCTTCCAGGGGCCCAAAACACAAGATTTATGGAATGGTTAAAAGTGCATGAAAATGGCCAATTTACTCACTCTGAGTTCTCAAAAAGGGTTTCTTCACCCCGGGAAGTTAATTAAATACCATTTGGAGGCATTTAATGTTCGAGCAAAAACGGCTGATTTTCGACAAAAGAGATAACACCCCCCCATTACATCATGATTCAGAAATGTGGAAAATGGTCCGTTTTCAAATGTTTTATTTTTGAATGTCAGTTCACATTTGTAGGTGGATCATCAGTGTTAGAGCTAAAATTAGCATGTTTAAAGTGATTTTCATGCTTCCAGGGGCTCGGGAAGTTAATTAAATACCATTTGGAGGCATTTAATGTTCGAGCAAAAACGGCTGATTTTCGACAAAAGAGATAACACCCCCCCATTACGTCATGCTTCAGAAATGTGGAAAATGGTCCGTTTTCAAATGTTTTATTTTTGAACGTCAGTTCACATTTGTAGGTGGATCATCAGTGTTAGAGCTAAAATTAGCATGTTTAAAGTGATTTTCATGCTTCCAGGGGCTCGGGAAGTGAAATAAATACCATTTGGAGGCATTTAATGCTCAAACAAAAACGGCTGATTTTCGACAAAAGAGATAACACCCCCCATTACGTCATGCTTCAGAAATATGGAAAATGGTCCGTTTTCAAATGTTTTATTTTTGAACGTAAGTTCACATTTGTAGGTGGATCATCAGTGTTAGAGCTAAAATTAGCATGTTTAAAGTGATTTTCATGCTTCCAGGGGCTCGGGAAGTTAATTAAATACCATTTGGAGGCATTTAATGTTCGAGCAAAAACGGCGGATTTTCGACAAAAGAGATAACACCCCCCCATTACGTCATGCTTCAGAAATGTGGAAAATGGTCCGTTTTCAAATGTTTTATTTTTGAACGTCAGTTCACATTTGTAGGTGGATCATCAGTGTTAGAGCTAAAATTAGCATGTTTAAAGTGATTTTCATGCTTCCAGGGGCCCAAAACACAAGATTTATGGAATAGTTAAAAGTGCATGAAAATGGCCAATTTACTCACTCTGAGTTCTCAAAAAGGGTTTCTTCACCCCGGGAAGTTCATTAAATACCATTTGGAGGCATTTAATGTTCGAGCAAAAACGGCTGATTTTCGACAAAAGAGATAACACCCCCCCATTACATCATGCTTCAGAAATGTGGAAAATGGTCCGTTTTCAAATGTTTTATTTTTGAACGCCAGTTCACATTTGTAGGTGGATCATCAGTGTTAGAGCTAAAATTAGCATGTTTAAAGTGATTTTCATGCTTCTTGGGGCCCAAAACACAAGATTTATGGAATGGTTAAAAGTGCATGAAAATGGCCAATTTACTCACTCTGAGTTCTCAAAAAGGGTTTCTTCACCCCGGGAAGTTAATTAAATACCATTTGGAGGCATTTAATGTTCGAGCAAAAACGGCTGATTTTTGACAAAAGAGATAACACCCCCCCATTACGTCATGCTTCAGAAATGTGGAAAATGGTCCGTTTTCAAATGTTTTATTTTTGAACGTCAGTTCACATTTGTAGGTGGATCATCAGTGTTAGAGCTAAAATTAGCATGTTTAAAGTGATTTTCATGCTTCCAGGGGCTCGGGAAGTTAATTAAATACCATTTGGAGGCATTTAATGTTCGAGCAAAAACGGCTGATTTTCGACAAAAGAGATAACACCCCCCCATTACGTCATGCTTCAGAAATGTGGAAAATGGTCCGTTTTCAAATGTTTTATTTTTGAACGTCAGTTCACATTTGTAGGTGGATCATCAGTGTTAGAGCTAAAATTAGCATGTTTAAAGTGATTTTCATGCTTCCAGGGGCTCGGGAAGTTAATTAAATACCATTTGGAGGCATTTAATGTTCGAGCAAAAACGGCTGATTTTCGACAAAAGAGATAACACCCCCCCCCATTACGTCATGCTTCAGAAATGTGGAAAATGGTCCGTTTTCAAATGTTTTATTTTTGAAGGTCAGTTCACATTTGTAGGTGGATCATCAGTGTTAGAGCTAAAATTAGCATGTTTAAAGTGATTTTCATGCTTCCAGGGGCTCGGGAAGTGAAATAAATACCATTTGGAGGCATTTAATGTTAGAGCAAAAACGGCTGATTTTCGACAAAAGAGATAACACCCCCCCATTACGTCATGCTTCAGAAATGTGGAAAATGGTCCGTTTTCAAATGTTTTATTTTTGAACGTCAGTTCACATTTGTAGGTGGATCATCAGTGTTAGAGCTAAAATTAGCATGTTTAAAGTGATTTTCATGCTTCCAGGGGCCCACAACACAAGATTTATGGAATGGTTAAAAGTGCATGAAAATGGCCAATTTACCCACTCTGAGTTCTCAAAAAGGGTTTCTTCACCCCGGGAAGTTAATTAAATACCATTTGGAGGCATTTAATGTTAGAGCAAAAACGGCTGATTTTCGACAAAAGAGATAACACCCCCCCATTACGTCATGCTTCAGAAATGTGGAAAATGGTCCGTTTTCAAATGTTTTATTTTTGAACGTCAGTTCACATTTGTAGGTGGATCATCAGTGTTAGAGCTAAAATTAGCATGTTTAAAGTGATTTTCATGCTTCCAGGGGCTCGGGAAGTTAATTAAATACCATTTGGAGGCATTTAATGTTCGAGCAAAAACGGCTGATTTTCGACAAAAGAGATAACACCCCCCCATTACGTCATGCTTCAGAAATGTGGAAAATGGTCCGTTTTCAAATGTTTTATTTTTGAACGTCAGTTCACATTTGTAGGTGGATCATCAGTGTTAGAGCTAAAATTAGCATGTTTAAATTGATTTTCATGCTTCCAGGGGCTCGGGAAGTTAATTAAATACCATTTGGAGGCATTTAATGTTCGAGCAAAAACGGCTGATTTTCGACAAAAGAGATAACACCCCCCATTACGTCATGCTTCAGAAATGTGGAAAATGGTCCGTTTTCAAATGTTTTATTTTTGAACGTCAGTTTACATTTGTAGGTGGATCATCAGTGTTAGAGCTAAAATTAGCATGTTTAAAGTGATTTTCATGCTTCCAGGGGCCCAAAACACAAGATTTATGGAATGGTTAAAAGTGCATGAAAATGGCCAATTTACTCACTCTGAGTTCTCAAAAAGGGTTTCTTCACCCCGGGAAGTTAATTAAATACCATTTGGAGGCATTTAATGTTAGAGCAAAAAAGGCTGATTTTTGACAAAAGAGATAACACCCCCCCATTACGTCATGCTTCAGAAATGTGGAAAATGGTCCGTTTTCAAATGTTTTATTTTTGAACGTCAGTTCACATTTGTAGGTGGATCATCAGTGTTAGAGCTAAAATTAGCATGTTTAAAGTGATTTTCATGCTTCCAGGGGCTCGGGAAGTGAAATAAATACCATTTGGAGGCATTTAATGTTCGAGCAAAAACGGCTGATTTTCGACAAAAGAGATAACACCCCCCCATTACGTCATGCTTCAGAAATGTGGAAAATGGTCCGTTTTCAAATGTTTTATTTTTGAACGTAAGTTCACATTTGTAGGTGGATCATCAGTGTTAGAGCTAAAATTAGCATGTTTAAAGTGATTTTCATGCTTCCAGGGGCTCGGGAAGTGAAATAAATACCATTTGGAGGCATTTAATGTTCGAGCAAAAACGGCTGATTTTCGACAAAAGAGATAACACCCCCCCATTACGTCATGCTTCAGAAATGTGGAAAATGGTCCGTTTTCAAATGTTTTATTTTTGAACGTCAGTTCACATTTGTAGGTGGATCATCAGTGTTAGAGCTAAAATTAGCATGTTTAAAGTGATTTTCATGCTTCCAGGGGCCCAAAACACAAGATTTATGGAATGGTTAAAAGTGCATGAAAATGGCCAATTTACTCACTCTGAGTTCTCAAAAAGGGTTTCTTCACCCCGGGAAGTTAATTAAATACCATTTGGAGGCATTTAATGTTCGAGCAAAAACGGCTGATTTTCGACAAAAGAGATAACACCCCCCCATTACATCATGATTCAGAAATGTGGAAAATGGTCCGTTTTCAAATGTTTTATTTTTGAATGTCAGTTCACATTTGTAGGTGGATCATCAGTGTTAGAGCTAAAATTAGCATGTTTAAAGTGATTTTCATGCTTCCAGGGGCTCGGGAAGTTAATTAAATACCATTTGGAGGCATTTAATGTTCGAGCAAAAACGGCTGATTTTCGACAAAAGAGATAACACCCCCCCATTACGTCATGCTTCAGAAATGTGGAAAATGGTCTGTTTTCAAATGTTTTATTTTTGAACGTCAGTTCACATTTGTAGGTGGATCATCAGTGTTAGAGCTAAAATTAGCATGTTTAAAGTGATTTTCATGCTTCCAGGGGCTCGGGAAGTGAAATAAATACCATTTGGAGGCATTTAATGCTCGAGCAAAAACGGCTGATTTTCGACAAAAGAGATAACACCCCCCATTACGTCATGCTTCAGAAATATGGAAAATGGTCCGTTTTCAAATGTTTTATTTTTGAACGTAAGTTCACATTTGTAGGTGGATCATCAGTGTTAGAGCTAAAATTAGCATGTTTAAAGTGATTTTCATGCTTCCAGGGGCTCGGGAAGTGAAATAAATACCATTTGGAGGCATTTAATGTTCGAGCAAAAACGGCTGATTTTCGACAAAAGAGATAACACCCCCCCATTACGTCATGCTTCAAAAATGTGGAAAATGGTCCGTTTTCAAATGTTTTATTTTTGAACGTCAGTTCACATTTGTAGGTGGATCATCAGTGTTAGAGCTAAAATTAGCATGTTTAAAGTGATTTTCATGCTTCCAGGGGCCCAAAACACAAGATTTATGGAATGGTTAAAAGTGCATGAAAATGGCCAATTTACTCACTCTGAGTTCTCAAAAAGGGTTTCTTCACCCCGGGAAGTTAATTAAATACCATTTGGAGGCATTTAATGTTCGAGCAAAAACGGCTGATTTTCGACAAAAGAGATAACACCCCCCCATTACGTCATGCTTCAGAAATGTGGAAAATGGTCCGTTTTTAAATGTTTTATTTTTGAACGTCAGTTCACATTTGTAGGTGGATCATCAGTGTTAGAGCTAAAATTAGCATGTTTAAAGTGATTGTCATGCTTCCAGGGGCTCGGGAAGTTAATTAAATACCATTTGGAGGCATTTAATGTTCGAGCAAAAACGGCTGATTTTCGACAAAAGAGATAACACCCCCCCATTACGTCATGCTTCAGAAATGTGGAAAATGGTCCGTTTTCAAATGTTTTATTTTTGAATGTCAGTTCACATTTGTAGGTGGATCATCAGTGTTAGAGCTAAAATTAGCATGTTTAAAGTGATTTTCATGCTTCCAGGGGCCCAAAACACAAGATTTATGGAATGGTTAAAAGTGCATGAAAATGGCCAATTTACTCACTCTGAGTTCTCAAAAAGGGTTTCTTCACCCCGGGAAGTTAATTAAATACCATTTGGAGGCATTTAATGTTAGAGCAAAAACGGCTGATTTTCGACAAAAGAGATAACACCCCCCCATTACGTCATGCTTCAGAAATGTGGAAAATGGTCCGTTTTCAAATGTTTTATTTTTGAACGTCAGTTCACATTTGTAGGTGGATCATCAGTGTTAGAGCTAAAATTAACATGTTTAAAGTGATTTTCATGCTTCCAGGGGCTCGGGAAGTGAAATAAATACCATTTGGAGGCATTTAATGCTCGAGCAAAAACGGCTGATTTTCGACAAAAGAGATAACACCCCCCCATTACGTCATGCTTCAGAAATGTGGAAAATGGTCCGTTTTCAAATGTTTTATTTTTGAACGTAAGTTCACATTTGTAGGTGGATCATCAGTGTTAGAGCTAAAATTAGCATGTTTAAAGTGATTTTCATGCTTCCAGGGGCTCGGGAAGTGAAATAAATACCATTTGGAGGCATTTAATGTTCGAGCAAAAACGGCTGATTTTCGACAAAAGAGATAACACCCCCCCATTACGTCATGCTTCAAAAATGTGGAAAATGGTCCGTTTTCAAATGTTTTATTTTTGAACGTCAGTTCACATTTGTAGGTGGATCATCAGTGTTAGAGCTAAAATTAGCATGTTTAAAGTGATTTTCATGCTTCCAGGGGCCCAAAACACAAGATTTATGGAATGGTTAAAAGTGCATGAAAATGGCCAATTTACTCACTCTGAGTTCTCAAAAAGGGTTTCTTCACCCCGGGAAGTTAATTAAATACCATTTGGAGGCATTTAATGTTCGAGCAAAAACGGCTGATTTTCGACAAAAGAGATAACACCCCCCCATTACGTCATGCTTCAGAAATGTGGAAAATGGTCCGTTTTTAAATGTTTTATTTTTGAACGTCAGTTCACATTTGTAGGTGGATCATCAGTGTTAGAGCTAAAATTAGCATGTTTAAAGTGATTGTCATGCTTCCAGGGGCTCGGGAAGTTAATTAAATACCATTTGGAGGCATTTAATGTTCGAGCAAAAACGGCTGATTTTCGACAAAAGAGATAACACCCCCCCATTACGTCATGCTTCAGAAATGTGGAAAATGGTCCGTTTTCAAATGTTTTATTTTTGAATGTCAGTTCACATTTGTAGGTGGATCATCAGTGTTAGAGCTAAAATTAGCATGTTTAAAGTGATTTTCATGCTTCCAGGGGCCCAAAACACAAGATTTATGGAATGGTTAAAAGTGCATGAAAATGGCCAATTTACTCACTCTGAGTTCTCAAAAAGGGTTTCTTCACCCCGGGAAGTTAATTAAATACCATTTGGAGGCATTTATTGTTAGAGCAAAAACGGCTGATTTTCGACAAAAGAGATAACACCCCCCCATTACGTCATGCTTCAGAAATGTGGAAAATGGTCCGTTTTCAAATGTTTTATTTTTGAACGTCAGTTCACATTTGTAGGTGGATCATCAGTGTTAGAGCTAAAATTAGCATGTTTAAAGTGATTTTCATGCTTCCAGGGGCTCGGAAAGTGAAATAAATACCATTTGGAGGCATTTAATGTTCGAGCAAAAACGGCTGATTTTCGACAAAAGAGATAACACCCCCCCATTACGTCATGCTTCAGAAATGTGGAAAATGGTCCGTTTTCAAATGTTTTATTTTTGAACGTCAGTTCACATTTGTAGGTGGATCATCAGTGTTAGAGCTAAAATTAGCATGTTTAAAGTGATTTTCATGCTTCCAGGGGCTCGGGAAGTTAATTAAATACCATTTGGAGGCATTTAATGTTCGAGCAAAAACGGCGGATTTTCGACAAAAGAGATAACACCCCCCCATTACGTCATGCTTCAGAAATGAGGAAAATGGTCCGTTTTCAAATGTTTTATTTTTGAACGTCAGTTCACATTTGTAGGTGGATCATCAGTGTTAGAGCTAAAATTAGCATGTTTAAAGTGATTTTCATGCTTCCAGGGGCCCAAAACACAAGATTTATGGAATAGTTAAAAGTGCATGAAAATGGCCAATTTACTCACTCTGAGTTCTCAAAAAGGGTTTCTTCACCCCGGGAAGTTCATTAAATACCATTTGGAGGCATTTAATGTTCGAGCAAAAACGGCTGATTTTCGACAAAAGAGATAACACCCCCCCATTACATCATGCTTCAGAAATGTGGAAAATGGTCCGTTTTCAAATGTTTTATTTTTGAACGCCAGTTCACATTTGTAGGTGGATCATCAGTGTTAGAGCTAAAATTAGCATGTTTAAAGTGATTTTCATGCTTCTTGGGGCCCAAAACACAAGATTTATGGAATGGTTAAAAGTGCATGAAAATGGCCAATTTACTCACTCTGAGTTCTCAAAAAGGGTTTCTTCACCCCGGGAAGTTAATTAAATACCATTTGGAGGCATTTAATGTTCGAGCAAAAACGGCTGATTTTTGACAAAAGAGATAACACCCCCCCATTACGTCATGCTTCAGAAATGTGGAAAATGGTCCGTTTTCAAATGTTTTATTTTTGAACGTCAGTTCACATTTGTAGGTGGATCATCAGTGTTAGAGCTAAAATTAGCATGTTTAAAGTGATTTTCATGCTTCCAGGGGCTCGGGAAGTTAATTAAATACCATTTGGAGGCATTTAATGTTCGAGCAAAAACGGCTGATTGTCGACAAAAGAGATAACACCCCCCCGTTACGTCATGCTTCAGAAATGTGGAAAATGGTCCGTTTTCAAATGTTTTATTTTTGAACGTCAGTTCACATTTGTAGGTGGATCATCAGTGTTAGAGCTAAAATTAGCATGTTTAAAGTGATTTTCATGCTTCCAGGGGCTCGGGAAGTTAATTAAATACCATTTGGAGGCATTTAATGTTCGAGCAAAAACGGCTGATTTTCGACAAAAGAGATAACACCCCCCCCCCATTACGTCATGCTTCAGAAATGTGGAAAATGGTCCGTTTTCAAATGTTTTATTTTTGAACGTCAGTTCACATTTGTAGGTGGATCATCAGTGTTAGAGCTAAAATTAGCATGTTTAAAGTGATTTTCATGCTTCCAGGGGCTCGGGAAGTGAAATAAATACCATTTGGAGGCATTTAATGTTAGAGCAAAAACGGCTGATTTTCGACAAAAGAGATAACACCCCCCCATTACGTCATGCTTCAGAAATGTGGAAAATGGTCCGTTTTCAAATGTTTTATTTTTGAACGTCAGTTCACATTTGTAGGTGGATCATCAGTGTTAGAGCTAAAATTAGCATGTTTAAAGTGATTTTCATGCTTCCAGGGGCCCAAAACACAAGATTTATGGAATGGTTAAAAGTGAATGAAAATGGCCAATTTACTCACTCAGAGTTCTCAAAAAGGGTTTCTTCACCCCGGGAAGTTAATTAAATACCATTTGGAGGCATTTAATGTTAGAGCAAAAACGGCTGATTTTCGACAAAAGAGATAACACCCCCCCATTACGTCATGCTTCAGAAATGTGGAAAATGGTCCGTTTTCAAATGTTTTATTTTTGAACGTCAGTTCACATTTGTAGGTGGATCATCAGTGTTAGAGCTAAAATTAGCATGTTTAAAGTGATTTTCATGCTTCAAGGGGCTCGGGAAGTGAAATAAATACCATTTGGAGGCATTTAATGTTCGAGCAAAAACGGCTGATTTTCGACAAAAGAGATAACACCCCCCCCATTACGTCATGCTTCAGAAATGTGGAAAATGGTCCGTTTTCAAATGTTTTATTTTTGAACGTAAGTTCACATTTGTAGGTGGATCATCAGTGTTAGAGCTAAAATTAGCATGTTTAAAGTGATTTTCATGCTTCCAGGGGCTCGGGAAGTGAAATAAATACCATTTGGAGGCATTTAATGTTCGAGCAAAAACGGCTGATTTTCGACAAAAGAGATAACACCCCCCCATTACGTCATGCTTCAGAAATGTGGAAAATGGTCCGTTTTCAAATGTTTTATTTTTGAACGTCAGTTCACATTTGTAGGTGGATCATCAGTGTTAGAGCTAAAATTAGCATGTTTAAAGTGATTTTCATGCTTCCAGGGGCCCAAAACACAAGATTTATGGAATGGTTAAAAGTGCATGAAAATGGCCAATTTACTCACTCTGAGTTCTCAAAAAGGGTTTCTTCACCCCGGGAAGTTAATTAAATACCATTTGGAGGCATTTAATGTTCGAGCAAAAACGGCTGATTTTCGACAAAAGAGATAACACCCCCCCATTACGTCATGCTTCAGAAATGTGGAAAATGGTCCGTTTTCAAATGTTTTATTTTTGAACGTCAGTTCACATTTGTAGGTGGATCATCAGTGTTAGAGCTAAAATTAGCGTGTTTAAAGTGATTTTCATGCTTCCAGGGGCTCGGGAAGTTAATTAAATACCATTTGGAGGCATTTAATGTTCGAGCAAAAACGGCTGATTTTCGACAAAAGAGATAACACCCCCCCATTACGTCATGCTTCAGAAATGTGGAAAATGGTCCGTTTTCAAATGTTTTATTTTTGAACGTCAGTTCACATTTGTAGGTGGATCATCAGTGTTAGAGCTAAAATTAGCATGTTTAAAGTGATTTTCATGCTTCCAGGGGCCCAAAACACAAGATTTATGGAATGGTTAAAAGTGCATGAAAATGGCCAATTTACTCACTCTGAGTTCTAAAAAAGGGTTTCTTCACCCCGGGAAGTTAATTAAATACCATTTGGAGGCATTTAATGTTAGAGCAAAAACGGCTGATTTTCGACAAAAGAGATAACACCCCCCCATTACGTCATGCTTCAGAAATGTGGAAAATGGTCCGTTTTCAAATGTTTTATTTTTGAACGTCAGTTCACATTTGTAGGTGGATCATCAGTGTTAGAGCTAAAATTAGCATGTTTAAAGTGATTTTCATGCTTCCAGGGGCTCGGGAAGTGAAATAAATACCATTTGGAGGCATTTAATGTTCGAGCAAAAACGGCTGATTTTCGACAAAAGAGATAACACCCCCCCATTACGTCATGCTTCAGAAATGTGGAAAATGGTCCGTTTTCAAATGTTTTATTTTTGAACGTAAGTTCACATTTGTAGGTGGATCATCAGTGTTAGAGCTAAAATTAGCATGTTTAAAGTGATTTTCATGCTTCCAGGGGCTCGGGAAGTGAAATAAATACCATTTGGAGGCATTTAATGTTCGAGCAAAAACGGCAGATTTTCGACAAAAGAGATAACACCCCCCATTACGTCATGCTTCAGAAATGTGGAAAATGGTCCGTTTTCAAATGTTTTATTTTTGAACGTCAGTTCACATTTGTAGGTGGATCATCAGTGTTAGAGCTAAAATTAGCATGTTTAAAGTGATTTTCATGCTTCCAGGGGCCCAAAACACAAGATTTATGGAATGGTTAAAAGTGCATGAAAATGGCCAATTTACTCACTCTGAGTTCTCAAAAAGGGTTTCTTCACCCCGGGAAGTTAATTAAATACCATTTGGAGGCATTTAATGTTCGAGCAAAAATGGCTGATTTTCGACAAAAGAGATAACACCCCCCCATTACGTCATGCTTCAGAAATGTGGAAAATGGTCCGTTTTCAAATGTTTTATTTTTGAACGTCAGTTCACATTTGTAGGTGGATCATCAGTGTTAGAGCTAAAATTAGCATGTTTAAAGTGATTTTCATGCTTCCAGGGGCTCGGGAAGTGAAATAAATACCATTTGGAGGCATTTAATGTTCGAGCAAAAACGGCTGATTTTCGACAAAAGAGATAACACCCCCCCATTACGTCATGCTTCAGAAATGTGGAAAATGGTCCGTTTTCAAATGTTTTATTTTTGAACGTAAGTTCACATTTGTAGGTGGATCATCAGTGTTAGAGCTAAAATTAGCATGTTTAAAGTGATTTTCATGCTTCCAGGGGCTCGGGAAGTGAAATAAATACCATTTGGAGGCATTTAATGTTCGAGCAAAAACGGCTGATTTTCGACAAAAGAGATAACACCCCCCCATTACGTCATGCTTCAGAAATGTGGAAAATGGTCCGTTTTCAAATGTTTTATTTTTGAACGTCAGTTCACATTTGTAGGTGGATCATCAGTGTTAGAGCTAAAATTAGCATGTTTAAAGTGATTTTCATGCTTCCAGGGGCCCAAAACACAAGATTTATGGAATGGTTAAAAGTGCATGAAAATGGCCAATTTACTCACTCTGAGTTCTCAAAAAGGGTTTCTTCACCCCGGGAAGTTAATTAAATACCATTTGGAGGCATTTAATGTTCGAGCAAAAACGGCTGATTTTCGACAAAAGAGATAACACCCCCCCATTACATCATGATTCAGAAATGTGGAAAATGGTCCGTTTTCAAATGTTTTATTTTTGAATGTCAGTTCACATTTGTAGGTGGATCATCAGTGTTAGAGCTAAAATTAGCATGTTTAAAGTGATTTTCATGCTTCCAGGGGCTCGGGAAGTTAATTAAATACCATTTGGAGGCATTTAATGTTCGAGCAAAAACGGCTGATTTTCGACAAAAGAGATAACACCCCCCCATTACGTCATGCTTCAGAAATGTGGAAAATGGTCCGTTTTCAAATGTTTTATTTTTGAACGTCAGTTCACATTTGTAGGTGGATCATCAGTGTTAGAGCTAAAATTAGCATGTTTAAAGTGATTTTCATGCTTCCAGGGGCTCGGGAAGTGAAATAAATACCATTTGGAGGCATTTAATGCTCAAACAAAAACGGCTGATTTTCGACAAAAGAGATAACACCCCCCATTACGTCATGCTTCAGAAATATGGAAAATGGTCCGTTTTCAAATGTTTTATTTTTGAACGTAAGTTCACATTTGTAGGTGGATCATCAGTGTTAGAGCTAAAATTAGCATGTTTAAAGTGATTTTCATGCTTCCAGGGGCTCGGGAAGTGAAATAAATACCATTTGGAGGCATTTAATGTTCGAGCAAAAACGGCTGATTTTCGACAAAAGAGATAACACCCCCCCATTACGTCATGCTTCAAAAATGTGGAAAATGGTCCGTTTTCAAATGTTTTATTTTTGAACGTCAGTTCACATTTGTAGGTGGATCATCAGTGTTAGAGCTAAAATTAGCATGTTTAAAGTGATTTTCATGCTTCCAGGGGCCCAAAACACAAGATTTATGGAATGGTTAAAAGTGCATGAAAATGGCCAATTTACTCACTCTGAGTTCTCAAAAAGGGTTTCTTCACCCCGGGAAGTTAATTAAATACCATTTGGAGGCATTTAATGTTCGAGCAAAAACGGCTGATTTTCGACAAAAGAGATAACACCCCCCCATTACGTCATGCTTCAGAAATGTGGAAAATGGTCCGTTTTTAAATGTTTTATTTTTGAACGTCAGTTCACATTTGTAGGTGGATCATCAGTGTTAGAGCTAAAATTAGCATGTTTAAAGTGATTGTCATGCTTCCAGGGGCTCGGGAAGTTAATTAAATACCATTTGGAGGCATTTAATGTTCGAGCAAAAACGGCTGATTTTCGACAAAAGAGATAACACCCCCCCATTACGTCATGCTTCAGAAATGTGGAAAATGGTCCGTTTTCAAATGTTTTATTTTTGAATGTCAGTTCACATTTGTAGGTGGATCATCAGTGTTAGAGCTAAAATTAGCATGTTTAAAGTGATTTTCATGCTTCCAGGGGCCCAAAACACAAGATTTATGGAATGGTTAAAAGTGCATGAAAATGGCCAATTTACTCACTCTGAGTTCTCAAAAAGGGTTTCTTCACCCCGGGAAGTTAATTAAATACCATTTGGAGGCATTTAATGTTAGAGCAAAAACGGCTGATTTTCGACAAAAGAGATAACACCCCCCCATTACGTCATGCTTCAGAAATGTGGAAAATGGTCCGTTTTCAAATGTTTTATTTTTGAACGTCAGTTCACATTTGTAGGTGGATCATCAGTGTTAGAGCTAAAATTAACATGTTTAAAGTGATTTTCATGCTTCCAGGGGCTCGGGAAGTGAAATAAATACCATTTGGAGGCATTTAATGCTCGAGCAAAAACGGCTGATTTTCGACAAAAGAGATAACACCCCCCCATTACGTCATGCTTCAGAAATGTGGAAAATGGTCCGTTTTCAAATGTTTTATTTTTGAACGTAAGTTCACATTTGTAGGTGGATCATCAGTGTTAGAGCTAAAATTAGCATGTTTAAAGTGATTTTCATGCTTCCAGGGGCTCGGGAAGTGAAATAAATACCATTTGGAGGCATTTAATGTTCGAGCAAAAACGGCTGATTTTCGACAAAAGAGATAACACCCCCCCATTACGTCATGCTTCAAAAATGTGGAAAATGGTCCGTTTTCAAATGTTTTATTTTTGAACGTCAGTTCACATTTGTAGGTGGATCATCAGTGTTAGAGCTAAAATTAGCATGTTTAAAGTGATTTTCATGCTTCCAGGGGCCCAAAACACAAGATTTATGGAATGGTTAAAAGTGCATGAAAATGGCCAATTTACTCACTCTGAGTTCTCAAAAAGGGTTTCTTCACCCCGGGAAGTTAATTAAATACCATTTGGAGGCATTTAATGTTCGAGCAAAAACGGCTGATTTTCGACAAAAGAGATAACACCCCCCCATTACGTCATGCTTCAGAAATGTGGAAAATGGTCCGTTTTTAAATGTTTTATTTTTGAACGTCAGTTCACATTTGTAGGTGGATCATCAGTGTTAGAGCTAAAATTAGCATGTTTAAAGTGATTGTCATGCTTCCAGGGGCTCGGGAAGTTAATTAAATACCATTTGGAGGCATTTAATGTTCGAGCAAAAACGGCTGATTTTCGACAAAAGAGATAACACCCCCCCATTACGTCATGCTTCAGAAATGTGGAAAATGGTCCGTTTTCAAATGTTTTATTTTTGAATGTCAGTTCACATTTGTAGGTGGATCATCAGTGTTAGAGCTAAAATTAGCATGTTTAAAGTGATTTTCATGCTTCCAGGGGCCCAAAACACAAGATTTATGGAATGGTTAAAAGTGCATGAAAATGGCCAATTTACTCACTCTGAGTTCTCAAAAAGGGTTTCTTCACCCCGGGAAGTTAATTAAATACCATTTGGAGGCATTTATTGTTAGAGCAAAAACGGCTGATTTTCGACAAAAGAGATAACACCCCCCCATTACGTCATGCTTCAGAAATGTGGAAAATGGTCCGTTTTCAAATGTTTTATTTTTGAACGTCAGTTCACATTTGTAGGTGGATCATCAGTGTTAGAGCTAAAATTAGCATGTTTAAAGTGATTTTCATGCTTCCAGGGGCTCGGAAAGTGAAATAAATACCATTTGGAGGCATTTAATGTTCGAGCAAAAACGGCTGATTTTCGACAAAAGAGATAACACCCCCCCATTACATCATGCTTCAGAAATGTGGAAAATGGTCCGTTTTCAAATGTTTTATTTTTGAACGTCAGTTCACATTTGTAGGTGGATCATCAGTGTTAGAGCTAAAATTAGCATGTTTAAAGTGATTTTCATGCTTCCAGGGGCTCGGGAAGTTAATTAAATACCATTTGGAGGCATTTAATGTTCGAGCAAAAACGGCGGATTTTCGACAAAAGAGATAACACCCCCCCATTACGTCATGCTTCAGAAATGAGGAAAATGGTCCGTTTTCAAATGTTTTATTTTTGAACGTCAGTTCACATTTGTAGGTGGATCATCAGTGTTAGAGCTAAAATTAGCATGTTTAAAGTGATTTTCATGCTTCCAGGGGCCCAAAACACAAGATTTATGGAATAGTTAAAAGTGCATGAAAATGGCCAATTTACTCACTCTGAGTTCTCAAAAAGGGTTTCTTCACCCCGGGAAGTTCATTAAATACCATTTGGAGGCATTTAATGTTCGAGCAAAAACGGCTGATTTTCGACAAAAGAGATAACACCCCCCCATTACATCATGCTTCAGAAATGTGGAAAATGGTCCGTTTTCAAATGTTTTATTTTTGAACGCCAGTTCACATTTGTAGGTGGATCATCAGTGTTAGAGCTAAAATTAGCATGTTTAAAGTGATTTTCATGCTTCTTGGGGCCCAAAACACAAGATTTATGGAATGGTTAAAAGTGCATGAAAATGGCCAATTTACTCACTCTGAGTTCTCAAAAAGGGTTTCTTCACCCCGGGAAGTTAATTAAATACCATTTGGAGGCATTTAATGTTCGAGCAAAAACGGCTGATTTTTGACAAAAGAGATAACACCCCCCCATTACGTCATGCTTCAGAAATGTGGAAAATGGTCCGTTTTCAAATGTTTTATTTTTGAACGTCAGTTCACATTTGTAGG
Source organism: Lissotriton vulgaris (assembly GCF_964263255.1). NCBI lineage: Eukaryota > Metazoa > Chordata > Amphibia > Caudata > Salamandridae > Lissotriton > Lissotriton vulgaris. Next base: position 1,169,967 of record NW_028242601.1, read on the forward strand.
TGGATCATCAGTGTTAGAGCTAAAATTAGCATGTTTAAAGTGATTTTCATGCTTCCAGGGGCTCGGGAAGTTAATTAAATACCATTTGGAGGCATTTAATGTTCGAGCAAAAACGGCTGATTGTCGACAAAAGAGATAACACCCCCCCATTACGTCATGCTTCAGAAATGTGGAAAATGGTCCGTTTTCAAATGTTTTATTTTTGAACGTCAGTTCACATTTGTAGGTGGATCATCAGTGTTAGAGCTAAAATTAGCATGTTTAAAGTGATTTTCATGCTTCCAGGGGCTCGGGAAGTTAATTAAATACCATTTGGAGGCATTTAATGTTCGAGCAAAAACGGCTGATTTTCGACAAAAGAGATAACACCCCCCCCCCATTACGTCATGCTTCAGAAATGTGGAAAATGGTCCGTTTTCAAATGTTTTATTTTTGAACGTCAGTTCACATTTGTAGGTGGATCATCAGTGTTAGAGCTAAAATTAGCATGTTTAAAGTGATTTTCATGCTTCCAGGGGCTCGGGAAGTGAAATAAATACCATTTGGAGGCATTTAATGTTAGAGCAAAAACGGCTGATTTTCGACAAAAGAGATAACACCCCCCCATTACGTCATGCTTCAGAAATGTGGAAAATGGTCCGTTTTCAAATGTTTTATTTTTGAACGTCAGTTCACATTTGTAGGTGGATCATCAGTGTTAGAGCTAAAATTAGCATGTTTAAAGTGATTTTCATGCTTCCAGGGGCCCAAAACACAAGATTTATGGAATGGTTAAAAGTGAATGAAAATGGCCAATTTACTCACTCAGAGTTCTCAAAAAGGGTTTCTTCACCCCGGGAAGTTAATTAAATACCATTTGGAGGCATTTAATGTTAGAGCAAAAACGGCTGATTTTCGACAAAAGAGATAACACCCCCCCATTACGTCATGCTTCAGAAATGTGGAAAATGGTCCGTTTTCAAATGTTTTATTTTTGAACGTCAGTTCACATTTGTAGGTGGATCATCAGTGTTAGAGCTAAAATTAGCATGTTTAAAGTGATTTTCATGCTTCAAGGGGCTCGGGAAGTGAAATAAATACCATTTGGAGGCATTTAATGTTCGAGCAAAAACGGCTGATTTTCGACAAAAGAGATAACACCCCCCCCATTACGTCATGCTTCAGAAATGTGGAAAATGGTCCGTTTTCAAATGTTTTATTTTTGAACGTAAGTTCACATTTGTAGGTGGATCATCAGTGTTAGAGCTAAAATTAGCATGTTTAAAGTGATTTTCATGCTTCCAGGGGCTCGGGAAGTGAAATAAATACCATTTGGAGGCATTTAATGTTCGAGCAAAAACGGCTGATTTTCGACAAAAGAGATAACACCCCCCCATTACGTCATGCTTCAGAAATGTGGAAAATGGTCCGTTTTCAAATGTTTTATTTTTGAACGTCAGTTCACATTTGTAGGTGGATCATCAGTGTTAGAGCTAAAATTAGCATGTTTAAAGTGATTTTCATGCTTCCAGGGGCCCAAAACACAAGATTTATGGAATGGTTAAAAGTGCATGAAAATGGCCAATTTACTCACTCTGAGTTCTCAAAAAGGGTTTCTTCACCCCGGGAAGTTAATTAAATACCATTTGGAGGCATTTAATGTTCGAGCAAAAACGGCTGATTTTCGACAAAAGAGATAACACCCCCCCATTACGTCATGCTTCAGAAATGTGGAAAATGGTCCGTTTTCAAATGTTTTATTTTTGAACGTCAGTTCACATTTGTAGGTGGATCATCAGTGTTAGAGCTAAAATTAGCGTGTTTAAAGTGATTTTCATGCTTCCAGGGGCTCGGGAAGTTAATTAAATACCATTTGGAGGCATTTAATGTTCGAGCAAAAACGGCTGATTTTCGACAAAAGAGATAACACCCCCCCATTACGTCATGCTTCAGAAATGTGGAAAATGGTCCGTTTTCAAATGTTTTATTTTTGAACGTCAGTTCACATTTGTAGGTGGATCATCAGTGTTAGAGCTAAAATTAGCATGTTTAAAGTGATTTTCATGCTTCCAGGGGCCCAAAACACAAGATTTATGGAATGGTTAAAAGTGCATGAAAATGGCCAATTTACTCACTCTGAGTTCTAAAAAAGGGTTTCTTCACCCCGGGAAGTTAATTAAATACCATTTGGAGGCATTTAATGTTAGAGCAAAAACGGCTGATTTTCGACAAAAGAGATAACACCCCCCCATTACGTCATGCTTCAGAAATGTGGAAAATGGTCCGTTTTCAAATGTTTTATTTTTGAACGTCAGTTCACATTTGTAGGTGGATCATCAGTGTTAGAGCTAAAATTAGCATGTTTAAAGTGATTTTCATGCTTCCAGGGGCTCGGGAAGTGAAATAAATACCATTTGGAGGCATTTAATGTTCGAGCAAAAACGGCTGATTTTCGACAAAAGAGATAACACCCCCCATTACATCATGCTTCAGAAATGTGGAAAATGGTCCGTTTTCAAATGTTTTATTTTTGAACGTAAGTTCACATTTGTAGGTGGATCATCAGTGTTAGAGCTAAAATTAGCATGTTTAAAGTGATTTTCATGCTTCCAGGGGCTCGGGAAGTGAAATAAATACCATTTGGAGGCATTTAATGTTCGAGCAAAAACGGCAGATTTTCGACAAAAGAGATAACACCCCCCATTACGTCATGCTTCAGAAATGTGGAAAATGGTCCGTTTTCAAATGTTTTATTTTTGAACGTCAGTTCACATTTGTAGGTGGATCATCAGTGTTAGAGCTAAAATTAGCATGTTTAAAGTGATTTTCATGCTTCCAGGGGCCCAAAACACAAGATTTATGGAATGGTTAAAAGTGCATGAAAATGGCCAATTTACTCACTCTGAGTTCTCAAAAAGGGTTTCTTCACCCCGGGAAGTTAATTAAATACCATTTGGAGGCATTTAATGTTCGAGCAAAAATGGCTGATTTTCGACAAAAGAGATAACACCCCCCCATTACGTCATGCTTCAGAAATGTGGAAAATGGTCCGTTTTCAAATGTTTTATTTTTGAACGTCAGTTCACATTTGTAGGTGGATCATCAGTGTTAGAGCTAAAATTAGCATGTTTAAAGTGATTTTCATGCTTCCAGGGGCTCGGGAAGTGAAATAAATACCATTTGGAGGCATTTAATGTTCGAGCAAAAACGGCTGATTTTCGACAAAAGAGATAACACCCCCCCATTACGTCATGCTTCAGAAATGTGGAAAATGGTCCGTTTTCAAATGTTTTATTTTTGAACGTAAGTTCACATTTGTAGGTGGATCATCAGTGTTAGAGCTAAAATTAGCATGTTTAAAGTGATTTTCATGCTTCCAGGGGCTCGGGAAGTGAAATAAATACCATTTGGAGGCATTTAATGTTCGAGCAAAAACGGCAGATTTTCGACAAAAGAGATAACACCCCCCATTACGTCATGCTTCAGAAATGTGGAAAATGGTCCGTTTTCAAATGTTTTATTTTTGAACGTCAGTTCACATTTGTAGGTGGATCATCAGTGTTAGAGCTAAAATTAGCATGTTTAAAGTGATTTTCATGCTTCCAGGGGCCCAAAACACAAGATTTATGGAATGGTTAAAAGTGCATGAAAATGGCCAATTTACTCACTCTGAGTTCTCAAAAAGGGTTTCTTCACCCCGGGAAGTTAATTAAATACCATTTGGAGGCATTTAATGTTCGAGCAAAAACGGCTGATTTTCGACAAAAGAGATAACACCCCCCCATTACGTCATGCTTCAGAAATGTGGAAAATGGTCCGTTTTCAAATGTTTTATTTTTGAACGTCAGTTCACATTTGTAGGTGGATCATCAGTGTTAGAGCTAAAATTAGCATGTTTAAAGTGATTTTCATGCTTCCAGGGGCTCGGGAAGTTAATTAAATACCATTTGGAGGCATTTAATGTTCGAGCAAAAACGGCTGATTTTCGACAAAAGAGATAACACCCCCCATTACGTCATGCTTCAGAAATGTGGAAAATGGTCCGTTTTCAAATGTTTTATTTTTGAACGTCAGTTCACATTTGTAGGTGGATCATCAGTGTTAGAGCTAAAATTAGCATGTTTAAAGTGATTTTCATGCTTCCAGGGGCTCGGGAAGTTAATTAAATACCATTTGGAGGCATTTAAAGTTCGAGCAAAAACGGCTGATTTTCGACAAAAGAGATAACACCCCCCCATTACGTCATGCTTCAGAAATGTGGAAAATGGTCCGTTTTCAAATGTTTTATTTTTGAACGTCAGTTCACATTTGTAGGTGGATCATCAGTGTTAGAGCTAAAATTAGCATGTTTAAAGTGATTTTCATGCTTCCAGGGGCTCGGGAAGTGAAATAAATACCATTTGGAGGCATTTAATGTTAGAGCAAAAACGGCTGATTTTCGACAAAAGAGATAACACCCCCCCATTACGTCATGCTTCAGAAATGTGGAAAATGGTCCGTTTTCAAATGTTTTATTTTTGAACGTCAGTTCACATTTGTAGGTGGATCATCAGTGTTAGAGCTAAAATTAGCATGTTTAAAGTGATTTTCATGCTTCCAGGGGCTCGGGAAGTTAATTAAATACCATTTGGAGGCATTTAATGTTCGAGCAAAAACGGCTGATTTTCGACAAAAGAGATAACACCCCCCATTACGTCATGCTTCAGAAATGTGGAAAATGGTCCGTGTTCAAATGTTTTATTTTTGAACGTCAGTTCACATTTGTAGGTGGATCATCAGTGTTAGAGCTAAAATTAGCATGTTTAAAGTGATTTTCATGCTTCCAGGGGCCCAAAACACAAGATTTATGGAATGGTTAAAAGTGCATGAAAATGGCCAATTTACTCACTCTGAGTTCTCAAAAAGGGTTTCTTCACCCCGGGAAGTTAATTAAATACCATTTGGAGGCATTTAATGTTAGAGCAAAAAAGGCTGATTTTTGACAAAAGAGATAACACCCCCCCATTACGTCATGCTTCAGAAATGTGGAAAATGGTCCGTTTTCAAATGTTTTATTTTTGAACGTCAGTTCACATTTGTAGGTGGATCATCAGTGTTAGAGCTAAAATTAGCATGTTTAAAGTGATTTTCATGCTTCCAGGGGCTCGGGAAGTGAAATAAATACCATTTGGAGGCATTTAATGTTCGAGCAAAAACGGCTGATTTTCGACAAAAGAGATAACACCCCCCCATTACGTCATGCTTCAGAAATGTGGAAAATGGTCCGTTTTCAAATGTTTTATTTTTGAACGTAAGTTCACATTTGTAGGTGGATCATCAGTGTTAGAGCTAAAATTAGCATGTTTAAAGTGATTTTCATGCTTCCAGGGGCTCGGGAAGTGAAATAAATACCATTTGGAGGCATTTAATGTTCGAGCAAAAACGGCTGATTTTCGACAAAAGAGATAACACCCCCCCATTACGTCATGCTTCAGAAATGTGGAAAATGGTCCGTTTTCAAATGTTTTATTTTTGAACGTCAGTTCACATTTGTAGGTGGATCATCAGTGTTAGAGCTAAAATTAGCATGTTTAAAGTGATTTTCATGCTTCCAGGGGCCCAAAACACAAGATTTATGGAATGGTTAAAAGTGCATGAAAATGGCCAATTTACTCACTCTGAGTTCTCAAAAAGGGTTTCTTCACCCCGGGAAGTTAATTAAATACCATTTGGAGGCATTTAATGTTCGAGCAAAAATGGCTGATTTTCGACAAAAGAGATAACACCCCCCTATTACGTCATGATTCAGAAATGTGGAAAATGGTCCGTTTTCAAATGTTTTATTTTTGAATGTCAGTTCACATTTGTAGGTGGATCATCAGTGTTAGAGCTAAAATTAGCATGTTTAAAGTGATTTTCATGCTTCCAGGGGCTCGGGAAGTTAATTAAATACCATTTGGAGGCATTTAATGTTCGAGCAAAAACGGCTGATTTTCGACAAAAGAGATAACACCCCCCCATTACGTCATGCTTCAGAAATGTGGAAAATGGTCCGTTTTCAAATGTTTTATTTTTGAACGTCAGTTCACATTTGTAGGTGGATCATCAGTGTTAGAGCTAAAATTAGCATGTTTAAAGTGATTTTCATGCTTCCAGGGGCCCAAAACACAAGATTTATGGAATGGTTAAAAGTGCATGAAAATGGCCAATTTACTCACTCTGAGTTCTCAAAAAGGGTTTCTTCACCCCGGGAAGTTAATTAAATACCATTTGGAGGCATTTAATGTTAGAGCAAAAACGGCTGATTTTCGACAAAAGAGATAACACCCCCCCATTACGTCATGCTTCAGAAATGTGGAAAATGGTCCGTTTTCAAATGTTTTATTTTTGAACGTCAGTTCACATTTGTAGGTGGATCATCAGTGTTAGAGCTAAAATTAGCATGTTTAAAGTGATTTTCATGCTTCCAGGGGCTCGGGAAGTGAAATAAATACCATTTGGAGGCATTTAATGTTCGAGCAAAAACGGCTGATTTTCGACAAAAGAGATAACACCCCCCATTACGTCATGCTTCAGAAATGTGGAAAATGGTCCGTTTTCAAATGTTTTATTTTTGAACGTAAGTTCACATTTGTAGGTGGATCATCAGTGTTAGAGCTAAAATTAGCATGTTTAAAGTGATTTTCATGCTTCCAGGGGCTCGGGAAGTGAAATAAATACCATTTGGAGGCATTTAATGTTCGAGCAAAAACGGCTGATTTTCGACAAAAGAGATAACACCCCCCCATTACGTCATGCTTCAGAAATGTGGAAAATGGTCCGTTTTCAAATGTTTTATTTTTGAACGTCAGTTCACATTTGTAGGTGGATCATCAGTGTTAGAGCTAAAATTAGCATGTTTAAAGTGATTTTCATGCTTCCAGGGGCACAAAACACAAGATTTATGGAATGGTTAAAAGTGCATGAAAATGGCCAATTTACTCACTCTGAGTTCTCAAAAAGGGTTTCTTCACCCCGGGAAGTTAATTAAATACCATTTGGAGGCATTTAATGTTAGAGCAAAAACGGCTGATTTTCGACAAAAGAGATAACACCCCCCCATTACGTCATGCTTCAGAAATGTGGAAAATGGTCCGTTTTCAAATGTTTTATTTTTGAACGTCAGTTCACATTTGTAGGTGGATCATCAGTGTTAGAGCTAAAATTAGCATGTTTAAAGTGATTTTTCATGCTTCCAGGGGCTCGGGAAGTGAAATAAATACCATTTGGAGGCATTTAATGTTCGAGCAAAAACGGCTGATTTTCGACAAAAGAGATAACACCCCCCCATTACGTCATGCTTCAGAAATGTGGAAAATGCTCCGTTTTCAAATGTTTTATTTTTGAACGTAAGTTCACATTTGTAGGTGGATCATCAGTGTTAGAGCTAAAATTAGCATGTTTAAAGTGATTTTCATGCTTCCAGGGGCTCGGGAAGTGAAATAAATACCATTTGGAGGCATTTAATGTTCGAGCAAAAACGGCAGATTTTCGACAAAAGAGATAACACCCCCCATTACGTCATGCTTCAGAAATGTGGAAAATGGTCCGTTTTCAAATGTTTTATTTTTGAACGTCAGTTCACATTTGTAGGTGGATCATCAGTGTTAGAGCTAAAATTAGCATGTTTAAAGTGATTTTCATGCTTCCAGGGGCCCAAAACACAAGATTTATGGAATGGTTAAAAGTGCATGAAAATGGCCAATTTGCTCAATCTGAGTTCTCAAAAAGGGTTTCTTCACCCCGGGAAGTTAATTAAATACCATTTGGAGGCATTTAATGTTCGAGCAAAAACGGCTGATTTTCGACAAAAGAGATAACACCCCCCCCCCATTACGTCATGCTTCAGAAATGTGGAAAATGGTCCGTTTTCAAATGTTTTATTTTTGAACGTCAGTTCACATTTGTAGGTGGATCATCAGTGTTAGAGCTAAAATTAGCATGTTTAAAGTGATTTTCATGCTTCCAGGGGCCCAAAACACAAGATTTATGGAATGGTTAAAAGTGCATGAAAATGGCCAATTTACTCACTCTGAGTTCTCAAAAAGGGTTTCTTCACCCCGGGAAGTTAATTAAATACCATTTGGAGGCATTTAATGTTAGAGCAAAAACGGCTGATTTTCGACAAAAGAGATAACACCCCCCCATTACGTCATGCTTCAGAAATGTGGAAAATGGTCCGTTTTCAAATGTTTTATTTTTGAACGTCAGTTCACATTTGTAGGTGGATCATCAGTGTTAGAGCTAAAATTAGCATGTTTAAAGTGATTTTCATGCTTCCAGGGGCTCGGGAAGTGAAATAAATACCATTTGGAGGCATTTATTGTTCGAGCAAAAACGGCTGATTTTCGACAAAAGACATAACACCCCCCCATTACATCATGCTTCAGAAATGTGGAAAATGGTCCGTTTTCAAATGTTTTATTTTTGAACGTCAGTTCACATTTGTAGGTGGATCATCAGTGTTAGAGCTAAAATTAGCATGTTTAAAGTGATTTTCATGCTTCCAGGGGCTCGGGAAGTTAATTAAATACCATTTGGAGGCATTTAATGTTCGAGCAAAAACAGCTGATTTTCGACAAAAGAGATAACACCCCCCCATTACGTCATGCTTCAGAAATGTGGAAAATGGTCCGTTTTCAAATGTTTTATTTTTGAACGTCAGTTCACATTTGTAGGTGGATCATCAGTGTTAGAGCTAAAATTAGCATGTTTAAAGTGATTTTCATGCTTCCAGGGGCTCGGGAAGTGAAATAAATACCATTTGGAGGCATTTAATGTTCGAGCAAAAACGGCTGATTTTCGACAAAAGAGATAACACCCCCCCATTACGTCATGCTTCAGAAATGTGGAAAATGGTCCGTTTTCAAATGTTTTATTTTTGAACGTAAGTTCACATTTGTAGGTGGATCATCAGTGTTAGAGCTAAAATTAGCATGTTTAAAGTGATTTTCATGCTTCCAGGGGCTCGGGAAGTGAAATAAATACCATTTGGAGGCATTTAATGTTCGAGCAAAAACGGCTGATTTTCGACAAAAGAGATAACACCCCCCCATTACGTCATGCTTCAGAAATGTGGAAAATGGTCCGTTTTCAAATGTTTTATTTTTGAATGTCAGTTCACATTTGTAGGTGGATCATCAGTGTTAGAGCTAAAATTAGCATGTTTAAAGTGATTTTCATGCTTCCAGGGGCCCAAAACACAAGATTTATGGAATGGTTAAAAGTCCATGAAAATGGCCAATTTACTCACTCGGAGTTCTCAAAAAGGGTTTCTTCACCCCGGGAAGTTAATTAAATACCATTTGGAGGCATTCAATGTTCGAGCAAAAACGGCTGATTTTCGACAAAAGAGATAACACCCCCCATTACGTCATGCTTCAGAAATGTGGAAAATGGTCCGTTTTCAAATGTTTTATTTTTGAACGTCAGTTCACATTTGTAGGTGGATCATCAGTGTTAGAGCTAAAATTGGCGTGTTTAAAGTGATTTTCATGCTTCTTGGGGCCCAAAACACAAGATTTATGGAATGGTTAAAAGTGCATGAAAATGGCCAATTTACTCACTCTGAGTTCTCAAAAAGGGTTTCTTCACCCCGGGAAGTTAATTAAATACCATTTGGAGGCATTTAATGTTCGAGCAAAAACGGCTGATTTTCGACAAAAGAGATAACACCCCCCCATTACGTCATGCTTCAGAAATGTGGAAAATGGTCCGTTTTCAAATGTTTTATTTTTGAACGTCAGTTCACATTTGTAGGTGGATCATCAGTGTTAGAGCTAAAATTAGCATGTTTAAAGTGATTTTCATGCTTCCAGGGGCTTGGGAAGTTAATTAAATACCGTTTGGAGGCATTTAATGTTCGAGCAAAAACGGCTGATTTTCGACAAAAGAGATAACACCCCCCCATTACGTCATGCTTCAGAAATGTGGAAAATGGTCCGTTTTCAAATGTTTTATTTTTGAACGTCAGTTCCCATTTGTGGGTGGATCATCAGTGTTAGAGCTAAAATTAGCATGTTTAAAGTGATTTTCATGCTTCCAGGGGCCCAAAACACAAGATTTATGGAATGGTTAAAAGTGCATGAAAATGGCCAATTTACTCACTCTGAGTTCTCAAAAAGGGTTTCTTCACCCCGGGAAGTTAATTAAATACCATTTGGAGGCATTTAATGTTAGAGCAAAAACGGCTGATTTTTGACAAAAGAGATAACACCCCCCCATTATGTCATGCTTCAGAAATGTGGAAAATGGTCCGTTTTCAAATGTTTTATTTTTGAACGTCAGTTCACATTTGTAGGTGGATCATCAGTGTTAGAGCTAAAATTAGCATGTTTAAAGTGATTTTCATGCTTCCAGGGGCCCAAAACACAAGATTTATGGAATGGTTAAAAGTGCATGAAAATGGCCAATTTACTCACTCTGAGTTCTCAAAAAGGGTTTCTTCACCCCGGGAAGTTAATTAAATACCATTTGGAGGCATTTAATGTTCGAGCAAAAACGGCTGATTTTCGACAAAAGAGATAACACCCCCCCATTACGTCATGCTTCAGAAATGTGGAAAATGGTCCGTTTTCAAATGTTTTATTTTTGAACGTCAGTTCACATTTGTAGGTGGATCATCAGTGTTAGAGCTAAAATTAGCATGTTTAAAGTGATTTTCATGCTTCCAGGGGCTCGGGAAGTGAAATAAATACCATTTGGAGGCATTTAATGTTCGAGCAAAAACGGCTGATTTTCGACAAAAGAGATAACACCCCCCCCCATTACGTCATGCTTCAGAAATGTGGAAAATGGTCCGTTTTCAAATGTTTTATTTTTGAACGTCAGTTCACATTTGTAGGTGGATCATCAGTGTTAGAGCTAAAATTAGCATGTTTAAAGTGATTTTCATGCTTCCAGGGGCTCGGGAAGTGAAATAAATACCATTTGGAGGCATTTAATGTTCGAGCAAAAACGGCAGATTTTCGACAAAAGAGATAACACCCCCCATTACGTCATGCTTCAGAAATGTGGAAAATGGTCCGTTTTCAAATGTTTTATTTTTGAACGTCAGTTCACATTTGTAGGTGGATCATCAGTGTTAGAGCTAAAATTAGCATGTTTAAAGTGATTTTCATGCTTCCAGGGGCCCAAAACACAAGATTTATGGAATGGTTAAAAGTGCATGAAAATGGCCAATTTGCTCAATCTGAGTTCTCAAAAAGGGTTTCTTCACCCCGGGAAGTTAATTAAATACCATTTGGAGGCATTTAATGTTCGAGCAAAAACGGCTGATTTTCGACAAAAGAGATAACACCCCCCCCCATTACGTCATGCTTCAGAAATGTGGAAAATGGTCCGTTTTCAAATGTTTTATTTTTGAACGTCAGTTCACATTTGTAGGTGGATCATCAGTGTTAGAGCTAAAATTAGCATGTTTAAAGTGATTTTCATGCTTCCAGGGGCCCAAAACACAAGATTTATGGAATGGTTAAAAGTGCATGAAAATGGCCAATTTACTCACTCTGAGTTCTCAAAAAGGGTTTCTTCACCCCGGGAAGTTAATTAAATACCATTTGGAGGCATTTAATGTTAGAGCAAAAACGGCTGATTTTCGACAAAAGAGATAACACCCCCCCATTACGTCATGCTTCAGAAATGTGGAAAATGGTCCGTTTTCAAATGTTTTATTTTTGAACGTCAGTTCACATTTGTAGGTGGATCATCAGTGTTAGAGCTAAAATTAGCATGTTTAAAGTGATTTTCATGCTTCCAGGGGCTCGGGAAGTGAAATAAATACCATTTGGAGGCATTTAATGTTCGAGCAAAAACGGCTGATTTTCGACAAAAGAGATAACACCCCCCCATTACGTCATGCTTCAGAAATGTGGAAAATGGTCCGTTTTCAAATGTTTTATTTTTGAACGTCAGTTCACATTTGTAGGTGGATCATCAGTGTTAGAGCTAAAATTAGCATGTTTAAAGTGATTTTCATGCTTCCAGGGGCTCGGGAAGTTAATTAAATACCATTTGGAGGCATTTAATGTTCGAGCAAAAACAGCTGATTTTCGACAAAAGAGATAACACCCCCCCATTACGTCATGCTTCAGAAATGTGGAAAATGGTCCGTTTTCAAATGTTTTATTTTTGAACGTCAGTTCACATTTGTAGGTGGATCATCAGTGTTAGAGCTAAAATTAGCATGTTTAAAGTGATTTTCATGCTTCCAGGGGCTCGGGAAGTGAAATAAATACCATTTGGAGGCATTTAATGTTCGAGCAAAAACGGCTGATTTTCGACAAAAGAGATAACACCCCCCCATTACGTCATGCTTCAGAAATGTGGAAAATGGTCCGTTTTCAAATGTTTTATTTTTGAACGTAAGTTCACATTTGTAGGTGGATCATCAGTGTTAGAGCTAAAATTAGCATGTTTAAAGTGATTTTCATGCTTCCAGGGGCTCGGGAAGTGAAATAAATACCATTTGGAGGCATTTAATGTTCGAGCAAAAACGGCTGATTTTCGACAAAAGAGATAACACCCCCCCATTACGTCATGCTTCAGAAATGTGGAAAATGGTCCGTTTTCAAATGTTTTATTTTTGAATGTCAGTTCACATTTGTAGGTGGATCATCAGTGTTAGAGCTAAAATTAGCATGTTTAAAGTGATTTTCATGCTTCCAGGGGCCCAAAACACAAGATTTATGGAATGGTTAAAAGTGCATGAAAATGGCCAATTTACTCACTCGGAGTTCTCAAAAAGGGTTTCTTCACCCCGGGAAGTTAATTAAATACCATTTGGAGGCATTCAATGTTCGAGCAAAAACGGCTGATTTTCGACAAAAGAGATAACACCCCCCATTACGTCATGCTTCAGAAATGTGGAAAATGGTCCGTTTTCAAATGTTTTATTTTTGAACGTCAGTTCACATTTGTAGGTGGATCATCAGTGTTAGAGCTAAAATTAGCATGTTTAAAGTGATTTTCATGCTTCTTGGGGCCCAAAACACAAGATTTATGGAATGGTTAAAAGTGCATGAAAATGGCCAATTTACTCACTCTGAGTTCTCAAAAAGGGTTTCTTCACCCCGGGAAGTTAATTAAATACCATTTGGAGGCATTTAATGTTCGAGCAAAAACGGCTGATTTTCGACAAAAGAGATAACACCCCCCCATTACGTCATGCTTCAGAAATGTGGAAAATGGTCCGTTTTCAAATGTTTTATTTTTGAACGTCAGTTCACATTTGTAGGTGGATCATCAGTGTTAGAGCTAAAATTAGCATGTTTAAAGTGATTTTCATGCTTCCAGGGGCTCGGGAAGTTAATTAAATACCGTTTGGAGGCATTTAATGTTCGAGCAAAAACGGCTGATTTTCGACAAAAGAGATAACACCCCCCCATTACGTCATGCTTCAGAAATGTGGAAAATGGTCCGTTTTCAAATGTTTTATTTTTGAACGTCAGTTCACATTTGTGGGTGGATCATCAGTGTTAGAGCTAAAATTAGCATGTTTAAAGTGATTTTCATGCTTCCAGGGGCCCAAAACACAAGATTTATGGAATGGTTAAAAGTGCATGAAAATGGCCAATTTACTCACTCTGAGTTCTCAAAAAGGGTTTCTTCACCCCGGGAAGTTAATTAAATACCATTTGGAGGCATTTAATGTTAGAGCAAAAACGGCTGATTTTTGACAAAAGAGATAACACCCCCCCATTATGTCATGCTTCAGAAATGTGGAAAATGGTCCGTTTTCAAATGTTTTATTTTTGAACGTCAGTTCACATTTGTAGGTGGATCATCAGTGTTAGAGCTAAAATTAGCATGTTTAAAGTGATTTTCATGCTTCCAGGGGCCCAAAACACAAGATTTATGGAATGGTTAAAAGTGCATGAAAATGGCCAATTTACTCACTCTGAGTTCTCAAAAAGGGTTTCTTCACCCCGGGAAGTTAATTAAATACCATTTGGAGGCATTTAATGTTCGAGCAAAAACGGCTGATTTTCGACAAAAGAGATAACACCCCCCCATTACGTCATGCTTCAGAAATGTGGAAAATGGTCCGTTTTCAAATGTTTTATTTTTGAACGTCAGTTCACATTTGTAGGTGGATCATCAGTGTTAGAGCTAAAATTAGCATGTTTAAAGTGATTTTCATGCTTCCAGGGGCCCAAAACACAAGATTTATGGAATGGTTAAAAGTGCATGAAAATGGCCAATTTACTCACTCTGAGTTCTCAAAAAGGGTTTCTTCACCCCGGGAAGTTAATTAAATACCATTTGGAGGCATTTAATGTTAGAGCAAAAACGGCTGATTTTCGACAAAAGAGATAACACCCCCCCCCATTACGTCATGCTTCAGAAATGTGGAAAATGGTCCGTTTTCAAATGTTTCATTTTTGAACGTCAGTTCACATTTGTAGGTGGATCATCAGTGTTAGAGCTAAAATTAGCATGTTTAAAGTGATTTTCATGCTTCCAGGGGCTCGGGAATTTAATTAAATACCATTTGGAGGCATTTAATGTTCGAGCAAAAACGGCTGATTTTCGACAAAAGAGATAACACCCCCCCATTACGTCATGCTTCAGAAATGTGGAAAATGGTCCGTTTTCAAATGTTTTATTTTTGAACGTCAGTTCACATTTGTAGGTGGATCATCAGTGTTAGAGCTAAAATTAGCATGTTTAAAGTGATTTTCATGCTTCCAGGGGCTCGGGAAGTGAAAAAAATACCATTTGGAGGCATTTAATGTTCGAGCAAAAAAGGCTAATTTTCCACAAAAGAGATAACACCCCCCCATTACGTCATGCTTCAGAAATGTGGAAAATGGTCCGTTTTCAAATGTTTTATTTTTGAACGTCAGTTCACATTTGTAGGTGGATCATCAGTGTTAGAGCTAAAATTAGCATGTTTAAAGTGATTCTCATGCTTCCAGGGGCCCAAAACACAAGATTTATGGAATGGTTAAAAGTGCATGAAAATGGCCAATTTACTCACTCTGAGTTCTCAAAAAGGGTTTCTTCACCCCGGGAAGTTAATTAAATACCATTTGGAGGCATTTAATGTTCGAGCAAAAAAAGCTGATTTTCGACAAAAGAGATAACACCCCCCCATTACGTCATGCTTCAGAAATGTGGAAAATGGTCCGTTTTCAAATGTTTTATTTTTGAACGTCAGTTCACATTTGTAGGTGGATCATCAGTGTTAGAGCTAAAATTAGCATGTTTAAAGTGATTTTCATGCTTCCAGGGGCCCAAAACACAAGATTTATGGAATGGTTAAAAGTGCATGAAAATGGCCAATTTACTCACTCTGAGTTCTCAAAAAGGGTTTCTTCACCCCGGGAAGTTAATTAAATACCATTTGGAGGCATTTAATGTTAGAGCAAAAACGGCTGATTTTCGACAAAAGAGATAACACCCCCCCCATTACGTCATGCTTCAGAAATGTGGAAAATGGTCCGTTTTCAAATGTTTCATTTTTGAACGTCAGTTCACATTTGTAGGTGGATCATCAGTGTTAGAGCTAAAATTAGCATGTTTAAAGTGATTTTCATGCTTCCAGGGGCTCGGGAAGTTAATTAAATACCATTTGGAGGCATTTAATGTTCGAGCAAAAACGGCTGATTTTCGACAAAAGAGATAACAACCCCCCATTACGTCATGCTTCAGAAATGTGGAAAATGGTCCGTTTTCAAATGTTTTATTTTTGAACGTCAGTTCACATTTGTAGGTGGATCATCAGTGTTAGAGCTAAAATTAGCATGTTTAAAGTGATTTTCATGCTTCCAGGGGCTCGGGAAGTGAAATAAATACCATTTGGAGGCATTTAATGTTCGAGCAAAAAAGGCTGATTTTCCACAAAAGAGATAACACCCCCCCATTACGTCATGCTTCAGAAATGTGGAAAATGGTCAGTTTTCAAATGTTTTATTTTTGAACGTCAGTTCACATTTGTAGGTTGATCATCAGTGTTAGAGCTAAAATTAGCATGTTTAAAGTGATTTTCATGCTTTCAGGGGCTCGGGAAGTTAATTAAATACCATTTGGAGGCATTTAATGTTCGAGCAAAAACGGCTGATTTTCGACAAAAGAGATAACACCCCCCCATTACGTCATGCTTCAGAAATGTGGAAAATGGTCCGTTTTCAAATGTTTTATTTTTGAACGTCAGTTCACATTTGTAGGTGGATCATCAGTGTTAGAGCTAAAATTAGCATGTTTAAAGTGATTTTCATGCTTCCAGGGGCTCGGGAAGTGAAATAAATACCATTTGGAGGCATTTAATGTTAGAGCAAAAACGGCTGATTTTCGACAAAAGAGATAACACCCCCCCATTACGTCATGCTTCAGAAATGTGGAAAATGGTCCGTTTTCAAATGTTTTATTTTTGAACGTCAGTTCACATTTGTAGGTGGATAATCAGTGTTAGAGCTAAAATTAGCATGTTTAAAGTGATTTTCATGCTTCCAGGGGCCCAAAACACAAGATTTATGGAATGGTTAAAAGTGCATGAAAATGGCCAATTTACTCACTCTGAGTTCTCAAAAAGGGTTTCTTCACCCCGGGAAGTTAATTAAATACCATTTGGAGGCATTTAATGTTAGAGCAAAAACGGCTGATTTTCGACAAAAGAGATAACACCCCCCCATTACGTCATGCTTCAGAAATGTGGAAAATGGTCCGTTTTCAAATGTTTTATTTTTGAACGTCAGTTCACATTTGTAGGTGGATCATCAGTGTTAGAGCTAAAATTAGCATGTTTAAAGTGATTTTCATGCTTCCAGGGGCTCGGGAAGTGAAATAAATACCATTTGGAGGCATTTAATGTTCGAGCAAAAACGGCTGATTTTCGACAAAAGAGATAACACCCCCCCATTACGTCATGCTTCAGAAATGTGGAAAATGGTCCGTTTTCAAATGTTTTATTTTTGAATGTCAGTTCACATTTGTAGGTGGATCATCAGTGTTAGAGCTAAAATTAGCATGTTTAAAGTGATTTTCATGCTTCCAGGGGCCCAAAACACAAGATTTATGGAATGGTTAAAAGTGCATGAAAATGGCCAATTTACTCACTCTGAGTTCTCAAAAAGGGTTTCTTCACCCCGGGAAGTTAATTAAATACCATTTGGAGGCATTTAATGTTCGAGCAAAAACGGCTGATTTTTGACAAAAGAGATAACACCCCCCATTACGTCATGCTTCAGAAATGTGGAAAATGGTCCGTTTTCAAATGTTTTATTTTTGAACGTCAGTTCACATTTGTAGGTGGATCATCAGTGTTAGAGCTAAAATTAGCATGTTTAAAGTGATTTTCATGCTTCTTGGGGCCCAAAACACAAGTTTTATGGAATGGTTAAAAGTGCATGAAAATGGCCAATTTACTCACTCTGAGTTCTCAAAAAGGGTTTCTTCACCCCGGGAAGTTAATTAAATACCATTTGGAGGCATTTAATGTTCGAGCAAAAACGGCTGATTTTCGACAAAAGAGATAACACCCCCCCATTACGTCATGCTTCAGAAATGTGGAAAATGGTCCGTTTTCAAATGTTTTATTTTTGAACGTCAGTTCACATTTGTAGGTGGATCATCAGTGTTAGAGCTAAAATTAGCATGTTTAAAGTGATTTTCATGCTTCCAGGGGCTCGGGAAGTTAATTAAATACCGTTTGGAGGCATTTAATGTTCGAGCAAAAACGGCTGATTTTCGACAAAAGAGATAACACCCCCCCATTACGTCATGCTTCAGAAATGTGGAAAATGGTCCGTTTTCAAATGTTTTATTTTTGAACGTCAGTTCACATTTGTAGGTGGATCATCAGTGTTAGAGCTAAAATTAGCATGTTTAAAGTGATTTTCATGCTTCTTGGGGCCCAAAACACAAGATTTATGGAATGGTTAAAAGTGCATGAAAATGGCCAATTTACTCACTCTGAGTTCTCAAAAAGGGTTTCTTCACCCCGGGAAGTTAATTAAATACCATTTGGAGGCATTTAATGTTCGAGCAAAAACGGCTGATTTTCGACAAAAGAGATAACACCCCCCCCATTACGTCATGCTTCAGAAATGTGGAAAATGGTCCGTTTTCAAATGTTTTATTTTTGAACGTCAGTTCACATTTGTAGGTGGATCATCAGTGTTAGAGCTAAAATTAGCATGTTTAAAGTGATTTTCATGCTTCCAGGGGCCCAAAACACAAGATTTATGGAATGGTTAAAAGTGCATGAAAATGGCCAATTTACTCACTCTGAGTTCTCAAAAAGGGTTTCTTCACCCCGGGAAGTTAATTAAATACCATTTGGAGGCATTTAATGTTAGAGCAAAAACGGCTGATTTTCGACAAAAGAGATAACACCCCCCCCCATTACGTCATGCTTCAGAAATGTGGAAAATGGTCCGTTTTCAAATGTTTCATTTTTGAACGTCAGTTCACATTTGTAGGTGGATCATCAGTGTTAGAGCTAAAATTAGCATGTTTAAAGTGATTTTCATGCTTCCAGGGGCTCGGGAATTTAATTAAATACCATTTGGAGGCATTTAATGTTCGAGCAAAAACGGCTGATTTTCGACAAAAGAGATAACACCCCCCTATTACGTCATGCTTCAGAAATGTGGAAAATGGTCCGTTTTCAAATGTTTTATTTTTGAACGTCAGTTCACATTTGTAGGTGGATCATCAGTGTTAGAGCTAAAATTAGCATGTTTAAAGTGATTTTCATGCTTCCAGGGGCTCGGGAAGTGAAATAAATACCATTTGGAGGCATTTAATGTTCGAGCAAAAAAGGCTGATTTTCCACAAAAGAGATAACACCCCCCCATTACGTCATGCTTCAGAAATGTGGAAAATGGTCCGTTTTCAAATGTTTTATTTTTGAACGTCAGTTCACATTTGTAGGTGGATCATCAGTGTTAGAGCTAAAATTAGCATGTTTAAAGTGATTCTCATGCTTCCGGGGGCCCAAAACACAAGATTTATGGAATGGTTAAAAGTGCATGAAAATGGCCAATTTACTCACTCTGAGTTCTCAAAAAGGGTTTCTTCACCCCGGGAAGTTAATTAAATACCATTTGGAGGCATTTAATGTTAGAGCAAAAACGGCTGATTTTCGACAAAAGAGATAACACCCCCCCATTACGTCATGCTTCAGAAATGTGGAAAATGGTCCGTTTTCAAATGTTTCATTTTTGAACGTCAGTTCACATTTGTAGGTGGATCATCAGTGTTAGAGCTAAAATTAGCATGTTTAAAGTGATTTTCATGCTTCCAGGGGCCCAAAACACAAGATTTATGGAATGGTTAAAAGTGCATGAAAATGGCCAATTTACTCACTCTGAGTTCTCAAAAAGGGTTTCTTCACCCCGGGAAGTTAATTAAATACCATTTGGAGGCATTTAATGTTAGAGCAAAAACGGCTGATTTTCGACAAAAGAGATAACACCCCCCCATTACGTCATGCTTCAGAAATGTGGAAAATGGTCCGTTTTCAAATGTTTCATTTTTGAACGTCAGTTCACATTTGTAGGTGGATCATCAGTGTTAGAGCTAAAATTAGCATGTTTAAAGTGATTTTCATGCTTCTTGGGGCCCAAAACACAAGTTTTATGGAATGGTTAAAAGTGCATGAAAATGGCCAATTTACTCACTCTGAGTTCTCAAAAAGGGTTTCTTCACCCCGGGAAGTTAATTAAATACCATTTGGAGGCATTTAATGTTCGAGCAAAAACGGCTGATTTTCGACAAAAGAGATAACACCCCCCCATTACGTCATGCTTCAGAAATGTGGAAAATGGTCCGTTTTCAAATGTTTTATTTTTGAACGTCAGTTCACATTTGTAGGTGGATCATCAGTGTTAGAGCTAAAATTAGCATGTTTAAAGTGATTTTCATGCTTCCAGGGGCTCGGGAAGTTAATTAAATACCGTTTGGAGGCATTTAATGTTCGAGCAAAAACGGCTGATTTTCGACAAAAGAGATAACACCCCCCCATTACGTCATGCTTCAGAAATGTGGAAAATGGTCCGTTTTCAAATGTTTTATTTTTGAACGTCAGTTCACATTTGTAGGTGGATCATCAGTGTTAGAGCTAAAATTAGCATGTTTAAAGTGATTTTCATGCTTCTTGGGGCCCAAAACACAAGATTTATGGAATGGTTAAAAGTGCATGAAAATGGCCAATTTACTCACTCTGAGTTCTCAAAAAGGGTTTCTTCACCCCGGGAAGTTAATTAAATACCATTTGGAGGCATTTAATGTTCGAGCAAAAACGGCTGATTTTCGACAAAAGAGATAACACCCCCCCCATTACGTCATGCTTCAGAAATGTGGAAAATGGTCCGTTTTCAAATGTTTTATTTTTGAACGTCAGTTCACATTTGTAGGTGGATCATCAGTGTTAGAGCTAAAATTAGCATGTTTAAAGTGATTTTCATGCTTCCAGGGGCCCAAAACACAAGATTTATGGAATGGTTAAAAGTGCATGAAAATGGCCAATTTACTCACTCTGAGTTCTCAAAAAGGGTTTCTTCACCCCGGGAAGTTAATTAAATACCATTTGGAGGCATTTAATGTTAGAGCAAAAACGGCTGATTTTCGACAAAAGAGATAACACCCCCCCCCATTACGTCATGCTTCAGAAATGTGGAAAATGGTCCGTTTTCAAATGTTTCATTTTTGAACGTCAGTTCACATTTGTAGGTGGATCATCAGTGTTAGAGCTAAAATTAGCATGTTTAAAGTGATTTTCATGCTTCCAGGGGCTCGGGAATTTAATTAAATACCATTTGGAGGCATTTAATGTTCGAGCAAAAACGGCTGATTTTCGACAAAAGAGATAACACCCCCCTATTACGTCATGCTTCAGAAATGTGGAAAATGGTCCGTTTTCAAATGTTTTATTTTTGAACGTCAGTTCACATTTGTAGGTGGATCATCAGTGTTAGAGCTAAAATTAGCATGTTTAAAGTGATTTTCATGCTTCCAGGGGCTCGGGAAGTGAAATAAATACCATTTGGAGGCATTTAATGTTCGAGCAAAAAAGGCTGATTTTCCACAAAAGAGATAACACCCCCCCATTACGTCATGCTTCAGAAATGTGGAAAATGGTCCGTTTTCAAATGTTTTATTTTTGAACGTCAGTTCACATTTGTAGGTGGATCATCAGTGTTAGAGCTAAAATTAGCATGTTTAAAGTGATTCTCATGCTTCCGGGGGCCCAAAACACAAGATTTATGGAATGGTTAAAAGTGCATGAAAATGGCCAATTTACTCACTCTGAGTTCTCAAAAAGGGTTTCTTCACCCCGGGAAGTTAATTAAATACCATTTGGAGGCATTTAATGTTAGAGCAAAAACGGCTGATTTTCGACAAAAGAGATAACACCCCCCCATTACGTCATGCTTCAGAAATGTGGAAAATGGTCCGTTTTCAAATGTTTCATTTTTGAACGTCAGTTCACATTTGTAGGTGGATCATCAGTGTTAGAGCTAAAATTAGCATGTTTAAAGTGATTTTCATGCTTCCAGGGGCCCAAAACACAAGATTTATGGAATGGTTAAAAGTGCATGAAAATGGCCAATTTACTCACTCTGAGTTCTCAAAAAGGGTTTCTTCACCCCGGGAAGTTAATTAAATACCATTTGGAGGCATTTAATGTTAGAGCAAAAACGGCTGATTTTCGACAAAAGAGATAACACCCCCCCATTACGTCATGCTTCAGAAATGTGGAAAATGGTCCGTTTTCAAATGTTTCATTTTTGAACGTCAGGTCACATTTGTAGGTGGATCATCAGTGTTAGAGCTAAAATTAGCATGTTTAAAGTGATTTTCATGCTTCCAGGGGCTCGGGAAGTTAATTAAATACCATTTGGAGGCATTTAATGTTCGAGCAAAAACGGCTGATTTTCGACAAAAGAGATAACAACCCCCCATTACGTCATGCTTCAGAAATGTGGAAAATGGTCCGTTTTCAAATGTTTTATTTTTGAACGTCAGTTCACATTTGTAGGTGGATCATCAGTGTTAGAGCTAAAATTAGCATGTTTAAAGTGATTTTCATGCTTCCAGGGGCTCGGGAAGTTAATTAAATACCATTTGGAGGCATTTAATGTTCGAGCAAAAACGGCTGATTTTCCACAAAAGAGATAACACCCCCCCATTACGTCATGCTTCAGAAATGTGGAAAATGGTCCGTTTTCAAATGTTTTATTTTTGAACGTCAGTTCACATTTGTAGGTGGATCATCAGTGTTAGAGCTAAAATTAGCATGTTTAAAGTGATTTTCATGCTTCCAGGGGCCCAAAACACAAGATTTATGGAATGGTTAAAAGTGCATGAAAATGGCCAATTTACTCACTCTGAGTTCTCAAAAAGGGTTTCTTCACCCCGGGAAGTTAATTAAATACCATTTGGAGGCATTTAATGTTCGAGCAAAAACGGCTGATTTTCGACAAAAGAGATAACACCCCCCCATTACGTCATGCTTCAGAAATGTGGAAAATGGTCCGTTTTCAAATGTTTTATTTTTGAACGTCAGTTCACATTTGTAGGTGGATCATCAGTGTTAGAGCTAAAATTAGCATGTTTAAAGTGATTTTCATGCTTCCAGGGGCTCGGGAAGTTAATTAAATACCATTTGGAGGCATTTAATGTTCGAGCAAAAATGGCTGATTTTCGACAAAAGAGATAACACCCCCCCATTACGTCATGCTTCAGAAATGTGGAAAATGGTCCGTTTTCAAATGTTTTATTTTTGAACGTCAGTTCACATTTGTAGGTGGATCATCAGTGTTAGAGCTAAAATTAGCATGTTTAAAGTGATTTTCATGCTTCCAGGGGCCTAAAACACAAGATTTATGGAATGGTTAAAAGTGCATGAAAATGGCCAATTTACTCACTCTGAGTTCTCAAAAAGGGTTTCTTCACCCCGGGAAGTTAATTAAATACCATTTGGAGGCATTTAATGTTCGAGCAAAAACGGCTGATTTTCGACAAAAGAGATAACACCCCCCCATTACGTCATGCTTCAGAAATGTGGAAAATGGTCCGTTTTCAAATGTTTTATTTTTGAACGTCAGTTCACATTTGTAGGTGGATCATCAGTGTTAGAGCTAAAATTAGCATGTTTAAAGTGATTTTCATGCTTCCAGGGGCTCGGGAAGTGAAATAAATACCATTTGGAGGCATTTAATGTTCGAGCAAAAACGGCTGATTTTCGACAAAAGAGATAACACCCCCCCATTACGTCATGCTTCAGAAATGTGGAAAATGGTCCGTTTTCAAATGTTTTATTTTTGAACGTCAGTTCACATTTGTAGGTGGATCATCAGTGTTAGAGCTAAAATTAGCATGTTTAAAGTGATTTTCATGCTTCCAGGGGCTCGGGAAGTTAATTAAATACCATTTGGAGGCATTTAATGTTCGAGCAAAAACGGCTGATTTTCGACAAAAGAGATAACACCCCCCATTACGTCATGCTTCAGAAATGTGGAAAATGGTCAGTTTTCAAATGTTTTATTTTTGAACGTCAGTTCACATTTGTAGGTGGATCATCAGTGTTAGAGCTAAAATTAGCATGTTTAAAGTGATTTTCATGCTTCTTGGGGCCCAAAACACAAGATTTATGGAATGGTTAAAAGTGCATGAAAATGGCCAATTTACTCACTCTGAGTTCTCAAAAAGGGTTTCTTCACCCCGAGAAGTTAATTAAATACCATTTGGAGGCATTTAATGTTCGAGCAAAAACGGCTGATTTTCGACAAAAGAGATAACACCCCCCCATTACGTCATGCTTCAGAAATGTGGAAAATGGTCCGTTTTCAAATGTTTTATTTTTGAACGTCAGTTCACATTTGTAGGTGGATCATCAGTGTTAGAGCTAAAATTAGCATGTTTAAAGTGATTTTCATGCTTCCAGGGGCTCGGGAAGTTAATTAAATACCGTTTGGAGGCATTTAATGTTCGAGCAAAAACGGCTGATTTTCGACAAAAGAGATAACACCCCCCCATTACGTCATGCTTCAGAAATGTGGAAAATGGTCCGTTTTCAAATGTTTTATTTTTGAACGTCAGTTCACATTTGTAGGTGGATCATCAGTGTTAGAGCTAAAATTAGCATGTTTAAAGTGATTTTCATGCTTCCAGGGGCCCAAAACACAAGATTTATGGAATGGTTAAAAGTGCATGAAAATGGCCAATTTACTCACTCTGAGTTCTCAAAAAGGGTTTCTTCACCCCGGGAAGTTAATTAAATACCATTTGGAGGCATTTAATGTTAGAGCAAAAACGGCTGATTTTTGACAAAAGAGATAACACCCCCCCATTACGTCATGCTTCAGAAATGTGGAAAATGGTCCGTTTTCAAATGTTTTATTTTTGAACGTCAGTTCACATTTGTAGGTGGATCATCAGTGTTAGAGCTAAAATTAGCATGTTTAAAGTGATTTTCATGCTTCCAGGGGCCCAAAACACAAGATTTATGGAATGGTTAAAAGTGCATGAAAATGGCCAATTTACTCACTCTGAGTTCTCAAAAAGGGTTTCTTCACCCCGGGAAGTTAATTAAATACCATTTGGAGGCATTTAATGTTCGAGCAAAAACGGCTGATTTTCGACAAAAGAGATAACACCCCCCCATTACGTCATGCTTCAGAAATGTGGAAAATGGTCCGTTTTCAAATGTTTTATTTTTGAACGTCAGTTCACATTTGTAGGTGGATCATCAGTGTTAGAGCTAAAATTAGCATGTTTAAAGTGATTTTCATGCTTCCAGGGGCCCAAAACACAAGATTTATGGAATGGTTAAAAGTGCATGAAAATGGCCAATTTACTCACTCTGAGTTCTCAAAAAGGGTTTCTTCACCCCGGGAAGTTAATTAAATACCATTTGGAGGCATTTAATGTTAGAGCAAAAACGGCTGATTTTCGACAAAAGAGATAACACCCCCCCCATTACGTCATGCTTCAGAAATGTGGAAAATGGTCCGTTTTCAAATGTTTCATTTTTGAACGTCAGTTCACATTTGTAGGTGGATCATCAGTGTTAGAGCTAAAATTAGCATGTTTAAAGTGATTTTCATGCTTCCAGGGGCTCGGGAATTTAAATAAATACCATTTGGAGGCATTTAATGTTCGAGCAAAAACGGCTGATTTTCGGCAAAAGAGATAACACCCCCCCATTACGTCATGCTTCAGAAATGTGGAAAATGGTCCGTTTTCAAATGTTTTATTTTTGAACGTCAGTTCACATTTGTAGGTGGATCATCAGTGTTAGAGCTAAAATTAGCATGTTTAAAGTGATTTTCATGCTTCCAGGGGCTCGGCAAGTGAAATAAATACCATTTGGAGGCATTTAATGTTCGAGCAAAAAAGGCTGATTTTCCACAAAAGAGATAACACCCCCCCATTACGTCATGCTTCAGAAATGTGGAAAATGGTCCGTTTTCAAATGTTTTATTTTTGAACGTCAGTTCACATTTGTAGGTGGATCATCAGTGTTAGAGCTAAAATTAGCATGTTTAAAGTGATTCTCATGCTTCCAGGGGCCCAAAACACAAGATTTATGGAATGGTTAAAAGTGCATGAAAATGGCCAATTTACTCACTCTGAGTTCTCAAAAAGGGTTTCTTCACCCCGGGAAGTTAATTAAATACCATTTGGAGGCATTTAATGTTCGAGCAAAAACGGCTGATTTTCGACAAAAGAGATAACACCCCCCCATTACGTCATGCTTCAGAAATGTGGAAAATGGTCCGTTTTCAAATGTTTTATTTTTGAACGTCAGTTCACATTTGTAGGTGGATCATCAGTGTTAGAGCTAAAATTAGCATGTTTAAAGTGATTTTCATGCTTCCAGGGGCCCAAAACACAAGATTTATGGAATGGTTAAAAGTGCATGAAAATGGCCAATTTACTCACTCTGAGTTCTCAAAAAGGGTTTCTTCACCCCGGGAAGTTAATTAAATACCATTTGGAGGCATTTAATGTTAGAGCAAAAAAGGCTGATTTTTGACAAAAGAGATAACACCCCCCCATTACGTCATGCTTCAGAAATGTGGAAAATGGTCCGTTTTCAAATGTTTTATTTTTGAACGTCAGTTCACATTTGTAGGTGGATCATCAGTGTTAGAGCTAAAATTAGCATGTTTAAAGTGATTTTCATGCTTCCAGGGGCTCGGGAAGTTAATTAAATACCATTTGGAGGCATTTAATGTTCGAGCAAAAACGGCTGATTTTCGACAAAAGAGATAACAACCCCCCATTACGTCATGCTTCAGAAATGTGGAAAATGGTCCGTTTTCAAATGTTTTATTTTTGAACATCAGTTCACATTTGTAGGTGGATCATCAGTGTTAGAGCTAAAATTAGCATGTTTAAAGTGATTTTCATGCTTCCAGGGGCTCGGGAAGTGAAATAAATACCATTTGGAGGCATTTAATGTTCGTGCAAAAAAGGCTGATTTTCCACAAAAGAGATAACACCCCCCCATTACGTCATGCTTCAGAAATGTGGAAAATGGTCCGTTTTCAAATGTTTTATTTTTGAACGTCAGTTCACATTTGTAGGTTGATCATCAGTGTTAGAGCTAAAATTAGCATGTTTAAAGTGATTTTCATGCTTTCAGGGGCTCGGGAAGTTAATTAAATACCATTTGGAGGCATTTAATGTTCGAGCAAAAACGGCTGATTTTCGACAAAAGAGATAACACCCCCCCATTACGTCATGCTTCAGAAATGTGGAAAATGGTCCGTTTTCAAATGTTTTATTTTTGAACGTCAGTTCACATTTGTAGGTGGATCATCAGTGTTAGAGCTAAAATTAGCATGTTTAAAGTGATTTTCATGCTTCCAGGGGCCCAAAACACAAGATTTATGGAATGGTTAAAAGTGCATGAAAATGGCCAATTTACTCACTCTGAGTTCTCAAAAAGGGTTTCTTCACCCCGGGAAGTTAATTAAATACCATTTGGAGGCATTTAATGTTAGACCAAAAACGGCTGATTTTCGACAAAAGAGATAACACCCCCCCATTACGTCATGCTTCAGAAATGTGGAAAATGGTCCGTTTTCAAATGTTTTATTTTTGAACGTCAGTTCACATTTGTAGGTGGATCATCAGTGTTAGAGCTAAAATTAGCATGTTTAAAGTGATTTTCATGCTTCCAGGGGCTCGGGAAGTGAAATAAATACCATTTGGAGGCATTTAATGTTAGAGCAAAAACGGCTGATTTTCGACAAAAGAGATAACACCCCCCCATTACGTCATGCTTCAGAAATGTGGAAAATGGTCCGTTTTCAAATGTTTTATTTTTGAACGTCAGTTCACATTTGTAGGTGGATCATCAGTGTTAGAGCTAAAATTAGCATGTTTAAAGTGATTTTCATGGTTCCAGGGGCCCAAAACACAAGATTTATGGAATGGTTAAAAGTGCATGAAAATGGCCAATTTACTCACTCTGAGTTCTCAAAAAGGGTTTCTTCACCCCGGGAAGTTAATTAAATACCATTTGGAGGCATTTAATGTTAGACCAAAAACGGCTGATTTTCGACAAAAGAGATAACACCCCCCCATTACGTCATGCTTCAGAAATGTGGAAAATGGTCCGTTTTCAAATGTTTTATTTTTGAACGTCAGTTCACATTTGTAGGTGGATCATCAGTGTTAGAGCTAAAATTAGCATGTTTAAAGTGATTTTCATGCTTCCAGGGGCTCGGGAAGTGAAATAAATACCATTTGGAGGCATTTAATGTTAGAGCAAAAACGGCTGATTTTCGACAAAAGAGATAACACCCCCCCATTACGTCATGCTTCAGAAATGTGGAAAATGGTCCGTTTTCAAATGTTTTATTTTTGAACGTCAGTTCACATTTGTAGGTGGATAATCAGTGTTAGAGCTAAAATTAGCATGTTTAAAGTGATTTTCATGCTTCCAGGGGCCCAAAACACAAGATTTATGGAATGGTTAAAAGTGCATGAAAATGGCCAATTTACTCACTCTGAGTTCTCAAAAAGGGTTTCTTCACCCCGGGAAGTTAATTAAATACCATTTGGAGGCATTTAATGTTAGAGCAAAAACGGCTGATTTTCGACAAAAGAGATAACACCCTCCCATTACGTCATGCTTCAGAAATGTGGAAAATGGTCCGTTTTCAAATGTTTTATTTTTGAACGTCAGTTCACATTTGTAGGTGGATCATCAGTGTTAGAGCTAAAATTAGCATGTTTAAAGTGATTTTCATGCTTCCAGGGGCTCGGGAAGTTAATTAAATACCATTTGGAGGCATTTAATGTTCGAGCAAAAACGGCTGATTTTCGACAAAAGAGATAACACCCCCCCATTACGTCATGCTTCAGAAATGTGGAAAATGGTCCGTTTTCAAATGTTTTATTTTTGAACGTCAGTTCACATTTGTAGTTGGATCATCAGTGTTAGAGCTAAAATTAGCATGTTTAAAGTGATTTTCATGCTTCCAGGGGCTCGGGAAGTTAATTAAATACCATTTGGAGGCATTTAATGTTCGAGCAAAAACGGCTGATTTTCGACAAAAGAGATAACACCCCCCCATTACGTCATGCTTCAGAAATGTGGAAAATGGTCCGTTTTCAAATGTTTTATTTTTGAACGTCAGTTCACATTTGTAGGTGGATCATCAGTGTTAGAGCTAAAATTAGCATGTTTAAAGTGATTTTCATGCTTCCAGGGGCTCGGGAAGTGAAATAAATACCATTTGGAGGCATTTAATGTTAGAGCAAAAACGGCTGATTTTCGACAAAAGAGATAACACCCCCCCATTACGTCATGCTTCAGAAATGTGGAAAATGGTCCGTTTTCAAATGTTTTATTTTTGAACGTCAGTTCACATTTGTAGGTGGATCATCAGTGTTAGAGCTAAAATTAGCATGTTTAAAGTGATTTTCATGCTTCCAGGGGCCCAAAACACAAGATTTATGGAATGGTTAAAAGTGCATGAAAATGGCCAATTTACTCACTCTGAGTTCTCAAAAAGGGTTTCTTCACCCCGGGAAGTTAATTAAATACCATTTGGAGGCATTTAATGTTAGAGCAAAAACGGCTGATTTTCGACAAAAGAGATAACACCCCCCATTACGTCATGCTTCAGAAATGTGGAAAATGGTCCGTTTTCAAATGTTTTATTTTTGAACGTCAGTTCACATTTGTAGGTGGATCATCAGTGTTAGAGCTAAAATTAGCATGTTTAAAGTGATTTTCATGCTTCCAGGGGCTCGGGAAGTGAAATAAATACCATTTGGAGGCATTTAATGTTAGAGCAAAAACGGCTGATTTTCGACAAAAGAGATAACACCCCCCCATTACGTCATGCTTCAGAAATGTGGAAAATGGTCCGTTTTCAAATGTTTTATTTTTGAACGTCAGTTCACATTTGTAGGTGGATCATCAGTGTTAGAGCTATATTTAGCATGTTTAAAGTGATTTTCATGCTTCCAGGGGCTCGGGAAGTTAATTAAATACCATTTGGAGGCATTTAATGTTCGAGCAAAAACGGCTGATTTTCGACAAAAGAGATAACACCCCCCCATTACGTCATGCTTCAGAAATGTGGAAAATGGTCCGTTTTCAAATGTTTTATTTTTGAACGTCAGTTCACATTTGTAGGTGGATCATCAGTGTTAAAGCTAAAATTAGCATGTTTAAAGTGATTTTCATGCTTCCAGGGGCCCAAAACACAAGATTTATGGAATGGTTAAAAGTGCATGAAAATGGCCAATTTACTCACTCTGAGTTCTCAAAAAGGGTTTCTTCACCCCGGGAAGTTAATTAAATACCATTTGGAGGCATTTAATGTTAGAGCAAAAACGGCTGATTTTCGACAAAAGAGATAACACCCCCCCATTACGTCATGCTTCAGAAATGTGGAAAATGGTCCGTTTTCAAATGTTTTATTTTTGAACGTCAATTCACAATTGTAGGTGGATCATCAGTGTTAGAGCTAAAATTAGCATGTTTAAAGTGATTTTCATGCTTCCAGGGGCCCAAAACACAAGATTTATGGAAATGGTTAAAAGTGCATGAAAATGGCCA